>NC_057392.1:81537693-82940193 GCF_019320065.1 Cervus canadensis
AGTGCCTTACTCTGCACTTGGGAGGGGGCGCAGGGACAGCCTCTCGGAGGAAGGGAGTTGAGGACAGTCTGGGATGATGACGAGGAACCAGTCACTCGATTCCACACAGAGCTAACAGCACAGGCAAAAGTCATGAGGTGGGAATAGCTTATTTGGGTCTCCTTACACGTGAAAAAGAGGTGCCCTTCTTTTTCATTTTATACCTTTCCTCTCAGTACTATATATTAACTTCACTTAAATATATTAGCACACAGCCCTTTTTAAAAACGGTTTATTATTTACGGTTGTGCTGGGTCTGGAGAAGGCAATGGCACCCCACTCCAGTACTCTTGCCTGGAAAATCCCATGGACGGAGGAGCCTGGTAGGCTGCAGTCCATGGGGTCGCTAAGAGTCGGACACGACTGAGCGACTTCACTTTCACTTTTCACTTTCATGCATTGGAGGAGGAAATGGCAACCTGCTCCAGTGCTCCTGCCTGGAGAATCCCAGGGACAGGGAAGCCTGGTGGGCTGCCGTCTCTGGGGTCGCACAGGGTCGGCCACGACTGACTCGACTTAGCAGCAGCAGCAGCAGCGCTGGGTCTCCGCTGCTGCACGGGCTTTGATCCACTTGCGGAGAGCAGGGGCTACTCTCCAGCTGCAGGGTGCAGGCCTCTCACTGCAGTGCCTGCGTGCTAAGTCGCTTCAGTAGTGTCCCGCTGTTTGCAACCCCCGGACACAGCCCACCAGGCTCCTCTGTCCATGGGATTTTTGCAGGCGTGAATACTGGAATAGGTTACCGTGTCCTCCTTCAGAGGATCTTCCCGACCCAGGGATTGAACTCTCATTTCTTACATCTCTTGCATTGGCAGGTAGGTTCTTTACCACTTGCAGTGGCTTCTCTTGTTGCAAAGCACAGGCTCTGGGGTACACCGACCTCAGCAGTTGCAGCACATGGGCTCAGTAATTGAGATTCCCAGGCTCTAGCACACAGGCTCAACAGTTATAGTGCTTGGGCTCAGCTGCTCTGGAGCATGTGGGATCTTCCCAGACACAGGGATTGAACCCGTGTCGAACCCATGTCTCCTGCATTGGCAGGCAGATTCTCCACCAGAGCCACCAGGGAAACCCGCACACAACTTTTTATTTATTTAGTTTTTATCGAAGGATAATTGCTTTACAGAATTTTATTGTTTTCTGTCAAACCCACACACAACTTTTGAAGGAGGTGCAAAAACTAGCACTTGATTTGAGCAGTTCCTTCAAAACAGACTTCTTCCACACCAACTCCTTTGTGACTCTCAAGCTTCTGTCCTCAGGGTTATAAATTCTCACACTATTCCAGGCAGGAGTAAACAGGATTTTAATCAGCGTTTTCCATACTTTTATGACAGTGACCCACAGTGCGAGAGAAATCTTAATTACACTGTGACCCAGTGTCCACATACAACTGAAATAAAACTTTTTAGAAAATTGGCCATTGTAGTACATTCTATTTAATTTTATTTTTTTAAAAGGTGATTTCATGGAGAACTTAGTTTGAAAATCACTATTCTAACCCAACAATGACTAGCAATTTTGTTCAAATTTTTCCAAACTGTGGAAAAAGTCAATATTCAACAACCTCGAAGGCCATTTCCCCCTCCCGTTTTCCCTGCACACATACTTGCTTTAAAGCAATGGAACCCAAATTTCTGGGAAAGAAATACCCAGTGGGGACATCTTCAGGACAGTGAGAAAAGGAAGGGGGAGGAACCCCCCCTTCCTAGTAAACAAGCAAACTGTTTACTAGGGGAGAAGACAAGACACCTCAGGTTTCAAAGATGGCCCAAGAAGGAAAGATTCAGTCTCCACTATAGATAAAAAGGAGTGTGTGTGTGTGTGTGTGTGTGTGTGTGTGTGTTGGTAGAAGCAAGTCTGTTAGGTGAGTCATTAGATTTTAAGTTCCTAGAAGGAAGTCAGTCTAATCTGTATCCCTACCTTGCTCATCATAATTCCAGGCCTATGTGGACAGATGTATCACTGCAGCCCTGAGAATCAGACTTTGAATTTAGCACAGAAGTCACGAAGAGTCCCTTGGATAGCAAGGACATCAAACCAGTCAATCCTAAAGGAAATCAACCCTGAATATTCACTGGAAGGACTGATGCTGAAGTTGAAGCTCTAATACTTTGGTCATCTAATGCAAAAAGCTAACTCCTTGGAAAAGATTCTGAGGCTGGGAAAGATTGAGGGCAGGAGGAGAAGGAGATGACAGAGGATGAGATGGCTGGATGGCATCACCGACTCGATGGACTTAAGTTTAAGCAAATTCCAGGAGATAGTGAAGGACAGGAAGGCCTGGCATGCTGCAGTCCATGGGGTCCCAGAGTCAGACACAACTTAGTAACTGACCAACAACAACATGGGTGCTCAAGAACATTCTAAATAATGAAGCTCATTGTCATCATTAAACCCTAACTTTGCATGTATAACCCAATGATTACATTTTCCTGGAATGTAAAAATGTCAGGCCACAGTAAAGGAAACTTCTTTATCTTCAAGTCACTGTTTAAGTCCAGGGAGCTTAATCAGGTATTTTTTCTCAGCACCAAGTGGGAGAAGGATGTTTTGAATTGCAAGATACAAGAGCAAGTACTGGCTCTAATGGAAAGATTCCGTGTCTGCTAGTGGCCATGGTAAACAGCTGGGATTAAAACGAGTGTGTTAATTTAATAGGTAGTTTCTCAAGGGACACTAACCAATAGGTTCTGTCAGCCAAGGGCTCTCTCTCATAGAAACCATGCCAATTTCTCTGTGGAACACAGTTACCGTCCTTACCCCTGAAGTCAGAAGTGCACGCACCCAATTTCCAGTAGCCCTGGGCCGGGAAGCCAAAAATTACACCTGCAAGCAAGCATTCTCCTAGGCCGCCACACAGCTGCCACGCACAGAGAGACCCTCATTTAAGCTGTGTACCCTTCAACCCCATACACGATCGTCATTAATGATTTCAAATTACAACTGTTGCTTTCTCCCAAAACAGTGATAAATAGAGGAGCTACTTTCAAAATGCTGTTCTTTTAAGTCATTTATCTGCTCTCCTCTTGGGGGCAAAAAGAGATGTTGAGACAAGTGTGAACCTGCCAGAGCTTCTTATTATAGATGCAGCCCTCCTTCCCTCCCTCTCTTTCCCACTCCAGTACCCTTTCCTCTCTGGGTTTCCTGAACCGAGGCACCAGCCTCTGGGAAGGAACTGCAAGTGGCTTCTTATCAAAACTAGGAGGGATTCACTGGACAGTGGGGTGAGTCAGCCCACAGAGGAAAGAACCACTCCCTTATCCTAGCAGGTCAACAATAAGTCGGGTTTCAGAAAGGAAAGAAGTCTGAGGAGGGCGGTCAGCCCATTCCAATTCAGGAGCATCCGCACACACGTCAAGAGGGTACAACGCGTGCTGCCTCACCGGAGGTGTGGGCAGGCGAATGCATGCTTCTGCGCAGGGACAGCCTATATATGGGCGAGACATCAGTGGCAGCGAAGGGAGACCTACCACGCTTGACAAAGCCACAAGTATTACGACTTGAAATATCACCCGCAGGGTACCGGCTTCGGTGCCAAAATCTCCCCGGATTTATTTTCAGGCAAGTGACTCACAGTCTCGTCTCCATAAGTAATTCCATTAAAATGAGTCGCCAGTTCCACTAACCCGACTTTCCGCTGCCCTCTGTCTGCCCCTCCCTCCTCTCCGCCCATCCTGCAAATCCAGACAGCTCAGAGACTGAGCAGCCCTACCCCCGGGAAGCAGAAGGCAGCCTCCCCGGCACGGCCCCCACCCTCCCGGCAGAATGAATGGGGCCGGCGGCTGGCGCGAGCGCAGGGAGGGCGCGTGCGGGCCGTGCGCGGGGTGGGTACGTGTGTGCGCGCGTGAGCACGCACCCCGGCCAACTTACGGAGGTGGAGTTGGTCCTCGCCTGGCCTTGGTTCCGCACCTCCTGCTCCCGGAACTGCAACCCGGCCAGATGCTTCTCCAGCGCCTCCCAGTCCATAGGGGGAGCCGGGGGCTCCTCTGGGACGCACGTCCTGCTGTCCGTGGGCTGAAGGCAGAGGCCCCCGGCCGCCGGGCCCCGGCCGACGCGCCGGCCCCCTGCAGGCTGGGGCTTCTGGACCGCGCGGCGCGGGGCCCGGGAGCCGCTCGGCCGGCCGGCCACCACCACGTTGCCATTGTGCCTGAGGTCCTGGGGGTCGTGCGGGTGGAGGTTGCCGTTGGGCACCGGGGGCGGCATGGCGGTGGTGGCGTTCCTGCCCCCGCCGCTGCGGGGCCCGGCGCTCACGTCCCCCGGCTCCCGGGCCGGACAGCGGTCATCCCTGCACCCTCGCTCGTGGCGCCCGTCCTCCTCTTCCTTCTCCTCCCCGTCCTCCTCCGGCGCCCACTCATCAATCACCTTCTTCTGGTAGACCGGGAAGGGCTCCTCATAGTCCTCCAGGGCAGACACCAAGTCCAGGCTGCCCCCCGGCGACGACGAGGATTTGCACTCGGAGCAAGGGGTCACTTTGGTGGAGTTGGACTGCGAACTGGCGCGGCTGCTGTTGCTGCTGCTGCTGCCGGCGTCACTGCCTAGATCCATCCCATCCTCTCGGTAATCCTGGGGGGGAGGAGGCAGAGAGAGTGAGCCGCTGGCCGAGCCTGCTCCGGCCGCCCGCCGCCCGCCGCGAACGCCCCGGCCCAGCAGTGCCCCGCGCCCGCCAGGCTGGAGGTGCGCCCCCGAGAAGGCGTCGGGGTGGGAGCCGGCACCGGCTTGAGGCTTCCCTCATCGCATCCCTTCCCCTGCGACGAGCGGATTTCCTCCGGGCAACTGACCCTCAAATCAGCAAAGGGGGTGCCCAGGCGCTGGCGCGCAGACTTTTCATAAGAGGGGCCCCTAGGCGCGCGTGGACTTTTTTAACCATTTTGTGCCGGGTGCGCCCCCGCACCCCGCTCCAGGGATTCTCCGAGAACCAGACACTTTCCCAGCGAATTCTAATTCCCTGGGGGCGGGGACCAAGAAGAGGGTGGGCGGCTACTAAACTCGCACCTCGCGCTAGGCGCCGAGACCACCCCCTACCCGGCCCGCCCCGCCCCCGCCGGCGGCCGGGAGGCCGGCTCCGCTAGCGAGCTGAGCTTTACTTTCTAAGGAACGGCAGGCAGCTCGGAGGTCTCACTCCCGCCTCCGCGCCCCTCGAGCCAGCCCCGCCTCTGCTCGCTTGAAGGTTCCGGGTGGGGGGCGCTCTCGGCTCCCACCGAGCAGGGTGGCCCCCGCCGCCCCCAAAGGTGTGCGGGGCCGGGGCGCGGCGGCCGCAGCTGCAGGCGCCGCCGCCGCCGCCCTGGGGGAAGGAGGACGCGCCCTGCCGGCGCGGAGCGGGTCCCGCCACCGAGCATGCCCAGAGGCTGCCGGGCGCGGCGGAGTCCGCTCTCCCGGCTTTCTCGGCTGCAGGCTGGGGCGGGAGGCCGGGCGGGGACGGGGTTGGAGGGGCCGGGAAAAGGCCCGGAGGAAGGGGACTCGGGGGCTTTAGGGACGCAGACATGGCCACTTGGCAGGGCTGGCGCCCTGGGGAGAGTGGTGAATTTTAACTCCCAGACACACTCATATTTCTGCGCGCGCCTCAAGCCCTCTCTGCGGGGTTCATTACCCCGCCTAAACCTCCCGGCACCCCAAAGCGCAGGCCCCTGCCTCCTAAACCCACGCGGAAGTCCCCGGGTGACCCCTTGCAGGACCTCCCGCCCCCTACACGCGCACATACACAATCCCATGTGGGAGCCCGAGTGACGTGTGCTCCGTGGTCATGCACCATCATTTCCCTTCCACCTTCCTCCTCCCCGCTTCCTCTCCCTCCACCGCCCAGCTCCAGTCGCCGGGCTCCAGCCTCCCCTTCCAAGTTCAGGCTGTGGGTGGAACCTGTTGCTTTAGCACACGTTTTCTTTCCCTTCCTGGCTGCTCGCGGAGAATGACCTGTGAGAGGTGTGTGTATGAGGAACAGAGGAGTGCAGATGGGACTAGTAGCTGGCATGGAGGTGGGGAATCTGTTCTCAAGGTTTGGGCATGCCTCCGAAGTCCCCCCTTGGCCACCTCCGATCTAGGAGACGTTAAAGGAGGGGAAGAGGTAGGTGTGAGGTCACATGCCGCCTGGCTTGGCTTCCTTCAGTTTTTTCGGAAAACCGAGTCAAAGAAACCTCTGCTGGGTTTTTCAAAACACTGCAACGGCTTTAGTTTGTTAGCTCATCCTCTTTAGGAACAAGGTTTTATGAAATGAAAGAACTGACCCTTGGAAAAAGGAGTTGGGTCACAGAACATCTTTTAAGGATTGAGAGTTTCTTGTGAACAAACTGTTAGCCAACTCTGGGGAAGAAGGAAATGCCCTCTTTTCTGATTATGAAAAACAGTACTTGGAACTTAAGTGTTCTTCCACAGGCCAAAAAAAAAAAAAAAGATACACGAGGCGAGGGATGTAACTAGGTGCAGGGGTGGGGGGGGGTCCCATATACATATATAGGGTCCCATATATATATATTTAATTTATAGATATGAAATCACCATGGTGGACACTTAAAACATCTAGTAAGTTTGTATGTCACTGGTACTTCAATAAAGTGGGAAAAAAAATTTTTAAGAAAACGAAGAACAAGAAAAAAAAAAATCAGTGCTTAATTTTACTACAGATTGGGGAAAGCCAGTTTCCTTGAACTTCCAGATCTGGGCCTGTTACTAATTATTCCCTGTGAATTCTAGTCTGGACCAAGCCACTGCCCTGGCTTGGCACCCTCCAGACAGAGAAAAGGGGGAATGCTTGGAATTCTTTGGTAGGGAGTGGCTGCCACCCTGACATTTCTTCTAAGTCCTAAATGGGAGAGACCCTTTGTTTAAGTGATTTCTGTGAAATGAGACTCTTTTCCTCTCTTAGGTAGGCTTGAGCCAGGGAAGATAAGCTAATCTTTTCATGTGTCTGGAAGCAGCTATCTTATTTATGAATAACAGGAAAGGGGCCTTCTGATCTGTCCCGTTTACAGGTCTTCTGTAAAATAGGATGACGGAATATAACTTAAAATGTCTTTTATGGTAACATCTGTAAACAGCCTGCTTCCTGCTCCAAATATGGTTTGATTTTGAGGTTGCTGCGGAGCCCTGGGTTGTGGGCTGCCCCCCTGTGGAACAGAGGAGGCCCTGTGAGTGTCCAGAGATAGGAGTAGAACACATTGTGTGCTGGAAACTAGGGAGCTACTTTTCAAGTCACCATGTGAAGGTCAGAAAAAGCTCGTGCTCTGTGGCGGGACACCGGTAGACAGACAAATGTTTATCAGCTGGGGCGATATGGGAGAGTTGTGGTCTCCGTCCAATTTTCAAGCATCAGGACCTCCTCAGCCAGCCCCCCAGACTCCCTCCTGGGTTCAGGCTCAGCCCCCTGCTGCCCAGATGGTCTGTGTTCAGGGAATGCAAAATGATGCCTTAGCAAAACATTTGGCAAGGTAGATCCCTGCCAAAAATGCACGGCATTTCAAAGCCAAATAGAAACATCTTTGAATTATCTGTCCTTTCAAATTATTTTCTGACCAGATATTCTGGATCAGATGGGTAAGTACCATCCCTTTTTTTTTCTCTTTTCTATTCATATAAGGTGCCTGGCTCGCCCAGTTTGCATTCTGTTTCCAGCTTTCCATCTCCTGCCAAGAACCGTCCCACTTTGGAACATGAAACCCTGCCAACTGCTAGGCCCGGCAAGTCTACAGATATGTCCAATGGGATGAAGAAATGATTTGCAAAATGATGGAAAGGCCCTGTCTTCCTGTTTACAGGAACAGTTCCTCAAGTCAGGGGCTTGGGGCTTACAGACTTAGATTTGTCCCCTGCAGCCTCTGTAAATTAGATGTCAGACATGTGGGTCAGGTGGGTGTCATCCCAGACCAGCGCTTTCAGCCCCATCAATCCTCAGGGTTTTGTCCCTCTCAGTGCCCTGCTCCCACCCTAGTCTAGACCACTGTGTCCTGAAATTACTAAACAGTGTCCCTACTAACTCTGCCCATTCTGTGCAAGCAGCCAGAGTGCTTTCCTAAAATGCAAATCTGAGGGATTTTCCTGGTGGCCCAGTGGTTATGAATCTGCCTTCCAATGCAAGGGACTCACGTTTGATCCCTGGTCAGGGGAACTAAGATCATACGTGCCATGGGGAAACAGCCCACGGCCACAACGAAGATGCCACCACCACCTCCACCCCCACCCTCCCATTCCATGCAGATCTGAGCAGTTCTCTCCTGGCTTCATTAACCAGGGCTCCTTACGGCCCTTAAAGGAACTGCTTTCTGTCCAACCTCCCCCAACTTACTTTGGTTAATTTCTACTCATCCTTTAAGTCTCAGCTTCAATGTCACTTCTTCCTGGAAGGTTTCTCTGATTCTGTGTACCCATCGGAAGGGGATCATATGACTTTGCCATGTTCCCATAACACTTCACTTATCACATAAGCTATACCCAAGTTGCTGTTTAATTGCTGATCATCTTTACTAGACTAAAAAAATCCATTTTAGATCAAGACTCGGGCCATACATACATATAAAAATACTAAAAAAGTTTCCTAAAACTCTTGTTTTGTAAAAATCCTATCCTAATCCATTTAAAACAAAATGTGGTCACATTTCACCATTGGCTTTACAACCCTCAAATGGATCAGAGTTTGGGTGTGAAAAAAAGACTCTAAATTCCATAAAGGGAGGGGCTATTTCTATCTTGTTCCTGGTAATTGGAATGGAATAGGAACTTGATTGATGTATGCTGCTGGAATTATTAATAATTACATTTAATCCTCAAAAACCATTAAAAAAAAATACAACACCTAGTATCTCCATCTATAGGTAAGGAAGCTGAAGACGGTTAGGTTAAGCAAGTAATGTCAAAAGCTAGAAAGCTGGGTGGCAGAGCCAGGAATTGATTCCAGGTAGCTGGGCTTCAGAATCCTTGCCCTTAGTCACAGAGCCAAGAGCTCAGCATCCCTTGGTCCAGATGCATATAGATGAATTGACTAAGCAAAACTGATTCCTTGCAGCCACCTCCGTGAGTTCTCTTCTCCTGACCTGCAGAGGCGCCTTGCGCAGTGTTTATGTCTATACAGAGGACAAGGCAGCTGGCAAGAGCAGCTGTTCCCCTCTGCACATACGTGCTCCAGTCAACGTCCTCAATTGTCAACAAGTTCAGCAGTAATCAGCAAGTCGGGGCACTTCATTGTCTAAAAGGAAGAGTCTAGACATCTCAGAAAATGAATTTCACATTATTATGAACTCCTTTAAGAAGGCAGCCACCCTAAGATTGAGGTCTTCATTCTGACATGGATAGGAAACTGGAATAATACTGAAAGGGTTTGGATGAGATCACCTTCCTTAGAGATCAGTGCTATTTATAGGGTTTTAATCTGTAAAGGCAACATTTGTGAAAAGACACAACTGAAATATTTAAATCATAAGGAGTAAGAATAGGTGGGGAAAAGATTTATTTGCAAAATTTCCAAACTAATTCTGAAGTTATTAGCCCTAATGCTGAACCTTCTCTAAGTTGTGGCATTTAGAGTAATAAAGATATGGCTGGCAAAGGGGTTTGTATTTTATCTTTATTACACGACTTACATGCAAGTCACATGCAGTACACAGATGCTCTCCTGTTTCATCACCTGAGTGTGACTATATGGGAATATTTAACAGCACTGTGGGGCGGAGTGTCCTGGGTATAGAACATCTGGGCTTTCTTTCCTACAGTGTCTCTAACCACCTTTGTGACCTCAGCTTCCTCATGAAGGAGCTGGACTGCCTGCTTCCAGTGTTAAGCAAATAGTAAGAATTAACTGACTGATTAAGTGAATGCACTAAAAGGCTTCTTCTAGCTTAAGGACCTTTTAGAAATGTCTCTGCATCATTTTATCACTTTCTTTCTTGAGAGATACAATGTTGGTTCCTCCAGCAGTTCAAAACCAAGGTCTATCTCCCTTAGGTAGGTTGAATACATGGTGTGTCTCTTTTATTTCTGTAGGGCAAATGAATTGATTTAACTTATTAGTCTATATGTGAAGCTATTTTGGAGATGGTTCCTATACACACCTAACATAATTTTTTTCTTCCATTTATAGAGCTATGCTTTAATGAAAAAAAACACAACTTTAAAAAAAAATTATCTGAAATATTTTGATTCTCTAGCAAACCATGAGATTGCATTTATTTCCTGTGCTTTCTTCAGTAAAAATGAAATAGCAAAATCTAGGCAAAACTCAGCCCTTAAAAGATAGCTCCAATGACCTATTTTCTAAACCTGAAACCAGGACACTTGGCTTGACAAATACTACAGCACTTACAGAAACTAGGTGAACGTGTGTTTGAGATGAAGATTACCCAGAAAAATCTGCAGGCATTGGCGAAGAAAGCAAGTCTAACTGTGGCAAAGTGACAGCATCTTTATCAGAGAAAACTGACGTAGAATGTGTCAGTCAGGACCTCAGCATATGGCCACACAGACTGTGCCCTGAACAGTGCCAGGAGGATTGTGAACCCCACCTCAGGTGCCTTCCAGGCGGGGCCATTTGGTTCCCTTCACATAGATGACAATGTAAATGATGCCCTCTGGAGTTGTTCAGTACACAACAGTACACATAGGCTCTGTTGGGAATTCCACTGGTAGGAAATTCCTTCTCTGTTGACACGATTAGAAGAGGAAGGTTGCTATTCTTTTCCTAATCAAGTCATACCACAGACTGGATGACACGAAAACAAAATTCAACTCGGCGAAACCCTCCAGTCTTTCTTTCCCCAGACATTTTCTGTCATCAGGTTCTACTTTCCAAAAGTTCCTAGCACTTCTTGAAAATGCAAGTCTGTCAGCAACTCTGCATTTCTTTTTTGAACTTTATTGAAGGGTATGCGTACATGCTAAGTTGCTTCAATCACGTCCAATTCTTTGTGGGCTTTATAGACTGCAGCTCGCTAGGCTCCTCCGTCCATGGGATTCTCCAGGCAAGAATACTGGAGTGGGTTGCCATGCCCTCCTCCAGGGATCTTCCTGACCCAGGATAGAACCCACGTCTCTAAGTCTCCTGCCACCTGGGAAGTCCATTGAAGAGTATACATTACATAAAAGGATGTTTAGGAAAAGCTGGGAAATTTTGTAGACACACTGCTTGAGCTGAGGGAAGCATTACAAGTGATGGGCACCGAAGCCCACTTACCCATCACCTGATACAGAATGAAGTGCTCAGAAAGTGTATACTTGAGGCTTCCCTGATGGCTCAGTGGTAAAGAATCTGCCTGCCAAAGCAGAAGACATGGGTTCAATTTCTGGTCTGGGAAGATCCTGCATGCGCAGAGCCAGGAAGCCCGTGTGCCACAAATATTGAGCCTATGCTCTGGAGCCCGGGAACCTCAACTACCGAGCCCATGTGCTGCAACTACTGAAGCCTTCACGCCGTAGAGCCCGTGCTCTGCAACAAGAGAAGCCACTACAATGAGAAGCCCGCATCCTGCAACTAGGGAGTAGCCCCCAGTCGCTGCAACTAGAGAAATCCCCCACATGGCAATAAAGACTCAGCACAGACTCAGCACTTCCATATATATGTGTGTGTGTATATACGTGGAAGTGAAAACTTCCGGCCACGTCTTGACATAACATTGGAAGCATTCTAAAATTCGAAAGTGGCTGTTGCCATTGTCAGTGTAATGTGAGCAAGAGGAATGCATTGGAAAGTGAAGAGGGAGGTGGTGAGGTGAGACAGGAGAGAACTCTTCCAAGAGACTTGACTCTGCCTCTGCCTCTGCCCAACTCTACATTTAGGGGCAAGGTGGTCCCTGCAGCTCTTTGGGCCACTGGCCTCATCGTGAAAGGAGACTTGAACGAAATCATCAGATGCCTCCAAGGGTCAGGCGAATGAGTGCGGCTGGCAGCAGGGGCAACAGGAAGTCACAGGCTGAGCCACTGAATCACTGAGCAGCACAGAGCCATCTGAATTAAAATTCAGGACAAAAAAGCAGGTTTATCCTCAGCTTGGGCTTCCCTGGTAGCTCAGTGGGTAAGGAATCCGCCTGCAATGCAGGAGACCTGGGTTCGTTCCCTGGGTTGGGAAGATCCCCTGGAGGAAGGCATGGCAACCCACTCCAGTATGCTTGCTTGAAGAATCCCCATGGACAGAGGAGCCTGGCCAGTCGCAGTCCATGGGGTCACAAAGAGTCGGACATGACTGAACGACCAAGCAGAGCATACATCCTCGGTTTATCCCTGGATCACCACTTGGACCTCTGCTCTGAGACCTCATCCGGAGAATTCTAAGTCCATATGAAATGAGTTAAAGAGGCCATACATCTTAGCTTGTACAGGACCGTCCTGGTTTATACCTGCTGTCTTCGCATAATTATTAATGGCACCCTCCCTTACTCTCAATAATGCCCCAGTTTCCATGATAAATTACATGATCATCCCAGTTAAGGGGGAATCATCAATGACTAAATGTAAACTTCGTGGAGCAGTATTTCCCAGATCTGTCCAGACCTTCAGATGAAGTTAAGCAGGTTGGCTGGCACTGTTTTATAGGTTATTAGTCTAAATAAATTTCCAAAATAGTGCAACAAAAATGGTTCAGTAAAAGCATTACGACATGAATTTTAAAATCACAGAAAATATGTGAGAGGCTACCAATTTGTGAAAAGTGTTCAACTTCTCTAGTAATCAAAGAAAGGCAATTTAAATCATAATGAGGTAAAATTTTGCCTGTAAAAATATTTAGAAATTATTTAGAATGACAGTGTCAGTGTCAGGATGGGTGTGATAGAAGGAACACTCATATATGGTTAGTGGTGTTATAAACCGGCTGGCATATTATATAATAATATCTTTTAAATGTCTTTACAATATTTATACTCCATGATCTGTTAATCAACAAATGTTTATTGAGCACCTATTACATGCCAGGCACTGAGAGATATAGACGTAAAAGAAATAATTACTAATTGCCCTAAAATGGAATTTCACTGTAGCAGAGAAAAAGAAATCACAGAGGGGAAAAAATGTAACAATTTGGATTACAGTTTGTAATAAGTGCCCCCAAAGTCAATGGCCATGACACCAAGAGCACATGGACATAGTGTGTGTGTTGGGGGAGGGTCAGGAAACAGGGTGGTCAGCTGAAGAGGGAGAGAAGAATCTAACAGGCAGAGGGGGCATCTTGGACAAGGTTTTGAGGCTGGAAGAAGCTCACCACAATTGAGTAACTGAAAGGCAACTACTGGGTTGGAGCAGGAGAGTTCAGAGGAAGTGGCAAGATGAAGTGGAAAGGGGAGGCAAGGTTGCCATGAAGATCTTCATCCCAACAGCTACTTAGGGGTTGTACAAACAGACTTTTTTGACACTTTCTCCATGGTGAAGCATTGCATGGGGACAGGATGGAGCAGGACAAGAGTGGATGCAGAGAGACCCATTAGGAAACAAATATAGCAGTCCAGGAAAGAGATGGATGTGGCTTAGGTGAGAGTTGGGGAGATAGGGTGAAATAGAAATAACTGAACATTTATTTCCATGATAGAATCAACTGGATCTGGTGACTGAATAGATGGAGGTAGTGAGGGAGAGAGAGATGTCACTGACAGTTTCCAGGTTTTTATCACAGGGAATTTAGTGCAAAGGTGATGTCTCTTTACTGAAGTGGGAAGTTAGGAGGAGGGAGTTTGGGCAGGGGAGCAGAAAGAAGGAAAATATTGACTCCTTTTTGGACATTTTCTGTTTGAGTTGGTATAAGACATACAAATGGAGATCACAAGAAGGTATTTGGATATGTAGATCTGGAACTTAGAAGAATGATCTGGGGTGATGTAAATATGGGAGTTGCAGCATATAGATGTGAAAGTTTGGTATATGTGACATTGGAGACAAACAGAGAGAGTGAGAAGAGACAAGTCTCTAGCCCTGAGGAACTCCGTCATTTATAGATCTATGGTAACAAGAACGTGTTTATAAGGAAGACAAGGAAGGGAATGGGAGGGGAGACAATAGTTATTCTTTGAAAAATGTAGCCTAAGGACACAGAAATGAGGATCTGGATTTACACATAAAGATGCTCATTGTGGCATATACAATAGTGAAAAATTAGCTTCAACCTAAATGTCAAAAAATTGGAAGATGTTTAAATAAA
This sequence comes from Cervus canadensis, assembly GCF_019320065.1. Lineage (NCBI taxonomy): Eukaryota > Metazoa > Chordata > Mammalia > Artiodactyla > Cervidae > Cervus > Cervus canadensis. The sequence continues at coordinate 81,551,831 of NC_057392.1, forward strand.
TTGTGACATATTCATTCTGTGGAATAAATGCAGTCAAGTAAGATGCTTCTGAAAATTATAACATTAAATGAATAAAGAAGGGTATACTATTATACACACAATGTGATCCACATTTTAAAAAATTAAATGGATATATACCTAGAAAAAGATGTAGCCAAATGTTAACGGTGGTTAACTCTGGAAGGCAAAATTGCAGGTGATTTTTTAACATTTGCATCTATTTGTATTTTTCAATTTCTTTACAATCATCACAGAATAGGTTGTAACATTTTTTCAAACTAGAAAACAAATTATGCATATTTATTTTATTCAAACTGAATGACTCTAAATTTGTTAAAGAATCCCATTAAAATGATTGTTCCAATGAGGTAGAATTTATTTATATAAATTCTGTGATGAATCTTCATGTAAAATAAATAATTTTATAGTTTCATAAATTGCTTATTTAATAAATAATAAGCAAATAAAAATAAATTTAGCTAATTAATAAATAATAAGTAAATAAACTCCAGGAGATAGTGAGGGACGGGAGGCCTGGGGTGCTGCAATCCGTGGAGTTGTAAAGAGGCGTACACGACTTAGTGACTGAACAACAAAAAATTGGCTTATTAATATAAAATTTTTGAATATAAGATGTTCTTTCAAAATACAGATTGAATCAGCACACATCTGAAACAAAAGTCTGAGACCATAATGAATGGAAGCAGGGGCTGGCAAATTCTTACAGTAGATGGCTAAGTAGTAAATGTTTCTGACTGTGAATCATACAGTCATACTGAATGTTACTTATTTTTTTTTTTCCTAAGCAACCCTCTAAAAATGTAAAAACTCCTAGCTTTCCGGCCATGCAAAACCAGGTTGTAGGCTTGATCTGGCCCACACACCATAGTTTAATGACCTCTGGAGTAAAGGATGAATACGTTAAGAACAGCACATAACGGACTTCTCGGGTGGTCCAGTGGTTAGGAATTGCCTGCCAATGTACAGGACACAGGTTTGATTCCTGGTCCTGGAGGATTCCACACGCCAAGGACAACTGGGCCTGAACGTTACAACTGCTGAGCCCATCACCTAGAGCCCAGTGTTCTGCAGCAAGAGAAACCACCGCGATGAGACACCTTCAGGCAACAAAACACAACCAGCGCAGGCAAAAATAAATAAATTTTAAAAATGTAAACAAAACGAAACATTAAAAAAAGAACAACACATAACTACTTTCTCATTAAAAACTGACATAATATTGGGATTGAATGTTCAATTATTAAGATCCTAGAACCAGTTGGGATCTATTTTCTACAGGAAGCGGAATAAACAGAAAAGATCCAAGTGTGTCTGATGTGTGTGTGCTCAGTCGTGTCTGACTCTTTGCAACCCCGTGGACTGTCCGTGGGATTCTCCAGGCAAGGATACGGGAGTGGGTTGCCATTTCCTTCTCCAGGGGATCTTCCCTACCCGGGGATTGAACCTACATCTCTTGCGTCTCCTGCGTTGGCAGGCAGATTCTTTACCACTGGAGTCACCTGGAGCAAACTTTAAAAAGGAAAGTCTTTATCTTTTTTAATGGAAAACTGAACCTATACAAATACATCAAGAAGTTGGTAGTTTTACCTAGAAAGTAAAAGCTAAAGAAAAATTTCTTCTAAAATGAATCTTTTCATCATGCTATAATCTTAATTTTTGGTGCCACGAGGGGAGTGTTGCTGTTATATCCAGGAATCTCTTCATTTGTCCAAGACATAAACCTGGGAGCCATCCTTGTCCCTCCCATCTGGGCTTCACCTCCAGTCACCAAATGATGGCGCTTTCCTGGTAGATCAGCTGGTAAAGAATCCACCTGCAATGCAGGAGACCCCGGGTTGATTCCTGGATCCCTGGTTGATTCCTAGAATCTGCAACATATTCATTCTCAGGTTATATTATTTGAGCTTCTCTAGTGGCTCAGCTGGTAAAGAATCTGCCTGCAATGCAGGAGACCCCGGGCTGATTCCTGGATCCCGGGTTGATTCCTAGAATCTGCAACATATTCATTCTCAGGTTATATTATTTGAGCTTCTCTAGTGGCTCAGCTGGTAAAGAATCTGCCTGCAATGCAGGAGACCTGTGTTCAATCCCTGGGTTGGGAACATCCCCTGGAGGAGGGCAGGGCAACCCACTCCAGTATTCTTGCCTGGAGAATCCCCATGGACAGAGGAGCCTTGGTGGGCTGCAGTCCATGGGGTCACAAAGAATCAAACATAACTGAGCGACTAAGCATAGCACACAGAGTGCTGTTCATGCTCCATGTAGATCCGTGATCCTGGCCCCCACCCCCACCCCCCAGCTGCTGTGAATATTGGCTTATGAAGGCTCACAGCTATCCTCTGTGGTGCAATTTATCCCTCTGCCTTCTTCAGGCCAGGGATAGACCATCTGATCCACATGCTACTTGGCATTTCTCCTGCCCCATCCTGCTCCTCTCATTTTCTTATAGGCTTATCCCTTAATAAACCACCTGATGCAAAGAACTGACTCATTGGAAAAGACCCTGATGCTGGGAAAGATGGAAGGCAGAAGGCGAAGGGGACGACAGAGGATGAGATGATTGGATGGCATCACTGACACGATGGACATGAGTTTGAGCAAGCTCCGGGAGTTGGTGATGGACAGGGAGGCCTGGCGTTCTGCAGTCCATGGGGTCTCAAAGAGTCGGACACGACTGAGCAACCGAACTGAACTGAGCTGAAATCACCTGCTTGCAAATCCCTGTCTCAGACTCTGTTTCTAGGGAACCTGACCTAAGACGTCAAGATCCCATGATTCTGCTTCTTAATATATTTGGCTTTCTGACCACTACATCTGTTTGGAGAAAGGAGACAGGACTGGGTTATTCTTATAATTTTATTCTAATCCAGGAATAAATTTCAAAATTTACTGTATGACATCAATAACTTTTATGAATACCAGGAAATAGTTCTTATAAAATGTGCAGTAATGATCCGATATACAAAAATACCCATAAGGACAGACAAAGAGCGTGGGAGAGATTTAGCTTTCGATTGATATTACTAAATAGAATTACTGCTCATATTATTTGTACTAGTGAGTGGAAACAGCTGTATCTCCAATATTATCAATTTTGCTAATTGTTATTGATTATATTTTAAAAACTGTACTAATAACCAATAGCCTATAAATAATCTTTTATTATAAGGCTTTTCCACTTTATTATACTGTAATAGTTTCCTTGGTCCTTAATATGATGTGATTATTTGCTGACTTGGAAGAATACCTTTATTAGAATATGCATATGTGTTCAATTTATCTTCTCAATTACACCTACATTAAAACCTTCCAAATCAAGTTTGCAAAAACAGACAAGCGATAGAGCCTATATGGCTTGTGATCTCCTGCACTATTGCATCTGGTTAATGATGACAATAACCTTTAAGAATAAGCACTGAATTAATGGAAGGGTTCTGTGTATGGCTCCCAGGGAAATGTGCACTGCAATCCAAGGGCTGGATCCAGAGCAAGGTGAGAGCTGGAAGCATGAGGAACACAAATCCCCTGCAACATCCAGGGAGATGGTATATGAAAGCACAGAGTTTCACCAATAGAAACTTAACCGTTTTTCACTCTTCCCTCTAAAGTGATTTCACTTTTCTTATTCTGGAAGAAGGAAATCAGTTGCTTCTCTACTTTCTCAATGAAACACATTTTGCTTCAAATTATTCATAGTTACTCTCAACTGACAGTTCTATTATGAAGAACAAAGTCGACCATTCTTTGGTTTGATAATCACTGAAACTGAGTGTTTAGTGCTCAGGTAGCCATTAGCTCAGTTGGTAAAGAATCTGCCTGCAATGCAGGAGACGCTGGTTCGATTCCTGGGTTGGGAAGATCCCCTGGAGAAGGGATAGGCTATCCACTACAATATTCTTGGGCTTCCCTTGTGGCTCAGCTGGTAAACAATCCGCCTGTAATGCGGGAGACCTGGTTCCATCCCTGGGTTGGGAAGATCCCTGGAGAAGGGAAAGGTTACCCACTCCAGTATTCTGACCTGGAGAATCCCATGTATAGTCCATGGGGTCACAAAGAGTCGGCAACAATGGAGTGACTTTCACTTTCACTTTTCAGCCATTATCAGTGGGTAAATTGCTCATCAACAGAGACTCAAATGCTCTTTTCCCCTCCTCACTTATTTCTTGGGTTCAAAAGAAAACAAGAGAAACCTCTGAGTACGCTGTTATTTAAATAGAGGCAAGTCCAGATTGCTCCTGGGATTCCCTGGGATTCCCATATGGTAAAGAATCTGCCTGCAATGCAGGAGACCCAGGTTCAATCCCTGGGTTGGGAAGATCCCTTGGAGAAGGGAATGGCTACTCACGCCAGTATTCTTGCCTGGAGAATTCCATAGACAGAGGAGCCTGGTAGGCTACAGTCCGTGTGGTTGCAAAGAGTCAGACACAACTGAGAAACTAACACACACACACACACACACACACATACACACACACCAGGTTATTCCAATGCCTATAATGAGTCCTGGGAATTTCTTTTCACTCTCATCAAATAACTTCAATGAATGATAGTCACATTCCTCAACCTGAGCATCTCAGACTCCTGAGTATGGGCTCAGACTCCTCTCCCACTCTCAGTGGAAGAGTCAGGCTCTCCCTCATGTGGATCTGGGCACGGGGCTAGGACTAGAGGGTGGCTGGTTGGTCTCAGCTGGCAGGGGTGGACAAGTGACAGAATCTGGGTCTAGACTCTCGTTGAAGGCAGAGCACTTGGCTACCACCTCCAGGATTCTGCCATACTATATACCACCTCTGGCTTCCCCAGTGATTCAGCAGGTAAAGAATCCTCCTGCAATGCAGGAGACGCAAGAGATGAAGGTTCAATCCCTGGGTTGGGAAAATCCCCTGAAAGAGGGAATGGCAACCTGCTCCAGTATTCTTGCCTGAAAAATCCCACGGACAGAGGAGCCTGGCAGGCTATAGTCCATGGAGTTGCAAAGAATAAAATAAGACAGAATGCACACATACCACCTCTACTCCTACTTATACAATATTTTATGCTGAATCAATTGTTCAATTATATTCATTCAAAGGAGAAACTTTATATTACTATGATAAATGGAGTATAAGTATTATGTGCTGAAATAGAAGTATACATATATGACATTTTATCAACTTGAAAATAATTTTAACACCTCTGAAATTGAGATGTATCTTAGAATTAACGGCATCTTACTATTATAATTGGAAACATCATATTTTAGTAGCACGTAAGATAATGATGTGTTTTACTTATCAGTGATAGATTTGATGAAATATAGTAAATTCTATAAAAACAATGTTATTGAACTTTTAAAAATGAAAAGTAAAAGTGACAAATGAAAAACAGAATAAATCAAACTGACTTATAAACTGTATGGCAGGGGATTTCCCTGGTGGTCCAGTGGCTAAAACTCTGCACTTCCAATGCAGGGGGCCTGGAGTTCCATCCATGGTTGGAGAACTAGATCCCACATGCCACAATGAAGAGTTTGCATGCCACAACTAAAGATCCCTGCATGCCACGATGAAAACTGAAGATCTCATGTGCTACAACTAAAACCCAGCACAGCTAAAAAATAAATAAATAAAATGTATGGCTGAATATAAGTTTCTTGTTGATTATAAAGGAACTTTTGGCAAAATAACTAGAAATTTAGGATTTCAGACAAAGATAGAGATCCACATCAATGAGACAAACCTGTTAGTTTCTAAATTAACCCACTAAAATGTGAACTTGCATTAGGACATGGCTATGTGCATGCTTGCGTGCTAAGTTGCTTCAGTAGTGTCTGCCTCTTTGTAACCCTGTGGACTGTAGCCTTCCAGGTTTCTCCGTCCATGGGATTCTCCAGGCAAGAACACTGGAGTGGGTTGCCATGCTCTTCTCCAGGGGATCTTCCCAACTCAAGGATTGAACCTGTGTCTCTTACGTCTTTTGCATTGGCAGGTGGATTCTTTACCACTAGCACCACCTGGGAAGACCAAGGATGTGGTTAAGACAGCTTAAAAATATTCAGCTATTTTATCGGTTATATTTAGGTGTACATATACATACCCAGCAACTTTAGGAAGTGATATTTCAACATATCACTTAATAAAGCACAGAGGTACCTGTAAAATTCAGTATGTGGGAGTTCTTCCCTCTTGGTGTGAGTCATGGTTGTCTATGCTTCTAATGGGCACGGCCGAGGGTTCCATTATTGAGGGCTTGGAACACTTATGATTATGCCTGAGCACTGCACCCCTGATTTATGAGGTCTAGGTAAGCTTGATTCCCATGACAGTGCTACATTTGTCTCATCCTAAGCAATATTCTCCGTGAAATTACAGGTTATATGCACTCATTCCCTTCTGCCAAATATATATGAATGTAAATGCAAGACTGTCAAAAGACATTTGTCTGAGTATCATCTAAAAATTACTGTGTATCACACTTTGGGCAACACTCATCTTGATGGAACACCAAGTAGGAAGGACTCAGCGGAGACAGGGACAGTTGGGTCACAGCCAGAACCAGGTGGGTCAGGTAGGGTGAAGAAGGCAGTTAGGAGGCAGAAAGCCTGCAGGAGGTGTACAGGACCTAGCCCTCTGGAGAAGGCCCTTGAGTAGGGAGGTGCTACCTTCAGGAGACAACAGCATTCATTTTTCCATTTCTCTGTTCATTCATTGAAATATCTACTATGTGCCAGGCACTGTGTTGGGTTCTGGAAAGAAAGAGTTGAAAGAGGTCAAACAGCTCACAGCGTAGAAAGGAAATGAACAGCAATAATTACAGTTGGGTTTCAAAGTATTAGGGCGGGTGTAGACAAAGAGTACGATGAAAAAAAGTATTGGAACGGAGCATTTAACTCAATGTGGACCGCCCAGGGACATCTTCCAGAAGGAGTGATGCTTGAATTGAGTCTTGAGGTGTAAGTGAAATTTGCTGAAATCCTCCAGACGCCGAATGACAGAAGGATACCCCCATCTCAGGGAACAGCGTGGTCAAAGTTTAGCAGATTGTTAAGAAAGCATGATCTGTCATCCACAAATGAGAGATTTTAATATAAGTGGAAAAGAGAAAATGAATATCAGAGGATGGTAGAGAAAGAAGCTGGAAATGGTAGGAAATCACAAGCTGGAGGTGAAGGATACTGAACTTGAACTTGAAGTTCACACAGAGATCTGAAGGATTTTAAGCCAGAAATGGCTGGATTATATGTGCGTGTTATGTGTTGACTGATGCTGAGGAAAAGTAAATTCTGTATTAAAACATAACCTGAAGGCCTCAGCCAGAGTGCTAGACAGTCATCACGCAGAGATCTGTGTCATGTAAAAAACTGAAGTATGATCAGGACATAGGACTGTGGGCTGCTGAAAGGGTGTGAGGGCGCAGATGATTAGCACTGCGGACGTGAGGTGCTGAAGGAGCCCCACACAGGCAGGAGGAAATCTCCCAGGTGAGAGGAGAGTTCGTGAGGAAAGGAAGATCAGGAGCCAGTGCTAAATTCCACACTGAACCTCGAAGACTGGCTGAACCTCCAGGAGACGAGGGTGACAGGGAAGGCTGGAGAATGTGGGAGGTGTTCCCTCTCTGTATATCCTAAGATCACCCATTGTATCAACTTTTATTTATACATGTATATTTTATTTATATATTCCTGATTTTTTAAAAAGTTTTTATTGTGGAAACACTTCAAATGTTTACATAATTGAATAACACAAGGAACCCCATGTATCCATCACCCGACTCTAGCAATTATCAGCCCACAGTAATCGTATTTCCTCTATAATCCTTCCACTGGATTATTTTCAAGCAAATCCCAGACATCATACCTTTTTAAAACAATGATCTGTATCCTTAACCCAAACCTGTGTCAGAATCATAGGATACGATGAACTTTGTGCTGTGGCTAATTAAAAAACGCTGAAAATTCACAAATACAGAAACAAAGCCTACTCTCTAGTAAAGAAAAATTAATAATAAGACAATATGAACACAATGATCAGTTATTTAGAGAAAGGGGTAAAACAGAATAATTTAGAGATAATGCTAATCTAGTAAGCAAAGTTACTAGTAAAATCCTACAACCTGAATTAAACTAATGAGGTTAAATATATGAGCAGGAAACAGAAGAAAATTGATTTGAAAATGTGTAAACTAAAGCATCAAAGAAATAAGCTATTAAACCGGAAAAGCAGAAAGACCTGGGCTGACGGTGGGATAGGGACACAGATTAAGTGTAAGTTGGAATCCAGCCTAGCTCATTTAAAAGAGATCCCAATTAATTCCTTCATGCAATAATTACTGAGCGCCTGCCTCGTGCACCACACTGTCATATCTCTGGAATGTTACCGGCCTTAATAAACCATCTTTGCTGCTTAGAGGAGGTTAACAAGTGACCCAAGGGCAAGCAGCTGTGTGTACCTGATTCTGCCTGAACCTCATCCAGATTCTTTATTAAACACCTGGCTTCTTGAGAAATAGAGGCAACTGGAAGGGGTTCAAAGGAGTGGAAGAGAAAATAATTAGAGGAAGAGGTTGGTTTTAACGGATCAAAGGATCCAAATGTTGGGAACTTGGCTCAGCTGGGGACTCAGGGAAAAAATGAGCTATCTGAGGCATGTAAAGATTGAAGCTACGTAAGAAATATTGAGGTGGTGCAGAGGGCATCATGGAGAGACTTGGACAGAGGAACAGAGGGACAGGCAGCGGCCAGGGGCAGGATGAGGCACTCAGGAGGCCCAGGACTACAGACAGCACATTCTGACATCAAGTGGGACTCTGTCCAATGGTTAGAGTGTGGGCACTATTTCTAACCTTTCACCTTTGGGAAAGAAAGTGTTCTGAATCACTCCTACCCTGATGAGCGGCATGGGAAGGGAGAGGAAAAAGTATTTTCTCTCAAATGTAATTCATGGATAAATTCTAATGCTTCTCACTCCCATGATGGTTTTTCCAGTCAGCAAAAGTCTTACCAGGGAAGGCAGAGAGGGAGAGTATTAGTTCTCTGGTTAATATTTTACCTTTTCACTCAAGGTCTCAGTGACCTTATTTTGGCAACTTTTTTGGTTCTTGATCAGTTTCTTTCGTTCAGACTCTCAGTCTTTATTTTTGTGGCAGGAATTAATTTTTTTTTATTTTAAAATACATCATAAATACAAATCAGGGTCTACAAGCATTTATGTAGAGTTTAAAGAATAATGAAATGAACACCAGCATTTCCCATCTCTCCAGTTAAAGTCAGCTCCTTCCAGTACCTTTGAGGCCCTCTGGGTATCACATCCTGATCACTTTTCTCCCTCTGTCTCTCCTTTCTTTTCCTCAACATTATCCTAAAAGTTAGCTTAACCCCTTCCTTAACATTTTACAATAAGGTATGATCCAGAGCTTAGTAAACTATTCCAAGGTATTGCTGCCTCAGCATCCAATGTTTTGGCTAAGAGGCCTGAGTGTGGCGGAGTGGGGGTGGGGGTGGGGGGTATGGGCTTAAACTGATGCCAGCCTCTCATGTCATCAAGCATATGCCCTGAATAACAGCCTGCCGAGTCACAGCAAATGTGCACTCCTGATATAACTCCCCAGCAGCCAGTGATACACAGTCTTTCACCTCCCAGGGCCTTCTCTTTGTGCACCCCATAGATAAGACCCCCAGGGGCTTACCAAAAAAGGGAAAGTGAAGTCGCTCAGTCGTGTCCAACTCTTTGCAACCCCATGAAATTTAGCCTATGAGGTTCCTCCATCCATGGAATTTTCCAGGCAAGAGTACTAGAGTGGGTTGCTGTTTCCTTCTCTAGGGCATCTTCCTGACACAGGGATTGAACCTGGGTCTCCAGCATTACCAAAACCCCGTTCCTTTTGGTTCCAAATAAGGCTTATTACTGTCATCATATCTCTGGTTGTATCATGGTCTCATGGTGGGCTCTTCCCCACTTTCAGGCAGCACTACTGAAGGCCAAACGGACTCAATTCTTTCCACAGAGGACAGAAAAACTAAAAATATAATTGAGTTCATGACATTGGCTACTCAAGTTGCTTAGACAAGTAGGTGGATGAACCTTAAGTAGCGCATTACTACACTGAAGTTGGAGATGTACTTTATTCTTCCCTGTGGACAGTATTCTGGAAGAAACCCTCATTCAGTACCCCTCAGAAATGCCTTTGGCGATTCCACATTTCCAGGGGCAGGGACTTCCCGCCCCAGCCCTGCAGAAGCATCCGTTAGGCAGCAGGACTGGCGGAAGGAAGTGGCACAGTGAACTGCATTTCCCTTTTCCTTTTGACTCCTTTCCTGAGGCTGGAATCACCCGTGCATGGTCCTCCCTGATTACACTAAAGCTCATCAAACAGTTGGCCACTGCCCAAAAGTTTTGCCTTTGCACCGAATCTCAGTCCCCTCATATCCAAACTCATGGAACTAGACCAACGGGGGTTTGTCAGGCTCTGGACCACGTCTGCTGGCAGCCCCAACCCCCTTCCTTCCTCCCAGCACCAATCAGCAAGGTTTTACCATTTTTAGTGACTTGGCTAAACAGGCCAGGGGGTTCATCCTATATGACCTTTCCTATATTCTTTAGCAATTCTAATTGAGGCCAGGGTGATTATGAATTTTAAATAAGTGAAAGGATCAAAGCTGATGAAGACAAGATGCAGGCAGTTTTAAACTTTCTGATTGGTTTTTTTTTTTTTCCCCCGCCTCCCTAAGAACAGCTTAAAGAGGCATGAAGTCATGAAGTAAGGGATCTGGAAACTTCTACTCAGCAATTTTATACTAGGTTTTTACAAATATAAGACATTCCATTAAGGCTAGGTAACACTCTAGTATTTCTAAAATCCTGTGAAATTGGTGTATCTCAGTGGAGACATAGGGTATTAGAAACTGTGATATCTGAAAATTATTGCTATAATATCTAAAATTCCCTCTTCTCTCTCTTTTTAATTCCAAGAAGTCCAAGATCTTATGGGCAGAATATATGGCTTTTAGCAAAAGCTGGCTCTTGAGGTTTGAATTGGCTCAGGCTTCTGTTTTTAGACCCTATCTAGTCATTCACTCAACAACAAACATTTATAAAACATCTAGTAAGTAAATGTCAGGTATAGTGCTAAACTCTGGAATTTCTAAGAAAAATCCTGACATTGGTTTTGAGTGTGGGGGGTTTGAAGAGCTAATAGAGAAAGAGATACAAATAAAGAAATAAAGAAAAGCAGTAGCGTTCTAGGTGTGCCAACGGGAGCATTCTCAGGAGCCAGTGGGGGCAGGTGGGGACAGTTATTAATTCAGGGAGAGAGAGAAGTAGAAATTGGGTGAGGTGGATGGTTTGTTTTGCAAGAGGCTTTCGGGTAGCCTGGGTAGCTGAAGCCTGCAGTGTGGTGTTTCACCTGTCTGCTTCCAGTCCCAAGTGTTTCTTTGGTGATACCTCTTTCTGCTCTGAGGACACAAGATTCTGGTGGGAAGACCCACCACCTGACTTTCATACCCAGTGGAACCATTCACTGGTACGAGATGGCCTGAAGCCAGCTGCCTTTCTCTTCTGCTCCTCCAGCCCTTCAGCTCCCCCCAGCTATTGGAGAAGTGTGTGCTTCTGCAGGTGAGCTAACGGGTTCCCGTGTTGTGCTTTATGGATCTCTGTGTTTGCAGGGACATTGTGGGGGCGGGGCAGTGTGGGAGCACGTGCCATGAGGGGACAGGAAGGAGAGATGGCCATGAGGTGAAAAAAGAAGATAGCAGCGAGGGGAATTCTCTAGAATTCTGGAAGCTGAATTGCCTCTGTTGGGGAGTAGCTGATGCACCTGAAAACTATTTGCAAGACTTTACTGCCCAAGTAAAATTAGTACTGAAATGCCTGGAATCTCTTCAAGAGGTTGTGATGTTCACTTAATGTTCCTCTCCTGGCAGAAAAAAACGTGAACTTGGTTATTCATGTGATTAGGCATCAGTTGTGTAAAATGATGTATGTAGGCTAATTCCTATTGACCCTTCAGAGAGAGAAATCACATACTGTTATTCAAGAAGCACATGTAATTTTATTTCTTTTTACAAGCCCAAATCAAATAGATTACTTCCCTGAGCTATGAACAATTTGAAATGCACATAGATCTTCTAGGTTAAAGAGCAAGAGGATAAGGACTTGCATTTGAAAGAGCGAAGTCTGTAATTTGGTGCCACAAAGATTCTGTTAAATGGCTACAGAGGAAACCAGCAGATTCCAAAACTGTAAAATCTTTAAAGGAGAAATAAAAGATATCAGGGTTTCCCTGGTGGCTCAGTGGATAAGAATCTGCCTGACGATGCCGGAGACATGGGTTCCATCCCTGATCCGGGAAGATCCCACATGCTATGGAGCAACTAAGCCTGTGGGCCAGGATTGAGCTTGTGCTCTAGAGCCCAGGAGCCTGAACTGCTGAAGCCCATGTGCCCTGGAGGCTGTGCTCCACAACAAGAGAAGCCACTGCCACGAGAAGCCTGTGGACAGCAACTAGAGAGTAGCTCCTCTTCATCACAACTAGAGAAAAGTCTGCGCAGCAACAAAGACCAGCACAGTTAAGTTCAGTCGCTCAGTCGTGTCTGACTCTTTGCAACCCCATGGACTGCAGCACGCCAGGATTCCCTGTCCGTCCCTGTCCATCACCAACTCCTGGAGCTTGCTCAAACTCCTGTCCATCGTGTCAGCGATGCCATCCAACCATCTCATCCTCTGCCCTCCCCTTCTCCTCCCACCTTCAACCTTTCCCAGCAATACGGTCTTTTCTTTGCATCAGGTGGCCAAAGTATTGGCGTTTCAGCTTCAGCATTCGTGCTTCCAATGAATATTCGGTACTGATTTCCTTCAGGATTGACTGGTTGGATCTCCTTGCAGTCCAACGGACTCTCAAGAGTCTTCTCCAACACCACAGTTCAAGAGCACCAACTCTTCAGTGCTCAGCTTTCTTTATAGTCCAGCTCTCACATCCATACATGACCACTGGAAAAACCATAGCTTTGACTAGACAGACCTTTGTTGGCAAAGAATGTCTCTGCTTTTTAATGTGCTTAAATATGCTTAAAGACTGAGCACAGCCATAAATAAATAAATAAATAATTTTTAAAAAGATAACATGGGGGTGTCATGGGGAAAAACATTTTATATTTACTTACTTAAGCAGTCTTCTTGAAGGTAGAAATATTGGCTTAGCTAAAATGTTCGTTTGGCTTTTTCTATAACATATTATTGAAAAACCTGAATGAATCTTTTGGTCAACTCAATACTTCTCAAAACCATTACTGTGACTCCCCTGCCCAGGCCACCATTGTATTGCCTCTATTCTGGATTACTAAAATAGCTGCCTGTTGAATCTACCTGCTTCACCTCTGACCCTCACAGTTTACTCGCCTCTCAACCAAAATTATTTTTTAAAGATCATCTTTTAAACCTTACAGTTCTCCATAAGCTTGTCACTGCACACAGGATAAAATTCAAGCTTCTTACCCCAGAGACTCCTCAGGCTTTCTCAACAGAGACAGTATGTAGAGAACAGGAAGAGCCTGAGAAGTCTTCTTGGGTGCGTCCATCCACAGCAGTGCAAGTTTAGCATTCCTGGTCCTGCCCACAAAAGCCAACAGTGCTCTATCCTCAACTCTGTATTTTGCATCCAAATCACCAGCTGCACATCCTCAAACACCACCTAGGCAGGGGAAGGAGGGTGGCATCACCCCCAGCTGAAAATCCCCACTAGGCTACATGATCTGGCGCCTGCCTACCTCCAGCCTCAGGATCTCTGCATGGGCTCTTTTCTCTGCCTGGACTGTTCCACTCCCAGACGACCCATGTTTGGCTCCTTTTCCACATTCAAGTCTTATCTTAAATGCCACCTCCTCAGAAATATCATGCCTAGGTCACCTCTTCTAAGCAATACACACACACACAGTCACTCTCACTATGTATACTTACCACGATACACAATTTTCTTCTTTGTTTACTTGTTTATTGTCTGTCTCCCCTCTCTAGAATGTAAGTTCCATGAGAACAGTCTGTTTTGTTTGCTGCTATACCCCTAGAGCCTGGGGATAAATTTTTATAAATATTTGTTGGTTGAATAATAGATGCCATAAGGTTATTTTTCATTTAACCACATACATAATACATATTGGGAAGAAGCAGAAAAGCACTATCAAACTCATTTTTTAGATAAAGTACCAAGACACTAAAAATAACAAATCTCACACTTAATATTAGTGATGGAGGGAGGAACAAAACAAGAAATGCCATTGCCTCCTTATTAAGTCACAGTGGATTATTCAGGATGTGGTGATCTATTAGACAGGTCACAACGAAACACATATAACATAGAGTTGTTGGTGTTGTTTAGTCATTTAGTCGTGTCGGACTCTTCTGTGACCCCTTGACTGTAGCCCACCTAGCTCCTCTGTCCATGGGATTTCCCAGGGGAGAATACTAGCGTGAGTTGCCATTTCCTTCTCCAGGGGATCTTCCCAACCCAGGGATGGAACCTTTGTCTCCTGCATTGGCAGGCAGATTCTTTATCACTGATCCACTAAGGAAGCCCCTATAACATACAGAGACATACGTAATGAATAAATTCTCTTGTTTCCACCACTTTGAGGCTAAATGTCCATGGTGGCTACTACCATATGTATATTGACTGGATTTCATTTTACTTTACAAGCTACTATACCTTTTCAAACCTAGCCTCAAAAATTTAGATTCACCCTTTGGAGAAGGAGATGAAAAAGGAAGTGTTTTATTGTTTTCTGGGAAACAAGTCTGAATACCCATCTCTCATCTGATTCTAGTAGCTGACAAAACTGATCCACGAACAGGGCATCACCTGGGGCATAGCAAACACGTGGCTATGGGTTCTGTCTCCACTCCTGCCTCACAGCAGGTACAGCTCACCAATCTTATTACCTCCTCTTGCTGAGCACTCATTCCATCTGGGACTCTCAACCCAGGGCTTCTGGCAGCAACTAGCACTGAACCAGAGTTGACACACATGTTAAACATCTATTTGCCAGCCCTGGAATACTGGAAAGAGTAAATCTTTCCAGATCAATCTGAGTGTGAATACCACATTTGCTCTCTGTCACGTGTGAGACCTTGGTTACTCACTCTTTTTCTGTTGGCCTCATAATACCAAACTTGTAGGGTTGTTGGGGAAAATTACAAATAATGGCAGTAGAGTGTTTATCACCATGCTTGTTACAATTAGAATTTGCTAAATAGTAGCGTAGAACTGTGGTGAGGAGAAGGCTTTGTTTAACCCCCAAGAACAGAGAGGAGATACTATCTTGGAAGGCAGAAGGTGGTGCAGGTTACTGGAAATAGTAGATTGAGACTGAGTGTTGGACTAGATGAGTGGTTCCTAAACAAATGGTACATAGGCCCCAGCTCAGATCTACAGGTCGGAAACTCGGGATGGATCCCGGCATTAACAAGCCTTGCTGATGCATGCTCGCTCTAGTTTGGGAAGCACTGCAATAGGGAGACAGAAGGCAGAGGATGAATAGATGTGATCGAGTCAAACAAGAAGCATGTGTGCTCAGCTGGTGGTTAATCAGAGAGGAAACTGGAAGTGCCTCCCCTCAAGGAAGATGTGGCCATGAGCATGCCCCACCCTAGCGGCCGCTTCCCCAGGCAGGATAGCAGTTTGCTATAACCAAGGACGGACTCGGAGCTCACCAAGAGAGAATGGGTTTGTAGTACAAAGCAAAGGAATAGTTTCCCAAATGCGGCCCAGATGCAGGGGGACCAAAGACTGGAAACTGAAAGGCTTCTTCTCTGAGCAGAGGAAGGTGGCCCTTGTTCCTGGTTGTTTCAAGTGCAGCTTTGACTGAAGGCAAGCAGCTGATCTAGACACTTCCTCAGGCTCCCCCAGCTTGGTAATTTCATGACAGAATTGCATCTGACAAGCTCAAGGTGCCTGGGGGCAGCGGGAAGGAGGCGGCATCAAAGATGTGTCAAGAGATCCAACTCCAAGGGGATTTCTCTGCTCCACCTGCTCAACCTAGACCATTGCATCCCCCATTCCAACTCTTTCTGCCAGTATACAGACACAGAAGTACCTCTAGTGGGGTCAAAGTTATAAAATACTTTCAGAGAATGTAATCTATCCAAAGCCCTGTGTGATCCAGCAGATTTTAAACCTGTTTTCCAAAGTTAACCCCTGCAGCATAATCTAGGATGGCCTCAGCACTGACTTCTCTTTGGTTCCAATAATCTGAAACCTTAATTTTTATTTAACGTTCAATTTACACATTCTTGGACACTACTCATACTTGCATATTGGTCTAAAGGGTATAAACAAGGTCTATGGCCAGTGGCAACAATACACAGAAGAACTATACAAAAGAGATCTTCATGACCCAGATAACCACGATGGTGTGATCACTCACCTAGAGCCAGACATCCTGGAATGTGAAGCCAAGTGGGCCTTAGGAAGCACCACTACAAACAAAGCTAGTGGAGGTGAAGGAATTCCAGTTGAGCTATTTCAAATCCTGAAAGATGATGCTGTGAAAGTGCTGCACTCAATGTGCCAGCAAATTTGGAAAACTCAGCAGTGGCCACAGGACTGGAAAAGGTCAGTTTTCATTCCAATCCCAAAGAAAGGCAATCCCAAAGAATGCTCATACTACCACAATTGCACTCATCTCACACGCTAGCAAAGCAATACTCAAAATTCCCCAAGCTAGGCTTCTAGTACGTGAATCATGAACTTCCAGATGTTCAAGCTGGATTTAGAAGAGGCCGAGGAACCAGAGATCAAATTGCCAACATCTGTTGGATCATTGAAAAAGCAAAAGAATTCCAGGAAAACATCTACTTTTGCTTTATTGACTATGCCAAAGCCTTTGTGTGAATCACAGCAAACTGTGGAAAATTCTGAAAGAGATGAGAATACCAGACCACCTGACTGCCTCCTGAGAAATCTGTATGCAGGTCAGGAAGCAACAGTTAGAACTGGGCATGGAACAGCAGACTGGTTCCAAATAGGAAAAGGAGTACGTCAAGGCTGTATATTGTCACCCTGCTTATTTAACTTATATGCAGAGTACATCATGCAAAATGCCGAGCTGGATGAAGCACAAGCTGGAATCAAGATTGCTGGGAGAAATATCAATAACCTCAGATATGCAAATAACATCACCCTTATGGCAGAACGCAAAGAAGAATGAAAGAGCCTCTTGATGAAAGTGAAAGAGGAGAGTGAAAAAGCTGGCTTAAAACTCAACATTTAGAAAACTAAGATCATGGCATCTGGTCCCATCACTTATGGCAAATAGATAGGGAAACAACGGAAACAGTGAGAGACTATTTTTTGGGGCTCTAAAATCACTGCAGATGGTGACTGCAGCCATGAAATGAAAAGACACTTGCTCCTTGGAAGAAAAGCTATGACCAACCTAGGCAGCATACTAAAAAGCAGAGATATTACTTTGCCAACAAATGTCCATCTAGTCAAAGCCATGGTTTTTCCAGTAGTCATGCATGGATGTGAGAGTTGGACTATAAAGAAAGGTGAGCACCAAAGAACTTATGCTTTTGAACTGTGGTGTTGGAGAAGACTCTTGAGAATCCCTTGGACTGCAAGGAGATCCAACCAGTCCATCCTAAAGGAAATCGGTCCTGAATATTCATTGGAAGGACTGATGTTGAAGCTGAAACACCAATACTTTGGCCACCCGATGCAAAGAACTGACTCATTTGAAAAGACCGTAATGCTGGGAAAGATTGAAGGTGGGAGGAGAAGGGGATGACAGAGGATGAGACGGTTGGATGGCATCGCCGACTCAATGGACATGAGTTTGAATAAGCTCCGGGAGTTGGTGATGGACAGGGAAACCTGGCGTGCTGCAGTCCATGGGGTTGCAAAGAGTTGGACACTGAACTGAACTGATGGCCAATGTCTTATTATTAAAGAACAAGAACCTTATTAGAAAACGTCAGGCATTCAGATCCAACATAATTATTGAGTATCTGCACTTCCAAATTTCCTGTTCTTCCCACAACCATGTGTATGAGTATTGCTGTCATTCCCATGAGGCAGACCAGGGACCTGAGGCTCAGATACATAAAGGAACTAGCCCAGAGTCTCACAGCTACTTTAAATGGCCAAGGGTAGATCCTCAGAACCAGTATCCTGACAGAGGCGGTGTTAATCCACCACTAGAAGACTGGCTACAGGGGTGACCTACCCTTATGTGAGTTAAAAATGGCAGCTGTCAATTACCAGCCAATGCATGTGCTGTGGTTTGTGTTTCCAATGGAATGTTTCTGCTGCTGCTGCTATTTATCACCACCTTTCTAAGCTGGTGGAAGGAATGTTTTCAGTTTAACATTGTGTCCTACACACAGCCCCATTGCAGGTATGGTAACCCTGATCTTAAAACAGACTGCAGTGAATGACTAAAACTCTGAGAGTGGCACTAACTATGTTCTTAAACACAGCAGTGGGAATGTGTTAGGAGATTTTACTGAAAGTTAGTAATTGGTTATTACTGAACCACTTATAAGATATGGCTTCTAATAACAACAACAACAAAAATCCATTAAAAATGCTGTTTAAACTTGCTTTTGGATAGACCACCTTTATTGAGATTCTAAGGTGGTTGCCATTGTTCTTCACACACATGGACTATCTGTGTGTCCATGTGTGGTTAAGTCGTTTCAGTCATGTTCAACTGTTTGCAACCCTATGGACTGTAGCCTGGCAGGCTCCTCTGCCCATGGGATTCTCCAGGCAAGAATACTGAAGTGCATTGCCATGCCCTCCTCTAGGGGATCTTCCCGACCCAGGGATCAAACCCACATCTCTTATGTCGCCTGCGTTGGCAGGCAGGTTCTTTACCACTAGCGCCACTTGGGAAGCCCGTGGACTATCTTTATACCATAGGGAAACAACCAAATATTCATATCTCTGAACACAAAATAGGTGGAAGTGAGTTTGACTTGAGAAAAACTTCTGAGCAATGAACCTGGTTAATAATTAGGAGTGGATTTTCTAGGGACTTGGGCATCCTTTCTTGAAGGAGGGTGGGGAGAAGGGGGTGAAGTAACAGAGATTCTAAAGTTGTGCTACAGAGCTGGTTTCTGCTCTCAAAACTCATTTCCTCCTCTGCAAGGAACAATATAGTTTCCTAAGTCATAAAGAAAATAATGAAAAATAATATTTATGGAGACTCTACTGGATTCCAAGATTCCTCTAATTTATTTATGATCTGTGATTTTGTTTTAAATTATCTGAAGCCTTAGGATCACATAATTTATAAATTTTTGTTGATTGTATATCTCTTCTAACGTTTCTAACAAGTTGGCCAAAGCACCATTGCCAATCACATATGGTAATTCTGCAGTTATATGTGTTTTGGAATAGCAGTTAAAAAGACAATCCTGAATTATAACTTGAGTTTGACTTAGTAAAGAATTCTAAAGCAAAGTTTGCCATTATAGCTTGTGATGCTAAATTTTAAAAGCATGTGACCTTGTGTGTGTACTAAGTCGATTCAGTCATGTGTGACTCTTGCGACCCTATGGACTGTAGCCTGCCAGCCTCCTCTGTCCATGAGATTCTCTAAGAAACATTACTGGAATGTTGCCATTCCCTCCTCCAGGGGAAATTCCAAACTAAGAGATTGAACCCACATCTCTTATGCCTCCTGCATTGGCAGGTGGGTTCTTTACCTGCCACCTGGGAAGCCCATGTGACCTTACAGATCACCTATGAAATATGAAAAGAATTAAATATTCTTTATATGCTATTATACATGAACTGCACTAAAATGCCTTTCATTGAATAAAAGGCAACATTTTAGATACAGGGGATTTTAATTAAATTGGTAATAGTTAAGACCAAAAAGATAGAGTGGACATTACCAGCTTATCTTCAGCCCTTGCCTTTAGCAGGCTAATGAATACAACGTGAAACACAGGTGAATTTTGCTGTTCTATGACACAGTGAAGGGATATCCTCCATATTTAAATATATTAATGTAACCAGTTATATAAATTTAAATGTAAAACCAGTTTCCTATAGGTTTTGAGATGGCATTCACCATCTCTATGAAGAGCTGAACACTACTCATCCAGACATGACTAAAGTCCAGTCATGTCTTTAGAAGGGGAGAACAGAGAGAGTACTTGCTGAACTCACATTAGTATCAAAATTCAAAAAGCTGACAGTATTAATTTAACCATGAGTCAGTCTATATAAATCAGGACTATCCAAAATAAATATCCTACCAGCTATTCATGATTGGAACGCTGCTATATGAGGTCTATTTAAATGTGGTACACATAAAAAAGCTCATGAGACATTTCTGTTTTGTAACAAACAAGGCAATGCACAACTATTACTCATTAGTAGCTTTTCTGAGATAAGTTATTAGGTCTGCCCTTTCTGCCATCTTTTTAATGCCCGTGAAGATCATTTTTGTTCCACGAATGTACTTCTTGGGATTCTCCATATACCCCATCAGTGTCTCCTCTCCCCAGGAGATGCCTTTGTTCCTGTTGGAATCTGTGTAAGAAAATCCAGGGGCTTGACCTGTCTTTTGCCCAGAAAGACCATGGAGACTTGGCTCAGTCTTGTGCCTGCCTGCCTTTTCCATGGTATGGCACTGGACACACTTCTGAATAAAAATCTTCTTGTTTTTTCAACATTACCCATGTTTAGATTGTTCTCTTTTCACAATGTCCTGCTCTTCAAGTCCAAGGACATGCAGGTCTGAGCCTCTGTCCTGGTAGGTTCCTCTAATTCTGATGACGTTGTTAATTATTTACTCTCTTTACAAATAAGGAAACCAAGGTTCAGACTGGCTTTGTAACTCGCTTAAGGTTATGGAATAAATGAAGGGACTGGAAAATTTAACTCAGATCTGCTCAGTTCCAGCTCCAATGGATCTTTCCATTTCACTGGAAAGTCCCTCACAGAAATGCCCAGTTTAATGGTGAGGAAACCGAGGCACAGATAAAATAAATCACTTAAGAGATGTCCTCTAGTTGATGTGTGATTGAGGGTCAGTATGTGAGATGTTCAGGAAGCCACATCTTTTTTCCTTTTAACACTTTGATTTAGCTTATAAAAGATCACAGTCTGTTACTTTTAGAGATTT
The DNA here is from genome assembly GCF_019320065.1 of Cervus canadensis. NCBI lineage: Eukaryota > Metazoa > Chordata > Mammalia > Artiodactyla > Cervidae > Cervus > Cervus canadensis. The sequence goes on from NC_057392.1 coordinate 81,572,961, forward strand.
TCCAGCTTTGGGGATTAGATTTTGTTTTTCTTGGCAGTGTTCATATTTGAAAGCAGTATATTCGACACTGCTTTCTGGATTTAACTCGAAACAAATGAAGTAAAATTATACTCACACTCCCTGCTCTCTTCCAAATTATGAACTCAAAATTAAACTTTCTGCTCAGGACATCAGCATTTCAGCAAGCTATAATTCTCACTTTGCCCAGCCATCACAAGTGAGAAAAGAGGAACTCTTGCACTAACAAATCCCTGTTGATAAAACAAACCTTTTTTTCATGAACATTCTGTCTTAAGAAAACAAGTAGCTAGAGCACTTGTTAGTTAATAATAAAACAAATTCTTCAGTGACTACTCAGATGAATGAATATTTTTTAGAGGCATGGGGTATGTAAGGAATTTTAATCTAGCCTCTGGGTTCACTCCCCCACACAACAACTGTAGAGAAACCACTGGCCTCTGAATGATGAATGGCCCCAGACTCAACCAGGAGGGAAGACAAGCCCAATCCTATCATTTGGCATCACTCTTTTTAAATTCCTGGGTGGACTTCTATTTTGGCTGTAGCTGACGAATGGGCTCAGTTGAAGCACTTTGCATACATTGTAAAATGACCATCGAGTGTTCTCCTCTTATGCCATCCTGTCTCTTTTCACCCTATCCATAAAATCCCAACCCCAACCCCCAAATACATCTCAGCCTCTCACAGACACACTTCTGCTAGCACATCTCTAGCTGTTAAAAAGTTCTATTCATTAATTTCAAATTAATATCTTGGGGGGCTCCAGGCCATGGGAGAAAAGAAATCAGGAAACTGAATTAGTAAATGACAGAGCAGTAAGCAGCTTAAATGAGACTTCTTGCAGCTCTTTGCCTGTGGATGACACAGAATTTCTGAGCTTAGAAAAGCTCTTTTCTTTGCAGGTGGTACTGTGGGGATACCGGAGATGCGGTTCCACGATCATAGATCACAGTCTTACCCATTTGTTTTAGTCTCTACTGCAATACTCCACACACATCCCCACCCCCGCCCGCCTTCTGTGCAGTCAAATCCTACTTGCTAATCAGCCAGGCTGAACAAAGGGTTAAGGCTGCAGCCTTCCATGCCAGCAGACGCTGCAAACATTTCACGTTCACTTTCTACAGTCAACCCTGTAGCTCCATCTCCTGTAAAGCCTTCAGCATTTGCAGAAGTATTATTTCCTCTCACCTCTGTCTGGCTTAGACTTGCAGCTGACTAGGTTCTATAGCTTAGAAGTCCAAACTCACCCCTGCAGGGTCTTACCTAGAGTCTGTCTCTCCTCCCCTGCTTGGTCCCGGAAAGCCTCAGGGCCTCCTGTAACCTTGATGCTGCCTCCCCACTGGAAGTTGAAAGCATCCTCCTTGGCTGCATTACTGCACATTTTCCTAGTAAGCTTGGGTATTTTTTTTTTTCCTTCAGCTCAAACTTCTTCAAACAACACCATCTCTATTGACCCTGAATTTCTCTAGCCCTCTGTAAGGGCATTACCAACTGGCTAGGCCAGAAGAAAGACTGTAGAGGGCAAATTGGGGAAAGAAGGTTTGGAAACTCACCTGCACAGCTGCAAGGAGAGGAGCAGACACAGGATGGGGCTGCCTGCAAACTTCCCAGGGACCATCTGCAGCCAAATCTCTTGGCCTTAAAGCGACAGGGCGCTTTTCACCATATAAGGAAGACAGTTTCACTTGTCTGCTTTGGGACCTGTTTGGGCAAAGCAGCTCCTTCTCTGGACATTGCAGAGGCTTAAACCGACTGGGAAAATCTGGAGCCTGTCAGTTCAAGAGGATCTGCACATAGTAGGCAGCTTGAAAACTGCTGGATAACGTACACGCGTGGTATTTGGCAGGCCATTTTAAAGACTGGAAGACCCTTTATCTGGGGCTTGCCCCCTACAGAAAGGGTTTACAGTGACTGGGAAGTCTGCCTCAGTGGCAGGAAAGGGCTCTGCTCCTATTTCAGGTTTGGCTTCCTGGAAACAAACCAATGATCTTGCTCATCTCAAAAAGAAGAGGCAGTTGGTCCTGCTTCCTTCAACATTCAGAAGAGTACAGCAAAGTAGTGGGGCTTGTGGTTGGAGATTTTGCTCGTTTAAGATGCTTTAGCAGTGCTTCCCTCAAAACGAGGGAAATGGAGATGATTTTGCTATTTCAGCTCAGCTGGCAGAAGCCCTTCCTAAACAGACACACACACACAGATCTTGACCAAGGACACCTCCACTCCTGAGCATCCCTTTCAGGCCCCCTTGGCTGAAGCCCACCGCTGAAGTCTGAGGAGCACTTTAATCTTAACCAGCAGGGATAAGAATGTGTCTTTGGAAAAGCAAACATGTTCTGTTTGGTACGGAAAATGTTTGAGGTGTATTAGAAGAAATTGTAAAATGTTAGATTCTTAGGAAAAAAGGGGAGCTTAATTTAGTTATCACTTGGATGGTCACATACTTTTCTCTTCTTCCTTCTTTTTTGCTTAATATATTTAATGAATTAACTATTAATTTTTAATTGAAGTATAGTTGATTTACAATATTATGTTGGTTTGAGGTATAAAACATCTACGATACATGTATATGCATGTATGTGTGTGTGTGTTAGTCACTCAGTCATGTCTGACTCTTTGTGACCCCATGGACTGCAGCCCACCAGGCTCCTCTCTGTCCACGGAATTCTCCAGGCAAGAATACTGGAGGGGGTTGCCATGCCCTTTTCCAGGGATTGAACCTGGGTCTCTTGCATTGCAAGGAGCAGATTCTTTACTGTCTGGGTCACCTGGGAAGCTCATATATGTGTATGTGTATATATATTCTTTTTCCTTATAGGTTTTTACAAAATACTGACGTTAGTTCGCTGTGCCATACAGTCCTTGTTGGTTTTATATATATTAGTGAGTATATGTTAATCTCATCCTCCTGATTTATCTCCCCGCTCCCCTTTGGTAATCATAAATTTGTTTTCTATGTCTGTGAGTCTGCTTCCGTTTTGTGTATAAGTGCACTTGTATCTTACATACCCCACCTCCCCAATACACACACTTTTTTTTCACTGAAACTGAATATTGTTTCTTTATTGCCAGGTGACTACGCCTAATACTTGGTATCTGTATCATAGATTTCGGATTAAAAAAAAAATATATATATATATAATTTGGCCCTTGACTCTATAGTCTCATACTACCTTCATATTTCACTTTCTTACATAGATTTTGAGTCTTTAAGGACAAAGGTCACTTCATATCCTCCCATACTCTGCTTAATACCTAGCATGGAACAAGCACAGAGCAGGCAGGGAAATACTTGTTGGATTAAATCAGTTGAATAGGACCCAGGGTTTTGTATAATGTCTACCTAGTTTTATGAATAAAATGTGTTTTTACTAAAATTATTGTTGTTAACTAAAGCCATGATTCCTTTTCTTGATCATCCCTTTTATATCAACTAGTGTTTGTTTTCCATGCCATCACATCTTCTTCAAGGGGAAAGGTTAAAGGAATTTCTTTGAAAGTAATCATTGTGATAAACTCTTTGACCTAGCAATCTATTCTTAGAAATTTAATCTAAGGAAATAATTACACAGAAGCAAAACATCTGATAAGTAGGGATGTTCATTACATTGCTGTCTGCAATAGCAAAAGCAAGAGATGACCTGAAGGCTCCAAAGTCATTTATCTTGATACATCAATAATAAGAGTTCACATTTATTGATGGCTTACCATGTACCAGGCACTGTTCTAAGCACTTTAAGAAAATTAATTCATTTAATCATGACAGACCCGTGTGGTTGGAGTTGTCATCAACCCCATTTTACAGACCAGAAAACTAAGGCACAGAGGTTAATAAACTGACATCTGAATTGAGGTGTTTTGGCACTAGCGTGTAGAGTAGCATCATCCTAAGCCCAAGGAGGGCATGGTAATCCACTCCAGTGTTCTTGCCTGGAGAATCCCACGGACAGAGGAGCCTGGCGGGCTACAGTCCATGGGATCACAAAGAGTCAGACACGACTGAAGTGACAGAGAACACACGCACTCATCCTATGCTCTCATCAGGACTCATTGAGCATAATAGGCATTGAGGATAGACAGAGTAATAAAATTGATCAAATGGCCTTCACATAGTCATTAAAAATAATAATTATGAAAGCTCTATACAAACTTGGAAACATGCTTATGATATAAAGTTAACTGAAGCAGAAGATAAAATACCTATGACTAGTGTTAACTGTCTATAAGAAATGGAAGGCCTTATGCAAAACAGAAAACAGTTACATAATAGTTTTGGACTATGATACGATTTCTCTAAAACTGTCTTAAATGTTGTTTATGGTTTTCATTTTAAAATTGATAAGAATTAATACTTGTTACAAATACATTGACCTTGGCATTCTTTTGGCTCTAAGCCTATTCAAATGATGCTATCAGCCTCGATTAGTGAGTGTCAAGAGGTTCTTTTGGTGGTATTGTTATCCCAGGGGAGCTCTCTGCCAGCCGAGTGATTCACCACACTTGGGGAAGGGACCTGTATGTCGCATCCCCACACTACTGTTCCGTCACCCTTGAATTGACTGTACATCAAAATATTTTTCAGTGTCCATTTTCACCTAATATCTTATGAGTTGTGGACCTGCCCTGGTGGCTCAATGGTAAAGAATCTGCCTGCCAATGCAGGAGACGTGGGTTTGATCCCTGGTTGGGGAGATCCTCTGGAGAAGGAAATGGCAACCCGCTCCAGTATTCTTGCCTGGAGAATCCCAGGGACAGAGGAACCTGGCGGGCCACAGTTCACGGGGTTTCAAAAGAGTTGGACACGGCCTAGTAACTAAACGACAACAAGGATAAAGCTTTATGTGATAGTGTTTTTCAGGAAAGAAGTCTAACTTACATTTTTCCTTATGTAGGAAGGCTTCCAGTGAGGGATTCTAAATCATAATATTTATCAGTAAACAAACAGATATGTCTCAGAAGATGGGCTTATTCTAGGATTAAAGAGGGCAACTATGGGAGTAAATTAACTAGCAATTAAGACATTATTTGTATTGCTTGAAGCCATTGAGGGTTGTATGAAATGAATATATTTATACCTTATAAGGTACTGCAAAATCAAACAAGTTAAGGTCTAAAAAACAAACTGAAAACTTGCTTCAGGAGGCATTAATATTTTTATAGTTTTGATCCATTAATCATACTTTCTTTTCTAAAATTGAAAGTGAAACTCTCTCGTGTCTGACTTGTTGTGACCCAATGGACTATACAGTCCATGAAATTCTTCAGGCCAGAGTACTGGAGTGGGTAACCTTTCCCTTCTTCAAGGGATCTTCCCTAGAAGGTCCTAGGGATCGAAGGTCTTCTTCATTGCAGGCAGATTCTTTACCAGCTGAGTCACGAGGGAAGCCCAAGAATACTGGAGTGGGTAGCCTATCCCTTCTCCAGGGATCTTCCCGACCCAGGAATCGAACCAAGGGTCTCCTGCACTGCAGGCAGATTCTTTACCAACTAAGCTATCAGGCAAGCCCTTTCTAAAATTACGTCAGAGATATTCTTTCATGGGAGAAGGGAAAAGAAAGGGGGAGGAGGGACTTCCCTGGTGGTCTAGTGGCTAAGACTCCCAAAGCAGGTGGCCCGGGTTTGATCCTTGGCTAGGGTACTAGATTGCACATGCCACAACTAAGACCCAAAGCAGCCAAATAAGTAAATATTTAAAAAAAAAAAAAAGGAAAGGGACAGGAGACCATGTGATTCCAAAATTCCAAATAAATGCGTAAATAAAGATTTAATAAACTTAATAACATGTCTGCTGCTGCTGCTGCTAAGTCACTTCAGTCGTGTCCGACTCTGTGCAACCCCATAGACGGCAGCCCACCAGGCTCCCCGGTCCCTGGGATTCTCCAGGCAAGAACACTGGAGTGGGTTGCCATTTCCTTCTCCAATGCGTGAAAGTGAAAAGTGAAAGTGAAGTCGTTCAGTCTGACTCTTAGCGACCCCATGAACTGCAGCCTACCAGGCTCCTCCATCCATGGGATTTTCATGTCTAAAGGAAAGTAAAGGTTTTTTCCTAATAAAATGTTAATAATGTAAACTAAAATTTCATAAAGCTGTAGATTGAGCAAATTTATTTAATATTCTTTTCAGCTAAATACATATTACATAATATTAATAGTATGTTACCCCTTTTGGAAAAGAAAAAGCAAGTATAATAAAACCCAAACAAACAAAATAAACTAAACAACAGGTTGAGTAGTAGGTATTAATCCATCTTTGCACATGATGGTTAGAAGCATCAGTAAAGAATATAATTTTTCATGCATTATCTTTATGTTCAAGCTTAAGGTAAAGCTTATTCTTAGGAATGTCAAAGTTACATGTTTTTTTTTTTTAATTTACATTTATTTTACAGTTTTATATTTGTTTTTCTAAAAATATATGTAGATGCTGATTGTAAAAAGTGAAAAAGGAAAGTTCCCACTAAGTCCCTTATGGTTTGTTTGAGCTCTTTTTTTTCTGAACATATAAATGAATATTATTGATATTTGGGGTGTACATTTCAGCCTCTTGTGAGTCCATGCTCCTTCTGAAGGTGGGAATTTACTCAAACTCTGACAAAATTTGATGTAAGTCTACAGCATCCTGGGTTTAATGCTGAACCCTGGGGATGCAGCTATGACAGAATGGGCAAAGTCTCAACAGTCATGAAGCTTACAGTCTCAGGGGGAGAGAGACCAATAGAGAAATAAAGGAGAAAATGTCAGGCAGTGATAAACTCCTTGATGAAAATATGATATGTGAAGGAGATAACGGTGTTGCTTAGAAAAAGATTTTCTGAATTCTTGACTTTGAAGCTGATATCTTTCTTCTTAGTTCCTGTAGCACTCCACCTTGCAAATGGTTGGTACTCAATCAATACTATAGAATCATTTATTTATTTTAGAAATGTGACAAAAATTTCTATTTTATAACTTCTTTGGTTTAGAGAGTAGAATTTATTTTTTAATCTCCAAATCAGATGGCATTCTCAATGGCTTTTTTTTAAGATTTTTTTTTGATGTGGACCATTTTTAGTCTTTATTAAACTTGCTACAGTATTGTTTCTTTTTTTTTAAATGTAACATTTGTTTAATTTTAAAAAGAAGGCATTGTCAACTCCCAGCAGATTGTTCTAAAGGAATTCCATCAGCTTCTTCTAGTCATGCTACAATTTAAAGCAATGATTCTCAAAGTGCAGCTGGGGTCAACAAGAACAGCATCTCTTGGAAAAGCCTTTGAAATGCAAATTCTTGGGTCTGACCTCAGCCTACCAAAGGTATTGTGGGACTTGCCTGGCTGTTTCCCCAGTGGTTAAGACTTCACCTTAAAATGCAGAAGGTGCAGGTTCGATCCCTGGTCGGGGAGTTAAGATCTCAATGGCCTTTTAATGTAAGCTTCCTCTTCTATGTTTCTGGTATATTGCCAGCTGTCATTTATACATAGTTACAAAAGAGTAAATGCAAAAAAAAAAAAAAAGTCAAATTCTGGCCAAGAAACATCTGCTAAATAGTTGGCATTATTCTTAGATGACCTTCTCTTCAAGCCATTTTGGAAACTCCCTAGTTGTACTTCTGTAAAGGGTTGCACCTGGGGAATGGCACGGAGGCTTTTATGAGGAGTGCTATTACAGGCTTCTCGCCAGGACTGAGCGAGGAGAGGCTATAGCAAGCTCTATTTTATGGGACAGTGAGGTTAGCCATTTACTGTTCCCATAAGCTATTTCACTTGCAATAAAGGTCAATGGGCCTTTTTAGGAAGGAGAGCTAGGCCCCTGTCTAAAACGGCAGTCAAAAAGACAGGCTACTTTAGATTCTTCTGGAAAGTGGCAGGATGTTTATTTAGCTGGGAGAGTGGTTCAATATGATCAGCTGATGAGTAAGGCAATAAGAATTCACCGATTTCAGGGGGGAAGATTGAAATCCTAAGGTAGCTTGACCGCAAAGCTAAGCAGGGCGTGGCTCACTGTGGGTCTGGTTGCTACCTTGACACATGAACTCTGCCAAGAAATACATTTCCTACTTGGCACTCTCTATCCTTAGACTTTCTGGGAAGCTTATGTCATAAACTACCATGGTTTGCAACCCTTGGCATCTGCACTTCCAGTACGGCAGAAGCAGTTCCATTAACAGTGTATTTTTCTTTCTTTCTTGATAGTTTTAAAGAAAAAAATCAAATTGGGTGGGTGTTTCTTTAAAGATAGGATAGGATACTGGGCTGCAAAGTTTTTGTTCACTATCTCCTAAAGAAATTTTGAAAAACTATGCACCCTGCTTCAGTTTTATGTTGTAATGTAAAACATTTTATCAAAACCTTGAATAGTAGCAAAGGGTATAATTTATGGTCTGTGTCAATACTGGCTTTTTCAAAGTGATATGTGTGTGTGTGTGTGTGCGCGCGTGTGTGCGTGCGCGCGCTCAGTCCTGTTTGACTCTTTGCGATGCCATGGACTCTAGCCTGCCAGGCTCCTCTGTCTATGGGATTCTCCAGACAAGAATACTGGAGTGGATTGCCATTTTCTCCTCCAGGGCATCTTTCCAACCCTGGGATTGAACCCGCATCTTCTGTGTCTCCTGCGGAGACACTGAGGGCAGGTTCTTTACCACTGAGCTGTCCAGGGAGCCGTTTAAAGTGATATTTACTTAACTTGTTGTAATAAATCCAAGAGAATGTAAATACTATAGCAAATTGATATCCACTATCATCCACTAAGTAATAGTTGCAATTTTACATCTTTTTGTTTTCTCCTTCTATTTTTATTTCTATTCATTTCCATAATTTTATCCTAATAAAATGTATTTTTGTGATTAAGAGTATTTATTTAACTATTTCATGCACATGACAGTGTGTGTGTACTCAGTCTTGTCCAATTCTTTGTAAGCCCATGGACTCTAGACTGCCAGGCTTCTCTCTCCATGGGATTTTTCAGGCAAGAATACTGGAATGGGTTGTCATTTCCTACTCTAGGGGATCTTCCTGACCCAGGGATTGAACCCATGTCTCTTGTGTCTCCTGCATTGGCAGGTGTATTCTTTATCAACTGTAGCACCATACTTCTGTATAAAAATAAAGTAAAATTAAAGCTTTTAAAAAAATCTGTAGTCACAAGGTCTGTTAAAACAAACCATCTGGATTGAGTTATCATTACAGTCATTACTGAAAATACCTGTAGCAGAGACAATGTGTGTTCACCACACTCTTTTCTGTTTTTGGAGGTACAGGAAGTTTATATTTCTTAGTTTCCCATTGGGAGTGTGAACAGAAATGATGTATTGTTTCCTGTTCTAGTTAACAGTGAGTTGAGCTCTATTTCTTTCTCTCTCTTTCCCTTTCTCTGTCTCCTTCAGTTTCCCTGTTGGAATCCTAAAACTCTGAGATGGCAAAGATGAGAGATGGAAGCATAATGATCTAGGCTCCCCTTGGAGGAGAATCCCCAAAGAGCCTCCTTGTCTGAACTGGATTGTGATATAAAAATTAGCAATACACTTTTGGTGTGTTAAGCCATTGAAGTTTTAGGTATACTGGTTACTAAGGTAACTTATACTATCCTGATTAACATATGCCATAACTGATCAAAACAAGATGGATATATTATAACTTTTGATAGTTCATTATTAAGAAAAATAATTTTTAATTTTTGAAAATGTATCTCAATAAAAACACCAAGAAATCTTGTTCATGTAGATGGAAGTAGAGGTAGTTATAGCATGTCTCCCGATTGAATTATATGCATGTCTTAGTACAAATCACCATAATGAGATTTTGTAAAATGAGAGAAACACTACAGGAGAATTGAAATAGGAAAGAAAGGATTTCTTAGGCAGTCAATTTAAGGAACAAGTTATATAAAATGTAAACATCTAGAACTTAACTCCCTTAAAAATCTCTATGTCTATATACCCCTTCGAAAGTCTCTATGAGTGTCCAGCGACACTTGTATTTCACATTTAAGACACATCTAGGAAAAAGGAAGAAGAGTCAAGGGTGGAGTGTCTCCTGACCTGATCCTCTTTTGGCTGCTGACCTTCACCCAAATCCTTGGTCTATCTTTTCTACCCTTCCTTCTGACTCCCACTAGCTCACAGTGAAAAGTATCCTGATGAAGATTAAAGTCTGTAACATATAGAGAGTTATTTTAAATCAAAAAGAAAATGATGATTACTTCAGAAAAAAATGGGCAAATGATCACAAATGTCAATTCACTAAAGAAGAAATACAAAATCCTAATACCCACAGAAAACATTAAAGCCCACTTGGAATTCATAAATATGCAACATAAAACAATGAGATACCATTTTGGAAATACAATTGGAAAAACTAACCTTTAGTGATGTTTGGGAAGAGAATAACGTCTAGAGAGCAATTTGGCAATACATGTCACAACTTTTTAAAAAATACATAAAGTTGAGCTAGCATCCCATTTCTGAACATTATTCTAAGAAATAATCATGAATAGGTTAAAAGAAAAAAGATTCAGCCTTGAGCTTTACCACAGATTTTTTAGCCAAGGTTCATTTCGTCACAAGTATTAGGTTGCAAGGTATCTTTCATTTGAAATGCCTATTCTCTTCTACATTTTCTGGTTCTCTTAGTTAAAATTCTTGATTGATTTAGACTGATTACTTGCTGAGTGCCGATTGATTGGCTGACTTCATCCAATCAACCATCATTTGTCTGGGAAAAGAAGTGCCATAGGACACACGGAGTTACTTCTTCCAGGGGCTGTTTGTGGAGTGAGGGCTAGGTGCTCCATGCGCCATAAGAGACAGGGAATGAAATCAGCACAACCTATCCAGAATGGTGAAGAAGAGGAATCACTTAAAAGCCCAGCCCAGGATATGAAGTGAACTGTGACACCATGAAGTGAGATGATCATCCAAACTGTTCTTACAGAAGACTATTCCAGAAGACATAGAAATATATTTCTGATATATTTCTATTTCTAGAGGAAAGAACATGTTGCAAAGAGAATAAACAGGCTCATCTTATTTTCTAAAATGTTTACATTTATAAAGAAAGAAAGTACCATTGGCTGAATTCATGTTAAGGGCACTGAATGTCTGTGTCACCTACCCTGCCCTCCCCCTCATTCTAATATTGAAACCCTAACTCCCAATGTGATGGTATTTGGAAGTGGGATCTTTGGCAGGTAATTGGGTTTAGATGAGGTCAAGAGGGTGGAGCCCCCAGATGGAATTAGTTCTCTTAGAAGAAGAGGAAGAAACTAGAGTCTTCTCTTCCTCCATCATGTGAGGATACAACAAGAAGGGAGTTATTTGCAAACCAGAAAGAGGGCTCTCACCAGACACTATGGAACATGGGTCTTGGACTCCCCAGCCTCTAGAACTGGGAGAAATATCAACAAACATTTGTTGTTTAAGTCAGTCTATGGTGTTTTGTTAGAGTGACCTGAAATAACTAAGACATAAATGATATATATCAATACTACCATGGTAGAAATATTTGGATGGTGGGATGACTGATTATTTCTTTTTTAAAAGAGAGTTCATCTTTATTTAAAAAATTTTTGGCCACACCCTGAGGCATGTGGGATCTTAGTTGCCCGACCAGGGATTGAACCTGTGCCCCCTGCATTGGAAGCACAGAGTCTTAACCACTGGACTGCCAGAGATGTCCCAGTGATTATTTCTTATCTTTATGAAACTGGTTTTTCTAAATTAGTTAGTTAACATTTAAAAGTATTTTAAAAGAAAGACATTAAGTTTTAGAGGTAGTTCTCCAATCTCTTAAGAGAACTGAAAAGGAACAAATTAGAATCTAAATTCCGGATGAGCTAAGGCCAAGGATTCAGACGAGAAGCTGCAGAACGTGTACCTGATTGCTGGCTCACTGTACAGACACAGGCTTTGTTCATGAGCAACAGCAGATCCTAAAGGCTGGAACTGTGAGAGGAAGAGATGCTACTGAAAGGACCACCCCCACTGCTCTTTCTGGTCCCCACTTTCCTCCAGGAGCATGGATGTGAACTCTAAGACCCTTCAGTTATACTGTATGATTTTACATATGAAGACATGTAAAAGGGAAAAGAGAACCAGACACAGAAATAGAAGCCCCAGATCTAGTCTGATTGCTCACTAGTTGAGTTATCTTAATGAAGCTACTAAACCTCCTTGAGCCTGCTTGGAGACAATAATAGGAAATCCATTTTCCTTATATACTTCTTGTGACAACTGAATGAGATAATATGTGAAAGTGCTTAAAAAAATGATATGATACAAATACGCACATGCACATTTACACAAAATGTGTTTATTACAAATGTCTATGTGTATATGTTACACAGTTGTGGATATAATAATCAGAAGCTTAGTTCCCTGACTTGACCTTGACTAAGTGTAAATAAAATGACAGATCACTGTGGACTTGATGAGATGCCTTGAGAAGGAAATGTTCTGTTGATCCAAATGGTTTGAGAACTGTTGCTTATTACTCTTTTCCATAAGACAGAAAAGAGAAAGTTAGAGAATATTTACTTTCTGGTGAAAAGAAGAGCACAATAACAGGGACTATTGTTGGAAGACAACCTAGGAGAACAAAGGTCTTATTTAAATTTAAGTATTTGCCTACAGTGTTTCAAAAAATAATAAATGATAGTTCCTCTCTTTTCATGTTTACTGAGAAGACACACTAAGGTTTTCAAATATTAGCAGTGAAAGTCGCTCAGTCACATCTGACTTTTTGTGATCCCATGGACTGTATAGTCCATGGAATTCTTCAGGCCAGAATATTGGAGTGGATAGCCTTTCCCTTCTCCAGGGGATCTTCTCAACCCAGGGACTGAACCATGTCTCACGCATTGCAGGTGGATTCTTTACCAACTGAGCCACAAGGGAAGCCCCAAAATACTGGAGTGGGTAGCCTATCCCTTCTCCAGAGGGTCTTCCTGCCCAGGAATCAAACTGGGGTCTCCTGCATCGCAGGCATATTCTTTACCAACTGAGCTATCAGGGAAAAATATTAACAATAAATACAATTTCCTATACGGTACATGTTTTACAAGCTTTGTGGCAATCTCAGACTTTGTGGTTAATGGTCATAACCACAAAGTCTGAGATTGCCACAAAGCTTGTAAAACATGTACCGTATAGGAAATTATATTTGTTCACTTGGCTATAAAATATGTTATAGGAAATTATATTTGTTCCCAGACTGAATATGAGCTCTTTGCTGTGGATAGTAAGCCCATTCCTCAGTCAGCAGACTTACCAGCACAATTAAACCCCAGATATATGTTGGAAAGATTCTCACATGAGTCCAAACACTTCAAACACTTGATTCTAGCTTTCTCTTGGTAGATCATCTGAAACAAAGGTGCTTCTGGAAGAGTCAACTTCAAATAGGATGAAGTCTGATTTATTTCACAATGTTATCTGAAATTCCCTCTGGGGAGTGACAGTGGGAAGTGAGAGGAGAAAAACAAACTTCTACTATATGAACCTGTGTGATGAAATATTGTTTAAGCATTTACTACATTTGTAACAGTAAGCTCATTTTAACTGCTTTGAATACAGCACAGAAACTATACACATTGTTATTCATACAAGGACTGACGGGGAGGAAGTGAAGTGTTAGTCACTCAGTTGTGTCTGACTCTTTGCGACCCCATGGACTGTAGCCCGCCAGGACTTCCTCTGTCCATGGGATTCTCCAGGCAAGAATACTGGAGTGGGTTGCCATTTCCTTCTCCAGGGGATCTTCCTGACCCAGGGATCGAACCCCAGTCTCCTGCATTACAAGGAGGTTCTTTACTGTCTGAGCCCCCAGGGAAGCCCCTATGGCAACGGGGGAGGGCTTAATGGTCTCTTCTTCCATGTACTGAAGTGGACCAAAAACTGCCATCCAGTTGCTTGTCATGAAGCTGAATCTGTTCGTAGATGTATTTTATCAACTCCCACATAATCGGCCTGCCTGTTGGTGTTCGTTAAAAATGATTTAATCACCAGCATTGAAAAGCTCAGGTGATTTTTGCATCAAAATAAGATGTGAGGGATAAAATAGTTACTCTGCATGCATTCCACACACCCCTCTTCCCTACCCCTCTCACCCCCCACCCCAGAGGCTGGGCAGCTAAAAATGACATTTCTAAGTTGGAAGGGACTGAGTTTAGCTTAGACCAATCAGATGCACACAGAGGAGATGGAAAAGGCAGAGGCCAGTTGCCCCTGGTGGCAGGCTCGATCAAGGATGCTTCGGGCTTTTCTGTAACAGCACCCGTGTCAGCAGCTTTGCGGGGACCTAACAGGTGAGGTATGGCTCTGGGGCTGGCAGTGACGGCATTCACAGCCACCTAATCTCCAGGCTGTTCCTAGAGTTAGCAGTTCAGGGAAAACATCCAGAATTCGCATCTTCCCAGCTGAGCCAGAGTTGGCAGCCTCCTCGGGGGCGGGTTCTTCAATGTTCTTCTGGCGGTCAGCCCTGGAGGCCCAGCTTGAACACTCTCTAAGCACCTAATTCCCTGTTTGAAGCCCTTTGCCCTTTGTTCTTAAAATAGCTCGAGTGGTTTCTGTTTCGTGGAACAGAACTCTGACAAATACACAGGAATACGAGGAGCTCTGACCACGTCCAGCCCTGATTCTGGTTATGGTAACAAAAGGCTGGCCATGAGCAGTGGCCTGTAGATTGCATAGATCCCACCATGCCTTAGAGAACCTCCCAATGGGAGGCCATTTAGAAAATGTCTTTTTTACTGTATTTGTAGCACATGTGACCAGATGTCTCATTTTTCTTAGTTATTGTACCTTCCTGGACCCTGTCAGGATTCTAGTTTGCCACCTCACTAATCTTTACCTAAAGCTTGCTGGAAAACTACGCTTTATTTCTTAAAGGGCGTAATTCTTTCATTTCGAATATACTCCAAAATGCCCCCAAATCAGAACCAGAATGCTGTACATCTAAACAGCATCATTTAGGGCCCTGAGAGAATTGCTTTTATTGAACTGTGAAACTGGTTGTACTGTTAACCCTAAGAATGTTGAATAAATTGTAATGTCACCTCTATGACAACACAGCAAAGAGGTGTCCTTCAAGTCGACTTTATCTTACAAGCATGTAATAGATCAGGTTTCGCTCTTTGCACTGGCTGTCAGAAAGGTAAGACCAAAGGCCGCCTGAGTGGGTGGCTTCTCAGAGCGTACATGAAATCACACTCGTATGCTGTGTAGTAACCCTACCCCTGACCCTGTCTCATTGTTACT
This sequence comes from Cervus canadensis, assembly GCF_019320065.1. Lineage (NCBI taxonomy): Eukaryota > Metazoa > Chordata > Mammalia > Artiodactyla > Cervidae > Cervus > Cervus canadensis. The sequence goes on from NC_057392.1 coordinate 81,588,203, forward strand.
ACTCTGGTTTTATCTTCATCTGGCTTTCTTCACATGTTAAGAAAAATCCAACTGTATTCTGTTTGAATACAAATCCCTTACAATTATACAGTGGTAGAGAGAAACAGATTCAAGGGATTAGATCTGATAGACAGAGAGCCTGATGAACTATGGACAAAGGTTTGTGACATTGTACAGGAAACAGGGATTGAGACCATCCCCAAGAAAAATAAATGCAAAAAGGACAGATTGCTGTCTGAGGAGGCCTTACAAAAAACTGTGAAAAGAAGAGAAGCGAAAAACAAAGGAGAAAAGGAAAGATATACCCATTTGAATACAGAGTTCCAAAGAATAGCAAGCAGAGATAAGAAAGCCTTCCTCAGTGATCAGTGCAAAGAAATAGAGGAAAACAATAGAATGGGAAAGACTAGAAATCTCTTCAAGAATATTAGAGATAACCAAGGGAACATTTCATGCAAAGATGGGCACAACAAAGGACAGAAATGGTATGGACCTAACAGAAGCAGAAGATATTAAGAAGAGGTGGCAAGAATACACAGAAGAACTATACAAAAAAGATCTTCATGACCCAGATAACTACGATGGTGTGATCACTCACCTAGAGCCAGACATCCTGGTATGTGAAGTCAAGTGGGCCTTAGGAAGCATTACTATGAACAAAACTAGTGGATGTGATGGAATTCCAGTTGAGCTATTTCAAATCCTAAGAGATGGTTCTGTGAAAGTGCTGCACTCAATATGACAGCAAATTTGGAAAACTCAGCAGTGGCCACAGGACAGAAAAAGGTCAGTGTTCATTCCAATCCCAAAGAAAGGCAATGCCAAAGAATGCTCAAACTACCGCACAATTGCACTCATCTCACATGCTAGTAAAGTAATGCTCAAAATTCTCCAGGCCAGGCTTCAGTGGTACATGAACCATGAATTTCCAGATGTTCAAGCTGGTTTTAGAAAAGGCAGAGGAACCAGAGATCAAATTGCCAACATCCGTTGGATTATTGAAAAAGCAAGGGAGTTCCAGAAAAACATCTATTTCTGCTTTATTGACTATGCCAAAGACTTTGACTGTATGAATCATAACAAACTGTGGAAAATTCTGAAAGAGATGGGAATACCAGACCATCTGACCTGCCTCCTGAGAAATCTGTATGCAGCTCAGGAAGCAACAGCTAGAACTGGACACAGAACAACAGACTGGTTCCAGTGAGGAAAAGGAGTATGTCAAGGCTGTATATTGTCACACTGCTTATTTAACTTCTATGCAGAGTACATCATGAGAAATGCTGGGCTGGAGGAAGCACAAGCTGGAATCAAGATTGCTGGGAGAAATACTAATAACCTCAGATATGCAGATGACACCACCCTTATGGCAGAAAGTGAAGAACTAAAGAGCCTCTTGATGAAAGTGAAAGAGGAGAGTCAGAACATTGTCTTCAAGCTTAACATTCAGAAAACTAAGATCATGGCATCTGGTCCCATCACTTCATGGCAAATAGATGGGAAACAGTGGCAACAGTGAGAGACTTTATTTTTTTGGGCTCCAAAATCACTGCAGATGGTGACTGCAGCCATGAAATTAAAAGACGCTTACTCTTTGGATGAAAAGCTATGACCAACCTAGACAGCATATTAAAAAGCAGAGACATTACTTTACCAACAAAGGTCTGTCTAGTCAAGGCTATGGTTTTTCCAGTAGTCACGAATGGATGTGAGAGTTGGACTATAAAGAAAGCTGAGCGCCGAAGAATTGATGCTTTTGAACTGTGGTGTTGGAGAAGACTCTTGAGAGTCCCTTGGACTGCAAGGAGATCCAACCAGTCCATCGTCAAGGAGATCAGTCCTGAGTGTTCATCGGAAGGACTGATGTTGAAGCTGAAACTCCAATACTTTGGCCACCTGATCTGAGGAGCTGACTCATTTGAAAAGACCCCGATGCTGGGAAAGATTGAAAGTGAGAGGAGAAGGGGACGACAGAGGATGAGATGGTTGGATGGCATCACTGACTCAATGGACATGAATTTGTGTAAACTTTGGGAGTTACTGATGGACAGGGAGGCCTGGCGTGCTGCAGTCCATGGGGTTGCAGAGTCGGACACTATTGAGTGACTGAACTGAACTGAACTGATTCTGTTTGAAACCCATTGTATTTTTATTTTTTTAAAGCATTCCTTTTAAAAAAATTTTTTTTTAATGTACTTATATTAGGCTCTGTTGGATCTTCATTGTTGTGCAGAGGCTACTCTCCAGTTGTGGTGCTCAGGCTTCTTGTTGCGGTGGCCTTTCTCGTTCCGGTGCGTGGCCTCCAGAGCGCGAGGGCCTCAGTAGTTTTGGCTCCTGGACTTTAGAGCACAGGCTCAGTAGTTGTGGTGTAAGGGCCTAGTTGCCCTGTGACATGTGGGATCTTCCTGGACCAGGGATCGAACCTGTGTCCTCTGCATTGGCAGGTGGATTCTAACCACTGGACCACCAGGGAAGTTCTGAAACCCATGTAAATCCTTGTTGTAATATGATGGAGAATAAATATTTAAATAAACTGCCTCCACTTTCCCTGCTCTATTCATTGTAATATGTCTACTAGGCCCCTGTTCTCTCTGCCTTCAGGTCCTTAAAGCATGTATTTTTGCCAAAAACTTAATGGATCAAGGCTATTCATAGGTGTGCTTGGGAGTCTGCAATCTAACAAACATTCTAAAGATGTGGTCAAGCTGAATACTGAGGCACCTTTCAGCAAAAAGCAATTTGTTCAGCTATTATTACTGAATAAAAATCCCAGGAGCTACATATTTCTGTGTAAACTAAATACAAGATGCAGTCTTTGGGGGAAAGAAATAATTACACTTCTTTTGATGAGATAAGGCCAGAAAATATCTAGCATCTTATCTATCTTAAACTAGTCTGCTTTTTTCTTGTTTAATTAAACATTTTATTTTGAGATAATTATAATTCACATGCTGTTGTTAACAATAATGTGAGTGATCTTATGCCTTTTACCTGGTTTCCCCCAATGGTAATATTGTACAAAACTCCAGTACAATATCACCTCTAGGATTTGATATAGTCAAAATACAGAACATTTTCATCACCATGAGAATCCCTGGTGTTGTCCTTTTATGGATGCTCCCATCCCTTCCAACCTCACTCATAACAACTACTAATCTTTTCTTCATTTGTACACTGTTTTCAGTTCAAAAATAGCTAATCTCTTTTAAAAATAATTGGAATATAGTTGCTTTACAATATTGTGTTAGTTTCTGCTATACAATGAAGTGAATCAGGGGATATATGGGGATATGCCCATATATATATGGATACATATATCCCCTCACTCTTGGATCTCCCTTCCACCCCCCATCCCACCCACCTAGGTCAAACTGCAATAAAGTATCACCTCACACTGGTCAGAATGTTCATCATCCAAAAATCTACAAACAATAAATGCTGGAGAAGGTGTGAAGAAAAGGGGACCCTCTTGCACTGTTGATAAGAATATAAATGGTTAAAATAAAATAAAACTAGCTAAAAAAAAAAGAATGTAAATGGATACAGCCACTATGGAGAATAGCGTGCAGACTCCTTAAGAAACTAAAAATAGAGCTATCATATGACCCAGCATCCCACTACTGGGTATATATTGTTGTTCAGTCACTAAGTTGAGTCCGACTCTTCGTGACCCCATGGACTGCAGCACATCAGACATCCTGTCCTTCACTGTCTCCTAGAGTTTGTTCAAATGCATGTCCATTGAGTCAGTGATGCTATCTTATACTGAGCTAATCTCTTTTGAGGGCATAAAGGTTCATCAAAGGTAACTGCTCTACACTACATCACCCTTTCCCCTCTCCCATCTGCCCTTTTCTAACCTACTCTGTACCCGAGAAGGCCAGCCTTTGACGATTACATCACCCAGGCTCCCTTGTTCTTCGGTTTCCAACTGGGGTCACTGGAGGCACTGGCAGAAGATGGAGGGGATGGGAGAAGATAAATCTAAGAATAATTACCCCTTGTGCACAACCCCTCCCTCCTGAGGCATGGGAAAAGAGGGGAAGGAGAAGAGGGAGAACCAGAGAGAAGCAAGCACCCAGATGAGGAAATGGACAGAGACCTTGACCAGTGGAGGTGCCTGCCTTCAAGGGTGAAGGTACTTGGACAATGAACTTATCATTAATGACCTTGAAGGACTGAAGATTAGGGAGGGGAACAGAATCCAATTACAAAGGAGATTGAATTCTTTGATCTAGGGGAAAAAAATTCCTGACCTGGGTAAGAGTAAGATTTAATTAGATTCAAATTAAAAAGAAGAATTGTGGGATTTCTTTCATTACAAGTTTGTGGACCATGGTTCTAACTCCCGATCATTAATGGTTTTGTGCTCCCAGCCTCAATGCTGGAATACATAGTGTCCCCAAGCTACTAGTTAGCAGTTTAAAAGGTTTTGCCTTTAATGAATAAATTGTCATTGTGATATTATGGTTTACTTACTGATTATAGACAAAGTTTAGTAAACACTATGTATTAGGCTTGGATTAAGCATTTTACTTTTGTTGTTTCGTTTATCTTAGTCAACAATCCTGTGAGATAGGTATTTTCTTAATTTGACAGGTAAGAACTCTTAGGTGCAGAAAGCCTAAATAACTTGCCCAAGGACACACAACATAGAATTCAAGTCTATCTTTTAGTAATTAGGGCATCTTGTCTCTCAGTGAGTCATACTGTTTTCCAACAGGAAATGGGAAGACAGGGCTGCTCCTTCCAATGACCTTGCTTGTTGTACCCTTCTCCCCTCTCCTGGATGTCTCCTCCTCATCCTTGATTAACAGTCATATCCTCAGGGAGCCATCCTCACCTTCCTGCCCTCTTGAAAGCTCTTACAGTGCTGTGGATTTCTTATTTGCAGCACCTGTCACCACTGAAATTTATATTTGTTCATGTGATTATTTGGTCAATGTCTGTTTTCTCTTTCCTAGACTGTCAGCTGCATGAGAGAGGTCATTTTGCCCCATTACATCTCCAGCATTTAGAAAAGAGTTCTTGATAGATAGTGAGTGATCAATATATGTTTATTGGTTGGTTTAATAGGTTCTTTTACTTTATTTCATAGAGTTACAGATTCTGAGTCAGAAGTCACCACAACTTCTAACTAACCCACATTCATCTGTCAAAAGTCCTGTAGAATCATTCTAACCAGCTGGTCCACCAACTGTCCTTGAAGCATTTTTGAACCACCCTGACTGCTAGTGCCATTGTTCAGGGAAGCAGACTAATGAACTCCAGTGTTTCCTTCTACCCCCCAGAAAAGCCCATCTCAGTCTTGTCTTTGAGCTGCCAATGTCCACTGTGCCTGGGACTATCCTCATCTAATCATTTTGTCCACATTCTATGGAATGTAAGCACATCATATTTAGTACTCAGGATAAAGAGCTGAACTTTATATGTTTTCTGACCGCATTTATTAGACTCTAATTTAAGATGTTTTGAACTGTGGTGTTGGAGAAGACTCTTAAGAGTCTTTTGGACTGCAAAAAGATCAAACCAGTCAATCCTAAAGGAAACCAGTCCTGAATATTCATTGGAAGGACTGATGCTGAAGCTCCAATACTTTGGCCACCCGATGTGAAGAACAGACTCATTGGAACAGACCCTGATGCTGGGAAAGATTGAAGGCAGGAGGAGAAGGGGATGACAGAGGATGAGATGGTTGGATGGCATCACCAACTCGATGGACGTGAGTTTGAGCAAGCTCTGGGGGTTGGTGATGGACAGGGAAGGCTGGAGTGCTGCAGTCCATGGGGTCACAAAGGGTAGTACGTGACTGAGTGACTGAACTGATACTAAGATTCTAACTTTATCTCCTCTATGGCTGATATGAAGTTTGAAGAAATCTTCAACTTCTACTTAAAACAGGTGTAAGAGGGAATTCCCTGGTGGTTTAGTGGTTAGGACTCTGTACTTCCAATGCAGGGGATATGGGTTCTATCCCTGGTGGGGAAACTAAGATCCTGCAAGTCTTGTGGTGCTACCAAACAAAATAAATAAATAAAATAAAATATGCATAAGAAAGTAATTATTTAATCACCGTCCAGCATTTCCCAAATACCTGTGCTGGGCCCTTCTCTTCCATGCCACTTTACTCCCCAGCATCACTGGAGGCCAAAGATTCTCATTCCCTCTACTAAGGGACTGGTATGAAGCTTACAGGTATCTTGGATAGTAAAAAAAAAAAAAAAAAAAAAAAATACATTGGGAAGTATTGATGGAGTTCAGAAAAGACTTGAGGTATAAGTAAATGTTCTTAGGTTGGACAATCCACAGGTAGTGAGAAGATGCCTGTTGATAGAAGGATTAGCAAAGCAGCTCTTTTCTTTAAAATTATTTTTTATTGGAGTATAGTTACTTTACAATGTTGTGTTAGTTTTTGACATTCAACGAATTGAATCAGCTATAAGTATACCTATACCGCCCCTCTTTTGGACCTCTCTCCCGCCTTCACCCCATCCCACCTCTCTAGGTTGTCAGAGCACTGAGTGAGCTCCTTCTAGCTTCCCACTAGCTAGCTATCTTGCACACTGCAGTGTATATATGTCAATGCGACTCTCCCAGTGGGTCTCACCTGCCCTTCCCCCCCTGTGTCCACATGCTCATTCTTTACCAGAAGATGTGGTATAAATACGCAATGGAATATTACTCGGTCACAAAAAGGAATGAAATTGGGTCATTTGTGGTGACATGGATGGACCCAGAGCCTATCCTGCAGAGTGAAATAAGTAGAAAGAGAAAAACAAACATCATATCTAATGCATATATATGGAATTTAGGAAAATGGTAGAGGTAAAACTATTTGCAGGGCAGGAATAGAGATGCAAGGCGGCTCTTCCACCTACACCTGAGTGCAGTGCTCTTTCAAGTGGTGACTGGGCCCCTTATTTCCCTCCTGGTACTGAGCCCCAGCACTGCTGGGCAGTCTTCTGATGTTGCCTGTCTTCACGTCCACCAAGCCTCTTCCCTGTGGTACCTCACAGGGACCCCAAGTCCTTTTTGATTCCATTCCCTGACCCCAAGTGTTGTCCTATCTCTCTATCTGCTAGTCCTCCTCGGGAGGGATGGGGGCTTGACCCCAAGTGTTGTCCTATCTCTCTATCTGCTAGTCCTCCTCGGGAGGGATGGGGGCTGGTGGCTTGGCCCTTCATCTAATCTCTGTCTGTTTCTTTGTCATGGTCTCTGGGCTCTCAAGAGATGTCCCTTTGATTTGCAAAAGCCTGCTTCAGAGTTGCAAAGCTGAACATGTACCGTTCTTCTCTTTTATTCTCAATCTAATCTTTCTACTCTCTTTGAGATAGTGTGGCCAAATAAAAGAAAGTGGGAGAATAAAAGGACAAAATTAACTTTTAAAGATATTATCCTGTTATAATTGTATTGCTGTGAAGCCCTATATGTATTTGTGCTGTTTCTTTTGGCCTCAAGAACAGGATTCAAATATTTTAAAATGGAGGTCTTTTTGGTGTTAAAGAAAGAGATTATTTTCTGTAAAGGAAATTTCCATTTTAATTTCTGATAGAATTGCTCAATACAAAAATATTGGGTTGGCCAAAATGTTCATTCGGGTTTTTCTCACTTACGTTATGGAAAAAACTTGTTGGTCAACTCAACAGTGCCTCATAAAAAATCGTTAATTCATTTAAAAAAATTTATTAAGTTATTGCTAGGTGATAGGAAGCTTGCTTTTCCACTTTTCTGATTTAAAGAGGGGGTGTTTGGGAATCATAGGAATCAATATACTAATTGGCAACCAAGAAGACAGTCTCTAATCAGGTGAAATAATATCTAGTGAGATTTTTTAGTATGCATATGTTAACTCATTCAGTTATCCATCCAACACATTTCCTGAGCCCCAGGTCAACCTTTGGCACTAAATATTTAGGAAAGGCACGGCACCTGCACCCACTGTATAGTGGACAGATAGGCAGATAGAACAATGATTACTTTACATTCTATTTAATGTTATTTGATGCAAAGCAGGCCTTGGGAGAGGGAGTCATGGAGGACTTTGCAGAGGAGGTGAAGCTTAGGTTTTACTTATAGAGAGGAGTGGGAGCTTAAGAAGTGAGAAATATGGGACGGAGACTTTATTTATTTTTAAAATATTTATTTATTTGGTTGCACTGTGTCTTAGTTGTGGCATGTGGGATCTTCAATCTTCACTGCAGCATGCGGGATCTATTTTAGTTGAGGCATATGAACTCTTTATGCATGGGGATCTAGTTCCCTGACCAGGGATAGAAGTTGGGCCCCCTGCATTAGGAGCACAGAATCTTAGCCACTGGACCAGTAGGCAAGTCCCAAGATGGACATTTTAGAATGCACAAAACACAGAGAAGAGAGCCGCAAAATTATGTTTGGAGAATGGTTTGCTTGGATTTACACCAAGTAGAATGGCTTTTGTCCAAACACAGTTCAATGTGCAAGAAAGAACTCAAGTGCTTGGAATTTCTGTGTTCCTTCTTTCTTAAAAATAAAAACCTGACTGTGTAAGTGGATGCCATTCCAATGTGTGCTGGTATGGGTGAGCTGCATTAGACTGGGAGACGCTGGTGCCTCAAAATGTTTCAGGGCGCTGGAAAGCAGGGATGTGTCAGGGGTTGGCACCAATAGTGAAACTGCCTGAGGATCCTGTTTTTGTAAAATACTGCGATAGGTCCCGCTGTGGGTCCTCTAGTTCAGTCCTGCAGTTCCTTTGAGACATGATTCACCCATATCTCTATGGTAGGGCTTCTCTGGTGATTCAGACAGTAAAGAATCTGCCTGCAATGCGGGAGACCAGGGTTCCATCCCTAGGTCAGGAAGTCCCCTGGAGAAGGGAATGGCAACCCACTCCAGGACACTTGCCTGGAGCATCCCATGGATCGAGGCGCCTGGCGGGCTGCAGTCCACAGGGCTGCAAAGTGTTGGACACAACTGAGCGACTAACAGTTTCACTTTATTACACCAGGTCAGCTACAAATCTTGGGTGAAATTCATTTCAGGCTGTTGGCAAGCATCACTTATTGTGATACTTATTGTAGTCAACTTTGTATCTACTATGTGTTCTTAGGTTGGTAAGGGGGAAATGACTGTGGAAAGAGAACATTTATGGGAAAAAATTTTGAAAATCAAGTTTCCTTCCATGCAAATGGTTAATGGAATGAGGTTTTTAGTCATTCAGTCTAGAAGCAGTCTGGAATTCTACTTGATTCTGCTGTTCAAGTTCTTTAATCATTTGGTTCTTTATGGATAATCCTCCTTTCCCTCTCCAGTCCAGGCAGAAATGTGCTACACTGGGTTCTAATCATTGGCTGCATTAAGATCAGAGGTATGAATTCAACTCAAGGTCCCAAACAAATGGCTCCTCCTTAACACCTTTGCACTCAGAGAATGGCAATCAGAATAAATGTGTATACTTTGTCAACTATACGGACAATTATATAAGAAAAACTTTCCATCTTTATAAATGGAAATGCAAGAAAAATTGTATCGTTGGCTGGCTTTCTTCACAAGCCTGCTTGGTAAGTCTACTTGTCATCACAAACTTTGGCTATACTTTGGTTTGGAAAATAATCCTTTCATTGATCTGCAAAAAATGCTTTTAAGTTTTAAAATGTATAAATCATGTATAATAAAGTTTATGCAGTTGAACTTCAGAAAATTAAGTGCAGGAATGCCATTGCACTTTTAGTTTCAAATGCTATACTCATTTTCTGAAAATTTCAAGAACTAATCAGAAATTAACATCAGGTTCTAAATTCTCCTGTTAGGAGGAGTCTGAGCAATTTATGTTCAGAGTGCATTTTTTCCCCCCAGAATTCAACTTAGCTTCTTGCTGTTAGTGACCGGCTCTCTCAGATGTAGAGAGCTCTGCCCACATTTAAAGTTAGGCTATGACTACACAGGTAATTACTTTACAGATGTTCTCTGCTTACCAGTAAATAGTTTTGCCCTAATCCATGTAGAACACTTACATGTTATTTGTTGAAAAGATCTCAAAAACATTATAAACATGTAGGTTGCCATTGTGAACAAAATCAGTTTCCAAACTACTCTTCTACAGAGTAATCTGGTCCAATTCACTGTAGATAATTCTATATATTTAGCATTTTTTACTCGTAGTCAAAGAAACCTCAAGATCATTTCTGACTGTGGAATTCCAGCAGCTTTATTAGCGATGCTGGGTTTTGTGTTTATTAAGATAATTTAATATCTTTACCTACAAAGAAATATCGTTGTTGTTTAGTCTCTAAGCTGTGTTCAACTTTTTTGCTCCTCTGTCTGTGGGGTTTCCAAGGCAAGAATACTGGAGTGGGTTGCCATTTCCTTCTCCAGAGGATCTTCCTGACCCAGGCATCAAACCCGCGTCTCCTGCACTGGCAGTCAGATTCTTTATTACTGAGCCACACGGGAAACTCCTACAAAGAAGTATCAAGGTATCGCTTATAAGTGCTGTGAAAGTGATCATTGGTATTCAAGCAAACCACCTTGTCTGTGATTATTTGGTAACGGTCACAGGCTTCCCTTCCTCCAGCAGACAGGCAGGTGTGTGAGGCAGGCTGGCTGCGGACTCTGGCCACCTGAGAGGTACGTGTTCTTTCCAAAGAGAGCAGGGCTTTATGTATTTATTAATGTTTTTTGACTTGGGGTGTAGTTGCTTTACAATGTTGTGTTCATTTCCTCTGAATCAACTATACATATACATACATCTTTGACCTCTCTCCACTCCCACCCTCCATCCCACTGAACTAGGTCATCAACTAGCTCCCCGTGCTATATAGCATGTGGCCACTAGCTATCTGTCTTAAACATGGAAGTGTATATATGTCAATCCCAATTTCCCAGTTCATACCAGTCCATACCAATCCCTCCCACTGTATCGGTTCCACACATTCATTCTCTACAGTTGTGTCTCTATTCCAAGAACAGGGCTTCTTAGTATTGACAGCAGCCACACAGAAAAGTGAGTCCAAAATGCTGTCTATCACATTTGTCAGCTCTACTGGAGAACCCCCAAACTCAGATTTCTGGAGAACCCCCAAACTCAGATTTCGATTTGAAATCTCTGGATTAAAAACAAAAATAGCATGTGGGTCAGTTGTCCTCAGGCTACCTGTTTTTAGACTCTGATATACACCTGTATTAATTCATTGCTTTGCTTGTTTACTAAACAGACTAGGATTCCCTTCACCGCAGATCATGTCTTAGCAGTTTTGGTTTTCCCAAAGCCTAGAGTTTAGTGTCTGACACGTAGCAGAGCACAAATATTTGCTAATAAACTGAATTGATCTCTAGGTAAATGAGGGCTCAAGAAGGGTGCTATTTTTTTTTAGAACTGGACAAAGCTATTAAATCTTGTGGACACTTTGGAAAGTTAAACATTCACAACTATTATAAACCGTGTCCATTCCTTTTAGCTATCTGCAGACGTCAAAGCTCACTTCTATGGATATGTTTTGTCAAGAAAAGATTAGGTTTGGCTTTATGTATGCTTTTGGAGAAAAAGATAGACAAAGGGACTTAAAGAATTTGTGTAAGAAGATTAAAGGAACAGGCCTTGGCTGAAATCCCATTATTATTTAGATTATTATAATTTGTTGGGATATTAAGAATATTATGGCTGAATTAACAAATTACTTTGGTTTAGTCAGAATTTGCTCACAAAGTGAAAACGTGATAAAATGAAAAAGAACTCAGGGGATTTCTTCAGCTCCTCTAGTGCTCTGAAAACTGAGGTGAAGAACCAAGGACTCAAGGAAACTGACCAGGTGCAGGTGTGACTTCGGCTGTGATTTTTTATAACTCCCTTGCCATTGCTACAAGTGGGTAGGTAAGCCCTCTCAAGTTTGGGCTTCCCTGGTGGCTCAGTGGTAAAGAATCTGTCTGCCAATGCAGGACACACAGGTTCGATCCTTGGATGGGGAAGATCCTTTGGAGGCAAACCACTCCAGTATTCTTTTTTTTTTTTTTCCAGTATTCTTAACTGGAAAATTCCATGAACAGAGGAGCCTGGTAGGGCTACAGTCCATGGAATCACAGAAGAGTGAGTCAGACATGACTTAGTGACTAAACAACAACAAACCCTCTTAAGCTCATGAATTATCCAGGTCAACACTGACTTATTTCCCAACTGGGACTTTTAGAGAATTTATCAGGATTTTGCAACACCCTGACCTTGAGCATAAGGCACCTCCAGGTGTGGATTTGGATTGGGGTGGGTACTGTTATTGTCATTAGCCACTGTTGTACAGAGTAAACAGAAGTTTAGACATGATAAACCTAGACTTCGGTCTAGATCAGTCTTCATCAAAAGAACATGCTAGTAACCACTATGCCATTCTGCATTCTGATTCTTACACTTTCAGAAGTCTGGCCCATCTCCTGACTACTCCTTGCCCTGTGCTACCTTATGTAAACAGTTCACACAAGAAAATAGAATAGGAGGCAAAAAAGATCAATCAGGGTTAAAAGGGTCACTACACTACCTTTAAAACACAATAAAAATTATTAGAAAAATGGAGAAATCTATGACTTTAGTAATGAGGGATTTAAAAATTTATGTTAAAGAATGATAGATCATATTGAAAATGTGGAATAGTTTGAAGACTCTTGCATATAGAAAGTATGCCTCCTTTTCAAATATTTAGCATATATTAGTTTATATAGGAAAATGAAAGTTTAAATATAAAATTCTTACAAAGTCAAGATCATACAAAGCATTTTCTCTGATGATAGTGCAACTAAATATCAATTTATCAGTTAAAAATTTCCATTTATTTGAAAATTTAAAAATCAGATCTAAATAATTCATCATTCAAAAAGGACACTGTTGATAGTGGGAGATTTTGTATGTGTGTAGGGTCAGGGGATACATGGAGACTCTACTCTCCACTCAATTTTGCCATGAACCTAAATGTTTTCTAAGAAATAAAGTTTGTTAATATTTAGAAAAGGATACACACATGTATTCTCACAATGAAAATGATGAAAACTTTAGGGCTGAATGACATTGAAAGTCTGTCTAAACTAGAAGAGAAAAAATTGATACTTTCCTCTCTAGATAGCCATGACCACTCTACAAAGTCTTGGGTATATTCTAAAAGGATATAGCAAATGTTTACTCTGCCAAGCTTTGTGCTTAACGTTATTATATTTAATTCTCATAGTATCTCTATGAGATAGGAACTACAATTATCTTTATTTTAAGATGAGGAAAGATTGCTTTGCTCAAACGTCTAACAGTGGGAATCAGCCTTACATAAAATCTAGGTTTTTCTAATCACATACCATCCATCATCCATATGGTCCAATACTGCCTGTGCGTGCATGTGTGCTGTGTCGCTTCAGGTGGATCTGACTCTTTGTGACCCTATGGAATGTAGCCCACCAGGCTCTTCTGTCAGTGGGATTCTCCAGGCAAGAATACTGGAGTGGGTTGCCATGCCCTCCTCCAGGGGATCTTCCTGACTCAGGGATCCAACCTGCATCTCCAATGTCTCCTTCATTGGCAGGCAGATTCTTTACCACTGCACCACCTGGGAAACAAACCTTTCTAAAGAGTGGGTGTGGTTGCCTCTGAGGCCTTCACCATGTGAACTGAGATGACCTGGCAATATAGAACACCAGCCTCAAGGACATTTACTGTATCTCCTAGTTGTGAGCATCAGCCATGTGAGATCTCTGCCTGGGGCATCGTCTCCATTTCTTCTTTGATGTGCTTCTCATGAGCACAAGCAACTTGCCATGTGTTTCCTGGGATCCCCTTCCATTGTCTTATAGATACTTTCACCGTATTTCCTTATGCCACCACTAGGTAGCATTTTAAGAATTTCCACGTGGTCCTGCTGTACCCAGCTTTAATGATGAAGACTTAGAGGGAATGCTGCTAAGATTCTACAGGCTACCCATGTCACTGTTCAGTGTCCAATCTTTTTTAAAAAAGCATTAAAAAAAATCTTTATTTAAAATTTTTTTGATTGCATTGGATCTTTGTTGCTGTGTGCGGGCTTCCTCTAGTTTTGGTGGGGGCTTCTCTCTAGCTGCGGTGCACAGGCTTCTCATTGTAGAGGCTTCTCTTGTTGAGGAGTACAGGCTCTAGTCGACGGCCTTCAGTGGTTGCGGCAACGGGCTTAGTTGCTCCACAGCACATGGAATCTTCCCAGACCAGGGATGGAACCTGCGCTCCCCGTATTGGCAGGTGGATTCTCATCCACTGTACCAACAGGAAAGTCCCTTATGTTCATTCTTGCTGCTCACCATGGATGTGACACATCATGCAGCCACATTTGAACAGTCTTCCAGCACAGTTTCAGTTTTCCTGAATATCAGACCACCCTACCTGCCTCCTGAGAAATCTGTATGCATGTCAAGAAGCAACAGTTAGAGCCAGACATGGAACAACAGACTGGTTCCAAATTGGGAAAGGAGTCAAGGCTGTATATTGTCACCCTGCTTATTTAACTTCTATGCAGAGTGCATCATGTGAAATGCTGAGTTGGGTGAAGCACAAGCTGGAGTCAAGATTGCCGGGAGAAATATCAATACTCTCAGATATGCAGATGACACCACCGTTAGGGCAGAAATCGAAGAAAAACTAAAGAGCCACTTGATGAAAGTGAAAGAGGAGAGTGAGAAAGTTGGCTTAAAACCCAACATTCAAAAAACTAAGATATGGCATCTGGTCCCATCACTTCCTGGCAAATAGATGGGGAAACAATGGAAACAGTGAGATACTTTATTTTTTTGGACTCCAGAATCACTGCAGATGGTGACTACGGCCATGAAATAAAAAGACGCTTGCTCCTTGGAAGAAAAGCTATGACCAACCTGGATGGCATATTAAAAAGCAGACATTACTTTGCTGACAAAGATCCGACTAGTCAAAGCTATGGTTTTTCCAGTAGTCATGTATGGGTGTGAGAGTTGGACTATAAAGAAAGCTGAGCACTGAAGAATTGATGCTTTTGAACTGTTGGAGAAGACTCTTGAGAGTCCCTCGGACTGCAAGGAGATCCAACCAGTCCATCCTAAAGGAAATCAGTCCTGAATATTCACTGGAAGTACTGATGCTGAAGCTGAAACTCCAATACTTTGGCCACCTGATGTGAAGAACTGACTCATTGGAAAAGACCCTGATGCTGGGAAAGATTGAAGGCAGGAGGAGAAGGGGAAAACAGAAGATGAGATGGTTGGATGGCATCACTGACTCTATGGACATGAGTTTGAGTAAGCTCTGGGAGCTGGTGATGGACAGGGAAGGCTGGTGTGCTGCAGTCTATGGGACTGCAATGAGTCAGACACGAGTGAGTAACTGAATTGACTTCCTTGCTCACCTCTCAAGTCTGCATTTTTTGTGATAAACACCCCTGATTGCTCCATTTAACTTTTCTCCCTGAGTGCTACCTGCTTTTACTGGGTTCACACCAACCCTCAGAGTGGGACCCAGCCAGAAATCCAGATCTGATGTACTGGTTAAGCTCACAGGCACTGGAAGCAGGCAGACCTGGGGCTGAAATCAAATTATAGAACTTTCTAGATGTCAAGTTATCAACATGTTCTGTGCTTAGTCGTGTTAGACTCTTTGCAACCCCATAGACTGTAACCCACCAGGCTCCTCTGTCCATGGGAATTCTCCAGGCAAGAATATTGGAGTAGGTTGCCATGCCTTCCAGGGGATCTTCCCAACCCAGGGATCGAACCCAGTCGTCCCACTTGCAGGTGGATTCTTTACCAACTGAGCCACCAGGGAAGCCCCAGAACACTGGAGTGGGTTGCCTATGCCTTCTCCAGGGGAACCTCCTGACCCAGGAATAAAACTGGGGTCTCTGGTGTTGCAGGTGGATTCTTTACCAGCTGAGCTACCAAGGAAGCCCTGTTATCAACATATACAAGTGTAAGTTTCATCTTCTATATAATGGGAATATTAACATTTATTATATGGGACTGCTATGAAGAGTAAATGAGAGAGAGCAAATGCCTAGGCCAATGCCTGGCCCATGGTGAACACCCAAAGAATGGAAGCACTAGGGTTAGTGCTATCATGTCCCCATGGTCATCCTACATTTCTAGCCCTTTAGTTTTCACCAGCCATGGAGACATGGTCAGTATATAAAAAAATGGTATTTAATAGAGAGCAGATACAATAAAATAACGAGGCCAAGTCAAATTTAATAAAGTCTACGTAGTTTAAAGTAATAAAATGTTCCTCAGGGTATAATAATAAAATGATAGAGATAGAAGGGGGTCTTAAAAGTAAGCAAATCCAATCCCTCACTTTATGTATGAGACCATGAGACCCAGAAAGGTTGAACAACCTTCTCTGAGCTCCTCTGCCAACCAAACAGGCATGCTGAAATGTGCATCCATGTCTGCCTCTGGCTGGAATGGTTTCCTCTACTATCTGTGTACTCGATAATGGTGCACTTGAGATTTCTCTTTTGGGCTTGGCCTAATAAATGGGATTATGATACAGAGATAGAAAATAAAAATCTCTCAGCTGTACCTCCTAGGTTTCCCAATGAAATGGAAGAATCCACAGGAAGAAAAAGAGACACGCTTACAAAGTATTGAGGACCTAGTCTTTTAGTCATGGAGCCCATATCTGTTCCCCTTACCAGCAGACAGGGTTTGATTCCAGAGTATGTGTTCCTACATTTAAATGTTATGTTCAGGTAAAAGGACAAAAAGACTCAAAGAGTTCCTTCCAAAAATAATTAGAAAATTACTATGATGATACACAAGAGGAGTTTTGTTGTATCCTTGCAGTACAGAACTGTGAGGTTAGAAAGTAGGAAATGGAAAACAAGACACCATGACAGGCCATTGCTGAAAGTAGGCTTGGATGGTGCCAGACGTGAGGTTTAAAGGTTGTTCATTGTCGTTTCTCTTTAACCATTCCTTCAGTCTCTTTGTCTCTTGCTAATTATTATGCATAGACAAATATGATTATCAAATTTTAATTGCACCATCACAGGCACCTTATAAATGATGATAATAAAATAGCAATTGCAATCTGCTTTGGTAATTTTTGGACTGTAACTGTGCCTTAATTTGTACAAATGAAATGCATTCTGTTTGTCTTTAGAGTAGTTATTACTATATCCAACTCTTTTTAGATTACCCATTCCAGTACTGTTTTTCTAAAAACTTTTTGGTGCATACTAATACCATAATAATTTTTATCTTTCAGTATTTTATATTCAAGCAGTTCTGCCAATTAAACTTGGTTGTATTGCACACTGTTTATTCACTCACTCACTCTTTCATTCATTCAATAAAATGATCAGCGTACTTACTCTCTTTTAGGCACAGTATTAACCCCCTGGTGATACAGAAGTAAATAATAGCATCATATTCATTCTTTTGGCTTTAATTGATCACAACCCATATGCTAGTGACTTTCAGATCTCTATTTCAAAACGTCTTCATCTTCTCCTCTGAGTTTTAGGTTCATGCATATTCAAATATCTACTGGACAACTTTACTTGTTTATTTTCCTCAAAATCTATGTGTCCCAAACTGAGCTTATTTTCTTTCTCTTAAAACTGCCTCTCCATGCAAACATTCCCAATTATTGGAATGATACCTATGATCCTAATCTAGAAATTTGGGATTATCTCTGACTGCCTCTCCCATATGCCTTTTTTTCTAATAAGTCAGTGAATCCTGTCAATTCTACCTCATAAGCAGTTTTAAAATTTGTCTACATTTCTTCACCCCTGCTGGTACTGTCTACTTTCACCTACTATCATCTCTCACTTGGATTAGTAATAGTGTCCTCATTTGTGTCCTACATCTAACCTCTTTCTGACCTCCCAATCGGTCCACTCATATGTTGCACAACGATCATTCTATAAGGCAAGTCTGATCATGTCACTCTTTCCTTAAACTGATCAATGGCCTTCCTATTGTTTGGGGGGTAAAAACCCAAATTCCATAAACAAGGTTTCTGCAGTCTTCTGCCAGCTGGAGCCTCTACCATCTCTCCAATGTGCTGTCTTGCCAGTCTGTTTCCATTTGTGGTGAACTCCTTTCACTACAAAGGCCTGTGCGCTCACATTTTTAGGTCTTCTGTGGACTGACTCTTTTCCTGGATCATGCCTCAGCCTCAACTGAAGGAAGGCTCACTAGAGAAACCTTTCCTGACCTTCTGGCTTGTGTTAAGAGCTCCATGACCCACTGAACCTTCTACTTTCTCTCCAATGGAGACACTTATTCATTTTCTTGTTATTTCTCCCTTCCTAGACTGTAAGAACTGGAGAGTAGAAAATTTGTCTAAGCTGCCCACTATTGTCTGAAATATAGTCAATAAATATTGGTTGAGTAAATGAATGAGACCGACAAAATAAATGTTATCTATGATTGAAGTCCTAATAGAGGTATTCAGAGAATGCTAAAGAACCCAAATGAAGGACGCGTACATTGGGGTTAGGGTTTCATGAACACATATACTGCTCTGAGCACAGTGCACAACACACGGTAAACTCAGTTTGAAGGACCAGTAAGATCAGTGAGAGTTAATATGCCTTTCATGATGAAGGGTGGCAAGTTTTGCCACCCCAAAGTATGCCTCTTTGGCAAAGGGTTACTTTGAGTTGATTTTTTTGAGAAACAGCAGACAGAGAAGAAACTTTGAAAACAGAGAAGTTACCCTTCTGGAAGGAAAGTTTGGGCTTTCCCAATGGCTCAGCAGGTAAAAGAATCTGCCTGCGATGTAGGAGACCCAGGAGCTGTGAGTTTGATTCTTGGGTCGGGAAGATCCCCTGGAGGAGGAAATGGCAGCCCACTCCAGTATCCTTGCCTGGAAAACCCATGGACAGAGGAGCCTGGTGGGGTCACAAAGAGTCGGACATGATTAAGCATGCACACACAGGGGAAATTCATATTTATAAAGAAAATCTCCATGTATTAGGGTCTCCCTTTCTTTCTTTTCCTTACCAGGGAGAGAAAAAAGACTCTAAACCACCAGATGAATGGCGATTTAGAAGAAGGTCAATCTGCATAATACCCTCCTGCTCAAGGTTATCTGCCCATAACTGGCCTCCCCCACACCATTTTTTAAAAGTTTAAGATGGTGTTTAAGCTTGAATTCTAAAGCCACCTCTTTCAGAGTTATGTATTTTTCCCTGGGTATATCTCATCTATATGTGAGATATAAATGTTAACAAACTTCTGTTTGCTTTTATTAGTCTGTCTTTTGTTACAGTTGAGAAGTTAGATGGATAGAGGGAAAACTAATTTTTCCTCCCTTATGCTGAGAAGAAGGGTGTTCCAGGAGGAGTCAGCACATGTGAAACAAGGCAGGTGTGAGTAGGCTACGGAGCCACTCACTGTTTTACACGGTTGGAAAAAAGGGCACAGGTTGCTGGGAAAGGAAGATACAAATGGACGCAGGATCTGATCATAAACTATGGGTTATAAAACCAAGGAGTTTGAATGTTATTCTGCAAGCTGTGGGATTCAGGCCAAGAAATGACATATATTTTGGAAAAAACTCCATGGTTGCATTTGGAGGGATGGATTTGATGGATGGAGGTAGGGGACTCGGTATGGTGTGTGGTGTTGGTGGATTAGATTTGACTAATTGGTGCGGGGGTTAGAGCAACACTTCAAGCCAGAGGTGATAAAAACCTAAATAAGACCCTGATGCTGGGAAAGATTGGAGGCAGAAGGAGAAGAGGGTGACAGAGGATGAGATGGTTGGATGTTATCACCGATTCAATGGACGTGAACTTGGGCAAACTCTGGGAGGTGGTGAAGGACAAGGAAGCCTGGCTGCTGCAGTCCATGGGGTCACGAAGAGTTGGACAAGACTTGGCGACTGAACAACAACAAAGGCAGGGGCAATGGAGACAGGACTTGGCAATCGAGGGATAAGGAAGGGTTAGTGCGCAGGGAGGGTCTTGGATTATTCCTAGGATTCTGGTTCAGGTGAATTTATGCATGGTGTCTCTTCTTTGAGAGTTCAGACTGGTTGGAGGGGAATATAAAGAAGGTAATGGCTTATATGGGATATGGAGACACTTGTCAAAGATGTAACAAGACAGTGGTTAGATTCTCATATCAATACCATAGAAGGTAGCCAAGGAGGCTCAACTCTGAGTCCCAGACTAATTCCCTGAACACCATCAAGTCCTCAACTATTCAGACAAAAACCACACAATGTCTTAGATTTCCTTGTCTCTTGAAGACTTCAAAATCCTCAGTGAAAAGAGGAATAAAGGAAGGAAAAACAAAAACGACATATGGGGGAAGTGGCCTGACAGATGTGAGAAGGGGTGTGAGAAGCTGCCAGAGTAATATTGAGGTGAGAGTGGGGATCACGTGGTGATTTATTTGGCTAGAGGAAAGGACCCGGGGAATAAGGAAGAGTGGGGACTCTGAAGGAAGGGTCAGTAGCAGGGCAGGACCTGAGGATGTAGGTGAAAGCCTGTAACAGATGAGGAAAGCATGGCAGTGGCTATGTTGAAGTCACTGTAAGTGTTTGGTAGCTGAGAATGACCTAAGCTGTGAGCCTTTCTCTGAGACTGTTCACTTTGCTGTGAGTTGTTTTCAGACCTCCATTCAAGGCACTGAAGACAGTCTTGGCACAGGGCCTATAGTGCCCTGGACAGCCCCTTTCATGTGGTAGGCACTCTCCAAATATTTGTTGGATGTATTCATAAATGAACATCAAAGGTGCAAACAGTGGTTTCCTTTAGGAGGAATTCAGGCCACAGGATACTGGAGCAAGAAGTTCTAGAATTGTTGGGATGGAGCGTGTACTTTACCGAGGGGACAAGTCTTCTAATAACTTGGTGGCCTGTTAATTGCACTACACAGCAATCAGTCAAGCTTTGGGACCTGCTGTGACAGATACATCTAGCCCAATCAACCAATCTATCAGGAATCACAAAGCAATTGAACAGCTCAGTTGGAAGGGACGGAAGTGCTGTTGTGTGAACCCCAGATACCTGGTTTCAAGGAAAACTGAGCTGAAATATCCCCTTATTCTATCAGCCTCATCTCTGGAATTAGCAGTGGGCTCAAAAGAAGACTCCTTTCTTGAATCAGTGACAGGTCTCTTGCTCAGTCATACACTTCGCAGACTTGGGTTATTCAAAAATGTGATCATTTAATTAAAAAAAAATTTTTAATGTATTTTTTAATTGGAGGATAGTTGTTTTATAATATTATATTACTTTCTGCTGTATAGCAAAGTGAATCAGCTATACTTTTACACTATATTCCTTCTTTTTTTGGATTAAAAAATATGCAGTTCTCATTACAAAAGTGTTTAACTAGAATGCCTTGGAACTGGAAGCCCTTCAAAAGACTCTGTTGATTTCAACCTTAAAGGTTAAATATATCATGACATGATGAAAAGGAAAACTTAGGTTTTACAGGAAAGACCTTATTGAAACACAGGTGTGTGTGTGCACCTGCCCACATTCACCTATTTGTACTCACTACGGGCCTGAATTTACTAGCACAGGCTGAAAAAGGCAGAAAGTGAGGAGTCAAGTGAGACACAGCTCTCGTTGCCATGAAAACCAGAGCGCTGATCTTCATGACACACGCACGTCCCTTCACCTCTAACACTCTGTAAACGACTTAATGATGGATGGATGTGCTTTTTGAAGACAATCTCTAAAACTTATTAAACTGAAATCTTAAAAATGGGAAGATTCTGTAGTTTGGTTTCTGTAAATTTCAGCTCTAGGTGAGTTTTTTTCTTATAGCCAAAGCTCTGAAAATTGGAGGATTTTGTTATTTCCCTTAAATGCAGGTGTACAGAACTGACGCTGATTCCATAGGACTGATGTGGGCTATGTCAACAGTCACAATCAGAGATAGGCTAACAAAATCATGGACATTTCAGTGTATTCTTAATGTGTTTTCCACTTGGTCTTCGGGAACATTTCAATCCTAGCTGAAAGAGGCACTGTGTTCTCTATTAAAACTTTAATAGTCAGCATACCAGAAGTGTCAGCTCAGTTACATTTGTTGAGACCCAATTAATCCTTTCTGACGACTTTATCTACTTGGTTCATATCCAAGACTGCTGGCAGGAAAATCATCTCTGTATTTCTTTCCAAATACAGATTTCACATACTTTCTCTTTATATATATTTTTATCCTCAAAGGAAAGAAAGATCTTAGAATCTGTGTGAAAATAAAGTTTCTGCTTCAATGAAACCCAAATTATTTTGAATAACATTAAATGTTGTGATATTTTTAGGTGATGAGTAGGGTCATTTTTGAATTGTCTATTTATGGTATGCATTCTCATTTAAAAACAAAACCCTCCCTGTTGACATTTAGGGGTGACATAGTCATGGTAACAGTATATCCCTCTTAATTTTGAGATTAAAGGAAAATGGATGGACTTCCCTGGTGGTGCAGTAGTTAAGAATCCACCTGCCAATGCAAGGGACATGGATTCAATCCATAGCCTGGGAAGATTTTACACTCTGTGGGCAGATAAGCCCCTGCGACACAGCTACTAAGCCCATGCACCAAGAGCCTGTTGTCTACAATAGGAAAAGCCGCCGTAGTGAGAAGCTCATGTACCGTAATGAAAGTAGCCCTCACTCGCAGCAACTAGAGAAAGCCCACACAAAGCAATGAAGACTTAGCGCAGCCAAATATAAATAAATAAAATAAACCAATCGTTTCCAAGAAGAAAAGAAAATGGATTTTATCTTCATAGCTACCAGCCAAAGTAAATATATTTTTTTCCCCAATCTTCAATTATCTCAATAACACCATTTTTGACCTGTGTTATGGACAGAGGAGCCTGGCAGGCTACAGTCCATAGGGTCACAGAGTTGGACACAACTGAAGTGACTTAGCACACACACACACACACACACACACACGTGAGAAACGCATGGTATATTAATACAACTTGTCAATGACCTGCTCTTGAAACGTATAGGCTGGTTGAACACTTATATAACAAAACTCCATGGTCCACACATTTTTGTCCCAGGATAATTTTGTTATCCTTTCCTGGTGGCTCAGATGTTAAAGAGTCTGCTTGCAATGAGGGAGACCCGGGTTTATTTCCTGGGTGGGGAAGATCCCCTAGAGAAGGAAATAGCAACCCACTCCAGTATTCTTGCCTGGGAAATCCCATGGATGGAGGCGCCTGGAGGGATACAGTCCATGGGGTTGCAAAGAGTCAGACATGACTGAGCGACTAAACACACACAATTTTGTTATATCAAGTTCATTGTTACACACACTGCCTTTTTATAGAGACTGGATAAGAAAAGTTGTTGATACAGCAGAAAAATATTTTGAAATATTACTGACTATATGTTTCCTTCTAAGTCATTTCCTTTTACCCTCACCCTGAGAAAAATTCTACATCTCAGAGAAGGGAGAAGACAAAGAAGCTGGTAAAAACAGAGTCATACTCTTAGCTTTGAGTTTTCAAAGATAAGTCTTCAAAGCCAGAGCTTTCAACTCTGAGAGCAAGATTCTTGATATGAGAAACATTTCCATTGTCATTATTTGTTTGTGTTTTTCATTCCAAAAGTTTTGACTATCAAGACAAAGCATGGAAGTCTCAGAGCATAGAGTTGATAAAATAAACACAAAACAAAAAGTTCTTACATAAGCACAGAGTATTTTCCTGCAATATGAGAGGAGACAAAAGCAACTCTGGGATGGATGAGAAGTTTTGCAGAGAGGGAGAGGAGAAACTAGAGCTCCCTTTCCAGTTCTGTTTGAGTCTGGGTAGGGAGGCTAGTGGGGTCATGAAAGACAAAATGGACAGAAAAGTTTGGATCTCACTGTAGAGGGGATTTTTGCCTGGCTTACTGTCTGGGAAAATAGAGCTCCCTAAGTGAGGTTTTAGGCAGAGAGGACCCAAGGCTGTCCCAGATCATATGGCCCTAGAAGCTGGTCCAGCAGCTGGGAATTCTCCATGTTTTCTACAGGCACAAGCTAGGACTTATGGTCAGGATGAACAAGAGTTAGCTGAAGGACTAGTGTGCAGAAGTGAGTGTGGGTGCGTTGACAGTGTGAACAGTGAGGAGAGAGGCCAATGAATGCCTCAGGAGGGGAGAAAGCAGGGTTAGAATCCAGAATAAGATAGACTACCTCACAGACCAAAACATAGGCCACAGGACTAGAAAAGATCAATCCTCATCCCAATTCCCAAGAAGGGTAGTACCAAAGAATGTGCTAACCGTTGGACAATTGCACTATTCTCCCATGCTACTAAGGTCGTGCTTAAATTTTGCATGCTAGGTTTCAGCATTATGCAAACCAAGAACTTCTAGATGTCCCAGTTGGGTTTAGAAAAGGCAGAGGAACCAGAGATCAAATTTCCAAAATTCTCTGGATCATAGCGAAAGCAAGGGAATTAAAAAAAAAAAAAACAGCTACCTCTGTTTCATCAACTACACTAAAGCCCTTGACTGTGTGGATCATAACAAACTGTGGAAAGCTCTTAAAGAGGTGGGAATACCAGACCATCTTACTTGTCTCCTGAGAAACCTGAATGCAGGTCAAGAAGCAACAGATAGAACCCCGTATAGAACTACTGATTGGTTCAGGATTGAGAAAGGAGTACCACCCGGCCCTCTGCTGTCACCCTGTTTATTTAACCTATATGCTGAGCACGTCATGGGAAATGCCGGGCTGGATGAGTTACAAACTGGAATCAAGATAGGAGGGAGAAACATCAACAATCTCCGATATGTGTATGATACCACTCTAATGGCAGAAACTGAACAGGAACTAAAGAGCCTCTTGATGAGGGTAAAGGAGGAGAGTGAAATAACTGGCTTAAAACTAAATATTAAAAGAAGATAAGATCGTGGCATCTGGCCCCATTACTTCATGGCCAATAGAAGGGGAAAAGGTGGAAGTAGTGACAGATTTCCTCTTATTGGGTTCTAAAATCACTGCGGATAGTGACTGCAGTCATGAAATCAGAAGATGATTGCTTCTTGTCAGGAAAGTTATGACAAACCTAGATAGTGTGTTGAAAAGCAGAGACATTACTTTGCTGAAAAAAGTCCATATGGTTAAGGCTATGGTTTTCCAGTAGTCACGTCCAGTTGTGAGAGCTGGACCATAAAGAAGGCAGAGTGCAAAAGAATCAATGCCTTTGAACAGTGGTGCTGGAAAAGACCCCTGAGAGTCCCTTGGACAACAAGGAGATCAAGCCAGTCAATCTTAAGGGAAGTCAACTCTGAATACTCATTGGAAGGACTGTTGCTGAAGCTGAAGCTCTGGTATTTTGGTCACCTGATGCCAACAGCCAACTCATTGGAAAAGTCCCTGATGCTGGGAAAGACTGAGGGCAGAAGGAGAAGAGGGCACCAGAGGATGAGATGACTGGATGGCATCTATGATGCAATGGACAAGAATTTGGGCAAACTCTGGCAGATAGTGAGGGCCAGGGAGGTCTAGCGTGCTGTTGTCTTTGGGGTCACAAAGAGTTGGACACGACTGGGCAATTGAACAACAACAGTGAGGAGAGAGGCCAGAGGATGCCTCAGAAAGGGAGAAAGCAGACTTAGGATCCAGAATAAGATACAATACCTCATAGACCAAACCACCATCCCAGGATATGCAAAACGCTGGAACTTACATAGTTCTGAGTTACTGAGTACTGATGACTGAATATTTACCTGGAAGAGACTATGTATTACCTGGAGATGTAATCAACACATTTCAAACTCTCACATCAACAGAAATAGAGGCAAAGGAGTTAAGTTCAATTATGGAGAAAAAGGCATTTATCTTTCTATATTAATTATTGTATTTTTTAATCCCCAGAGATTCTATTTGACCCTTTTAAAAAACTCCTTTGACCATTTCATAGATTCGTGATTCTTTCAGATATTTTCAAGCTTTAAAAATTTCTTTAACTACAACAAAGCATTTTTTACTTTTTAAAAATAACCTGAGTATGGTAATTCCAATATCTGAAAGTTTCTGAGTGTCAGATTCTGCTGTCTGTTCTTCCTACTAGTTGCTTTTTCTTTTATGTTTTTATTTTTATTTATTTTTGGCTGTGCTGGGTCTTCATTGCTGTGTGCAGGCTTTGTCTAGTTTTGGTGAGCTGAGGTTACTTTTCATTTGCGGTATGAGGGCTTCTCATCGGGTGGCTTCTCCCGCCACAGAGCACAGGCTCCAGGCATGTCGGCTCAGCAGTTGTAGCACTGGGGCTCTGTAGTTGTGGCTCATGGGCTCCAGACTGCAGGCTCAGTAGCTGTGACACACGGGCTTCGTTGCTCCACAGCATGTGGGATCTTCCTCCATCAGGGATCAAACCCATGTCCCCTGCATTGGCAGGCGGATTCTTATCCATTGCTCCACCAGGGAAGTCCCATGTTCTTCCTGCTAGTTGTTCCTCCTGCTGCCTTCTTTCTTTGTGCGCTGGTTACCTTTGATTCTCTGTTGTTCATACCACTTGAGCAAGTGTATGTTGAGGACTCTCAAAGGCTCGATAACATGACGCTCACTTCCTCTAGAGGAGGTTTGCATTTGCTTCTTTTGGGGGCTTGGGTAGACAGTCTGGTATCATTCTGAACTAGACTTTGGGCAGTGATACAAATTTGGGGCTGCACATTTTAGGCTTCAAATATTCCTGTGGTTATAGTCTTTTGGGGTCTGGGTGGGATTCCTTTTCTTCCTGCTCTGATCTGTGCTGGGCTAAAACAACTCTTTTCATAGCTCTCTGATAGGGGTGGGAGGGGATGAACTGACCTCTGGGGTAGCCCATTGTGTCTCACTGTAATATGGGGTTCTCCTATTATACTCTCCACATTCGGTGGGCCCTGGGATCTGATTTCCATTCCTCTCACCCCAGGATTCCATTGAGGCCACAGCTCAGTTTCATAGTCCAAAAAGGCAAATGCCCTTGGAACAAAAGCAGCTTCAAGTGCTTGGCCTACTTTTCTTTGTTGCCATCTATTCTGAGCCTGGTAATGCCTTCCTAATGTTTTGGCTTATTGATGCTTTTTAGTGAAGATGAAAGCATATTTTATGCAGTACTTTTAGTGATTTTCAATAGGAGAATTGGCCTGAATAAATTAGCTCAGCATTGCTGGACATCAGAAGTCAAGCTTGGGTTATATGAGTGTGAAGTTCATACTCACTAGATCTATGATGAGATAAGAAAAAAATTGTTCTCGACTCTGGAGTGGATAAGGAGAACTGGGAGAACTTCCCCTTTTTAAAAGCTTTTTATAGTTTTGGCAAATTAAGCAAATTGGGTAAGTTTTGGAAATTTAAACAAGCTCTTTTGGTAAGGGTAATAGTGCCTCTTAAGGAAAAAGTATGAGAAAAATTGAATGGTGACCTGCTGATTACAGAATTAAAGAATTGCAAATAACTGTCCTTCAATTTTTCCCCTTAAATTTTGGGTCTCTGATTCTAAACACAATCTGGAACATAAGTAGGAAGCAGACAAATTATTGTTCAAAATTAATTTTCAAGTAACCAGAAAATAAAAACCCGAAGTTTTGACATTAAGACATGAAATAGCTTTGTCGTGAATTTTAGGTCATGTTTCCAATGATGGAGTTAATCGATTATTTCTACTATGAAATTTGAAAGGATATAAAACTAGGAGAAGATCAGGTTCCTATTGCAGAACGTAGAGTTTCTCTGGGGGGGATGTGTGTTGTATGAAGGAAATAACTGAGATAGGTATAATTTAACAATGAGAAATTGTTAAACCCACTTGTCGTGAGTTGATCTGAGCTCTGAATGATACAAACAACCCTGAGGTTGGAAGGTTAGATGAGACCCAGCTGCTTCTCAAGGAAGGTTTTTAAATCTGATGGACAGCCTATGGGCTGTTGATAAGGAAACCTCGAAGAGGGAGAGACGGGCGGGGATTTCACACAAAGAAAGTGGAAGCGTTTGCAGATAGGAAAGTGATGCAGGAGATTTAATCTAGGACTGTGTTGCTGCTGCTGTTGTTTTTATTCTATCCACAAGAGTTTTATCCCCAGATAAATTTTATGAGGAAGTACAAGTGAAGCTCTGCTTGGAATGGAGATGGAGAACTCTAGAGCCAATCTGTTTTCCCCAGTGACAGCCACTAGAGTTCTCAATGGAACCGCGAGAGAGCTTCTTTGAGTAGTCTGAAGGCAGCTTATTTTAGCCCAAATGGACAGTTTGGTCTGGGGAGGAGCTGGGGACAAGGCCAGTGGGAAGGCATTGAAAAGGCAGGAAGAAAGCCTTTCGTCATCAGGGAAAATCTAAATATAATGAGGTGATTCAAAGGAACCATGCTACATTTATCATAAATGTAGATCTTTAGGAGTATTCCAAAAATGATTGAAGGAAAACACAAGGGCAGGACAACAGTTAACCGACAGTTGCAGTAACCTAAGTATGAGCTGTGAGGCTCTGAACTTCAGTGTTCATGTGAATACCTAGGTAGCTTTTTTAAAATGCAAAATCCTAATTCCTACTTCCAGAAATCCTGAATCAATAGGTTTGAGATGGGGCTCAGAAATATGAATTTTAACAAGCATTCTTGATAATTCTGATGCAAGATCAAATTTGGAGAAATACAGTTATAACCGAATATTTCTCACTTCTACTTTCCTCCTCTTTGTTTATTTTATAGTTAAAATCTTATTAGGGACCTAGAGATTATCATGGTAAGTGAAATAAGTCAGAAAGACAAATATCATATGGTATCACTTATATGTGAAATGAGTCATAAAAAAGAATGAAATGATGCCATTTGCAGCAATATATATGGGCCTAGAGACTGTCATGCTGAGTGAAGTAAATCAGACAGAGAAAGACAAATATTATATCGCTTACATGCAGAATCTAAAAAATGGTACAAATGGACTTATTTACATATCAGAAAGAGAGTCACAGATGCAGAAAACAAACCTTATGGTTACTAAGGGGGAAGAGGGGGTAGGGATAAAGTGAGAGACTGGGATTGACACATACAACATGTTACTACATATGAAATAGATACTAATAAGAACCTACTGTATAGCACATGGAACTTTAATGTAATTATCTATATGGGAAATGAATGACTTATATGGGGAATAACCTACATGGGAAAAGAATCCCCAAGAGTGGATATATGTATATGTATAACTGGTTCACTTTGCTGTATACCCAAAACCGACACACATTGTAAATCAACTTTATTCCAAGAAAAATTAATTTTAAAAAGTATATTAGGGACCTAGAGATTATCAAACTAAGTGAAGTCAAAGACAAATATCATATCCCATATATGTGGAATCTAAACAAATGATACAAATGAACGTATTTACAAAATGGAAATAGACTCACAGACACAGAAAACAAACTTAGATTGCCGAAGGGGAAGAGAGGTGTAGGGATAAATTAGGAGCTTGGGATTAACAGGCACTCAATATTACATATAAAATAGATAAACAACAAGGGCCTACTGCACTGCACAGGGAACTACATTCAATATCTTACAATAACTTATAATGGAAAAAAATCTGAAAAAGAATATATACATATATATATACACACACACATATGTGTATGTATATAACTGAATCACTGTGCTATACACCTGAAACCAATACATTGTAAATCAACTATAATTCAATTTTGAAAAGTATATTAGGAATAAGGAGAAAGGAGTGACTTAAGTTAGCACCATCTTAAATTAAAGGCATCAGTTCAGTTCAGTTCAGTCACTCAGTTGTGTCCAACTCTGCGTCCCCATGGACTGCAGCACGCCAGGCCTCCCTGTCCTTTGCCAACTCCCAGAGTTCACTCAAACTCATGTCCATTGAGTCGGTGATGCCATCAAACCATCTCATCATCTGTTGTCTCCTTCTCCTCCTGTCTTCAATCTTTCCCAGCATCAGGGTCTTTTCCAGTGAGTCAGGTCTTCACACCAGGTGACCAAAGTATTGGAGTTTCAGCTTCAGCATCAGTACTTCCAGTGAATATTCAGGACTGATTTCCTTTAGGATGGACTGGTTGGATCTCCTTATAGTCCAAGGGACTCTCAAGAGTCTTCTCCAACACCACAGTTCAAAAGCATCAATTCTTTGGCACTCAGCTTTCTTTATAGTCCAGATCTCACATCCATACATGACCACTGGAAAAATCACAGCTTTGACTAGATGGACCTTTGTTGGCAAAGTAAGGCATCAGTGGAATACACAAATAAAATAATGGTTTGAATGTCAGTTGTGAAATTTGAGCCCAAAGGGAAGTTAATAAAGAACGTGTTGGTAGAAATAACTCCAGTTGCCAAGGGACCCCAGCTCAAGTAGGGTCATGTTCAGAATGCCTGCTTTGTCTAGTGTGTTTAGGTCACCAGATGGTCAGTCCGTTTCAGTCATATTTCTGTGATCACGTCCTCTGAGGCTGTCTAGAAGAAGTACACAGCTTCCTTCGAAGATCTAGATTTCCAGAGATTTAGTATGTACCTCAGTCATCTACTGGTTTGACCTTATCATCCACAATTCATTTAAACTCTTTATGTATATATATGTGTGTATACACACACACACACACACACACACACACATATATATATATATTAGTTCATTGCCATCACTATAACCCTAATGTAAATAGGCATGAAGTAACCAAGCAGCTGAATTCTGATGATGTGCACCAGCCACTTTCTCATGTTTCTGAGCTGGAGCTGAGGTCTTTCCTGAAGCCATTTCATGCTCTACTGAGTACCCTGGCAATTATTCAACCTTAGCAGTGTCTTCTTTAGAAACTCAGTAGTTTCCCAGGTGGCTAAGTGGAAAAGAATCCGCCTGCCCATGCAGGAGACCCAGGTTTCACCCCTGGGTCAGAAAGATCCCCTGGAGTAGGAAATAGCAACCCATTTAGGTATTCTTGCCAGGAAAATCCCATGGACAGAGGAGCCTGGCGGGCTATAGTCCATAGGGTCACAAAGAGTCAGACACAACTGGGAACACATGCATGCAGTCACTTAATATGGCAAAGAAAAAGGAAGGAGAGAAAACTAATATTTACTGAGTGCTCACTGCGTACTAGGTCTCTTACATATGTTATCTCATTGAGAGGTTGGATTATTTTTACTTTAAAGATGAGGAAACTGAGGCTCAGAAAGTATAAGTCACTGCAGTTGAGAGAAGTGAAGTAAGTCACTTAAGATTCCTTGCAGCAAGACAACAGAGGAAATCAAATAGGAAAGAACAGAGAAAGGAGCAAATTTTGATCACTGGTGGCCATTGAGAATGTCCCCAGCTATTGAGAATAATGTGTTTGCTCTGCTGGAGGGCGTGGGCTCCTGTGGAAGCATCTCTGTGCGAAACCCCAGATCCCCTTCCTGGAGGCTCCAGCCAACAGTCAGAGAAGGCTTCAGGCTACTGGCTGAGCCTGTGTGCTCCGTCGCTTCAGTCATGTCTGACTCTGTGCGACCCTGTGGATGGTCTCCTGCCAGGCTCCTCTGTCTTTGGGATTCTTCAGGCAAGAATTCAGGAGCGGGTTGCCATTTCTTACTCCAGAGGATCTTCCTGACCCAGGGATTGAACCCGTGTCTCCTGTGGCTCCGGCATTGCAGGTGGATTCTTTACTACTGAGCCAATCTTCCCACTATTTCCCTAGGGAGGTGTACAGACTGTATGGACTGGGTGCAGCCTTACCCTTCCAGAAACTATCTACTCCAGACCCTCATTCTATAATCGTTGTAGCAATGGGGCAGAGGTGGTGGTGATTTGCCCAAAGTCACAGAGAAAGATAGGAGCAAGGTTGGGAACAGAACTCAGACCTCTTAGCTCCTGAGCACCCCCTGTGCTAACTCAAAACAACATGGGCTTCCATTTGCTCCTCTGAAAGTCTAGCTGTGAAATCAATGGATAGTGGAGAGATGCTTTTGAACAGGAAAGATGAGGAACTTGTCCCTGAACTAGCAAGACTTCAGTTGGAGAGAGTTAGAGCAGCGCTTTTGCACCAGATACTAGGGAAGCTGAATGCTCCCTTGGATGGTTTCTGTGAGCTCCAAGAATTCTTTTTCTTTTTGAAAAATATTTATTTATGTATTTTTGGCTGTGTTAGGTCTTAGTTGCCATGTGTGGGCTCAACTGTTGCAGCGTGAAGGCTTAGCTGCTCCCAGCATGTGGGATCTTAGTTCCCTGCCCAGGGATCAAACCTTCATCCTCAGCACTGGCAAGCAGATTCTCAACCACTGGACCACAGGGAAATCCCAGGAAGAGTTTTTGATGGTCAAAGTCTGGAAAAGCTAGATTAGTCAAATAAGTTCCTTTTTTGAAAGACCTCTCAGAGCCTTTAATATATAAATGTGATAGTAAAACTCCAAGATCTATTAAGTACATTTGTGGACAGACTCCCCTTCTCACAGTCCCCCCACCTCGTTTCCCTGCCCCAACACAGAACCCCTATTAGGAGCACATCAGAAGTTCTGTGGAACATGGCTAGTTGGGTAATGTCAAGTTATGACAAATCAAGTGACTCAACTGGAAGAGTTTTTCAAAGTCCAACTGATAACACATCCAGCAAAAAGAAGAGTAGAGAGAAGTAACCCAGAAAGAAGAGAAATGTCCATTGAACAAGTACACAGTGGTACGTCAGTGACTTAATGAAATATTCTTCAGGCACCAAAATATGATAATTTTGCAGATGCCAAGATAATGTGGATAATTTTTATAGACTATCATTAAGCAGGGAAAAACCTTAAAAATATAAAGTTTTATCTATACTATGATTGCAACTGTATGAAAAATTACATGTGCTTGTGATCAGGAACTGGAAGAAAATATGAAGTAATAAAATCAATCTTTATTAGGGACATAGACTCACCAAAGACTTAAGAATATTCTATTACTTGTGATGATGTTAGTTTTACAATAAAAAGTAAGATAAAGAAACATCACCTGAGAATCAATTTCCCCCTTTTTTTTCATTAGAATTTTTTTTCTCCTTCTCATTCTCTGGGAACCCAAAACTTCTGCAGGATTATAAGAAGTTTGGGGAAATGCTGTTATGCTTGCTTCTCCCACCGATGATAAATAGGAAATAAAGAAGAAAATTCTCATTCAGCTTGCTGCAAGGAAGAGAGTAACCCAGACCCCGTGTGACATATGGTTAACACACACCTGTAGATCAGGAGACCGTGAGGGATCAGTGGCCATTTCTTAATGTACACAGTGTTCTGCCCTGTTCTTTCAGATCAATTAGACATGTGAGTTAAAAGGCCAAAATTCTGAAAGCTGATATTTGGAACATGTGTAGTTGTATATTGGCTTTAGGATCTTTAGTTGTAATTACAAAAAAAAAAAAACTTTTTAAAGTTTTCAAATACATATTTTTAGATTGAGCATTCAGAAGAGAAACAGAATGCTATTCTTCCCAGGTCATGCTGTTCATGTGTAAAAAAGAATATTCATCACTGTAACAAACAGCTTTAATAACAGGAGGTGAGGCAAAGCTTAGACTA
Organism: Cervus canadensis; assembly: GCF_019320065.1. NCBI lineage: Eukaryota > Metazoa > Chordata > Mammalia > Artiodactyla > Cervidae > Cervus > Cervus canadensis. Next base: position 81,621,636 of record NC_057392.1, read on the forward strand.
AGTGTGAAAACATCCCCATTCTCATGGAGTTTATAATCTAATGGGAAGACATACAATAAAGCAGTTAAATCAGTGAAGTAGTCCAGGCATGCCACAAGGAGAAAAATGAAGCGCAGAAGGGAGACAGGCTAAGTGAGAGGGAAGGTCTCAGAGGAAAGATGGCATTTCAATCAAGTACCTGAGTGAGAGAGGCGGCTGGTGGAGTGCTCCAGGCGGAGGTGCTGAGTGGGTTAGCCTGGTGTGAGAAAGGAGAGCGAGGCAGGTGAGGGGTGAGGCCGAGTGCACTGTTGCTCTCAGCAAGTTGGGAGGGATTGGTGTGAAACAGGACTGTTGTGCATTAAGAAAGTGCACACTTCTACAAGTGGATGGACAATGTGGAACTTCTGAGCCCTGCACTCCTGGAAAACAGTGATGGTTAAGAGATCTCCCTCGACTTCTGTGTTCCCGAAAATGGCTTACTGCCAAGAACCACCCTTCCCCGTGTGACTCAGATAAGGCAGATGATGACTCCCTTGTCTGCCTTAGGGACACGCTCTCCCGATGCCCATCTTGTTTCAGAACTGGTTAGCTGAACCATTTGTCTCCCTGCTCCTGACTGATGGAGACTTTCTCACAGAAACATCCCAACTGAAAAAATCACTTCCTCTGCAAGTCCAAGGAGAAACCATGATGCCAAGAGGCTCTGATTTTCATATTTGGGGTATTCTCCTGATTGTGGTTTGAAGAATAAAAGTGTTTTCTTCCTCATTCCACTTAAAAAAAAAAATCTCTTGACAGGGTATTATATTATAAAACTATAAGAGGGATTTCCCTCCCTCATAACACATGTTTGCCAACAAGCCCTCTCTAAATTTAAAATGAACTCTCTTGGGTTGAAATCACCTTGATGCAGACGTGAAGAGCAGAGCCAGGCATGATTTGAATTTAATTACTGAATTCTGAAGTCATACTCTGTGAGAATTAAACTGGGGCTTAGAGGAAATAGTTCATCAATAGAATCCTTTGGGCAATGTTCACTACTGAGAAAGTCAGTTTCCCCTCTGCCAGTCAGGGCCATTGATCCAATAACTAATTAAGTTTAAATTACTTTACTTTCTTTTACTGGGACATTTATTATATGGGATATTTTACTGTATTGGTCTTAATCATAAACAGATAATTTATAAAATTAAAATATATTTTGTCAATATTAATAAATTTTTGCTGATAAAAATTTTCACAAATAAAAAGCAAACATTCTTATCTATGTTGTTCTTAAAGTATAAGAGCTGACAGCTGAAATTACTTTGTTCAATTAGAGTCTTTTTAGATAGTCAATTGCAATAAAAATGGTGAAAAGGAAACTATCAATCATTCACACTGTAGTATGAATTAGTGTTTGCTGACTCCTTTCTCTTTCACTTGGATAAAATCATCTTCAGTGAGGAAATGGGACTTTATGACAAAGTTGTGGGTGAAGTAGAGAATAGGACAATTTATGGAGATGCAGATTTGGGTGAGAATGCTGCTGTCTAGCAGAGATGTTGGATAGCTAGAGAGAGCACAAAAGCTATGGGTTCAAAAGAGGAGGAAGAAGACATAAAAGGCAGATACGATTTATTGGGTGATGTTCCTGCTCCTAGAGCTTTCACAGGTCTGTGAAATAACTAGAGTTATAGGAACATATCTGACAAAGGTCCTTCTTTCAAAGATGGACTTTGAGCAACCCCAGATGCACATACTGAGAATTCTCTGTGTCCAGTATAACTGAGGGACTGAGACGTGATCAAGAAGTAGATTAGCAGGTTGTGCAGACCTAAGGGGATCCCTTCCAACACTGGAGACTTCACCAGGGACTCCCACTCTGCAACACTGCTGGGCCCCAGGGCAGGGGTACAGATGGAGGCCCACTCACCATATGTCTAAATATTTAGAAGTTGTCAGGCTGATAAACTGTTAAATAAGTATGTTCCATCCTCCTATCTTACAAATATACCTTTGTAACTATCTGGAAGATTAGGTTCAAGTGTAGGATTCTGTAGTACACAAAGGGCTGGCTCACTGTTTCTCAGCCTGTAACCTGACTCAGTTCTGCCCCTGCCCAGTTCCCCTGGGCCTTATGTGTGTGTGTATACACACACACATATATATATGTATATATATATATACCTCTCTCAGCCTCCCCTCTTACTGCACTATATGTCCAAATTTTGTCCACATTCCAAGTCAACAGCCCCCCTCTGCTGAACACTCCTTGGGCCTCTGAGCACACACACTGGTTACTCAATCTGCCCATGGGGGTAGGACGTGGAGTAGAGGTCTGTGTAGGTCATGGATGTAGACTTGGAATCACTTGAGCAGGAAATTCTAGGGTCCTGAGAACCTGAATCACTGCACAGAAGGGAGGACTTGGGGTCCAAGTGGAAAAGGCCCTTTGGTTCCATGAACTTCTCGCTATGGGAGGTGGGAGCTGTGGCTGGGAATGTGGTTAGAAGATGGCCAGAGAGGGATCCTCTGAAGCATGTGGGTCTAAGGCCAGTGCTCTTGGTACCATAACAGACATGGTAGGCATAACCCCACTGTAGATGCCTCTACTGTGTGCGTAGCTTGTTTGCATTACACTTAGTAATTCTTTAATAAATAGATTTCATTCTGTAATGTGGATTTAGTTCTTCTCAAGGAATCCATATTATTGACTCTATATAATCTTCAGTTAAAAGAGTTCCTTCAGGTTGGAGGGAGGCTGGATGGCTGAACAATTATGGAGCACACAGCCCAAGTAGCAGCTCTGGTGGGTGGCTCAGTCGGTAAAGAATCCACCTGCAATGCAGAAGACTGCCTGCAATGGTGGAGCCGCAGGTTCAATCCCTGGGTTGGGAAGACTCCCTGGGGAAGGAAATGGCAACCCACTCCAGTGATCTTGCTTGGGAAATTCCATGGACAAAGGAGCCTGGTGGGCTACAGTCCATGGGATCGCAGAGTCAGATATGACTTAGCAACTAAATCACCATGCCTGATTCTAGTTTATTCCAGCTAGCCGGTCACACCTTCCCATAAACATCTCTTCTTCACTCCTAACCTCTTGACATGTGGTTTGAGGGTCTAACCACAGCTAGAGATACTGGCAAGGTTTTTCTGCATTACCTAAGAAATTTCTTGTGCTAAAGAAATGTTTAGTTAAAGAGCTGAAGTTTCACAAATGATTTGTATTGTTTGTTTTTTAAGGGATATGAAAAGAAAATCTTTGTCGAGGATTCAGGCCAACTAGATAATATTCTGTATAATGAAAAAAGAAGGCTCCTCACCATAGGGGATCTCTAAAGCATACATTCTGACAGTGAAATAGAACATTTCTGAAATACTCAATGAGTTTAATTTGCTAAATAGTAATTAGCTATGATTTAAATAGAAGATTATTTGAAGAACTGAACAGAATAAAGCTGTTTATCTAAAGCATAATCTGAGTAATTGCCTTCTCTCGAACTTTGATGTAGATAGGAGAAACTAATATCTGTTTCTATGGAAGATTATTTTTGAGAGGAAGAATGGTGAAGAGTAAAGCCTTTGAGAGCTTGGTCTCCTCTGTAGCTGCAGAAACACTTAGATTTCATATGTAAATATTAAGTTACCCTTCTGTGCTCAGACCCAACTCCAAGATTTCCCTCATGGGCAAGAGAGGGCAGACCTCACTTCTCTTTGCATGAGTTCTTTTTATAAAATTTATTTATGGCTGCGTTGGGTCTTCACTGCTGCACACGGGCTTTCTCTAGTTGCAGCGAGCAGGGTCTACTCTTTCATCGTGGTTCGTGGGCTTTTTATTGTGTGTGGAGCACAGGTTCTAGGCACCCAGGTTCTGTAGCTGTGGAGCACAGGCTGAGTTGCTCCATGGCATGTGGGATCTTCCCAGACCAGAGAAGGAACTTGTGTTCCCTGCATTGGCAGGCAAATTCTCAACCGCCGGACCACCAGGGAAGTCCTGCGTAAGTTAAAACTTCCAAGCAGGAGGGATTTCTGGTTTCTCTTCAGTGTGCTGAGGAGGACTTTTGTGAACGTAAAGCTGGCACTAGGTCATAAGGGAATTTGTTCAGGGCTTTCAGCATCCCTGAACTGCTCTCAGCAGAGCCGTCCAAACCCATGGTACTGACCAAGGTGATGCAGGCTCCAGAGCAGTTCCCTGGCCTTTGGTGAGATGTCCCCAAAGATTTCACACTGATCACATTATGTCCCTTTTACTCTGTGTAACTTTTTTAGAGTGTGAGAAATAAAGTCTGTGATCTAACATGCCCTCAAGCTAACAAACTCGTCATACATAGTTGGGGGTGGTGTCACCCATTGCTACTTTCATATAGACGAGTGATTCAGGGAAGCTTTGGAATATATGTGTAGCTGTGCTTCTTCTTAACTTACAGACTGCGCCATTTAATATATGCCATTTCCCCCACCATTATCACCAGCCGGTACAAACATAGGGTTTTTCAGAGCACAGAGAAGCTATGCTGCCCTGTAATCCTGACAGTCTTTCAGTCTTGGAGAGGAGATGTGTAAGCATGTCAAACCAATAAGTTCGACATTTCTGTCTCCGCACATCTAAGGATGTACAAATCAGTTGCCTCTCTGCTATATCCTCCAGCCTGACCTCTGCCCTGTTAAAGCCCTGAAACCAGGTCCTCTGAAGTACAGATCCACTAAAGCATGAACCCACGTCTCTGACGGGGGCTCTGTTCTGGGATCGCCTCGTCTGATCTGGGGTTGCATCAGCACTCTCCCCCTCTTCCTTCCAGCTGGGAAAATGTCACTTCTAGACTTGAGCTCCACAGCCCTGCTATCACTGTGTGCTTGTCCTGGTCTCTCCTTGATCCCTGCTGCTACTTCCTACTGAGTTATCACTGCCAATGAGACCTGGGCGTGCTCCAGGGAGCCCAGGCACTGCTGTGGAATATCTTAATTGGAACCTGCCTGGGTTTCCCACATAGCTCAGTTGGTAAAGAATCTGCCTGCAATGCAGGAGACCTGGGTTCAATTCCTGGATTGGGAAGATCCCCTGCAGAAGGAAATGGCAACCCACTCCAGTATTCTTGCCTGGAGAATCCCATAGACAGAGGAGCCTGGAAGGCTATATTCCACGAGGGTCACAAAGAGTTGGACATGGCTTAGCGACTAAATCACCACCACCACAGCTTCTGAGACTGAGTTTTTCCCTAGGTTCTCATTTCCTGATTTTGCTTGAGTACATCATTCCTTCCTCTTTCTCCTGGTCTCGATTCAAATCAACTTTTCTAGAGATAGCTTTTCCCAGTTCTTTCTGGAGGTTTGAATCCTGACCCCATATCTAAGGACAATAGACCAGGTCCTGCCTGTGTGGACAGGTCTTCTCCAAAGACAGCTGCTAGAAGTTTGGCCTTGACTTTCAAAGGCGGCCTGGGTCCCCAGCTGTTATGTCTCATTTACCTGCTGGATATGCCAAAAACAGGCAGTGGGAAGCAGGCCTGTGTGCGCTCTACCTGGGCTGCCCAGCTGCCCTCTCTGGGCGCCATCTGTAGCCGGGCTAGCCCTCCTGGGCCCTCCACAGCCAGCCAGAGGCTTAGCTCAGGGCCCCTCCCCACCCTTCCAGTCCCAGTTTATCAAGGGCCTATGGTGACTCCTTGTGCCAAACTTATGACATAAAGAAGCCAAATTTTACATAATCTTGTAGGCTACGTTTAGTACATATATGAAGGTAAGGGCTGATGAAGAGAGTTAAACTTTGTGGGAGAGTGAAGCACACTCACGATCCAGGGCAGGTTTGGCAGAGGTGACAAATTTGGTCCTTGAAGGGCCCAAGAGGCGTTTTGGTAGAAATATGTGAAGAGGATGTTCCAGGTAAGGTTGGATCAGCTCCTTGGAGAGGATTCAGCAAACACTTCATAGCCCCAGGCCCCGGGGTAGGAGGGACTTGAGGAGGACCCTGGGTCAGCCCAGCACTAGCGCCCAGGGAGCAGGGGCGCGGCTTCTTCACTGGCCCCTGCTGGGCCCAGCAGACGGTCCTGAGCGTGCTTGACAGCGGGCAATGCTCCTTTCCTGAGCACACGCTCAGTAAGGCCTGAGCATGGTTGGTGTCTCTTATCTTAAAGCCATTCCTTGGTTGGAACTAGTAAGTGTGTGGGTGCTAAGTCCCTTCAGTCATGTCCGACTCTTTTTGACCCTATGGACTGTAGCTTGCCAGGCTCCTCTGTCCATGGATTCTCCAGGCAAGAATACTGGAGTGGGTTGTCATTCTCTTCTCCAGGGGATCTTCCCGATCCAGGGATCAAACTAAATCTCTTATGTCTCCTGGACTGGCAGGCGAGTTCTTTACCACTGGCACCAACTGGGAAGCCCTGGGAAGCAGCAGATTAGATGGTAAATAACTTCCCCCCCTCAGTATTCTCTTTTGATAAAGGCTTACCACTGGCTTATGCACTTCTGATGATATACCTTGCTTTCTTCAGGAGACCCAGGAGGATTTGCAGTGAGGATCATTTGCCTCCCTGAAGAAAACCCTGCCCATTTGGCCTGGTTAGTTACCCACATGAGAATTTTCTGAAGGTCTTCCCTGCAGGGAACCACAGTTGCCTGACATCACTAACAAGAGATCCAGAATCAGGTGAATGCTCACCAAACAGGTCTGAGCTCTGTCCTTCAGAGACATTTCGTCAGTAAAAGAGGAAGCAATCATGATATCTGCACCCTCAAGTTAGGAAATACTCTATGGCAGGATAGAAGTCACAGGGAACAGGCTTCCCTGGTGGTCGAGTGTTTAAGAATTTGCCTGCCAATGCAGGGAACATGGGTTCAATCCCTGATCTGGGAAGATTCCACATGCCTTGGAGCAAATAAGCCAGTGTCCCACAACTGCTGGGCCCATGCATACTAGAGCCTGCACTCTGCAACACAGAGTAGGCCCTGCTCAGCTCAAGAAAGCCTGTGCCAAGCAATGAAGACCCAGTACAGACAAAAATAATAAATCTTAAAAAAAACGAAGTCACAGGGAGGTGTGCTCATCGTGAGGGTGGAGGAAGACAGCATGTTCAGGGCTGAGGGGACATGAGTTGGGGCAGGATCACGCAGATCACTCATGGGGGCTCAGTTACATGGCTGGCGGAGACTTTGCGACCCCATGGACTGTAACTCATCAGACTCCTCTGTCCATGGGATTCTCCAGGCAAGAATACTAGAGTGGGTTGCCATTCCCTTCTCCAGAGGATCTTCCAGACCCAGGAATGGAACCTGGGTCTCCTGCATTGCAGGCAGAGTCTTTATTGACTGAGCCAACAGGGAAGCCCAGTGTCAGTGACAACTGAGTGAATTAGCAGAACTGAAAAGTTGTTTCAAGTCCACTGTGGTTGCCTAACTTGGACTTTGTGTGTGTGAGAGAAGGGATGGAAACAGTAGTGCAAGGGAGTGTTACAGACACTTCTAAACAGCTCAAAGAAGAAACAAAAGGAGAAGAGCATATTCTTGTTACATTTTCCTTCTCCTGGTAATAAAAAAGCCTAAATGGTTTCTGAGACACTCTCTCTCCCCCCAGGTATTTATGGGAATGAACTTTCCAGTTGCATAGGAACCGACAGAACCCACCACCACTTCCATGACCACTGGTGCACAGGTCAGTGACTACATGTCAGGATCCCACTGAGGGACTTCTATTTAAATTTTTTTCTTTTGCTTTCGCAACCTTACAAGTAGGATGCTATTTCTTTTCCTTCCCGAAGATGAGAAAACTGAGGCCTGGTGAGATTCAACATCCCACCTAGGTCTCTCACAGAGCAGAGCTCCTCAGCTGTGACACTCCTGGAATTTGGGACCAGATAATTTTTTCTTGAGAGAGGAGGGACTGTCCTGTGCATTGCAGGTTGCTGAGAAGCATCCTTGGCCTCTATTGGGCTTCCTTGATGGCTCAGTTGGTAAAGAATCTATCTGCAATGCAGGAGACCTGGGTTCAATCCCTGGGTTGGGATGATCACCTGGAGAAGGGAATGGCAACCCACTCCAGTATTCTTGCCTGGAGAATCCCATGGAGAGAGGAGCCTGGTGGGCTACAGTCCATGGGATCACAAAGAGTTGGACACGATTAAATGACTATCACATTCATTTTGGCCTCTATCTGCTACATGCCAATAGTACCTCCCTGGGTTGTGACAACAGAAAATGTCTCCAGACATTGCCAAGTGTTCCTCTGGGGGTAAAATTGCCCTTGGATAAGAATCACTGTTCGGGGGCTTCCCTGGTGGCTCAGATGGTAAAGAATCACTGTTCATAGCATAACTGGTTAACCTCGGTTTTGAATCCAAAGCTACCTGCAAACCTGACTCTTTGCTTAGCCAGAAACTAAGTTAACAAGTAAGCATCAGCATTTGTGTGAAGAGACCGCCTTGCAGAGCAGCAGAATGATTCAAGGTACTTTGGTTGTCACAGCAATTAATGTCAGTTTCGAAATAAAGGAGCCGATAACAATAACAGCTAACATTTATTGAGTGCTTACTATGTTCCAAGAGGTGTGCCAAGCACTTTGTACATGTTTGCCCATTTAATCATCTCCAGAACCTTGTAAGGAATGATATGCCTGCACACTCAGCATATAACAAAGTAGATTCAGAAAACGAAATTTTGCCGTGGCAGCATCATGAGAGAATTCTGCAATGACTAATAATTTTTCAAAGTTCAATTCTGGAGTCCTTGTAAGATATTAGATTTTAGTGACATTTGCAGTTCCAATTATCTTCAACTATGGAATGTACCTGGTCAAACTTGAGCTGTCAAAAAAAAAATGATTGCTCTCAACAGTTTTCATGAAACCAACCAATTAGTTGATAGGATTGCACATCCTTCTTGGTACTGGGCTCTCTCTTGGTGTAGAACTGCCTGTCACCCCCTCAGTGACCCCTTCCCAGGGGAGTGAATGGAGCCTGTTGGGGAAAATGGAATCAGCTCAAAACTGGCTCTCTGCATTTTTCAGACTCTTGGTTTCTTAGTACTCTCTTTCCTAAAAAGCCATGGGTTTTGAAAACGTTTTCTATTTCTAAGTCACAATCCCAGAAAAAAAAAATGTGATTATGAACTCATTAATTTGAGTTCAGGCAATGACTTAACAGTAATTATTTCGAAGGAAAATTCAAGTCCAATGCTAGAGGAAGGAAGCTCAGGCATCAGTACCACGCTGCAAATAAACAAAGCCTGACTCAGAACTTGGCTTAATAACTTGGTAACATACCAGACTGTGCTCTGGCTCACATAGGAAGAATTCTGACCTATAGGTCAATTATCAAGCTGAAAATCTTTATTGAGTTTACTGCTGTGTGGTGGTTTGTGGAATAAAATTATTTGAATGTGGGATGGAGAGAAAGAAGGGCCTGGGAGAGTGGGGCAGGGATGCTAACTCTAAAGCAGAAGACACCTGGACAATAAGAAGGAGGAAAAGGGGGACAGAAAGGAAGTCAATGAGAAGAAGCCCAAACTGCCTGGCGTGGGGGCCATGCTGTCCAAGTCCAGGCTGGGAGGTCTCCTGAGCCTTCACACTGCTCATGACTCTCTTATCGCCCTTCCTCTGGACAAAATGGGTTAACTGGGCATGTGTAGAATTGATAAGGGGCTTCCTTGATGGCTCAGTGGTAAAGAATCTGCCTGCAATGCAGGAGACACAGGAGACTTGGGTTTGATCCCTGGGTTGGGAAGAGATTTTCCTGGGTTGGGAAGAGTTCCCTGGAGAAGGAAATGGCAACCCACTCCAGTATTCTTGCCTGGAGAATCCCATGGACAGAGGAGCCTGGCGGGCTAAATCCATAGGGTCACAAACAGTCGGACATGACTGAAGCGACTCAGCAAGCACACACCAAATTGATAGGTTGTGGTAGAAGATGTGGTGGGATGGAGATCTGGGAATGAGATTGTGGAAAGCTTGAAGTGTTGGGGGGTGGGGGGAGCTTCTGGGGGAGCGTGAGGACTCATGGCATCTGAAGCTCAGCATGGCCTGCTCCTTTGGCCAGCAGTGGGCTGGCTTTGTGTATATAAGATGAGGAAAATTGCATAGCGCGCTAGGCTCAGAAAGGCCCACCCTTGGCTTAATGTTCTGCCGTCACTCTGTAGAAATTCTTACAATTTCTGAATGACAGTCCCCGTATTTTCATTTTGCACTTGGGTCTGCAAATTATATAGCTGCTCCTGGGTGGCAGTGGCCATGCTGTCCTAATATGTCCTTGTGCAAGGCATCTCTAGGTTACTCCAGGACCCAAGGGAGGATGGAGCTGTTTAGGAGGGGGCTCGTGACTCAAGGGTTTGCACAAGGCATTGTGCTGAAAGTTCTCAGACAAAAACAGTGAAGCATCCTCTTTCTCTAATTCTAAGGTAGCATCAAACCTGACATTCCACTGGCTTAGTGGCAGCTTTTTCTTTTTTTCCTGAGAAAAATAAACATACTAGCTGTATAAATAAAATATCCAACCTATACTGATTGAAGAAATACTAAATTGTAAAGCATAAAAAAAAAGTCACCTTATAATGGCAAAAATACAGTTTACAACCTGTTTTCATCAACCCTGTGATTGAATTCTAGACAGTAAAAGGAAGCATTCCCCTTGACCTGGCTGCTCTCTCTTCGGTTCAGGGCTGCTTAAATCCAATGAAACATGTTTTGTGGAAGAGCAGTTAAGGTGCTCTTTTATCTGCGATTAGTTGCAAGATGTCAACAACTAGACACTTAGGCTCTGAGATCTAACTTTGATGATGATGAAAATTAGTGAGGGGACATCCCTGGTGGCCCAGTGGTTAAGAATCCACTTTCCAATGCAGGGGACATGGGTTCAATCCCTGGTCAGGGAACTACAATCCCACACGCTGCAGGGCAACTATGCCCATGTGCCACAGGGCAGAGCCCACGTGCTGCAACCAAGACCTGATGCAGCCAAAAAGAAGTGAGTAAATATTTTTTAAAAATCAAAAGAAAATTAGTGAGAAGAAGCCCTTTGAGCTTCTCCTTGTCCTGGGTTTGTTTATTCTGCTTAACTTAGGCAGACCTACTAATTTTAATACTTTGAATGTTCTAATCCAGCTGAGAAGCAGATGGATGCACCTGTATAGCCAAAACTCTGCCCTCAAGTGGAGCACAAAGTCCCTTTCCAGATAGAAGCTTTCCCTATGCAAGATCATTTTTCTGGAGTTTTGGTTGACATCCTCCCATAAGGTGAATGCTTATTTAGCTGTTCAGAATGTGTGGCCTGCTGAAGCTCTCTTCCCCAGAGAGCCCCTTACCGAGGAGCTAGTTGTTCACAATAGGCCCTGACTCACCCAGGCTCACTTATGACAAGCTCAGGCAGGAGCTTCCTCTCTTTGCCTCTTGCCAACTCTGACTCGAGAAGATACACCCACTGCTTCCTTCCAGGGCTGGAGGATATCATGCAGTGGAGTTTCCTCTGAAAAGAGTCCCAGCATTTGTTCCCTACCATCCATCACCACGGATGCATTAAAACATTACCTGAGCATCTGATGCGGTGCCATAGGATTATTTAATTCTTGTATTTACCCATCTGACCACACTGTGCCAAAAGCCTGCTTTGTGTAGGGAGCAGAGCAAGGGAGAGAATTTGAAAACAAAATGAAACAGATGCTTTGACCTGAGATGGGGCGCGAGGGCTTTTAGCCTAGCAGAACAGAAAAGATCTGTGCCTAAACGTCACAGTTGTACCAAGGAAACCCCTGCTTCCAGTGATCCGCTCATTTCACATCGTTATGTAGAATCTACCACTTCACAGCTGAGTCCTCTAGCTTCCTATGTATAGCTCAGGCAACTCAGTGCTCTGTGGTACCCAAATGGGAAGGGAAGCCAAAAAAGAAGGGATATCAACACTCTTCTGTTATAGTATACAGTCTACTTACAGCCCAGTTCTGTGGTGATTACCACTGATTTAATATTGTCAGATTAATATTGTATGTATATATTTCCAGACAGAAATCTGGAAATATATTATCATTGGGTCATTAGATTTTGCTTTTAATTGTTGAAAATGTGTCACCTTCTAGGGAAAAATATTGTTTTAAAAATAATTTAAATAAAAAATAAAAGCCTTGTTGCTATTAAAAAAAAAGAGAGAGACGATATATGTATACATATGGCTGATTCACTTTGCTCTACAGCAGAAATTAACACAGCATTGTAAAGTAACTATATGCCAATAAATAATTAAAAAAAAAAACACAAAAAACAAAGAAACACCTTCCTATTGGATAGACACTGGGTCCAAGGCTCTTCATATAGTGATGTGAGCAGAAGGCTGCCTCATAAATACTTAACAATGGCAACAATACTAATGATCCATTTCCTATTTCTTTTGGTCAAAATAAGCCTAGCTTTCTTTGAGTCATCGAAGAAGAAACTTGTGAATTGAGCATCCATACTCTAGCCTGGTGGCTCAGACAGGGAAGAATCTGCCACGAGACCTGGATGTGATTCCTGGGTTGGGAAGATCCTCTAGAGGAGGAAATGGTTACCCACTTCAGTATTCTCGCCTGGAGAATTCCATGGACAGAGGAGCGTGGTGGGCTACAGTCCATAGGCTCGCAAAGAGTCAGACAGGGCTGAGCGACTAACACTTTCACTTTCAAAAACAAACTTGTAGTAACTGTGCCGATGACAAAACTCCAGCTACTACTGCTACTAATGACTTCTCAGCATCTCCATGCGGCTTGCACTCTTCTTTGTTTTACATACATGTTTCTTCCCTCCGTAACAACTCTGCAAGATACTTAACTACTATCCTAGTTTCCCAGAAGAGGCAATGACGTGTCAGAAATTTGAGTCGCTTGCCCCAGGCACAGGAGCCTTCACAACACCCTATTGCAGCCCTTTGTTCAGCGAGAACTCTGGTCTTCTGTGCCCCTCCACCCATGGGAGCACCCAGGGAGGATTAAAGCTCAAGTCCTCTGGGAGCATCAAGGAAAAAGCCTGAGGGAGGAGCTGGAGCTGTCTTACTCAAAATGGAAATTGCACACACTGGGGTAGAACCTGTAGTCTCATAAAAGATTCTTTTTTTTTTCTCTTAGGTAAGCATTAGCATTCTGGAACAGCCAGAGCATTTGCTTGCTTGTAAAAAAAAGACCTGTAACTTTTTTATTTGAGAAATCTAATGGCACGGGGGTGGGGAGGGGGGGAAGAGAGAAAGAAGTTCTCTACTGCAGAAAGAGGAAATGGAGAAGGAATCGACGAGGAAACATTCCTAGAAAATTCATTTAGTAGCCGGAACGATTTAAAAGAGCTCCTCAGCTCTTCCCCACTGGCAGGAACTGCGGGGCCTGACAACCTGAGGGGAGCATCTTCAGAGAAGGCCGGAGCCCCAGGCCCCACAAGAGGAATGTCCGGCGCAGACCTGACGTCTCCGGTACAAAGGCCCTGTGTCAGCCCAGGTGAGAAAGGACGCGGTTAAGGAAGAGGGTGGGACAGGCCATCCCGCCGTTCCTCCGGCCATTCAAGCCCCTTGAGCTGTCACGTCAGGTCATGAGAAGGCTGCCGACTTGAGGCAGCTACTTTCAGTTAAGGTAAGTCAAGTTCAGTTAAAATAACTCTTCCAAAGGCCCATTGTGTGCAAGGCATGAGGGATTCAAAGAAGATCCAGTCTAGTGAGGTCTCACTGATTTCCCCTCTTCAGCCCAACATTTGCAGCCGCACTGTGGCACAAGACCTTAGTATCTGTACCAAAGAACCTTCTCTCTCACTGTCTTGGGCCCAAGGTCCTCCCAAAGGGTCCTTCTCCATCTTTTCTCTTAAAGCAGTGTTCTTGAAATTGTGAAATAAAATAGTTTTTTGTTTTTTTTTTAAAAAGAAAGCAAATGGAAGTGATAATATGAGAGTGAAGCATACGTGGTTAAGAGTAAGAACTGTTTTGTGAGATTTGGTTCAGTTATATGTATTCATGTGTAAGATACATTTCTCACTGTGGGTCATAGTATGAAAAGTTGGAAAAACTCTGCCTATGGGAGTGCTCTAACTTCCCCTTTCTCTTCTAGTCAGAGGCTTTTACAGCCCTTTTCATAGAGCCGTTTTGAAGGTCACTGTGGCTTTGTGCCTGCCTCTGAGGCTCAACATTTCAAACTCAACACGCCTTCCTTGCAGAGGTCAGCTGATCCATGACCAGGACTTTGGTTCCTGTGTATCCCGTGCCTGCTACCTGCACCAGCCCATCCCCTCACCCTCCACACCACACAAACACACACACACACACACACACACACACACACACACATGGGTCTGTGGCTTGAGGCTCCAGTCTTGTCAGAACACTGGATGCCTTGACCATCCATGTAAGGGTGATTCAAGAACCCACCATATATACACGTCCCTTCTGCATTTGCAACAAAACCATTATCAACCTAATAGCCATTTCTTTACAACGTCACCTGCTGGTTGCCAAGGCTTGCCTGCGAGGGTGAAACCTGAATATTGTAGCAGGTCAACGGCACAGAGGCTGGACATCTTTCAGGATTTCTCCAGAAGGTTCCTCACCCTGGCCTCCCTGACCTGTTTCCTCACGCCTCCTTCTTTGGGCAGCTTAGGTGTAAGTCTGGTATTTAATCCCAGCCACAAGCTCCAGCTCCTGTTTTAGGCTTCTGTAATAAAAACTAATATATTGAGGGCTTACCATGAACCAGACGCTATGCTAAGCATACCATCATTATATTTCACATACTGTCACAGCAGATCATGTGCATATTTTACTCCCATTTTACAGACAAGAAAACTGGAGCCATGCTACATGGATGGCCCAAGGCCAGCTGGCATTTAAACCTGGCCTAGTAGCTTCCATGCCTGCAAGTTTGACCACTACATCATGTAGGTTTCATTGCATGTAGCTTTTGAAGCTCTGCCCCCTCATCCCAGTCTCACCTGTTGCTGCCTGGCCAAGAAAGGAAAACTAGTTAGCTTCATTGTGATATGTTTCTTTAAGGACTGAGATTCAGGAAAACAAGTGTGCCTCCTAAACTTCAGGTATATTTTTATCCACCACCTAAGAATAATATAATTGTATTACCCTGTTTGGGGCCTTCCCAGGTGGCTCAGACGGTAAAGAATCTGCCTGCTAGTGCAGGAGACACAGGCTCGATCCCTAGATTGGGAAGATCCCCTGGAGAAGGAAATGGCAACCCATTCCAGTATTCTTTCCTGGGAAATTCCATGGCCAGAGGAGCCTGGTGGGCTAAAGTCCATGGGGTCACAAAGAGTCAGATATAACTTAGCGGCTAATCAACATTACCCTGTTACGCCTTGGCCTCTAGGAAGCTCAAAATTAAGTTTAAAGACAATGTTTATAGTATGTGTGCTAATTGTAGAGTTGGCATAAATCCTTTTTCACTACTTTACTCTTTCACTGCTGTTTATGTGAACATATGTGCATGTATATTTGTGAACAGATGTACATGTAAATTTGTAACAAGGAAGGAAACACACAAATAAGCATTCTATTGTTTCAGAAAGAAAGACACCTAATTGTCTTGAGCATTTGAATTACTTTAGGAGAAGACGTGATAATATCCTTATAGAAAATTATAGACAACAAGGTCTTCTATTCTTGTTTTGCCTTGGGGGAAAAACAGAGGTACAGTATTATGTTTTACTATTTGCCTTGGCAAAACCTGGGGGATAGCTGGCCGGGCTGCCACATACAACTATGCACATTGGGCACTGCCCATCACAAGGGGATGCCATTTACACTGTGATCTATGAAGTTGCTCAGTCTGCAACCTGGACATCTGTGTGTGTCAGCTCAAGGAATTTAATTACACTCATACTGTTCTCCACTTTCATCAGCTATGTATTGACTGGGGCTGGAATTGTTGGAAGAGGAGATGGCTGTGGAGCAGGAAGGTATTCCATTACTCCTGTTTCTCCTCCCAGGCAAAACTATTCCTCCTGGTTTGGGCTGAAGTCCTAGGAAATGTGGGTGATGAGGAGAGCTCCCCCTCCCTCTGTCAAAAGTGGGGAGGCCAGGGAGGAGGAGAATGCCTCAGGAGATACTAAACTGAGCAGGCAATCAATCATCTCACAAGCTCTCTCGAGTTTCTTCTGGCTTTATTTTGGGCACTAATTGGAAATGTCTGCTCCTTCACTGAGTCTGTTTTCTCACTAGAAAGGAAAGAAGGTTCCAGCAGAGCCTGAGGATGCTGAGAAGGATGTGATAACTTTTCAAACCGTTGCCATTCTCCACTGCTTCTCCCTTCAGAATCTCCCTTTGGGGTGTTCATATGTATGGTCTGTCAACTGCAAGGACACTCTTTTCATACTGGGCTCCCGTCTCTGGAGATCAGCAAACAGGGGATAAAGGGGATTTTATTAGGGTGTCAAATGTGTGGCCTCTTTATATTTATTGTTAATTTTTAAAAACCTTTATTTTGTTCAATCTGCATTGTCCCTTCAGTCATGTCTGACTCTTTGAGGTCCTATGGACGGTAGCCTGCCAGGCTCCTCTGTCCATGGGATTCTCCAGGCAAGAATACTGGAGTGGATTGCCATGCTTTCCTCCAGGGGATCTCCCCATCCCAGGGACTGAACCCACATCTTCTGCATCTCCTGCATTGCAGGAGGATTCTTTACCAAAGAGCCATCGGGGAAGCCCTTTTTCAACCTTATTAAGGTATAATTGACAAAGAACATTGTAAGATGTTTAAAATGTATATAGGAGGGGAGTTTAGGAAAGAATGGATCCATGTATATGCACGGTTGAGTCCCTTCCCTGTTTAGCTGAAATTATCACAACATTGTAAATCAGCTACACCCCAATACAAATAAAAAGTGAAAAAAATGTATATGATGGTCATCTGACATGCATATACATTGTGAAAGGATTCCCACATCTAGTGAATTAACACATCTGTCACCTCACAAATGTATTTTCTTCTTTGAAGAAAACATTAAAGTTCTGCTTTCTAAGCAAATTTCAGTAATATAATACGGAATCATCAACCATAGTCACCATGTTATACACTAGATCCTCAGACCTCATACATCTTACAGATGAAAGTTTATACCCTTTTCCTAATCTCTCTCTATTTTCCCCTGCCCCCCATAACCACATTTTTTATGAGTTTGACTCTTTTTAGATTTCATATATAAATGATATTGTGTAGTATTTGTCTTTGTTTGGCTTATTTCACTTAGCATAATGCCTTCAAGGCAACCATATCGTCACAAATGGGAGGATTTTCTTCTTTCTCATGACTGAATAATATCCATTATATTTATACACCACATCTTCTTTATTCCCTCTTTATTCCCTTCTTTATTTCCATTGATGAGCACTTAGGCTGTTTCCATTATTCATTACTATGAACAATGCTGCAGTGAACATGGGGAGCACAGATATCTCTTTGAGATCTTGATTTCAATTCTTTGGATATATACCCAGAAGTGGGATTGCTGGATCACATGGGAGTGCTGGGCTTCCCTGTTGGCTCAGTGGTAAAGAATCTGTCTGCAATTCAGGAGATGCAGGAGACAAGGGTCAAGAAGGTCAAGATCCCTGGGTCAAGAAGTTCCCCTGGAGGAGGGCATGGCAACCCACTCCAATATTCTTGCCTGGAGAATTCCATGGACAGAGGAGCCTGGCAGGTTACAGTCTATGGAGTGGCGAAGAGTCAGACACGACTGAAGCGGCTTGGCACATATGCATAGTAGTTCTGTTTTTAATTTTTTGAGGCATCACATGCTGTTTTTTACAGCAGCTGCACCAATTTACACACCTACCAACAGTGTACCAGTGTTCCCTTTGTGGGACAGAAGGGACTAGTTCTGCCTTGATCCTACAACACCAGCCTTATCAGTCTTGCAGGGATCATAACTAATTACTTAGAAGAAGTTTATTGTTCCTGGAAATGATGCGAAGGTAAAAAGACCCCCACTGAAAAAACAATTTTAAAATTGCCTCTGGTTTAGAGGAGCAGTGGGTCTGAGTCCTTGGGTTGCACATATTGTCTTAATTTGGGCTCTAATACATGACTTTGGGCAATTTACTTCTCCAAATCTCAGTTACTTCCTCTGCAAAATATGCAAAAGAGATAATAATAATAATAATTTTGCATCATAGGATTGTGATGAATATTTGAAGAGGTAATGGCAAGGGAGACACTCAAAGCAACATCCAGTCCATGAACAACAGAAAGAAAGAGAAGTGTCAACCCATTTGGGGAGCTCTGAGGTGTGATATTGGGGATGTGGTCAGCTGGTCTCATGGAGATTTGGTTTCTATATGCCTCTTCTGTGGGCTTCCCTTGTGGCCCAGTTGATAAAGAATCTGCCTGCAGTGTGGGACACCTGGGTTTGATCCCTGGGTTGGGACGATCCTCTGGAAAAGGGAACAGTTACCCACTCCAGTGGCCTGGCAAATTCCATAGACTGTATAATCCACGGGGTCACAAGATTCGAACATGACTGAGTGACTTTCACACACACTCACACACATGCCTCTTCTATCTCAGCCATTAAGTGATGTACAAGGGTAATTTTAACTTCGTTTGATTTTCAACTTCTATACTATCTTTAGAACCTAAACTCCCTTCCTAAAGATGTGATTCCACCGTAAGTGCTCAATAAATGGTGGTTATCATTATTAAAGATTGCCCAGTCAGCAAGTGTCCAAGGATTTGTGTTGAATAAAGATGATATTTGAACTTTAGAAAATAGCTCCCAGTTAGATCAAAGGGAGTATGACTACTTTATTTCCTTTTTTAAAAAAATAGTAAGAATTTACATATTTAAATTTTTACTGGTGTATAGTTGATTTACTAGTTCTGTATAGGTTGTTGTATAGGTTTCTGCTGTACATCAAAGTGAATCAGTTATACATAAATCTACTCTTTTTTAGATCTTTTCTCATGTAGCTCATTACAGAGTATTGAGCAGAGTTCCCTGTGCTATATACAGCAGGTTCTTGTTAGTCATCTATTTTATATATAGTCGTGTATATATGTCAATCCCAATCCCCCAACAATCCAAGTATAAAAGTTTTCTTTTTCTTCACTGATGCTTACTTGTGTCCCTTTCTCTCCTATCACTTCCCCATTCCCTCATTCACCCCCCTCAACATTTTGTAAATTTAATCTAAAGGATGTTGTTACTTTGGGACCCACTTCTTTGCTTAGTTGATGACTCAGTTTGTGCTAAATGGAAGTTTACCTCATGTTGTCTGTGCAAAAAGGCCTTTCTGTTAAGAGACATGGAGACATGGTTGCCAAGGGCATGGACAATCTAGTTTTGAGTACCAGAAGACAGATGATGTCAATTACAGATCATTGCTGCTGCTGCTGCTGCTGCTAAGTCACTTCAGTCGTGTCTGAGTCTGTGCGACCCCATAGACGGCAGCCCACCAGGCTCCGCCGTCCCTGGGATTCTCCAGGCAAGAATACTGGAGTGGGTTGCCATTTCCTTCTCCAATGCATGAAAGTGAAAAGTGAAAGTGAAGTCGCTCAGTCGTGCCCGACTCTTCGCAACCCCATGGACTGCAGCCTACCAGGCTCCTCCGTCCATGGGATTTTCCAGGCAAGAGTACTGGAGTGGCTTTCCATTGCCTTCTCCGACAGATCATTGTTACCAAGGCCTACACCAAAAGAGAGTTGGGTATCAATGAGTTGCCTCTCAGAGTAAAACTTTCCCTATGATTATCACGTGACAGATGACAAGATATTAGTCTAAATTAATGATTCTCAATCCTGGGCCCATGTCAGAAAAAAAAAAAGTGTTAGTCATTCAGTTGTGTCTGACTCTTTGCAACCCTATGAACTGTAGCCCACCAAGTTCCTCTGTCCATGGAGTTCTCTAGGCAAGAGTACTGGAGTGGGTTGCCATTCTCTCCTCCAACAGATCTTTTCAATCCAGTGATGGAATCTGGGTGATTTTTTACTGTCTGTGCCATCAAGGACACCCTCCCACCCCCACAAGTTAGAACTACCTGACAAACTTTCAGAAAATACTAGTGCCAGAGCCTGACTCCCAGATTTAATTGACTCGGGATGGGGATCAGACACCTGTATTGAAAGTCTACCAGTATTTGATTCCTTTGTGCAAACTAAACCTTTCAACATGGTTTATACTCTCTAAAATCACTGGAGGGCTTGTTAAAACACAGATTTCTGGTCCTACGTGAGTTTTCGATTCAGTAGATCTGAGATGGGGCAGAGAATATGCATTTTTAACAAGTGCCCAGGTGACACTGGCAATGCTGGTTCCAGGCCACACTTGTACACACAGTGGCTGACAATCCACGTTTAGGTGTCCCCAAAGCCTTGTATAGTCAGGGCTCCTCAGAGAAACCCAACCAATTGGATGTACAGAGAGACAGATAGACTATACAGGAGATTGGTTACAGGGACTGGCTCACGCAGTTGTGAAGGTAAAGTCCCACACTTGGCCATCTCCAAGCTGGAGAACCAGGAAAGCTGGTGGGGTAATTCCGTCTAAGGTCAAAGGCCTAGGAATGA
Source organism: Cervus canadensis (assembly GCF_019320065.1). Taxonomy (NCBI): domain Eukaryota; kingdom Metazoa; phylum Chordata; class Mammalia; order Artiodactyla; family Cervidae; genus Cervus; species Cervus canadensis. The sequence goes on from NC_057392.1 coordinate 81,642,084, forward strand.
GGGACTGATGGTGCAAGTTCCCGAATCCTCAGGCCCGAGAGCTAGGAGCTCCATTTCTGGAGGCAGAAGAAGATGAAGGTTCCCACTCAAAACCCGAAAGAGAGAATTCATTATCCCTCCTTGGCTTTCCTGTTCTATTGGGCTCTCAACAGACTGGATGATACCCATCCACAGAGGTGACAGCCGTCACTCAGTCTACTGAATCAAATGCTAATCTCATCTAGAAACATCCTTGCAGACACACCCAGAAATAATGATTTACCACTCTCTTGGCATCCCTCAGGCCAGCCAACTTGACACAAAAAATGAACCATCACAAGCCTTATTTTTTCCTTTCATTGGTTTCATATTCTCTTCTTCACCCCCCTCGCCACCCACCGACTCCTTGAAGTGAAATGAAAGTTGTTCCGTCTTATCCGATTCTTTGTGACCGATTCTATACAGTCCATGGAATTCTCCAGGCCAGAATACTGACGTGGGTAGCCTATCCTTCTCCAGGGGATCTTCCTGACCCAGGAATCGAACCGGGGTCTCCTGCATTGCAGGTGGATTCTTTACCAACTCGGCTATGACTGATTTCTTATGTTTCTCTAATAAATGCATGTGTTCCTTCCACCCTGTGTGTGTGCTAAGTTGCTCCAGTCATGTCCGACTCTTTGTGACCCCATGGACTGTAGCCCACCAGGCTCCTCTGTCTGTGGGATTCTCCAGGCAAGAATACTAGAGTGGGTTGCCATGCCCTCCTCTAGGGGATCTTTCCAACCCAGGGATCGAACCCATGTCTCTTACATATCCTGAACTGGCAGATGGGTTCTTTATCACTAGCTCTACCTGGGAAGCCCTCTGTCTACCCTACAGGTCTCTGAAAACATTTTTCCTTTTGCCTGGAGCACCTTCCCTGTCACAAAACACACTTCACTGAGAAAAGGCTGTAATTCAGTTTTCATTGACTTGGCATTAGGTTTCGTCCAGCAAACATAAACTGTGGAGCTTGTACTGAATTTGTTAATGGTAATACTACATTGTTGTAAGTATTGTAAAACACTTTTACGACGTGCAATTTTTCATTAAATAGGTTTTATTTCCTACATTAATGTGAGTACAAAAATAAACTATGGCTATCCTTTTTTTTCAGCCTTGGAATGTTGTAATACTTGAAGTCATTATAAGCCTTACTTTTGTTAAAACCCATAGTATGTAAGGAACACATAAGGAAATAGAACTGCTACAGTATTGATAGTGGGATCACAGATGTGACATGTGGACAGTATATGTCAATATAAGTAAATATGAAGTAGACTGTGGGTCTCTCCACCCTCCACCTCACCAGCCAGAGACTCATTTCTCTCATGGTCACTTTGCCTCCAGGGAAAGGGTGCTGTGCTGAGTGGGGCAGAGATGAACTCAATGCCTCTTTCTCCTGCAGTTTTCCCGGCAGGGTTTCCCGGTCAATTAGCACCTTATGACCCCTTCTTGGCTCCCACTGCTTCCATTAAATCCCATCAGAAAGACCAAATGAAACGAGACAGACAAATAAACCTCAAATGATGGAATAGGAGATACTGTCCAATTTAAACTTTTTATTTTCACACTGAGTTAGTGATTATAAAAATAAAGGGAACTCTTACAAGGTCTGTCAAAATGGAGGTCTAAAGCAATTACTTTTGCACCTTATACCCCACTATAGCTTGTTGAAAGGAATAATTTTGATATGCTTTTTGTGAACAAGCTGCTCAAAAAATATTATTAAAGCATCTCTCTCATCTATCATATCTATCCCTCCTGTTGTGATTAAACTGGCTTTAATTTTCCTGACCCCGGGTTTGTCCATCTGGAAACAATCTGAAGTGGAAAATTAATATCTGAAAGACTGTCCAAAGGCTCAAAACTGCTGCTGCACATCATAGTTATTAATGTGTCAGTCATCGTAGTGATGCGTGTATGTGTATCATACACACACATGTATTACCTTATTTAAGCTTCAAAAAAACACTGTGAATAGGTCATGTTGTTATACTATTATTATCCCCATTTTATATGTGAGGAAATTGAGGTATATGGAAGTTAAGCCGCATACCCAAGGTCAAGGAGCTTGAGTCAAGATATGAACTCAGTCTAGAATCTATGTGCTAAGGTACTGCCACTCTAAACAGCTTCTTTGGTTATCTCAATCTGTTTAACCAAATGGTCATGGGATGAAAAGGAAAACAGTAGCGTGACTTAGACAATAGAATCTTCACTTTTCCTGGGATTGTGTTTTTATTTAGACTGGCATCACCTGGCCTTCTTCCTACCTTTAGCAAGGACCACATTGAAGCAGTGCTGTGGGGGATGTGTTTCTTGGGCTGAAAGGTTGTAACAGCCTGTAGGATAAGACCTCCCTGGGATCTACTGGCAGGTGGGAACTAGGAGTGGGATTCCTTTGTCCTTGTGATGTACTTGATCAGAAAGACCCCATCTGACATCAGCAAGCTCAGGACTAATCCAGAGAGATGCCCCTCTTGGTCTGAGTGTAAGTTGATGTCCTTGAAACTATTCACTTAAATTTAACTCAGTTGGATCTGCGGTAGGATTTTTAAGATAAGAAGAGAGGAGAAAGCTTGACTTATCCTAAGGCTGTGTGTGTAAGTGTGTTGTGTTAATAGGACGTCTGAGGAGAGGTTGAGGGGGAAGTTCTGCGGTGAGCTCTGACGGGAAGTAGATTGATGGCTGTGAGGGCAGCTGAGTGAGAGGAACCCCCTCTTCTGTGACCTCTGCTTCCCAAGAATCTATCTTTTATGCAGTTGAGGAAAACACTTCCCACACCTGGATCCATCTCCAGGATCTTTTGTGTATCTAACTCCTGAACAGTCTGAAAGTTGCAATTTAGCATCTTCTCCAGAAAACACCCTCTGACCACTCTCATCCCCTCCCTTCTCTAAGCATCACTGAGATTCCCTCCTCATTGGCTACACTGAGCTCCCATGAGAAATTCTCTACAAGTTCAGATCCTCTGTTCCCACCCTTCTGATGCTCTGTGGGGATGCACCCCACACTTTAGGAACCCTCCCCAAATGAATGTCAGTTATCTTTATAGGCAGTGGTGTGCTGGTACACTGGCTTGTCAAAAATATGTATGTCAATAAAAATTAGAAGCCTGGGTTTTCATGGTGTAAACACTCCTACCATGACTCATCTCAAGTTACAAGCAATTTAATAACGGTCTCATGAGATTCTTGAATATACTGAACAACTGGCCATTGCAAGCTGGTACAAGCTGCTTCTAGGACATCAATATTAGGCAATTAAAAAAAATCTGTCAAATTAAAAAATTCATATCTCCTTTAACTCAGAAATTCCAAGATTTATTCTACTGATATGTTTTCCTATATAGGCAAAGACCTATTACAAAGGTATTTGTAATAACAAGATACTAGAAATAATCTAAATGTTCATCAACAGGACATTAATGAAATACATTATGGAAATTCTAATCGATGAAGTATTATGAGGAGATTAAAAAGAATAAGGTGGATCCATATGTGTCACTAGAAGAGGCTTCCCCAGACTTGCCCGTGAGTGTCAAGGAGTCTCTGGCAGGGGTGTGGGTCGGTGGTGGCCTGCTGCAGGGTCAGGGGTGCTGAGTGGAGCAGTGCATGCTGGGACCTTTTGAAGGAGGTCACCATTATCTTCATCACCTTCACCATAGTTTGGCCTCAGGTCCAACAACAGGGAGGGAACACAGCCCATCAACAGAAAATTGGAGTAAAGATTTACTGAATATGGCCCTGCCCATCAGAACAAGACCCAGTTTCCCCCTCAGTCTCTCCCATCAGGAAATTTCCATAAGCCTTTTATCCTTATTCATCAGAGGGCAGACAGAGTGAAAACCACAATCACAGAAAACTAATCAAACTGATCACATGGACCACAGCCTTGTCTAACTCAGTGAAACTATGAGCCATGACATGTAGGGTCACCCAAGATGGACAGATCATGGTGGAGAGTTCTGACAAAACGTGGTCCACTGGAGAAGGGAATGGCAAACCACTTCAGTATCCTTGCCTTGAGAACCCCATGGATAGTATGAAAAGCAAAAAGATAGGACACTGAAAGATGAACTCCCCAGGTCGGTAGGTGCCCAATATGCTACTGGAGATCGGTGGAGAAATAACTCCAGAAAGAATGAAGAAACAGATCCAAAGCAAAAACAACACCCAGTTGTGGATGTGACTGGTGATGGAAGTAAAATCCGATCTGTAAAGAGCAATATTGCATAGGAACCTGGAATGTTAGGTCCACGAATCAGGTAAATTGGAAGTGGTCAAACGAGATGGCAAGAGTGAATATTGATATTTTAGGAATCAGTGAACTAAAATGGACTGGAATGGGTGAATTGAACTCAGATGACCATATATCTACTACTTTGGGCAAGAATCCTTTAGAAGAAATGGAATAGCCCTCATAGTCAACAAGAGAGTCCAAAATGCAGTACTTGGATACAATTGCAAAAACAATAGAATGATCTCTGTTCGCTTCCAAGGCAAACCATTCAGTATCATGGTAATCCAAGTCTATGCCCCGATCAGTAATGGTGAAGAAGCTGAAGTTGGATGGTTTTATGAAGACCTACAAGACCTTCTAGAATTAACACCCCAAAAAGATGTCCTTTTCATTAAAGGGGACTGGAATGCAAAAGTAGGAAATCAAGAGATACCTGGAGTAACAGGCAAATTTGGCCTTGGAGTACAAACGAAGCAGGGCAAAGGCTAACAGAGTTTTGCCAAGAGAACTCACTGTTCATAGCAAATACCCTCTTCCAACAACACAAGAGAAGACTCTACACATGAACATTACCAGATGGTCAATACTGAAATGAGATTGATTATATTCTTTGCAGCCAAACAGAAGCTCTATGCTGTCAGTAAAAACAAGACTGGGAACTGACTGTGGCTCAGATCATGAACCCCTTATTGCCAATTTCCGACTTAAATTGAAGAAAGTAGGGAAAACCACTAGACTATTCAGGTATGACCTAATCAAAGCCCTTAATGATTATACAGTGGAATTGGCAAATAGATTCAAGGGATTAGATCTGAGAGAGTGCCTGAAGAACTATGGACAGAGCTCATGACATTGTACAGGAGGCAGGGATCAAGACCATCCCGAAGAAAAAGAAATGCAAAAAGGCAAAGTGGTTGTCTGAGGAGGCCTTACAAATAGCTGTGAAAAGAACAGAAGCTAAAGAAAGGTAAAGGAGAAAAGGAAAGATATACCCATTTGAATGCAGCGTTCCAAAGAATAGCAAGGAGAGAGAAGAAAGCCTTCCTCAGCGATCAGTTCAAAGAAATAGAGGAAAACAATAGAATGAAGAAGACTAAAGATCTCATTAAGAAAATTAGAGATACCAAGGGAATATTTCATGCAAAGATGGGCACAATAAAGGACAGAAATGGCATGGACCTAACAGAAAGCAGAAGACATTAAGAAGAAGTGGTAAGAGTACACAGAACTATACAAAAAAATCTTCATGACCCAGATAACCACAATGGTGTGATCACTCGCCTAGAGCCAGACATCCTGGAATGCAAAGTCAAGTGGGCCTTAGGAAGCATCACTACAAACAAAGTTAGTGGAGGTGATGGAATTACAATTGAGCTATTTCAAATTTTAAAAGATGATACTGTGAAAGTGTTGCACTCAATATGCCAAATTTGGAAAACTCAACAGTGGCCACAGGACTGGAAAAGGTCAGTTTTCATTCCAATCCTAAAGAAGGGCAATGCCAAAGAATGTTCAAACTACTGCACAATTGTACTCATCTCACATGCTAGCAAACTAATGCTCAAAATTCTCCAAGCCAGGCTTCAACAGTACGTGAACCATGAACTTCAAGCTGGATTTAGAAAAGCTAGAGGAACCAGTCAAATTGCCAACATCCATTGGATCATAGAAAAAACAAGAGAACTCCACAAAAAATATACTTCTGTTTTATTGACTATGCCATAGCCTTTGATTGTGTGGATCACAACAAAATGTGGAAAATTCTTTAAGAGATGGGAATGCCAGACCACCTGACCTGCCTCCTGAGATATCTGTATGCAGGTCAAGAAGCAACAATTAGAACTGGACTTGGAACAACAGACTGGTTCCAAATTGGGAAAGGAGTATGTCAAGGCTGCATATTGTCACCCTGCTTATTTAACTTCTATGCAGAGTACATCATATGAAATGCTGGGCTGGATGAAGCACAAGCTGGAACCAAGATTGCAGGGAGAAATATCAATAACTTCAGATATGCAGATGACACCACGCTTATGGCAGAAAGCGAAGAACAAAAGAGCCTCTTGATGAAAGTGAAAGAGGAGAGTGAAAAAGTTGGCTAAAAACTCAACATTCAGAAAACTAAGATCACGGCATCTGGTCCAATCACTTCATGACAGATGGGGAAACAGTGGAAACAGTGGCTGACTTTATTTTCTTGGGCTCCAAAATCACTGCAGATGGTGACTGCAGCCATGAAATTAAAAGACACTTGCTCCTTGGAAGAAAAACTTTAATCAACCTAGACAGCATAATAAAGAGCAGAGACATTACTTTGCCAACAAATGTCTGTCTTGTCAAAGCTATGGTTTTTCCAGTAGTCATGTATGGATACGAGGGTTGGACTATAAAGAAAGCTAAGTGCCAAAGAATTGATGCTTTTGAACTGTGGTGTTGGAGAAGACTCTTGAGACTCCCTTGGACTGCAGGGAGATCCAACCAGTCTATCCTAAAGGAAATCAGTCCTGAATATTCATTGGAAGGACTCATGCTAAAGCTGAAACTCCAATACTCTGGCCACCTGATGCAAAGAACCTAGAAAAGACCCTGGTGCTGGGAAAGACTGAAGCAGGGAGGTGAAGGGAATGACAGAGAATGAGACGGTTGGATGGCACCACTGACTCGATGGACATGAGTTTGAGTAAGCTCCGGGAGTTGGTGATGGACAGGGAAGACTGGCCTGCTGCAGTCCATGGGTCTGCAAAGAGTCGGACACAACTGAGCAACTGAACTGAACTGATATGTACCACTGTGGAAACTTACAACTATTCACAGTAAATGAAAAAAGGAAAACATTGTGGGTATCATTTCTATTTAAAGAAGTGAGGGAGACTTACATACCTGTTTGCTTTTTTTATGTATGAAAAATTTTCCGATGGATAAAAAACAATTATTAACCATTTTAGCCCAGAGGATGGCTTCTCTGGTGGTTCAGATGGTAAAGAATCTGCCTGCAATGCAGGAGACTTGCAAGAGACCAGGGTTTGATCCCTGGGTTGGGAAGATCCCCCAAGAAGGAAATGGCTACCCACTTCATTATTCTTGCCTGAAGAATTCCATGGACAGAAGAACCTGGCAGGCTACAAAGAGTTGGACAGGACTGAGCTACTAACACACACACACACACACACACACACACACACACACACACCTTAAAGGATAGAAGGCTAGGATTTTGATTATATACCTCTTTGAATGGTTTGATACTTTTAAAACAAGGGCAATTTTTTTCTCAATAAAAATCAAGCAGAGTATCTTCTTATTTTCTTTCTTTTTTTTTAATCAGAAAACAAGTAAAACTGCTCAGGTGATTCTGATTTGTGCTGGGTTCAGAGCCCTACAGCTTTGTCCAGTCGTGGTTTTTGCTGCAATTGATGTGAATTAGGTTGTCTCCATATCTAGATCCCAAAGTCTTCAAGCAAGGGCTACTGAGCCACTGAGTGCTATGATTTTGGGAAGTGTACTGGGCACTATTTTCCTTACTTGTAAAAGGAAGGGCTTATACCAGGATTCAGGGATGGTTAACTCAAAGCTTTCAGGATCTGGTTGTGAGTAGGTCCCCTGGAAAATTGCAGAAGCATAGCCTCATCATCCAACCCTACCCCTTATACCTATGAGAAACATTCCAGTTTGAATTCAACAAACACTGTGCTGGCTACAAAATACATTTCACTTGCAGGACACCATAAACTAGATAATCCTTAACGTCTTTCTTGACTAATAATACTTGCCATAGATATTATACTGTAAGCTATAGTAAATAAAATATATGGCTGCAATATACATTATGATATATATGATAATGGTAAGATAATAACTGTGACACTGATGATGATCATGGTGATAATAATAATAAAAGCTCAACTTGAAATCAGAAGCTCAGAGCTCAAGTCTTAATCTTGAGATGTGAAATCTCATCTCATCTCTCACAACTGTATATGTTTAAAAAAAATACACACATATATATGTGCTCAGTCACTAAGTCATGTCCAATTCTTTGTAACCCCATGGACTGTAGCCCACCAGGTTCCTCTGTCTATGAAGCACATTGCCATTTCCTACTACAGGGGATCTTCCCAACCCAGGGATTGAACCCACATCTCTTGAATCTCCTACACTGGCAGGCAGATTCTTTACCACTGCACCTCCCCATTTTATGTATACATATAAGTATATGTGTACATACACCACATATTATATAGATTATATATTTTATAATTATATGTATATATACATATCACAATTACACATGACATGAAAATATATACACATTTACATATAAACATGTGTTATGGTATATGTATATATGCATTTTTGTAATCAGTATCATAATATTTTCTTCACTGGATTTTTGTAATATGACTGTGAAACTTTCTAGTACAGACTTGGCACATAGTAGGTGCTTAGTTTAAAAATCTGAAAATGTTATTTGATTATGGGCATGGTCTATTTTTAAACAATGTGTAAGATGCTTAACAAAATTTATTCCTATAATTTACACATAGCTGGGCAAGAGCATGAAAAATATTTATGTCAGTCCCTAACATATGGAGAGATACGTATATGGAAACTGTGTCTAAAATGCATAAAAATGATTATATAAATTATGTGGGATAAATAAGGAAATAAGAAAGGAAATTAAGCCTTCACATAGTTTAATCCTTACAGAAAGGTGTTCTGACTTTAGAAATCTGAAATCTCGGGTGACTTTTTGATGAAAAATTGTTGCCCCCTTAATATCTATCCAGAGCCCCTTACTCCTGCTTTTTTACAGCTCAGCAGATATCAGTCAGAGTCTGGGTTTCCTTATTTCCCTCACCCACTGGGCTGAGAGTTCAGTGAAGAGGGCTGGGCTTTCTTCATATCCACAGAGCACTCTGCACAGGACCGAACATGAGTATACACTCACTATACAGAGGCATACAAGGGTGGGTGGGTCGATGGAGGGGTAGATAAGTGGATGGGTAGGTGGGTGGGCAGATGGATGGATGGGTTTCCCTTTTCCAAGCTGCAGACTGCTGCCTGATTCTGTAGGCTGACTTCTCTACTATTCTCTTTGTTTTAATCTCTTTGGGACAATTTCTAAGACAACCTGCAGCAGATAATTTATGGATTGACTCAAGCACCTATTGATTTATTTTCTCTATAGTATTTCTGAAAGAAAACTGTAAATTCATGATTTTCCTGAAGTTTAGTCTCACCCTAGTCATTTAAATTCTCATTCTTCATTTATTTGTGCCTTGAGCATATTCACAAAAGATTTCTTTAAAAATATTTTCTTCCTGTACTGTCCAAATATATTTATTATATGTATGCATGTATATGTTATATGTCTATGTGTGTGTGCTATATGTATATGTGCATATGTGCCTTCCCTGCCTGCAATGTGGCAGACCTGGGTTGAATCTCTGGTCAGGAAGATCACCTGGAGGAGGAAATGGCTACCCACTCCAGTATTCTTTCCTAGAGAATTCCATGGACAGAGGAGCCTGGTCTGCTCCCCAGTTAACTCAAGGACTTAACTGGACTATAGTCCGTGGGGTTGCAAAGAGTTGGACATAACTGAGTGACTAACACTTACATGAAATGTGCATATGGGTGCAAGTGTGTATTTATATATACATACATATGAAATGTATATCATATAGCTCTAAAAGAAATTCAGTCTTATACATGTTAAGTCATGACAATCTATGCACAGCTGAAATAGACGGCTCGTCTTTAGCATACTCAGCTATGTTTTCAATAGCAACTTAAGGAAAGAAAACAACAGAGAAAAGGTATTAAAGCAAAAAGATAGCTGTGTTGGCTTTTACGCCTGGCTTCCTCCCAGTCATCATCCACACTCTGAGCTTCCTTTGAGACCATTCATATCCAGTCCCCATCTTGGTTTGCGCGGTGGAGATAAGGAGAGAGGACGCTAAACCAGCTGCCCTCCATGCTGTTTTCTGCTTTCCTTTCTTCTCAGTGACTGTTCCTTCAGGATTTGGAGATTCAAGTTCAAAAATAGACTTTAATTCACTGGGCATCAAACATTCAGTCTTAACTCTCCCCAGCAGCTGCCAGAGTCAGAAGGAACTAAATGTGATGTCAGAAGATTTCAATATAATCCCCTCAAAATGACTAGATGGTGTCCTGTGTTGCTTGAACTTGTGTTAACTCTCCAAATGCAAGGCGATCAGTAGACAACACAATATATAATTCTGTCTTTCCTGAAGCCTCCCTCCCTCGTTTTTCATACTTCAACCTTTTGCAAGAAAAAAAAAAATGGTGTCTTATTTGAATTATTCATGCCACTTTCTGTTCTGCCATTTCCAGCACACATTTGAAATCATTAATATGTCATGACTTTTCCTTCATCTAGCCTTCTCGGATTTTTTAAAATCATGAAGCATCACAAAAGGCATTGTGACTCATTAACAGGATATTATTTTTATATTTTTAGTTCACTATTTTCAGTATTCTTCACATAATTTTATAAGTACTGAATGTTCAATGAGGTAGGCCCTGAGAATTGTACCTGTTTAGGGGGCTGTTGTGAACAGCTCTACTAGGAATACAATGGCACTTTGAAAGGAAGCCACTTGGTTTGACAGTGCTTGGAACAATGCCATGTGGGTAAATGTCTCATTCACTTGCTACAGTCTGGTAACTGTTAAAAAGTAGATGCACCATTTGGATACGCTGAGAACCCAGACTCATCCCAAGGATGCTTCCACTCATTCACCAGCAATCTCCCTCCTCTGAAAAGCCTTCCATGTGCCCAGTCTGGGACAAAGAGAGCAGGGCAGGTGTGTGCTGTCCTCATAGAGCTCTCTACTGTCATCATCTGGATCATCGCAGCATAAGGGATCCTAAACTGAGCCCCAAAGCATGAGATAGCAAGAAACGAACTAGGAACAACTAGGTGTTTGGCTCATGCAACTAAAATGAAATTATTTATTGAGATGGAGATAATTATAGGAAGAAAAAATTGATGGAGGAAAGATTAGAAACTTGGTTTGGAGTTTGCTTGATATGCCAGGTAAACATCTAGTGAAGGTGTTGATTCAGCAGTTGGATATGTGAGTCTGGGGTTTGGATGAAATGTCTGAGGGGCTCAAGTGAAGTAAGTCAGAGAAAGATAAACATTGTATGATATCCCTTATATGCAGAGTCTAACAAGAAATGAAGCAAATGAACTTACAAAACAGACTCACAGACTTAGAGAACTACATTATGGTCCACCCAGAGGAAGGCTAGTGGGAAGGGACAATTAGGGAGTTTGGGACGGACATGCACACACTGCTATATTTAAAATGGATCACCAACAGGGACCTACTGTATTGCACAGGGAACTCTGCTCAGTATTATGTGGCAGCCTGGATGGGAGGGGAGTTTGAGGAAAAATGGATACATGTATATGTATAGCTGAGTCCCTTTGCTGTCCATCTGAAACTATTATAACATTGTTTATCAGCTATACTTCATTATAAAAATTAAAAGTTAAAAAAAATAAAGACACCTGTTTGAAAGCAGTCAGCATGTGGATGGATTTAAAGCCATGAGACTGGATCATATTCCCAAGACAGTGAGTGTGGACAGATAAGAAGAGAGGCTCAAGAACTTAAGGGAGGCAGACGAACTTATAAACATCAGAGAGACTGGAAGGAGCCAGAACTGTTAGGAGTAAGGTGTTCTGGAAGCAAGTTAACTCAGGGCATCATTCTGTCCTTTAATCTATCTCAGGTCATTCTCAAAGTTTAATATGATAAGAATATCTAAACAGAATACAGAAAAATTGGCACATTGTACTTGATTAGGTGTTTAAGGGAGTTTTCATCAGTCTGTAAAAAAATAATTTTATTTATTTGGCTGTGCTGGATCTTAGTTGCTGCTCAGACTTTCTTTAATTGTGGCAAGTGGGGACCACTCTCTAGTTGCGGTGGCGCCTCTTGTTTTGGATAACAGGCTTTTAGAGCGTTCAGGCTTCAGCACATGGGCTGTAGATCACAGGCTCAGCACTTGTGACTCACGGGCTTAGTTGCCCTGCAGCATGTGGGATCTTACCAGATCAGGGATCAAACCTGTGTCTCCTGCATTGGCAGGTGGATTCTTTACCACTGAACCACCAGGAAAGTCCTCATCAGTCTTTTTTTTCTTTTTTTTAATGCCTGCCATTTCCCACCTTTCCATTGACTTGAGAATCTGTCAATTCTCAGATTTGACAGGCTCCCTAGATTCTGATTTAGAGTGACTCCACAATGTTGTCATCTGGACATTGTAGTCATAGATGGGAGACCATGAAAAAGACAGGTATCACGTCTTCTCTCTGAATCAGAAAGAACGTCAGTATTTGGAAGTGCAGAGTTTTATGAAACAATTCACACATCTCCCATTATGATGTTGGGACTCTTATTCACCTCCTTCGACATGGATAGGCAATCTGCTGTCCTTTCAGGTAACTAACTGTGGGAGGAAGTGGGCCAGACACCACTCTTGAATATCTGCTAGACTTTAGTGGCATTAGCCCAGAAGTCACTGGTTCTGCTAGGACAATCCTGGAAACAAAATGGCCTTTGATGAGACTTTCTGATTCCATATGTCTGTCCTGGGTTCCAGCTTCTGTCTCCCTGAGAACAAACTCATCACCATGGTAACTGCATCCATATAACACATGCTGCTAAGGGTTCCTGAATCCTTTCATTTGCTTCTTTCCCAGTGTTGACACTTATTAATCTAAAAATCAGATCTTACAATTAGCTTGTCTTCAGGAGGCCTGTATCTCTCTTTAAGTTCAAAATAGTTTATTTTGCAGCAAAAAAATAACTGATTCACTATCCAATCTATAACACCCATCCCAGGAGGCTAATATCTCTTTTAATCCCCACTGTGGCACTGGTGACAGAAAGGTTCAGGACCCTCAGCAGTATTTCCTGAAGAGTTAAATGACATTCAGGCAGCAGGAATCTTCTGCCAATAAAATCAAAATCTAAACTGGTTGCCTTTTATTATCACTTAAATTATTCTCTCCACTTGACATGGATTTATTGGTCAGTTTAGACTTGGTGACAGATTTGGTTGTAGTCACACGGAGCGTGACTAACAGCCTTAACTACAAGCCTGTAAACGGAGTGTGATGTACGTGTACATTATCACCACCTAATAATACCTGTGGGCTAATTATGTAAAGGCTAACGTAAATGAACACCACAGTGGTTGCCATGCACGAGCCCAGGGAGGGCAATTAATGCTCTACGGCGGCTGACCTGGCCATCAGGTAGGGACAGGGTAGTGCTGGAGGTCAGGGCTCTGTCTTGGACTGTTTATTCACACCATCTTCGTCTGAGGATGGTCACTGGCATCTCTTTCCTAGTGATTCCTAATTTCCTCAAAGTTTTTCCCAGGCTCCCTAGGTTCTGATTTAGAGTGACTCCACAATGTTGTCATCTGGACATTGTAGTCATAGATGGGAGACCATGAAAAAGACAGGTATCACGTCTTATCTCTGAATCTGATGTAATCTCTGAATATCTGATGAAATCTCTGAATCTGATGTAATCTCTGAATATCTGATGAAATCTCAGTTATCTCTGAATAACTGATGTAATGTTTATGGCTCTTTTTAATATGCATAGGCTGATGTGGTAATACATGGGGAGACCATTACATTTCTAGTGGTTAATCTGGTGTGAACGCTTGAGATTGACAGTGTGCTCAAGGAAGGACCCCTCCTCACCCCCCACCCCCAGCTACACTCACGGGCTATTAGCAGGATAGGGTAGGCCATATGACTCAAAGGTTCCCAGATGTCACTGGAAGGAGGTCGGTGAACACATGGGGACTCCCGGGCTGTGTGTGGGGAAGGCAGCTCTGGAGGCAGAGGACCTAGGAGGAATCCTGCCCCCCAACTCTCTGAAGCTGTGTGACTGGGCAGCTGGCCAACTTCTCTGAGTTTTTAACCTCTTCGTCTGCAAAATGGAGACCTTACTGTTGAGACTTGCATAAGCTAATAAAAATCATTTTAGGCCAGATGTTTTATAGTTGATTTTCATAAAACCTATGAAATAGGTAAAAATCGTCATTCCCATCTTAAATACGAGGAAGCTCAGGTTCAGAGAACTGAAACCCCTCGCTCAAAGTCACACAGGGTATAAGAGGTAGAGCCAGGATTTGAACCCAGACCCCATCCGCTTAACAATTACACTGCGCTGCCCTAGGCAGGCAATATATGTGACGGTCAGCAGAGTCTTCCTGTTTTATGGAAGGAGGCAGTTAGTGGGCACTGAGACGACATAAAGGGCGGGGGGACATGACTGTGCCCACCATTTCTGGTCAGCCTTTCTGTCACTAGTGACAAATCAATAAATCAATGTGTCACTTTGAATGTGTGCAGATTGTCTCTGCGTGGCTTAGGAGGAATTTTGTGGCTTAAGACAAAGTCATAGGCCGTGTTGTAAAGTAGTTTCATTTTTTGAGGAGATAGTAATCGAAATTGGAGTGTCCCTTAACTCCATCCATGCCCACACCCTGACCGTCAGAAACCCGACTCATTCCTCCTACCCCCCTGGCACTCACAGACGCTCAGCCTCACCTTCCACTCGCTTCCCTTTCCCCCATCATGCAGACCTGTATCCTCAGGTTATGGGCACACAGGCACATATAGGCCCTGCCCTCAGAGAGGAAGGAGGCTGAGGCTCAACTGTTCATCAGAGGTGGAGGCGGCAGGGCTCGTAGACAGTACATTGTGGACCATAAACTGCTAGGACCGAAGAAGACTTCAGAGATCATCTGGGCCAATCACCTAATTCTATAGATGAGGAATTTGAGGTCCAAGGGCCCCCAGCAAGTTCCATGGGTCTGCAGAGCTGAATGACCCATGAAAACTGGGCACCAGGAATGGTGCCCCAGTGAACAGGAGGGGGTGAGCGGGGCCACAGTGGGGGAAGAGCTTAGTGCTAGATAGAAAAGGTGGTTCGTTATCCACTCCTGTGAACATTCCCGAACTCAGAAGGTAGCTCAGTATCTGGAGTGGGGGATTTCTCCAACATCTCTAGTCGTTTGATTAGGACTATCTTCTTAATTATTTACGTTAGCAATTTAAAGAACCAAATCCTATAATTTAAGAGAGATAAAAGCAGGAAATAGTGACTGATGCCAAGTATTAAAAATAATTTCCCAATGATGGTATGTTTTAGACTTCATGAAAATTTGAAAGTAGACTTTAATTGATGATTTTTATAGAGGTAAGAATTAATGACCACTAGAAGCTAACCCTCAATAGTTAAAGGCCACCCCCATCACCTCCACTTTGTATTTGCCATGGCTTCAGGCTTCATCTCAGAAGTCATTTCCTTGGAAAGGTTTACTGCTCACCATTATTGCATACCCCGGCCCCATCCCTGGGGTCACTTTCCTTCATGTCACCTTGGTATGTCCTTCACGACACTCAGAGCCTGCGATGTGCTTGTCTATGTGTCTGTTTCCTCATTTCTCCCTCATTAGGAATGCGAGCCTCCCTGGGCCATAGACCACTTCTGGCAGACACTCAGCAAAAGCGTGGAACAGGTTTCAAAACCTGAAAATTAGTAGTGACTTCATTGGTTCTATTTCCTTTTAAGTGTATGTACTTCTTAATATGGCTATCACTACATAAAATGTATTAAAGACCACCTCTGACTGCCTCAGCAAAAAATAAAGAATGCAAATAAAAATCTTCTTCCAGTAATGCCCAATAAATGTATTGAGGATTCTAACAGATAAAGCTCAACATTCAGAAAACTAAGATCACAGCATCTGGTCCCATCACTTCATGGGAAACAGTGGAAACAGTGTCAGACTTTATTTTTTTGGAGGGGCTCCAAAATCACTGCAGATGGTGATTGCAGCCATGAAATTAAAAGACGCTTACTCCTTGGAAGGAAAGTTATGACCAACCTAGATAGCATATTAAAAAGCAGAGACATTACTTTGCCAACAAAGGTCCGTCTAGTCAAGGCTATGGTTTTTCCAGTGGTCAAATATGGATGTGAGAGTTGGACTGTGAAGAAAGCTGAGCGCTGATGCTTTTGAACTGTGGTGTTGGAGAAGACTCTTGAGAGTCCCTTGGACTGCAAGGAGATCCAACCAGTCCATCCTAAAGATCAGTCCTGAATATTCATTGGAAGGACTGATGCTGAAGCTGAAACTCCAATACTCTGGCCATCTCATGTGAAGAGTTGACTCATTGGAAAAGACCCTGATGCTGGGAGGGATTGGGGGCAAGAGGAGAAGGGGACGACAGAGGATGAGATGGTTGGATGGCATCACCGACTCAATGGACATGAGTTTGAGTAAACTCCGGGAGTTGGTGATGGACAGGGAGGCCTGGCGTGCTGCGATTCATGGGGTCGCAAAGAGTCAAACACAACTGAGTGACCGGACTGAATTGAACTGAACAGATCCTAATGAACATGGTAGCCTGAATAATGAATAAATTGCCTCTATTAAGTAAATAAGGACCAACTTTACAAGGAAGCGGCAAAAACAAGAGTTTACTTAGTTTCTTAAAGTTAAATTGTAACAGGGATACTTTTCCTTTACTTAAGGTAACATTTTGAGTAGTTTAACAATAAAATGCTTTAGGCTTTTTACTTTATGGAGGAGTTTTTAGTAAAAGAAAAGCTTGCTTACTAAAAAGTAATAGAAAATAATAAGAAAAATTGTGTCTAATGTTCTCATAATTATACAGTTTGCCTTTTACCTTGCAACTGCTTTTTACAGAGACGCTAATAGAAATTATTAAACCTTTCATGCACTTACAGAAACAAAAATGCATTTTAATATGGTTGAGGTAATAACCAAACAAGAATGTTGTTAGTAATAATAGTAGTGAAACTGCTCAGGTCGCTACACTCTTACCGATAGGAGAAGTGATGGTCTTTGTTATAAAAGGTTTCCAGGAGGTTGGCTGTCTATATTATTCACTTGTGGGAGACTCAAATATGTGCTGACATTTCTAGATTCATTGATACGCTTTATTAAACAATTCTTCCTATTTTTAAAAAAAAGTTTCAGTCATTTGAATTGCAAAACTAACACATTTTTGCAGTAGTTCAAATAGAAGCTAAGTACCTGTAGAAACTTTATAGTCTTAACTTCTTCCCCTGTTTCTACTTTGCCTATATTAGCTGCCACATATTTAGGTGATAAATTTCATCTTTTCTCCTTTGCTTATATAAATGTAAACATTAGCCATAATAATAAAAATAATAGCAAGTAACAATCTTGTAGTGCTTAGAATATATTAGGCATTTTTTAAAAGCATGGGATATAAATTATGCAATACATGTAACCCTATGAGATAAGCATAAATTACCAGCCCCATTTTTTAGATTAGGAAGTTGAGGCACAGATAGGTTAAGTAATCTCTCAAAGGCCACACAGGTAGTGTGTGGCAGACATGACATTCAAACTCATGCAGTCTTAATTACTAAGCTACACTGCCTCCCACACTTAGCTTTTCTGGTTGTCTTATATAAAGGGGCTTATATCACATGTGCCCTATAACTTTCACCTACCTAACAAATGTCACTGACCTCTTTTCAGTCCAATGAAGATAGATCCAAGGTGTTCTGGTGGATGGCAGCATTGCTTTCTGTCACATGGACATGTCATACTTTATACAACTATTCTCCAGTGAGGAGCATGTAGATTGCTTCAATTTTTTGCCATTATAAACAATAAACAGCTTTAAACATAAATCTATATGTACTATCACTTTTATTTTTCTCAGAATGGGACTTTTGGGGGTCAAAGAATATGCACATTTTATTTTTATTTTTTTTTTTTGTTTTAGAATATGCACATTTTAAATCCTAATAAATACTACCTGTTTATTTTCCCCAAAGGTTGTGAAAATTTATATTTCTACCAAGAGTGAATCAGAACCTTTCTCATTACCTAATACTTTAAATAAAAATAATTTTATGAGCTTGTAACTTTTATAACAAATCTTTATTTTATAGTTTTTGGTAGTATGTCCTATTTCTGAGAAAATAGTGGTGGATTTGTCACAAAATGATTATATAAACACAAGTAAAATAGTTAAAAGGTGTAATTATGAATGGCAGTTTAGAATTTTCCCCTTTTTACCTGATTTCAAATGTAGAGTTTTTGTTTTCTCCTGCCAACAGTGTTCATTTCTTATTATTCATTCTTTTCAGATCACCAGCCCAGGTTGGATGCATGAGACAAGTGCTCAGGGCTGGTGCACTGGGAAGACCCAGAGGGATGGGATGGGGAGGAAGGCGGGAGGGGGGATCGGGATGGGGAACACATGAAAATCCATGGCTGATTCATGTCAATGTATGGCAAAAAAACCACTACAATATTGTAAAGTAATTAGCCTCCAACTAATAAAAATAAATGAAAAAAAAAAAAAAAGAAAATATTGGTGGATTTGTCACAAAATGATTACATAAACACAAGTAAAATAGTTAAAGGGTGTAATTATGAATGGCAGTTTAGAATTTTCCCCTTTTTACCTGATTTCAAATGTAGAGTTTTTGTTTTCTCCTGCCAACAGTGTTCATTTCTTATTATTCATTCTTTTCCATCTCTATCATGCTCTGGGGAGGACTAAGCGGGGACAGACCACCATCTGTCCTGGATAGTTTCACCAGATAATTTCTCAAAGTCACTTCCAGCTCAGTGATTCTCTGAGAATATGAATTCTTTAAAAATCAAGTTACAAAATCCAGGATGATGGCTTGTGATTTTATAGAGTTTATGTGTGTTTCCATAAAAAACTGTAGCCATGCTAATAAAATAAGTAGAGTGTACCTGTGTCTTGGGAAAATATAATTTCTGGAAACATGTCAGCAACCAGAATGATATGGAGGTTGCATATTCAGGGATGGTTTAGATGACACAGGATTCTTGGATCCTTTCCACTTTGTCCCTGCTTTCCTGACTCAAAAGACACTTTGAATATAAATATATTAATCAGAACTGTAAAACACTGTTTGATTTTCATTGAGGAAAGTATACCTGAAATGGGTTTCAATAAAGTCAGTATGAATCTCTTAATCAATTTTCCCCATGATGTTGTTGCATCATCTCTATTTTGTTTAATTTTTATTTTATTTAACTGAAGTTGTATTGGATTCAATTCTTTTCCATATAAATTAAACAGATTTGACTTATCAGTTTTCCTCTGTATAAAACTGTACTGATGCTATTCTATCATTGTCTGACAGCCATCATTTCTGCAAAGTTCCTTTTTTGAGTCTATGTTTGCAGGTCTAAATTTGGTGATGAAGATTTGGTTCTTTTGTCACTTTTATTCAATATTAATTTTACATTGTAGTTTAAGCCATTGTCAGTTTTGGGTTGATTCTTCAACCATCACATTTAATGTATCATGAATTTGAATAAAAGACTAATGGTTTGCACTTATCTCCTAGCTAACCCATGATAATATTGTGAATACTTTTGTGATAAAGACAGAGCAATAGAAAATGGAGACTAAGAGAGACAGACATAAGAGACCAACTTAGTCCTAAGGAATCTTTGCTGAGTTCTTGAATGTACAGAGGGGCTAAGACACCTTGCAGGTATAAAGTGACAGAGACAATCACCCTTGGGATCCAGTGGCTGAATCAAACCTTCCTGTTTCATTGCTGCTGAAGTGAATGCAGGTATCTAAATGTCTCACTTCTTTCCTTAGAATCCTCTCATCAGGGTTCTTAGCCTCTGTTGTTGTTCAGTTGCTAAGTCATCTCAGACTCTTTGCAACCCCGTGAACGACAGCATGCCAGGCTTCCCTGTTCTTCACTATTTCCCAGAGTTTGCTCAAACTCACGTCCATTGAGTCGATGAGGCCATTCAACCGCCTCATCCTCTGTTGCCACCTTCTACTCCTGCCCTTAATCTTTCCCAGTATCAGGTTCTTTTTCAGTGAGTCTGCTCTTTGCATCAGGTGGCCAAAGTATTGGAGCTTCAGCTTCAGCATCAGTCCTTCCAATGAATATTCAGGACTGATTTCTTTTAGGATTAACTAGTTTGATCTCCTTGCTGTCCAAGGGACTCTCAAGAGTCTTCTCCAGCATCACAGTTCAAAAGCATTAATTTTTCTATGCTCAGCCTTCTTCATGGTCCAACATGTACAGTCTCACATTCCTACATGACTACTGGAAAAACCATAGCTTTGACTATATATAGTTTGGCCTGTATAGTCAAACCCTATTCTGTCTGTCTTGTATCTCCAAGAAGTAAAGAAGATGGAGGTGGGCATTTAATTAGGATTAGTTTCAGGTCCCAGTGACAGAAGGTCCAAAGTAACCAGACAGAACTTCTCTCTTACCTACAAGAAATTGAGGGAGGCCATGAGGAGAGTATTACATGGACCTTGAGAACTGGAGCTGGGGAAGGGCCGTTATCTGAAAGAGGAACCCAGCCTCAGTTAGATAGAACCAGCCTGTCAAAACTGACAAAGTGAGAGGAGAGAGCTTCTGAGCTTGCTCTGCTAGCATGTTCTACTGACAGAATGTCGGTGTAACTGAACCAGAGGACCAGGGAGCCTGGCAGAAACTGTCCCTAGGGGTAGGCTCCGGGGGAATAGAGAAGGGCAGCAAGGGAACAGAGAAGGACAGGGAATGGATTTGGGTGTGTTTGTGTGTAAATCCAGCATAAGGCATATAGACACACCCTGATAATGAGAAAAGACAGTGTTCAATGAGCAGCGTAAGAAAAGCATCAGTAGTTCTGACAGTATTTTCAGCTACTGTTAATCGAATTTGTTGTTGTTGGGTCTCTCAGTCATGTCAGACTCTTTTGGAACCCCTTGGACTGTAGCCTGCCAGGCTCCTCATGGGATTCTCTGGGCAAGATTACTGGAGTGATTAAATAGTTATGTTCTAAACATATTCCAAGCAGTATCACATTCAGTCCTCAGGACAAGATTGTGAGCTAAGTGTGTTGTTCTTATTTTAAGAAATGGGAAACCTAAGCAGAGGTGTAAAAAACTTGCTTAAGTTAGAACACAAATGGTAGAGACACAGCTATAAACTAGTCTGCTGGGCACCATCGTGGTGATCCCATCCATGGTTTTGATTGCTGTCCTGTGGGTCCGCAGGAGCACGTGACTTCCAGTGTTGGTGCGAAGCCGCTCACTCTAACTTCCTGTCAAGGCCAAGGCTGACATTCTTTCCTCCCATTTTTCAGAGAAAGGAAGTTGGGGGCTGAGAGAGGAGAGGTGTGTGCTAGGGGTTCTGTGACAATTCCACTTTCTCACCTTCCGTCCTGTTCTCTTCAGGAGGCTCTTGCAGCTTCTTTAGTGTCTTGGCAATCACTTTCTGAGAAAACTGAGCAGGTCAACCTCATTGGCCTGATGGGATTTAGTGGAAGAGTGGTTTGCTTCATTAGCTTTCTCCTGGGCAGAGATCTCTGGATAAATCAGTTTCTCCATGACCCTGAGGAAGCAAAGCCTGTTTGTTGGCCCAGGGTTAGGGAGTGGGGCTAGGGGTAGGATCAGGGGAGGTGATTTTTGAAGATAGAAAATTTAAATTAGTACAGTCTTTCTTGCTTTGCAAAGAAACCAAATTGGAAGAGATCGGGATTTAGATCCAAAAGTTTTCCATTTTTGTTTCAGTCAGCAACTATATCAATTTAGCTTCTAGACAGGACATAGGAAAATGAACAATGCTGAACAATTGTATTATCTCAGACCAGTCCAGTGGGTAAAAGTAGTAAAAAGCATTGGAACATTAGCTATAATGGCTTTCCAGGGCAAAGTGCAATGGCTACGAAGACACACAATTAGCAAAGTCATTTGTTCTGACAGACACTGCTGGCCAGCACTTGAAACAGGGACAGAGACGTCATGGAGCTGCTTCCCCATAGAAGTTGAGTGTTATTGCTGAAAATGCTCACTAGCACATGTCCTGCTAACCACAAAGAACCTGAGAAGGATCTACATTCCTTTTGCCCACAGCTCTGTCTCTTTCCTTCGGTTCAATGACAAGGTTCCCAAAAAATCACTAGGCACCTGATCTCCACCTCACTTCCCATCCAACTCTCAACTCCCTGGCAGGTCGACCATCTCCTCCTCCAGCCTATCCATCTCACCATTGAACTCATTTCACTTGTGACCTTGCTTGACCTTGGAAGCATTGCCATTGTCCACCACTCCCTTACATCTGAATTTCTCTTTTCTCTTGGCTTTCTCTGACAACACCCTCTTCTGATTTCCCTGTCTTCTTCCTCTCGCGCTAACTTCTTTTCTCTCTGTCTATCAATTAAATGTTGATTTACTTTCTGGTTCTTTCCTTCGCTGTTGTCTGCTAAGTTGCTTCAGTTGCGTGTGACTCTTTGTGACCCCATGAACTGTAGCCCACCAGGTTCCCCTGTCCATGAGATTCTCCAGGCAAGAATACTGGAGTGTGTTGCCATACCCTCCTTCAGGGGATCTTCCCTACCCAGGGGTCAAACCCTTGTCTCTTACGGCCCCTGCATTGGCAGTCAAGTTCTTTACCACTCGCGCCACCTGGGAAGCCCCTATCTTCCTTTAACACCCTCTGTATATTCAGTCTTGCTGGTCTCATCCTCTAGTCTTCACCCAGTAGTCATGCAATAAAAGCTTCCAACCTCTAGCCCACATCTCTCTCCTGTGTTCCAGATCTATATAGATACCTAACTTCCTTCTGGATACAACAGACAATGCTGGTGGCCTCCCCAGGCACCGTGGGTCCCTTTTAGTATATCTGTGTGTCACAGTCCCACTCCCCAACCAGGTCTTGTGCCCTTTTCTCAGAGGGATGTCCTCAGGTTACCAGAGCAGCTTTGTGTACACGCATGGAGAGTGATGTGTTCCCTCTACCCCACCCCAATCTGCCCCATTGCAACCCTTAACCATTGACTGTTGGGTCTAGAGTATGAAAACCTAGGTCCTTTGTGTTGAGTAGCAGGTTGGGTCTGCAAGAAAGCGGATGTCAAGATGGTTAGAAGTACAAAGCATTATTGAACATAAGAGAGCAAGAGTAGGCAGAGAAAGCCAAGAATTGATCTGACACTTGTGGAAGGCAAGAAAAGAGGAAGGAAGACTGGGTAGAATGAGCCTCAGACTACCACCAGATGCTGAGAAAGTCTCAGTTACCTCCAGTGCAGAGATTGTTCATAAAGGAGTCACAGAAATGGTGACATTTTCCACACCCATATCTCCTCTCCAATCCTACTGACATGGATACTAAATCATCTTTTTGTTGGGTTATGACAATAGGTCCCCTCTAGGATAATCTGCCCCAATGCATCCTTCATACTGCAGTCAGATTTTGAGCTACCTAAACACACAGGGGATACAGGGTGGAGGGAGAATCTAAATTCCTAGAAGGGCATAATGGTGATTCTGGGGGTTGCAAGCAATCCTTCCATTCTGGAGTGTGAAACAGAATTCACCCCGAGAATAGCATATCACTCTGTTTTGGGAAGAACATTTTGAGTTGTGTGTTTTTGTTTTTTTTCAGTGATGTAGATAGAAAGCAAGTCAATCCACCATTTTTTTTTGTTGTTGTTGTTGTTCTTTTTTTTTTTTCAAATTGTAGTGGTTTTTGCCATACATTGACATGAATCAGCCATGGATTTACATGTGTTCCCCGTCCTGATCCTCCCTCCCGCCTAATCCACCATTTTTATAGATGTCAATGGGATGGAAACTTTTTGACTCACCAAAGTTCCAGGTTTAGAGTTTGTTGCTGAATGGAACAGGCAGCCTTTCTTGTTTCAGATAAATGTAATCAGAAGGCCAAGCAGGGGGTAGGGGAGGTATTAACTGGGGAAGGATCTTTCTCAAGTCTGTGTTTGAGTCATGGCTTCTCTAACTCTCACCTATGTGAACTGTCTTGTCCTCTTAAGCATTTCTGAACATGAAATCTATCTTAGCCCTTTCCCCCCATTAGAATTATGATTTATTAGGTAAAACAGAAAAAAGATCAAGGCAATATTTGGTTAAGGTTGAATTCTCTATCTCAAACTTCTGGGGGCTGCTGGCCTAACTCTGCTTTGAGTCAGAGAGGTGTCAAGATTCAATTCAATAGCCTCATTACAGTCTCTGTCCTATAGAGAGTGTTAGCCCCTTGGAGGCAGGGTTTTTGTCTGCTTCATTTTATAGTCCCCAGAGTTTTTAGCATATGTCAGGCTGATAATCTGACTCTTGCTACCCTATGTTTCAAATGCTTAAATTTCAAGTGCCACAAGACAAGCAATGAACTCAAAAAAGTAAGTCAAACAGAAATATCATCTTGTGAATTTGTGAAATAATGAAGCTAGCTTTTAATTTGGATTTAGTGGGCATTATTCAATTTGCAGGGCTGTGGTCTACCTCGTTTACTTTTGGAGCAGTAAGTACCTTCACAGACCTGTTTATTGATTAGTGTGAGATGAGGATTGTAGCTAATCTTGTTTCAATCCTTCTGTGGCCACCAGTGCAAAAGAAAAATGGTTCATGCAAAGCTCCAAATGGACAAAGAGAAAAAGATCAAAAAGGAATGAGGTTTTGATGCATTTATTCAAAAGCATTACAGATAGTCTGAACAAAGTAGAAAAGATAATGACTTGTAGGAATTTAGTCTGTAACATGTGCCCAGGTATTTACATAGTTCCTGATTGGTGACAAACCAGTTTTAACATGTCCATAGGCTGCAGTGATGAGTCAAGCATGTAAGATGAAATTTAATGGGAACAAGTGAAAAATACCATGCAAAAGCCAGGGAGATGTAGGTTAACTCAACAAGACAATTTAAGAGATTTAGTTGCTTTGAGGCTCAATAAATCAATAATGCAATTTTGCTGCTGAGAAAACAAATTCTATCTTAGAGTACATTACTAGAGGTATAGTGCTTGAGAAAAATGAGTGGATGGGTGGTAGTTTCTGAGAGTGCATCAAGCCATACCTGGCATACTGTGTTTAATTCCAGATGTGGCATTTTCAGGTGGATATTAGCAACCTAGAAATGATCTTATGTTGTGTGGGGCAAGTGAAGAGTGTGGTCAAAATCACTGCAACCATTATTAGCAAATGGAGCTATGGTGACATACCCCCTCTGCCCCTAAATAGAGAAGGTATAGAAGTAAGATAGATCTCTTAGGGTCAAATCGTAAAAGTCAACACACTGGATGAGGAGAGACCCTAGGCCCCCATGAAACAGTGTATAAAGGACTATGTATATATATTAATATGCATTAAACAAACCTAAAGAAGAAAACCTTCCCAGGTGGCACTAGTGGTAAAGAATCTATCTACAATGCAGGACACATGAGATTCAGGTTTGATCCCTAGGTCAGGAAGATCCCCTGGAGGAGGACACGGCAACCCAGTCCAGTATTCTTGCCTGGAGAATCCCATGGACAGAGCAGCCTGGCGGGCTACAGTCCATGGGGTCACAAAGAGTTGGACATGACTGAAGTGACTTAGCATGCACGCACAAGGGAGAAAGCAACTAGAGAGGTGGAACACAGGATGAAAAGGAGTCAGAGGAAATGATCAGAAAACCAGCCAATTCCAATCTGGGGTAGCAGAAGTCTAAAGTAGTGGAGTTTTGTAGAGAGTCAAGGATATTTCTATTATGATGTAAAAAATACAAGCAGCTCTTGCAGTCTAATGCCATTTAACATTCAAATCATCTGTTCCTTGTGTTCTGACTTTGTGCTTACCAGGCTATCTTCTGATTACAAATTGATTTCCTACTAGACTCACCTACAGGGAGAGAAGGTGCTCATGTGCCATCTGAGTATTCTGGTGTGACAGTAATAGCTCTCATTATAAATGAGTCTGTTGGCACTCTGCATCTCATGGGCTTGGCTAATGGGAGTCTGCCCTAGAGGGTCAGAGCCACTCCTGTGTGCTTACACATTCTGGTTTTAGAAATTGCAAAACTGAGCCAGGCTCAGGATCATGGCAATTCGCCATGGTAACAAATTTCAACTCAGTGGGAAACAAGAAATTATTCTGGAAATCAGAACAGTAACCTTCTTGTGAACATCTGCAGCAGGTATTGTCCTTTGATACTTAGATATTGTTTCACTAAATCTTGCCTTCTCTCCTTGAAGGGGCTGAAGTTGATTCACTTTTGTTTGACAGTCACTCCTGTATCTGCAGGTTCTGCATCTGTGGATTCAGCCAAGGATGGGTTGAAACTTTCAATCCACAGTTGGTTGAACCTGTAGATAGTTAGGGCTGAGAGTAAGGGAGTTGAGCATCCCAGGATTTTGGTATCCTCAGGGGGGTCCTGGAAACAACCCCTCGCAGGTACAAACGGACGACAGTACTGAGCACATGGAAATTTCACCAACCAACCAGAAGTCTGTCTCTGACCACCCTAGACCTGACTGACTACCACCCTTCTCCAAGCTTGGCTCTTTCTCACCTTCACATTCCTCTATTCCACGAAACAATCGGGACTAGCCCCTTCCTCAGCAGTCTCCCCACCTCCGCCCAAGAGCCACATCCACTGAGATGTCAGCCATCTCTCCCATTTCCTAAGTCTGCACAGCACACCTCACACTCTCCCCTATTTCTGTTCCCAGAAACAGTCTCCCACCCGACAAGTACCTCTAGCTTGCTGACTTCCATAAGATGATCCAAGATACTATCTCTCTTAATGGCACAATTTGTAACCCAAGGGAAAGTCTGTCCCTGTGTCCTACTCAACATTTCATACCCTCAGATACTGCATTTGGTTTTTACTTCCATTCACACCTTCGAGCATCTGAACGTCTCCTTGGCTGGGGTAGGTTATAGGGTGGTGCCCTCCACAGAGTTCTGCATGTAGATACACGTCACCTAATGTTTGTTCATTGACTGGCTGCATTAACTATGTGTGTGCTAAGCTGCTTCAGTCTTATCTGACTCTCTGGGACCCTACGGACTGCAGCCCGCCAGGCTCCTTTGTCCATGGGATTCTCCAGGCAAGAATACTGGAGTGGGTTGCCATTCCCTCCTCCAGCAGATCCTCCCAACCCAGGGATGGAGTCTGTGTCTCATGCCTCCTGTATTGGCAGGCAGGTTCTTTACCACTAGTGCCACCTGCGAAGCCCACATTAACTGTACCATTTCAATAATCTATAAACATTTTGGAGAAAGTTAAACAGAGATGAAAAGGTGAAGGAAGGTATAGCCAAAGTCTTCATGCATTGAGTGCTATGCTGTGTGAACAAGAAATTATATGTGTCATGCAATCAACCTGAGGGAGGAGTAGATGGAAGTTTCATTTAAGGGGCAGGGGACTTGGGTAAATTCTATCACTCTTCCTTAGAACATGGCAATGCAAAGACCTTGGTACCAGTATTTCTATTACCATTATTCATAGTCATAGTATTACTATATTGACCTTAATGTTTGTTTAGCACTTTACAGCATAAGAAGGGCTATTTATATGTATTATCTCATTTAATCTTTCTAGTGAACCAGGAGGTAATTTTTACTGGGCTATCACAATTCATAATAATATTATTGCATTGACATTAAAGTTTGTTTAGCACTTTACAGCATAAGAAGGGAGATTTATGTGTTTTATCTCATTTAATCTTCCTAATAAACCATGAGATCACCTTTACAGTGCTTTGCCATTTTACACATGGGGCAACAGAAGTTCTGAAAAGCTAAAAATTACTGAATCACACTCAGTAAATGGCAGAGATGGGATTCAAAACCAAGTCCTCTGGCTCTAAATCTCCACGCCATGTTTCCCCACAGCTGTACTCTGCTCACACAAGAAAGCTACAAAAATGAACATTGTTTGGAGCCCCAGCTCAAGTTGAGATTGTGATACAAATCATGTAATGTAAACTTACCACAAAATAATTTCCTTCTTCTGGTTTAGTGTGGATTTCTTTTGTGCCACAATAAAACGTCCGCAAAGAATTTAGCACCAATATCTTCCTTCCTTAGAGACGGTCATTTATTTCTCCTCTCTGGCAGGCTGGCCACGGTGGAGAGTGAGCCTTTGGGTGTTTCCCAGTGTGCGGCACACAGCACCCATGCCACCTATTCCGGTGAATTACACTCACTTGGGAGCCAAGACAAATGTCAGACACACTTCTGTAATCTACACTTGCAATTTTTCTGAATTTCCTTGGAAACACTGCCCTATTTGGGTGTTGTTTCTGAGACAGGTTATGGGATATGGTTGTCATTTTCAAATGAAGATTTGAAAAGAAAAAAGCCCAATTCGTATCCTGCCGTGGAAAACCATTTAAACCCATCTCCATGAAATTCATGTTAAAATTTAAGAGCATAACTGTACTAACTCAGAGAAAATAGACAGGAAAGCCTTTTGCAGAGTGTAGCTTTATGCAAATATGAGAGGATGTTACAATTATTAAAACTCACACAGAGGTAAATCTTCACAATCTATCTTTGCTGCAGCAAAAATCATTAATGCTGAATAATTAATCATCCAAAGAAGACAAAGCTAAATCAATGATAAATGGCTCTAAAAGCAGAAAAAAAACTTCTGTCAAAATTCTAAATTGGAGGGATGAAATAGATATAGGAATATAAACTGGAACAGAAAAAAAAATTTGTTATTTGATGGAGATCAGACAGTAAGGTAAATGATCTGCCTGCCAATGCAGGAGAGGTGGGTTCTATCTCTAGGTTGGGAAGACCCCCTGGAGAAGGAAATGGCAACCCACTCCAGTATTCTTGCCTGAGAAATCCCATGGACAGAGGAGCCTGGTGGGCTACAATCCATGGGGTCGTAGAGTCAGACACAACTGAGTGACTGACCACACAGGCAGACACTGAAGGGCTACTATATGTCAAGTACTTTCTAGGTATTTTTCACACTTTATCTCTCAATCACTTCTCCCAATAAATCTATGAGGTATGCTTAAAAAAAAATTTTTTTTTTTTGTCTAGTTTTTGGTTGAGCCATGGTGCAGCATGTGGGATACAGGATCTTAGTTCCCAGACCAGAGATCAAACTTGCACCCCTTGCAATAGAAACTCAGTGTCTTAACCACTAGACCACCAGGGAAGTCCCTTGGAGCTCATATTTTTAGGCCTCTTTTTCAAGGTCCCATAAGTAGAAAAACACCAGAATCTGATTCTAAGTCAAATGTCTGTTCACAATGACACGCCACTTTCTGAACAAATTAAGCAGATTTAATCATTGTCTCTCTAACGCTGGCAATAACTACTTCAGAACTGATTAACCTTGTGTGTTTATGTGTGCAGGGAACTATGAGCTGGAGAGGCTGGTCTTTTCACAACATTTACCAGTCACCACAGAAGCTTGGCGTGTGGGTCTTCCTGGCCAATTCAGCGGCGATGCAACCAACGGCCAGGGTTGTGTGTCTCAGGGAGACAGCCTCTCTACACTTCCCATTTCAAGGCTGTAACACCGTTCCATCTGACATTTCTGAGGAATCTGCTTTCTTGTGTTGGGGCTTAAAGATTAAAATTCAGGCCCAGGTTTCTTATAAATTAAGGCAGAGAGTTGCAGAAATATCATCTGAAGATATCTGCTTTTCTTTCAGGTATACATACACACTCTCACACAGAGTCTAATCTGGCCATATATGGATGGAGAAACTAATGTTCCTGGCTTTCCTCTCAGGAATAAGATAAGGTTTAACCCCAAAGATGGAGGCCAGAGGATTACCCCGAACACCCAGTGGAGAAGATTAGACTTGAACCCCCCAGATGCAGAGATCTGCATTGTGGAATTGACCCTGAGAAAGGGATTTGCAGATCAGTCATACACAGTGCCTGGTAGAGTCAGGATTAAAGTGCCTCAATTTCTCATTTCTCCCTCAGAGCTCGGATAACTTCAGACCCTAGGAATCGAAGTTCCATATGCTGGAAAAACAGACAGGACTGCACAGACTTTCTGTTGTTATTGTTATATTGTTGTCAAGCTATTTTATCTTTAATCTCCAAAATCTAAGAAGCATCAGAGCATCATTTACTTCTTTGAAGTTAAATAAAATTATGCAGGTGTAGGAAATTACCTGTATTAGTCAATGAAAAAATATTTGAACATTAACTCCAGAGATGATACTATGCTAGGCACCAAATGGGCAGGGGGAGGAAGAAACAAATCATAATCTTTAGGGTTTTAAAAGAGTAGCATATATATTTTCCATTTAATGGGGAGCTGCAATGTTCTGGGCACTGTACTAAGAGCTTTATAAACACTCTGTCTTCACAACAAGATTAGGAGGCAGATGGTGTCCTATTCTGCAGAATAAGAAACAGACTCAAAGATTAAGCAGGTTGATTGTTCAAGGTCATAGCCAGCTAATGATGGGGTGGAGACTGGAACTCTGGTTTAAAGTCCTCTGAAGGCTCTGTCCAGCATGTCATACTGTCTTCCAACCTACATGGAGAGACTGATGTCTCCAGAAAGGACTGTGATGAAATAAAATAGGTTTTCAAAAACCATAAGCTCATATGTTTTCTTTTAATGTACAAACTATTCATATACTGATTATAAAAGAAAAGTGAAAGCAAAGTTGCTCAGTTGTGTCCGACTCTTTGCAACCCCATGGACTGTAACCTACCAGGCTCCTCCAATAATGGGATTTTCCAGGCAAGAATACTGGAGTGGGTTGCCATTTCCTTCTCCAGGGGATCTTCCCGACCCAGGGGTCGAAGCTGGGTCTCCCCCATTGTAGGCAGGCACTTTACCATCTGAGCCACCAGGGAAGTCCTTTACTGATTATAAAGATGCTATCAATCCTGTTTGGATTTACTGTCAGAATTCTAGGACACATTGTTTAAGATAGCCTCAGGGATAACAAACCTTTGTTCTCTTATCTTTAGACAAAAAAAAAAAATCACCTTTTATATGGGTCTGATTTTTGGTTATAATGGATCAATCCATTGAATGAATTAAGTGATTAACCTGGATAACAGAATTAAAACAAAACAAACAAAAAAAAAGAAAACAAAGGGTGATCATAAAGTAATGAGAATGTAACTGTATACTTCCTGGAATGTTGGATTCTGAACCAGCGCCACTATCTTATTTTCATACCTCATATGAATGCATGTAAAAAAAATAAATTTACCAATAAGAAGGAGACCCTATTTAAGATCCAATGAATGGAAGAGAAAAATGAGCCACGAGAGAGCTATTTTGGAGGGCTTGGATAGATCAGGGATCTTACTGAAAACCACTTGATCTGATATTACTTGCCTTGTAAACGTGACCCTTAGTTGCCTCTTTTGTTCACAAAAAAAGCAAACCTGATTGCTTGGAACAAAAATATCGAAACTGAGGAATTTTAAAGATTAAAATATTTTAAGATTTTGAATAATAAATTATTAAGGATTACACAAGTTTAGAAGGGGACAGATTAATGTCCAGATGCAAACATCTGAACCATTCAGAAGAGTCAGTACTTTAAATCAATTGAGTAGGGAATTCAAGATGATTCACAAGTGTTACTTCCATTTCTATTAATTTAAAAAAATTTCACCCTTTTCAAGTTTCTATTTTTGTATATATTGTATAATCTATGTAGCCTATTAGTTCATTATAACATGAATATAATAAATAAATATCACACACAATATATACATATAAGAATATATCTATACATTAACTGGGTGGGTGGGGGGGTGTGGGTTTCCCTCGTGGCTCAGCTGGTAAAGAACCAGGCTGGCAATGTGAGAGGCACGAGACAAGGGTTGGCTCTCTGGGTCAGGAAGATCCCCTGGAGGAGGAAACAGCAACCCACTGCAGTATTCTAGACTGGAAAATGCTATGGACAGCGGAGCAGGGCAGGTACAGCCCGGGAGGTTGCAAAGAGTAGGACATGACTGGGCACACTCAGACATACATTAATTGATGACGTAGCACGTGATCAAAAACTTTGGCACCCCTGCTCCAGACTGTCAAGAGAAACAGGGTGGGACAGGCTCAATGTGCAAGAATGATGCTACCACTGGCGCTGCTTTAGCTGAGCATTTTTTTCTGTAATAACCACAGGGGTGGTCTGGAGAAGGATCTTTAGTGCTTCGGTTGCTTACTACCTTAGAGTCTTTCTTTCTGCACTGTGATTTTGGACTTAGGCTGATACACCTGCATGAGACATCCTTGTTGGGAAAGTAGGTCATTGTCCAATGTGCTCCATTTGGGAGTGGAGGAATATGATTATGACCTAAGTGAGATGCACAAAGCAGAGTACAGTTAAAAAGACCCTTGATCTCCACGGTGGAGACTCATGCTGAAAGAAGTGTTTTCATTGACTGGTGTTGGTGTGCAATGCCAAGCAGGAAATTAAAAAGTTATAGACTGACTGTCAGAGCTTAAAGACCTTAGAGGTCATCTGGTCCACACTCTCATTTTACAGTGAGGAAGCTGAGGTCAATAGCATTAGAACTTAACTATGTTGTTATGTAAGACTCTTGTCTTTAATGCAGAAGATAAGCACAATCTAATGTTTTTTTGGGCCAGTCCAACTCTTGGCTGGGCTCAGAAGGAGGACTTGTACCTGAGACTAGGAAAATGTTTTACTTTATAAGAAATGCAAATTTCACTTGATTTACATTAGCATATTTTTCCTCTATTTATATGTGGAAATTGTTACAAGGAGACAATATTGAAGAGACCACATTGTGATATCTGTAATGCTTCAAACATACGTAGCAAACATAGGGGACAAATTCAAACATAGCAAAGTTTGGTCTTATTCTATGAGTATAAGCCATTTAGCATTTTATTCATCCTCTCAGGGACAGAAATACTAAATATTATAGAAGTGTCTTATAATGGCCAATGTCAAAATTTTCTCAAGCATTTTTATGGCTAATCCTTGAGAGGTTTTCTATATATTTTTTATTGACAGCAACTGAGAACATAATGCAATGATAATTCTCAAAAGGAAAATGTTAATTATTTAACTCTGTATGATTTTTCTAGAAGGAGTGTTTTAGCCTCTATGTGTTGCATTAATTTATACATTTGATTTCCTCCAAGGATATCCAGTCTGAGTTTATGCCTCTGCAATACCACATGCTTTTCCCAGGTTTCCATTCCCCCTGTCTGGAATGTTCTTCCTGCCTAGCTAATGTCTCTATTTCCTTACAAACTTAGTTCAGGGGTTGCCTTAGAGAACTTCCCTTGGCTATTTCTTTGCAGAGAACAGAATTCTTCCTCTTTTGGGGTACTTTTATTATGACATTCCTCAGACTTTGTTGAAATTATCTATGGAATTGCCCAGTCCTTACACTAAGTCTTGAATTCTAGCGTTACAGAGAGATTCTTCTTTATCTCTACATCTTCAAGGCCTAGCAAGTGGTAGCTCCAGAATCATATTATTAGAGAAACACACACTATTTTTAGAATCTTATTAAAGAACAACTAAAAATATCCCGAAGTCTTATGAAGACTGGTTATATAGTAATTTACTATTTACTTCATGTAATCAACAGTTCTTGAATTAAATAAGCCATTCAGTTGCTTCAAAAGAGACATCTTGCATTTGTTTCATATCAAATAGTGTGATATCAGTAAGTTAACTCTGCTCAGAGCTTCAGATCAAGCTGAGAGAACTCTAGGTAATTACCTTTGGAGAGCATGAGTAGCTAAAACTACAACTAATAAACTATTGGAGAAGTAAAATAATACTCTGGCCTCAGCCTCTTCTTTGAAAATTGTTTATTTTGGTCTGTTTCTCTCATCTTACATTAATATCTATAGTTCAAAAGGAATTATTGCTTTAATATACTAGAATTCTTTTTTTGTCCTAGGCAGCCATGAAACGCATGCTTTAAAAATGTAGTCGCTTGATAAATTTGTTTCATGTCAATTTCTTTCTGGAGGAAAACTAAATGTTTTAACCTATGATTCCATGTTTTTGATCCTGCTGGGTTGGCACATTATAGATGCTTGTCCCTTCTACATTTAAATTAAAGGAAGAAAATAGCTATAAATTTTATGACCTAGATAAAAATCATATTCCTGTACAATCTCTCATCCTTATAGCTTGATACTTTCTTAGGTTCTGAGAATTGATTTAAAGAAATCTAATTTCTTCCTTACTATTTATGGATTTCTCTCCCTTTTTATTCTTCAAGTAGCTTCTGCAGGGAAAACAAAGACTTGCCAGTGTGATGCTGATGGTTTGATTCTCTTGTGTTAATTTAAACCTAAACAACTATTGCAAAATTAAAACACTGCATATGAAGGCTCAATTTTTTTCCCCTGAAGAAAAAGTTTTAGCATGAAGTCTGTTCCACTAGACTCCATATGCACCTACAGAACTAACAAACCATAGCAAAGAATATACTTTCATCATTCTCTCAAACATCCATTATGCCAATGATAACCTCTTTCAAGAAAAAAAAGATAGTCTTATTCTTGCATGTTTATTTCTAAGTCCCTTTGTCTCTCCAAAGGACCAGATTTGTGATTATGAAAAGGTCCTCCCTAAGTAAATGATGACGTGTTAAATTTCAATAGTGAATAAAGTCAAGAATAAGAAAGCAAGGCTTAGAAAGGTGAAGAAATAATTTATGGCGCTCCTGTATTCATTCATCCACTCATCCAGAGAAAGCGCTGAGTCGTACACAGAGAAGAGGCTGATTCCCAATCTCCTCTCAAGGAACTTAAAAGATAGTAGGGAAGGAGAGGTATGTCCAAGAGTAACCACTGCCTTAGACAGGAAGTCACGTATGCATGCCAAGTCACTTCAGTTGTGTCCGACTGTTTGCAACATCATGGACTGCAACCTGCCAAAGCTCCTCTCCATAGGATTCTCCAGGCTAAAGTACTGGAGTGGGTTACCATTTCCTGCTCCAAGACAGGAAGTCATGTTTCCATATACACAGATATGGCCCTATCAGTTGTTTGAACATTTAAACACTCCAATTCTGATGGGTTATGACTACTCCCCAGGTCTTGCAGGCGTCCCTCTTGCCCCTCAGATCCTAGCCAGAGACGCGCTTCCTGTCACCTCTCACAGTCCAGCAGATAACAGCATGATGCTTGTGCCAAGCAGGAGTTCCAGCGCTACTCTTGCTGTTGGGCCGTGGCCAGGGTAATTCCGGTTGTAAAACATTTGGCTAACCATCCTCGGATAAGTGATATGACGAGGAAATCAGATTGACTGGAAAATAACTGAGGAAATAATTGAGACTCCATTTTGAGGCCCAGGTTTGGGGAATGTCTTCAGAAAATTCTGGCTTTTATGATACAAAAACCAAGGTTGTATGCTGGGCTTACTACTAAAACATGTGTACTTTAATAGCTCAGGTGGAGCCTCTCAAAACACAGGCATGGAAGTTTAGTTCCTTTGTCTGCCACCCGTAATTTTCAGCTTGTGTTGTCAAATTTGCATTTGAAGCCGCTATTAAACCACAGCATCAAAATAACGATGACAGTTGCTGCAGAATATAAGAAATCAAAAGAAAAGGAAAAAACTCAACCTCTGAAGAGAAGAATGGCTCCAAATGCGGTAATTACCCAGAGCCCTGAAGAGCTTCATTCACATGTAATGTATACTTCACACGAGGGAGGAAGTGCTATACAAACAAATCTGCACAGAACCTACAATTCCATCCGCCCAACACCGGGCAGGAACTGCTCCCACGTCTAGACAAGAGTGACTCAGAAAAATAAGTACTTTGGTGTGGAGCAGAGGCACTCAGGAAAATCTGTCAAAATCAGCATGGAAGTCATAACAAAAGGAAGATAAATTTGGTTTGTCTTTGTTAAACCAAGAGAGGTGGGTCTTTGCTTCTAACTGTTCAGCACTTCCTTTGTTTATTCTGGCTGAAAAAACTTTTTGATTCTTACAGACTTTGATGAGACCTGATAAACTAGTAAGTACATAAATATCGGGTGGTGGTGGTGTAGTCGCTAAGTCACGACCGACTCTTGCAACCCCATGGACTGTAGCCCGCCAAGCTACTCTGTCCAAGGGATTTCCCAGGCAAGAATACTGGAATAGGTTGCCAGTTCCTTCTCCAGGGAATCTTCCTGACCCAGGGATTGAACCCACGTCTCCTGCATTGGTAGGCGGATTTTTTTTACCACTGAGCCTCCAGGGAAACCCTAAGTCTGTCTAAACCCAAGTAATAAATTTATATAGGTTTTACTTTCACTTTTATTTTTACTGTACCAAACAGAAAAAGTAAACCCATCCTCATTTCTACCTTCCAGAGGCAACCCCTTTTAACTTCTTTCACTATCTTTTCCTTTTGCAATATATAGTCACTCCACAATTTTAACTAGCCTGTTAGTAGTGTTATTGCTTCCTTGGCCAGTTTTGAACACCATTTCTTTACTTTCTGCTCTTAAGCCATCTGACCTACTGACCAAACCAAGCAGAATAAATCTCCTAAATGCTCCCATATCCTATTCTCTTCAGGTGTTGCAATATTTAGTTAAACAATAACATATAGTTAGTGTTACATTTTTGTGATTAAATGTTACTGCTAAAGTAAAAAGTGGGCTTCCCTGGTGGCCCAGTGGTTAAGAACCCACCTGCCAAGCAGGAGACGTGGGTTTAATACCTGCGTTGGGAACATCACCTGGAGAAGGAAATGGCAACCCACTCCAATATCCTTGCCTGGGAAATCCAATGGACAGAGGGACCTGGGAGGCTACAGTCCATGGGGCCACAAAAGAGTCAGACATGACTGAGCACCTGAGCATGCTCAACGAGTATTCTAGGACTACAGAATTATTTTTTCCAGGAGTTAAGTTGCCACTTCCCCTCACACTTAAGATTAGGTTCATAAATGTACTATTATCTCCCCAGTCCAAATTTTTCAAAAGATCTGTCAAATCACTTGTACCTAATATTTTCCAAATATCTAATCACTATCAGATAGTCTAGTTGCTCTAATCCTTCCTCTTTAATGGAAACTTTTCTCCCATAATCCTCTACATTGCTGTTCCAATCTTGCCTGTTCTCTGTAAACCTGTTGTGTGCTAATATTCAAGATTTCCCTATATCTTTCTTTTTAATCTGGATCCCCCATTTCTTGTTCCCCATATCTCTCTTGTCTTTGATTTACTCCTTTATTATTATTATTATTTTTAAATTATTTTTGGTTGTGCCATGCAGCATGCAAGATTTTAGTTCTCAGATCAGGGATCAAACCCATGTACCCTGCAGTGGAAGCATGGAGTCTTAACTGCTGGACCAAAAGGGAAGTCCCAGGTTTACTCCTTTCTATTTCCAAAAATAAATTCTCAATAAACTTCCTCACCATTAGGATTTCCTCTTCACGCCCAGTGTTCTGAAATTTCATGGAGGTATGCCTTATTGATGGGGTTATTCTTTCCTCTCTCTCTTTCATTTATTGTGCTGGCCATCAAAGGTACCTTTCAATCTGAAGATCTGTGTTGTCCAGGTCTGGGAAATTTTCATGTGTTACATCTTTTATATATTTGATATAAAAACAGTTTTATTCTGTTTTCTCTTTTGGAACCCTTTACTAGTCAGATGTTGGACCTCCTGAATTGGTCTTCTAACGTTTTTCATCCTTTGTCTCTTATTTTTAATTTCCTTTTGTTATTGTTATTCTTTAGCAAATAGTAATTTGCTATTCTCTGGCAGATTTCCTCAACTTTATCTTCCAACTCTTCTATTTAATGCTATTATTTTTAGTTTTAAATTTTTAGGATCTTTCTTGTTCTCTGCTTCATTTTCATAGCAACTGTGGCAGATACACACCTTGAGATAACCCGATGAGTCACCTTTTAATCAAATATCCTCCTAGGCTTCCCTGGTGGCTCAGTGGTAAAGAATCAACCTGCCAGTGCAGGAGACATAGGTTCGATCCCTCATCTGGAAAGATCTCACATTCTGTGGTGCAACCAAGCCTGTGTACCAGAACTACTGAGCTTCTGCCCTAGAATCCCTGCTCTGCAACAAGAGAAGCCACCACAACAAGAAACCTGTACACCACAACTAGAGGGTAGCTCTCACTTGCTGCGACCAAAGAACAGCCTGTGTGCACCACTGAAGACATAGCATAGCCAATAAATAAACTTTTAAAAAATTCTAAGATTAACGTATCTATATATATAATCCCCCCTGCTCCTTGAACTTGGGCAGGTCCTTTGATTTGCTTCTAGCCAAAAAAATATGGCAAAACCAATGAGAGGGTCCCTTCCATGATTAGGCTATATCATATTGTAAATGTAGAGGTTAGACTGCTATAACTACATTGTGGTATATCCGACTACGTCTTAGCAGAGTTGAATGAGAGATTGATCCACTGGCCTTGAAGAGGGACACGGCCATTTGGAGAGGGCCTATGAGAGCACCATCCGGCAAGGAACAGAGGTGGGGCTTTAGAAGCCAACAGCAGTCCCTTGCTGACAAGACAGCAAGAGAACAACCTCTTACAAGCACAAGACATTGCATTCTGCCAGCAACAACATGTGCTTGAAAGAGAACTCCAAGCTTCAAAAAGGAAGACAGCTCAGGTGACACCTTGATTGCAACCTGCAGAGAACCCAGTTAAGCCTTGCCTGGACACTTGACCCATGGAAACTTTGGAATAAAAAAAATAGATGCAATTTTAACCTATTAAATTTTTGGTTATTTGTAATGGAGTAATAGATAATTAACATAGCAACCTACTATTCTATCTTGTGGTTGCAATTTATCTTCCTTTGTCTCCCTGAAGATTTCTTTACTTTCATAATAACAAGCTTCATTTTTTTTAAGGAAAGCTTTAATTGTTTTCATGTTGGGGGCTTCCACAAATCTCTGATAAAAATTGGGTGAAAGTTCATAATTAAAGAAAGGAACTAAAAGCTGCTTGAAAGTCTTGTTAGGGGAAGCACACTGATTGAAACCGCCCACCCTGGCCAGGCACCATAGTAACCATTTGCATGAGTTGCTTTATGGCAGGAGATCCTGATAAGGAATACGGAGCTAATAGGCCACCACCAGCCGGAAGAGTTCGGGAAAGATGAGAGGAGACACTACCTGTCCGTCCACTTCCCAGAATCCCTCTTGCTAGCATCCATCTTGGCTGAGCGATGCGTGCGCCACCAGGAAAGACTGAATTAGAATGATTGGCCAAAGACCACCCGGAAACTAATCCCATCACCATAAAACCCAAGACTGCAAGCCACGCGGCAGAGCAGTTCTCCTGGGTTCCCTTACCTACTGCTCTCCACCCGGGTGCCCTTTCCCAATAAAATCTCTTGCTTTGTCAGCATGTGTCTCCTCGGACAATTCATTTCCGAGTGTTAGACAAGAGCCCAGTTTCGGGCCCTGGAAGGGGTCCCCCTTCCTGCAACAGTTTTATTGATCATGAATGATATATAAGTTTTTGTTGTTGTTGCTACTTGTTAAGGAATTCCAAATTATAGTAATTACAGGCCTTTATCTCTGGGGCAATTTCATTTTCCAGAGATAAAATTCTAATTCCCTGCCTAGTGGTTACTGTCTGGTCGCTGCATTCTGGAGACAGACTCTTTTCATCTTTAGTTCTGAGCTTTACACTTGACCTCCAAAAACAGACAAATAAGCAAAAAACCCTGATTTTTATTGCTTGCTCATTTCTGTGTCAATACCCTTCCTTGGCTAATTTTAAGCTACCAATGGGACATGGATGTGTGAACAGAGTTGGGAAGAGATGTGTACTGCTGGCTCCTGAAAGTCATTATGCACTGCCTCTAGCACACCACTGGGCCCCAGAATCCAAAGTGTCTCCCATTTCAATTTCCCCAGAGAATAAACTTCTAAATATTGATGTACTGTGTGTGTGTAGGTTGCTGCAACAGAGAGTTGGAAATCACAAAGGAGAAAAATAAATGGGAAATGAGGGCCTAGGGTAAAAATTTCCAGTGTCCCAATTCTTAGTTCAATTCTGAAATCACAGACCTTAAAAAGCAAAAGAATGAAATGCCAGGCTATATCTGTGAGCTTTCTTAGACATAGGAGAAGCTTTTCATGTTTGAGCTTGTTCTCAGGGACCATATCCGATGACTGAAGGAATCCAGACCCAATCTTTTCAGCATAATCCCAGAAAAAAAGGCATCTTTCATCCTCAGCCCCTTATTTAGATGTCTCATGCATGTATCCCTTAACAGTTTAGGAACTGTCAAATTAAGGGTTAGCATCTCCCAGACTTGTAATTTTAACCTGTCTTCCTTTGATATGCAAAGAGCATCATCAGCTTAAATGACAGATTTACCAGGAGCTCTTCACACCTTTATCCTTTCCTAGCAGTTTAGTTGGCTTCTCAGTCGAAGGAAGTCACAGCAAAACCCTCTGAGGACAAAGCAGTGTTCCCAGGTCCTTGCCTGCTGATCCTATTCCAAGCCAGGGCCCAGTTCCAAAACTTTGGTTCCAAGTTTGAGAAGGGCTAAGATACAACACAATACTGTTTGTCCTTTTGCTCGGACATAGTGGAGGGCAGCAGGGGGCCAGAGGCCAGTTTACTGAGATAACAAGACTAGCTTCTCTCCTTTCCTTTAAGTAAAAGGGGAATGATCTTGGCAGCACCCTGAGGGCTAGGGAGTCCTGGGAAGAACCTGGCTGGTGTTCCCATCCCTCCTCCTCTCTCCTGGAGGGTTTCTGTCTGATCCTTCTAATCTCCGCAGGGTTGGCCAGGCCAACTGGGCAGCTGCATTCCAACAGGGGTAGTGGTGCCTCTTTGAAGTTGGAGGCTGTGCTTGTCTTGCTCTGTGGGAGGCTGCAGCACAGAGCTACATCTCTGCCAAATGTTCAGAATAATGGAGACCAGGGCTGCATCCCTTCCAGGAGAGGTTTCCTAGGACAAGAGGACCCAGGGCTGCCATTTACAAGGCCTCCAAACAGACCAGTTGCAAGGTTCTTGCCTGGCCCAGTAAAATCCAGATGCTGTCCTTTGCATTCTCAAGGTATTTTTATTACATAGAGAAAGCATAGATTTCTCCGTCTTACCATATTGATTTTCTACATTGCTTTTTTTTTGAAAAGTGAAATTTAGTTTTTTTGGAAAAAACTACAGAATATTTGTTGGAAAATATAGAGAATGCAAAAGAGAGAGATACAACCCAGAGAAAACCATTATTAAGATCTTGAAATATTTTTCCAACCACTTTTTTTCACTAAAGATTTTTTTTGTGGTAAAATTCACATAACGTAAAATTTATCATCTTAACCATACTTAAGTGTTACAATTCAGTGGCATTAAGGGTATTCACAATGTTGTGTAATCATCACCACAATTTCCATATTTTTTCATCATCCTCAACAGAAACCCTACAACCATTATATCACAACTACTTATCTCCAATTCCCACCAGACACTGGTTATCTCTAATCTACTATACCTTTCTATGTATTTGCCTATTTAAATAGCTCCTGTAAGTGGAATCACATAGTGTTTGTTCTTTTTTGTCTCTGGCCTATTCCACTTAGCATATTTTCAAATTTTATTTCATGCTGTATCATATATCAGAACGGCGTTCCTTTTATGGAGGAGTAATATTTCATTGTATGTGTTTACCACACTTTATTTATCCATTCATCTGCTGATAGACACTTGGTTTGTTTCTACCTTTTGGCTACTATATATAATGCTGATATGAACGTTTGTTTATAAGCATCTGTTTGAGTTTCTGTTTTCCGTCCTTTGAGTCTATACCTATGAGTGGAACTGTTGGATCACATGGTAATTTCACATTTAAGTTTTTGAGAAAACATGAACTTTCTCCCAAACAGCTGTACCATTTTATATTCACACTAGCAATGCATAAGGGTTCCAATTCTTCCACATCCTTCCCAATACTTGCTATTTTCTTTTGTTTTTTTTTTTTTTATGACAGCCATGCTAATGGAAATGAAGTGATATCCCATTGTGTTTTTTATTTGCATTTCCCTGATGGCTGATGATGTTGAGCTTCATGTGCTTACTGGCCATTTATATATTTTTTCATGGAAATATCTACTCGAGTCTTTTGCTCATTTTTTAAATTGGGTTGTTTCTCTTTAGTTTGTTTCCAGTCAACTTTATATACATTTCTTTCCCTTTAATTCCACAGATGAGATCATAGAGCATGTACTTTTGTACCCTGATTTTCCACAGAACAATTAATGTAACTGAGCAGGGCCCCATAGGGCCTTCCCAGGACAGGCCTTTCATCATATCCTCTGTTTCAGTTCCTCTCTGAAGCACCCAGATAACAGTATTTGATGCACATTTCCCTAGTTGTTTGACAGATATGGACCCCTCCCCTTTAAATCAAATGTGTTAAATACTGGATGACTATAAGCACACATCCCCAGGCCTCCTGGAGTCCAAGGACTGATAATGTTAACCACTGTGACACCAACCTAATCAATAGCACACTAGAGAATTGTGCATGAACTGATCATATACCCTGTGACTGCCCCCTCCCCTGCCTGGCCTTTAACAATGCTTTGTGGAAACCTTCAAGGGAGCCCGAGGCTTTTCAGGGCAAGAGCCATCCATCTCCTTGCATGGCCCTGCAATAAACCCTTCTCGCTTTTGGTTTGTTTGGACTCAGTGTGTGTCAGGCACACGGACTCATGCTAACATTAAGATGGCTTATTATGTCTGTTTCCATTCTATCACACTGTGCCCATGAAGGGCAGTGACCAAGTTCATATCTCAATCTCATCTTTTAATCAAAGGGAAATTACAATGTGCAATGCTCTTTCAAGCCTCTGGTTCTTTGCACATTCTCTCTGGTTGCCACTATCTACCCAACTCTCTTCAACTACTTCAGTCCAGTTCAGTCACTCGGTCATGTCCGACTCTTTGTGACCCCATGGACTGTAGCACTCCACACTTCCCTGTCCATCACTGACTCCTGGAGCTTACTCGAACTCATGTCCATCGAGTTGGTGATGCCATGCAACCATCTCATCCTCTGTCATCCCCTTCTCCTCCTGCATTCAATCTTTCATAGCATCAGGGTCTTTTCTAGTGAGTCAGTTCTTCTTATCACGTGGCCAAAGTATTTGAGTTTCAGCTTCAGCATCGGTCCTTCCAATTAATATTCAGGACTGATTTCCTTTAGGATTGACTGGTTGGATCTCCTTGCAGTCCAGGGGACTCTCAAGAGTCTTCTCCAGCACTGCAGGTCAAAAGCATCAATTCTTCAGTGCTCAGCTTTCTTTAGAGTCCAACTCTCACATCTATACATGACCAATGGAAAAACCATAGCTTTGACTAGACAGACCTTTGTTGGAAAGTAAAGTCTCTGTTTTTTAATATGCTGTCTAAGTTGGTCATAACTTTTCTTCCAAGGAGCAAGCATCTTTTAATTTCATGAATGCAAGCACCATCTGCAGTGATTTTGGAGCCCAAGAAAATAAAGTCTGTCACTGTTTCCATTGTTTCGCATCTATTTGCCACGAAGTGATGGGACCAGATGCCATGATCTTAGTTTTTTTATGTTGAGCTTTAAGCCAGCTTTTTCACTCTCCTCTTTCACTTTCATCAAGAGGCTCTTTAGTTCCTCTACACTTTCTGCCATAAGGGTGGTATTATCTGCATATCTGAAGTTATTGATATTTCTTGCTGCAATTTTGATTCCAGCTTGTGCTTCATTCAGCCTGGCATTTCACATGATGTACTCTGCATAGAAGTTAAAAAAGCAGGGTTACAATATACGGCCTTGACGTACTTGTTTCCCATTTTGGAACCAGTCTGTTGTTCCATGTCCTGTTCCAACTGATGCTTTTGACCTGCATACAGATTTCTCAGGAGGCAGGCCAGGTGGTCTGGTATTCCCATCTCTTGAAGAATTTTCCACAGTTTATTGTGATCCACACAGTCAAAGGCTTTGGTGTAGTCAATAAAGTAGAAGTAGATATTTTTCTGGAACTCTCTTGCTTTTTCTATGATCCAAAAGATGTTGGCAATTTAATCTCTGGTTCCTCTGCCTTTCTAAATCCAGCTTGAACATCTGGAAGTTCACGGTTCATGTAGTGTTGAAGCCTGGCTTGGGGAATTTTG
Source organism: Cervus canadensis (assembly GCF_019320065.1). Taxonomy (NCBI): domain Eukaryota; kingdom Metazoa; phylum Chordata; class Mammalia; order Artiodactyla; family Cervidae; genus Cervus; species Cervus canadensis. Next base: position 81,686,296 of record NC_057392.1, read on the forward strand.
AGGATTACTCTGCTAGTGTGTGAGATGAGTGCAATTGTGTGGTAGTTTGAACATTTTTTGGCATAGCCTTTCTTTGGGATTGGAATGAAAACTGACCTTTTCCAGTCCTGTGGCCACTGCTGAGTTTTCCAAATTTGCTGGCATATTGAGTGCAGCACTTAAACATCATCACCTTTTAGGATTTGAAATAGCTCAACTGGAATTCCATCACCTCCACTAGCTTTGTTCATAGTGATGCTTCCCAAGGGTCACTTGACTTTGCATTCCAGGGTGTCTGGCTCTAGGTGAATGATCACACCATCATAGTTATCTGGGTCATGAAGATCTTTTTTGTATAGTTCTGTGTGTTCTTGTTACCTCTTCTTAATATCTTCTGCTTCTGTTAGGTCCATACCATTTCTGTCCTTTATTGTGCCCACCTTTGCATGAAATGTTCCCTTGGTATCTCTAATTTTCTTGAAGAGATCTCTAGTCTTTCCCATTCTATTGTTATCTTCTATTTCTTTGCATTGATCAATGAGAAAGGCTTTCTTATCTCTCCTGGCTATTCTTTGGAACTCTGCATTCAAATGGGTATGTTTTTCCTTTCCTCTTCTGCTTTTAGCTTCCCTTCTTTTCTCAGCTATTTATAAGGCCTCCCCAGACAACTCTTTTGCCTTTTTGCATTTCTTTTTCTTGAGGATGGTCTTGATCAATGCTTCCTGTAAAATGTCACAAACTTCCATCCATAGTTCTTTAGGAACTCTGTCAGATCTAATCCCTTGAATCTATTTATCACTTCCACTGTAAAATCGTAAGAAATTTGATTTGGGTCATACCTGAGTGGTCTAGTGGTTTTCCCTACTTTCTTCAATTTAAGTCTGAATTTGTAAATAAGGAGTTCATGATCTGAGCCACAGTCAGCTCCCGGTCTTATTTTTGCTGACCGTATAGAGCTTCTCCATCTTTGATTGCAAAGAATATAATCAATCTCATTTCACTATTGACCATCTGGTGATACCTATGTGGAGAGTCTTGTGCTGTTGGAAAGGGTGTTTGCTATGACCAGTGAGTTTTCTTGGTAAAATCTGTTAGCCTTTGCCCTGCTTCATTTGTACTTCAAGGTCAAATTTGCCCATTACTCCAGGCATCTCTTGACTTCCTGCTTTTGCATTCCAGTCCCCTATGATGAAAAGGACATGTTTTTTGGGTGTTGGTTCTGGAACGTCTTGTTGTTCTTCACAGAATCATTCAACTTCAGCTTCTTCAGCATTACTGGTTGGGGCATAGACTTGGGGTACTGTGATATTTAATGGTTTGCCTTGGAAATGAACAGAGATCATTCTGTCATTTTTGAGATTGCACCCAAGTATTGCTTTTCAGACTCTTGTTGACTATGAGGGCTACTCCATTTCTTTGAAGGGAATCTTGCCCACAGTAGTAGATATAATGGTCATCTGAGTTCAAGTCATCCATTCCAGTCCATTTTAGTTCACTGATTGCTAAAATGTCAATGTTCACTCTTGCCATCTCCTGTTTGACCACTTGTAATTTACCTTGATTCATGGACCTAACATTCCGGGTTCCTATGCAATATTGCTCTTTACAGCATCGGACCTTGCTTCTATCACCAGTCACATCCACAGCTGATTGTTGTTTTTGCTTTGGCTCTGTCTCTTCATTCTTTCTGGAGTTGATTCTCCACTCTTCTCTGGTAGCATATTGGGCACCTACCGACCTGGGGAGTTCATCTTTCAGTGTCCTATCTTTTTGTGTTTTCATGCTATTCATGGGGTTCTCAAGGAAGAATACAGAAGTGGTTTGCCATTCCCTTCTCCAGTGGACCACGTTTTGTCAGAATTCTCCACCATGACCCATCTGTCTTGGTTGGCCCTATGTGGCATGGCTCATAGTTTCATTGAGTTAGAAAAGGCTGTGGTCCATGCTATCAGTTTGATTAGTTTTCTATGATTGTGGTTTTCACTCTGTCTGCCCTGTGATGGATAAGGATAAGAGGCTTATGGAAGCTTCCTGATGGGAGAGACTGAGGGGGAAACTTAGTGAGCTTAGTGAGCTCCTGTTTATCCAGCAACACCCACCCTTCCCTGACTTAAGGCAGAGTTGATGATTCGCTTTTTTGGTTCATCACGTATCACGTGGTTCTTAATAGTTTACTGTCTGTCTTGTCTCCCAGTCTGTGAGGCCTGCTCTTAAGGGCAAAGTGCATGTCTTCTTGGTCATTGCGTCTTTACCATCTGTCAGGGATCCTGGAAAATACCAGATATTTAATAAAAGTGTGTTGAATACTGATTGAAGGAAATATGGGAATTTGTTTAAAAAACATACAGAATTTCTCTGTAAACATAAATGAGGCCCAGTTACCCCCTTCTGTACAGGCGTCAGGGGACAAAAGTAACTGACTATTTTAAAAGGCTGTATGGTTTACAAAGTGCTTTCACATGTTCTATTTTGTTTAATCTCTACAACAGCTTTGTTAAGGGAGTGGAATTGGCCTCACTTTATGGATATGTTGCAGAGAGAAGTCAATTCTGACTCCATGCTGAAACTGTTTCTTTGACTTGCTTTCTGTTGCTTTTGTTATTATAATCACACAAGATGGCCGGCCTTAGAGAGTCCCACTCCTCTGCCTGACTGTTGGGCTTCCCTGGTGGTTCAGCTGGCAAATAACCTGCCTGGCAATGCAGGAGGCAAAGAGACGTGGGTTCAATCCCTGGGTTGGGAAGATCCCCTGGAGAAGGGAATGGCAACCCACTCCAGTATTCTTGCCTGGGAAATCCTTTGGGCAGAGGAGCCTGGTGGGCTACAGTCTGTGGGGTCGAAAAGAATCAGACACAACTAAACAACTAACACTTTCACTGCCTGACTGTTAAGCTAAATGCCTTTGCTCATAACCCGGTTCACCTGTAGGTTGCAGGAAGAAAGAAATTAACACATCCCCCTGCCTGAGGCTTGCCATTCTAGGAGATATTTGCAAGATCATTGGCCTTTTCTCTTTGTTTCATCACCACCCCCATCTCTGTCCCAGAAAAGAACCTGGCATCTAGACTCTGACAAGATGGTTATTTTGAGACATTAGGTTGCCATCTTCTCAGACAGCAGGCTCTCCAAATAATGTCTTATTCCTTACCTCAACACCTTGTCTCTCAGATTCATTGGCCCATTGTGTGGCAAGCACTTGTTACAGATCCAGTGTCTCAGGGAGGTTGTGATTTGTCCAAAGTCAAACATCTGGTAAGTATTGTCCTGTAGCAAACCACTTCCATTCTGGAAATTTTACTCTGCTGTTGACTGGAGGTACAAACAGGCATACTATATCCTTTGTGCTAACTGCCCAATCCCCAAACAAATAATATTCTTAAATCCTGATTCACATAGATTTTGACAACTGGCTAAGGCCAGCTTCTTCTTCAACATAGACTCTACTTGACCAAGCCATCTCACTATGAACTTTATCTGATGCGTTATCAGACAGGCAGCATAGCAAGCACATCTTAGTGGGAAAAATGTGGGTTTCTGTGCCAGATGGACCAAGGTGAAAATCCTGGCTTAACCACTAACCAGTTTTTATCTCATGGGGCAATTATTTCATGTCTTTGAGCCTTGATTTGTTTATCTGTAAAACAGGGATTATAATAGTTGTAATATTATGATTTATAATAAGAAATGTATATTTGGTCTTCAACTCAGTTCTGGCACAGAGCTCCTAAAACCTTTGAAATTTCCTAAACAGTAAGAACACTGAAAATGAAAGGAATGGCTGTCTCTTGTTATTCATAATAAGCCCCTTTCTGCCACCCCAAAGTTTATGTTAATGAGGTGACTTTTGAAAAGACCCTAAGGATGGGAGCTAGTTGCCTGGAGAACCTACCATGTTATTCGAGGGTTGGAACTTTCAATCCCACTTCCTAATCTCTGGGGAGGAGGGCACAGATGGATTTTAAATCAGTCACCAATGGCCAGTGATCTAACCAATCATGCTTATATAATGACACCTCCATAAAAATCTAAAAGGGTGGGTGTCTGAGAACTTCCAGGTTGGTGGAATTATGGAAAAATGCTGAGACAGTGTGCTCAGAGAAAGCATGGAAGTCCCTCACCCTTTCCCCACACCTCATTCTATGCCTCTCTTCCATCTGGCTTTTACTGAGTTATATCTCTTTATAATAAACTGATAATCCAGTAATTTCTCTTCCTAGAATGCTTCCTTGGTGGCACAGTGGTAAAGAATCCTCCGGCCAATGCAGAAGATGTAAGAGACACAGGTTCGATCCCTGGGTTGGGAAGATCCCTGAAGTAGGAAATGGCAACCCACTCCAGTGTTCTAGCCTGGGAAATCCCATGGACAGAGGAACCTGGTGGGCGACAGTCTATGGGGTTGCAAAGAGTTGGACACTACTGAGCATGCAGGCATGCTTATTCCTTATTAACCTAGTAATTAAACTGTTCTGAGTTCTGTAAGAAACACTAGCAAGTTAATCACACCCAAGGAGTGGATACTGGGAACTTTTGACTTATAGCCAGTTGGTCAGAAGGGCAGATGACAATAGAACTTGCAATTGGCGTCTGAAGTGGGGACACTCTTGCAGAACTGAGCCCTTAGCCTGTGGGATCTGATGCTATCCCCAGGCAGATGGTGTCAGAATCAAGTTAGATCGTCAGATTCACAGTTCATGTCACAGAATTGCTTGATGTATGGAAAACTCATACTTCTGATGTCACAAATACAGTAGTATAGTAGGTGAGAGTAAAGGAGAGACACAAAGGAGTGTGTTTTTTCCCTTTAGAATTGTATTTTTCTCATAAGCTTGTTGTGAGGATTAGATGAGGCATGGTGTGCCTACTAGCACACACTGAGTTCCAAGTAAATGTCACTTTCCTGCCATTCCTCTGCCTAAGGACATCCTTGTGTATTATATCTATTTGCCTCATCATGCAGCTTGAGTTTTTTTTTTTTTTTTAAGGACTTAAACAGATCTTTTAGAAGAACTTAGAAGATTCTTTTCTCCCACAATGACTCTAAGAAGACTATAGTCTGTAATTTCACTGATAATTACAAGAATCCACTGCCAAACGACAGCTGATTGCCAGGACTGCCTTGCCTGGGACATTTGCCAATCTTAAGGCATGGACAAAAGGGAGGGCAGGAATGCAATCTAGGAGACCAGCTTTCTCAAAGACGTCCTCAGGAGAGAACCGCATGGCATGAATGAATGAATACCAGCACAAGAAGACATCCCTTGAAGCTGAGAGGGTCTCATTGGTTTGGCCTGCATGCAAAAAAAGCAAACTACTGTCTACACCCCTGGGCAGACTGTATTGCTTGCTAAGTTTTGTTTAGTAGAGACACTTTAACATTTTGGGTTTATTCCTATATTGTACACTGGGTCATTCACATCTCAGATGAGCCCTGGTGGACCACAGATAGGGCGACCCTGTCTGGTTGCACCTTCCAATAAACACAGGTAGGAATGAATACCAGATTCCAGGTACTCTCTGAGGCAGTGAACTAAAGAGCATGTGGTCCCTGAGGTGACGTAAAGGTGGACTCAGCAAGGTCTCATTCTTTGATTTTTTTTTTAAGGTTAAAAACTCTAAAGCTGGGAATCCTTCAGTCCTGAGTTTTTGAGGGTGCTCTAAGTGTGGTGTGGGACTTTCCTGGTGGCTCAGTGGGAAAGAATTGGCCTGCTATGCAGGAGACAGAAGAGATGATGCTTGATCCCTGTGTGGGGAAGATCCCCTGGAGTAGGAAATGGCAACCCACTCCGGTATTCTTGCCTGGGAAATTCCATGGACAGAGGAGCCTGGTGGGCTACAGTCCATGGAGTCACAAAGAATCGGACATGACTTAGTGACTTATCAACTTTGGTGTAGAGTGTTCACAGCCAACCCTCATGGAGGGTTAGATAGGTAGGTAGGTAGGTAGATAGGTAGGTAGATAGATAGGTTAGGTAGATACTGTTAACCCAGGAGTGATTCTGGTAGCATCTCTCTCCTGTTCCACCAAAGACAACCTTGCGTTTTCCAGCCCTGCTGTCCTCCATCCTCTGTGTCTGGGGAGAAGCATGGTGGGTCCACGTGTTAAGGGGCTGAGCAGAGGAGGGGCGTGTCACAGGAAGAAAGATGTGAAGCTTGTGAAAGAGAATGAGTTTTTTTCTGGAGGGTGGGGGTGGGGAGGAGGTGAGAGTTGAAGAGAAAGGCTTTGGAGCAGCTGTGGGGTTGCAGTGTCGTGTGCCCATAAACCAGCTCTCTGGTAACGTAAAAGGAGACTTTCCCAGTCCCATGGTGTAAATACTTTCACTGTGGCTGATCACAAGCTGCCAATGTGAAGTCAACTGGCTAGAAAAATTCAGCATACCACCCAGTGGCAGGGAAGTAGAGAAAAAAGAAAAGCTTTAGTTTTTAATCACCTTTCAGGTTTTTTGAGAAACAAGGCTGAAGAATCCTGTTACCTTGAGCTCTTGAACTATGTGTTCGAATTATAAGGCTATTCTGACAGGTTTGAATAAACTTCCTGGTTAATAAGGGCAACTCTCAGAAGGAAAGGGGGAGAGAGACCTAAGCTTGTTGAGTACTTATTATATGTCCAGTATTTCATGTACTTTATGGCATTCACATCTCATAACAACACTAGACCAAGTATGATTGGTTTCATGTTATAAGTAAGAAAATGTAGGTCCAGAGATTTGAAGTAACTTTCCTAAAGTCATACCTCTAGGAAGTATGCCTTGTAGGACATGAATCTGGTCTCCCTTGACTCCAAACTCAGGGTTTGTTCACCACCCTGTATAACCTCGGGCTTCCCTGCTGGCTCAGATGGTAAAGAATCCACCTGCCATGCAGGAGACATGGGTTCAGTCCCTCATCAGGGAGATTCCCTGGAGAAGGGAATGGCTACTCACTCCAGTATTCTTGCCTGGAGAATCCATGGATGGGGGAGCCTGGTGGGCTACAGTCCACGGGGTCTCAAAGAGTCAGATACAACTGAGCAACTAACACCACACAATCTGTTCCACTGTGACCCACAGCAGAAGTCCAGCATGCAGAATCCAGAGGGGTCATTGCATCATCTTCAGTTCCCCATTCATTATTTCCACTAAGAGGATACTTGTTCTCAAAACCTCTGTTCCCATGTATTTGCCTCCTCTCCTCTTCTTCCCCTTTAGTTCTCATATTATTCCAAAGTCCAAAATACACTGTTGTTTCAAGAGCACAACTAACTTTCATCTTGATGTGAGAGTTTTAGAAATACAAACCTTGCATCAGGCAGAACCTGACCTACTCAGGAAGCTTTCCCAAAGCCCCCAATCCTGAACATATCCCTCAACTGCTGTGGCCCATAAGCTTTTGGTCTGAAAACACTTCTAGCTGTTTCTTGAGACTCTAAACCTCTAGATAGTGGTTCTTCTTATTTGTTAAGATCAAGCTTGCTTCTTCAGTCCAACATGAGTTCTCATTTGTGGTAGTTTTTTTCAATCTCTGAGTAAGTAGATGCCTATCTTTCTTCTACTCCCAATCTCCATGGCCTTAGGCATCACCTTCTCAGTGGGTAAGTCTGTGGTCCATTGACTTTCAATGAAACACACATCTCTGGATCTGGCTATTATTCTGTTTTCTGCTAGCTTTCTGTTCTCTGTGTGGCTCCTCTGCAGAAGTTGTCCATTCCAGATACAGATCACCGCCATGTTGGATCACCACCTTGTTGGGAGGATCTGAATCCTGTACTACAGTGTCCCCAGTTTGTGGTTCTTATTATATACCTGCAACTTAGAGGAAATCATTGGCTTGTCTAGGGAAAACCTCATGAACTTTCATCTTATAAAAAGTTAAAAAGTACCCAAATGAGTATTCAGAAAGGCAGAGAGTTTAGGTCTGTTATAGCATGGCTCTGCAGTCACAGGCTACTTAATTTTCATTCCATTTAACAGATGCTGAATCTTTAAATCTCATGATCTTGATCTGTAACATGGGACTATTCATGGAATGTAGCTTAGAGGATTGCTGGGAAGATCAAATGCGATAACACATGCCTAATGCTTAGCACAGTGCCTGGTTAAATGAATACCAACCATGATTATAACTGTTTCTCAGAATGTAGCCCATACATGATAGTTCATAAGGTGTCTTTGACATATGAGATGATCAATAATCATTTATGCTCATATTGCCTTGAAACATCAAGTTTCTGCCTCACAGGAGCACCCTGATCCTCCCTCAGCCAGGAGGTTTAGACTCAGGTGGGGGAAGGCAGTGGGGGAAGGACTTCTCTTACTAGCCTAGTGTTCCAAAGTTGCCTGTCTGAATGGGGGAGAGAGTGTGGGGTGTGGGTAGAAGATGTTCTTTTTGAATCAAAGCAGAGCTTAGATGTATCCCTAGTAGGATTTTCTGGGATAACAAATTATATTCTCCCTGTAGCATTCTTTAATGGAAAACCTTCCCAATTCTATACCTCAAAAAAGCCACAAGCTAACAGCACCATATAGTGTGGACCTAAAATTTACATTTCCCAATGAAGGCAACATAGTAAGCAGTTGCCATGTAAAGTGGAAAGCTATTGTTTCAGCGTTTCTCTTTTACCATTCAAACACTATGACAATAAATAAATACTTAAACACATATACATCTCAAGTTTCTCACTTCAAAAACTGAAGATTCCATCCCCCTGCAACTTTTCATATTCCATTTGGGGCTTTATTATTTTTACACAATTGTATCTATGACATAAAAAATGTTTGCATTTTACTTTTAAAAAACCTATTACATGATGAGAATTTTCAAATCAACTATAACTTAATATGTATTGTTTATAATACCTGAATATTGTTCAGTTAAGATAATTGACAATGGTTCAATCAATGTTGGAGAAGGGAATGGCAACCCACTCCAGCATTCTTGCCTAGAGAATCCTGTGGACAGAGGAGCCTGGTGGGCTGCTGTCCATAGGGTTGCAGAGTCAGACACGACTGAAGTGACTTAGCAGCAGCAGCAGCAGCAATCAATGTTTTTTATTAGAGAACATTTATGCTGTTTCTAGGGCTTCCCCAGTGGCTCAGCGGTAAAGAATCCGCCTGTGATGCAGGAGTTGCAGGAGACGCAGGTTTGATCCCTGGGTGGGGAGGATCCCTTGGAGGAGGGCATGGCAACCCAGTCTAGTATTCTTGCCTGGAGAATCCCATGGACAGAAGAGCCTGGCAGGTTACAGTCCATGGGGTCACAAAGAGTTGGACAGGACTAAAGGGACTTAGCATGCATGAATGTTATGCAGCTGTTTCTAATCTTAAAATGATGCTCTACGGAAGATCTTTGACTATATATGTAGTTCTATATATATGATATCTTTGTGCATATATATATGTATATATATATGGCTTCCCAGGTGGTGCAGCGGTAAAGAATCTGCCTCCCAATGCAGGAGACACAAGAGACTCAGGTTTGATCCCTGAGTCAGGAAGACCCCTTGGAGTAGAAAATGGCAGTCCACTTCAGCCTTCTTTCCTGCAAAATTCCATAAACAGAGGAGCCTGTGGGCTAGAGTCCGTGGGGTCACAAATGGTTGGACACCACTGAGTGACTGAGCATGCACATGCACATATATACACCCACACATTCACCCGTAAATTTCTTTTATTTGCTTTATTCCCTTGCAAACAATTCTTATATTTCTGGTTATTGACCCAAAGAACAGGAACATTTGCATAGAAGTCAATATTTTAGAGCATTCAACTTGTAAGGATTAATGAAATTACAGAGATCTTTTAGATCCTGGGGTAAAGAGAATTCTCACTGTGCTATAAGCCTAATCCATTACTCTGTGAAACAAAGCCATGTCCAGCTTCCAGGAAAATCACCAGAAACAAATAGCATTTCCTTTCAGCTGAAGCAGTTTTCCTTTGCCTACAGAAGCTGTTGTTTATATAATTATGTTAGTTTGAAATTGGCTGAGCCCTTTAACCTGGAGTGGGGCTATTCCAGGCTGACAGATGTGTTGCTGCTGTGGGTTTGGACTCATGCCCGAGGGCCCCATTAGTGTTTGGTCAGCGGGTCCCTCTCTGGCGCTCGGGTGGCATACTGCCTGCGAGGCAAGCAAGCACGCTAGCTTGCTGGGCCCAGGCCTGAAGCAAAGTGGGAGTCTGGGAAGGCTGACAGAAAACAGGGCTGCTTTGGGGTCATCTCCCAAAAACCTCTGGAACAGTTCACTTCTCACTTCTGTGATAAAATGGGATGCTGCTGAGATGGGGGGAAGGGTCAGAGGCTGCGCTGGCAGCCTTGCAGCTGGGAGACAGATGTCCTTATTAAAATACACGCCTGCACATCCCTTCTGTTTCAACTGCCTTTTTCAAAAGAAGCAAATATAGCTGTTACCTTGTTAGAAAATGAAAGGATTAGCAGCCTCACTGGGGGAACACAATGGTTTCACTCCAAGCTGGCTTTACCCCAGGTTCCAGAGGTACCAATGAATAATGTGTGAGAGAGAGTTGGAGATAATTTACATTCACTGGAATGTGGAAAGGGTAAGAACCCTAGATGCCTGTGAACAAGTTTTCTGCTCCTCAGACACCCTGAGCCCTTCCAGCCAAGTACTTAGGAAAGGTAGTCCTGCATTTTTGTTTGAAGTTCTCGAATCATCTCCCATTATAGCGTCTACTATAATTGGGATTGACACAGTTGTTGCTTCTCCGGAGCATGTGAAGGTCTTGCTGATTCCTGTACTCTGGTCACCTTCCTATTTGTCATGGAAACCTCCTCCCGTGAGCCTGCAGGTTTCATGGCGACAACGTGGGGCATACCTGCCAAAATGACCCCATGTCAATCAGCGTTCCTTATCACTTTACAGGGCTGTGCTGTAACTCCAAGTGGTGAGTAACAGGTGACTCAGCAGAGATGTCGAGCATTTGCTTACTTAAATGAGAATATGAAAATGTGATATATATCACAAGTCTAGCATATCTGTGCAAATAGCAGAAAATCAAGCTTACAGGTATAATCAGATGGCCATGTTAACTCCATACGTAGGTAGTGTAAGGGATGCCATGATAAGAAGGTTTAAAACAGGAAAAGTTTGAAGGTACAACCAAAGAAAGCAAAAGGATTGGCTCATGTCCCTCCCTGATTCTGCTAGTTTCCTGGCATGACCAGCTGCTCTCTCCACTCAGCAATACACCCATAGGCACCGACGCCCATGATCACAGAGAACGTGCCAGGCAGGAGGACAGAGCGGAGCAAAACATGTTCCATGTACATGCACATGTATGGCTGAGTCCTTTCACTCTTCACCTGAAAGCATGACAATGTTGTTAATTGACTATTCCCCAGTACAAAATGTTTTGGATGTTAAATAAATAAAAATGGTCTTCCCAGGTGGTGCTGGTGCTAAAGAACCCTCCTCCTGCTAATGCAGGAGATGTGGGCTCCATCCCTGAGTTGGGAAGATTCCCTGGAGGAGGGAACCCACTCTGGTATTCTTACCTGGAGAATCCCTTGGACATAGGAGTCTGGTGGGCTACAGTCCATAGGATCACAAAGAGTAGGACACAACTGAAGTGACATGGCATGAATGCAAATAAAAATGAAATTTAAAAAGAAAATTAACTAATCAATTTTTAAAAAAAGAATGCATAAACATGTTCCACAGAGCCTGCTCTGCCTCCAGTGGCCCCTCCTCGCAACATCCCACAAAGTGTATTATTTCCCAAGAATTACAGGGTCAGTTCTTTCACAGTAGCTCAGGCATGAAAGCAGAGAAGATGCACGGTTGCTATGGTACTTTTACTGTACATCTTTCTAGTCCCCACAAAACTCTGACAAATGCAATTGTCTGTGTCCCTCCCCAGCTGAAACTGGGCTTTATGCCTGCCATCGTTTCCAGATGAATTAAATCTTCAAAGAAACATGCTTTGTCACAGAAGCAAGCATGACCTATCTTTGTCGTTCTGAGTGTCACGTTTCTCTTCCTCTCTGTTCCTCAGTTCTTATTTTGGACTGAAACAAAAGCTCTGATACATAGGGAACAAGCAGTAGCACTGGGGACACATTTTAATAGTTGCAAAGTTGACAGGCCATGCTTACACATTTTGTCTAGAGTGGCTTTCACGTACAATGTTAGGCTTCAAAGCTAAATTAATCTCCAATGTTCTATAAGGCAGGGAGTGAGCACAAAGGACGAGAACTCGCGTGACAGATACAGATCCACCTCCAGCTGATTTTGTGATCTTTGATCTTACAGTGCATGGCCTAGACCCAGTCCTTGCACCCATCCATAAAGTGGGAAAGACATATCTCGTGTTTCCCGAGATACAGAGTGTTATGAAGATAAACTTGATTTTATTTATGCTTTTGCTACTTGGCAAAGAATTGCCTTATGTCCCATGGATTTAATGTTTTAGTATTCCCCCACTTTCAAGTTTTATTTTGAAGATAATAAGGCAAATACCAAACATTAGAGACCTCAAATATATAATGTAACACAAAGCACTGCCATTTGTTTGCTTTTTCCAGGCCGAATAGAACTAGAAAGCAAAGCGTAACAGTTTACTCATGCTGCAAACTTTTGGACTGCAGCCTAGATTAAAAAAACAACAACAATACCAACAAACACAAAGGGTACAGTCTCCCCAGCCACAGAGATCTGTTTTATGGGCTCCAATAAATTCTTGGCAAATGAAAAGTATGAAGCAATCCGCAGTCTTTGTTTGGCAGAGGCCAAAGGTTATCCATTTACTGGGATGGAAGATGTTTTTCCTCGAAAGAGATGGGTACTGAGGTTAGGAAGAAAGAGGAAAAAGCGTGCATAGGCCACTGATGCTGGCGGCTCAACAGGGCGTCTTTCTCAGGCTCTGCTAATCCCTCAGTTTTCATAAGCTTGGGCGGGGGCGGGGGTGGGGGGACCAAGGCAGCGCTTCAGGCTGCACCCCAGTGGTGAAGGCTGCTAGGCATGCATGGCTGCATCCCAAAGCACAGGGGTCCCTGTGAACTGATGGTCAGAAGGTTTCTCTTTATTTCCAGGCATTACAAGGGAAGTTTATAAACCAGTCTATTGAAAGGCTCCAGTCTGTTGCTCTTTATGGGCATTTTTTCCCATTTCTATTAGAAAACAGGAGAGAAGAAATAGATTCACGTTTTTGTTTTTTTTTTTTTAAAAAGGAAAAAAGAACAGAAAAAAGGAAAAAGTCCAAATGCATTTTTTTAAAATCCAAAGATAAATGTTGATGGAAACTTTACTTTCTGTATTTTCTTTCTTCTTTGTTAATTGAAGAGCTCTCCATGGTTGACCTGGTATCAATTTAGAGCTTAGCCTACCAGCCCTGAAGTAAATCTGCATACATATTTTATGGAAAGTCACCTTTAAAGTTGCTGAAATGACACTGTTTACAGTGCTAAGGAATGCTGCAAAGAGGGAGAGAGGAAGAGTACCAGTGTGAGAGGGTGTGGTTCATTTGGCCAGTCCTAGGGATGGGCAGCCTTGGTGGTGCAGCTTCTGGGATACCATCAAGTCAAGGGGCTCCTGGCCAGCATTCAGAGGTCTGGAAGACTTCTTGTTTGGGTCGTACTTCCCCAACTCAACAGATAAATTTCTGCTCCAGTGCTAAATATGCCATTTTGGCCTCTAAAAAGATGGAACATTGGTGCCAGGGTGACCTTAAGAAAATAAAAGTAAATCAAGAAGAATATAGCATACTTAACAGTTTCTCCATCATAATATATATATGGTTGAACATCTTGTACAAATTTGCCATTTAAATTTTCAGAGTTTCCAAGGAGCTTAATTACACACAGGTCAGTTTCATAAACATATGTGTATGTTCAGTTGCTCAGTCGTGTCCAGCTCTTTGTGACCCCATGGACTCTAGCCCATGAGGCTCCTCTGTCTGTGGGATTCTCCAGGCAAGAATACTGGAGTGAGTAGCCATTCCCTTTTCCAAGGGATCTTCCCAACCCAGGAATCGAACCTGGGTCTCCTGCGTTGTGGGCCAGGCTAATTCTTTACCATCTGAGTCACCAGGGAAGCCCATACATATGTGTCCATATATACTTTTTCCAAACAGTTGAAAGTATGAAATAGACCGTCATTTCATTCTGTGTGTTCATGCAGTTTATGCCTTCAAATGCTTTTAATTGAATAGGTTTGTAACTAAGCCAAACACATCTCTCTAGCGCATTTATATAGAATTAGATGTTAATGTTTGAGTGATATTATGGAACAGAAGGGTAGAAATTAAAAGACCTGGGCAACATTGATAGTATATTCCATCTCCATATAAAGATTCTCTGATGCTTTAAGGTCATGTTACTTAATCTCTCTGAGCCTCAGTTTCCACATTTTTTAAGTGGGGATTATAGCATACCTACACGGAGCCATTGTAAAGATAAAATAAGGTGCATAACCCAGAGGAGAAGCTCAGTGAAATGTCATTGCTATAATTATGATTGATGATTGTTATTCCTTTAACATAATTATGAACTTACAATTTACTAGGGATCTCTACTTCTGCTTTTCACATTTCCAAATTGTGACTCTTTCTTTCCCTGTTCATACACTGGATGATAACAAAAATAAGGGGGACACGGTGAGCTCTTCCGAAGCCATGAGTGGGTGATTGCTAATGCAGCTCACCAAATATTTCCACCTCTGTCTTTCCTGGGCACATGGATGAAGGCACTTTTTGATTTTATTTATTGGATGGGACCACATGACATTTACTTGGTATAAGACTTCCAAAGCTCCAGCGCTCTAACTCAGCCAGTACAACGGGCAGGTACTATAATGACAGAAATGTTTTCTATCGGCACTGTCCCACAGAGTAGCCACTGGCCTTCTAGGACAATGAGTACTGGCAATATGACTAGTGCAACTGAGAAATTAATTTTTATTGAATTACTTTTAATTTAAATTATGCAGCCACATGTGGCTGGGCACCACCGTATTGGATGACATAACTCTAGGCCGTGGCTGCTCCATCAGCCTAAGTCCAGGAGTGAGGACGTGATGATATAGGGCCAAGCCCCAACCAACCTGGGACATATAGTATGAGGAAAAAACAAGCCTCTATTGTAAACCATTGAGGTTGGGGGGTTCTTTGTTACAATAGCAGGGCCTAGCCTATACCCACTGATGTAACCATCCAAAGGAAAGTATTGTTACTTTTATTAGAGTCCAATATTGACAAATTATGAATGATTCCTCAGCCACCAGTCCTTCTGTAAGGCACTATGCCTAATCATAGAGATGCGGAGAGGAATCAGCCATGACCTTGGTCCTCATGTGACTGATAAACTCCTTGATGATTTCTTGTGTGTTTATTAAGTTCCATCAGAAGATGAATAGGCCTCCTCTGTCACAGTTGGATATGAGAGAAACCATCAGAAATGTTACCTTACCCCAAGGCTAGGGAACCCCAGACTCTCCTCAAAATATTTTAGGTCAACTTTCAAGTAAGGAGGATGTGTAGTTAGTCTTTTTGAGAGGACTTATTCTCTGTGTTTCCACATTCTCACCACTTGACAGGAAAAAGAGAAATAACTCTAGATTTGATGGAATGGATACTGCAGTTAAAGACTCTGGAGCTGTGGGGGCAACTGCAGGTACGGAAACAGTTCTGCCGATGAAGAAAATGCAAGAGGTGAGGGTTTGATCCCTGGGTCAGAAAGATCCCCTGGAGGAGGAAATGGCTACTGACTCCAGCATTCTTGCCTGGAAGTCTCATGGACAGAGGAGCCTGGTGGGCTATAGTCCATAGAGTCACAAAAGAGTCTTCAAGAGACTTCTCTCAACAGACAATTATATTTTTACACTCCAGCGTGTATACATTGAAAACATTTATTTTGACACGGTTTTCTGTTCTTTCAAATCTATTTTTATTGTTACATTTTTTTCTAGGTAGATGCAGTCATCACTCACACATTCACACGCATTAGAAATCTGGGGGCCATCCTTGATTCATCAGC
Source organism: Cervus canadensis (assembly GCF_019320065.1). Classification (NCBI taxonomy): domain Eukaryota; kingdom Metazoa; phylum Chordata; class Mammalia; order Artiodactyla; family Cervidae; genus Cervus; species Cervus canadensis. The sequence continues at coordinate 81,702,235 of NC_057392.1, forward strand.
TCCTCACCTCTCACATCCCATCAGTTCTACCATGTTCACCTTCTTCATTCTGACACCATTGTCAAAGCCATTGCGTGTGCTTCTGAGCACTGCCCAAAGGTTTGGCTGAGGGGGATGAGGCTCATATGCATTCCAGCCAGTGAGGCTCCACAGCCCAAGGGGGACGCCTTTTCTTAGTGATGTCCAGATGGAGTGGCTCTTTCTAAACCCCAGAAATGAGCCAAGTAGGCCAACGACAGCTCTCTCTTTGGCCTTGGTTTGCCCTGAGTGTCTTTCCCTCTGACCAATGAAACCACTTCCTAATCTGCCTCCCAGCTCTTGGTCTCCTCCTACAGCCCATGCTGTAGCCAGAGTGATGGCTCCCAAACACAGATTTAATATTGGCACTCTCTTGCCTGAAAACTTAAATGACTTTCCACTGCCCTCAGAAAGCACACACTTGTTAAGGTGGCCTGGAGAGAGACCTGCGGTGATGCGGCCTTGGTTACCCTCCAGCCTTTCCCTCCCTGTCTTCCCTCACACTCTTCTCCACTCCGTCTGACCTCCTTGTAGAACCTGACCAGGCCCTGGGATCTCTGTCCCCCTGTACCTTCTGCCTAGAATCCCCATCCCCCCAATTCCTGGGTTGCTTTGGGAAGTCTCTTCTTTTGAGACTCCACCAGAGCATCATGTCTTTGATGAAGCTTTTTCTGAACATCCACAAGAAGAACTGTCCTTTCCTGTTTCACACCATCACTGAACTTACTGGAACCTGTGCATTTTAAATTCTCCAATTTGTCTGAACTCCTTGGGGGCAGAGTCTGTCATGCCTTCTTTCACTTTGTGTCCCCTGCCCTCAGCACAACCAGGCAGGGAGTGGGCACTCCACAATTCTCTGTTAAATGAATGAATGCCCATTTCATTACTGGGGGCTGAATGCATAATTTTTCAATGAAACTTCACATAATTGAACTTATTTTAAAATTTTAAGCTTCTGCCACACCTTTTCTTTTAAACACAGTGGTTTAAACTACAAAATTGCCTTTATGAACTTGGTTACTTTCAAAGACCTGTTAGAGTGGCAAAGGGTTGAACTGGAAGGAATTGGGATGAAGGAAGCATAATTGAGTATACTGGTATTTTTCCATCTCCCTTCTCACCTGATCCTCCCCAAATGAAAGTGCAAAGAACAATACTGTATTAAGTTTAAAGAAATAAGGCAGTTGTGACCCACAAATGAAATGAAGGAAACAAGATAAGAACATTCATCTAGAATTTTTAAGGGACACTGACTCTAAAGAGCAATTAAAGTGTAGTCAAACAGGAACAGAAAACTTTAAGATGAGAAAATAAAACCTCATGAAAGAAAGGACATATTACAATGTAATTTGAGAAATCAGGATCTTAAAATGTATAGTTGCAAGGGAGATCCTTTCACATTAAATAGAAAAATTCATGCCTAAAGTTCTCATTCAGGTGCTGCAGAAAAGGAATTTAGATTTCTCTATGTAACCTTTCTCCTCCCAAAACCCACGCTGTGCTGGGGAGGTTGCACTGCATAGGCTTTGGAGCCACACTCCTTGAATTCAAATGCTGGGTCTGACATTCCTTAGCTGTATGACCTTAGGTAACTTACATGAACCCCAGTTTCCTTATCCATAAAATGGGTATAATGTTGGCATCTATCCCATGGTGTTTTAGTAATGATTAAATATATATACGCTTGGAATAGTGAGTATCTCACTAATGATATTACATGATACTATTTTATTATTACTTGAGGGCCAAAATAATCAAAATTTGCAAAGCAATGCAGCTCCAATGGTCTATTCTCTGAGCCTATTTTTCTTTCATAAGTGATTCTTTTTTGTTGGCATGTTTAGTTTTATATAATCAAATATATTATATACAGAAATAATGAGTAGAAGCAGCCACGTTTGCTTTTTAACTTCTTTTTGATGATTTAGAACTCCATCCAGCTTGGGAGAGAGGATTGCTAGTAGAGAAACCAGGATGCTGATCCTTTAGTCATGGGTCTTTCGGATTGTTCTACCCAGTTTGTTCCGTGGCAGCAATTTTTAAATGTGTCCTTTTCACTCTGCTTAAGGGGTGTCAAGATGCACCCTAAGTTCAGCCTGTAGGTCATGTCAGAAAATGGAAATTAATATGAAGATTTGCAAATAGGGATATCTTTAAAGATGTTTAATGTTTCAAATGAAATTGAACATATATGCCAAAACTAGAGTAAAAACATTTTTTACAAAATTAATTTAAAAAACCTATTGGTTATTTAATTAACCCAATTTTACACTGATGATATGATTAGTAATTCTGTTTGTAAATTGACTGAATGTGCTTTATTATCTTATGATTGCTCTGGATAAAGTATCTAGTTCAATATAAAGTATAACTTAAATACTCTCTCTGGCCAGCAATATGAAATATGAAAAAAGAAAATTACACTTTGAGGATTTTACCACAAATGCTACTAGTCATATAAATCTGTATCTGTTATGCTTTATCTTGCAGAATTCAGAAATGAATGAAAAATGAGATTTTGCCCCCTCAGTTTGTAAAGTAAATCAATATTTTGTTATTTATCAAAGTGACGACGTGTTTTTATGATTTTAACTATGTCATTTATATGATTAATTGTCTCGGTCTTAATATTTTGTATCCCCAAATTTTTTTGTTTGGGTCTATTTCTGACTTGCTTTCATGATCTCTTTATTTATACTGACTTAGAATTATGTTTTTAAAAAAATTAAATAATTTAATACTTAACTGGTTAATCAAAGAATCATATAACTTTAGAAACAAAGAGATTTGTTTATATTCCAACATCTTCATGGCTAAGGACATAATTTGTGGCCTTTCAGATATCCCATGTCACTGGGAGAGAGTTTTTGGTGTCAGCTGTTTTGACTCAATATTTTGACCCCAAGGACATTTTTAACATAAACATTTCAGTTAGAATCACACCAACATTAAAAAATTTGATTCAAGAAAGCACTTTTTGGAGTAAAAATCATTAAGACAATTTAATTCCCTGATTAATTTTCTATAGAGTGCATTTAATGGTTTTCCATATTTTTCCAGTTGCCTTTTTATTTTACTAAAATTATTTTCACCAGAATCAATTCTTTCATTTAAATTTTATGTCAGGTATTCATTTTTGTCGTTAATAAATTATTTCTTAAGTGATTATAGCTTTGGCTATAATGAGTTTTCTCTTTTGGTCATTATTTCTACAAAGTTCAATTTTCTTGTGTGAGTTTTTTTTAAATTAATTAATTTATTTTACTTGGAGTCTAATTACTTTACAATATTGTGGTGGTTTTTGCCATACATTGACACGAATCAGCCACAGGTGTACATGTGTCCCCCATCCCAAACCCCCTCCTACCTCCCTCCCCATCCCATTGCTCTGGGTTGTCCAAGTACACCAGCTTTGAGTATGCTGTTTCATGCATCAAACTTGGACTGGTGATCTGTTTCACATATGGTAATATACATGTTTCGATGCTCTTCTCTCAAATCATCCCACCCTTGCCTTCTCCCACAAAGTCTAAAAGTCTGTTCTTTATATCTGTCTCTTTTGCTGTCTTGCATATAGGGTTGTCGTTAACATCTTACTAAATTCCATATATATGCGTTAATATACTGTATTGGTGTTTTTCTTTCTGACTTACTTCACTCTGTATAATAGGCTCCAGTTTCATGCACCTCATTAGAACTGATTCAAATGTGTTCTTTTTAATAGCTGAGTAATATTCCATGGTGTATATGTACCACAGCTTTCTTATCCATTCATCTGCCGATGGACACCTAGGTTGCTTCCATGTCCTGGCTATTATAAACAGTGCTGCGATGAACATTGGGGTACACGTGTCTCTTTCCATTCTGGTTTCCTTGGTGTGTATGCCCAGGAGTAGGATTGCTGGGTTGTATGGCAGTTCTATTTCCAGTTTTTTAAGAAACCTCCACACTGTTTTCCATAGTGGCTGTACTAGTTTGCGTTCCCACCAACAGTGTAAGAGGGTTACTTTCTCCACATCCTGTCCAGCATTTGTTGTTTGTTGACTTTTTGATAGCAGCCATTCTGACTGGTATGAGATGGTACCTCATTGTAGTTTTGATTTGCATTTCTCTGATAATGAGTGATGTTGAGCATCTTTTCATGTATTTGTTAGCCATCTGTATGTCTTCTTTGGAGAAATGTCTGTTTAGTTCTTTGGCCCATTTTTTGGTTGAGTCATTTATTTTTCTGGTATTGACCTGCATGAGCTGCTTTCATATATTTGAGATTAATTCTTTGTCAGTTGCTTCAGTTACTATTATTTTCTCCCATTTTGAAGGCTGTCTTTTTACTGTGCTTATAGTTTCCTTTGTAGTGCAAAAGCTTTTAAGTTTAATTAGGTCCCATTTGTTTATTTTTGCTTTTATTTCCATTACTCTGGGAGGTGAGTCATAGAGTGAGTTTTTCATAACAAAATTTTTCAGGAATTTTTTATCTTTTCACCAATTTTTAGTTAATAAATTTTACTGAATATAGTTTTAGTACTTGTAAAGTTTTGATTCTAGCAGTAACAGTAATCATTCCTACCAGGATTAATTCATAATACATTTTATAAATGACTTAATAATTTGTATTTGCTTCTTAGCTAATCTATGAGAAAAATTGTAAGGGATTATATGGAAAGAGGAAAAAATGACTTAGAAATGTACAGGGAACCAAAGAGAAAGGCAGAGAGGAGTAGATAGAATGATACAGTGGGACTCAGTGATACAGGTGGAGGCAGAAGCAGAGAGTGTTTGGTACACTGATGGGCAGCTTCTTCAATGTGCTGTTGGGGTCAAGATATTTATATTTAGGAGTCGGACATCAAGATGGCAGAGCAGAGCACATGGAGCTCACCCCCACATTAAAAACATAACGAATATATCTACACGTGGAACAGTTCACACTGAAAACTGCCTGGAAACTCCTGGAAAGCAAAGCTATGAGAAAGATCCACATAGAACTGGCAGGAAGAGAAGAGGAGTGAATAGGTTGGGACCTGTGTGCAGAGAAGGTAGGGGATTACCCAGGCAGCGGTCTTCCCTGCGGAGACAGTGGTGGGGTCACATGTTGGGTGTCCCAGTCCCGGGTTCCAACATTGGCAGGACAAGTTCCCTTAGCTGATTTAACAATCAGTGGGACTAGTAGAGGCTGTAAGAACCCAAGACTCTGCTGGTGAAGAGTATGTTCTCTAACCCCATACATAAAAATAAGCTCAAAATGGATTAAAGACCTAAATGTAAGACTGGAAACTATACAACTAGAGGAGAACAGGCAGAGCATTCTTTGACATAAATCATAGCAATGTTTTGGGATCTGTCTCCTAAAGCATGGGAGATAAAAGTAAAAATAAACAAATGGGATCTAATTAAACTTAAAAGCTTTTGCACAGCAATGGAAACCATTGACAAAATGAAAAGACAATCTACTGAATGGGAGAAAATACTTGCAAATGATATGATCAATAAGGGGTTAATATCCAACATATATAAACAGCTCATGTAACTCAACATCAAACAAACAACCTATTAAAATATGGGCAGAAGCTGAATAGACATTTTCCACAAAAGAAATGAAGATGAAAAGATGCTTAACATGGCTCATCATCAGGGAAATGCAAACCAAACCCACAATGAGCTATCACCTCACACGTGTCAGAAGGGTTAGCATTAAAAATAACAGAAAGAAATGTTGGCAAGGATGTGGAGAAAAGGGAACTCTAGTATACTGTTAGTGGCATTGTAACCTGATGTAGCCAATGTGGAAAACAGCATAGAGGTTTCTCAAAAAACTAGAATTACCATATGATCCAGCAATTCCACTTCTGGGTCTATATCTGAAGAAAACAAATCTGTGTTTTAGTCTGAAAAAATACATGCACCTCAATATTCATAGCAGTATTATTTAAAATAGCAAAGATATGGAAGCAATGGAAGTGCCCAGCAAGAGATGAATGGATAAAAAAGATGTGGTAGGAACTTCCCTGGTAGGGCAGTGGATAAGAATCTGCCTGCCAATGCAGGAGGCATGGGTTTGATCCCTGGTTCAGGAAGATTCCACATGCTACAGAGCAACTAAGCCTGTGCACCCCAACTACTGAGCTCCCCCTCCAGAGGCCGTGAGGCACAGCTACTGAGTCTGTGTGCTGCAAATACTGAAGCCCATGAGCCTGGAGCCTGTGCTCTGCAACGAAAGAAGCCAGCACAATGAGAAGATTGAGCACTGATATGAAGAGTGACCCCTGCTTGCCACAACTAGAGAAAGGCCTTGCAAAGTAACGAAAATGCAGAGTGGCCCAAAATAAATAAGCAAATTAATTTAAAAAGGCAAAGATGTGCTATATATAGAATGGAATATCACTCTATAAAAAAATAAAAGTCTGCCATTTACAACAACATGGATGGACCTGGAGAGTATTATGCTCAGTGAAATATGTCAGACAGAGAAAGACGAATCCAGTATGTTAACAGTTATGTGTGCAATCTAAAAAATAAAATGAACAAATTAACATAATAAGACAGATACAGATTCACAGGTATAGGGAACAAACTAGCAATCAGTGAGGAGAGGCCAGATAGGAATAGGGAATTAAGAGGTACAAATTAGTATATGTACAAAATAAATAAGCTACAAGGATACTTCATATAACACATGGAAATCTAGTCATTATTTTTTAAAAACTTTAAATGGAATATAATCTATTAATATATTACTATGTTGTACACCTGAAATAAATATAATATTATAAATCAACCATACTTCAATAAAAATATTAAATGAAAAAATATATGTAAAAATTTAGAGTGGGTTCACACTGAGGATGGTGACTGCAGCCATGAAATTAAAAGATGCTTGCTCCTTGGAAGAAAAGTTATGACAAACTTAGGCAGTGTGTTAAAAAGCAGAGACATTACTTTGCTGACTAAGGTCTGTGTAGTCAAAGTTATGGTTTTTCCAGTAGTCATGTACAGATGTACATAAAGAAGGCAGAGGGCCGAAGAATTAATGCTTTCAAACTGTGGTGCCGGAAAAGACTCTTGAGAGTCCCTTGGACAGCAAGAAGATCCAACCAGTCCATCCTAAAGGAAATCAGTCCTGAATATTCATTGGAAGGACTGATGCTGAAGCTGAAACTCCAATACTTTGGCTACCTGATTTGAAGAACTGATTCATTTGAAAAGACCCTAATGCTGGGAAAGATTGAGGGCAAGAGAAGAAGGGGGGCTACAGAGGATGAGTTGGTTGGATGGCATCACTGACTCGAAGGACATGAGTTTGAGCAAACTCTAGGAGGGCAAGGGAAGGTCAGGGAAGGTCAGGGAAACTTGGCGTGCTACAGTTCATGGGTTCGCAAAGAGCTGGACATGACTGAGGGACTGAACAACAACATCATCAATGCTACTTTGGCAAAATACTGGCAGAGGCTAGTATATTTCATCTGGGTTACTTATAATCCCGCACACATGTAATGAGCACTAGTGTCCTAGGCACTACAAATCCAGCATCTGCATTCTGGAGAGAATTAGCCTGTGAAACTGCCCTGAATGTGAAGATTCTCAGCACTCCCATCTCTGATGTAAATAAGACCTGGGGTCATTAACCTTTCTCCCAGAGTCTGATTCTGATAAAGGCTCGAGATCTTTTTCTAGAAGTTCATGAAGGGTTCTACCCAAAGATAAAAATGAGAAAAGGCATTTTGCTTCTTCTACCTATATAAAAAAAGCTTCTATAAGAAGCATAGAAATGTAAAATAAAACAGGTAGCACTAGTGGTAAAGAATCTGCCTGCCAAGGCAGGAGACATATGAGAAGCAAGTTCAACCCCTGGGTGTGGAAGATGCCCTGGAGGAGGAAACAGAACCCCACTCCAGTATTCTTGCCCGGAGAGTTCCATGGACTGAGGAGCCTGGCAGGCTATGGTTCATGGGGTTGCTAAGAGTCAGACATGATGGAGCATCTGAGCATACATATAAGCTTTCTACCAAACAGCCCATGGCTAATCACTAAAGTTGCTACCCTATAAACCAGCTTCTGGGAGGAGAAACTCCAGCCCTGAAAACACTCTACAACCTTTGTTATTATCTGAAAAATGTTTTTAGTTCTTATAAGACTGCTTCTCTATTATCACAAGTGCTTTCATATCTTTGGAAATAATGGCATTTTGTTTGTAAAATGACCTGGAATGTTTGAAAGTGGGCAGATACACAAGAGCAGAGACTATCAAGATATATAAGATTCTATCTTTTTGCTTTCTGATATTACTTCCTGTTGTTCCATATTTATGGCAGGTTGTGATGGAAAGGAAGACAGAGGAAATAAATGACCTCCTTTGAGTTCTAAGACTACACTGGCCAAAAGAGCTTAGGCAAGCCATCTAACCACCTGAGCTTACTTCTGTAAATAGAGATAATAATTCTTACCCTGCCTACTTCTTAAGAGTTTTCAAGATGATGAAGTGTCATAAGAAATATGGAATTGTTTTGAAACCTGTGATGTGCTAGATACATCATGCATGGAGGTTAATGTTTATTAAACATAAATACATCTGCCATGAAAGTTTAAGCTGGCTTCTAAACTCTTCCTCTGGGTGTTTACCCCTGCTCTTTGCTGAATGATGATAAGAAATTTATGTCTCAATGTTACTGCACTATTTATTATACCAATTTCAATTAAATCACCTTCAGTACAAGCAAGGAACAGCAAGAGATTTTTGAATGCCTTTCCAGACCACACCACTGGTCCAAGCAAAGGAAAAAAAAATGACTTTGTTTTGATGACCTGGAGTAAAATAAATCATCCTCCAGCTTTCCAAAAAGGCTGCCAATAGATTTGGTTTCGAGCTCTACATGGTATGTGTTTGATGTGGAACAGAAGAAAGGGACATCCTAATGGAAACAGCGGGAGGTGATAAACCTTTGGAGACAGTCACTACAAGTGTCTCTAAATAATAAGAAACCAGACCCCTAGAGAGAGAAACAAAAACAAACTGAATGAGATCTGAAAAGAACAAGAAAAAAACCTGAATCTGATTTAGGGAAAAAAAAAGAAAAAAACAGATGACAAAATTCACAAAATCTTGGATCCATTCCTTGCTAATGAACAAGTGAATGGGTAATTGTTTTCAGAGGCTCCAAGTCAGTCATCAGTGCCTATCAGTTTTATCTCTGAAATGCATTCCATGTCATCTGCTGCCCTCTGCTTACTGCTACAGGTCACCATCCCAGGCTGGACAACTCCACCCGATGCCCACCTCTGTGGCATCTCTTACCTAGGGACAGGCTGGTGCAGAGGGGAGATTCTCCAGATTTGGAGACAAACCTGGGTATGAATTTCAACTTTGTTGCTTACCAGCCTGAGATTCTGGGTATGCTTAACATGTCTAAACTTGATTCCCTGCAGCTTAAAGGAAATAATAAGAACATCTCTGAAAGTTATGGTGAGGATTAAAGAAGATATGTTTTGGAAAATGCCCAGTACAGTATCTGGCACAGGATAAGCCTCTCACATCATGTGTTCCTCCATCCTGTCCCTGTTTCCAGCCTCTCTATACTTCCAGCCCCTCTTTACATACACATACCCAATCAGGTCATTCCCCTCCCTGCCTTTTGTGGTTTTCCCACCACTTATTGGGCAAATATTAATTTCCAAAATGTGGCACTATTAGTTAGGGTACAGGGCAAACTCCAGTGACAAAAAGACCTAAAAGTACAGTGGCTGAGATAGAATGGATGTTTCTCTCTCACAGCATTCAGACATGAGTGGTCCAGGGCTAGTAAGGCAACTCTCTCATCTCTAGGTGTTAAGGGGTTGCTTCTGTTGGTTCCATCTTCTAGCTGGTGGAAAGGAGAAAGGGCCAGGGGAACTCACATCTAGCTTTTTCAGTGCAACATTTTAGAAGTGGCACTTACTATTTCTTACAATTTCCTTGTCTTTAGAAAGGCCAGCTTTCTGAAGTGTAGTCTTTAGCTGGATGGCATCATGCTCAGGTAAAACATCCCCATGTTTCTCTTATTAAAGTAATGGACACTTATGAACAGTTAGTAGCCTTTGCCCCAGTGACATGAAGGACTGTTCTTTCTACCATTGCATCTTTATCTTTAGCACCACTTTCCTTTCTACTTATCCCTTCTACATAAATCACAGTCTATTAACACTGGGCTACTTACTGTTCTCCCAATAGGCCTCTTGATTGAACATCCCAGCATGTGTGATCCTCCTCTGCCCACATGCTGGGCCCCTACTCACTGCGGAAAGACCGTTTTGAGTAACCCTTCCTTTATGGAGCCTTTTCTGATGGCCTCACCCTCCTTCAAAATTTACTCATTGTTGTTTAGTCACTAAGTAGTGTTCGACTCTATTGCGATGCCATGGATGGCAGCCCACCAGGCTCCTCTGTCCATGGGATTCTCCAGGCAAGAATACTGGAGCGGGTTGCCATTTCCTTCTCCAGAGGATCTTCCTGACTCAGGGATCAAACCCACATCTCCTGCTTGGCAGGCAGATTCTTTACCACTGAGTGACCTGGGAAATCTGCATATATAAACTGATTATATAACTTCAATTACTTATGGCTCCATCTTCTCTCTAGGCTGGAAGCCCTCAAGAGCAGGTATTTATTTTGTTCTTATTTTGAATCCCTAAAGCCTAAAATTTTCCTGGCTCATATTTAGTCTAAGTATGATGAATGGATGAAGAACAGTTAAGCCAGTGATTTCACATTAATTACTACAACGGTTGATGTGGCTGATTAGTGGGTTCTTCCATTGTTGCTGGTAAACTGACAGAGCAAGTATGTGGAAGAAGGAGTAAAACAGAAAGAAAATTGCACTAATTCATGGGCTTCTTTAGAATGCTAGCAATCTTCTGCTCATAAAACTTTAGATAATCAATGTGTAACCTGTTCACTTGTTCATAGGGAACTTGAAGGTCAGAAAGGCAAGAAACATCCGTGGTCACCCAGGTCTTCATCAAAGCAGAACTAGGCTCCTGCTGAGGACTCCAGACTTCCTCTGTAGGACTATTCTATCCCACTGCTCTAAAATGAATTTGTTTGTGTGTGTGTGTCTGTGTGTGGGTGTGTGCGCACGCGCTCAGTGGCTTAGTTGTGCCTGACTCTTTGTGACCTATGGACTATAGCCTGCCAGTCTTCTCTGCCCATGGGATTCTCCAGGCAAGAATATTGGAGTGGGTTGCCATTTCCTCCTCCAGGGGACCTTCCAGATCCAGGGATAAAACTGGCATCTCTTGCATCTCCTGCATTGGCAGGTGGATTCTTTACCATTAGCACCACCTGGGAAGCCCCTCAAAGAATTTATATGTAAATGGAAATAACAAAAATTTTAACAGGCTGATAGTGAAGTTAGATGGGTTTATTTTTAAGCATTTTGACAATCTTGAGTAAATTAGTAAAACTTTAAAACTCAGCAATAATCTGACACAGTAAGCTTGAAGGAGAGTGAATGTAGTGATCAATGTCATCAAGCACAACAGTAGCTGCTTTACCGGAGAAGGCAATGGCACCCCACTCCAGTGCTCTTGCCTGGAGAATCCCATGGATGGAGGAGCCTGGTAGGCTGCAGTTCATGGGGTCACGAAGAGTCGGACATGACTGAGCGACTTCACTTTCACTTTTCACTTTCATGCATTGGAGAAGGAAATGGCAACCCACTCCAGTGTTCTTGCCTGGAGAATCCCAGGGACGGGGGAGCCTGGTGGGCTGCCGTCTGTGGGGTCGCACAGAGTCGGACACGACTGATGCGACTTAGCAGCAGCAGCAGCTGCTTTAGTCCTACTATTATAATTTTGTGGCCTAGTAAGAAGTGAAGAAGTTGCTTTTTCCACTTGTGACTATTTGATTTACTTATTTTGAGGGCTAATTTCTGGCAAATGTAAATTTTAGTGATATGCTTATACAAGGCAGTATCAGCAATAAAGGCAGTATGAAAACTTTCAATCCACGAATACAGATTTTACTTCAGTTTCGTAAAGTTAGCAAGTTGAATCACTCAGGTCTCACTGACCAACAGCAGATTCATATTCTGGAATTTAGTGCTTAGCTCAGATGCATGGTGTGATCACTGTCTTGCTGAGATTTAAATAGTTCTGGCGTGAGCCCCTGTGAGACTTGCTGAGAGCAGCCCAAGCGCTTCCTCAAGAGTCCCGTGAATTCCTGAGGGCCCTGTTCTCTTGGCTCCTTGCTACTCCTGGCATCTGCTGCTCTGGCTTCTCCCCCGCACTAGAGTCTCTTCTCCTACCACTGCTGTCTTCCCCTGCTTTATGCTGCGTCACCAGTGGAAATCAGCTCTTTTCAGTTTTTCCCTCAAACCATTCATATGAGACCTTTATATGCATATCAGACTATAGTTTGAGTCTGTGGAGGAAGTGTTACATTACAGAATACAAAACCACTTTGGATTAGTTCTTGTTCAGCCCTGTTCCTCAGAACCCTGTGACCCTCCCACCACAGGTGATACGGTTCTCCACAGCCTCCCAACGTCTGCCATGTTGCTCACACCTCAGGATTCCTACGTTTCTTTCCTCCTCTATTTTCCTATCTTTGATGTGATCTGGAAACTCAGTTTCTTTCATGTTCTCATGCAGAGCAATTCTGCACCCAATCCCTGTGGTGCTGGGTCCTCCTTCGAATAACCAGAGCCTCATTAATGTGCTTAGAATTTTTCTAAGGGTTTCTGTCTTTTATCAGCAAGAATAACTGACAGAGGCTTTGACAGTTGAGTGTCTACTTTATCCGTTTGTCATCTGTCTCATCATTTAACCTTCTCCTGATACGAACTAGGCTACTCGCCTCCTTAGAAATAGCTAAAATCAGTTTTAGTTTTAAATAAAACTCATCCCCCCCACTCCCAGCCCCAGATTACTACTTATGACTTAGGAACAAATCAAGAAGAAAGTGTGTGAACAAGGTTTTGGAACTGAATGACTAATGGTTATAAATCCCAAAGACATTTAGGACAAGTCAGTTTTAAAGAACAAAATTTATGTACATTTAGAGTTTAATTGGGCTTCCCAGGTAGCCCAAAGGTAAAGAATCCACCTGCCAAGCAGGAGATGTGGGTTTGATCCCTGGGTCAGAAAGATCCCCTGGAGAAGCGCATGGCAACCCATTCCAGTATTCTTGCCTGCAGAATCCCGTGGACAGAGGAGCCTGGCAGGCTAGAAGTCATAGGGTCAAAAAGAGTCAGACACAACTGAAGTGACTTAGCATGATTAACATAGAAGCACTGGATTGTTCAGAAGGAAAATATCATGAGAAAACACGGTGGTATAAGAAAGGTAAGCACAAGAAAACACTCTTATGCTTCTTCTTTTTCTCTTTAGAGAGAAAAAAAGCCCGTAAACTGTTGCATGTTTCTAACAACTGAAGGGGCTCAAAAGTAAAAGGATCTTGGGTTATAATTCTGGGACGGTTTGCTTCGTGTGGTTATGCTCCCTTTCTCCCCTCCCACTAGATCCATTCTTCATTCTTCTTTATACCGCTCTAAGCCAGGAGGCTGATTCCTGGGGATCATGTCACCCAGGCTTCCCTGCCCCCTTGGCTTCCAAATGGGTTTGACCAGTGGAAAGCCCAGCAAGCATCTGGAGGACACGAGGGGGAAGAGGTCAAGACACAGCTTTGCGGCTTCTTCTATCCTTGGTGGCATTTTCCTGAGATGGCTGTGTTACTGCATGCCTGCTTGGTCCCTCTTCTATGGCTTGAGCTCTCCTGGGTCCCAGTAACCCTACTTCCTTCTCACAGCCCTTAGCTTAGGTGAGTGTGTGGTCTGGGTGTGGTCACAGCTTCCTGCTAGTGCTGGTCATGGGTGTTTCATCATTTCATTGTCATGGGTGTGTCATCATCCCCTCATCCCATTGTCATGGGTGTCTCCTCATCCCCCCATTCCATTGTCATGGGTATCTCATCATCCTTTGTTTCCTTAAATCTGCCCACACCTCTCTAAACAGTATCTTCATTACAATCTCAAATCGTCTTATTTGGGATCTGTTTCCTGTTAAAGCAGTCAGCAGATATTCTGAATAAGCATATAGGGTGATAGAAATATTTTCTAATGAAATAAGATCATGGTTTCCAAATGCTATCTGTGGACTGGCTGAAGATAATGCAATGAAGTTTTACTGGTCCAGTATGAAATTTTAAAAAGAGCAATATAGATTTTCCTCAAGTTGAACTTTTTTAGCGTAGAGTACTATGTTTTTTTTTTTTCATTATATCTCTCCTTCCTAATTTCTGGGGGTTAAAAGGATATTTCTTGTATAATAGGAATATATGTTTTTAAAATGTCCTTATTTCACAAAGTAGAAAGTCACCAGTGAGTGTCTTCAATGTATTTGAAAAGGTACTCCTCTGTAAAATCCGGAAGTTGAGGGACCACTGGACTGTATGACGTCTGTGGTGTTTGTGAATCAAATTCCCCAGAAAGACATTTCCTGAGACTGCTGATTCTACAATATTTCAAGATGAGAATTACCTGGGGAAATTTGTTCCAGAACGCACTGCCCCAAGGGTCACAGCTGTAATGCGTCTCTGGTATAAAGATGGCTACCTCATAGCTCAGTGTTTTCTCTTGGAAGGTTGGGACTGGGGGTGGGGGTGGGAGTTGGGATTTCTAGGGAAGAGCCCCCTATAGTAGGGCTTGCATCTGCCTTTCCCACAAACCTCAGGGAGGGACATGGGGCTGGATCATGAGTCTCCTGCCTTGGGAGCAGACTACTCTAGGTGGCCCCTCTAGGATCCTACAGCTTACCCACTCACCTGAAGATGTGTGTGTGTGTGTGTGTGTGTGTGTGTGTGTGTGTGTGTGTGTGTGTGTGTGTGTGTGTGTGTGTGTGTGTGTGTGTGTGTGTGTGTGTGTGTGTGCGTGCTTAGTCATGTCCAACCCTTTGCAACCCCATGGACTGCAGCCTGCCAGGCTTCCCTGTCCATTTCCCAGTACTGGGAAATCCCTTCTCCAGGGGATCTTCCAGACGCAAGGATTGAAGCTGTGTCTCGTGCGTTGGCAAGCAGATTCTTTACCACTCGTGCTAACCATAATATTTTTAATTCATTAATTAATTAATTTTGGCTGTGCTGAATCTTCGTGGCCGTGCACAGGCTTTCTCTAGCTGTGGTGCAGGGTCTTCTCATTGTGGTTATTTCTCCCGTTGCAGAGTGAGGGCTATAAGATGTGTGGGGTTAGTAGTTGTGGCTCATGGGCTCCAGAACAGGTTTAGCTGCTCTGCAGCATGTGGGATCTTCCTGGACCAGGGATCAAACCTGTGTCCCCTGCACTGGCAGGTGGATTGTTAACCACTGGGCCGCCAGGGAAGTCCCTGAAGATAATTTCTTCGTATGATCAGGGCTGACAAGAATGGCTGTCCTTTAAAGGATTGTCAATTAAAGAATTCTTATTAGTTATTAGAATAAACCTTAACTTTTATTCATCAGTTTGATTAACTCTGCTTCCTCAAACTGTAACATAATTATTTTTTTTTCTACCCATATGATTGCATTATCGGGTTGTCTGTCATTTCCTGACTTATCAAGCTTTTTTTCTTACCCTTAGGTGTAACTCCATTTTCTAGACCTGTCACTACCATGACTAAATCCCTCAACCCCTCAGATACTCACTTTCCTTATCTTAGAGGGTGATGGGATTGGTCAGAAAGATCCTAAATTTTCTTCCAGTTCGGAAAGCTTATGATCGAAGCCTCAATTACTTTCCAGTTCTGAGTTCATTCAAAAGTTCAAAACCAGTTCAAACCCATCAATGAATTACTGGGACTTTAATTCATTTTTGCCAGCATTTTAATGCCTGAGCGTGTCACTGTGAAATTGAATTTAGCAGATTAGTAACATATCTGATTAAAAACTCTGTCAAAGTGATCGTGTGTCCCCAAGGTATATGTTCATTGTTTCCCAGCCTATGCTTCTTCTACTATTCACCCTTTTAAATCTTGTTTCTGACTGTGGAACTAAAGGTTTTAGCCTCATCTACATTTTGACTACACCAACCTGGGCCTTCCTATTAGGGACATGTTTTGTTCACCTAATGTCCCTTGATTGTTTTTCTCTGGTAGAAGAAAACACTAATTTAGTTAAATCAGTGGCCCTGTCATCAAATGTCATTAGAAATGTCCTGGGCCAAGTGGTAGTTTTTTCTTATTTCACAACCTGGTCTTTTTAACCGTTTGAGGTTATTGTTCATCATTTGTGGGAAATTAATTTCTTTGGATTGTGTCAATACCATGTTCAAATAATACTATGGAACATTTTAATGTAAAAACTCTGATGATCTGGATCTGAACCATGTCTGGCCAAATACTCGGAGGATGAGGAACACCTGGAATGTCAATAACATGTAAGTAAAATGCACTAACAAGGTCTGAAATGTTCCTTTAAGTTATTTTTAGGTGATGAAACAACTCTAGTGGAGATCTATTCATATGCTTGTTTTTACCCAGGTCACAGACCTGGACCGCAACAACTTACTCACTAGGCTATGAGTGAGCTTCCTGGGCAGGGCACTGTGTCATCTGCCTTCACTTATCTTAGCCCTGGCACAGTTCCTAGCACAGAGAAAGCACTCAGTGATGCTGGTTAAATGAGCTATCTCACTGTTGCAATTGCATCATGCTGTGACTCACTTGCGGCTAATTCATGGCATACGGGATAGCAGGTGGAAGGAGATGGGAGCCCTGTTCATTTCAGTGATGAGAAAACCAAGTTTTCTCGGTTCTTCAGACACTATCTACTCAAAAGAAGATGCTACAATTGTCACCAAGGAATTCTCAGGCTATCTAGTACTTCATTATGATCATGGGGATACGGAAAAGCCCAAGGCAGAGAAAAGACAACGGTGTTAGTTTATTATTGCATTTCACTCAGATGTATCAGGAAAATTGCCAAGAAAATAAGTCACAGTTATATTTACAATTTTGGTGAATTTTTTCTCTTTCAACCTTGTGCTAGGTTGTGGGACTATAGGTATTGAGAAGGATTGGAAATGGAAATGGTCAAGTTACATATTTTACAGTTTGCAACTATATGCATTTGATTTCCACAGTAAGTCTACTTGGTATGCACTGGGCTGATAATATTTCCCTCATTTTGTCGAGCAGGAAACAATTGATAGAGGGAGGAAGTAAGTTAGGAGGTGACTTATCAAGATATCTGGAACTGAGAGAGAAAAGCATCTTCAGATGCTTTTTTTCCAGAAAAACATCTATTTCTGCTTTATTGGCTATGCCAAAGTCTTTGACTGTGTGGATCACAATAAACTGTGGAAAATTCTGAAAGAGATGTGAATACCAGACCACCTGACCTGCCTCCTGAGAAATCTGTATGCAGGTCAGGAAGCAACAGTTAGAACTGGACATGGACCAACAGACTGGTTCCAAATAGGAAAAGGAATACATCAAGGCTGTATATTGTCACCCTGCTTACTTAACTTATATGCAGAGTACATCATGAGAAATGCTGGGCTAGAGGAAGCACAAGCTGGAATCAAGATTGCTGGGAGAAATATCAATAACCTCAGATATGCAGATGACACCACCCTTATGGGAGAAAGTGAAGAAGAACAAAAGAGCCTCTTGATGAAAGTGGAAGAAGAGAGTGAAAAAGTTGGCTTAAATCTCAACATTCGGAAAACAAAGAGCATGGCATCTGGTCCCATCACTTCATGGCAAGTAAATGGAGAAACAGTAGAAACAGTGGCTGACTTTACTTTTTTGGGCTCCCAAATCACTGCAGATGGTGACTGCAGCCATGAAATTAAAAGACGCTTACTCCTTGGAAGAAAAGTTATGACCAACCTAGACAGCATATTAAAAAGCAGAGATATTACTTTGCCAACAAAGGTCCTTTTAGTCAAGGCCATGGTTTTTCCAGTGGTCAAATATGGATGTGAGAGTTGGACTATAAAAAATGCTGAACACTGAAGAATTGATGCCTTTGAACTGTGGTGTTGGAAAAGACTCTTGAGAGTCCCTTGAACTGCAAGGAGATCCAATCAGTACATCCTAAAGAAAATCAGTCCTGAATATTCATTGGAAGGACTGATGTTGAAGCTGAAACTCCAATACTTTGGCCACCTGATGTGAAGAGCTGACTCATTTGTAAAGACCCTGATGCTGGGAAACATTGAAGGCGGCAGGATGAGAAGGGGATGACAGAGGATGAGATGGTTGGATGGCATCACTGACTCAATGGACATGAGTTTGAGTAAACTCTGGGAACTGGTGATGGACAGGGAGGCTGGCCTGCTCCAGTCCATGGGGTCACAAAGAGTCGGACACCACTGAGCAACTGAACTGAACTGAACTATCAAGATATCAACTCAGGTTCTTGAATTCCAGGTGAATTAAAAATGAGCCTAGGGTTGTTTCCACCCTGCCATGAAGTCTAACTGGATTTCTGGATCTGGTGTTGTGTTGTATTTGGTTTGTGCCCAGGATTCTTGCCTAGAGAATCCCAGGGACGGAGGAGCCTGGCAGGCTGCTGTCTATGGCGTCGCACAGAGTCGGACACGACTGAAGCGACTTAGCAGCAGCAGCAGCAGCAGGATAACCGAATATCAGGGATTTTCACAGCAGACGCTGACCGGACTACAAAGATACTCATTAATGTTCCTTTTCAGCTTAGGATCAGAGCAGTTTATCTTTTCACATCTAACCTCTGGTATACTTTCTATATACTAGTGACTTTGAGAAATAAGGCCTATGCTGGCTTAAAAATCGAAAATTTCATCTCAAGGGACCTATTGACCATGGGTCTAATGGTGAACTCTGACTATTGTCCAGTGCCTTGGGACCCAGGTTTACATGATTGTTGAAGGGACAGGGAGCTCTCCAGGGCCAGGAATTGGTAGTCAGTCTTCCTGGGCCCTTGGCCCTCTCTTTCATATCCTTTCTCATTCTCCGTGCCTGCCATGCCCTCCATCTGGTCATTTCTCAGAACCTGCAGAACCTGCTTATCTTTCTGTTCCATCCAGCAGGCATTCAGAGCTTTAGTGAATTTATGCCTGTCTTTTATCTCATTCAGAATTTGTGCATTTACTCAGTGGGGCAGAGAGACCTTTAAGTTCTCAGAGCTGTGAGTTTGAATCCCAGCTGCCTGACTGTGGACCTTACCCGGGGAAAGCAGGTGGTTAGATACCTATGTTACACTCTGATGCTGTGTGTCACCTACTTGCTCCTTTGGATCCACTTCTCACTCTTCTCTAACCTGCTTACAGGAGGTACATCAATAGGCCTCCCTGCCCTCTGACTTCTGGTTGGGTTTGGCCAGCGGAGAGCACCGGCAGGAGTGTGGAGGATGAGAAGAGAGGGGTGGGTGTCTATTCCCCTGGCTCCCTCTCAGGCTCACTCCTGGTTGGCCACATACCTCTACACCAGATGACATCTCCTGCCAAGGCAGCCCTTTCAATATGTCTGTGATCTTTGGGTTCTGGTAACCATTCTGAAATCCTGCAGCTCTAGGACTGAGAACACTTCTCTCCTTAGCTAGCCCCAGGATAGAGCACTTTTTAGTGTTCCTAGCCCCTGCCCTAGATGCAACTTCCTTTTTTTTTTTTTTTTTTTAGCTCACTCTCACCCTCCTTTAAATCTTTCACCCTTTTAAACTTGACTCTGATCATGGAACTGAAAACTTCAGACTCATGCAAATTTTTATCAGAGCAAGTCAGTGGATCTTTTTGAAGCTGAAAAACTTTAAACAGTGTCCTGAAGTGAGTCATGCAGGGCTCCCTGCTTACTCTGTAGTTGGCTTTGCCATCAAGGAAGGAATAACACTCATCACATAATGAAAGCACACCCCTGAACTGTTCATTTAGACCTCCTCCCACCCTGAACCCCTCAGTGAGACAGCCTTGGACACCAGTCCCTTTGTTTTGAGGACAGGTGGAGGACAGAAGGTCAGTAGTTCAAGGACTGGTCCTTCTCTGCTGGCAGAGTCACGCTGGGTCAGCAGCGCAGACCACTCATAGCCCAGCTGCCTCTGCTGGCAGGCAGTTCTCACCACCAGCAGACCATGCTCCAGCCAGTGACTAATTAAATCCCATTTGCTTTGTCACTGATAGGGTGATCGTAGTATTTTCCCCTTGAATTTATGACAGATGGTGGCCAAAGAGCCCTTCAGAAATTGGGAGATTTTTAGTATTTTTAAGAGAATTAGGCTCTGATGCTCTTTAGCAGACGCAGGGTTGGAGACCTGACCTCATCCCCGTTTTTCATCTCTACAGGGCTAACACCACAACAGCCAATTAAGTGAACAACCAGGCTTTGTGCTTTATCAGGCACTGTTTCCATTACCGAAGGACTGAACAGGCTGAACAATTTGTGTATTTGGGTTAAACATATTTCAGAAATGAATGCACTCAGCCATCTGAGTTTATATTCAGAAGTAAAATTATGGTTAAATATAGAAACAATTGGCTTCCCGCTATGCTGAAGACATTGCTAATGAATTTTCTAGAGATGAGCACTGTAGCTTTCTATCCTCCAGTGATATTCAGGATTTATGGTTTATAGGTTCCCACGCCGTTCATTTGTGATGGACACAGAACTCTGATGGCTGGTTTCTTGGAAGCCAAGCTCTTGGAAACATTATGTGTGACTGTAGGAGTCACTTTGGCTATAATTTCAAATGTCATACTCTACCTGGAATGGACTGAGTCCAATATTTTCATTACTAACTTCCTTCAATTAACTTTGCTTTATCTTAGCAGGCGAACACGTCTCACTGTCATTCGGTGTCAGAAGGCAATTAACCCAGTGACAAAACACGAGAAAAAAAGTGTTCAAAGACAAAGCAAACACACCCAGGAAAAATTACTTGGTGATTTTCTCTTCTTAATTTATTTTGCAGCCATTAAGGCCTGCCTCCAGCTTTTGTTTGACCACTTCCCCCCCCCCCCTTTTTTTTTTTTTAATAAAGTTGCCATTTCTCCAGCCCTGTAAACCCAGGACACCCATGAATGAATGTCTAAGCCATACTCTGACTAAAGAGATGGAGGCAGCTGCAGCCTGGGCTTCTGGAAGTGTCACTGTGCCTTTCCTCACAGAGGAAGCAGCTAGGGGTCAGCAGAGGGCATTCCTTGAGCACCTCTAGAGTGAATCTGTGAGCAATATTGGAGTTTACTTTGCTGGGCAGGGGTTGGGGAGGGGGCTGACAGGAGAGATGGCCACAGAGGCGATTGGGACAGAGTCAGATCTGTCTAGTGGAGCCAGCAACCCTGGATGGAGCCCTCTGGTTTTGCCTTCCCTTATTTCAGACACAAACATCCTGGAAATAGATGCCCTGAGATACTACCTATGCAAATACTCCACAACACAACCCCCTGCTTTTTCCATTCTGTCTCTTGCTGAAAATGGCACAGCATTTCCAAATGTGTTTCTGTTCTTCCCTTTCAGATCTCTTCATCCAGACAGGGAGGCAGGGGAAAGGGAGGGACCGTCTGTCCAGGAGAGTCCCAGTTATCTGCTTTGCCTGGATTCACCTGATCTGCTGAGGGAGGTCCCTTAGGGACTTCTCACTCCACTGGCACAGATGAGGCTCTGGAAGCCCAGAGAGATTGCTCTGCTTTTCCAGCCTCACACAGCTTGTTGGTGATAGAAGCAGCTTCCTCCAGATCCCTATCTTTTCCCAGGGTCTGGGATAGTTTGGGCTGGAGCAGCAGACTTCTAGGGAGTGGGGGCTTAAATCAAATTAGTCCTCTGGGCAGGCTGGGTTGGGGGAGGTACCCTGTAAAGAGGGCAGCCTGCTAGTCAGAGAGAGGTGTTTTTTTCATGCAAGTCTCTCTCGAGTCATCTCTTTTGGTTCATTGTTTGTCAACTCCGAAGTCTAGCCAAGTGATTCTATTTAGGCACCTATCCTGGTACATTCAATTTGTCCATCTTCTCCAGTGGATTGATATTAATGACTAACTTTTATTGAACATTTGCTATGTGCTAGGAATATTTCTAAGTGCTTTAAAATACTGTCTCTTTTCATTTTCACAACACTCATATAAGGGTATTTCTATTATCATCCTTGTTCTGCAGATGAAGAGACTGGGGCTCATATAAGGGGAGAATCTTTCTTCAGGGCACACAAACAAAAGTGACAGAGCCTGGACTTTTTGTTTGGTCCAGAGCAAGTCTTTGAGCCTAATATGCAGTAACTATTAGTTTGTTCCCTCCCTTTAAAAAAAAAAAAACACACAAAGTCAGGCCAGATGACGCATTCTGGAGGAGCAGGGGAGGTTGTAGACACGGTTTGTGCTGTTTACGTGAGCACAAGCCCCAGCCTCACCCTGTTTCTTCTCTGTTCATTTAGTCGCGTGTGTATCCACTATCACATAGGGACTACTGGCCAAGGCTTTGTTATGAGGGAGGTTTGGTACAAAGTGTTAAGTGGACACGCTGGAGGGAACCACAAACTGCCTGGGGAGCAAGGGAGATTTCATAGAGACACAAACTAGGGACCTGGGTCCCAAAGGACGCATGGGGCGCCTCCAGGTACAGGAGGGCACAGGGCATGCGCAGAGAGAAACAGCTTGTGCAAAGATAAGGTGGTCGGAAAGGGGCTGATGCCACCCCAGAGAGGAGAGACTTGGGGCTACTGTGGGGAAGGGGCACGTGGTAGGGATTCTGTGGACAGGGAGGGGGATGAAAGGAAAAATCCAGGTGTGAAAGGGTCTTAAACTGTGTTAAGACATTTGGAAGGCTTATCCAAATTGAGTTATATTTCAGGATAGAATTATTAAGTATTTGAGATTTAAAAACACTTCTAACTTTGAGGGCATTTGGATATAGCACAAAACCACTGAAACCTAGATGTTTTCACATTGATAGCTGCATCCTGTATCCTGAGGTTCCCCAGTTGCCTTTTTCTATTATGCTCTGGGCTTTTATGTTACAGTGCATTAGGGTAGGACCAGTTTAAAGATGGTACTACTATCTAACAGAGCACAGCTGAGCATCTTTGTCTCTATCACCTTTTGACTTATCTACCAAGGCAGGGGATGCTTCTGTTGTTCCCAACAATGGTCAAGTTAAGGATACTCCGACCAGTGAAATTTCATTATATGAAGTTGACTCTCTGAAAATAAAACAAGTTAAAATATCCTTAGAGTTCTGCATTCACATGGAATCTGGTTAGCTCCCTCAGGTTGAAAATGCCTGTGAAGACAGAAAACTCATCAAAAGATGGAAAACTGTTCTATTAGCAAAATAAAAAAAGGGAAAGTGTTAGTTGCTCAGTCATGTCTGATTCTGTGACCCCGTGGACTGTAGCCCGCCAGGCTCCTCTGTCCATGGAATTCTCCAGGCAAGAATACTGGGGTGGGCAGCCATTCCCTTCCCCAGGAGATCTTCCCGACCCAGGGATGGAACCCAGGTCTCCTGCATGGCAGGCAGATTCTTTACCGTCTGAGCCACCAGCCAAGCCCATCAGCAAAGGCCATCATTGATCAGACAACCAGAATCCAACCATAAAGCCAGAGAACTAGACTGAACTCTTACTTATGACTTGTCCTCTGAAAGGTGAGGGGAAGTGCTTTCAACTCTTTTGTCTTTGGGGTCTTCTGTTTTAGATATGAGGGTCTATACCAATCTATATACTAACTGGGTCTTTCTACATCCATGTTCTCAGACCTACGGATTTAGAATCTCCATGGGTGGTGCGCAGGGCAGAGAAAAGAGGGTGATGGAAAGACTGCAGCAAACACATGTTGGGAAATACTTTACTCACAGGAAAAGCAGAAAGAAGAGTCCTGGTAACAGCACATTGGGGATTACAGATTTTTATGGAGTCCTTCTTTTCGGCAAATCAAGAAACAGGAAGTGGAGGGATAAGAATTTATCCCTGAAACTGCCCGTTTCAGTCCAGTGGAATCTGCTATAGTGGATCTAGAGGGACAGCAGGTAGGCACAACTACTGCTTTTGCTGTTTGTGAGAAAGGGGTTTGCCCAGTTCCCAAACAGATGGAAAGCTGAGCCAAGAGTAATCTACTCTCAAAATCTACTGACCTGTACTTTGCCAGGCTCTTGGGCCCAGAATAAAATTTTGGAATAACATTTGGGGTCTTCAGAAGGATACCAAAAGACATAGTCTCTAGGAAACCAGAACAGAAAACAAAGAAAACAGGATAAGATAAAAAGAGTTATGGGTAAGATAATTCAAGGTTGTAAAGATGCTAAGTACCAATGGCAGAATGAAATCCATCCTGGAGACAGAACTGAAGTTGTAAAGTCAAGTCCTGGGCAAATTTGGATGCAGGGGAAAGGAAAAAAAGGAAGAAAAATGATGAGAGAGACAATGATAATTGTGGAAAAGAAATGATATCCCATCTAAAATTATGTTTTCTAGAGAAAAGAGACTAGAAGAATTAGAACTAAACAAGTTGTTGATAAAGGAAACTTTCCTGAAGTAAATAATTATTCAGCTGGGGAGGGTGCACTGGGAGAGGGAGATATATAACACAATAAAAAGAGAAGGAGTGAGCATGGCTTAGGATGCTGACAGGTAGGTGAATGGTAGATTCATGGTCGGAATGGCTCCTACCATGCTGGTTCCTCCTGTTCACTGAGCAGGAGGTGGGGTAAGGGGTGGGCTCATGCTTGACTTCCCAAAGTGGCAGAGCTGAGCCAGACTCTAACACAAGTCAGACCCAGTGAGTGTTTGCCATGACCTTGCTTTTGGGCCTGGAATCTGGCCCTGTACCTGCTCACCTTCTACCCCTACCATGGGCCAACTCTGCCCCAGCAAAGCTTGGGTCCCCTCCTTCTAGGGTTACCAGATTTAGCCAATCCAAATATAGGATGCCTAGTTAAACTTGAATTTCAGATAAACAAATTGCAGTATTCTTACACCAAAAAGGTATTTGTTTATCTGGAGTTCATATTTGAAATCCTATTATTTTATGTGGCAACAAAACCTCCTTCACCAGCACTAACATTTATTTCCTCTTTCCTCTGCCCTAAGACTCTTAAATAAATATTTGAAGGTTTCTGGTTCACTTACTGATACTTTGACTAGTACTTATTTGAAAAATGCTGACATGGAACAAGAGCGAATACTAGTAAATATTTACCATCTAACGGTTTTTCATTGTGTACACTCTTTGCTCTGAAGTCTCATGCAGGCGCCTGCATTATTTCTAATTCTTCTAAGAAAAGTTTTTACCAAAGCCTGGTGTTAGAATACATAATTCTGGTTAATAGAATGATTATTACACATATGTAGAGTGCATGAAAGAAAAATAACACATTAAGATTATACATATTTGCATGTCAAGTTATTTGGAAAAAATGGTCTCCAAAATCTTTACAGCAATTACCTCTGGGTAATAACATTTTTTGAGTGATATTTAGTGGCTTACTTACGTTTTCTGGATTTTTGAAGTGTTAACATGAGGGTGTAACACATTTCATAATAAAGATACTTTCATTTTAAAAAGTCAGCTATTTTTTAAGATGACACATGCCTCAAAATCTTGTGAACAGTCCTTTAACTGGGTTCTGTGGCAGTTTCACCAGAGCAAGGCTTTAAAAATGCAGATGGCCTCTTGGATTTCACCCCTAACCTAATAAATCAGGATCTCCAGAGGCTGGCTCAGGCATCTATATTTTAGAAGAGCTTCCCCCATGGTTCTGATGGAGCTGAGTGGCCTTTGCCCTTGAACTGGCATTCAGGAACTGGTGACTTAGAAACAGCAGGTGCAGGCTTAGACTCCCCAGGTGTGGAGAGGTGCTGGCTCTCTGCTGATGTGCGGGCAGCAGCTCTAATGAGGATAAATAACCACCTCTCTAAAGTTAGCTGCTGCCCAGTATATTTCTTAAATGCCAGTGCTGCTCTGTTTATTTTGAGAAGAGTTACTGAAGTCTTTTAAAAAGGATATTTGGAATTTATGATATAAAGGCCTCATTATTCCAGCGGCGGGGAGCATCCCCGGGGTCTGCAGATGAGGGCCTTGGACCAGCCTCAGGACCAAGGTGGAAACGGAACAGTTCTTGTTCTCTCGACTTAGGAGCAGAGAGAGGTAGGAGCTGAGGCCAGTCAGTGGGAACTGTCTTTCCTGGTGAGCAGAAGGCTGAGTTTGACAGTATCCTCAGGGGCTCTGCTGAGATGCTATCTATTTGCAAGAACTTAGATTGAAATGTTAATGAATGCCCGCTGAAAACAGCATTTTATAAATTGAGACTGAGGCAGGAAGGAAGAATTGGATTAGAGGACCCACTAGGTTGGTCAGGCAGCTACGTGTAATTTGCATTCCTTTTGCATTCCTTCAATTCGAGGCATAGTTTGTAAAATTTACTTTTATTATCAGATCTTGATTACATATGGAAATTGGGGGTCCAGTAGTGGAGCTAAGCTGGCTCATCCTTCCAAACTCCCACAGAGAGGAAAAGGACAAAACCCAGCAACCTTTTGCTTCCCCTGCTGTTGCTGCTCTTTATCTTCCAGGGAAGGAAGCAGGATGGTTGGGGGAATAGACATTCTGCGGCCAAAAGTACCAGGAGACAAATGTCCTTATCATTCAGTTTCCCTTATCTGATCACCGACACATTTTTTTTCAATTACAAATCCTCAGGCTTACTTGACAGATTTAAGTTGAGGAAAAAAATCAAAGCTGATTAATTCATTTCTGGGGTTTCAAGGGACTGTTTATCTTACAGCTGAATGGAGCAGCCAGCCTGGAACTTGTATCCTTTTCCATTCATCCATCTGTTCATTCACCCATCTATCTATCCATCCTTCCATCCATCCAATAACATTATGCTAAGCAGTAGGTAAGTAGAGACGATAAACAAGAAACAGTGCCCCCTTTTAAGATTTTTCAGCTTGACAGGGAAGATAGAATTATATAAAAATAATAATAAAACATTTTAAATGCTAACACATACGTATAACTCATTATCTTTAGAAGGTTACATTGATATAGTATCACTTTAAGTGTTATGGAAGAAAAGTGAAAGTGTTACTCACTTGGTCATGTCTGACTCTTTGTAATCCCATGAACTGTAGACCACCAGGCTCCTCTGTCCATGGAATTCTCCAGGCAAGAATACTGGAATGGGTTGCCATTTCCTTCTCCAGGGGACCTTCCTGACCCAGGAATTGAACCCGGGTCTCCCACATTGCAGGCGGATTTTTTTTTTTTTACCATCTGAGCCACCTGGGAAGCCCAACTATTGACCAAAACTGCTGGTTCAAATTGAAATCGAGTCCCCCTAAAACCAAGTTATCCTTGCCAAGTTTTTGATTATTCTCTTTTTTGTCCTTCCCTCTATTCTTCTCAGAATGGAGGAGTATCAAAGAGGAGGGATTGAAACAGAGCAGGACCCTGCAGAGCTCTCCTAGGATATAAAAGCCCCTGTGTACCCCGCTGTTCTTGATTCTAGAAAAAGGATTTAGTCTCTTAGGCCTTCTCTGAGTTCCAAAGAGCAGATTCAAGCAGTTACTAAGTCGGGAAGTAAGAGAATGCAAAACAAAGGAAAAGCAGTCAAGAAACAAATGCTGTTGTTCGATTGCTCAGCCGTGTTCTGCTCTTGTGACCCCACGGACTGTGGCGTGTCAGGCTCCTCCGTCCTCTGCTATCTCCTGCAGTTTGCTCAAACTCATGTCCATTGAATCGGTGATGCCATCCAGCCATCTCATCCTCTGTTGTCCCCTTAGTTCAGCGATAAACCTGAGTCCTAGTTTTTGCTCGAGGGATATACATAACAATCTGACACATTTTTCTGAGTTGTTCTTAATTGAGTTGTTCATAACTGAAATGCCCAAAATATCAACCTGTTACCTCATGCACAATCAATCAGAAGAGAGTCATGCACTCATCGCAGTCCTCCTCGCAAACCTTGCCTTCAAAAACTTTTCCCTGAAAACTATCAGAGAGTTCAGTGCTTCTGAGCATGAACTCCCTATTCTTCTGTTGGGCCCTGAAATAAGTGCTGTTCTTTATCACAACCTGGGGTCAGTAAAGTGGCTTTACTGTACAATAGGGGAGTCGACCTAAGTTTGGTTCAGTAACAAAATCCTATTTCTTCCGTCTATTTTCTGTGTAAACTTGGGCAAAATATTAACCTTTCTATGCCCAAGTTTCTATCTATAAAAGGAGGATTAAGTGAGGTATCTACCTTATAAGCTTCTTAGGAGGATTAAGTGAATTAATATATATTTATTTTTAAAATTTCAGAAATCATAATCTGAAAGGCAAATATATAATCAGACAAAGAATTTGCACAAATATTTCTAACTTCTGCACACCTTTATTCTTGAACCTCTGCTATAATTTTACTTCCGCCTTTCCCAAGTGGTACACTCTGAGATTCAGGCATGATGATTGTGGTAAGCACACGGGCTGTAAGAAGAGATTCTCTCATGAAAGAACATTACCAGCTTGCCTCTGGGACAATGTTTTCCTCTCTCTTTCTGGGTCATGGATTTTTCTGGGTCCTTCATACACTGACTTAATAATTACTTTGTACCTATCATGTGCTAAACATTATTCTGGGTGTGAGATGAAAATATCTCCTGCTATATCAATAGACAATAAATGTCAAAGTTATCAGTGATTCCTGGCCTCCAAATGTGAATGAGGACTCCCCAAACGATCCAACAGATGCTGCCACCCCCACCAACAGTGATTGCTGAGGAGCTGGGGGGAATGCAAGAAGCAACCATCTGCCATTCTTTAAGGTGAACAAGGAAACAGGATTGGCTGCAGATAGCTGAGGTGCATATGAAAGGAATAAACTCAGTGAGCCCAGGGGCTTGCATCTTTCCATAGGTAAAATGCTAAATTTCTTAACTTGATACCTGATCTTTGATGTTCAGACTGCCTGCTCCCTTGATACAAACTTGTATATAGCCTGACCTCCCCTCCTGCTTCCTTGGAGCAAGCAGTTTTCTCAGAGCTACTGAGATGCAGTCTCCTGGGCTCAAAGTCCTAAACATTCCCACCAAATAAAATAACTCTACTTTCAGGCCGTGACTATATTTTTCAGTCGACATAGGCACTCAGGTAACAAAGCAAAGATTGCCCTTGTGGAGGTTATATTCTGTACAAGTGGATAGACAACAAGAAAGAAGAACAATGCACAGGTGTATTATCTAATATATAAGACATGATACACTGTCTTATCACATTCATTGCAGCATTGTTTACAATGGCAAGACATGGGAACAACCTAAATGCCCATCGACAGAGGAATGGATAAAGAAGATATGGTACGTATACACAATAGAATATAACTCAGCCATTAGAAAGGATGAAATAAGGCCATTTGCAGCAACATAGATGGACCTAGAAACTGTCAAACTGAGAGAAGTCAGACAGAGGAGACATAGCATATGACATCCCTTATATGTGGAATTTAAAAGGAAATGATACAAATGAACTTACTTATAGAACAGAAAAAAACTCACAGACTTAGAAAGCAAACTCATGGTTGCCCGGGGAAGGGATAGTTAAGAACTTTGGGGGAAGGTCATGCTCAATTCAGTTGGTCA
This sequence comes from Cervus canadensis, assembly GCF_019320065.1. NCBI lineage: Eukaryota > Metazoa > Chordata > Mammalia > Artiodactyla > Cervidae > Cervus > Cervus canadensis. The sequence goes on from NC_057392.1 coordinate 81,731,765, forward strand.
GTCGTGTCCCACTCTTTGCGAACCCATGGACTGCATCACACCAGGCCTCCCTGTTCATCACCAACTCTCAGAGCTTACTCAAATTCATGTCCATCGAGTCGGTGATGCCATCCAACCATCTCATCCTCTGTTATCCCCTTCTCCTCCTGCCTTCAATCTTTCCTAGCATCAGGGCCTTTTCAAATGAGTCAGTTCTTCACATCAGGTGGCCAAAGTATTGGAGTTTCAGCTTCAGCATCAGTCCTTCCAATATATATTCAGGACTGATTTCCTTGAGGATGGACTGGCTGGATCTCCTTGCAGTCCAAGAGACTGCAAACATAACTACTGGAAAAACCACAGCTCTGACTAAACAGACCTTTGTTGGCAAAGTAATGTCTCTGTTTTATAATATGCTGTCTAGGTTGGTCATAACTTTTCTTCCAAGGAGCAGGCATCTTTTAATATCATGGCTGCAGTCACCATCTGCAGTGATTTTGGAGCCCAGAAAGATAGTCTGTCACTGTTTCCATTGCTTCCCCATCTATTTGTCATGAAGTGATGAGACCAGATGCCATGATCTTAGTTTTCTGAACGTTGAATTTTAAGCCAACTTTTTCACTCTCCTCTTTCATTTTCATCAAGAGGCTCTTTAGTTCTTCGATTTCTGCTGTAAGTGTGGTATCATCTGCATATCTGAGGTTATTGATATTTCCTGGCAGTCTTGATTCCAGCTTGTGCTTCATCCAGCCCAGCGTTTCTCATGATGTACTCTGTATATAAGTTAAATAAGCAGGGTGACAACATACAGCCTTGATGTACTCCTTTCCCTATTTGGAACCAGTCTGTTGTTTCGAATCCAGTTCTAACTGTTGCTTCCTGACCTGCATACAGATTTCTCAACGGGCAGGTCAGGTGGTCTGGTATTCCCATTTCTTTAAGAATTGTCCACAGTTTGTTGTGATCCACACAGTCAAAGGCTTTGGCATAGTCAATAAAGCAGAAATAGATGTTTTTCTGGAACTCTCTTGCTTTTTCTATGATCCAACAGATGCTAGCCATTTGATCTTTGGCTCCTCTGCCTTTTCTAAATCCAGCTTGAACATCTGGAAGTTCAAGGACTTGGAGAATTTTGAGCATTACTTTGCTAGCCTGTGAGATGAATGCAATTGTGTGTTGGTTTGAGCACTCTTTGGCATTGCCTTTCTTAGGGATTAGAATGAAAACTGACCTTTTCCAGTCCTGTGGCCACTGCTGAGTTTTCCAAACTGGCTGGCATATTGAGTGCAGCACTTTAACATCATCACCTTTTAGGATTTGAAATAGCTCAACTGGAATTCCATCACCTCCACTAGCTTTGTTCATAGTGATGCTTCCTAAGGCCCACTTGACTTCACATTCCAGGTTGTCTGGCTCTAGGTGAGTGATCACACCATCGTGATTATCTGGGTCATGAAGATTTTTTTGTATAGTTCTTCTGCGTATTCTTGCCACCTCTTCTTAATGTCTTCTGCTTCTATTAGGTCGATACCATTTCTGTCCTTTATTGTGCCCATCTTTGCATGAAACGTTCCCTTGGTATCTCTAGTTTTCTTGAAGAGATCTCTAGTCTTTCTCACTCTGTTGTTTTCCTCCCTTTCTTTGCACTGATCACTGAGGAAGGCTTTCTTATCTCTCCTTGCTATTCTTTGGAACTCTGCATTCAAATGGGAATATCTTTCCTTTTCTCCTTTGCCTTTCTTTAGCTTTTGTTCTTTTCACAGCTATTTGTAAGGCCTCCTCAGACAACCATCTTGCCTTTTTGCATTTCTTTTTCTTGGGGATGACCTTGATCCCTGTCTCCTGTACAATGTCACAAACCTCCGTCCATAGTTCATCAGGCGCTCTGTCTATCAGATCTAATCCCTTAAATCTATTTCTCATTTCCACTGTATAATCATAAGGGATTTGATTTATGTCATATCTGAATGGTCTAGTGGTTTTCCCTACTTTCTTCAATTTAAGTCTGAATTTGGCAATAAGGAGTTCATGATCTGAGCCACAGTCAGCTCCTGCTCTTGTTTTTGCTGATTGTATAGAACTTTTTCATCTTTGGCTGCAAAGAATATAATCAATCTGATTTCGGTATTGACCATCTGGTGATGTTCATGTGTAGAGTCTTCTCTTGTGTTGTTGGAAGAGGGTGTTTGCTATGTCCAGTGCGTTCTCTTGGCAAAACTCTATTAGCCTTTGACCTGCTTCATTCTGTACTCCAAGGCCAAATTTGCCCGTTACTCCAGGTGTTTCTTGACTTCCTACCTTTGTATTCCAGTTCCCTATGATGAAAAGGACATCTTTTTTGGGTGTTAGTTCTAGAAGATCTTGTAGGTTTTCATAGAACCATTCAACTTCAGCTTCTTCAGCATTACTGGTTGGGTCATAGACTTGGATTACTGTGATATTGAATGGTTTGCTTTGTAAATGAACAGAAATCATTGTGTCGTTTTTGAGATTGCATCCAAGTATTGCATTTTGGACTCTTTTGTGGACTATGATGGCTACTCCATTTCTTCTAAGGGATTCTTGCCACAGTAGTAGTAGATATAATGGTCATTGAGTTCATTTATACAATGCTATATTTAAAGTGGATAACCTAGAAAAACCTATTGTATAGCACATGGAACCTTGCTCAATGTCATGTGGCAGCCCTGGATGGGAAGGAGTTTGGGGGAGAATGGATACATGTATATGTATGGCTGAGTCTGTTCACCATTCACCTGAAACTATCACAACATTGTTAATTGGCTATACCCCAATACAAAATGCTTTTAGTGTTTTTTAAAAAAAATCAAAATTAAAAAAAAAAAGAACAAAAAATACCTAAAAAAAAAAAAAAAAAAAGACATATGACATGCTTTAGAAAAATGATAAGAGCAGGAGAAAGGGAGAAAGAAGTACTGGTGGGGGTGGAGAGAAACAAGGTATAATTTAAAATAGTTACTAGAGTAGCCCTCACTGAATAGTAAAATTTCAGCAAGGGTGTGAAGAAGGTAAGGGAGTTGGTTGCACAGATGTGTGAGGGAAAGGTGTTTGAAGCAGAGGGAACAGCTTGTGCCAGGGTCCCAGGGTAGAGCATGCCTAGGGTGTTACAAGGTGGTCAGTGTGGTTGAGTTGAGGGAGCCAGGGGATGGAAGGCAATGAGGCCAGAATGTCTGAGGAGAGCTATCCACCCTTTCTCTGGAGCTATGATCCCCACACTTCATCATATATTGGGGATGGTGAGAACTCAGATCTTGATGACCCCACCTCCAGAATTCCAACAGTTCTAACAAATTCCCACATGATGTTGATACTACTGGTCTGGGGACCACACTTTGAGAACCTATCACCCGGAAGATAGTTACCCTCTTCACACATATTTTAATAAAGGCTGTATATTGTCACCCTGCTTATTTAACTTCTATGCAGAGTACATCATGTGAAATGCCAGGCTGGATGAAGCACAAGCTGGAATCAAGATTGCAGGGAGAAATATCAATAACCTCAGATAAGCAAATGACACCACGCTTATGGCAGAAAGCGAAGAGGAACTAAAGAGCCTCTTGATGAAAGTAAAAGGGGAGAGTGAAAAAGCCAGCTTAAAACTCAACATTCAGAAAACTAAAATCATGGCATCTGGTCCCATCACTTCATGGGAAATAGTTGGGGAAACAATGGAAACAGTGACAGACTTTATTTTTGGGGCTCCAAAATCACTGCAGATGGTGACTGCAGCCATGAAATTAAAAGATGCTTGCTCCTTGGAAGAAAAGCTCTGACCAACCTAGACAGCATATTAAAAAGCAGAGACATTACTTTGCCAACAAAGGTCCATCTAGTTAACATTTTGGTTTTTTCAGTAGTCATGTATGGATGTGAGAGTTGGACCATAAAGAAAGTTAGCACCAAAGAATTGATGCTTTTGAATTGTGGTGTTGGAGAAGACTCTTGAGAGTCCCATGGACTGCAAGGAGATCAAATCAGTCAATTCTCAAGGAAATCAGTCCTGAATATTCACTGGAAGGACTGATGCTGAAGCTGAAGCTCCAGTACTTTGGCCACTTGATGCAAAGAGTTGACTCATTGGAAAAGACCCTCATGGTGGGAAAGATTGAAGGCAGGAGGAGAAGGGGATGACAGAGGATGAGATGGTTGGATGGCATCACTGACTCAATGGATATAAGTTTGAGTAAGTTCCGGGAGTTGGTGATGGACAGGGAAGCCTGGTGTGCTGCAGTTCATGGGATCTCAAAGAGTTGGACACGACTGAGCGACTGAACTGAACTGAACTGAATAGTATTCCTGGACTTCTAAGGGGCTTCCCAGGTGGCACTAGTGGTGAAGAACCTGTCTGCCAATGCAGGAGACTCAAGAGATGTGGGTTCGATCTCTGGGTTAGGAATATCTCCTGAAATAGGAAATGGCAATGCCTGAAAAATTCTCTGAGACCACTGTTTAGGAATCTTGGCCCTAGGGAACTCCAGACTGGATTACTCATCCAGAGACCACTCTGAAGGTCCAGCATCAACTTCATCTTTCCAATCAGGGGAAGAGCATGAGACTTGACTTCTAGCTCAGGTTAGGCCAGAAAAATTTCTGAAAATGTTCCTGATTAACTTCTTAGCCACAATGGGGGTTCCTTAGCTCTGCTATAATTGCATTTTATTCTCCTCACTGAATAAGAATTTGTGAACAACTTTATTACAACACAGATTTGGGACTCTAAAAAGATAATGTTAAAGCCTTTCCACAGGGTGCAAAATTGACCCGACTTATTACAGTCTAACATAGAACATGGCTCTATTCGTTTCAAGAGGGGAAGATTAAAGATGTGAAGTGCCAGAGCGTCTTCTCATCAGGCTGGTACTCAGTTTAGGAAAAACAGGCAACTAATCCCCTAGACTTCTAAATAATAAAAGATTTTTGTGACTATTGTTAAAGAGAAGCTGAAGCAGTACTTGGGAAACCAAAATGACCCGCCAAGTATTTGTTGTGAAGAGATGGTGGGGAGAATATTAAGTGGAAAGCAGAAACTTGTGCAAACTGGAATCAGATAACTTAATCATTCCAAGATGAGGTCTGAATTACGTGCAACCTACTTTGTATTTACTTGGTTTTGCAAATTAGATTGGAGTTTGATCTATAGGCTGGACATGGGCAATTATGCATTACTGGGACACCTCAGAGAAGAGGTACTCAGCAAAAGAATAAAGAGGCAATTGACATGTGAAAAATGCAAATAATGAGGACACTGACATGCTCCAATGGGCAGGAGAGGACAACTGGGGAATGATTAAAAACACACATACAACTAAGGTAATCATTTCATTTTGACAAACACTTGCCAGGGAGGATTGAGGGCAGCCCAAAGCATTCATTGACTCAGAGATGCTGATTTCTGAGTGTGCCTGATTAAGGAATATCAGGCCTTGGGGAGATATAAATTATAAAGCGCTGTCTCATATTTTGGAGCAATTACCAAGTCACTTTCAGGTACGCATTTCTCTTTCTTCTTCTCTGCTTTGTTATGTTTGGAGATAGTTCCCTTTTGCCAGCTGAAGTCAAAGCAACTATATATATTCATTTCAGCGAAGCTCATGTTTCAAATAAATATATATCCATAATGTTTAGCTGATATTGTACTCATCAAAAGAAATAATGATCACTGCTTTTAAAATATAATTTTTTGCCTTTGGTGAAGGTTTTGCCAGAGGAGTATCCATTGCTAATGAAAGCATTATTCAGTCAGTGGGACTGCTTTGTGAATTTGATATCACCTACAAGAAGTCAGTTTGGTGACTGGGAAACGTTGCTCAGCTTGGGGCCATGACACATACATTAAGAGTCTTTGCTGGGTCTCAGTGTTGTCTAAGCTTTGGAAAGTCACTCATACTCCTTGGAAAATCTGCATAATGATTCCAGTTAAGGGGCTTGTTGGAGGGACACGTGATAGCTTATGTGACTGTGATTTTAAGTCCTAAATTGCTGCACATATGTTTGATATTATAATCTACATATGAGGGCTTTCCAGGTGGCACAGATGGTAAAGAATCTACCTGCAATGCAGGAGACTTGGGTTCAATTCCTGGGTTGGGAAGATCCTTTGGAGAAGGGCATGGCAACCCGCTCCAGTATTCTTGTCTGGAGAACTCCATGGACAGAGAAGCCTGGTAGGCTGCAGTCCATGGGGTTGCAAAGAGTCAGACATGACTGAACAACTAACACTTTCACTTTCACATATGAAGGTCAAAATTAACACAATTTTAACAGAAATGTGGCTGGAGGATGCACAACTTTTAAATAAATTGACTGTTTTCCATATCAAGGAAATAACACATTAAAAGTAAAAACTGAGGTAACCAATTGGACGGCGTGCTTACTGATTAGTGCTGACTATAGGACCCTGATCAGAAAGGAACAATCACCAACTATATTAATGAATGCTAATTTGCATTTAATGAGCTGTCTTTAGTGAGCTGTCTTGAATTACAATTAGTTCCCATCAGTTAAGAATAATGGCCATGGGACTTCCCTGGTGGCTCAGCAGTCAAGACTCCACCTGCTGATCCAAGGGACATGGGTTCGATCCCTGCCCCAGGAAGATTCCACTCACCACAGAACAACTAAGCCTGCACACTGCAACTCCTGAGCCCCCTGACTTAGAGGCTGTGCTCTGCAACAAGAGAAGTCACTGCAATGAGAAGCCCAGCCCGAGGACTGCAACTAGAGAGACGCTCCCAATCGCCGCAACTAGGGGAAGCTCAAGAGCAGCAAAAAAGACCCAGCACAACCAAAAATAAATAAATAAAAACTTAAAAAGAATAATGGCCACGAACTTTGAGAGTATGCTTTCTTCTCTTAAAATAAAAGTGTGCCGTATGTATCAAATGTACATTTTAAAATGTAGCCCTGACCATCTCAATCTCATTATTTGTTGACACAGGTAGTTCAGATTCTGGTTCTCACTTAGTTTCTGATTAATTCTCAGAGTACAACTATAAATAGAACACATTTCTGAATTTACAAATTGTTCTTATTTTGTCATATAGCAAAATCTAAATAACTGAGCCAAGTTAAAACCAGATAGTTGACAATTTTGGCTTTGCATCTGGACTTGGATCTCACCAATAACATTCAAAACATTTTAAAATGTGAGGCTAAGTGTTACATAAGCATGATTCACAATCAATTTATATATTTAAATAATGGTTTCTTCAACTGGTGAAGATTTTTTGTATAGGGAGAAAACCCAACTCCTCTGCAAAATAGCATACAAGTTCATAAAAAGAAAAAAAAAATAAATGAGCCTTATAAGAACAAGTTGACTGCAGCACAAATAACTTTTTAAAAGTTCAATCTTTCATTCTGAGATAACTGTAGGGTCATATTCATTGATGTATATGCTTCTCATTCTGCCAATACCACAAAGTCTTGATTACCATAGCTAGATAATACTGGGTAGACTGTTTCTTCCCAGTTTGCTTTTCTTTTTAAAAATTGTTTCAGATATTTGAATTCCTTTGCATGTAAATTTTAGAATGATTCTTTAGGAGGTGGAGTGGAAGCCCCAGCTTCTCTATAATGTGATGTTCTTTGCTAATTCTGAGTGGAGGACAGGGAACTGGTTCCTCCTGTCAATGGGGATGAAAGTCCGGAGCTTTACTTCACCTCCTCAACACGCTGGGGTTAGAGTTAGGAGGTTAGAGTTAGAGTGAGGAGTTAGAGGCTCCTCATTGCAGCCTCCAGAGGGCAGAAATCAGGGCTCCCCACTGGGTCTTTACTGGCATGGGCGGGCATGGGGCTATGGTTTTCTCAGTAGCGTTAGGCTGGGGTGGATTGGTATTGTATGAATGTTTCTGTCTTACAAGGTTCCTCCTCACTGTCTTTTTGGCCAGACCGAGCAGGCTTTTCGTTGAAGCTTTTTTTCCCCCTGCACCCATTGGTGTTTCTGGTTGGCTGGTTTCTTCAGCTCTAAGTATGGGATATATGAGACAGAAAATCCAGGAAACTCAGCACTGTGTTATTCTGTGGCTCCCTGGGTCCCTAGCTATTCTTCCTTCTTTTCTCCTCCTTTCAGTGTCTTCTTATGTTTATTTTATATATAAGGTCCAGGATTTGTAGTTGCACCTATGGGGAGGAATAGGGAAAAGAACATCTATCCCATATTCCCAGAAGCAAAAGCTCTCCCCAAATAGTTTTTAATCTTTATCTACAAGAAAATGCTATGAACATTGCTCAGCTGTTGATGTGAACTGTAGAATGAAGGCAATGAAGAGGCATGAGGCATACTCCAAGGCAAGTTTCTCAGAGCAGCAGGCTGAAGTTCTCAAAAGAAACAGGTTTTCAGAGAGGTGCGCTACCACCACAGGCTTCCCAAGTGGCGCTAGTGGTAAAGAATCTGCCCCCCAATACAGGAGACATGAGAGACTTGGGTTCAATTCCTGGGTTGGGAAGATCCCCTGGGGGAGGAAATGGCAACCCACTCCAGTATTCTTGCCTGGAAAATCCCATGGACAGAGGAGCCTGGTGGGCTAAAAGACACGACTGAGCAACTAACACTTTCACTTCACTGTAGCCTTATTTTATTTTTGTTGTTGCTGCTGAAAATATTTGATAACATTTGTGAGACATTCTATATTTCACCCAATAAATATTTTATGAGCCATCTCAATAGCCTTGTAAAGAGACAGTAGTGGTAATTCTATTCTGGATCCGACTCTGTGGGTCAGCCCTCATTGCCACAGCTCAGCGCAGACGTTGTCCACATCTGCTCCTTCTTCTGGTGGGGACAAACTGCTGTCCAGGCGCATGAGCTTGAGTACAAGCCAAAGCAAGAGGCCTCATAACTGTGCCTGCATTTATGGATGCTTGCCTAATAATCACGACAAAACAGGGCTTTGGATTATCAGGTTGTCCCCCACCAGTTCCTCAAATTGGAATCCTGGTAGGGCCCTCAGGAGAAAGTTGCTATTTAATAGATGGATGGATGAATACATAGACAAGATGATAATGTGGATCTATGTATAATTCATGAATATGGAAATTTGCTGCAAGAATGTACACTTAGAACACAGCAGAATCTTAAATGCTTTGAAATGTATACTAAGTTAGACTATATGCCTTCACTATCTTGAAAATTGGCCATTTTATGTCATTCTGACAAGCTAGTTTGTGACTGTATTCCTCAAATCTAAGCACGGATTATTTTGTATTGTAGACAGGAAGTATTTGGGGAAAATACTGCAATAATTTCCATTTTTTCTTTTTTTCCCTTGCCCTCATTTTATGTGTCCTTCACTTCCTCCATTGATTTAACCTTCAAGGTTAATGTTTAAGAAATGAAAAAAAAGAAAGAAAAAAAGGGAAACTCAATGCTATCAACTCCAGTATTTAAAAATGTGCCTCTTAACAGAAGAGTCATAGGATTGTTTGGAATCAATGCTTAAGGGATCCAGATTAATTTCCATTCTTAAAGACCCAAGCCATATTCTACTTGTTCCAATGAATTTTTCCTGATCCTTTTGAGCTAAGAGGACATTGCCAGCAGGTCTTCCATTTTCTTGAAGCCTTATTATTACCACCATGCAAGTGATATTTATTTCCTATTTGGGATATTGACCATTAGTGATTCATGTCTTATTTCCTCACTAGCTTATGAGCTCATATAGTCCAGATATATTCTAGTCTCCCATAATACCTCACATATAGCAAGTACTTGTAAAATATATTTATGAATAATTTACAAGGCATATGAGCTCCCCCAAATATTCAAAATTTTTCACACATATTATGATATAACTGGATTTTAGCTCATCTCTCCAGAGCTTATCCTTTATATTCATCAATCTTCATCTGTCAGTTAATAGGTTGAATTAAGTAACGGCCACAGAAATCTCTTGAATTAGAAGGAAAATCCAGGAATCTGCATTTTTTGCCTGTATTTCCAACCATAAAACCTTATTTGACTTTGAATCTGTGCAAAAATTGGAAGTACTTCACCCCAAAATAAATTTATGGGTTTTTTTACCTGATGTTTGGAATTGTGCTACCAAAATAATTAAATTCCTTATCTCATATTCCTGCTTCTGTTTGCATAGTAACTAAGGCATACAACTGGCTGTTGTCCAATGCAAAACTAAATCTAGATCAGTGCTCTTCACCGGAAACTGTGGTAGACAAAACGACATTCCCCCATCAAGACAGTCACATCCTAATCTCTGGAGTCTGTGAATATTTTACTCAGCAAAAGAAGCCCCACTGTAAATGTGATGAAGCTAAGGAGCTTGAGAAGGGAGATTATCCTGGCTCATCTAGGTGGGCCCACTGTCACCACAAGCATCCTTATAAGCTGGGAGGTTGGGATTGACATTTACACACTACTATATTTAAAATAGATAACCAATAAGAACCTATTGTATAGCACAGGGAACTCTTGCTCAATAATATGTTCTATTAACCTAAATGGGAAAAATAATTTGAGAAAGAATACATATACACATATGTATAAAATCACTTTGCTGTACACTTGAAATTAACATAACATTGTAAATCAACTATACTCCAATACAAAAGAAAAATTTAAGAAAAAACAGAGGTAGGAGAATCAGAATGTGAGAAGGAGACGTAATGACAGAAGCAGAAGCATATGTATGTGAGCAAGCACTGAAAGGCAAAAAGAGGAAGGTAGAGAAGGAGAGAGAGAGAAAGAGAGATTTAAAAGATACCATGCTATCAATAAAGGCAGAGAATCTATATTGGAAGGAAACACCTTAAATGTCCAAGCCTGGGAGTCTATGATGGAGCAAAGCACAAGGATCTGAAAGGAAGGGAACTAACCAAGAATCTAAACTTCATAAGGCGGGACCATGGATTAACTGATGAAGGTGATGTTCCCCAAGGCAGCCGTAGATGACTGATCATATCAGTCCAACTCTGTGCATCTGAAATGCAGCTGGAAACAAACAGATGGTAGATGAAAGACCATAATGTGTCTCTTCTATAGTTTCACTTCTATTAATGTATTTACATGTATAAACAAGAAATCAAGTATCAGAAAAAATAGTTAAGTCACGGTGGTGAAGTCGAGGGTGCATTTTTGTTTTTTAAACTCTGGTCTTTATTTTTGTTTTGATGAGAATTTTTCATTTGGTATTTTGTCCTATAAGTCAGATTTCTCGGGGAGAATAAAAGGGTGAAAGTAAAAAAAAAAAAAAAAAAGATACTGTGCTGCTGACTTAGGAGATGGAGGCGGGGACCACAAGCCAAGGAATGTGAGAGACCTTCAAAAGCTGGAAATGGCAAGGAAACAAAGTATTTCTTAGATTCCTGCTTACCCCTTGATTTTAGGACTTCTGAGCTCAGAACTGAAAACTGGCAAATTTGTTTTGTTGTAAGCCACTACATTTGTGATAATTTGTTATAGCAGCAGTAGGAAATGAATATAGAAATAATGTGAGCCACAAATATGAGCCACATGTGGAATGTAAAATTTTCTAGTGATCACATCAAACAAAGTAAACAAAATTAATTTTAGTAATGTATTTTAGTTAGCTCAGTATGTCCGAAGTATCATTTCAACATGAAACCAAAATTTAAAAATTAATTCATATCTTTCTTCTTGTCATCAAAACTCAGTATATATTTTATAGTTACAGTGCATCTCAACTTGGGTTGGCCATTTTCAAGTGCTCAGGTGCCACTTGTGGCTGGTGGCCGCTGTATTGAATATAAATAGCCCAGATCTAGATGATCCAAATATAACCCATATGCTTCAGTCATTTAGGTCTGTGTCTCTTAAAGTGAGGTTCACTTACAGCATCTGTATCACTTGTGAATTTGTTGGGTGGGATCTCAGTGCTTCCCCTCCCCAACCCACCTCTGGAAGTAGCAGGTTCATTTTAACAAGAACCCTTTGTGATTCATAAGAACCCTTTGTGATTCATAAGAATCCTTTGTGATTCACATGCTCATTAAATGCTGAGGAGCACCGCTCTAGATATTGGGTAAAACTTTGTTTTTGTTTGTTTCACTTTCTTATCCATATGAAAAGTTGCTTCGATATTTTGTCTTAAACACTTCTTTCTCAAAGGATCAGTACGTACTGGTGACTTTTTACCAAAATTTTAACTGTTGTTGGGACAATCCAGGATTTTCTGTGGAGAAACCTGCTGTTCATCTGGTCCTTCCCAGTGAAGAATAGCTTACACAATAATCACCTGCAAAGGGATGAGATCTTGTCTCCCTTCTAGCTGCCTTCAAGGTAAGACAGTGAATGAGTCTATTCAAAAAGTGGTACCTCCCACAGAACAGCCCAGCAGTCCTGAGAGAGAATTCAAGGACAAATCACCTGATTCTTTTTCATAAAGATGTGGATAGGTAGTCTAAGAGATATCTGTGGTACAGCTGCTTCATTCCAATTCTGCTGTTCATTTGTATATAGGAAAGGAACTGTCAGTAATGTGAAGGCTTAGATAGCTACACTCTTTGTAAGTTCCTTAGAGTAAGAAACATCTTTTCTCTGGAATTTTATGATATTCACACTTTGAGATGGGTGACTGCTCAGCAGATTAAGCACAATAAATGTGGGTGCTCAGAAATGTTAGTGGGGTTATTTGACAAAATGAATGGCATTAAACGCTTAGGGTGAACTTCAGCAACAGGCAAGAGAGGGAGCAGAGGGTAATCACACAGGCCTCATACTTCATCCTTCACCTGATAGCTTGTCTTTTATTTCCCCCACTCCTTCTGTTGAGGGGAGTTTGTGAATGAATCCTTAGCTGATGGTAGGGAAGAGCAATTTCTAACAACATTTTGTAGATCTGAAAGGTGCTTTAGAATCATGAAAATTTTGTTATTTTATCAAGTGACCAACAATGGAAAGGGCTGAGAAACTTTAAAAACTATATTTAAAAAGGCTAGAGCTTCGTTTTCTGTGATATCATAGTCTAGATTTTATAGGTGAACCTTTCAGCTACAAAGCACATAGATGTGCTATATTAGATGCAAGAAACATCTTCTCAGGGGATAATCTCAGGGGCAAAAATAAGCAAAATGGTAATGGTTAGATGAGGCTGTTCTCAGTTTTTTCTCCAATGTTTGTCAATGAGAGCATGTAATTCAACAAATGTATGCAGAAAGTGGGGCTCTCCAGGTGGCTCAGTGATAAAGAATCCACCTGTCAATGCAGGCGATGCAGCAGATGCAGGTTTGATCCTTGGGTTGGGAGAATCCCCTGGACGAGAAAATAACAACCTACTACAGTATTCTTGCCAGGATAATCTCACAGTCAGAGAAGCCTGGGGGCCTACAGTCCATAGAGCCACAAAGAATCGGACGTGACTGAGCATGCAGGCATACCACACCATGCAGAAGGTGGGGGTAGGTAAGAAAAAGGAGGCAAAGCCTTGGGCCCACCCAAAATTAGGAGCTGAAATTGAGATCCTTCCAAAAAGCCAGGATCATGGAAGGCTCGCACTTCAGTGAAAGGCTAGACTAAAAAATTTTGCCTATAAGGAAAAGGAGGTAACAAAATCTCTACCTGGAGTGCCAGATGGAGAAAGTAGAAAAAATGGGGGGCAATTAACATTCAAAAAGATACTGACAGTTTTACATAACTGATAAACAAATTGGACACTCAAAGTAAGGAAATGCAACAAATCCTAAGCAGATAAATAATGATGAATCCACATGTAGACACATCAAAGTGGAAAAGTGCAACTGCAGAAATAAAAGACAAAAGAAAAGATAAAAGCAGCAGGGAGAAAAGATGAATTATTTCAAAAGCATAGCATTAGAGTGATAGCAGAATTTTCTATAATAAACACAGGAGCCAAAGGACGGCTTGGACTGCTAAGAGAAAATATCTATCAACCTATCATTCAAGAAAAAGAAAACAAAAAATCTGAGAGGCAATCACTAAATGAACTTTCAAAGAATGAGCCCTCTGAAAAATGAAATTGAACCCAGAAGCACAGAGGTATAGGAAGGACTAGTGAATATGGTAATTGGAAAACAAGAAGTTAAATATATGTAAATACTGACTGTATAAAACAATAACAAAATGATATTAATGATTAGCTTCTGGTGCAGAAAAATGGGGGCAAATATTAAAAATCAATAAAATGTTGAGGAAAGAGGATAATCAAAATTTATTATTGTTAGAATAAGTATAAAATTATTGAATAATTTGGACTTTTAAAGTGAACATTATGAGGAAAGAAGAAAAAATAGAATTAAGAAAATTCAATCTAAATAGTAAGGAGAGAAGGGAGCAAAAATACAGAGAATTTCAGGAAAACTAACACAAAATATGGTTGAACTCAAATTTAATGGTAACTACAATGAATCTATGTAGTCTAAACTTGCTAATGGAGAGTTAGATTAGTTTAAAAGAACTCCACCAAAGGTCTGAGGGAGGCATCTAAATAAAACACTGGGACACTGGGATGTTGAATGTAAAAAGATGCAAGAGAATATACTGTGTAAATTCTAACCCAAAAGGAACTTTTGCTGCTAAATTAATATTAAATAAAATATTTTTTAAGGCAAAAAATCTTATAACTAAAGAGAATCACACATAAAGTTTCATTCCACTAAAAAGACATAACATTTCTAACTTGTATATGTCTAATAAAATATTCACAGATGAAATTTACATATTTACAAGAAAAAAATGACAAATCCATAATTGTTGAGGGAGATCTGAATATACTGCTGCTGCTGCTAAGTCATGTCAGTCGTGTCCGACTCTGTGTGACCCCATAGATGGCAGCCCACCAGGCACCCCCGTCCCTGGGATTCTCCAGGCAAGAACACTGGAGTGGGTTGCCATTTCCTTCTCCAATGCATGCAAGTGAAAAGTGAAAGTGAAGTCGCTCAGTCATGTCTGACTCTTAGCAACACCATGGACTGTAGCCTACCAGGCTCCTCTGTCCAGTAATTGATAGATGAAGCAGATAAAAATTTGGAAAGGATATAGAAAAACTTAACAATGTGGTTAATAGCCTTGATATTTCGGACACACACAAACATACACAGACTTGTCTCCGCCAATTAAAAAATAAATTTTACCCCCTCAAACAGCATGGAATATTAAAAAGAAAATTGACCTAAAATATAACAAATCAATTCCATCAATCAATTACAAAGAGCAGAATGACAATGAAAAAATTCACCAATAAAATTTACCTTATCAAATTTAGGAAGTAAAATCATGTGGACATGGAGGGGGAGAGGGGGTAGGATAAATTGGGAGGCTGGAATTAGCACATGTTCACTACCATGTATAAAACAGCTAGCTAGTGGGAAGCTGCCATATGGCAGAGGAAGCTCGGGTCAGTGTTCTGTGATGACCTAGAGCGGTGGGATGGGGTGGGGTGGAAGGGAGGTCCACAAGGGATACGGGCCACATATATACATATAGTTCCTTCACTTCATTGTGCAGCAGACACTAACACACATTGCAAAATAACTATACCCCAATTTAAAAAATTATATGATCATCTCAATAAAAGCTGAGGAGGCATGTGATAAAATTCAGTATCTATTCATAATAAAGATTCTTAGTGAACTAAGAATAGAAAGGAGTTTCATTAAGCTTATGAAAGGCATCAATAAAATGCCTCCATATTCAGTACATAATAGTAAAATGTTAGACTCATTCTTTTAAAATTAGGAATGGAACAAAAATACCATCACCTCTGCTTCAAAATTATACTGAGTCAAAGGATTAGAATGAGGTAAAGAAACAAACTGTATAGGAGTTACAGAGGAAGAAATCAAATTGTTCTTATTCTCAGGAAATATGATTTTGTACATAGAAAACCCAAGAATACCTATAGTAAAATTACTAGGATTAATAAGGAATTTCAACAGGCTTACTGGATATCAGATCAATGTAACAAAATTGCACTCCTATTCACCAGGAACCAACAGTGACAAAATACAAAAATATAAAAAGAAGTGCCATTTACAATCATCAGCAAAAATGGCTCCTAAGAATAAAACCAACAAAATATGTACATTAAGTATACTGTGAAAACTACAAAATTTTAATGAATAAAATAAAAAAATACCTAAGTAAATGAAAAGATATGTCACATTTATAATAGACTCTATCATAAAGATAAGCCACATTTATAATAAATAGACTCAATATCATAAAGATATTGATGCCCCTAAATTCAATGCAATTCTAATAAAAATCCCAAGAGATTTTCCTGTAGAACATGACAAAATAATTTTAAATTTTTCTTGAGAGAGCAAAGTGTCAATGATATCCAAGACAATTTTGACAAAGGTGGGGAAAACTGTTCACTTGCCCAAGATTTATTAAAAAGTTGTAGCAACTAAGAGAATATGGTACTGTTGTAGAGAAAGAAAATTTTGACCAAAGGAAAGGTTGAAAAATCCAGGAAGGTACACACAAATATATGGAAACTTAATAAATTGTAAAGCTGCCACTTCATCTAAAGAGGAAAGTGGGACTGAGACTTGGTGAGCCACATGGCAAAAGAAAAATAAATCTTTACCTCAAACCATTCCAGGGAGACATAATTCTCTTATGTAAAAACTAAAATCTTAGATCATTAGGAGAAACTATAGAGGTAACACATATCTTGTGTGTAGGAAAGAAATCCTCAAAGAAAACAAAAATATAAACCATAAAGGAAAAGACTGGCAAATTTGAATACATTAAAATTTAACACTTCTCTGCACCAACACACCGTAAGAACAAACGCAGAGAAGTCACAGGCATGGAGAATAGAGAAGCAGTATATTTACTTGACAAGAATGACTACTCAGAACATATAAAAAAGTTTCCTGTGGATAGGAAAAAGCAAACAGCATAATAGAAAATTAAAATGTGAACAGACTTTACAAAAGGAGAAACCTGTGGCTTCCCTGGAGGCTCAGTGGTAAAGAATCCATCTGCCAATGTAGGAGACACGGGTCTGATCCCCGGTCCAGGAAGACCCCACACGCTGTGGAGTAACCAAGCGTGCTCACCGCGATCCTTGAGCCGGTGCTCTAGAGGCGGGGAGCCGCGACAGTGAGCCCACGTGCCGCGGTACTGAGGTCCACGCACTCTGGAGCCCGCGCTCCACAACAAGAGAGGCCACCGCCGCGAGAAGCCTGCTGACTGCAGCTGGAGAGTAGCCTCCACTCTCTTTTCAGAGAAAAGCCTGGGCGGCAACCAAGACCCAGCATAGCCAATAAATACATAAAGGTATAAAAAAGGAGCAATCTGGAACGACCAATAAGCAGGTGGAAAGATCCTCACACTCATTAGCAGTTAAGGAAATGACTACTGAAATGACAATAGGTAGCATTTCATATCCGTCAAATGACCAAAGATTGAAAAGGCTAAAAATAAGAACTGGAGAGATGCAGAACAGGAATTCAAATAAAAGCTTATGAAAGTGTAGAATTGTGTGCTTAGGAACAACTTGACAATATCTAGGAAAACTGCAGATGCCGTGGATACTGGTCATATCTACATCCCAGTAATACCACTCCCGGCTTATAGACCCTGGAGAAGCCCTCACCCCCGTGCTCATGGTGACGTGGCCTGTGTGGTCTGCTCCTGCTGACCTCTCTGATTCCATTTTCTCCTAGTCTTCCTTTCCTTCTGCCCACTTCCGCCGTGCTGGCCTCCTTGTTCCTAGAACACACTGGGCACCTTCCTAGCTCAGGGCCTTACCACCTGCTGCTTCATCTGCCTGAACTGTTCTTCCTCAAGGTATCGCTCCTTCATTTCCTTCCAGTACTTCCTTGAATGTCAACATCTCATGGAGGTCTTTCTGGCTCCTCTATTTTCTACCTCCTTTTCCATCCTAGTTTTTTTTTTTTTTTTACCTTAGCACTTATCATTAACATAATGTACATTTAATTTATTTTGGGGCTTCTCAGGTGGCTCAAGTGATGAAAGAATCCGCCTGCCATTGCAGGAGACACAGGAGACACGGGTTTGATCCCTGGTGAGGAATCTTCCTACCCTGGGGTAGGAAATGACAACCCACTCCAGTATTCTTGCCTAGAGAATCCCATGGACAGAGGAGCTTGGCAGACTACAGTCCTTGGGATTGCAAAGAGTTGGACATGTCTGAGTGACTGAGTACATAACACACATTTAATTTATTTACTTACTTATGGAGTGTAAGTTCACAAAGGCAGGCTTCTTGGTTATTTTTCTTCTCTACAGTTTCCTTAGGACCTAGTACATACATGGTCCATGGTTAAGTTCTCAATAAATACTTATTATATGAATAAATGTGTCTAAAAATGTTCCTTACAGCACTGTTTTTAATTCATCCAGCACTTTGTGAGAAAGTAGGATGAATAACACCCCCATCTGTGCCCTGGGCGGAAAGTGAGATGCAGACAGGTTAAGGAGCTTGCCCAGAGTCAAGCACAAACGTCCAGCACAGTCCCAAGTATGTAAGGCTGCCCTTTCTCTGCCTTGAATAAAGTCCACATTCCAATATGTTCTTCTGGGAAGCAAAATATTAGAATGGCAAATTAGTTTATTCCCTTAAATATTATGTAGTCTCTAGAATATCTATTACTTTGAGGAGAATCTTTCTATTTATTTGGTAAATAAGAATTACTTCAAGTGAAATAGAATGCAAAAGCCTCTCAATCATGCTTGTCCTGATATATGGATATAAGGGAAGTGGTTACCCTACTGTGAATTTTACCAGTGAGAATTTTAATAGTGAGATGCTCATTATATGAGGCATGTGAAGAATGTCGGGAATATAAATGTTGTACATTACATGCACTTACTGTAACCACATAATATGGTATCATTTCATCAAACAGGACTTTCCATTCCACTTTTTTTAAAGCCTAAAGTGAAGAAAAGAAAAAAAATGCCTTTTTAAGGAGGATGCAGGCCTTCTCTTGTGTCTCAGCAGATAAAGAACCTGCCTGCAATCTGGGAGACCTGGGTCCTATCCCAGGGTGGGGAAGATCCCCTGGAGAAGGGAAAGGCTACCTACTCTAGTATTCTGGCCTGGAGAATTCCATGGACTGTATAGTCCATGGGGTTGGAAACAGCTGGACATGACAGCAATTTTCACTTTCTGTAGAATATAGAGGCTTGTATTCTTCATAAAAACCCCAAACAACTATTGGTGCCAATAGAACTTATAAGCCCAGGTAAGGATGAACAGGTCCCCTAGTGTAAGACATTTAACCAATACAGCCTATCTGTATCCATAATTGTTGTCTCTTCTTAAAGTTCAAGTCCATAGTCAGGTGTTAATATGACATTATTAACATCTAAACTGTGTTCTTCAAGGGAGGTGGAAAGTGGGGTGGATGAGTTGAGGAGAAACTCTAAAAACTTCAATAGTATAAGATTCTTTCTCTCAAGAAGTTTATGGCGGGTTAGCCTTTCCTGGTAGCTCAGTTGGTAAAGAATCTGCCTGCTGTTCAGGAGACCCAGGTTCAATCCCTGGGTTGGGAAGATCCCCTGGAGAAGGAAATGGCAAATCACTCTAGAATCCTTGCCTGGCAAATCCCATGGACAGAGGAGCCTGGTGGGCTGCAGTCCATGGGATCGCAAAGAGTCAGACATGGCTGAGAAATGTGGACAGGTAATTTGAGGATTAATATCACGCGTATAGAAGTTTAATATTAAAGGAATTTAAGCAATAAACTGAAGACCTTTAAGCTTTGCACAATCCCTGGTTCTAACTTGCTGCCGGAGAGCTGACATTATCTTAAGAATTGTATCTGCGTGATGCTGTACCTTTTCCTTCCAAACTAACTGAGTTATAATCTTTTTATTAAAACAAACATATCTAAAGATTTCTCACTGGTTTCTAACCAGTTACAAACCACACCCCTCTCAAATAAAGGTATCCACGGGAAAGGTGAACAATGTCTTTTCCTATACATTTCATCAAATCTAGAATTTCAAACTTTAACGGTGTGGCATGGGGAGCAAAAGATTTTGGCCATGGTCTAGCTATAATAGCAAAGGATAGGATGAGGTCACAGAACAAGATAGGGTGAGAGACCTGGTAAGAAAAAAGGTAAAACGGACAACATTTGTTGACTAAGTTCATTAATTTTGTCTCTCTTTTGTATTATTTCCACATCTCTGCCGGTGTAATTGTGTTTGGAAGGGGAGGAATTGGAGCAAACTTGTGAAATTACTGAAAGTTGGGAATTTATAAAATCTTCATGGAAGTCATTTCTGGCCATGGACTAAGGTAGTATTTAACTCTCATGGTTTGGGAAACAATTCAATGGAGCCAGCAATATTTCCTAATAGATGGACACTTAAGGTCTCTGTCTTGATCGATTTTCCCATAGGAAACAGTCCCATAGGACTATCCCATAGGAATAGTCCAGAGGACCCTGGGAGCTGAGACACATTTACTCCTTCCTCAGTTGTTTCCATACATAATTGCAGATAATCAGGGAGTTCCTCCCTTCGCTAAGAACAGTGGCGCTAAAGTTCTTGAGGTTGACTGCTTGGGAAGGACACTCACCTACACTGGAGATGAGATAACCCCTATCACAAAATGTTGCCTTACCCTACACTTTCCTCAGCAGTGAGCATTTTATAAATACCTTTCTCAGCAAGGATGGTGAATGTCTATTAGTATTTAGATGGAAAATTCTTCAATGAAAGTGGGATGTGGTATAAATTGATGAAAACAGAAAGTGAATAAATAATCCAAGGGCATGGTGGTTGTCCACAAACTGAAAATTGGAGCAAAGGATTGAGGGAATTTAGAGTTGATTCCAAGGTCATAAATTAGAAAAGGCACAGCCTGCTGAAGGAGCATTCAGAGACTGGAGGTAACATTTTGAAGCTCGTTTCAGGAAATGCAGGGAAAGCACTTGTGTACCCTTGCATGCTTAGTTCAAGGGTATCTGATGCTCGTGTGGTTTGTTAGAAAAGAATTCCTTGTGCTTTTCACAAATATAAAACTCAAGTTTACTCTGAGGAAACAATTACTGGGAAAGGTAAAACCACCGTGGGAGAGGGGAAAGGACCTCCTGTTCTCATATCAACTCATATTAAGAATAATGGCAGAATTCTGTTGTTCCAGAGGGGCTAATTTGTCCCTCTGTTTCACTGAACATTTGCTGGGGTCCCCTGGGTGGTAGAGAAAAGTGTGTCTCAGATCACCATCTACTTAAGTCCATTAAAATTGATATGTCCTTCACTTTATGCAAACTCATACCTAAAGTTCTCAATTTACAAATAAAATATGGATTATTTGCATCATGGAAGAATTCTTTACACAAAAGTAAACTACAGGGTTTCTTTAAAGAGCAAATTACCCTGGTGTGTTTTACAATATGATTTCAAGTGCAATAATTTGATCTACATACAATTTTTCTAGGAGCACACATTCAGGGTCAAGAGTGGAATGCCTGTATATTCATGATGGCTGTTGGTGTGGCTAAAAGTCTCAGCATACGACATATTGGCATCTGATGAATTATCATAGTAGCAACTTCCTGACCACTGCAGGGTATTTAAAAAAGATCCCCGCCTCACAGAAAGCTTTATATTCTTATTACTGATCCCAGGGAGAAAATTCAGTGGAGGAAGAACTTGGCAAATTTTGCATTAGCCAAAAAAAAAAAAGGTATTCTGCTGAGCTTCTCTTTCAACTATGGGTAGTTTTCCTGAGGCACTCCCTCACTAACAACTACAGATATTTTTGACTTAAAGTGAGAATCATGAAAATAATGGCTAGGGAAGCTATGAGACTCAAATGGGCCAATGCACAACATGGCATTTATTGATACAAAGAAGCGTGCTTAACAAATGTCAGTAATCATTATTATTCCACTCCCGCAGCATTAATCACAACAAAAAAATTTGATTTTGCTGTGTAAAGTGAATAAACACTGGATTTACTTCTGCTTTTCCTGTTGCTTTCTGTTCCCAACAGAAAAATATTTTCTAAAATATCAAATTCTGACTTTACAAAAGGGAAATAAAAATAGGAAACATATAGGTTCATTAACCAAAGAGCTGAGGGTATGTAATACGAATTGCACATCACGGTGGAGCTGCCCTGGCTTGCGCATGACTGAAGTCCTAGTTCCATCTGCTCTGGAACATGAACGATGAGCAATGAGCCCAGTGAGCAGTCCTGTGGATGCTTCAGGCCTCTCAGTCTTTTGAGCACAGCTTATCAGCAGTAAAAAAAAATCATTGAACAGCAGGAAAGAGAAACAAAAAGCATAAAAAGTGAAGGGGGTAACTGGAGAGATAGGGAGACTGGGAGGGGTGGGGATTTACATGAACAAGCAGCAAGTTCAATGTTGGGTGTAAATCTTGCAATGATGTGAAGGAAAGATGACATGGGGGTGGGGGTGTGTGTGGAAGGACTTGGTAAAGAGAAACTAGAAAGTGATTCAGTAGGCTAAAGAGGAAGAAAGAGGTCAGAAATTTTCCATTTAATTTTCAAAACAATGGGCCAGAAAGCTACTTCCTATAGGCAGTTGCCATTTTAGGAGTACAGTTCAGTCTCTTAAGCTCTTAGGGAACCATTACTGAGAACAGGATAACAGCAACTTCCTGCCTAGCCTGGAAGAAGAAAATGCTCCTTTCTTGGTTCTTAACTTCTATCCAGGAAGGGTGAACCCTTGGCAAGGTGTTGTTCTTGTAGTTATATTTTTTCTACATAATATTTTGTAGGGCACCAAAATATTACTAAGAAGTAAGTATGAGGGATTAAGCTGAGAAGAGCTCATGGGTAATATCAAAACCTGTTCTCTTCTGTCCTGTGTTCTGAGACCGGTAATCACATGGGGACCATATTCAAAAACTGAAGACCTGCTTCCTTGACCCTTCATTATGAGACAAATGAGATCACTGATTTATCAAGTAGAGACAGGGAATACTATATTTTTTATCCAGGTGATTAGATATGAATGGGCAGGAGGTGAGGATGACTGAAGCAGTAGGATGATTTTCTGTCATTGTTTTACTCATTTATCTACAAAAATCAGTCATTTAGAAATGTTAAGTTTCTCTTGTGTCAAAGCCAAATGTCCCTAAAGTTTAGCCACAAAGGTTCATCACTAAAACCAGATTTTGCATGATTCTTTGGCAAGCGTGACAAATACACTTATCTAAGAAAGATCCAAAATCACTGCAGATGGTGACCACAGCCATGAAATTAAAAGATGCTCCTTGGAAGAAAAGCTATGACCAATCTAGACAGCATATTAAAAAGCGGAGACATTACTTTGCCAACAGAGGTCCGTCTAGTCAAAGCTATGGTTTTCCAAGTAGTCATGTATGGATGTGAGAGTTGGACTATAAAGGAAGCTGAACACTGAAGAAGTGATGCTTTTGAACTGTGGTGTTGGAGAAGACTCTTGAGAGTCCCTTGGACTGCAAGGCGATCCAACTAGTCCATCCTCAAGGAAATCAGTCCTGAATATTCATTGGAAGGACTGATGTTGAAGCTGAAACTCCAATACTTTGGCCACCTGATGTGAAGAACAGACTCATTGGAAATGACCTTGATGCTGGGAAAGACTGAAGGCAGGAGGTGAAGGGGATGACAGAGGATGAGATGGCTGGATGGCATCACCGACTTGATGGACATGAGCTTGAGCAGGCTCCGGGAGTTGGTGATGGACAGGGAGGCCTGGTGTGCTGCAGTCCATGGGGTCGCAAAGAGTTGGACATGACTCAGCAACTGAACTGAACTAGGAAAAAAAAAAAATCAAAAGAGTTGATGACTCTGGGGGAGACTGGTGGGTAGGGGTTGATTGCCAAAGGCATGAGGGAACTCTCTGGGATGATGGTAATGCTGGACAGAATTTAATATAATATGGAATACTGTATCTTAATAAGAATTAGGATCACATACATATATACATTTGTTAAAACTCAGCAGATTAAAAAATCAGATTTTTCTAAAATTTATACATCTTATTGTGTGCAAATTTTACATTAAAATCTGTAAATAAATATATTTTAGTTAATGATATACAGGCTGAAGTATTGGGGGGGATGTTTTGATGTCTGCATCTTGAAATGCATAAAGTAGTGGGTGTATTGATGGTTGTAAGGATACATAGATGGACAGGTATGTGACAGAAAGCACAGTAAAATAATAATGGATAATCCAGATGGTGTGTAAATGAGTATTCACTTTACAATGTTTCTGTTTGAAAAATTTCATAATATTAATGTTGAGATAAGAAAAGAAAAAAGTCATCTCTTCAAAAATGACTCTGTACTGAAGACTCTAATATAAAAAAACTTCAGCAGAGACTAGGGCCTTCAATGCAAATTAGAGATACAAGCAGTAATTCTCCATCTGAGCAAAGAGAAAAGTGAAAATGTAGTTGCTCAGTTGTGTCCAACTCTTTGTGACCCCATGGACTGCAGCCTGCCAGGCTCCTCTGTCCATGGAAATCTTTAAGCAAGAATATTGGAGTGGGTTGCCATTCCCTTCTCTAGTGGATCTTCCAGTGGATCTTCGATCCACCTAGGGATCGAACCTGGGTCTCCCACATTGCAGGCAGATTCTTTACCATCTGATCTACCAGGGAAGCCTCCATCTGAGCAAAGTGTGTCTCCAACTCTTGGGAAGTTAGTTTCAGTGATGAGAGAGAAATTCCTTGCTAACAAAATGTACCAGGCATTTGTTATCCCAAATCTTGCTCGAATTCCAATCCTTTGTCCTCTGGGGACACTGTTTTGTCCATTCCTTTTGGGAATGGCATTGAGCTGTAAGGGTGGATGAGAAGTATCATTTCTATATTTATGAAAAGTATGTGAGCACCACAGTTACAGAGCGAACAGAGTTGTAAAGGAAAAGAATGGGGGCAGTTTCTGCTCTTAATGGGGTTATAATGGGGCAGGGGAGGTAGATTAGAAAATAAGATTGAATGACCTAATAACCAAATTGCTAATAGAAAACATTTTCTCTATAGACTGCGTCGGCATTGTTGCATTTGTGGAGTCAGGGAGCTTGGAAAGTGAGCTCTGAGGGGCTACTGATGAGACCCCTGTATGGAGAATGCATAGCTTCCCAAAGTTCAACTCCTGCGCTCTTTTCTTTGCCTTGTCTTCAGCCTATAACTTTCTTCCTCAGCATGTGTGCGTGCCTGCAGGCTAAGTTGCTTCAGCCGTGTTTGACTCTTTGCAACCCTATGGACTGCAGCCCTCCAAGCTCTTCTGTCCGTGGCGTTCTCCAGGCAAGAATACTGGAGTGGGTTGCCAAGTCCTCCTCCGGGGATCTCGCTGATCCAGGGATCGAACCCGTGTCTGCATTGGCAGGCAGGTTCTTTACCACTAGCGCCACCTGGGAAGCCCTCCCTCCTTAGCACCTTTCCTCAACTGCCAAAGTGAAAGTGAAAGACGCTCAGTTGTGTCCGACTATTTGTGACCCCACAGACTATACAGTCCATGGAATTCTCCAGGCCAGAATATTGGAGTGGGTAGCCTTTCCCTTCTCCAGGGGAACTTCCCAACCCAGGGATCGAACCCCAGTCTCCTGCATTGCAGGTGGATTCTTTACCAACTGAGCCATCAGGGAAGCCCAACTGCCAAGGATTTGCCACATTTCTTTCCTTTTTTATCCTTAGAATTCTTTTACCCCCAAACTAGGATACCAGGTTAGATGCAGTCTCCCCAAATTCTCTTTCCTATTGTCCTAGAAAAAAAGAAGCAGGATTTCCTTTCAAAGATTTATTGTCAGAAGAACAGATTAATTAATAGGGCACAGACCTGGAAAAATGACAGAGTTTTAAGAAGTCACACCACTTATCAGGGTCGAAGTTCCTGATGTATAGTTTCTATTTTTCTTTCTAGCTGGGATTGAAGAACCATAGAGAACCATCTTCAAATTTTACTCCTGAGAGAGTTCCTCACACCTCCCTATGGCTTTTGACGCTTGCCTTCTTCTGAACCCTCCTGGGATCTGGCTCTTTCTTACACAAATATCCCAGATGAAGCCACACAGGGTGCTTATGAGGCACATTCCATTTAGATTCACACTGTTCCTGAATGGGTTATTACATCTTGGGGCTCCCCCTGGCCACTGACTCCTTTCTTAACAGCCTTCATGTCCTACCCAGGAATTGCCTCCTTCAATTTTTACTCAGCTGAAGAGCTTATTTGCACAAAAGATGTAGATTGCATTTGCCTTATTTTTACTAGACTGGTTTTAATCTGATTTGAAGAAATGCTGGTTTATATCTCGGTAGGGAGAAAGACTACGTACTGTGATTTCTCCTTTTTAACTCTTGGGAGCATATTAGTGCAGTTCAGAACAAGGAGGATATTTTATGGAATCCAACTCAAGCTTCCCGTTTCATTGCATTTGAATTTAGATTCTTAAATGTCTACTAACCTAGTGTTGTGAGCAAAGAATTTTATTGTTTTCTGAGTGAACCAGTGACCATTCTATTCTTGCCTAATTCATCTACAGATTAAACAGAGCCAAGAAATAGAATCATTCCTTGGAGGAACAAGGAGAAGACACAGTGTAAATCAATGTCGTGGACTTTCTAGACTTTTTTTTTATTTATGAAAGTGTTATTCTTTTTAAAAATTATAAAATGTGCATAAAACATGATTGAATATTTATACTCTTATATAAATGATTATATAGGTAAGAGTTAACAACATTTTTAAAGGCAGTTCTTTACCATAACACAGATCTTGGTTTGGGAAATACAGTCACCATAGAGATAGAAACATGGGGTCCAGATTACAATATGTTCTTGGTTTAATAATTTGAATCAAAATGCAAAATCAAAATAATGCCTATTTTGCATCAGAAGGATGGTTATGAATTTCAGGTCAACATGTGTCCTTTAATAGAGAATGAAAGTCTAATTTAAAACACCAGACTTGACTCTCATTCTTGGTATGTACATACATGTACACACACACACACACACAGAAAGAACAGCAAGATTGGTTATAAATTACCGAGTGTAATTTGTGCCAAATGACATTAAGCTTTGCAGAGTGCCCAGTTCCCACATACTGTGACCATTAGAAAATCACTCAGTAGCTTTAAGAAGTAGATGCTTTCAGCTCTAAACCCTGTATAACAAAAGCCAAAGTAAAAAGAAAATGCATCAAGTGCCAAACAGCAGTAAGCCTAATGACCACAAAGACCATTAGGAAATGGGCAAACAAAATTAACTCTCAGTGGGAATTTCAGGCTCTCCAAGCACATGTCCCTGAGCTTCATTAACCTCCTACTACAACCAGGGCCAGAGTCACTATTGACATTGGATCTTCCCTCTATCTTGTGGTAGCCAGAGAGAGGAATTCACTTATGCATGGACTGAGGGACCTAGATGGATAAATGGCGATACTAGAACTATTCAGAATCCATCTATCTGAGCTCCTGAATTAAAAGAAAGCAGAGGTCAGGAAGGACCAGTTATGCAGAGAAGATTAAGTGGCTATTTTTTTCCATTAATGTGCCGTGTGCGTGCGTGTGTGTGCATGTGTGTGTGTGTATTTGTGGTGCTGGTTAAGTGTTAGTGTTACTTTTATTCTCTTTTTCCTTAAAACTGGTATGTATCCACATCAAATTTGGGTCTCTTCCTTTTCCTCTCTCTACTAGGATTGCAAAGTCCTTTTGATTCAATAAAGATAGTAAAGGTGGAAGCACACAGAGAAAGGAGACTTAATATTTGTAACAGCAGCCTGGGAAATAAAAGATGTCCTAGTATCAAAGGTGTTAGAGGAACTGAAAGAGCAAGCCGAGAAAGGCGAGGTGACCCAGAGGTGAGCAGCTTCAGGGTGTGGCCACCTCTCCTAGTGCTGGAGAGACACAGCAAAGAGATGGGGCATCAAAGCCCAGAGCAAGGGCCACCTAGGAAGCTGGAATCACAGTGGATCTGCCCAGAGGAAGCAGGAACCATGCCACAGAAGCAGCTGCTGCCCCAGGAGCCACCAAGGCATGGGAGAGGAGACAGCATGCCCTGGCTTCTCACTTTCTTTTGCATCCTGTCTCCTTCGGGTATCTCCCACTACCTAAACCTAGCTGGAAGCCAT
This sequence comes from Cervus canadensis, assembly GCF_019320065.1. Taxonomy (NCBI): domain Eukaryota; kingdom Metazoa; phylum Chordata; class Mammalia; order Artiodactyla; family Cervidae; genus Cervus; species Cervus canadensis. The sequence continues at coordinate 81,759,786 of NC_057392.1, forward strand.
TTGCAAAGGAGCCTCCCTAACATGATTTCCCAAGTCAGTGCCCCTGCAACACAGGGCAAAGTCAGAGAAGGTGGGAAACAAATTCAAAGATAAAATACAAAGGGCATGAAAACTCATCCCAAGTCCCCCTTCTCTTTCCATTGCCCTCCCTCCAAGTCCTCAGTTATGTAAAACCCTTCCATGCAGTCATATCTTAGGGGAAGCGGGCACATATGAAAAGCCACGGTTCACTCTTTTCTGTGGTTTTATGACAACCAGTTTTCACTCCAAATGGCAAATTAGGATATAGCAGGTACTACGAATTCTAAGGAAGTGAGGTAGGAGATCAGTCCTGGGTGTTCATTGGAAGGACTGATGCTGAAGCTGAAACTCCAGTACTTTGGCCACCTCATGCAAAGAGTTGACTCATTGGAAAAGACCCTGATGCTGGGAGGGATTGGGGGCAGGAGGAGAAGGGGACGACAGAGGGTGAGATGGCTGGATGGCATCACCGACCCGATGGACATGGGTTTGAGTAAACTCTGGGAGTTGGTGATGGACAGGGAGGCCTGGCGTGCTGCGATTCATGGGGTCGCAAAGAGTCGGACACGACTGAGTGACTGAACTGAACTGAAGGTACTTTAAAAGTAAAACTACTATCATATAAGGTTGAGTGCAGAGGAGAGTTTATATAAAGCAACCAAAAAGTTAAACATTTTATTAATCAAAATAAAACATTTATCCAAATTTTATCCAAATGTATTCTATTTATCCAAATTTTTATTTTCTTTTCCAAGGAAGAGAAACTTAATATTGACCATACATTCAAAATATCCATAAAGGTCATACATTTTACATCCTAGACAATCATTGGTTCTTGCCAAGAAGAAACAAGAGTTTTCTCGTTGCTGAATCTGTGCTCCAACATTAGTGTGGAAGGCTGAATTCAGAAAGGCAGTCCTTTCCTCTCATCCCTTATAAAATAAAAGGGTGAGTTCCCATCTTTTCCACATTTTTTTTTAACCTTCTCCACTTGAGAACTCTTTCATAAATATCAGTTTTCCTTGCATTTACCTGGTTGTGCCGTCCTTCCAAATTTGGCTAAAGCACATACCCAGGTTCTGTGTGTCTAAAAAGTATTTGTAATTAGAAATGTTGGTTATGAGCAAGGAAAATTATTTTCCTTGTCTACACATAATAGGTATTGTCAGCCACGCACTGTCTTTCAGTTTTCTAATTTGTAATGTGATATGATGGCACTTTTTGACAGTAACTAAAATGATCTATGGCCATAAAGATATAGTCTCATGGTTATAAGAAAGATTTATGATTCTGGTTATGAAAGATATTTTACTCCTCAGCAACATTACAGGCATGGCTGAAAGCCCAACAAAATCGAAATAAATGTACAGAATGAACAAGCTTGTCAGGTAATAAAGGAAGTTCTTCAAATCAATGGTAAGGTTACATAAGGGACTGAGACTTGATTATAGGTATAATTTTAATGCTATTTTATAATTTTATCTTAAATATTTCCAGAGTGCATGTGCTTATATTTATGAAAGTAATTTTCCTTTAAAAAATAACTGGAAGGCAAGATGGATGGATGAAGTGCTTTTAAAAATACCAATCACACAATCCTATGCCTTGCCATTCATTTTAAGGGACATGTTGACTGTATGTAAAGAATGTTTTCAGAAATTGCCTCTATTAAGCCCGATCTAGCCTGCAGAATGGTCTTTTAAAACTGAATGGACTGCAATTAAACATGGAAGTAATGTCACATTTAGATTCAGGCTTGGAAACTAAAACTACTCCCTTTTGTTGATTTGCTCATTATCAGGAAGTGATGATTAAGAAACTCAAGGTCGGCCGAGTTATTCTCCTGCCATTGTCCAAAAATGAAGGATTCTAATTAAAATGCAGTGCGGCAGCCTAAAGGAATATCTGTTTAAGTGAAATCACTACACCAGAAGCAAGTGCAATTAGGTAATTTCACATTTCTCCTTTCGTAAGTATCACAAAATGTCTAGCCAACAGCTAATTTTGTAAATAATTTAATGCCATATTATAGCAATATCAACTGGGGACAACTGTCCTCTAATCTGAAGTTTGGCATCCATAATGTGATTTCATGTACCAACATAATGCAAATTAATTTGACCCCATAATTACTTTTCCACCAATTTTACTCATATTTGTTAATTTTTTTTGATGGGAAAGAATTGGAAAACTACAAACAACATTTTAATAGCAGTGAGTGTAATGATAAAATCTCAATGGTGGTAAAATTTAACAGATGCCATATTTGAAAAAACATGAGCTTTAAACACTTCTATTGAGTAGACTATAGGCTTTAAAATAAAGCTATTCTAGATGGCCAAAAAACACAGGAAAAAATATTCAACATCACTAATTATTAGAGAAATGCAAATCAAAACTACAGTGAGGTATCACCTCACACCAGTCAGAATGGCTATCAACACAACGTCTACAAATAATAAATACTGCTGACAGTGTACATTGTACATTCCCACTGTTGGTGGGAATGTAAATTGGTATAGTCACTGCGGAGAATAGTATGGAGATGCCTTAAAAAGCTAAAAACAGAACTACTGGGTGACCCAGAATCCCACTGCTGGGCATATGCCCAGGGAAAATCATAATTCAAAAAGACACATGCACCCCAATGTTCCCCGCAGTACTATTTACAATGGCCAGAATGTGGAAATAACCTAAATGTCCATCAACAGAGGAATGGATAAAGAAGATGTGGGACACATATACAACGGAATATTACTCAGCCATAAGAGGGAGCAAAATTGGGTCATTTGTAGAGACATGAATGGATCTAGAGACTGTCATATAGGGTGAAGTAAGTCAGAAAGAGAAAAACAAATATCATATATTAACACATATCTGTGGAATATCAAAATATTGGTATAGACGATCTTATTTACAAAGGAGAAATAGAAACACAGATATAGAGAATGTACGGATACTAAAGGGTAAAGAGGGGGATGGGATGAATTGGGAGACCGATATTGATATATATATATACTACTGATACTGTGTATAAAATAGGGAAGTAATGAGAAGCTACTGTATAGCTCAGGGAATTCTATTCAGTGTTCTGTGATGACCTAAATGGGAAGGAAGTCCAAAAAAGAGGGGGTATATGTCCACCTATAGCTGATTTACTTTGCTGTACAATAGAAACTAATGTGACATTGTGAAGCAACTATATTCCAATAAAAATTAAAAATAAAGCTATAGTTCATTATTATTTTAAAAATTAATAGTGGAGAACAATTTTTTAAAGTTGTGTATTAAATTTTTTTTAAATTTATGTATAGCTGATTTACAATGTTGTGTTAGTTTCTGGTATATAGCACAGTGATTTAGTTACACATATATGTACACATTCTTTTCCATATTCTTTTCCATTTATAGTTATTATAGGATACTGAATATACTTTGTGCTACACAAAACAGCATTATTATTTATTTTATATACAGTAGTTTGTATCTGCTAATCCTGCAATTTATCTCTCCATCCCCTTTCCCCTTTGGTAACAGTAAGCTTGTTTTCTATGTCTATGCGGGCCTGATTCTGTTTCATAAAATAAGTTAATTTGAGTCACAGTTTAGATTTCACATGTAAGTGATACTTCATGGGATTTGTCTTTCTCCTTCTCACTTAGTTCACTTAGTATGATAATCTTTAGGTCTATCCATGTTACTGCAAGTGGCATTATTTCATTCTGTTTTATGACTCTTCCATTATGTATATATACTGCATCTTTATTCATTTATCTGTCAGTAAACATTTAGGTTACCTTCATGTCTTGGCTATTGAAAATAGTGCTGCTATAAACACTGGGGTGCATGTATTTTTTTGAATAATAGTTTTCCCCAGGTATATGCCCAGGATTTCTGGATAAAATGGCAATTCTTGTATTTTAAGGAACCTCCATTCTGTTTTTCATAGAGGCTGCACCAATTTACATTCCCACCAACAGTGTAGGAGGGGTTCCCTTTTCTCCACATCTTCTCCATCACTTTTTAATGATGGCCATTCTGACCAGTGTGAGGTGATATCTCATAGTAGTTCTAACTTGCATTTCTCAAATATTTGGCAGTGTTGAGATCTTTGCATATGCCTGTTGGTCACCTGTATGTCTTCTTTGGAGAAATGTCTATTTAGGTCTTCTGCTTATTTTTCAGTTGGGTAGTTTGGGTTTTTTTAATTGAGTTGTATGAAATGTTTGTATATTTTGGAAATTAAACCCTAGTCATTCACATCATTTGCAAATATTTTCTCCCAGTCTATAAGTTGTCTTTTTGTTTTGTTTATGGTTTCCTTTGCTCTGCAAGAGTTTATAAGTTTAATTAGGTCCCGTTTGTTTATTTTTGCTTTTATTTCTATTGCCTTGGGAGACTGACCTAAAAATAATTGGTATTATTTACATCAGAGAATGTTTTGCCCATGTTCTCTTCTAGGGTTTTTAGGGTGTCATGTCTTATATTTAAGTCTTTAAGCCATTTTGATTTTATTTTTGTGTGCAGTATGAGGGTATGTTCTAACTTCATTGATTTACACATGGCTGTCCAGCTTTCCCAGCACATCTGCTGAAGAGACTGTCTTTTCTCTATTGTGTATTTTTGCTTGCTTTGTCAAAGGTTAATTGACCATAGGTGTGTGGATTTATTTCTGAGCTCTCTATTCTGCTCCATTGATCCATATGTCTGTCTTCAAAACAATAACACATGGTTTTGACTTTTGTAGCTTTGTATTATTATTGCCTGAAAACTGGGAGGATTATGTCTCCAGCTTTATTCTTTTTCCCTCAAGATTGCTTTGGCAATTCTGGGTTGTTTATGATTCCATACAAATTTTAGGATTATTTGTTCTAGTTTTGTGAAAAATCTCATGGGTAATTTGATAGAAATCACATTAAATCTGTAGATTGCTTTGGGTAGTATGACCATTTTAACAATATTAATTCAGTGAAAGAACAATTTTTATAGATACCAATTCTACTGGAAGAAGTCTTAATTTTCCTTTATAATAACAGTATCCCAATCTTGATGTTTTTTTTTTAGTAAATCAAAGTTGCTGATATAAGACATGAAAAGAACCCAAGTTTATTAAAAACAAACATACAAACAAACAAACAACTGCTACAATAGCAGACTATTTGAGGTGGTTTGATTGAAATAATAGTTCCAATGAGATTTAGTATGGTTTATATGATCATATTCCATGGTAAAGCTCTGTGCGATCTCTTAAATGTAAACCTTGTGAATGCAGGGTTCTGTAAAGAAATTACTTTCCTTGTTTCATTCACTGTGGGCATCTCACTTCACATACTGATGGAATAGCAGTGGTCCTTAAATTTGGGGGGATTATGGACTCTTCCAAGAAACAGGTAAAAACTTTAAACCTTCTCCCCAGGAAAATACTTAGTCACATATCTACACAAAATTTAATATAAGATTTTAACTTGCCATGGCTATTAAGTGAAAGTCACTCAGTTGTGTCTGACTCTTTGCAACCCCACGGACTATACAGTCCTTGGAATTCTCCAGGCCAGAATACTGAAATGGGCAGACTTTCCTTTCTCCAGGGGATCTTCCCAACCCAGGGATTGAACCCAGATCTCCCACATTGCAGGCAGATTCTTTATCATCTGAGACACAAGGGAACCCCATAGCTATTAAAGGGGGTCTGCAGATTTCAAGTTAACAACTGCTGGTGTGTTAGTTAATAATAATGTGTTGGAGTGGCTCTTTAACTTGAGACTTTATGAACAGAATAAAAACATGTCACTGAGAATAAAAAATAATTTATGGAAGAAAAGAATACAAAGTTAACTCCCAACACAATAATTATTTACAACAAGTAGATATAAGTAGAATTATTTACTTAAGTACTTAAGTAAATTATTTATGACAACTGGGTCTTGTTCTGATGGGCAGGCCATGCTCAGTAAATCTTTAATCCAATTTTCTGTTGATGGGAAGGGCTGTGTTCCCTCCCTGTTGTTTGACCTGAGGCCAAACTATGGTGGAGGTAATGAAGATAATGGCAACCTCCTTCAAAAGGTCCTTCAAAAGGGCACTCAGTGCCCCTGACCCTGCAGTAGGCCACCACCAACCTATACCTCTGTGGGGGACAGTCTGGGTCATGCACAGTCTGGGCCAGTCTCTTGTAGGGTCACTGCTCCTTTCTCCTGAGTCCTGGCGTGCAGAAGGTTTTGTTTGTGCCCTTCAAGAGTCTGTTTCCCCAGTCCTGTTTAAGCCCTGGTGGCTGTATGGTGGGGTTAATGGCGACCTCCTCCAAGAGGGCTTATGCCATACCCAGGTCTGCTGCACCCAGAGCCTCTGCCCCTGCGGCCGGCCACTGCTGACCCATACCTCCACAGGAGACACTCAAGCACTCAAAGGCAGGTCTGGCTCAGTCTCTGTGGGGTTTCCTGCTGTGCACAAGGTTTTGTTTCAGCCCTCTGAGTGTCTCTGGTGGGTATGGGGTTTGATTTTAAATGAGATTTCACCCCTCCAACCCTCTTGCTGGGACTTCTCCTTTGTCCTTGGATGTGGAGTATCTTTTTTTGGTGGGATCCAATGTTCTGCTGTCCATGGTTGTTCCGCAGCGAGTTGTAATTTTGGAGTTCTTGCAGGAGATGAATGCATGTCCTTCTACTCTGCCACCTTGTTAAATGTTTCATAACCACTATGGTGTGATCACAAACCTAGAGCCAGACATCCTGGAATGTAAAGTAAAGTGGGCCCTTAGGAAGCATCACTGTGAATAAAGCCAGTGCAGGTGATGGAATTCCAGATGAGCTATTTGAAATCCTAAAAGATGGCTGTGAAAGTGCTGCACTCAATATGCCAGCAAATTTGGAAAACTCAGCAGTGGCCACAGGACTGGAAAAGGTCAGTTTTTATTCCAATCCCAAAGAAAGGCAATGCCAAAGCATGTTCAAACTATCGCACAACTGCACTCATCTCACATGCTAACAAAGTAATGCATAAAATTCTCCAAGCCAGGCTTCAACAGTACGTGAACTGTGAATTTCCAGATGTTCAAGCGGGATTTAGAAAAGGCAGAGGAACCAGAGATTGCCAACATCTGTTGGATCATAGAAAAAGCAAGAGAGTTCCAGAAAAAATCTACTTCTGCTTTATTGACTACACCAAAGCCTTTCCACAAACTGTGGAAAATTCTTCAAGAGATGGGAATACCAGACCACCTGACCTGCCTCCTGAGAAATCTGTATGCAGGTCAAGAAGCAACAGTTAGAACTGGACATGGAACAACAGACTGGTTCCAAATAGGAAAAGGAGTACGTCAAGGCTGTATATTGTCACCCTGCTTATTTAACTTATATGCAGAGTACATCATGTGAAATGCTGGACTGGATGAAGCACAAGCTGGAATCAAGATTGCTGGGAGAAATATCAATAACCTCAGATATGCAGATGACAGCACCTTTATGGCAGGAAGCGAAGAAAAACCAAAGAGCCTCTTGATGGAAGTGAAAGAGGAGACTGAAAATGTTCGCTTAAAGCTCAACATTCAGAAAACTAAGGTCATGGCATCTGGTCCCATCACTACACGGAAAATAGATGGGGAAACAATGGAAATAGTGAGAGACTTTATTTTTGGGGCTCCAAAATCACTGCAGATGGTGACTGCAGCTATGAAATTAAAGGACGCTTGCTCCTTGGAAGAAAAGCTATGACCAATCTAGACAGCATATTAAAAAGCAGAGACATTGCCTTGCCAACAAAGTTCTGTCTAGTCAAAGCTATGGTTTTTCCAGTAGTCATGTATGGATGTGAGAGTTGGACTATAAAGAAACCTGAGCACCAAATAATTGATACTTTTGAACTGTGGTGTTGGTGAAGACTCTTGAGAGTGCCTTGGACTGCAAGGAGATTAAACCAGTCCATCCTCAAGGAAATCAGTCCTGTATATTCATTGGAAGGACTGATGCTGAAGCTGAAACTCCAATACTTTGGTCACCTGATGCAAAGAACTGACTCATTTGAAAAGACCCTGATGTTGGGAAAGACTGAAGGCGGGAGGAGAAGGGGATGACAGAGGATGAGATAGTTGGATAGCATCACTGACTCAATGGACATGAATTTGAGTAAGCTCTGGGAGTTGGTGATGGACAGAGAAGCCTGGCGTGTTTCAGTCCATGGGGTCACAAAACGTTGGACATTACTGAGTGACTGAACTGAAATGATTTTAGTCAGTATAATTGTATTGGGCTTTCCTTGTGAATATTTCACACCATAATCTTATGGTGTGAAAGTGAAAGTGTTAGTTGCTCAGTTTTGTTCAACTCTTTGCAGCTCCATTGACTGCAGCCCACCAGGCTCTTCTGTCCCTGGATTTCTCCAGGCAAGAACACTGAGTGGGTAGTCATGTCCTCCTCCAGGGCATCTTCCTGACCCAGGGATCAAACCTGGGTCCCCTGCCTTGCAGGCAGATTCTTTACTGTCTGAGCCAACAGGGAAGCCCCCAATTGTATGGTGGGGGTGATGTTAATTTCTAGCGATTTTCTGGTCTGGCCCAGATTTCTTTAGCTGCTGTTTTGGCCCCATCTTTAATGTGGGGCACATACTAGTCTTTTTGCACGTTGTCTGTCAGGGCATCATTTCCTCATAACATAGTTTTTCTTATAATAGTAAGCCTGCTTCTATAGGTTTCATTATTTAAAGTTCACCCTAAGTACAGAATTAGGTTCAATTCATTTTGTTAAATTTTTCTGCTTGATAATATGGTCAACAAAATGCTCTTTTTTTTTCCCCCATCTTTTTTTTCCCCCTTCCAATCAAGTCAGAGTTTTTCACTGCAAATGGGATCATCACCTCTCTGCTCTGGGCCTGTATGTGACCCATTTAGGCACCTCCACACTATGCCTATTCTGAAAAGATGAGAGGGTGATTTTACAGTTATTGGCAGTTGGTTCCAAGCTGAGACTGACTTACACAATGAAGGAAAGATGGATTCCATTATATTTCCCTCCTTGTAACAGCCATTTCACTGCTAAAACCATATGGACTTCTCAGCTCACTAGAGTTAGAAAATCTTAAGCTGTCTGAGAGAGGGAACCCTCTTGTGCACAATTCCTGGAGGAATATTTGTCACATGTTAATAACCAAAATATATCTGATAAAGTTATTAAAAAAATAAAGGTCATTGCTTTAACTTTTTACTGGTTGTATTTAAACAAATTTTATCAAAATTCAGAGGAAGATTAGCATTTAATTCTTTAATACAAATCAAAGTATAATTTTTAGTTTTTGATTTGGTTAAGCCTGATAAAATCTTACGGTTTAAAACACATTTTTTTTATTAACATATGTTGGAGACTTATGGTAGACTGATTTTCAAAAGTTGAGCCCTACCAGTGTGATAAAGTAGAAAAATTGAAGGAAAAATAAAGATTGAAAAGTGGGTTTGAAAAAAAGAATTTGAGAGGCTATGATCCCAGAGAGAAAGAAAGATTAGAGAGATGAGTGTGATATTTGGCAAAGCATTTGGCAATTTTAATGTGACAGCTGAGAGGTTGAGAAGGCAAGCAGAATTTTGGAAGGCAGATGAGATGGAGGACACAGAAAATTGCAGTTCAGGGTTCACCAAGAATGAGGAACCCTGCTAAACACTCCAGACATTAGGCTGGACTCTTGAAGGGGCTATACCCCATGATTAAGGGAGAAATGGAAATTGATAGCCCCTATCAAAGGATGGAGCTCAGCTTTAAACAGGCTCAGTCCTTGTTTGAAAAGTAAATGACTCCTCTTCAAATACTTGCCAGAAGAAAAGTATATCCTTGTTGAAGGACAATAAATTATCACTAAAATTTTTCATACACAACACCCTGCAATTAATCATATACAGGCATTTATGACAAAGGAAGCACTACCTAGCAGTATACAAGACATAATCCTGTCAGCAAACGGTATTGGGCACATTGAATATCTATATGAGGAAAATGCCTCTGTCATCTACAAGTATCAACTCCAGATGGATTACTAGTTTGAATGTGAAAGTAAAATGTTAAAGCTTCTAGGATATAACACAGGAGGATATCTTTATGATCTAGAGGAGGCAAAGATTTCTTGGAAAGGACACCAAAAACACTATATGTGAAAAAACAACCTTGTTAAAATTAATAAATTTTTTTTCATCAGAGACACATTTAAAAAGTTAAATAGCAACCTACAGAATAGGAGCAGGTATTTGCAGTACATATAAATAAGGACACACATGGAGAATATATTTAAAATAATGAATTCCCATATGTCAGTGAGAAAAAGACAATGCAAGTTTTAAAATTGGCAAGAAAATTAAAGAGGGATTACATAAGAGAGAATATTCAAATTGCTAGTAAACATGAGAAATGATACTCAACTGCATCAGTCATCAGTAAATTAAGTCAAAGAGCAATGTTACACACCTACCAAAACGGCAAAAACTACACACCTACCAGAATAGCTAGAACTTAAGCAAACAGATCACACAATGATGCTGAGTAACAGGTGCTCATATACTGATGGTGGAACCGTGCCTTGCTGCACGCAGGAGAAAATGGTACAGTGTTATCTGCTAAAGCTGCGCATGTGCATGTCCCATCACTCAGCACTCCCACTCCTGGCAGTTCCAGGATATGTAAGAGTGCTCGTGAAGCACTGTTCATAACACCTTAATACTAAGGACAGCCCAAATATCCTCAAACATTAGACTAGATAGATTATAATGTATTCATTCAATGGGAACTTTACAGCAATGAAAATAAACACTATTACCTGGAGGACTGACCTTCTTGAACATAACATGGACTCAAAGCGTTCAGATACATGTACATACAAAATATAATGCATGATGGCAGTAATATAAAACCACTGATGTGTTCAGTTTATTCATCAATTTGTTCACTTATGCGTCTTCTGTATCTATGTGAGCTATAAATACTCCTACAGAGGAATACACACACATGCACACACACATATATATAGTACTCAGGATTCATTTTTATTCAAGGCAATTCTTCTAGTATTCTAGTTTCTAGTGCTCAGAATAATAGTCCTTCAACTTCATTCAAACCAACAGAATTTGGAAATGATCCAAAACACCTGGGTCCGTTGCTTTTATTAATTTTGTTACAGAAACAGCTATACTCGTAATCTGCACTATTTGTATTCATTTCTTTATTTTCACCTCAGCACTGAAAGACCCAACAGATCACTCAGTGGGAGGCAGAGCTTCATTTTCTCAATTACAGGAATCATAGCTCAATGGGATGGCTCTCAAATGGCAGGTTCAGAAATTCCTTTGTGGGAGGATATAACTTATCATTAAGCATGCCATCATGCCTCATGCTGAATGGTCCTGTGGGTGGCACGATTCCTGTTATCACCAACTCAATTCCTGGATTCCTTTCACAGAGGGCCCAGCATTACCTGGCACAGACTAAATAGCACTTTGAAAGGCTGGATAAACGACCTTTGGATATTGCCCAACAGAAGATTTCTGCATTTCATTGTGGAGCTCAGAGTTTCAATTCACTAATACAATGTTAAAGGAACTTTGATGCACTTTGTTTTCATTTATAGGGGAAAAGAGGAGGACAGAACTAAAGAAGAAGAGAAGTGAAATCCCAAATATTCCACCGCCAGTACCACTTTCATGCTGTAACATCTTAGAGCTCTGAAGTTTATCTGTAAATTGTAGCTGGGCAAAAGCTTCAGCCTTGAAATGAGTGCTCTACATATTTCAAAGCAATTTTACAGCTCCTTTTAACTTTATTATTTCTGATTTTCTTTCTCCCTGAATAAACCCCGAGTTTATCAGTTTGGGTAAAAGGGAATGTTTTCCCTCACAGAAAGCAAGCTGTATGGAACATTTCAGCATTTTAAGAGATTTCGATTCTACTTTACTTAGAAGAGATTTGCAATCCAAAATTCATTATAATTGCCTACAAAACAGGAAAGCCAATGTGTCTCAATTAATTTGGTTCAATGAAAGAACAGCACAAGTTTCACTTGTGCATTTATTTCCATCCACTTCCCTTCTCTACCTCCCCCCTACCCGTTTTCCAGGCTGAGATTTGATACGTAGAAATATCCATAAATCTATCAGCCACAGGGAAATGTGTCATCTTTTCACAAGGTTTGCTACGGTGGATCTATGAAAACCCACTTAAGTAACTTCTCTCTGGGAGGTAAATTAATCAGACACGAAAAAGCAAAGAACTAGTTATAACTCCCCCACTTTCAATCCATTCCAAGATCCAACTGCATATCTTCCATAAAAAGATCCTTAAAAAAACCCTCCACATTTTAGAACATTTATGCCCCTCTAGCCATCTGCTCCAACTTTCTTCGTAACATTTTACTTTATGATCTCCAAAACACATATTACCCTTTTTCTGAATGGGCTTGTGCATACTTATCACTGTCAATTTCATCTAGCTCCCAAATCCTCTCTATTTGTAATTCACAAGGGCAACCAATGTGCCCATCATTTGAAACTGCATCCGCGGTTCAATTCTTAGGCTTAACCTTCTGCTGAGTGTCTATTACTCAGCTCCTCAAGAATATGGCTGAGGAGTGGGTATGCTGGTTCATCTGCAGTCTGTTACACTAATGAGTTTCCAGGCAGTATTTTATCAAAGCAATGTGTCAGAGCCTTTCTGTTATTGCTTCTTGTTTTGATGGGTTAGTGTTCGTTATTAAAGGAGAACACATTTTTTTCCCTCTCCTTGACAGGCAAGTTGAGGGCTTTCAGTAATAGGTGCCAGAAAAGGAACATCTGGTGTACATTTAACGATGCATTGTTGCATTGTTAACTTAAAGCTGTTACACGCCTTGATAAACACATAATGGGCCTCAAGAAATTAAGAGAAAATTAAAATGTAAATGTTTACCCAGACCATATTTCCCTTTTCTTTTCATCAAGTCATCTACACCTGCACCTTATATGTAAGTAAAAGAAAAGGTTAATGCAAAAATTCTCTTCTAACTCTCTATGGGTCATGTTGCCAGAAACTAAAAGAATTTTATTTCCCCCTATCCAGATTGGAGATATTGCTGAGGCCAAAATGGTGCCATGGTGGTCATGCTAAGTCACTTGGGTACTGTCTGTGTTTTCTGAAAATAAGGTAGGCCATTTAGAAAATCTGCTTCTCCTGGACCCATATGCGGTTAAGTGTACTGTAAATATGTCAGAAATATTTTCATCAGGTCACCAGTCTTCGGCTCCCAATTTTGCTCATTTATACAGGTGCTGGTTAAAATGCGCTGGCATCTTTTAGGTCCCTTACTGGAAACGAGCATTATGTAACAGCTGTTCCTACAGTGAAAATGCACAGGGCTGACGAGAGAAAGTACATTCTGAGGCCATCACCAATGATTGGGTCTTTTTCTTAAAACATTAAGCCTGTGCACTGTGCAAAAGTGGACCTCTTCCCCTCTCTGAAGAAAGGTTGGGATGGAATCCTGCAAATGCACTGAAATAGTCAGAGATGTAAAAGGTGGAAGGGATGCAGGGCAAGGGGGAGGAAGGGAGATGTAAAGAAGGAGATGAAGAAAGAGAAAAGCAAGGACAAAAAATTTGTAAATGCTACAATCCACAGTATTTTTTTACAAAATGAAACACTATTACCTTGTCTTAATAAAACCTACAACAAGAAGATTTGAGCAGTTTTTGAATGAAAACTATATCCTCTCTGAAATGGTTACAATATGTTGTATGAACTGAATTTTGACTCACAGCTATTTAATCTGATGTAAACTGCCTTATATGGCTATTTCCATATTTCCAGTTTTTTAAGATATTTTTGGTCTATAGAAATAGTTTGACAGTATTTTTTTCCCCCACTTTTCAATTATCTCTTTAAAGTTTTTTATTAGCTAAGAATGCATTTTGAAGAAGCTCAGTAGTTGGACGTATGAGTGGCTGCCTTTTTGTGATGTTATGTCGCGCAAAGCAAACAGGAAAGGTTAGAAAGGATTTTAAGGTTTTGTTTTTGTTTAAGTAACCAGACTGAGATAAAACAACAAAACCAGTTTGCAGACATAGACACAGCTAGAGTCACTGACAGGACAATGGAAAGCTTTTTTCAGGAACTAAGAACAAATAAAATGGTTTCTCTAGTTTGATCTTTGAGAATCTGTTCAGCTAACACCAGAAAATGGCTAAAACAGCTTAATGAGTTTCTTTATTCTGCTTCCTTCTATCCTGAAAGATGCTCATACATCTTCTGGCCACTCACTACATTATAAGCAAACAAACCTGTGTGCTCAGGCTCTTTACACCCAGGCAATGCAACAAAAACCATTTTATATTCTGGGCCTTCCTCCCCTATTATTTCATTGAAAAAGTAGCTCACATTTAAAGCTCTTCTTGGTAAAGATAATACAGTGTGTTTTTTTTCTCCTATAAAAGTTTCTGAAAATAGGACTCTGACCAGTTCCCCTGAATGTAATTTTAAAAGTGGCCCAAGATTTCAGAGACTTCATTGAAATGAACTCAAGATAGCCCCCTGAAAGGAGCAAAAGGAAAGAGGGACTAAATCTGGTGACTGAGTGTGAACCCAATTTTCAAAGAATTTAAAAATCCTTCAACGTGCTCCTACGAGAACCTAACCCTTAATTACTTTATTTCAGGTAGCAGGTAGGGAAATTCCTGTGGGTAAAAAGACTTCTCATGCATTCCTAAGATGATGGAAAGAAAAATGGCCAAAGCACTGACAATTCTTGGAGAGAAATGCATTATTTTGTGCTCTTTTGAAAAAAACCATATTTTATAGCATGGACACCATTAATATTCAAGAAATGGAAAAGCTAGAGGTGACATTAAGAAAGCTAGTGAATATGCTGCTGTCAAGAATTCTTTCTTTGAAATAGCATTTGACTTTTATACTTCAGAAGTCCTGATGGGGAAAGGAGAAGAAGAAAACAAAAAAATATGTACATGTGTATATAAACTCTTATATGTTTATTTATACATAAAATATAAATTTATAGGAGAGAGTTCCTTTTGAACTTAAAGGGGAGAGAGTAGAAATCTATATTTCTTTCCTAATATTAAGAAAATACTTATCTCTTTAGAGTAATATGAAATGTTAGGTGTTCTAGAGAGGAACTATTTCTTCAGCAGTTTCACTGTAAGATTTATAGCAAACTTTTGTTTATTTTCTATCTGGTATAATGTATGTGCTGTGATAATAGTGGATTTTTTCCTTTTCAGGGGTCCCCAACCTCCAGGATCTAATGCCTGATGATCTGAGGTGAAGTTAATATAATAGTCATAGAAATAAAATGCATGATAAATGTAACACACTTGAATCATCTCTAAACCATCCCCGCCCCCAAGTCCATGCAAAAATCGTCTTCCATGAAACCAGTCCCTGGTGCCAAAGAGGCTGGGGATCGCTGATTCTAGTTCACATAATAATGATTAAGTAAAATGGGCAGAAACCATCCAGGGGAGAAAAGAATGTACAAAGGGAAACAGAAACAGCAAGAATGGAAAGTGAAATCATGTTGCATCATTACTGAGTCACTCTTACATGCTCCTAGGGCACAGTACGGACATTTCTGCAGATATCTAAGGACTGACTGTATATCTAGCCTTGAGGATCTGCCATTGTAGAGAAGATGTATGAAGAGGGAAGGAGCAGAAAATCGTACACCAAACATACTCACCACATTCTGCACAAACACACAGTGACTCATTCACCTATTGCTTCCCTGACCCTTCTTTCCTTAACTTCATCTCAAGTCTATTCCAGATTATTAAACTCTGATGTACTAAATTGATTACGACATATATATTATTTTCTTATTCTTGTTTTCCCCCTTATTTGTTAACTTACTTTGTGTGTTAGTCACTCAGTTGTGTCTGACTCTTTGAGAGCCCATGGACTGTAGCCCACCAGGCTCCTCTGTCCATGGGATTCTCCAGGCAAGAATACTGGAGTGGGTTGCCATTTCCTTCTCTAGGGCATCTTCCTGACTGAGGGATCAAACCCAGGTCTCCTGCACTGCAGGCAGATTCTTGACCATCTGAGCTATAGGGAAGTCTCCCAACAAGAAGTCTTAACTTTATCTTTGTTCTAATATCATTGTTGCTGTCTACACATCTTTGTATGCTTTCTAAATCCCATTTGAAACAAAGAAT
Source organism: Cervus canadensis (assembly GCF_019320065.1). Lineage (NCBI taxonomy): Eukaryota > Metazoa > Chordata > Mammalia > Artiodactyla > Cervidae > Cervus > Cervus canadensis. Next base: position 81,775,972 of record NC_057392.1, read on the forward strand.
GTTATAAATAAAAAACAATTACACTAAGTTAATTGCTGATCTTTGAAAAATTGATTAGTGCTACAGACTGCGAGAAAAAGGGAGGAAAAAAAAGTTTCTTTTAGCATGTAGATACTCATATAAATCTTAATATCTTAATTTTCAATGGGCACTGCCTTTTCTTATATATATCTTTATGGATCAATATTAAATTATATCTTGAAGCTTTAGCTCAAGATTATACTTAGTTTCAGATATTTGTAAGAATATACACAGTTTGGAGGGAGTAGCGATGCACATGTATAACCATCCATGGAAGAGGTGGAGTGTTATCAACACACCAGACCGAAGGCAGATGGGGGTCCTGTCCATGAAATTACTTTGGTTAAAGTACATTCTTATAGAGGCATAGATAGCATATGTGCAAGGGATTATTTTAAAATGAGGACAAAAATACTACAAAGCATCAAATGTCTGTTCTTTGGATGGTGCTCCAAGTTAGGCAAAGGGAACCCAACAAGAATAAAAATAACAGTGACTTTTTATTTAGTAATATGCTATACATATTGTAGGCAGCTATACATAATGACTGTTATGTATAATGTTATGGCTCCAACCAATATTTAAAGACAGCAGCATCACTTGGCAGGTACAGACATACAAAACCAATGCTTTCTAAAAGTTAAATACTTAAGGCTACTGCAATACTCCTTTTATCTTTTTATGACTGTGCTTTCACTATGTCAAGGTTGAAGCTATGAAATATTTCTTTAGCTTGTTGGCTAATGCAAGGTGTTATGTACAGTAAATTATTGCTACTGTCACACAACAGGAAGCGTTAAGTGTTTAGAAACAAAAAGTGTACCTTAAAATGTTCCCAAGTCCTAGTACTACACAAATTCTAATATAAAGAATTTGAAAGACTGCATAAAAATATCTTTTTATTTAGCTAATTTATTATTTTATAAACAGTTTATAAGTAAGGAAAATAACAAGAGGAATAAAAGTCAATTTTTTGGATCATCCAATGGGGAAAAATAATAAAACTTTAGTCCAATATTACTTTCTCATCAATAAGCTGTTAATGCGATTGCTTAATTATTTTCTGTACCTGAATTACTTACAGCTGTTTAAAGTTTTCCTCCCTTTTCTCAACTTGGATTATCTTGTTTAAAATAGTGACTTCTTACATTACATGATTTTCCTTGTGAAGTCCAAGGGTTTCTCATTGTAATCATTATAATTACATGTGAGTGATGTGCTCTGCTTTGGTGGTTTCCTTCAGAACAAGAGCATCTAATTTCACTCTAGCCACGTGGCTAATCTCCCTTGATCCATGACGGTGTACAGATCAGGTCACAAGAAAGATGATGCTTAATAATTTGTGTCAAGAGCTAAGTGAGTTTGTTCCTGTTGGCTTCTGTATTATGCATCTCTTTAATTTAATCTTTTGTGAATTGCCTTTAATACAATACATATATTCATTTCCGCTGTTTATGCTTAGACTAAGTTGTTTAAAACTTATAACAGTTAATTTCTTCTAAGCCCCTTGAAAATGTCATTCTATTTTCATAAAAATACTTTCTTCAAACTTAAATGTAACCATTACATTTAATTTTTTGGTAAGCTGCCATTAAAGGTTTTTTGTTTTATTTTGTTTTTGCTTTAAGGCCAACCTTCCTTTGCCTTCCATAAAAGCTTTGTTTATAATTTGGTAGCTGCAATGGAAAGAGATTAGAAAAGGGCCTCAAGAAGATCATCCAAAACAGGAAAGCTTAGGGTCAGACACTCAGACTGTCAGGACCTGAGTGCAGCAAGACAAAGTACCCACAAAGTGACCGAGGAATGTGCTCGGTCACTACATTTGTGTCCAGTCCTTGCAACCCCATGTACTGTAGCCTGCTAGGCTCCTCTGTCCATGTAATTTTCCAGGCAAGAATACTGGAGTGGGTTGCCGTTTCCTACTATAGGGGATCTTCCCAACCCAGGGATAGAACCCGCATCTCCTGAGTCTTCTGCAAAGCAGGAAAATTCTTTACTGCTGAACCACCTGGAAAGATCGGGATAGTAATAGCAAGAATTTATTATCAGAAAAAAAAATTGAGATTAAACCAGGGATGAAATAGTAGAGGAAAGCAACCACTGTAGCCATGCCAGGAAATGGGTCCACAACCTGTGCTAAGTAATGATGGGGTAGTGCATCAAGGCAAGTCAAAACAGCAAGTAATTGGCAGAGACCCCAAAAGACAGGTGTTTGGCTGTAACAAGGCCCAGTGATAGATCTCCTGGTTGAAAAACATGGAAGCAGACTGGTTCAAAGTGTAGGGGAAGTTCTAACTGGGTGGTGGTAGCGGGTGCTTCTTCAGAAGTGGCCTGAAAATTCATTGGAAGGACTGATGTTGAAGCTGAAGCTCCAATACTTTGGCCACCTGATGTGAAGAACTAACTCATTGGAAAAGACCCTGATGCCAGGAAAGATTGAAGGTGGGAGGAGAAGGGGATGACAGAGAATGAGATGGTTGGATGGCATCACCGACTCAATGGACAAGAGTTTGAGCAAGCTCCGGGAGTTGGTGATGGACAGGGAAGCCCGGCATCCATGGGGTCTCAAAGAATTGGACACGACTGAGCGACTGAACTGAACTAGTCAGTATTCAGCTTCAGGAGCAGAGGTCCATAGTTAGCAGAAACTTCATACCTCTTTGGGTCTGATTCCTTTCTCTTGCTCTTCCTTGATAGTGTCTTACATCTCTAATAGTCCACATTATTTTTTTATTTTTATTTTTTGGCTTGTGCAGGAGCATGTTGGTCTGCAGGATGTTTAACAACTGGCTCTCCAGGTTAAAACAAACAAACAAACAACTAATTGTATTTGCCTTCTTCTGTGGTATAAACACTGCTACTATGAAAAATTTCAAACTACCAACATGACATCACTAGACGCAGAATTGAGAGAAAAGGTATAGAAACAAAGTATTATATAATATTTCTGTCAAACATGTGCAATAGGCACAAATAACCTCAAGAGCATGTGAAAGTGAAAATTGCTCAGTTGTGTTCGACTCTTTGTGAGTACATGGACTATACAGTTCATGGAATTCTCCAGGCAGAATACTGAAGTGGGTAGCCTTTCTCTTTCTCCAGGGTATCTTCCCAACTCAGGGATTGAACCCAGATCTCCCACATTGCAGGCGGATTCTTTATCAGCTGAGCCACAAGGGATGCCCAAGAATATTGGAGTGGGTAGCCTATCCTTTCTCCAGGGGATCTTCCCAATCCAAGAATCAAACTAGGTTCTCCTGCATTGCAGGCAGATTCTTTACCAACTGAGCTATGAGGGAAGTCCTCATAGCTGATAGTCCTCATAGATGATAGTAAAAATGTAGCCAAATAATTAGAAAGGAATGAGTTTATGCATTTATTACTTTGTTTTAAATATAATTTTCTTAATTATAAGTTTACACAATTTATTAAAAAATAAGAGCTATGTTTAACAATAGGCTTGCAAAATTCCTGACAACTTAACAATGGGCTCTCACACACCAGTAGGAGCTGGCTCTGGCTTCCCGTAAACTGCCATCCCTAGTTTGTCTGTCTTCTCTTCCCTCTTGACCCTAGGTGATGCCTTTAGGAGGGATAATGTCTTCTCTTATAGCCTGCTCTCCCTGTTTCCATTCTCTTCTGTGATTGGGTTACAAGTAGACGGTCAGAGCTAGGATTCTTCACTGTTCATCTATTTACTGTAGGAGGATCCAGGGCATCTTGGTGTTTGCCCTTTAGGTTGATGGTAAAGTTGGGAAGAGCATGGATAGCATCAAGAAGTACAAAACTCTGAATGAGAAGGGAGGTCTCAGAGGTTGACTGGCTAATTTCTATGAAAAAGCCCAGATCATTACAAAACAAAGAACTTGTGGTGAAAGTCGAGTTTGCTAGTTTGCGGGTTCATTCTCCCAATTACAGCCCCTACTGCTTATGAGGGAATCATGTAGAGTCTACATTGTAGACTACTATGGTGATGGGGGATGAGTTAACTGGTGGGGGGGTGGTGTGTGGAATAGATGTGGAGAGTGGATTAGTCTAAAGAAAACACTCTAAATAACTTATTAGTTTGAACCAGGCTCTAGACCAGTGCTGACCCACTTGAGTTCTCTATGCCTTTGTTATCCAATATGGCAGCCAAAGAATGAAGATGACCAAACTATTTTCAGTCATAGAGAGCATCAGGGTTGGCTTCTGTGCATGAGCTAAGTTTGAACTATCCTAGGTTTACCACTATTGCTAATTGTAGGGTTTCATTACAAGGTATTCCAATCTATTTTCTCTGGTCAATTCTCTTTTTTTCAGCTTTATTGGGGGTATAATTAACAAATGAGATATTTAAAGTACATATTAAATGCACATCATGGTGATTTGATACACATATATCACTGGTCAATCTTTGACTTATACAAGATCCTAAACACTAAAATTACCTCCTAGAAAACTCCAGAATTAGGGATACATTTTAATTGGCCTTGACTATGCCCACTGTACCCTTCATGGATCACAGCCTTGTCATGCATGGCAAAGGGGCTTGTATAACTCAATATCAGCAAACTCAGATATGCAGATGATACCACTCTAATGACAGAAAGTGAAGAAGAACTAAAAAGTCTCTTGATGAGGGTGAAAGAGGAGAGTGAAAATGCTGGCTTAAAACTCAACATTCAAAACCGAAGATCATGGCATCTGGTCTCATCACTTCATGGCAAATAGATGGGGAAACAATGGAAGCAGTGACAGATTTTGCTTTCTTGGTCTCCAAAGTCACTGTGGATAGTGACTGCAGCCATGAAATTAAAAAACATTTGCTCCTTGGAAGGAAAACTATGACAAATCTAGGCAGTGTATTCAAAAGCAGAGACATCACTTTGCCAACAAAGGTCCATATAGTCAAAGCTATAGTTTCTCCAGTAGTCATGTATGGATATAAGAGTTAGACCATAAAGAAGGCTTAGTGTCGAAAACTTGATGGTTTTGAACTGTGGTGTTGGAGAAGACTCTTGAGAGTCTCTTGGACAGCAAGGAGATCAAACCAGTCAATCCTAAAGGAAATCACTGGAAGGACTGATGCTGAAGCTGAAGCTCCAATACTTTGACCACCTGATGCGAAGAGTCAACTCTTTGGAAAAGTCTGTGATGCTAGGAAAGATTGAAGGCAAAAGGAGAAGAGGGCGGCAGAGGATGAGATGGTTAGACAATATCACTGACTTAATTGACATGAATCTGAGCAAACTCGGGGAGATAGTGAAGGACAGGGAAGCCTGGTGTGCTGCAGTCCATGGGGTCAGAAAGATTGGACATGACTTAGTGACTAAACAACAACAACAATGCCCACTGAAAACCATAAAATTAAAACTGCAGCATTAACAGTCCATCACTGATCTGAGGGATACTCTTTAATATTTCCTTGGAGCTATGATCAAATAGTTCCACAGACTAATTCAGTATTCAGGGCCAGAGTACAAATGTGGGCCAATAGATCAATAAGAAGGCTCTGGAGTCTGGCTGGCTATGGCATGAATTATTCCTCTGCCCCTTATTGCTTGTGAACCTTGGGCAGGTTACACACTCTGTTTCCTCAATACTCATATTGGAAAAATGCCTCATTGGTTGCTGTGAGAAGAAAACAAAATGATGTATCCAAGTGCCCGATGTAGTGCCCAATCTTTAGTGAGTCAATATTTAATCATTTAAATATTTAAGTATGTACCTGAGATTTAATTGCTTAAATATTAATCATCTTTAACTATGAAAAGTAAAGGTAATAAAATATATGGTTAGTACAGAACAAATTATATGACTTCTACAAAGTTGATATTACAGTTGATTTATGAAATCTTTCCTGTTAAAACTCAGGGGTAAAACCCAGCAACAGTGTCAACCCTACAAGGCTTGGGATGGTCTTCTTCTACCCGTCACCTTCGCCTCTGCCCAGAGCCTGCCCTAGTTGCCTTCAATGCACAGCGTTTGCACTCACTGGGGAGCTTTTATACCTGCTGTTCCTCCCTGTCCCTTTTCCTTTATCCCTTACCTTGGCCCCACTCTCTCTCACTCCCCAGGGTTGACTCGAGTCCCTCTGACCCCCCCAGTCCTGGTCAGCTCCTTGGACCATGGGCTCTCACTGATCTCTGCTCTTTCTCTTTTGCATCAGTTTCTCATGTGTATTTTATGCATTTATTTGTGTCATTATTTAGATATGTCCATTTTGCTCACCAGGCTATGAATCCATGAGACAGGCACAGAAGCATTATCTGATGAGCTACTATACTAACTAATAAAGCAATTCATTTGTGCCTTATTTTTTTCATGGTGTAACACTGCCTTTTTTTTTTTTTGGTCAAATGGACTTCATAACTGTCGGCCATAAAATAAATGACTATAAGTACATTTTGTGATCTGGAGTTTGTTTTGGGACTTAGAACTCACTCAATACACAAGCCTGCTTCATCTTCGCTTGAAACATAACCATGTGGCAGCTGCTTAGAAGACCACTAAGCAATAGTTTCAGCAACGTGACAGAGTCCAGTGGCCACCCCAAACCACAGGAGGCATTTCCTGCAGGCAGTGTAGACTGAAGTAATTACCCTAGCTGGAATTCGGTCGTGACATTGAAACAACACATCTCACCCTAAGAAAGTCTAGAGAATTATTTTTCCAGTACATCCACTGGCTTGATTTTTAGATACCTTTTCTTTATGAAACCCCATTATATTTGCTTTGCTTCGATATTTCTTCCTATGGTTGAACAAAGAAAAATTAAGGGCAGCAATAAAAGCAAATTCTCAAATACTAAATATGTTTATAGCATAGAAAATCATGACAAAGCTCAGATAATTCACTGCTTTGCATTTGCAATGTGCACATGAGTGAGCCAAATGATGTTTAGATTTTTCTTGGTTCTTTCTCAATAATGGGTCAGATAAATCACTGTCTGATTGCCTATTACATTCTTGAGATTGCCTTGGGAATGACTGGCAGTAAAAGCCCCCAATTCAGACTCACTTGTGTGCAAATAAGAAACATTGCTTACCATTTTTATATTTATGCCAATGATTATAAAATAGTCAACAGCTAAAAGGTACTTAGAAAAAAGCAGCATCTTTCCTACAGAAAGAAATATTTGACCAAAAATTTTCTCCGTTTCCACTTGATTATGCTACTCCACAGCAAGGCAATAATGGAAGATATGCAACAATCCCCAGGCCATTACAGCTTTGCTATCAATTATAAAATAAAGCTAGGGAATATAAACATGCTGAATATTAAAGAAAAACAATACCTTTGTTTGGTTCAAATACTATATTTATAATGGCATATTTCAGAATCTCTAGATTGACCCAGCTTGCTGCATAGGTTTTTTTTTTTTTCTGTGCTTAATTTCCTCCTTCTTTATTTATATAATATTGGTGATTACCCACATTTACGTCACTTATGAAGCCTTTACTCATTCATGTGCTCATTTGATTTAGTACTGTGCTTTTAAAAATAATATGAGAAAAACTATTTCCAAGACATGTAAAATCATTTGTCTAATGTTTGGTTAAATGGCCAAACATAGCCTGAAGTCAAACCTCATTACTCCAAATTTGAATCTATACTTTTAGCAAGGATAACACTATTTGACAAACTTAAGCCTCAGTGTATGACTTTCTGGATCAGGTTTCCAAATTTATGTATTTAGGCACTGACTGATTAATTTATGAACTGACTTTCTTGGTCATTTACCCATTGGCCCATCAGTTTTTGTAGATATGGTATCCCACATTCCATGGGGTATTTGGTCTTTTGTATGCATGCTATTTTACTAAGCTCCACAAACAAAGAGGAGATAGTATTAACCCCAGAAGAACTTAAACAACTATTAAATATTAAATATTCACTATTAAATAGTGAAGTAACTATTACGCAGGTGTGTGGGACTGAGAAGAGAAGGCATCTAGTAAATAATTAAACTTCAGTTGGGGCTTGAAGGGAATGATGACTTCATTATCAGGAAGAAAGCAGAAGGGCATCCCAGGTGGTGGAGACCACATGAAGCATCTCTAGGAAACATTTTAATGGCTGTAGTGAGTAATTAATGTGGTTATTTCCTAGTGTGTCTGCACACTTTGCATTTTAAATGATAATTTATCATCATAAGTAGAGTCTGATTCTCATGAGTGTTAGTTAAAAATTATTCCACAAAGGTTTTATTAATTAAAATTATCAACCTTCAGTATAATATGATCTTAAAATCTTTTAGGGTCTCTTGGGGGTAAATCCAAATACTACAAACCACACACCATTATGTAGGTTCACTTTTGGTGAGGCTCTGCATGACGGCAGTGAACTGTCAGAAGAGGGTTTTACTTCTGGGGATTTTCAGAAGCAGAAATGTGGCTGTTGTTACCCTGCTAAAAATCATCATTTCCTGGGTGACACAGAAGGATACTCACAGCCCTTTGCATGTGGGTTTCAACCTCATGGTTTCTTGTGAGCAGATCTGATAATATTCTGGGCAGGTCAATGCCCATATGAGGCAGGGACAGAAACAGTAAGGGCCCCTGTGTCAGGCTGGACACGTGGAGGGGCAGTGTGAGGTTCTGTCTCCTATGTGGGTGAGATGTGTTTGAGGAAGCGGGGAATGGGTTTCTGTTCATGCCTGCTGCCAACTCATTGCTTGTACGTCCATGGTGGGTGTTCATGGCAGCTCTCCAAGGACCCAGAGCATAGAGACGTTCAAAGTGAAACCCAAAGGTGAATCCTAGGAAGTAGGATGGCTGGTGGTGGGTGAGACTGTAGAAGCAGGGAAAAGGCAAGTCATTTTCTAGGGTTTGGGGAAGGGGGAAGACGGCCTGACCCTCCAGCTTTGAATGAGGGTGGGGTGACAGGGCCAGGCCCAAGATGGCTGTCCAGCCCACACGAGCTCCGTCAGCAGCTCTCTCTCAGGCCGGGATCAGAGGTTACTGGCCCCAGTGTTGTGGAGGGAGAGTCCAGGGGACGTAAGGTTGCTGTGACCTCAGATGACTTGGGAGTGGCCACCAGCCTGAAAGACCAAGAGAGTAGTTGAAAGTGTTAGTCACTCAGGCGTGTCTCTTTGTGACCCCATGGACTGTAGCCCGCCCAGGGCCCTCTGTCCATGGAATTCTCCAGGCAAGAATACCAGAGTGGGTTGCCATTTCCTTCTCCAAGAGAGGATCCTCCTGACCCAGGGATCGAACCTGGGTCTCCTGCATTGCAGGCAGATTTTTTACCATCTGAACCCCTGGGGAAATCCCAGAGAGTAGGTGGAAGTCAGCAAAGGAAGGTGGTTTTTTGATCAGTCTCATCACATCCTTACTTCTAGCCTAGTTTCTGATTACACCTTGGGCTACCACCCTGGTCACCTTCCTTTAGGTTGGTCGTCCTTCAACCTAAAATTTATTTAGCATTTGTTCAAAATTTATTTAGCTAAGGAGGAGAGGAAGTGATTTTTTTAATTAATAAAAGTAGTATATGCAGGTAACAAAGAACTGATGGGCCCTTAGTTACCTCTATTTCCACTCACTTGAATTTTCCTTCTATATTTTTTCCATCATACACACATGGGTAGTGTTTGGCATCCACACCTTGTAACAAGAGCAGAAATATACATGGATTTGGGTGCTAAGACTCATTACTAGTGAACAGCAATATTTAGTTTCTGCATTTTAATTGACTCTGACAGCTGATATCAGAGGCTGTTGGCTAGTCAGTGTTGAGTTGGTGATCTGCTCCAAATATAGACATTGTCGTGTGTGCATAGAAAAATTATCTAACAGAAGCTGGAATGTTCTGGTGAGGGTTTTTATTTAGGTTTCCACTTTTTAACCATGGATTCTCTCTTCTTCTCTAGGAGCAGGACCAAATTATATCGTGGGTTAAGAAGCCTTGTGTGAGAACATGTCAGATTTACTTCTGTAGTGATCCATCTCTTTCCCATTGTGGGTAACGGAATGCTATCCAATGCTATCCAGGCAGCTTCTCAGCCACCCTCTCCCTGATTCAGGTCTGTGGATGGGAGCCTTGTGTGACTGGTGTGGCCCATGAAACCAACTGTTCCCAGGGATGTGGAAAGAGAACATTGGGAGGAGAGAAAGGTTTGTGTGTGTGTGTGTGTGTGTGTGTGTGTGTGTGTGTGTGTATGTGTGGGGAAGAGCTAGAAGTGGATGAAAGGAGGGTGACAGAGAAAGAACAGGGTAAAAATCAAGTCCCCGCCGTCAGCAGTCCTTCTCTTCCTGCCATCACTAACAGGGAGATCAATACCTGATCCTCCTTATTTCCACGAGGGGAACAGGATCAGTAGGAGAATCTTGATGTATTAGTCTCCTCTTTCCCCGCATTGAAGGCTACTGGTTTGCCACAGCACCACTGATCTAGGTTTCTACATCCTTGGCAAGATTATTTTACTGCTGCTGATCTGCCTAAGAATGTAAATGAGTAAATTTAAATATCATGTTCTCAACAATTTTATGTTTTGTTCTAAGCTCAAAATAAAGCTACCCAGGTGTTCTTTTATAAATAGGACTGCATGAATTTAAACAAACCTTTGCATTATTCATTGTAACAAAGGAATCGGAGTTCCTTCTCTACATATAACTAACTTTAACACTTTTTAAAAGTAATAAACTACTGAAGGTAATTAGCACATCACTAAACATTTTCTTGAACAGATGTATCAAATTTGACTTGGAAACCATTTTGTTGGTTCAGAACAATTATCTGAAACCCACTAAAAGTTATCTATCATCGGTTTGGGGCCATGATGACTTTATATTACCATAAATTATTTTTAATTCAAGCCTTCGGCAAACAATTTAAATGAGATTTGCAATGTAACAGTGCTAATCTCATGGCTGAAATATTAAAACTTCATGCATGAGAGATTTATCCTTTTAATAAGATCGATCATACTGGACATCACTCCCCCTCTCCAATTAAAACCCACTTAGTTCACAAACAATTTATTAAAAAATCTGCTTACTCCAAATGTGCATTAATATAATAGGTTTTCTGCTCCATTGAAGGTGGACAACAACTGGCCATACCTAAACTCAAGTTCTTCTTGTCCTGTCAACAATTCTTTATAATAGAAGTCAACATTTTAAGTCTAAAACGAGGCTTCTAACAGTTTTATAAAATGAGTTTACTAAACAGCATGCGGTAATAAACAGTTTAACTCAGTGGGAATTTCCAGCATTAAATGTACACATACACACAGCTGAGAGAGTCTGTTTGGTAATTTAGTCATTGTTTTTTGTTGTTGTTGTTATTTACTTATTTACTTACTTTATTTATGCCATGCAGCGTGTAGGATCTTAGTTCCCCATCCAGGGATTGAACACTCTGCATTGGAAGTGTGGAATCTTAATCACTTAATGGCTAGGGAAACTCCACTCATTTGCTTATTAACACTACCGTGGGGCAGAGGTCTCTGTTGGAGAAACACCTTTAAGTAACTCCTGTTGGATCAGACACGTAAGGCCAGTGATACTGTTCTGGGGAAGATGGTAACTGGAAATCTGTTGGCCTGATGGAGTCCCTCTTTGCCCATCCTTGTTGGTTGTGGAAATCAAACACTCAGGAGGTGGGAACAGGGGACACTGCATGGGAGCCAAGGGATCTCCTTGGAGGAGAGGGATTGCAATTCTGATGCCTTCTGTTCTGAGGTTCAGTGCTTCTCTGGCAAGGAAGTGGCCCTGACAGAGATCAACAATCAAGAGAAAATCAAAGAAAGTTGTGAAAGGAAATTTACCCTAAGGATGAGAGCATCTGAACAAAGGATTGGTACTTGACACATTTTCTAGTGAGAGATGGAGATCTCAGTCAGTCAGTCAGTTCAGTCGCTCAGTTGTGTCCAACTCTTTGTGACCCCATGGACTGCAACACGACAGGCTTCCCTGTCCATCACCAACTCCCAGAGTTTATTCAGACTCATGTCCATTGAATTAGTGATGCCATCCAACCATCTCATCTTCTGTCATCCCCTTCTCCTCCTGCATCATTCTCAGCATCAGGGTCTTTCAAATGAGTCAGTTCTTTGCATCAGGTGGCCAAAATATTGGAGTTTCAGCTTCAACATCAGTCCTTCCAATGAACACCCAGGACTGATCTCCTTTAGGATGGACTGGTTGGATCTCCTTGCAGCCCAAGGAACTCTCAAGAGTCTTCTCCAACACCACAGTTTAAAAGCATCAATTCTTTGGTGCCCAGCTTTCTTTATAGTCCAACTCTCACATCCATACATGACTACTGGAAAAACCATAGCCTTGACTAGATGGACCTTTGTTGACAAAGTAACATCTCTGCTTTTTAATATGCTGTCTAGGTTGGTCATAACTTTCCTTCCAAGGACTAAGCATCTTTTAATTTCATGGCTGCAATCACCATCTGCAGTGATTTTGGAGCCCAGAAAAATAAAGTCAGCCACTGTTTCCACTGTTTCCCCATATATTTGCCATGAGTGATGGGACTGGATGCCATGATCTTAGTTTTCTGAATGTTGAGCTTTAAGCCAACTTTTTCACTATCCTCTTCCACTTTCCTCAAGAGGCTCTTTAGTTCTTCTTCACTTTCTGCCATATGGGTGGTGTCATCTGCATATCTGAGGTTATTGATATTTCTCCCGGCAATCTTGATTCCAGCTTGTGCTTCCTCCAGCCCAGTGTTTCTCATGATGTACTCTGCATATAAGTTAAATGAGCAGGGTGACAATATACAGCCTTGATGTACTCCTTTTCCTATTTGGAACCAGTCTGTTGTTCCACGTCCAGTTCTAACCATTGCTTCCTGACTTGCATACATGTTTCTCAAGAGGCAGGTTGAGGTGGTCTGTTATTCATATCTCCTTCATAATTTTCTAATTTATTGTGATCCACACAGTCAAAGGTTTTGGCATAGTCAATAAAGCAGAAATAGATGTTTTTCTGAAACTCTCTTGCTTTTTCGATGATCCAGCAGATGCTGGCAATTTGATCTCTGGTTCCTCTGCCTTTTCTAAAGCCAGCTAGAACATCTGGAAGTTCACAGCTCACGTACTGTTGAAGCCTGGCTTGGAGAATTTTGAGCATTACTTTGCTAGCATGTGAGATGAGTGCTATTGTGTGGTAGTTTGAACATACTTTCCATTGCCTTTCTTTGGGATTGGAATGAAAACTGACCTTTTCCAGTCCTGTGGCAACTACTGAGTTTTCCAAATTTGCTGACATATTGAGTGCAGCACTTTCACAGCATCATCTTTTAGGATTTGAAATAGCTCAAGTGGATTTCCAGCACCTCCTTTAGCTTTGCTTGTAGTGATGGTTCCTAAGGCCCACTTGACTTCACATTCTAGGATGTCTGGCTCTAGGTGAGTGATCATACCATCATGGTTATCTGAGTTGTGAAGATCTTTTTTGTATAGTTCTTCTGTATATTCTTGCTGCTGCTGCTGCTGCTAAGTCACTTCAGTCACGCCCATATCTTAGCGACCCCATGGACTGCAGCCTACCAGGCTCCTCCGTCCATGGGATTTTCCAGGCAAGAGGACTGGAGTGGGTTGCCATTGCCTTCTCCAGTATTGTTGCTACCTCTTCTTATTATCTTCTGCTTCTGTTAGGTTCATACCGTTTCTGTCCTTTATTGTGCACATCTTTGCATGAAATGTTCCCTTGGTATCTCTAATTTTCTTGAAGAGATCTCTAGTCTTTCCCATTCTATTGTTTTCCTCTGTTTCTTTGCATTGATCGCTGAGGAAGACTTTCTTATCTCTCCTTGCTATTCTTTGGAACTTTGCATTCAAATGGGTATATCTTTCCTTTTCTCCTTTGGCTTTCACTTCTCTTCTTTTCACAGCTATTTGTAAAAAAGCACAATCACAGAAACTAGCCAGTCTGATCACACAGACCACAGTCTTGTCTAACTCAATGAAACAATGGGCCATGCTGTGTAGGGCCACTCAAAATGGACTGGTCATGGTGGAGAGTTCTGACAAAACGTGGTCCACTGGAGAAGGGAATGGTAAACCACTTCAGTATTCTTGACCTGAGAACCCCATGAACAGTATGAAAGGCAAAAAGATAGGACACTGACTGAAAGATGAACTCCCCAGGTTGGTAGGTGCCCAACACGCTACTGGAGATCAGTGGAGAAATAACTCCAGAAAGAATGAAGAGAGGGAGCCAAAGAAAACCAATGTCCAGTTGTAGATGTGACTGGTGACGGAAGTAAAGTCTGATGCTATAAAGAGCAATGCTGCATAGGAACCAGGAATGTTAGGTCCATGCATCAAGGCAAATGGAAGTGGTCAAACAGGAGACGGCAAGAGTGAATGTCGACATTTTAGGAATCAGTGAACTAAAATGGACTGGAATGGGTGAATTTAACTCAGATGACCATTATATCTACTACTGTGGGCAAGAATCCCTTAGAAGAAATGGAGTAGCCATCATAGTCAACAAAAGAGTCCAAAATGCAGTACTTGGATGCAATCTCAAAAATGACAGAATGATATCTGTTTCCAAGACAAACCATTCAATATCACAGTAATCCAAGTCTATGCCCTGACCAGGAATGCTGAAGAAGCTGAAATTGAATGGTTCTATGAAAACCTACAAGACCTTCTGGAACTAACACCCCAAATAGATGTCCTTTTCATAATAGGGGACTGGAATTCAAAAGTAGGAAGTCAAGAAATACCTAGAGTAACAGGCAAATTTGGCCTTGGAGTCCAGAATGAAGCAGGGCAAAGGCTAATAGAGTATTGCCATTAGAACACACTGGTCATAGCAAACACCTTCTTCCAACAACACAAGAGAAACCTCTACACATGGACATCACCAGATGGTCAACACTGAAATCAGATTGATTATATTCTTTGCAGCCAAAGATGGAGAAGCTCTATACAGTCAGCAAAGACAAGACCAGGAGCTGACTGTGGCTCAGATCATGAACTCCTTATCGCCAAATTCCGACTTAAATTGAAGAAAGTAGGGGGAACCACTAGACCATTCAGGTATGACCTAAATCAAACCCCTTATGGTTATACAGTGGAAGTGACAAATAGATTAAAGGGATTAGATATGATAGAAAGAGTGCCTGAAGAACTATGGATGGGGGTTCATGACATTGCACAAGAGGCAGGGATCAAGACCATCCCCCCAAAAAAAGAAATGCAAAAAGGCAAAATGGTTGTCTGAGGAGGCCTTACAAAGAGCTGTGAAAACAAGAGAAGGAGAAAAGGAAAGATATACCCATTTGAATGCAGTGTTGGAAAGCTAGTGCTGGGAGAATATAGCTGTGTGTGTGTGTGTGTGTGTGTGTGTGTGTGAGTGAGAGATGGTGGTAAATAGGGGCAGGGCTGTGTTTTAACTAAGAAATCACAAACTTGGACCCAGGAGCATGATGGCATAAGGTGACTGAGGCAAAATGTAATATTGGTAAAGAGATCTCCTTTTGCTGCATCTTCTACCCTGAAAACTACAGTCCTGGACTGCCAGTCTACACTGCGTAGCAGTGTACACATCAACATTCTGGGACTGTTCAGAAAGCCCAGTTTTCTCCATAATATGTTTGGACATTGTTGTTCAGTTACTAAGTCGTTCCTAACTCTTTATGACCCCCATGAATTGTAGCACACAAGGTTCCTCTGTCTTCCAATATCTATGGGAGTTTGCTCAAATTGAGTTGGTGGTATTATCTAACCATCACATCCTCTTCCTCCCCCTTCTCCTTTTGCCTTCAATCTATCCCAGCAACAGGTAGCTGGCTAACCCAGTTTCCACAGGCCACACCTTACAAAACTGGTGGTTCAAAACCAGTAGCATAACTGTTCTCTTCAAAAACAAAAGAAGACACGTCTTCTCCATATAACCAAGTCTGCTATGGATGTTCGGGTCACAGAACTGTATCCATTGTCCTACAAGCTACCAGTAGACAGTGCTCTATTCAGCAATTGTAGATAGCTAAAAGGGAAACTGGATAAAGCATGGATTGGTGCTATCCTCAGGAACAAATCATTTCATTCATCAACTTTAAATCCTTCAATAAATTTCTTAAGAAGTTCTCTGGTAAAATAATTGACTATTTAGAGAAAAATAATAACATATTATGGAATTCACATCATATTTAGGAGAAAATTAAAGACAATAAATAGTGTAAAGATTGGGAGATGAAAATGGTAGTATAGTGTTCTGAAATATTATATTTGTGAACTGACATAATATTCTTTGAAAGTAGAATATGATAAGTCTACATGTTACAAACAGTAGATAACCTCACACACAAAAAAATTAAAGCAAACTATATAGCCAACACAGAAGATGAAATAGATTAATGAAAGTATCAGTTAATCCAAAAGATGGCATGAAAAAAGGAAAAATAAAAACATATGGATCCAATAGAAAATAAATATAAAAGAGAGTAGATTTATACCAAACCATACTAATACTTGAGTCTGGTGGGCTACAGTCCATGGGGTCTCAAAGAGCAGATGCAACTGAGCAACTGAACACTTAACACTGATAATTAACACTAACAACCCAAATACCTCAATTAAGAAGCAGAGATTGTCTCATTATTAAAAAAAAAAAGTAGGAACCAATTTTGCACAGTTTAAAAAAAAAACTAGGTTAAACATAAAAATAGAGGTTAAAAGTAAAATAATGGAGAAGATGTAATCCAAAAACATGAGCCTAAAGAAAACTGGAATGACTATATTAACAGCAGACAAAATAAATTTTACAATGAGGACTGTTATCAGGGAGGAAAAAAAGGGATATTTTACAAGGATAAAGGGGTGAATTCAACATAAGAACATAATATGAAATGTATATACAGTAAATAATAAACCTTCAAAATACAGGAATTCAAAACTTACAGAAATTAAAGGAGAACAGACAAATCTACAGTTAGATTGATGATTTCAATGCTTCCCTTTCAAAAATTGATAGACTAGCTAAATAAGAGCAGTAATGATATAGAATACCTGAACATACTACGCATCACCTTGACTTAAAATGATATTTGTAGAACGTACTTCCCATTAGTAGCTGCTGCAGATTGGATGTCTGTGTTTTCCACAAAGTCATATGTTAAAATCCTAACCACCAAAGTGATGGTATTAGGAGGTGGGTCCGTGAAATGTGATTAGGTCATGAGAGCAGAGACCTCAGGAATGTAATCAGTGACCGTGTAAAAGAAGCCTGAGAAAGCTCTCTCGTCTCTTCCATCATGAGACCACACAACAAGAAGTAGGATGCATGCAACCTGGAAGAGAGACTTTAGCAGCACCCCACCAAGTCAGCACCCTGATCTTGGACTCCCAGTCCCCTAAACTGTGAGAAATAAATTTCTCTTGTTTGTAAGCCACTCCATCTGTGATGCTGTTTCAAATAAAACTGAACTAATTTGAAATACACATTCTTTGCAAATACACAAGAAACACTTACCAATAAATAAATAAATAAATAAATAAATAAAAATAATGTATAAAAGTCAAAGAGAGAAAAGTAAAAAAATATTTTGCCAACATGAAGCTCAAAAGGAAAGAAAATTTAAATATACTTTGAGCATCCTCATGCAAGTGTAGTTTATCTTCAGTGAGTTTGATGACTAACACAATCGATTTATGCATGGTAGAAAAACTGTGATGTGAAGAATTTTAAATATATTAAAATATGGTGGTATAGCAAAAAATGAAATAAATACCTTACACTGAATTTGAACAAAAAGGCTGTAATTTTTATTAATAGAAAATATTTTTTCCAAGCCCATTAAGTGAATATTGAACAAATACGTGAAAAATAACTAAGGGGATGCATCAAGTCACTAGCCCATTCAGGCTGCCCATATGTCCTGATTCACCCTGGGAATATCCAGAAGGAAATCTGGGCTGACTTGCCAAGTGACGCTGCTCAGAGGTCCTAGCACTACTTCAGTCCAAAGACAGCATCATGTCTATTTTAAAACAAAGCAAACTGCAGATGACACATAACCATGCCTCCCTCCTCTCCAGCATTTTCTCCTCATTACACCATGTCTGAGCATCCTTCTCACAACTAAGAACTTTAGCTAAATCACTGTCTCAATTTACCAAGCACCTCCCTACATGCCTAACATTCTAAATACAGCTTAAAATTATGAAAGTGAAAAGTGAAAGTGAAAGCCAGGCAGTCGTGTCCAACTCTTTGTTACCCCATGGACTATAGTCCATGGAATTCTCCAGGCAAGAACACTGAAGCAGGTAGCCTATCCCTTCTCCAGCAGATCTCCCCGACTCAGAAATCGAAATGAGGTCTTCTGCATTGCAGGTAGATTCTACTGAATAGCTCATTCCAGCTGGGCTACCAGGGAAGCCTGTTCATAATTACACTAGACAAATATTTGCTATCATCATTAAAGTATCACTGTGTGTCAAGGGCAAGAGGTATGCCTAACTTGGTTTCATACAGAGATTTCCCTAATTCTTTGGGAGAGGGAGTTATTGATTAATTGACTGGATGATTCATTCATTCCTTCAATATTTACCAAAGACATACTCTGTGGCAGGTACTATTCTAGGTAATGTGAATATAGCAGTGAACAGAAAGACAAAAGTCTCATCGTCATGGAGCTTACTTTCTGATGAGGAGACTGGAGATAGACAATAAACAAATAAAAAAGGAAATTGTGTACTTGAAAGTGAAGAAAAAGTATCTAGAGGAGTTGCATAGGGAGAACTGGACCGTGTGTGAGTGTCTGTGTATGTACGTGTTATAATTTTAAGAACAGGGGGTTGGGGGAAGCTTCCTTAGCAAAGCAAGATTTAAACAAGCACCTGGAAGAGGTGGAGAGTGAGCACCAGGGACACCGAGGGGAAGAATTTCCAGGCAGAGGGAAGAGTAAATACAAAGTCCAGAAGCAGGGATGGACCAGGGTGCCTGGTATGGAAGCAGGGAGAACAGTCAGGACGCCAGGACAGTGGGAGACGGGAGATGACAGTGGCTGGGGTGGGGTGGACGGCAGGGGTGAGGAGGAATGGTCAGGTTCTGGAAACACTCTGAAGATGGAGCTTGGAGGATTTACGATTAATTGGATTGGATCCAGAAGATAAGAGGAAGACGGGCTCTGTGCAGGACAGCTAATCCAAGCTGTCTGTGATCCTAGCCCATTGTGCTTCCCTGGCCTCTGTCCCCCACCTCCTCCATACTATCTATGTATGCTCTTTCCTCATTGAATCACCTGAGACCCAGTCTTTCTCTTGGGCTTAGCTTTCTCTTATTTACATAATTCCCAGAGTCACATACTTCAGAGGCTTACTCCAGACTCCCACTATTACAGCTTGGATAGCGATGAGGTAGGATCCTTAAGAAAGGCAGTGACTCATAAGACTCCTGGAGGAGTATGCTGTAGGTCTTTGGGTCCACTGAGATAGATTTAAATGTTTAAGCAGAACCTCCATGCAGATTCCCTGGACAGGAGCGATACAAAAATTGGTCTCCCCAGGTTTGTGAGGAGACCTGGTTACAAGGCTTTCCTGACCTGACAAGGATGTCTCAAAATCTTCTGGGGTCTATTGAAAAGGACTGTATGACATTCTCAGATAGACCAGGGAGAGAGAGGATGCCTTTCATTTTTTTTTTTTAAGTGAAGAAGTCAACACTGTAAAACTCAACTTCATTCTAAAAAAGTGCAGGAGTACTGAGGGCATGGGTAGGTCACATATGTCCTGCCCACATGCATGCCTGGCCATGCCCATCGTGTGCAGGGGCTGGACATCTCTACATGCTACACAGTGAGCTAGATCTCCATGGATTCTAGACAGACAACTGAGCTAATTGAGGAAGGTGATGTCGTATGCAGGGGCAGGCTGGGACTGAACCCAGTGGCTTTTGAGGAATAGAAGTTGTGTAATAAGAGGATGTCACTGTTCCTGCCTCAGGAAATGCTCAGCTGGAAATAACAGCCCAGGCACAGAATGTTGAGCCAGACTTTGGGGGGATTCAGAAACCAAGGCCAGATTCAGGAAGAGCATGAGGAGGCAGTTCTTTCTTTCCCGTGTAACTGGGTGGTTGCATTAGTTTACAGTTCTAACTATTAATGAGCAGACAACTTGAGGGCAGGGAGCAGGGTCGGATTTTGCTTGATCCTAGTGGCTGAAGGAGTGCTGGCACGTAGCGTGCTCAGAGAGTGCTATTGGGTGGACGGATGGATGATTGAATGAATGGATGGAAGAGTAAGTAAATGAATGCATGCAAGAGTAAATGATCACATTGTAAACAAAGGTTACTAAAAAGGACATTGAATCACACACGCATACATACACATTTACACACATATGCTACCACAGACTGATTCCCTTTTCCCATTTTCATCAGATACTAATTTTTTATAAAACAGAAACCAAGCCTTAATTTTATTTCCTACAGTTTTTTATTTTAAAACCTAATTTGTTTTAAGAAATAAATTTCAAGAAAAAAGAAATGGAGGAAGTCCTTGCAATATAAAGCTATGTAAGAGACAAAGCAATAACTACAATGTAACTACCTTATTTGAAACCCGATTTGAAGATGAGCAATAAAAATTATGACATTTATGAGACATTGGAAGTTTGAACACTGATAACATATATGATAATACTGAGAGATTATTAATGATTTCTTTTTTTAGGTGTGATAATGGTAGCTTGGTTATGTTTAAGAAAAAAAGGGTCCTTACCTTTTAGAGATACATACTGAAACATTTATGGATGAAATGTTATGATATCTGAGACTTGATTCAAATTAATACAGAAGGGGCAAGGTGGTTGGGGGTGCAGATATGGCAAGATTGGTTACATTTTGACGGTCATCAAGGTTGGGTAATGGATACATGGAGATTCCTTGGGCTACTCTATTTTGTATACGTTTGAAATTATCCTTGATAAATAATAATAAAAAACTAAAGTGGGTATTAAGATCTGGAAAACTGGTAAAGCAGACACCATGGTGTTTTAAGTTAACAATATTAGGCATACTTCTAAATTCTTCATTCATCTAATCTATTGCTATTGTGTATGCATATTCACAGGCAATAGATGACTTGGTGAAGAAGGCATTTGTTTTTATCTTAAAAGTCACTGAAATAAAACAAACCATTCAAACATTCTCTTTCTTGCTTGCCATATAAATCACTTTATATAGGACATCTTAAGACCCATGCCTTGTGCTTTAAAAGAACTCTATATTACTTGCTAACCTTAGCATAAATCCTCTTGATATGTTTAACTAAGATTTACTAAAATAAAACCTGAGGTGTATTTCTTCTGACAAAGGTATGTGCTTATAGCCCTATCATTTGTTCAGATTTCTCCTGAGGATTTTGCCACCTTTACTCTGCTTGGTTGTATTTACATTGCAACTGAAAAGACTTCAGGACAGCTATTTCACAGGCATTAATTCCTGCATGGTCTGGCATAACTAACTGCCTGCAGAATTCTGACACCATGCGCAGATATATGTCTAATTACACTTTTGAACTAAATGAAATGAATATAATCCTGTCCTCAGATCACAGGCTAGATATTTTAAATTTTTAATTGGCTATTATTTTTCCAAGTAAGCTTACTGCAGTTCGAGTTTGAATTAAATTGGAAAGTATGTGAGAGCAAAATTCTTGTATTTCTTGTTTGAAGTCTATTGTTGCATGAATTTCTAATAATAGACTAGCAATTATATTTGTAGCTATTCATATTTCATACACAAATTATCTATATATTTATGTAAACATATTGTGGTAAAATCCCTATACAGTGTAGAACTGAACAAGATGCACAAATTCAGAAGCCCTACTGCTGTTGATTTATTTCAGAGGTCACAGCTTGATTTTAAGTGTATATAAATCTCTGTTATAATTCTCTTCCAACAGAATTCTAGTATTGTTTCTGTGAAGAAATAGTATTCATGGTGGGATTTCAAATTCAAATGCTGACAGGGATCAGGTAGGTAACAAAAATAAGTGAAGCCAGGTAGGTGGAATATATAGGTGGCTACCTGAAGAAGGACATCGCAACCCACTCTAGTATTCTTGCCTGGAGAATCCGATGGATAGAGGAGCCTGGTGGGCTACAGTCCATGGGGTTGCAAAAGAGTCAGACGCAACTTAGAAGAGTGTCCAGTGTTGCTCTTTGGGTGACTGAGCAAGAATAACCTGGAGGTCCCTGCTCTGTCTGCAGAGGGCAGCACACTTAGCTCTAGTTCTGCACCTTTGGGTGTGATGTTTCTAGATACCCCAGTTTTTCCTC
Organism: Cervus canadensis; assembly: GCF_019320065.1. Taxonomy (NCBI): domain Eukaryota; kingdom Metazoa; phylum Chordata; class Mammalia; order Artiodactyla; family Cervidae; genus Cervus; species Cervus canadensis. The sequence continues at coordinate 81,798,227 of NC_057392.1, forward strand.
AAGAGAGGGCAGGCGTGTGCTGTGCTTAGTCACTCTGTCATGTCCGACTCTTTGTGACCCCATGGACTGTGGCCAGCCACAGAGGCCAGGCTCCTCTGTCCGTGGAGTTCTCCAGGCAAGAATACTGGAGTGGGTTGCCACGCCCTCCTCCAAGAGATCTTCCCAACCCAGGGATTGAACCCAGGTCTCCCACATCTCAGTCAGATTCTTTACCATCTGAGCCATCAGTGAAGACCAAGAGAGGGCATGAGCCTAGAGGTTTATTAAATTTCCTGATTTTAAAATGTGGGTCAAAGAAGTCATGCCTGCTGTTTGCGTGGAGCAAACACTGACCTAGGATAAACAACACTGGAAGGGGTTTACCCCTGATTGCTTGTGACTGTAGAATTTCCACAACTTAACTTCTCAACTGTACTTGTTGTTCACTTGCTAAGTCTTATCTGACTCTTTGTGACCTCAGGGACTGCAACACGCCAGGCGTCCCTGTCCCTAACCATCTCCTGGGGTTTGTCCAAGTTCATGTCCATTGAGTCGATGATGCCATCCAACCATCTCATCCTCTGCTGCCCTCTTCTCCTTTTGTCTTCAATTTTCCCCAGCATCAGGGTCTCATGCACCATCTCTCAGTATATGAGTGTATTACTTTTCACCTGGATAAGAATCTCTCTTCTCTATTCATCTCACAGGATCTTTTGTATGCTGACTGTATCTGCCCAAGAGAGACATGGGGCCACTTTGTAGCTTCAGCCTAGCAGTGTGGATTAAAAATAACTAGCAAAGTGGAGGAAAAGGCCCTTTCTGTATATGAGGGTGAGAGGGTAAATTGAAACAACTTTTATAGAGAGCGTTTTGGCAGTATGTTAAAATTTTTTTTTAATATACACATTACTCACTCAACAATTATACTTTTATAAATTTATTCTCAAGAGAAAAATCACAGATGTTAAATGACATAGGTTTAAAATCACGGAGGTTCATATAAGGTTGTTAATCTCATATTATTTATGGTAGTAAACAATGTGAAGGGACCTTCCTGGTGACTCAGATTGTAAGGAATCTGACTGCAATGCAGGAGACCTGGGTTCAATCCCTGGGTTGGGAAGATCCCCTAGAGGAGGGCATGGCAACCCACTTCAGTATTCTTGCCTGGAGAGTCCCATGGACAGAGGAGTCTGGCGGTCTACAGACCACAGGGCTGCAAAGAGTTGGACACGGCTAAGCAACTGACACTTTCAATAATGTGAAAACACCAAAATGTCTAACGATAGCAAACTGGTTAAGTAAATGATGATGCACTACATCACTTCTGTAATTAAATAAGCACAAATATTTATTATTTTAAATGAAAGAAAATGATTTGTATTCTGATGACATGTTCTAAAACATCATAAGGAAGCTTCGGGTCTAAATCACGGGATGGAGAGTTAGTTAAAGTTGTCAATGACACATGATGCAAGGACGGAAGAGTAAACCAAGAAAGAAAAAGTAATGAGTAGGACTAATAAGTCTAATGCAAGGCACACCAGAAGACAATAGTGGTCCAAGCAGAGACTCAAGCTCTAGGCTAACCTAGATAGGGCATCTATGGGACAGGACTACACTGACTTCAGCTGTTTCAAAGCTAACGGTATGTCTGTGGCTATCGCACTAGACCATGTCACAAAAGCCAGACCTGGCCGTTTGAACTGGCAGATCTTTATTGCCTGATGCTTCAAGCTACAGAGTCTCAGAGCACCAGACTGTTTGTAATTTCAGGGACACATTAGATTCTTGTCTCTGTACTTCAGTGTTACTGCCCATCAGCATGGAGCGCTCCCGTCCTTCCTTTCCTCTGCGAACTGCTACTCACACTTCCGGTTCCTAGAGGCCCAGTCTCTCCGCAGCCCTCAGCTCCGCGATGTTCTCTTCTGTGCCTGTTTTGCACTCTCGCATCATTTTGGGAGGATCGGTTTGTGTTGTTGAGCGGTCTTCTCTGAGGGGGTAGGCTCTTTTGATGAGGGAGATGATGGGTTTGCCATGTGTATGCTGCAATAGTGCCCTATCCGGGACCCTATAGAAGCACAGAGCTCACAGGTCATGGCCCGTGTGAACTGCAGCCTGGACGTCACACTGGGCCCTGAGCGCACGATGTAGGCAGTGGCCCTGGGCCCCAGTGGGGTTTAACTTCATGTATGTATTTGTCTTTTTTACATGACTGAAACTGCCTTGAGGGCCTGCTTTCTGTCTTTACAGAGAGTAAATACCCATTACCCTCCTCCTCACCCCTGAAATTCAGTGCCCAAAATGTTATTTTTGCAACCTCAAGGCTTGTAGCTATTTTATGACCATATATTTTTATCATATAAACTTGAATTTCTTTAAATCTGGGGCACTAAAGGCCTTCATATTTTACTTTAGAAGAAAAGAAAGAGAAAAGGGGCCATGATGAGAAATATGCTGTTAATTATTTCCAACAAAAAAATTTTTTTACCATAAATTTTTTTCTTAGTATTTTATCTATGGAAACTGAGGCTTCTGTGATCTTTTCCTTTTTCTAAATAACTTGGAGATGAGTAAGTATAGTAACTCAGAAGATGACAGTGAATTTTGGGATTTATTTTGGAAAATTTGGACATTTAGGGCAAACTGGTATTTAAAAAAATCAAGTTACTGCTTATCTTACAGTGAAGTCATATTTTTTTGGTATTGATTCTCAAAATAATATTATTACCATCTTCTTATGTGAGGAAAGTGAGGCTAAGCAAAGTTATAATGATTTGTCCAGGTCGTGCATATAATAATTGTATACTTCGGACCACAATTGATACTTCTCCTCTTTATACCATACCCAAAAGCTTTCTTTAATTGCTTCTCTTCTTTTATTTTAAAGGGGCAAGCATGGCTTTTTAATAGGCTTTAAATCCATTTTTTAAAAACATTCACTTCTTCATCTCAAGGTTAAAAATTAAACTACAAGCCTTAAAATGAACTGTCTCTGCTAACTTGGTAATGTTTTGTTTTATTAGATATTGCTTCTTGAGTTCTAAGACATAGGTGAACAATGTTAGCATTACAGAGTTTGGTTTCTTAAATGGAAGTCCTCTCTTAAATAAATTAAAAACAAATGCTTCTTCAAGTTAAACAAACAGAAATGTTTCATTATCTTGGCTTAGACATGTAGATTTTCTACTAAAGTTTTACTTGGGTCTTTTGGAAAATCTAATCTGAAATCAACCTGGACATGATTTAATGAGAATGGATCGTTTTATCATTACTAATGCATTTTTGTTTGATTTTCTTATGGATCTGGAAGATGTGGTACTAGATATTATTGGAGAGATATAGAAAAATGCTTAAAGCCCAAAAGAGAAAATACTGACCAGCTCCCACCCGCAGCTCTCCGTTTCCATCTGCTTTTTAATCCTGAAAGGTTATATCCCTGTAGGTTGTTTAGCCTTCTGGCATTTTATATTTAACACTCTGAGGGAGTTTCCTCAGTGGTTAGGAAAACATGATAACCCACACTTTCAGAAAGCCACAGCAGTTTCATGCCAGCTTTCTAAAATTAATGAAGCATCTCAGAATGTTTTTGCCATGGATATAAGTCTACAAATTTGTCATTGCTGTAATTTCCTCAAAGGGGTTTTAAAAGAAAACCATCTTCAATAGCAGAAAACATTTTTCATTATGAAATATTTCAGATGTACATAAAAGCAGAGAGAACAATAAAAGGAAAACCTATGTATTCACCACACAGGGTGAGTGATCAAACATGAAAAGAACCACGGCAGCCCTGACAACTCCCTCCCAGATCCCATTCCATCTCCTCTCCACCTGAAGCAACTGTTATCTAAATTTGTTGTGTTTCAGTCCATGTGTGTGTTTTTACTTTTATTACATATTATACCTCAAACAATCAACCCAACATTCGATATTATTTTATAGGTTCTCAAATGACATATATATGGTCTCAACACTTATATACCATTCTGCAATTTGCTTCTTGTTTTTGCTAAAAAAAAAAAAGCTATATGATTGCATCTAGCTCTAGTTCCCTCATTTTTGCAGTTGTGTAGAATTACATTGTATGAATAGACCACAGTTTATTTGTCCATTTCCATACTGATGTACATTTAGGTTCATGCATCTTTTTGCAATTGCCAACAAAGAACCATTGAACATTTGCTCAAAAATGTGTGGTTCCAAATGGAAAAATGCATTGAGACCTGCACTTACTCTTTTTTTCATCCTTTCCATCAGTTGTGTTGAAGTTTTGGATTTTGTTTTTTTAAAAAATTGTCTACCTTCCCTGAACATATACTTCCATATACTTTCTGAACATTGACCAGAGAGTTATTTTTTGCAACTATTTAGGTCTTGTTGTGGGATACACACACACACACACAATTATTTATCTATGTAAATGGGTAAAAAAAAAACCCACTGAAATTGTATATCTGGAAAATTTTAAAGTAGATTAGCAAATTGATTTGCAATTCTTTAAAGTATGCAGCTGAGGTATTTTAATATGTGATACACATCATATAAGCAGTAACATTTTACAACAATGAAAACATCTCTACACTTCTATTCTTAAAATGCCCTCTCATAGCAAAATTTATTTGGGCAAACTGTTATTTTTTTTCATTCATGATTCACACCTTTTCTGAAGGTGTGTATCTATTTCTTCATTTTAAAATATCTGCAGGGGAGCAGGGTCTCAACGGCCATTTTTCCTCACAGGAAAGGCCACAGATTTAAGAACAATTATCTTTTTTGAAAGAAAAAATGCCAACTCAGCTTTAAACTTGCCAAGTCTTTCCCCTGAACTTTCGTATAATAAAAAGATTTTATGATCATTGCTCATCTCAGTATCAAGTATAATAAAATTCTCCTTTCTCTCAGAATATAATCCATAAAATGACTTAATCAGGCACATTTAGACTAAAATTTCCTATAGTATGCTGGAGCCGGGAAAGAGTGAGAGTACCCCAACACTTGTTTGGGGGTACTGTCCTCTTACCCTCAGAATACCTCCTAGTCTGATACACCACCTGAATGAGGCTGTCAGCATCTGTTTGCTTTACATCATTAGTAAAGCTCCGATAAAAAAATTAGCAGAAATGAGACTTCCCTGGTGGCACAATGGATGGGAATCGGCCTGCCAATGCATGGGCCATGATTTCAATCCATGGTCCGGGAGGATCCCACATGTCGAAGAACAGCTAAGCCCGTGCATCACAACTACTGAAGCCTGCGCTCGGCAACAAGAGAAGCCCCCACACGAGAAGCCCACACACTGCAATGAAGAGTAGCCCCTGCTCCCTGCAACTATAGAAAGACCATGCAAAGTAACATACACCCAGCAAAGCCAAAATAAATTTTAAAAAATAAGGAGAAATGGAATTTTCGAATTCTGCCCCCAAGTGGAAAATCTTGTGCATCCCACATAGTGCACACATGTCACTTTGGGGACCACTGACTAATGTGACAAGTGGGGTTTGGATGGATGGATGGAAAGGAGAAGCAAGGCTTTTCTGATGATGGCCACATGAACAGAAGCTTGGAATGGGCAGTGCAAGTGGGAAGGACAGCAGAAAGATGAATCTGAGCAGTACGGAGGGAGGTCCAGGGGGAGATGAAGATGGAAAGGAAGACTGGGGTCAGACTATGGAGCAGGTTTATGGCCAGAACTAAGGATCTTATTAAAGGCAAAATGAGAACATTTTGGGACAAAGGGGGATGTGATCAAAATCCCACTTTTTAGAAATTTATGTAGCAGCAGAGTGGAAGGTCGTTTGAGGAGATGGAGACACAGAATGGTTTTTAGAAGGCAATTTTGAGAGAGGCAATGTTGAGTGAGGGGACATGAAGATGATGGAAAGGAGGAGAAAGATTTGAGAGATGTTATGAAGTAGGTCTGACAGGCTGGGCACCTGATTCTTGAAAGCTAGTGAAGCAGAGGCAGGAGGCTGAAGTTCATTGAAGTATCAGGCGCTGGAGGTAGTGTCAGGGGGAGATCTGGGCAAAGCGAGCCGAGAGATGAGTTCATTCTGGACACATGGCCTTTGAGCATACACACAGAGGAGTCCAGAGTGCAGGCGGTGAGGTCTACTCGGACCAGTGAAGATTTGGAAGCTGCTCACTGGGAGGAGATAAATGAAGCTGTCAAAGGGTGTCCTGAAATCACCCACAGAGATCTCAGGGGACTGGAGAAGAGGCTGCAGGCAGAATCCTGGGGGCTGCTGATGTTTAGAACCTCAAAAGATGGAGAGGAGCCTCCAGAGGGATCCAGGTATGGTCCGAGATACAAGATGTGGTCATTCCTGACTCTCATATCCAAGATTTCACCCCAACTTGTCATATCCTCCTTGTCGGCTTTCTAGTTTTCACTTGGCACTTACCTCTAAATACTATATATTTTTCTCATTTGTCTTAGTTATTTTGTTGCTTTGTACTAACATTTAGCTTTGTGAGAACACAAAGTTTTATTTGTTTTCTTTACTACCATATTTGCTGTGCTAAGAACAGTGCCTGGCACAAAGTGTTCAGTAAATGCTTGCCAAATGAACGAATAAATGAATTAGCAAAGTTTACTATATAAAAGATACCAAGAGGCTTTTATGAGAGGTGAAATGTTCAACAGTATTTGCTGCTGCTGTTTAAAGTTTGTAAAATAGTCTTTGCTCCACAGAGGCTTCAAAACCATACTAGGATAAACAAACATCTCAATTAAAGATGAAGAAATGACAATAAAACAGCTCCCTTGTATTGATCACAAAATATATACAGAAGACAGTTTATATAATTTATGTTATTTTGCAATCACTGTGTTATCTCCATTTTAGATAAGAAAATGAAGAAATTAAGTAATTGGGTAAAAAGCTATTAAGCAGTTGAACTGGATTTTAAACTTAAATCCAGGGACAGAGAAGCCCAGCTTTAAAGGGTTGGGCTTCCCTGGTGGCACAGACAGTAAAGAAATCTGCCTGCCGTGCCGGAGACCCAGGTTTGATCCCTGGGTCAGGAAGATCCCCTGGGTCCCCCTGGTGTCTCCTCTCCCTCATTGGCCTGTGCTCAAGGACTATGCTGACCTTGACACTCAGAAGCTGAGCCCATGATTCATTCATTCATGGATCTAGTCAAACAGGCCAGTGACAGGGAGAATGGAAATAGATGAGATAGGGTGGTGATGGGGACCTGATCTGGCTTATGTGCTGAATGAGATGGAAAACTATTAAAGGGTTTTGAGCAGAAGAATTCCAAGATCTGTCTTAGTTGTTTAAAGAGACACTTTGACTGCTATGTTGAGAAAAAACTAAAAGGGAGCCGAGGCAGAGGGATGGATGGAAGTTTTGAGATTAATAAAATAATCCATGCAGATGGGCTAGTGTTCCCTGATAACTCAGACAGTAAAGAATCTGTCTGCAATACAGGGGACTCTGGTTCGGTCCCCAAGTTAGGAAGATCCCCTGGAGAAGAAAATGGTAACCCATTCCGGTATTATTGCCTGGAAAATTCCATGGACAGAGGAGCCTGGTGGACTGCAGTCAATGGAGTCGCAGAGTCAGACACGGCTGACTAACACTTTTCACTTTAAATGGGTTATAATATAGACGGTGCTGAGATATGGTCAAATTCTTGATATGTTTTGGAGATAGATAATAAGAGGATTTATTCAAATATTGGATACATAGATGTAATCTGAAGGAAAGAAACAAGTTGAGGAGGATGAGCTCTGAGGTTTCTGGCCTGCGCAATGAGAAGGATAGAGTTGTCAGTAGCCAAGATGGGGAAGGCTGCTAAATCAGAAGCAGTCTGGGGTAGATGTGAGAAGATCTGCTTTGGACATGGTAAGATTGAGGTGTCAGTTATACATCCTAACGGGGATGCTGAGTGGGCAGTTGGACACACACATCTGGAGTTCAGGGGAAAGCATTACTACATCATGTTCATTGTCTCTGAAGCCATGTGGTGGGTTGAAATTCCAGTTGTATTTAGAAGTAATGAATGAACTTGCTGTTATTATTTAGTCTCTAAGTCCTGTCTGAATCTTTTGGGACCCCATGAACTATAGCCTGCCGGCCTCTTCTGTCCATGGGGTTTCCTAGGCAAGGATACTGGAGTGGGTTACCATTTCCTTCTCCAGAGGATCTTCTTGACCCAGGCATTGAACCTGTGTCTCTTGCTTGGTGGGTGGATGCTTTACCACTGAGTCACCTGGAAAGCCCCAATGAATGATCTTCAATAAAAATAATGTTTAATGCAAAATATTCTGGTGATCCTCATCCTTTATATAATAGAAGTTTAGAAACACAGAAACTCAGAAAAATCATGTGAGAAAAGAGAACCACAGCTTCATTGCAGTTCTTCCCCAGCAATGAAGCACTGGCTAATCTAATCCATTCACTCAAAATAGTACAACTGTCAGGTGTAGCCAATGCTGACACTGCTCAGTGAAGGATGATCTCAGTTTGCTAATGAACCGTGTATGCACTGAACTGAAGCCTTGTTAATAATTCATTATTAATTACTTTATGAAAAAATATGTAATTCCTTTCAGGAGTTCATTTGAGCTAACTGAATGCATTATAGTGACTAATTCCATAAGCCTAATAGTTATGAAAAGATATCAGCAAATAAGAATTTCAGTGTAACATCAGTTGATACATTTTTTGCATTTCTCTTTGCTAAACAAAAATGGAAAAGCCTTTCTGATGCACATTTGTAGTTCTCCATGATCATAGTGGTTTTCTGATCCCTTATATTGTGGGCCTGCCCACAGAGGAAGCTAGTTAGCCTGTGAAAAGGGCTTGTGTTTATGAAAAGGGGTGGCTTTCCAGATGTCCATAAGTTAATTCCACTTTGAGACTATTATTGTGTCCTTCTGCCTAATGTTGAGTTCATTTCACATCTTGCACCTGAATGACTGCTGAGTTCATTTAATTTGTTTTTACAGATGCTGTTGTGAAACAGGCAGTGTTTTACACCTAAAGCGACCAACAGTTAATCATGCCCTGAGTGGGGACTGAAACACTGCAATGTTAGTGACAAGGGCTATTAGGATTTGAAATGTGAGAAGAGGGGGGATGATCAGCTCCCCCCCACCTCATCAGGGCATTTCTGCAGTCACTCGGGTGGGCGGTACACAGTTTCACCCCAATGCCCATCAGCATCTGCTCTAGACACACGTGATCTGCTCTGCCCTGTCTGCAGAGTGCCATTTGGACCAATTTGGAGTCCCCTTTCTCCCTTCAATCAGGCTGTTTCAGACCGTCTCCATGGCACCGAGTCTCTCCCTGACTCTGAGTGGCAGCTAGGCCATTGGAAGCCACGGTAAGGGTGAAACAGCCGCTGCCAGTCCTGGTTCCGTCACGCAATACGCTGGCCTCGGGAAAGTCACCTAATTCAAGGCTCACTTTGCCCTCCATCCTCAATAAAGCTATTCAGAAGGTAAGATGAAATAGGAAATGTGAAAATCTTTCTTGTGTGAAAAGTGAATAATATGTCTAAGCAACCTGTGATTCAAACAGAATATCTGAATCAAACTTCTCAGGTTTAAAAATTAATACAATACTCCAGGCACATAAAAAGATATTAGGAATGATATAGCAAACATCTGCATACCACTTATCACCCAACCTGAAAATAAAATGATAAGAATACAGTTGAAACTGTCTGTACACTCCCCGCAGGTCAAATTCCCCTCTTCTTCTTTGCATGACAGTAACTATAATTGTGAATCGATAGTTTATCCGGTCATTACATATTTAAAAATATATATATAATCACATAGATGTGTGTCTGCTAAGTTGCTTCGTTGTGTCCTCCTACTCTTTGCAACCCCATGGACTGTAGCCCACCAGGCTACTTTCTCCATGGGATTCTCCAGGCAAGAACACTGGAGTGGGTTGCCATGCCCTCTTCCAGGGGATCTTCCCCAACCCAGGGATCAAACCCATGTCTCATGTCTCCTGCATTGGCAGGCAGGTTCTTTACCACTAGCGCCACCTGGGAAGCCCAATTACATATATACGTACCTCTAGAGAGTCAGCAAAAACAGTCAGACCAGAGCTGACTGTGGCTCAGATCATGAACACCTTATTGCCAAATTCAGACTTAAATTGAAGAAAGTATGGAAAGTCACCAGAGCATTCAGGTATGACCTAAAACAAATCCCTTACAATTATACAGGGTAAGTGACAAATAGGTTCAAGGGATTAGATCTGATAGACAGAGTTCCTGAAGAACTATGGATGGAGGTTCGTGACATTGTACAGGAGGCAGTGATCAAGACCATCCCCCCAAAAAAAGAAATGCAAAAAGGCAAATGGGTGTCTGAGAAGGCCTTACAAATAGTTGAGAAAAGAAGAGAAGTGAAAGGCAAAGGAGAAAAGGAAAGATATAGCCATTTAAATGTAGGGTTCCAAAGAATAGCAAGGAGAGATAAGAAAGCCTTCCTCAGTGATCAGTGCCGAGAAATAGAGGAAAACAATAGAATGAGAAAGACTAGAGATCTCTTCAAAAAAATTAGAGATACCAAGGGAACATTTCATGCAAAGATGGGCTTAATAAAGGACAGAAATGGTACGGACCTAACAGAAGCAGAAGATATTAAGAAGAGGTGACAAGAACACACAGAAGAACTATACAAAAAAATATCTTCACAACCCAGATAATCATGGTGGTGTGATCACTCACCTAGAGCCAGACATCCTGGAATGTGAAGTCAAGTGGGCCTTAGGAAGCATCACTACAAACAAAGCTAGTGGAGGTGATGGAATTCCAGTTGAGCTACTTCAAATCCTAAAAGATGATGCTGTGAAAGTGCTGCACTCAATATGCCAGCAAATTTGGAAAACTCAACAGTGGCCACAGAACTGGAAAAGGTCAGATTTCATTCCAATTCCTAAGAAAGGCAATGCCAAAGAATGCTCAAACTACTGCACAATTGCCCTCATCTCACATGTTAGCAAAGTAATGCTCAAAATTCTCCAAGTCAGGCTTCAACAGTATGTGAATCATGAACTTCCAGATGTTCAAACTGGATTTAGAAAAGGCAGAGGAACCAGAGATTAAATTGCCAACATCTGTCAGATCATCAAAAAAACAAGAGAGTTCCAGAAAAACATCTACTCCTGCTTTATTGACTGTCAAAGTCTTTGACTGTGTGGATCACAACAAACTGTGGACAATTCTGAGAGACATGGGAATACTAGACCACCTGACCTGCCTCCTGAGAAATCTGTATGCAGGTCAGGAAGCAACAGTTAGAACTGGACATGGAACAAGAGACTGGTTCCAAATTGGGAAAGGAATACATCAAGGCTGTATATTGTCAATCTGCTTAAATAACTTATATGCAGAGTACATCATGAGAAATGCTGGGCTGGAGAAAGCACAAGCTGGAATCAAGATTGCTGAGAGAAATATCAATAACCTCAGATGTGCAGATGACACCACCCTTATGGCAGAAAGTGAAGAGGAACTAAAGAGCCTCTTGTTGAAAGTGAAAGAGGAGACTGAAAAAGTTGGCTTAAAACTCAACATTCAGGAAACTAAGATCAGGCATCCGGTCCCATCACTTCACTAGAAAATAGATGGGGAAACAGTCGAAAGAATGATAGACTATTTTTTTGGGCTCCAAAATCATTGCAGATGGTGACTGCAGCGATGAAATTAAAAGATGCTTTCCTCCTTGGAAGGAAAGTTATGACCAACCTAGACAGCATATTAAAAAGCAGAGATATTACTTTGCCAACAGAGGTCTGTCTAGTCAAAGCTATGGTTTTTCCAGTAGTCATGTATGGATGTGATAGTTAGACTATAAAGAAAGCTGAGAGCAGATTTAATGGTTTTGAACTGTGTGTTGGAGAAGGCTCTTGAGAGTTCCTTGGACTACAAGGAGATCCAACCAGTCCATCCTACAGGAAATCAGTCTGAATATTCATTGGAAGGACTGATGCTGAATTTGAAACTCCAATACTTTGGCCACCTGATGCGAAGAACCGACTCATTGGAAGAGACCCTGATGCTCGAAAGGATTGAAGGCGGGAGAAGGGGATGACAGAGGATGAGATGGTTGGATGGCATCACCAACTCAATGGACATGAGTTTGAGTAAGCCCCAGGAGTTGGTGATGGACAGGGAGACCTGGCATGCTGCAGTCCATGGGGTCGCAGAGTCCAACACAACGGAGTGACTGAAGTGAACTGAACTTGTATGTCATATTTTTGCATATTTTAAATTTAAATAAATCATATCCCATTTTGTAATTCTGCAACTTACTTTTTGTTCAATAATATATTTTTGAGAGTTATTTAATTTGATATATGCAAGTATTTCATTCATTTAACTGCCTTATTCCACTGTTTTAATAAACCATAATTTATGTATCTATTTTTTTCCATAACAAACAGTGCTTCATAGCCATCTTGCACACACCTCTCTGAGGACAAGGGTGAGAGATTCTCTAGGGCATTTAGGAGGTGACTGAATTGTCCTGGGCTGGGCTATGGAAATTCACATATGAAAGTCTGCTTTTTAACTGTTAACTTGTTCTTCAAAGCGGTTGTGACAATTTATACAAGGCAGCTCACTCCAGTATTCTTGCCTGGGAAATCCCATGAAGAGAGGAGCCTGGCGGGCTACAGTCCATGGGGTTGTGAGAGTTGGGCATGATTTAGCAACTAAAATGATAACAACAATACAATGTTTAGTTGCCCCATCTTTTATCAACATTTGATATTCTTAGAATTTAACATTGTTGCCAGTCCAATGGGTGTGAAGTACTGTCTCATTGTGGGTTTCTCTTATTAATGTGGTTAACATCTTCACATGTTTATTTGCCATTCTAATGATCCTCTTTTGACCATTTCTGATCTTTTCCACCCTCTTTCTCCCTCCCTCTTTCCTTTCTTCCTTTCTGTTCTTTCTCCTTCTCTCATCAGTTTTCTACATATTCTGTTGTTGATGTTGATTTGTAGGAGTTCTTTCTATATTCCGGATACTAACACTTTGTCAGTTATACCTGTTGCTTGTGTTTTCACTTTTAAAAATAATGCCTTTTGATGCACAGAATTTAAAAATTCAACACAGTTCAACTTATCAATTTTATTTTTCCATTGTAAGTTTGAGCTTTTTGTGTGAGTGTTATGTTTAAGAAAATCTTCTCTAGCTCTAGTTCATAAATATATTCAACCGCATGTTCTTGATACAAGATTTGAAGTTTGTGCTTTTCATGCTTTGGTTGTGAATTCTTCTGTAATTAATTTTGCCTGTATGATAAGAGGTAAAGATCCATTTTTTTCTTTATAGAAAACCAGTAGTCCCTGTGAGACAGGCTGGGACCTCGGATCCTTTGCTACAGTGCTTGTACCTGGAAAAATGTGTTCTCAAGCAATGAAATACAAAGAAAATATAAGGGACTTAAAAATAACTGTGTGCACATATTGTTGGAGCAAATTATGGATGGCAAGGTACAAAAAGACCAAAAAGCTCAACTGCCACTTCTGAAGAGATGGGAGCAAAAACAGAATACTGCACATGCCGCCTGTATACAACATCATGGGAGGGGTGGGCAAACCACCCAAGCCACTCCTCTGGCCCAACCCCTGGACCCGCCCCGGCCTTTATGCCAAGTAAGGAACAAGCTTACTGCCCGCCACCTCACGCCTCCTCCCTCCCCCTCCACCCGCCACCCACCAAGAGCGAGCAGGAGACTTTGTTCTCACTCCCTGCTGCTGCAGCAGGAGCCCCAACAAAGCCTTACTTGAATTTCTCATCTGACCTCTGATCAATTTCTATTGATTAAGGAAGCCAAGAATCCTGGTCAGTAACACCTGCACCATCATTAAGGAATCTGTCCTTCCTCTTGATCTGCAATGCAGGGTTTGTCAAAGTCCAAGTCTGTATATTCACATGTCTCCTTTGAGACTCTCTATTTTGCTTAGTTGATCTGTTTATCTATTCTTGTATCAAAACCACACTGTGAAGGAAATGGCAACCCACTCCAGTGTTCTTGCCTGGAGAATGCCATGGATGGAGGAGCCTGGTGGGCTACAGTCCGTGGGGTCACAGAGGGTCGGACATCTACATCAAGAAGAAACATTACAACAAGAAAGTCAAAAGTTAAAGAGAGAATCATTTAAGAGAAAAACATCACCCTAATACCAAAACCAAATGGAGATGACACAAAAAAAGAAAACTATAGGCCAATATCCTTGACAAACATAGAGGCAAAAATTCTCAACAAAATATTAGGAAACTGAATTCAACAACATAGTAAAAGTATCATATACCATAAAGCCTTTGACTGTGTGGATCACAATAAACTGTGGAAAATTCTCAAAGAGATGGGAATAACAGACCACCTGACCTGCCTCCTGAGAAAGCTGTATGTAGGTCAGGAAGCAACACTGAGAACTGGACATGGAACAACAGACTGGTTCTAAATAGGGAAAGGAGTACGTCAAGGCTGTATATTGTCACCCTGCTTATTTAACTTACATGCAGAGTACATCATGAGAAACACTGGGCTGGAAGAAGCGCAAGCTGGAATCAAGATTGCTGGGAGAAACATGAATAACCTCAGATATGCAGATGACACCACCCTTATGGCAGAAAGTGAAGAAGAACTAAAGAGCCTCTTGAGGAAAGTGAAAGAAGAGAGTGAAAAAGTTGGCTTAAAGCTCAACATTCAGAAAACTAAGATCATGGCATCTGGTCCCATCACTTCATGGCAAATAGATGGGGAAACAGTGGAAACAGTGGCTGACTGTGTTTTTTGGGGGCTACAAAATCACTGCAGATGGTGATTGCAGCCATGAAATTAAAAGATGCTTACTCCTTGGAAGGAAAGTTATGACCAACCTAGACAGCATATTAAAAAGCAGAGATGTTACTTTGTCAACAAAGGTCCATCTAGTCAAGGCTATGGTTTTTCCATTGGTCATCTATGGATGTGAGAGTTGGACTGTGAAGAAAGCTGAGCACTGAAGAACTGATGCTTTTGAACTGTGGTGTTGGAGAAGACTCTTGAGAGTCCTTTGGACTGCAAGGAGATCCAACAAGTCCATCCTAAAGGAGATCAGTCCTGGGTATTCATTGGAAGGACTGATGTTGAAGCTGAAACTCCAATACTTTGGCCACCTGATGCAAAGAACTGACTCATTTGAAAAGACCCTGATGCTGGGAAGGATTGAGGGCAGGAGGAGAAGTGGACGACAGAGGATGAGATGGTTGGATGGCATCACCGACTCAATGGACATGGGTTTGGATAGACTCCGGCAGTTGGTGATGGATTGGGTGGGCTGGCATGCTGCGGCTCATGGGGTCACAAAGTCGGACATGACTGAGTGACTGAACTGAACTGATACCATAATCAAATGAGATTTATTCCAGGGATGAAAGGAAGTATCCAGATTTGCAAACCAATCAATATGATACACAACTTTAACAAAATGAAAAATAAAGATGTTATAATTATCTCAGTAGATGCAGAAAATCCATTTGAAAAAATTAGACATTCATTTGTAAGAACTCCCAACAAAGTAGATATAAAGTGAACATACCTCAACATAATGAAGCCCACATATGAGAAACACACAGCTAACATCACACTTTTTGTCAAAAAGAAAAAGCAACAAGTGTTGACAAGGTAACAACTGGAAGAAAGGTAACCTTTGTAACGCTGCTGGTGAGAATGTAAATCGGTACCGTACAACAACTATGAAAAACAGTATAGAGGATCTTTAAAAAGTTAAAAATAAAACATGATCAAGCAATTCTACTTCTGAGCATCTCTCCTCAGAAAGTGAAAACATTACTTAAAAAGACATACACATCATTCTGTTCATAATGGGGCTTCCCCTGTGGCTCAGCGGTAAAGAATCTGCCTGCTAGGGCAGGAGACATGGGTTTGATCCCTGGGTTGGGAAGATCCCCTGGAGAAGGAAATGGAAACCCACTCTAATATTCTTGCCTAGGAAATCCCATGGACAGAGGAGCCTGAATGTCTACTGGTGTCAGTAGTAAAAGTGTCAGACATGACCTAATGACTAAACAATACTGTTCATTACAGCGCTATTTACAATAGCCAAGATATAGAGACCACCTAATTATCCACAAACAGATGAATGGATAGAGAAGATGTGGTGTATATAAAGGAGATGTGGTACATACATACACACAGTGGAAGAACGAAATTTTGCCATTTGTGACAGTATGGATGAACCTTAAATGTATTGTGCTAAGTGAAATAAATCAGACTGAGAAAGACAACCATAGGATTTCATTTATATGTGGAATCCAAAAAACAATACAAAGAAACACAGACTCATAGATAAAGAGAAGAGATAAGTGGTTGCCAGAGGGCAAGGGGATGGAGTGACAAAATGGTTGAAAGAGATCTAGAGGCATAAACTTCCAGTCATAAAATACATAGGTCATGGGGATGTAATGTACAGTATGAGAAGTACAGTCAATAATGTTGTATTATTTGTATGATGACAGATGTTAACCAGACTTACTGTGGTGATCATTGTGCAATGCATACAACTGTCAAATCACGGTGCTATGGACATGAAACAAATATAATGTTGTATGTCAGTCATACTTCAATAAAAAGATAAGCATACAAAATGGTAGAGACTTAGGCTGGCTTCCCAGATTCATTAGAATCAGTTTTCTATGGAATGTATATAGTCTTATTATAATTTTTGGTGTTTCTATCTTAAACATAAATATACTTTAAAATTCTATTGATATTTTCAGCAATTCATCATGAACCGTGAAAATGACAGAAACCTTCAATTCCATGGCAGGTAGGACTTGGTTCTAGTTTTAGATGTGAGATACGCTATAGGAGAAGAATTTTGGCAAAACAATTTCTGGGTAGCCCCCAAGTTAAAGACTCTTCATGTTGTTTCTTCTGGACACTTCTAATCTTTAGTATAGAACTTTGTATTTTCTAATCGTGATTTTAAAACTATGAAAGTGGCAACTTCATCTTTTAATTGCCTGAGTTCGAGCCCCTATCATCTTTCTCCCCAATTACTGGTATGCTGCTCCTTTCTCTCCCCCGTCCATTGTGCTCTGTGACCCTAAACAGTCACAAAACACCAATCGGAACAGTCCCTCCTTTCTTTAACAGCCTGTGATGAATTGCTAGTGGTTAAAGGGCCAAGTGCAAACTTTCAGTGAAGCACAGAAGGTCTTGCATTTCTTCCAGTTAAGCATAGAAGGTCTTGCATATCAACCTATCTTTTGTTCTCATCTCCCACTTTGTAACCAAATTATTCACTGCTACAATTCTCTCCCTATCTACACCATGCATTCCTCAACAATCTCAACAATCCTGTTATGCCTCTTTTTAATCTATGGTGCCTGGTACCTACTTGTTACTCAGCAGATGTTCAGCCAATTACTTTTATATGGGTAGGGAGGCTTCTGTAAATTCTGAATGATTTTTGGAGACATCAAATTGAGAATGTTGTATTAACTGAGTGTTGAAGGGCTTTAATTGGTGTTATCTGTCAGAAGAAAGTTCACCTAGTAAAATTCTCCATAATCTTTTTTTTTTTCCTTTGAGAGCCATGCCATGAATGGCCACAACTTGTGGATAACACTCTGAATACCATACGAAAGGGCCGGGGTGAGGCTGGGCCTGTCGGACTGACTCCAAGAGGTCAGGAAGATCTTACGGCTTCCAGTCAGATTTCAGATATGCTGTAGTGGTGCCTGAAACTATGACATTGCTAGAGAAATATATGCATGCGTTGAGAAAATAATACCTATAAACATCAGAATTTGAAACCTATATGGTTATGTTACTAAGTCTTCACTATTATTCACTGTGTATAGTAAGACTAATAAAAGGAAAATAAACTCTATCCCACAGATTCAAGTTAGGAGCGTTCATAGTTTCATACTGCCTCATCTATTTTGGACTTCTGTAAAAAGAAAGGAACAAGCAAATAAAAAGTCTATGAGCTGTTAAAAAAAAAAAAAAGACATGTCACCATCCTCCCAAATAATGGGAGGCACCTGCAAATAGCACTCAGCCGAGGGAAGTCACCTGTGCATAAAGGATACTATTCCTCTCCCCCCAAACCTAGATTAATATCAGGGAGAAACACTTCACCTCAAAGACTCCTCCGTGTTTCCAAGGAGCAAAGGAATAATACACTCCTGAGGAAGGAAAAGTACAAGAGGCACTTCCAGTGTCTCCCCAGGGAAGAAGGCATCACCAATGTGATTGGTGAGCTTAGAGGTGAAACTGACCATGCTCCATTTAGCCTCTTTCAGAGTGTCTTTTCTTAGAGTCAGCCTGTCTGCTTGTGTTTTCCGCCCTTCCTCCAAGAGTAAGTCTACAGGGGCTGCTCTGCCACTGTGCAGGGAACCTGTATCTGGGCAATTCAATCTGCCTAATTAAGAGGTAAATGATAGAAAGGCCACTGGGACCACATATTTAAGGCATGTGCACGTACCCAGACCTTGTCAGCTATAAAGCTGATTTTGGTCACTGTATGTCTGCCCTCTATGACTCCTTTGGTTAGACATTTGGGAAGAAAATAAAATGTCACATATGGTCCTTCACCCTACTTCTTTCCCAACACTGTAATCACCTGTTACGCCCATTCATATGTAAACAACACAACAGATATCCATTCTGTACCTGCCCACATGTGTGCACACAAACACACTTACTCACACAAACACACACAGCACATCACAGAGGCACTGAAGTCTATGTCTCAGCTGTTTTCCGTCTCCCTAGAAGTAACCACTATCACGGGTTGGTGTGTCTTATCCCATGCAAATTGGAGATGGGCTCAGTAGTTGACTAGAAGACTTCTTTTTCCCTTTTGTACTTACATGTTAACTCCACTATTAAATTTAATTTCACTCAAATTTACAGTGTGATCCACACAGTCAAAGGCTTTGGCATAGTCAATAAAGCAGAGATAGATGTTTTTCTGGAACTCTCTTGCTTTTTTGATGATCCAGTGAATGTTGGCAATTTGATCTCTGGCTCCTCTGCCTTTTCTAAATCCAGCTTGAACATCTGGAAGTTCACAGTTCACGTATTGCTGAAGCCTGGCTTGGAGAATTTTGAGCATTACTTTACTAGCATGTGCGATGAGTGAAACTGTGCAGTAGTTTGAACATTCTTTGGCATTACCTTTCTTTGGGATTGGAATGAAAATTGACCTCTTCCAGTCCTTTGGCCACTGCTGAGTTTTGCCATATTTGCTGAAATATTGCATGTAGCACTTTCACAGCATCATCTTTTAGGATTTGTAATAGCTCAACTGGAATTCTATCACCTCCACTAGCTTTTTTGTAGTGATACTTCCTCAGGCCCACTTGACTTCACATTCCAGGATGTCGGGCTCTAGGTGAGTGATCACACCATCGTGATTATCTGGGTCGTGAAGATCTTCTTTGTATAGTTCTTCTGTGTATTCTTGCCACCTCTTCTTAATGGCTACAATCACCATCTGCAGTGATTTTGGAGCCCAAAAAAACACAGTCAGCCACTGTTTCCAATGTTTCCCCATCCATTTGCCATGAAGTGATGGGACCAGATGCCATGATCTTAGTTTTCTGAATGTTGAGCTTTAAACCAACTTTTTCACTCTCCTCTTTACTTTCATCAAGAGGCTCCTTAGTTCTTCGCCACTTTCAGCCATAAGGGTGGTGTCATCTGCATATCTGAGGTTATTGATATTTCTCCTTGCAATCTTGATTCCAGCTTGTGCTTCCTCCAGCCCAGCATTTCTCATGATGTACTCTGCATATAAGTTAAATAGGCAGGGTGACAATATACAGCTTTGACGTACTCCTTTCCCAATTTGGAACCAGTCTATTGTTCCATGTCCACTTCTAACTGTTGCTTCCAGACCTGCATACAGGTTTCTCAAGAGGCAGGTCAGATGGTTTGGTATTTCCATCTCTTGAAGAATTTTTCACAGTTTATTGTGATCCACACAGTCAAAGGCTTTGGCATAGTCAATAAAGCAGAAACAGATGATGGTGATTGCAGCCATGAAATTTAAAGACGCTTACTCCTTGGGAGGAAAGTTATGACCAACCTAGACAGCATATTAAAAAGCAGAGATGTTACTTTGTCAACAAAGGTCCATCTAGTCAAGGCTATGGTTTTTCCAGTAGTCATGTATGGATGTGAGAGTTGGACTATAAAGAAAGCTGAGCACCGAAGAATTGATGCTTTTGAACTGTGGTGTTGGAGAAAACTCTTGAGAGTCCTTTGGACTGCAAGGAGATCCAACCAGTCCATCCTAAAGGAGATCAGTCTTGGGTGTATCATTGGAAGGACTGATGTTGAAGCTGAAGCTCCAATATTTTGGCCACCTGATGTGAAGAGCTGACTCATTTGAAAAGACCCTGATATTGGGAAAGATTGAAGGCAGGATGAGAAGGGGATGACAGAGGATGAGATGGTTAGATGGCATCACCGACTCAACGGACATGAGTTTGGGTAAAGTCTGGGAGTTGGTGATGGACGGGGAGGCCTGGCATGCTGTGGTTCCTGGGGTCGCAAAGAGTCAGACACGGCTGGGCAATTGTGCTGAACTGAACGGAAATTTACATTTGCTGGATTTTTACAAACTGAAAATATTCTTTATCAAGTTTGGTAGTGGAAATAATTAGTGGAAGGGACAGTGGACTGACTGACGGTTAATGATGAACTACTGAAATTTGAAATGGATGAACTGTCAGGAGACCTGGGTCAAACTTGCCGTGGGATAGTGAACAAGTCTGATACTCATTCAGTCTCCTCATCAGTACAAGGAGAAGCTCTGTCTTCATCATACTAATGAATGCTGAATGAATACTAATGAATGCTACTCAGCTAATGCTGCTGCTGTGTTCAGTCGTGTCTGACTCTTTGCGACCCCATGGACTGTAGACCACCAGGTTCCTCTGTCCATGGAGTTTTCCAGGCAAGAATACTGGAGTGGGTTGCCATTTCCTTCTCCATACTAGCTAATAGTTTTCACGTACGAAGCAAATAATCATGTATATAAAATGCTTTTAAAAAAAACGGTGCTACTGTGATGTGTCTAGTTTTTCAAATGAATTCATTTATCAACTAGGAAGACAGAGAGTAGATAGTATATTAGTCTTATAAGTGATCATTAACTGTTAGAATTGCTGTATGTGAAATGGATGAAAGAGCATCACTCTAGTGAAAAAAAATAAAGTATCATTTTGCTATACCATACGGTTTACTAGTAGAAACTTCTAAGACTTGGTCAAAAGTATACAATATTTGCATATATTGTGAGAGTAATTGAGACATAAATGGAAGTCCATAGTCTTGCACCATATTTCAAATGCTGACACTGTTTTTCTGGTCACCCTGGTCAAGTGGTAATTAGATAAGTCTCCATTGTATTCCTTATCAGAGACAAAATGTGAAATTGCTTTTTAGGAAAATGGTAAGGTTTGGGATGACAGGACTTATAAAATAAATGAATCTTTCCTAAATTATTGATGCTACAGAGTTTTTATTTTTAGCTTCTATACTTTAAAATCAGGTACCTATTTACTATCTTTTTTAATACATAAGGACATAAACGTCTCCATTTGGGGGGCAGTAAGCTTTGAGAAGTCACAGCATAAGCGAGAACACAGCCAGAATCAGATGTCATAGTCCATGAGTTTTTCATTTGAACACTGAACAAACAATACAGCTTCCTCCCCAGAGTATAAAATATCACTTTGTCCTGGCCCCAGATGGCTGAGATTTTCCAGGAAAGTACTGAATTTACAAACTCTGCTTTCCTGAAAAATCCCAAACTTTATAATTAGTAAGCACTTGTGTATAACCCTATCAAAAAACCACTAATAATTATCTGATTAAATAAAATAAAAATTAAATACCTAATTTGTGATTGGGACCTGGGATGGCCTAAATAAGTAGCCCAACTTTAATTTGTAAATAAACAATTCAATACATATGGATATGATAAAATGATGAAAAATAGGGTTGAGGGCAATCCCCCAAATAACAATTTGCTTTTTAGGCAATCCCCCAAATAATAATTTGCTTTATAGGCAAATACTCGCTACTAAAAAGCTGCCAAAAATTATAGCTAAATAGCAGACATGGGGGTCAATACCATTTTTGGTTTACTTTTTCTTTAGGACATGAAATAATACTTGTTTTCAAGGAAAAATAACATCTGATGCAGTCAGTGAGCTAAACACTTAAGGAATGTCAACAATATAAATCTTAATATCAGTGGGCAGTG
This sequence comes from Cervus canadensis, assembly GCF_019320065.1. Classification (NCBI taxonomy): domain Eukaryota; kingdom Metazoa; phylum Chordata; class Mammalia; order Artiodactyla; family Cervidae; genus Cervus; species Cervus canadensis. Next base: position 81,820,489 of record NC_057392.1, read on the forward strand.
GAGAGAACAGTTTGAAATGCCCTGGCACATATCTGAGGTCCTTGAGTATTCTAGGGGAAAAAAGTGTTTTCCCCTGGAGCAAAACACATATTCCAAAAGTGACGTTTCATGCGTATCCATCCGTTACTTTGAAATCAGAGTGTCTAAACCTGTGATGGTGTGATGGAAATTGTCCCACACTAGAAGTTTCATGATTTCAGTCCTAGTTCAGGCTCTTGCATGAACTATTTGACCCCAGGGAAGTCCCTTTCCTTCTCCAATAATCACTATTTAAAATCTAGAAAGCAAGGCAGTAAACTCAATGAGACTGATAAATAAGCTTGTGATTAAATCTGTCTCTCCAACTGAGAAATCTGAGTACAGAACAAACCTAGGCTCCTTAACTTCCCTGGGCCTTAGGTTCCTCATTTATAAAATGAATGCAGTACTACCTCAATGGATTATTGATTACTAAGTAGCATTAGGCATGGACAATACTTAAAGAATGCTTTTACTTGCTATGTATTTAGAACTTGGTAGCTATGATTATAACTATGTGTCAGACGTTTTTAGTGTTTTATCCCAATGGTTCATAATCTTTAGCGTGCATCAAAGTCATCTGAAGTTGCTGCTAGAAAACGTACTTCTAACAAATGCCCAGATGATGCAGATGCTGCTGATCCAGGGACTACACTTTGAGAATCGTTGCCTCATTTCATTTAATCTTCATGAAAGACCTCTGTTGTAGATAATATAATTTCAATAGAGAGGCTTGTAAGTCACCCCAGATCCAACAGCTGGTAAGTGAATACTTTCCCTTGTGGCTGACAAGCTTTAAATATACCTTTTAAAATGCTTGCTGGCGCCCCTGGTGGCTCAGTGGTAAAGAATCTGCCTGCAAGTGCAGGAGACAGGGGTTCGATCCCTCATCTGGGAAGATCCCACATGCGGCAGAGCAACTACGCCTGCGTGCTACAACTATTGTGTCTGTGCTCTAGAGCCCAAGAGCCTCAACTGCTGACTCATGTGCCACAATGAGTGAAGTTCATGTGTCCTAGAGCCCAAGCCCCGCAACAAGAGAAGCCACTGCAATGAGAAGCCCGAGCATCACGAGAGAGGAGGCCCTGCTCGCCGCAACTAGAGAAAAGCCCCTGCAGCAATGAAGACCCAGCACAGTCAAAACTAAATAAATAAATAAAATTTTAAAAAAATAGTTGAACAAGATCCTACTACTGATTTTTTTTTAATATTCTAAGAATTAAAAAACATTTTAATGTTTCTGAAATTAGTAAATGCAAAATGATCCATGCCAAAGGAACATGCAGAAAGCCAGACAGAAAAGTACGCTGTAAAACATTGTTGTCATTACCTGAGACTACAGATTTCTGTCTAAGAGGGGAAATACCTGTCCATTTGAGCATAATCTCAGTAGATTTGGCAACAGCAAATACATTTGAATTTTAACTTAAACATTTAGCTTAAATATGGACTCAATGATTTCCTGATGACTTCAAAAATATCACAGTGTGATTGGACTTTGAAAGGAAAAGTTACTGTGTATGCAGAAGAAAGTAGGCCAGACCCTGAGTCATGGAATTAAAGGCAGCAGAAATTGTCAAATTCTTTAGAGTAGATCACAGCATTTTCAAAGCTGGTAGATAGATGTGCCTGATTTATGCATTGTGATGGTCTATCACTCAGGCATTGAACATCTCTGTCAGAAACTTCCAAATTGCTTTGAAGAGAAGCTATTTAATATACAGTGTGAGTAATTCAGGACAGAAAAGAAGAACTTTGAGTTTAACCAAAGAGAAAATGAAGACAGAACTCGGATTCTTTTCCAGATACCCAGAAATTGAATAGGCCTGGGTGAGATAAGCCATATGCCCCTGCTGAGAAATACAGACTGCTCTGGGCCACAGGACCCAGGTGTAACTTTACCCTAGAACAGTAAAAAAGACTCAACCTCAATGGTAAGAGTGTGTAATTCTACACGCAAATTGCAATGCTAGTTAATAAAAAATTTGATGAATATGTAATATACTGTATCTTTTTCCCTCAAAGAAACTTATAAAATAGGGTTGCACCTTGCAGTAGATAGCATTTAAGGATTAAAGAAATATGATATATATTTGCACCCTTATTTTATTTAGTCATTCTCTTGTGTTTAGTAATTTCCAGCTATTACATATAGGACTTCTGTGAACATATGGGTATCAAAACATTTTTTGGGGTAACTGTTTACTTCTTTAGGCAAAGTGTGACTTCGTCTTAAGGAAAAGGGATTTTGAAGATGTGTAGGTAGGAACATAACATTAGCCCTTTTCCCCAATGCTGGGTGATGGATATTCCTAAATTTCCACATAAGGAATCCATCACAGAGCTACCTCTTCCTTCACTCACCTCTGTGGATTATTGCTTTAGGAAGGAGAAACCGGAAACCAACTCTATTTCCTTTTTCTCTGACATTTATCTGAGCAAATGATTAGATTATTTTAGTTAATCTTCCTAACCTTTTCTTTCTTTTGCAACCTGAAGCAATTTTCTCTCATAATACAAGGAATTATTGGTTATTATTGGTTATTCTTCTGCATCTTTTTCATATTCATGGATAGAATAGCTGCCCTTTGAACAAGACAATTATTCCCTAAAAGACAGAAATGAGCTTACTTCCCCAATGGTTCTGAAGTAATTATATAAACAAAATTTTAGAATGCAAGTGAGAATAGCAAAATAGAAAGAGTGGTTGGCAGAGTTAATTGGCTGATCTTCTTATGTGGAAGATAATTTGGGATGTCAATTGAATTTTTGGAAATCATTGCTTATTTCCTTTGAGAATTATTTATTGCTTTGTGTAATCTGAATGTATAATACATAGTTTGTTCACTTCTGCATTATAGCTTGATTGAGAAAATTTATTTCTATCAGGGAGAGATAAAAAATATTTTGAATCACTTTTCTACCCTTCCAGTATTGGTTTACAGAGGATATACAGATGTAAAATGAAACATAGTGGATTGTCAGATTTATCGTGGTCTCATTATTCCCTGACACTGGAGAGCCAGCAGAGGCACCGTGGGAGGAACACTTTGAGGATGTGAGCTTTGTTCTGGGTTTTGCCACTTGCTAGTTGAGACCATGGCAAACTCAGTCCTCAATGTTAAACCCATGAAATAATGAGACTGACAAGAGTGTTTCTTTCCTCCCTTCTTTCCTATCTTCTTCACCTTCTTCCTCTCCTTTTAGCAGACTATACATTGCCTTTGAATTAGATAAACATTGTTTGGCATCTTAATTCTGCTGTGTGATGACACAGGCAATTTGCCAGGTGCCTCTGGGCCTCTGTTTCCTCCGCTGAAACGTGGTAATAATATGTACTGACAGGGCAGTCGTGATGATTAAGTGAGATAGTTTATGTAAGCAGCTGGTATGATAAAGTACATATTAGACCCTCAATATATGGTAATTGCTATCTCATAATGCAGCTGTGAAAAGCATGTGATAGAATATTTATAAAAACCCTTTCTCCACATACAGAGTGGTATACACTTAAAATGTGGAAGGAGTGAACTCCTGGCTCATCTTGTGTGTCTGATTCTCTTGAATGTGTAACAGTGCATCAGGCTCCACCCTTACACTACTCTCTTTCTGCCTCCCCAGAACTTGCAAAATGTCTACTTACACACTACTACTAAACTTAGTAAGTTTATAACAAGGATCTACTATATAAAACAGGGAACGCTTACTCAATACCCTTTAATAACCTAAATGGGAAAAGAATTTGATAAAGAATAGATACATGTGTGTGTACAACTGAGTCACTTTGCTATACACGTGAAACTCACACAACATGGCAACTCAACTATATTACAAATAAAATTAAAAATTTAAAAACAAAAAAATGAAAATAAATTTAATGAGTTTACAAACTGGTAAGTCAAATGGGGTCTCATTATGGAATAATTTCCTTAACACTGAAATTCAAACCAGGATCTTATTTGGTAAAGCTGAGAAGTATCATGAAAATCAGATTCCCAACTTTTTGGTGTAGAGTCATACCCACTTACCGAATCACCTCTCCTTCTCTTCTTGGCATCTCTCTGTATAGTTATAACTGGTCATATTGTCACTTATCTTACAGATGAGAAGCTAAGATTAACTTTTTTCCCTCCACCCAATGACACCCAAAACTGCCTCCTGTGGTTTGCTGTGTACATCTCAGACAGAATTAATTTCCTCCCCATGCACGAGGGCCCCCTTCTATATCCACAAGTTTGGTAGAAGTAAATAGGACATCAATTTAATCTTCGGTTCATTATTCCCTCAGTGTTTGAAGTTTTGTGTGTATGCACTTATATATTTATCTTAGCACTGACAAGTTGTAAGCACATAATAAATATCAGTTGGATAAGTGATTGAATGAAGTTGAATGGAGGCGTGCGTGTATGTGTGTGTGTGTATGTGTGCGTGCGTGCTGTTTGGTAACATATTTAGCTATAAAGAACCCTTTCTTCTGCTTTATCTTCCTGATATTTCTTTTTTCCTATCAACTTATGGTACCCACAGATGCCATTTATTATTTAAAAGTAAAAATTATGCACACTCTTTTATTTTGAACCAGAAAAAAGTTAGATCCAAGACACTAATACATGAATGCATTTTCATATAAAGATTGAAATTGTAAAATTTATCTCAGCAAAGTGCTAAAGATCTTCTTCATTCAACCCCCTTGCTCCCCAGAAGTAACCAGAATTGATAATTTTCTGTACATCCTTCCAATCCCCTTTCTATAAAATTACAAATATGTACAAATGTATACAAATATATATATTTTTTCATATAAAGGAGGTGATACCGTACACATTGTTTTACCATGTGTTACTCCCTCAGTCATGTTACTGCCTCTTTGCGGCCCCACGGACTGTAGCCCGCCAGGCTCCTCTGTCTATGGGATTCTCCAGGCAAAAATACTGGAGTGGGTTGCCATTTTCTTCTCCAGGGAATCTTCCCGACCCAGGGATCGAACCCGGGTCCCCTGCATTGCAGGCAGATTCTCTACCATCTGAGCCAGCAGGGAAGCTATGACCTTGTTGACCAATGTGTCTTGGGCTCTTTCTGCTAGCTTTGTACTATCAACCATCTATTAGTATTTCAGTAGGTACAGAATAATCCAAAGTGTGGCTGTCTTGAGGCTTATTGATCATGTTGTTCATAACAAGCGTTTAGAAGTTTCCCTTAATTTTTGGCTGTTATAAGCCATACTGGAGAATTGAACATTCATTGGTGTACATAACGTGAGCACCTCAGTAGGATGGATTCCTAGGCATGGACACTAGACATAGAACATACAAACTTAAAAAAAAAGGAAAAAGAACATGCAAACTTAAAATGTTGATACATGCCGCCATAGTGCTTTCCCTCAAAGTTTAGTCAATTATTTACACTCTCATCAATGATTTTTCAGAGAGGCTAGGAGCATTTCCACTCTAAAGAGGAATATGGCTAATTATCTCCTCATTACAAGTCATGACCTGATAAATTCAGTGATTGTCTATACATTGATAGTATAATACAATGAGTTAGCCCAGAATGTTGGCTCCTTTATATCAGATTACTATTAAAAATTCCCTTAAATAAGTAAGTGTTCCTGAGTTAGTGGTTTCACTTAGTATGACCACAAATTCAGAGAGATAGAGGGAACTGACATGGGTTGAAAGAAAGGGTAGGGCAAACACTTTAGTATTCACCAATATATGAGTATCAGCACCTATTATTAAACAAAATCTAAAGAGAATATACTCAAAAAGTACTGCATGATTAAAACAAAAGATGGAAAGGACTTTTATATTGTTTAAGCAAAATGTAAAATTAATCAGTGTTATGGCTTGCATTCTATCATGGCATATAGAGGAGCAGAAGCAATTAAAACATTACATTAGCTCACACTTATGAATTTGGGCTATAAGCGTGTACTAGAAAAGCACCCTAGAGAAGCATGGAGGCTCAGAATTATCTTTTTATTCAACATGTGCTCTATTGCCTTGGGGACTCCAGAATCAGTGGCAAAACTCTCACAGCTAGGCTAATGACTTTAATAAGACTTGCTTTATTTAAAAATAAATCCAGAGCAGAAGCCAGAAATGGACCTGCTGACAAATATTTCTTCTTTCTGTGTTTTCTTTTTTCTATGACATTGCGTCATGGGTTCCTAATCTCCACTTTGACTGTACAAAGGGAAGCATTGCTCTTGGCAAATGCATGTTATAGGATGTGTGTTTTCTATGGGGCTTCTTCAGTCTTCTTTCTCTGCCCTTTCTCCCCCGACATCTAACTGTCAGGCCTCCCCCTGGAAGGTCATCTGCTATGTCAGCTCTGCCCTCCTCAGACCATCTCCTTCTTCATTCCCATATCCAATCCCTTTCATTGACTTAGGACAACATTCATTGACACCTGCTCTGTGCAGTTGCCCACATCATGCCAGGTCCTTGGAGGTAGGAAGACAGCCCAATTTCTGCTCCCAGGAAAGTTTAAACTTAATGGAATTTTCTAGAATTAATTTGACAAATTGTTTAAGGTCAAACACTATGGAAAATAAAGTCTAATTAAATGTCACTTATAACATCTATAATTTAACAGGGACCTTAAAAGACTGCTGCTGCTGCTGCTAAGTCATTTCAATCGTGTCAAACTCTGTGAGACCCCATAGATGGCAGCCCACCAGGCTCCCCCATCCCTGGGATTCTCTAGTCAAGAACACTGGAGTGGGTTGCCATTTCCTTCTCCAATGCATGAAAGTGAAAAGTGAAAGTGAAGTCGCTCAGTTGTGTCCGACTCTTGGCGACCCCATGGACTGCAGCCTACCAGGCTCCTCCATCCATGGGATTTTCCAGGCAAGAGTACTGGAGTGGGTTGCCATTGCCTTCTCCTCTTAAAAGACTAGGTAGTACTAAAAACTTCAGCCACTGGGTTAAGACAACCAGAACACACTTTTTATTTTTCTTGTGTTGAGAGTCACTTTCTTACCCAGAAGGTGAGCAAATAAGAATGGACATTTTTCTTAGGTGGGCTTGTATATCAGGTCTGTATATCACACAGACCTGTTACAGATGTTAACATTTATTTTTTGTATTTATGGCGCCAATCTCAGTTTCATACATATGATTTATCTTTCCTTCTCAGATAGAGAATTCATAGCAATATCCAAGGCCTGTGTGGAATCAGGCAAAGCTTATTTGAATAGGATTTATATTTCAGTCAAGCACTTCCCTCTTCACATGGAAGAAAGCGGCTCCCTCCATGGGAGGCGGGGCCACTGCTCCTGCAAAACCTGACCTGTGCTCCGCACAGAAGGACTTACAGAGATTACAAGAGAGCCCAGAGTGGGTGCAGACTGATGTGGGGAATGTCCACACACTACCCTGGGGAGACAGACCTGGAGCTATGGATTGTGAGGACAAAGATGATGGAAGAAGTGTATTAGCCTGGATACCTGAGGCTCTGCAAGCCTCAGAAAAACAAAATGATCAAACCAAACCAAACATCACCATAGGTATATAGTCTGCTTTTCTCAACAGCAGACTCACATTTTCATTTCCTGTAAGTAAAGGAAGAAAAGCAAATAGTACCTTATGTCACATGTAACAATATTGTTATGATACACTTAAAAATTTGTTAAGAGGATAGATCTCATGTTATCTGTTCTCACCACAAAAGAAAGGAAGACAGTTTGAATCTTAGAATTCCTAGAATTTTCAACGCCAAGTCATCTTCTGAAGCAATTCGAACAGATCTCAGCTCTGCAGGAGGGCCACCAGCTCATTCTCATCCCCTTCAGGAGTCCAGGCCACTGAGGAAGACAGTGTTAACTGCCAAACAATATGTACTCTTCCTTTATTCCCTACTACTAAAATCCCAACTTCATCTGGAGAGACAATATGTCCACTTGAACGTTTGCTCCAGACTCCCTTGTGGTTACAAGTGACTATGTGACCTAGCACTGGCCTATGAGACATTAAGAGCAGTTGCCACTCCATCCACCCTCCTCCTTCCGTGAGAATGTGTTCTCAGAGCAACATGATTCCAAAAGCCACACCCTGAGGAAGAGATCCCAGGTGGACAGATGGTGCTGAATTGCCTTTCCTGCATCTTCTCCCTTGTGATATAAATAAATCATCATGGATTTAGTCTGGATTTCTGATACTTCCTACAGAAGGCAGATCATCGACAGGGCCACTTTCTTGAGGCAATGTCTTTTTTTTTTTTTTTTTTGGCATTGTATTTCTGAGACTTCAAAAGATATGAGACCTTTAAATTCTAAAGCTCATGGTAAACACACCTAGCAGATGGGAAGCAGGGGGAAAGAACTCACTGGCCCATCTTGTCTAGGACAAAAATAGTAATCATGAGGTTGGCATATCATATCTGCACAGTGCTATTAGATTACATTACTCATAGTGCATGGCTTACAAAATATCTCACAAAACAATGCATCTGCAACTTAGCAAGTCCCTACCATGTTTAAGAAATTTTATAGAAATTAACTCTAAGTTCACAGGGCAACTCTGCAATGGAGGTGTCAGGAGATAGGGAGTAATTTGCTCAGGACCACAGAGCTATTTAAGTGGAAAAGCTAGGATTCACACTCGTCATTGAATACCAAAACTCATGTTCTCTCAGCAGGGTTACCCATAAGCATGTTACTTTATTTTCTCCTTGTAACAATTCCATAAGGTAATTCTATTTCTTATTTTACTTAGGAGAAATTTAGTGCTCCGAGATGTGTAGTTACTGGCCCCAAATCTCACAACCCATCACTTTAGTTTCCGAAAGCATCACTCATTCTGCTTTACCAAAATGTAGTCCCTCAAATATTTCTGGAGTGCTTTTTCCTCCACTAATAAGTGCTTACTAGGTGCCTGGCCTTATGTGTGTTATTCCTATTTTACAGATGATGAAACGGACTTTCAAGATGAAGTAATTATTTGAAGCTACCCAGAGGAATAAGTGAGTGACTGGAGATCTGAATCCAGGTGGGCTGGCTCAGACACTATAATGCCCTTCTGAGAAAACCGGGAGAAAGGTTGATTACCCAGGAAGTGTGAGGGAGTGGGGAGAAAGGATTTCCTGCCATTTCCTTGGAACCAAAGGTTGATTTTGAGACTCTGCTTCAGTTTGGCTGAAAAGGGAGGCTTGAGCTTGTTCCTCAAGGTCAAATATATAAGGTACTAAAGACACAGTTGTGAAATTACTATCCATGTCCTGGATGTAAAATGTCCATTTACTCTCTAAAAACCAAAAGGGAGATGGGAACACAATCCACTGAAAAACTAAATGTTATTATCCTTAATAACCCAGCTTGGAAATTAATGAGCTGTAGGAATCGAAAGAGTCATTTTGCTTTGACTCAGGCAGAAAACACTGATAGAATTCTGTGCCAGTGTGTTGCAGAGCTCTGTAATTGTTCCTCTAAATGGTCAATAGTTTTAATTTGTATATAATACGTGATTTTAATCAGCCTAGGCAACTGTTTATGCAGGGTTCCTCCCCACCCCCCACAAAAGCTGCAATGAGTGATATTTAAGTAGAGCCTCTCATCTGATTTTTCAAAGAAGAAAAATACCTGTAGTAAAGAAAACAGAAATTTTTCTTTGTATTATATCAACGAAATATAGATAAGATCCCCTTATACCATATGATGATAACCTGCTCAATTTTGATTTAGAGTCAGAAAAACCTCTTGGCATCAATTAGGTATTGTCAATTATACCACTGAGATTTTTATCTGTATTTGGAAGACCCCAACTGTCATGAGAGGGGCTCCCCAGGTGCCACTAGTGGTAAAGAACCTGCCTGCCAATGCAGGAGACACTAGAGGTGCATATTCGATCCCTGGGTCAGGAAGATCCTCTGGAGAAGGGCCTGGCAATCCACTCCAGTATTGTTGCCTGGAGAATCCCTTGGACAGAGGAGCCTGGTGGGCTACAATCCAAGGGGTCACCCTGAGTCAAACACAGCTGAAGCGACTTAGCACACACACATACAGCTACCATGAGAAATTCAACTCTGGCTATTATCATCAATTTCACAGTAGGTCTAAATACCCTATTCCCTTTTTAACCTAACTTTCACTTTTCAGCCAGTTTTAATGATGTCTTAGTGATAAACCTAGGGATAAGAATTAGAATATACTTTTTTAAAGTTGAGCTATACTTGACATAAAACATTAGTTTCAGGTGTACAATGTAACGATTCAATATTTCTATATATTGCAAAATGATCATCACAATAAGTCTAGTCAACATCTGTCATTGTGCATACTTACAAAAAATTTGTTTTTACTTTATAAGGACTTTTAAGATTTGTTCTCTTAGCAATTTTGAAATGTTCAATTCAGTAGTGTTAACTATAGTTAATAAAATCGTAGGAAATTTTTCATTTGTATTAAATGTTTGAGAAATGAGGTAACTAGATAGTTGAACGATCTGGTTTATCAGCTAACATATAACATACATAAACTATGTTATAAGTTTTAACTACTCAGAATACTATACGAAACCCTGTGATTATACCTGCTCACATGTAATATGATTAATGATTGGTTCTGGTCCCCTCCCCACCCTCATTTTTAAATGCAGGAACAAGTGATGCTTTTTTGGAACCCTTTGCTCACAATATGGTCTATAGGTACAATAGAAGTTTCACTTCCTATTTAATTTTGTGGGCTTTGGGGCGATATTATAGACCAGCTAAAAATACTCTTTTTTTTGTGTTCACTGTGCAACAAAGGGACCTGACAATTCAGATTTTTTTTTTTTACTCTACTTACCACATGTTTTTTTGCACTATGTAACAATAATGGTTACTATTTACTGAGCAACTACAATGTTCCAGAATATTACAAACATATATGTTTGTGTATATATATATATATATGTATATATATATATAGAGAGAGAGAGAGAGAGAAAGAGAGAGAGAGATTTACTTGCATTTATTTACATATATAAATACCTATAAAGCCATGAATATGTGCATGTGAAAGCATCATGAAAATTATGGCAAACATATTTCTTATTAATATGACAGTGCATCAAGACTGTCACTGGTAAAAACAGGCAAGTATACATATATTTTAAAAATTATCACTTTTATCACAAATTTCACTTCCAATTAACTGCAAATACAAGTGTATCTCTATTTAGAAGTATAATGTAAGAACTTAGAGAATAATTTACATTTTATGAGCGTTCTGGAAACTCTAGATTGTTTTTACTTCTCACCGTGCTTTCTGCCAATTAAACTGAATTATATCCAGACCTGGTTAAGAAAGTGAAATCATTATGTCAAACAATTCTTTGTCTTTCAGTTAGAAATCACAAAAAAACAGCATCTTTGATAGGGAAGGGGAAATAAGAGCAATTTGAGTGCCCATAAAAGTGATTTCTAAATTTGAATTAGTTTAGGAAAAAACAATCCCCCCAAACAGCTGCTCGGTTAATGGCTAGTAAAAAACTGTGGGAGCTATGTCAGCGATCCCCAAATTGCATCTAAACTAATTGCTTGGGAGGCTGCTTTGAAGACAGATAAAATATGCTGATTAAATTTTATGGAAAGTTGCAAACGGTTCAAGAGACCTGAACTGCTCCTCCTTAAGTCAACACGAGGCAGTCCAGACCACCCAGGCCCCTCACTCCTCTTTCTGTTCACCCACTGCCCGTGATCACATTGCCTGGCCATTTGCTCACTTGTCACTTGCCATTCAGCAAAAATACACTGCTCACCATCAGGCATTGCCGGAAATGTGACTGCAGACCCTGTTCCACTGTCACTCACGCTTGGCCAGAGGTGGGGGTTGGAGGGCAGAAGAGGCCATTTGGTCTCTAAGTCGCCTCATGCACAGAATCACTCTCCTATCTTCGATTCTCTTGCATTCCAAAGGGAGGGTTTGGGGTGGGTATTGGCTGTTTGTGTCGCTCTTCTTAATCCTTAGTAGCAAAAGCATACATGTGCTAGAAAACCAAATTCAAATTATAAACTATTTCTATTACCAGCTAAGAAATACATATTTACATAAACTAGTTAATAAGAAATATATTTTTGATAATTTTCACAGTGGTTTATAATTAGTACCTGTAGGTGGGGATGCTCAACAAGGTGATTAAATTCATGAGCCACATTCAGCTGAGTGTCTCTTGACTCCTTTTGTATTGTATCTCATAGAATCAGTCAAAGGATCAGTAGCTTGTTATTAGAAGATCCCCACTCAGGATTTAATTCTAAACTCCTTGACGTTTAGGATGAATTTTCTCTCTTTTTAAAAGCTAGTCATGTCTCCTTCTTGAAGGAAGGAGATGTACAATAATTACAGCTGGGTGGGCAAGACAGAGATGATGGCTTCATAGTGAAGCTCAAGTAGCATTGGGAAGGTTTATGCTGACATCAGTGCTGATCTCCCTCGAGTCCAACCACCCTTCTCAAAGAATATTTCTGTAGTAACATCAAGGCGAAGTGTCATTTATGGAAAGGCTCATGCACAATGTCTGATACCAGTTGGAACCCAGTAAGTATGAGTTTCCTAATCCTTTATGGATCCCCTCCCATCATTCAAGGTGTGGTGGCTGCCCCTTTGCAGTTTTAACAAATCCTCCTCCTCAACCTCCATCTTATTTTATCTCACTCTGCTTGATTTTTCTGAAATTCTCTGGAGGCAGTAATGGGGAGGCTACCTTGTGTTTTTCTAATAGGCTATTAGGTTAAAAGGGGGAGAGAGGCATTATCCTTTTCTGTGATACAAAACAAACAAGTAATGTTAAGTGTAGTAATTATTGTTTCCCAAATCACAGCATGCAGCCAAGTGCTTATAAAAGGCGCAGGCATGAATTACATGGTGCTTTCTTCCCAGCTTGACCTGCTGGAGAATCAAAACAAGAGAGAGGCCATCCGGTCCCACCAAACTGCAGCTACGCCTACCTCTCAGAGTCTACTTGTAGAAGAATGGGTTGGTGCTGGTGTTACAGCTGCCAGATTTAGCAAATAAAAATATGAACTCCGAGTTAAATTTGAATTTCAGATAGAAAATAATATTTTTTAGTAGCAACTATGTCCTCAGTATTGCATGGGACATATTTGTACTAAAATAATTTGTAATTTACTTAAAATTAAAATATAACTAGACACTTTATATTTTACCTGATAAAGTTATTGAATATGTAAGAACTAGATTACTAAATTCACTTTTCTTGATCTTTTTAGATCTACATCTGGTCTATATCACCTAAAACAAATATCTTTTTAAAAAGGAAATAACTTAATGCAGGTGGCTCTCATACTTAGAGTGCCTAAGAATCATCTACAGGGCTTTTAAAAACATGGATTGCTGGGTTCCCATCTCCAGAATTTCTGATCCAGTAGGTCCAAGGTGGAGCCCTAGGAATTTGCATTTCTAGTAAGATCACAGGTGCTGCTGCTGATGGTAGTGATAATAGATATGAGGTGAACTTTTTTTGCTCAGGTCATTGTGAGCCAATCTTACACAATGAAAGAACTTTGTTTAGCCAAAGAGGAAGGTGGGGAGGAGGAAGAGGGGAATGTCAGAGCAGTTCTTATTAAATGAGAGAGACTGTAGTGTTCTTTATTCCTGTGAGGAGGGGTATATGGTATCTTATACAGAAACAAGATTAAGTTCTCCCAAACCATCATTCATTTTACCCCTTCTGAATAAATCATGGTTTAATTTGAAGTCAGCCTACAGACAGTAAGAAAAGTATATTTACTTTACTATGTTTTGATACCAAGGCTACATGTGCAACAAATACTTAACAATTTCTTAGGACCAAATTTTGAGGGAGGAGTAGTTTCTAGAACATTGTCCCAAATAGGAAGTATCTTTCATCCCTGTCTCTTTCAGGATGGAGTAATGATGTTTAGCACAATCCACCTGCCTAGGTAGCTGCAAGTGAGGCAGAAGGCTGAATGTGCTATACTTGAGGGAACTGGTGACTAAAGCCCATGAGTTTAGCCAACAGGGTCAATTGTTCTCTCTGTTTGGGAGAGTGGTAGACTAAGGAGTCCCGTGGTCTATGTGGGAATTCTGGGTTGGCTAGTATTAGCTGGGTGATCTTGAGAAATCTTCATAACCTCTTTGAGTCTAATAAATTTCCCCCGCTCAGAAACATGGCTGGAAATAACATCTTCTGCACAACATGGCTAAGGGATTCCAAGAGATGTACCAGGAAAGGAGCCTTGGAGACACCCTGACACTTTACAGAGACTCAGTGAACTTTAGTCCAGAGGGCTCATGAAACCATATCTATTAGGGGTAGCTTGAACATGAATCATGGATGCCTGGGGTCCTTTATATCTTCTACACACATAGCCTCATAGTTGCTGAGACCTTTCTTCCCTAGTTTCCCCAATGGCCAAAAATATGTGGCTTTTTTGTAGGCATTTGTGTTAATTACCAGACAATGGCAACCTGCTTCAAGAAATCTTCAATGAACAGAGACGCTAACTTTGAAATTATGTTATCATAATTGTTAGTCACTTTTACCTGTCGTCTTTTGCTCTTTAGATCCTGTTAGCTGGCAAATCAGGCTGCTGGAGTCTAGTCTTCATTCCCACACTCATCAGATTTTTTTCCCCTACAGCCAGTTGACTAACTTTCTTGGGCCTAGAAGACTCTTGAGAGTCCCTCGGACTGCAAGGAGATCAAACAAATCAATCCTAAAGGAAATCAACCCTGAATATTTATTGGAAGACTGTTACTGAAGCTGAACCTCCAATATTTTGGCCATCTGATTCAAAATGCCCACTCACTGGAAAATACCCTGATGCTGGGAAAGATTGAAGACAAAAGGAGAAGGGGGCAACAGAGGACAAAATGGTTAGATAGCATCACCAACTCAATGGACATGAATTTGAGCAAACTCTGGGAGATAATAGAGGACAGAGGAGCCTGGCACGCTGCAGTCCACGGGATTGCAAAGAATCAAACACGACTTAGCAGCTGAACAACGACAACAGTTTTCTTATTGTAAAATGTGGGTGGAAAGTTGGCCTGACATCCAGGGAAATCCTTTAAGATAGGGCTTGTATGTCTAACTAGTCAGTGTAAAATGTAATGAATCAAATAAAAACAAACTAGCCAACCAGTTACCTACTATTTGGAAAAATAAATGATATGATTATTTAAAAGCTAAGCAACTTGTTTAACCATATTCATTTTCAATCTGACCATATGTGGGAAAAAACAGGGACAGCCTTCTTGGAATATTGCAAAATGTATGACATACAGGCTAGTCCACATGCTGAATACAGAATTCTGCTGAGCCTTTTTGTATGTGCTCCACAACTACACCAGCGGCACCTGGGAAATTCAGCATTCTCAGACCCAGGTTTTAGAATTTTTTGAACTCCATTTTATCAGATATTTGGGGAGAGTTTTGAGTTTAAAAAAAGTAATACATGAGAAAATTTGGAAAATTCAGAAAAATTGAAAAGGGAACAAATCATCAGTAGTAATCTCACTCCCTAAAAGTTATCACTACTAAAGCATTAGCATTAAATTCTAGTCTCTATTCTGAACTTTTTCCGATGCATAATGTATAATAGGCATAATAACACAATATATAAAACTTGACAATATGTTTTGCTGGCTTAGTATTATATTAATATGTGTGGATTTCCTCATGCTTTTAAAACCTCTGTAAATATCATTTGGAACAGATGCATAACATCTCATAAATAGTTGCCATAATTTATGACAGTACTTTAAGTTGAGACTTTAGAAAATGTCCATTATTTTCATAAATATATCTAGTTTTGTCCTGCTTTGTTTTGCTTTTGGTGGTATAGTCTATGCATCACAGTGCATATTGATAGCAGCAATAAAAATGAAAATAACTGAATCTGCTCCTACTGTACCCAGCTATTTAGAACCTCTGTCGACCAAAGGCAGCAATTCCCTCCCCAACCACAACGGACAAGCCCTCTATAAGGGAATCTTCATTTGAAGAATTTAAGCCTTATAGGAGAAATGGGCTGGGAGATGGAGATTACTGAATATTGAAGACAATGATCAAATCACTGTGACCTCAAGATCACATCCATGGCATCCTATGGATCAAATGTTAATGCTACCACCACAGTATTGTAAAGTAATTAGCCTCCAATTAAAATAATAAATACATTTTTTAAAATCTCAAAAAAAAAGTTAATGCTAGTGAGTACAAAACAATCAGTTTTGATTTACCAGCCCTTGACTGCTTTGCACATCTTGAATTCTCTTGTGAAGTCTCATTTAAATGCTTGTAAAGTCACTTTGAATTGTCATAAATGAACTGCCCACTCAGAGACATAGTTGCTCTTCTCTGACTGGCCTTTCAACCCTAGATGCTTTTGAGTTTTTCCAACTCTGAGCTGTTGACTTCCAGAGGCTTCTTACATCCTATCCAGGCCTCAAGTGGCAGCTTCAAGGAACAGCCCTTCAGTCTCTGACTTACACAACACAGGAGCTGCCTTCCTCCAGATGCACAAGTGCAGATCCTTGCCGGGTTCACTTATCCACAGCTTCCTTTATTTCTCCCAAGACCTCACTATAGACATTTCAGCTCTTGCCTTTCCTCCGGTTTCAATTCCCAGCCTCTGAATCCTTCATTTCCTAATCACCTCCAACTGGAGTGACTCCCAGATAATACAACGATATTTTTGAAGTTGCCAAAAAGAGATGCAGAAGTGAGATCAATATATGAAACACTTTAAGAAACTCAAAGATGGGTAATAGGTTTGAGGAGGAGGGTGTTCGTCAGCATAAAGCTATTGAGAAAGTAAAACCTGTAAGTTTATAAGCTCTTCTTATCAAGGTTTAGTTATTTTTATTGGATACAGTTAAAATATGATAAAATACATTCTTTTAAAGTATACCATTTGGCAGCATTTAGTATAGTCACAGAGTTGTGCAACCATCACCTCTATCTAATTTCAGAACATTTTTTTCACTCCTCCCCCAAAACTGTGTACCTGTTAGTGTACAGAGTCCTCATTCCCCTCTCTCCCCAGCTCCTGAAATCACTAATCTACTTTCTATCTCTATGAATTTACTTATTTCAAGCATATTATATAAACTGAATCACACAAAATGTGGCCTTCTGTGTCTAGTTTCTTCCATTAAGCATAATGTGTGAAAGGTTTATCCATGTCGTAGCAGTGCTTGGTTTCTGTTTTATGACCGAAAAATACATTGTTATATATCACAGTTTGTTTAATCCATTTAATCAGTTGATGGACATTTGAGTTGTTTCTGCACTTTATTTATGAATAATGTTGCCATGAACATTAGTGAATAAAATTTTGTGCAGATGTGTTTCATATTCTGTTGGGTATATTCTTATGAGTGAAACTGCTGGGTCATATGATAAGTCTACATTTAATTTTTCAAGGAACTGTCAAACTGTTTTCCACAGCAGCTGCAGCATCTTATATTCCTGCCACCAATGTCTGAGGGTTCCAATTGTTCTGCATCTTCAACAACACTTGGTATTGTCCACCTTTTTTATTATAGCCATCCTAGTGGGCATGAATGGAGAAGGCAATGGCACCCCGATCCAGTACTCTTGCCTGGAAAATCCCATGGACGGAGGAGCCTGGTAGGCTGCAGTCCATGGGGTCGTGAAGAGTTGGACATGACTGAGCGACTTCACTTTCACTTTTCACTTTTATGCATTGGAGAAGGAAACGGCAACCCACTCCAGTGTTCTTGCCTGGAGAATCCCAGGGATGGAGTCGCACAGAGTCAGACACGACTGAAGTGACTTAGCAGCAGTAGCAGTGGGCATGAAATGGTACCTCATTGTAGTATTGGTATCTCATCTAATTTTAAAAGTAATAGTCAAGAGACATCCTGGGATGGGTTTAGGACACATTGAGCTTGACTGTCTGCACTGGAGGGCTCTGACTAGTGTCTCTCAGGAGTGGATGGGTTTCACTTGACATTAGGTGGGGCATGAATTCTCCAGCCCTTCACACGCCTTAGCGCTCCCCCCACAACTTGTTTAACTTCTGTAGAGATTCACCCCTTTATGTCACCTGCCTAGCTCCTGTGGGCATGAGTTTGAGATCCCATCTATACTTGCTATTTCTGCATCTGAACATCTTTATTCTATTGGTTGTTGTTGTTGTTTAGTCGCCAAGTTGTGTCTGACTCTTTGTGATACCACAGACTGTAGCCTGTGAGGCTCCTCTGTCCATGGGATTCTCCAGGCAAGAATACTAGAGAGGGTTGCCATTTCCTTCTCCAGGGGAGAAGGGTTTGGCAGGCAGATTCTTTACCACTCACCCATCTGGGAAATCCCTTTATTCTATTACTACTTTAAAAAAAGCTGAATCAGGATATAGTTTAGAAATATTTTGAAATAATGTCTTGGAGATTAAGCTTTCTGAAAGCAAAACTTGAGTTAACCAACATGCTTTTTTTTTTTTTTTTTTTTTTTTGCTATTTAATCAGGGCCTTAAAAATGCTTCTTCAACAGAAGCATGTTTTGACACATAACATTTGGGATTGTGAAAAACCACTGACCAAAGACTACCAGGAATACATCTTGCAGATATAGTCCATCTTCCCTGTGTTGCTTTCAGAAATTTTGGGATTTGCTAAAAGAATCCACGGTCTGGTAGTCTATGAAATGGTCAGAAACAAGGTGACTCTGAAATCACATTAATGAAGCCAAGTCACTGAGGATTAGAGGTCCTTTATAAACTGGGATATTTTGGTTTTATATCTGTAGTAACAGGACTCTAGAATATCAAATAGGTAGTGAAGACCGATTACAGAAAAATGCTTCAAAGGAGATCAATACACTTAATAAGAGATAATAAATAACCTGTTTTCAGAGTGAACCAGTGTCTGTCAGAAACCGGACAGTTTTTATTTAGAGAAAATTTTAACCACAGTTTGGAATAAGAGGCTATCTGTACTTAGACTGAAAAGACAATTGGGGTGGAAGAGAAGGCGGGAATCACAAAGCAAGTAATCCTTTCAAAATATGTTATATGAACTACTTAGCACTTGAAATGGGTTTTCCCTGGTGGCTCAGCTGTAAAGTTTCTGCCTGTAATGCAGGAGACGCAGGAGACTCAGGTTTGATCCCTGGGTTGGGAAGATCCCCTGAAGGAGGAAATGGAAACCCACCCCATTGTTCTTGCCTGGAGAATCCCATGGACAGAGGAACCTGGAGGGCTATAGTCCATGGGTTTGCAAAGAGTCGGACACAACTGAGCATGTACATATAGCACTTGAAATATTAGCCAAACCACTTTCTTTTTGCTTTCACTGAGTCCCTACTTGAAATTCAGTATGTGGATAAATCAGAAGTAAAATATTTGCAAATCCAGATGCTTTATCTATTCTGTGTTTATGAGCTTTCAGTTTTCTGATGTTTTAGTGTTTTTTAATTTGTTTGTTTGTTTGTTTTGTCTGCATGTTTAGAATCTTGTAGTCCCATTTCCTGTATGATAGATTTTGGGGCATTAGAAACCTGTTTCCTAAATTCAATAAAAATAGGTTTTTAGCATCAGACGCACTGCAACAATTGTGCAGGGTGTAGCGAAATTTGCTTTTAAGAATTAATAGTATTTCCCAAAGGATATATTTTCCTGTCAAACCTAATCCTCATGATCAACAACTATAGCTCCAAGTAATTTTTTGTGATTTCTTTTATTCACGTTTTTCTAAGCTTATTCTTACATATCCTCCAGGGTAACTTTTATTACAGGAATTGCTGGCTTTTCTGCCAAAAAAAGAAACATGCTTTATATTTAGATGACAAAGTAGGAAAATCAATGTTGGGTTTTTTCCTAGTGGTATTTTAAAAAACATGAGACATTTTTATACTTCTGACTTTTTCCCCAATTGTAGCCTAAAGCGCTGACAGTAGATCGTCTCATCTTTTTCAATAACTGGTGATAAATTACACAATTTTAGTCAATACTCTTCTGATGAACTTTAATAAGTAATTTAGCCTATAGCTATACATACAACTAGGGTAATTGTTCCAAATGGGTCTGGGGCAATATATTTTTTATTGAGTTCATTGAAAAAACAGAACCTGTTTAGTATTCTTTCTAGTTTTCTGTATGATATAAAATAATGACCATGCACTGGGACTAGTAATTCAGGATTTTTGCTACCAAATGTGTTGATATCAGTGAGCCCACGTGAATCAGGGAGGATCAAACATTTGACCCAACTGCATTACAGCCCAATTGCATTACAACTATGTGACTCCACAGGATATACTTGGCTCTTCTGTTGAATCTCAACTGACTTCAGAGGGAGACCCAATCAAAAAGCAGGATTATGTCCACAAGTCTGTTTCTGTTCTGTAGATAGGTTCATGTGTGCCATATTTTAGATTCCACATATAACTGATACATGATATTTATCTCTCTCTTTCTGACTTACTTCAGTTAGTATGATAATCTCTAGTTGCATCCATGTTGCTGCAGATGGCATTATTTCATTTTTTTATGGCTAATGCAAACTATTACATTTAGAATAGATAAACAAGGTCCTAATGTATAATATAAGTAACTATCCTCAATATTCTGGGATAAACCATAATGGAAAGTGTTGTGTCAGTCACTCATTTATGTCCAATTCTTTGCAATTCCATGACTGTAGCCTGCCAGGCTCCTCTGTCCATGGAATTCTCCAGGCAAGAATACTGGAGTGGGTGGCCATTCCCTTCTCCAGAGGATCTTCCCGACCCAGTGATTGAACCCAGGTCTCCCACACTGCAGGCTGATTCTTTAACATCTGCTCCACCAGGGAAGCCCAAACCATAATGGAAAAGAATATAAAAATGAATGTATGTATGTGTACAACTGAGTCACGTGGCTGTATCGCAGAGATTGGCACAACATTGTAAATCAACTATGCTTCATTAAAATAATAAAAAAAGAATTTAAAGGAGGATCAGCCTTCTCCCTCCCCTATCCTGAAATACTCACCCAGAGCATACTCTGGCTTCCCAGCTGGCATGGTCAGAAGGACTGCTGGATCCCTTAACCTCATAGCCTGTAGGCAACTTCTTTTGGTATAGATAGTTTGGTGGTTGTGATTCCTTCATTCCCCTTCATGCTTTCCATCCCGTTCCCTGAAACCTTTAAATGCCTGCCATGCAAACATTTCTAAAGTGCATACTTAATTAAGAATATTAAACAGAAAGACTGGAAAACAAAAGTCACAAGTAGTATTAACACAACTGTATCCATTTTGCTTCAGGGAGTATAGCACGTTGAAGCAATACAGGATAACAGTTAAGAGATGGCCTATGTTCGAATTTCAAAAATTGCACTTAGTAGCTGTGTGACTTCGAGCAAGTTGCCTAACTTTTCTGTTGCACAAGTTCCTAATGGACAAAATGAAAGTCTTAGGATTGTGAGCATTCAATCAACAAATACATAGGCAGATTTTAGAATCCTGCCTGGCATAGTCTGAGCTGTATAAGCATTTGCTGTTGTCTTTAAGCAGTATTTTCTGTTTTTTCTCTATTGCATGACTCTAAAAGCACAACTGAGTAGATAATATGTTTACAATGTGTATGATGCTTGTTTCATTTAAGAGCCTAATAATTTCTTCCCATGCTGTGTTATTGTTTGCATAATTAAAATTGTAATGACTGCATACTGGTCTATCTCGTACAAGGGTTAACATTAAATTGATTTCACTTTCTTGTTATAAATAATACCACAGTGAATATGTTTAACTGAATATCATTTTCCTTCATTTGAAATATTAATAAGGCAAAAATGACCAGAAGTGGGAATGCTTTCGTATTTCAGAAGTATCTCTTTGAATGGGATGTGCAAATTTCTACCATCAGTAGCAAGAAAACAACTCATCAATGTTATTGTACACATAAAAGAATAGCATGCTATAATTAAAATAATGTGCATTTTTCTATTATATTAAAATATTTTCATAAGTCTGGTTTTATAGTTACATTTACTTTTTTGTAAAGTAATTCATTTACCCAATTATCTATTGCAGAGTGTTAATATTTTTTCTTGCTAATTACATTGTACTGTAGGACTGCAAATATCTTTTGCTGTATTTGTTGGGAATGTTTTCTTTTACTCATTTTTTTTTTGTAGAATTTTATTTATATGGGAATATATGTTTTAGACAGCTGGATCTATTTTTGTGATTTATTTATAATATTTCTAAGTGTTTCAGAGTCCTGGAAAATGATTTAATTTTTAAAGATTTGATGCTGATTATGTAATGAAACTTATTTTATGGTAGGTAAGCTATAAATCTAAACTGAGAAAGTATTTACCAGTTAGTATTCTATAACAATTTACTGGCAAATCTTTCTCTTCCACATTGTTTTGGATGGACTTCTTTTTACCAGATCTTTAATGATTATGTACAATGGGATTGACTTTGGGCTCATATCATCTCCACTAGTGATCTGTCTATCCTCTCATAAATAAGTCACTGCTTTAATTCATTTCTTTCAAATACATTTTAACATCTTGTAGAAGTAGAGGCAAACAACTCCTTTCCAGGAGAAACTTTTAATACCTCACTTTTTAAAAAAGTATGTGTGTATGTTTTGCTTTGCTGTGTATTTGGGTATAATTAACACACAGTGAAAATGACCCTGTCTGGGTATATATTACTATAAATCGGCACAAACTTGTGCTGTGTGCTTAGTCGCTCTGTCCATGGGGATTCTCCAGGCAAAAATACTGGAGTGGGTTGTCATGCTCTCCTCCAGAGGATCTTCCCAACCTCGGGATGGAACCCAGGTATCCCACATTGCAGGTAGATTCTTTACTTCTGAGCCACCAGGGACATAGATAACTAGTACCATTCCCCAACATTCTCTTGTGCCATTTTGTGGCCAATTTCTCCCTCCAGTCCTAGGCAACCACTGGTTTGATATCCTTCCCTATACTTTTCTTTCAGAATGCCATATAAATGGAATCATGTATCAGGCAAACTTTTCAGTCTGACTTCTTTATCTTAGCATAATGTTATTGAGATTCTTCTGTTTTGTTCCATACATCAGTACTTCATCCTTTTTTTTGTATTAAGGAGTAGTATTTACATATATAGATGTACTGCAATTTGTTTATCCATTCACCAGCTATTAGATGTTTGGGCTACACACAGCTTTTGGCGATTACAAATCATGTTGTAACAAACATTTACATGCTAGGTTTTGTGTAGAAAACTGGATTTTCTCCAGTTGAATTTTCAAATAATAATTTTCAGTTCTAATAAGAATTCTATCAGAAATTTGATTGGGATTATATCTATAGCTATATGTATATGTATATTAAAGGGGGTAAAGGATATTTTTGGCATTTATTGTTCTCAATAAGGGAAAATAAATAATGCATGACTCTTCTGTTTCCCAAACTCTAATTTTATTGTGTGTGTGTGTGTGTGTGTAGTTTTCTTCAAATAGGACATACACTAAAAATCTTTATTTATTTATTTTTGCCTACGTCAAAAAGAATGCAGTAACTTATTTCCCAACCTAGGGATCAAACCCATGCCCCATGCAGTGGAAGTGTGGAATCTTAACCACTGGACTGCCAGGGAAGTCCCAGGAAATACATTTTTAAACTAACATTGTTAATGGGTACATCATAATTCTGTGCTAATGTGAACAAGATATTTTTAAATGATACTTTCAGATAGCTATTGCCAGATCATAGAAATATCACTGATTTTAATGTTCATCTTGCATTCAGCTACTTATCTAAATTGTATATCATGTCAAATGGTTGTTTGCTTATATCTTTGAATTGTCTATATATACAGTCATGCCAGTTTTCTATTGTATAAAATTTCTATTTCTGTTTCATGTCTTTGATTTAACATACTTTGGAAATCTTGTTCAATGCAGTCATGGTGATGATAAAGATTTGTGTTTGCTGTGATTTTCATAATCATAATGCTAGTAGTTCATGATTAAATATAATATTAACTAGCCAATTTATAATTTTAAGTATTTTTAATATTACTTTTTTGATGCTTTTAGGAAAGGATGGTGTTAAGTTTTATCAAATTCATTTGCTGCATCTATTGATGGTCATAAAGATTTTTATACTTAACAGTTTAGGATTATATGTAAATACTTCACTACATTGAACTATCTTTGCATTACTAGAATAAAACCTACTTGGTCATGTTGTATTATTATTTGACTCTGTATTCTCTGAATATATGAAAGAGTTGATCAGAGACTCTATCAGAAGCTTTTTCAGCATTGTTTTGAATGAGAGATATTTACTAATAAAACTCCTGGCTTTTGCAAGATGCCTCCATTTGCTTGTTTCCCTTTGCTCATGACAGCCTGCCTGCTCCTGTACATTTCCATCCTCAAGAAAGGAAATAAATACTTGAATGAGTGTCATCAATTTTGAAACTAACTATTTCATTATATTCTTACAACTCCTTGTCAGGAGAGTATTACTAATACTCCTACTTTTAAAATAAGCAAAAAGAAGCTCAGAGAAATTTGGGGATTTCCCAGTGTCATACAGCTAACAAATGGCAGCACTATAATTCCAATTCAGATTGCTTTGTCAATCAAACATACGTCATTTTACCTTTATCAATGGAAATAACCAGTAAACAATCTCTAATAGGAAGAGAAGAGTTTTATTTTGCCAAACTGAGGACTAAAACTCAGGAAACACAGATTGAAGAAGCACTTGAATTTGATCCCATCAGACTTCATAATGGGGGAGGCTTATACAGGCAAAAACTGCAGAATTACGTAAGTTGTTTGTCAAGAATTATAATTGGAGCTAGCAAGAAGCAAGTTCAGTTCAGTCACTCAGTCCTGTCCAACTCTTTGCAACCCCATGGACTTCAGCATACCAGGCTTCCCTGTTCTTCACCTTTTCCTGGAGCTTGCTCAAACTCATGTCCATTGAGTCGGTGATGCCACCCAACCATCTCATTCTCTGTTGTCCCCTTCTCCTCCTGCCTTCAATCTTGCCCAGCATCAGAGTCTTTTCCAATGAGTCAGTTCTTCGCATCAGGTGGCCAAAGTATTGGAGTTTCAGCTTTAGCATCAGTCCTTCCAATGAATATTCAGGACTGATCTCCTTTAGGATGGACTGGGTGGATCTCCTTGCAGTCCAAGGGACTCTCAAGAGTCTTCTCCAACACCACAGTTCAAAAGCATCAATTCTTTGGGACTCAGCTTTCTTAATAAGTCCAACTCTCACATCCATACATGACCACTGGAAAAACCATAGCCTTGACTAGATGGACTTTTGTTGGCCAAGTAATGCCTCTGCTTTTTAACATGCTGTCTATATTGGTCATAGCTTTTCTTCCAAGGAGCAAGCGTCCTTTAAGTTCATGGCTGCAGTCACCATCTGCAGTGATTTTGGAGCCCCCCAAAATAAAGTCAGCCACTGTTTCCATTGTTTCCCCATCTATTTCCCATGAAGTGATGGGACCAGATGCCATGATCTTAGTTTTCTGAATGTTGAGTTTTAAGCCAACTTTTTCACTCTCCTCTCTCACTTTCTTCAAGAGGCTCTATAGTTCCTCTTCTCTTTCTGCCATAAGGGTGGTGTCATCTGCATATCTGAGGTTATTGATATTTCTCCCTGCAATCTTGATTCCAGCTTGTGCTTCATCCAGCCCAGTGTTTCTCATGATGTACTCTGCATATAAGTTAAACAAGCAGGGGTGACAATATACAGCCTTGATGTACTCCTTTCCCAATTTGGAACCAGTCTGTTGTTCCATGTCCAGTTCTAACTGTTGCTTCTTGACCTGCATACAGATTTCTCAGGAGGCAGGTCAGGTGATCTGGTATTCCCATCCCTTGAAGAATTTTCCACAGTTTGTTTGTAGTGATCCACACAGTCAAAGACTTTGGCGTAGTCAATAAAGCAGAAGTAGATATTTTTCTGGAACTCTCTTGTTTTTTTATGATCCAACAGATGTTGGCAATTTGATCTCTGGTTCCTCTGCCTTTTTTAAATCCAGCTTGAACATCTGGAAATTCATGGTTCAAGTACTGTTGAAGCCTGGCTTGGAGAATTTTGGGCATTACTTTACTAGAGTGTGAGATGAGTCTAATTGTTCAGTAGTTTGAACATTTTTGGGCATTGCCCTTCTTAAGGATTGGAATGAAAACTGACCTTTCCAGTCCTGTGGTCACTGCTGAGTTTTTGCAAGAAGCAAAGATACTTGTTAAAGGAAGACTGGTTGGGGTCTGAAATGGTTGCATATTTATAAGGGGAAAGCTTGTGATCACAAGGCTGCACTTGACAGCTGCCAGCTGACATTGTTTTGAGAGAGATGGTGGTATCTTTGAGTCTAATGTACTTCAGAAAATTCAACTTCTCAGGGATATAAGAACATGTCTGAAAGCACCTGCACAATGACCTCCCAGTTCCATGTTGGATTCCTGAACCACAGTTACTCCCGTTTCTTTTTTAAATGCATTATTTTCTTTAAATGTAGAGTGCATGCTTGATAGGCCACAAAACAGTCTGCTCCAGTTAGCACAGGATTTAAGTTAAATCATGTATAAGTTAGGATGATTTCTCCACACCTCAGTGTGTGCAAATTTCTTCCATAAGGCATGTGGGATTTAAAAGTCTCCCCTTTTACCTTCTTGTTTGGGATTTAAAAGTCTCCCCTTTCATGTATGTAATAATTTATTTTTTCATAGTTTAACATTGAATTTCTTTTTCCAGAGGTTGCAAAATTAAAAAAAAATTTTTTATGAATGGATAGAGTTGTTTATAATTCTGCATTCTTTAACAAAAGTGCTGAGCATTTCTCTTTTGACTGACAGTGTTTACTTAACAAGCAATGACTGCAGCTAATTTAAAATAATTTTACTATTTATTTTTATATAAAAAAGAAAATGTTTATTTTTCTTTAGAATACTGAAGTTTTTTAATCTTTCTGAATATGTTTTCTCACATGTGAAGTGAGGGGGTTGGATTAACTCTGTGCTTGCCTAACTAGTTAACAAATAGCTCCTTTTTAAAAATATAATTTTATTTACTTGTTTATTTTTGGCTGTGCTGGTTTTGTTGCTGCATGAGCTTTTCTTGAGTTGTGCAAGTGGGGCTACTCGCTTGTTGTGATATGAGGGGGTTCTCACTGAGGAAGCTTCTCTTGTGGAACATGATTTCTAGGGCCCATAGCTTCAGTATTTGCGGCTCCTGGGCCAGAGAGCACAGGCTCAATAGTTGTGGCTCATGGACTTAGTTGCTCTGCAGCGTTGGGATCCTCCCAGATTGAAGCTGTGCCTCCTTCAGTGGCAGGCTGATTCTTTATCACCACGGAAGCTCTGCCAATAACAGCTTCTAATGGGTACTTTATCAAAATGAATTTCAAGATCAGATCAGTTTGTGAATGGTTGCATAGGATTTTAGCTCACTGGGTTCATGAATATCCTTCAGTAAAAAGACCTCCTATTTATCCTAGAGTTTCCCAAATTAATTTATATAGGCTCACTTATATTCCTTTTTTTGGATAACATGTATGGCATTATTATCTGGGGGCATATATGCCTTGCGGGCCAAATTTTGGGAAATGATGCACCAGAATTATTCTCATTCTAAAAATTACACAAGGAAATTACATGTTTTAAGTAGATTGTCATACAAAGGGACATAATCCAATAGGACAGAATCATCAAATCCACTCTACTATGAGAAAACTACAAATTAAATTTAAAAGTGACATAGATTCTGACAAATAAGCCAAATTTAGCAAAATAAACTAGTACAGATTGGCCAAGAAACCAAACACTTTGCAAGAAGCAGACACATTTGAGACAATTGAAGTCATGTTGATGAGAAGCTTCTCAAATATGACAAGATAACTAACCAATAAAAGCATAAGTTATTTACTATAGTTTTAAAAGAAATGAGAGGAAGGAACTGCATAAACCAGACTAAACTGTTACTAGCCCACAAGTTCTCTATACAAGAAACTTACAATGATCAGTACAGTTCAGTATATCATAACTCAACGAAATGTCAGACAGTTGTGCTGGAAAGTCAATTTAATTGTGAAGTTAGGCA
Organism: Cervus canadensis; assembly: GCF_019320065.1. Lineage (NCBI taxonomy): Eukaryota > Metazoa > Chordata > Mammalia > Artiodactyla > Cervidae > Cervus > Cervus canadensis. The sequence goes on from NC_057392.1 coordinate 81,848,554, forward strand.
TTTAAATGAAAAAGTTTGATTAGCTTAATTGACAACACTTCTTTCAACAAAACCAATTTGATATTTTTTCCCTCTCCATAATTTTTTCTATTGTTAAAACATTGTTCTACATAGAATTACATGTAACTGTTTCTAATTATTTCTATTTTTAAATTTTCAGTTTTGAACATCAATTTTAAAAGGATAATTGTATTATTTATTTATGAAAGTTAAGATTGGTAAAAGTTCTTTTTTAAATAGTCTTCTGTTACTCCCAAATTCCTAATTTATCCCTCCCCTGAACGTTTCATTTCCCCTTTGGTAATCATAAGTTGGGCTTCCCTGGTGGCTCAGATGGTAAAGCGTCTGCCTACAATGCGAGACCTGGGTTCAATCCCTGGGTCGGGAAGATCCCCTGGAGAAGGAAATAGTAACCCACTCCAGTACTCTTGCCTGGAGAATCCCATGGACCGAGGAGCCTGGTAGGCTATAGTCCATGGAGTCGCAAAGAGTCGGACACGACTGAGCAACTTCAATCATAAGTTAGTTTTCTACATTTGGGAGTAGCATAAATATACTACTACATATAAAATAGATAAACAACAAGGATCTCCTGTATAGCACAAGGAACTATACTGAATATTTTGCAATAACCTATGTGAGAAAAGAATCTGAAAACCTATATGTGTATATATATATACATATACATACGTACATACATATATATATATATATATATATGAATCACTTTGCTGTATGCCTGGAACTATCACAACATTGTAAATCAATTATATTTCAATAAAAAAAAATTTAAAGTCCTCTAAAATAAAATGTGGTAATTTTATGTGTCATTTCTGGTTCTAAATACCAAAACTGTAAATGTGCATGTATTATTTGATCCCTCTATTGTACTTACAGGAATGTTTCTTAAAGAGATAATCCCATAAGTGGACCAAAATGACTGTACAAGGATGGTCACTGCAGCACTGTGGCACATTTTTTAATAGATAAAAACTGCAAATGATTAAAATTTTTATTAAACTGTGTTAATATTTATACAATAAAATGTGACAAATCCATTTAAACATAAAGAAGTTGTTCTTTGACATGGGAAGATATTTATGGTATATTGCATATATTTTTCAAATAAAAAATGAGATTGCAAAGAGTAATGTAAGTACAGTATGATCTTATTTAGATCATATTAGATAAGTGTGTGTTGTATGTGTGTGCATGCCCACATGCATGCAAGAATAGGGAGACAGAAAGATAGAGATATATAAAGATTTAGAAGGACCTTCACCAAAATATTAACAGAGGGTTATACATCAACTGAAAGATGAGACTTCTGGTGATTTTGGCTTTTCTTACTTTATTTTGTTTATTTATTATTTAAAGTTACTTTTCACTGAGGGAAATAAAAGAGGCAGAAGAGGTGTTAATAAAAGAGAACCAGGATAAATGGCTGAAAAACCTGGAGGAGATGATATTATGGAATTAATCAAGAAGAGAAAATTAATGAAGATGTGGTGGGGCCATGGTTGAATAGATGAGTTATTTTATTGGCAGTTGTAGTGCTCATTACTTCTAGTTTTATGCATCAACTACTAAAACCCTGGGGCTTCCCAGGTGGTGCAGTGGGAAAGAATCTGCCTGCCAATACCAGGAGACATGGATTCAATACCCAAGTTGGGAAGATACCCTGGAGGAGGCAATGGCAACTCACTCTAGAATTCCTGTCTGGGAAATCCTATGGACAGAGGAGCCTCTTAGACTACAGTCTATAAGGTCACAAAGAGTTGTACACGGCTGAGCATGGGCAATAAAACTCGATTTCTCTGACAACCTCAAGTTCAAATCCTACCTCTTCCTTGTAGAGCTGACCGACCATGCACCTCCCCTATGAGAGTTTTCCTCTTTGAAATTAAGGCAAAAATATTCTGTTTCATTAAAATTCAGTAATTGTGTACCTCCTTAAATTGCCTCCATGAATGCTTTCATCTGTCACTTAAACAGTACATCATTAAGCTACCACTTCTGGAGAGCTCTACCATTGCCAGGAACATTCTCAGTGTTTTACAGACTTTTCACTCTTATCATGATCTGATGAGGTCAGATTTATTATCCCATTTTTATACAGTAGACTCAGAAAATCTTGCTGAGGTCACAGTGTCAGAGCTGGAATTCAAACTCATTAAGTTTCCAAATCTCATGTTTTTAACAGCTATACAGTATTGCATTTGCATGTATCTGTTGTTTTCCTCAATTAGAAACAACAGATAATCTCCTTAAATATATATCTCTACACTGTTCCTAATTCCTAACCAAGTGATAGACATTTTTTACCTATTATAATATAGTTATTTTTGAAATGAAAAGTTTTTTCTAAAAAACTCTTTCTATAAATGATATCTCAAAAATTTTATGACACTGCATATGATATGGAAATGCATGAGGGAAAATAGTTCAATTACTAGTGTCACATTTAAACTTTTGTAAAAGTTAACTGTTCATTTTATTTATATCAATAATGCCAGTTCATTGGTATATTTAAGTAACTGAAGCTTTTCATAAATGAATCTCTTTCACTTTCTATTTCACAATAAGGACTCAGGCTTAATCAATCTGATTTATGCCAACATTAAATATCAGATCTTGCTTAAACCAACAGTGATTATCCTTTATAACATTAAATATAAAAGCAAGACACCTTAGAATTAGCCTGATAATTTTAGTTCCTGCTGTGGCCTTGGAAAATGTTTAATTATTAGCTCTAACATAAAATCTTATTTCAATGTATAGTATAGAAATATTTATTGCAGTTAAAAGCAAATATGGACCTTGGCTCTGCCTTAGCCAATATTTATTCCCCCAGGTAAATAAATTTTAGTATTTACCTGAGTAGGAGTCAAGATCTATTTGCTGTAAGTCTAGGACATCTCACGTAATCCCACACCAGATGGACACACATTAGCCAGTGACTAATACATTAGTGCTTCCCAGGTGATGTCAGTGGTAAAGAACCTGCCTGCCAACTTGGGTTCAATCTCTGGATCAGGAAGATCCCCTGAGATAGGAAATGGCAACCCGCTCCAGTGTTCTTGCCTGGAAAATCTCATGGATAGGAGGGCCTGGCCGGCTACAGTTCATGGTGCTGTGAAGAGTCAGACATGGCTGAGCCACTGAACACCCTACCTAAAGTGTGTGCTGTGTTAAGTATGGGGCTTCCCCAGCGGCTCAATGCTAAAGAATCCACCTGCAACGCAGGAGCCACAGGAGATGTGGGTTCAGTCCCTGGGTTGGGAAGATCCCCTGGAGAAGGAAATGGCAACCCACTCCAATATTCTTGCTTGGAGAATCCCATAGACACAGGAGCCTGGAAGGCTACCTAAACACCCTACCTAAAAAATCACAATAATTCAATTAAAATTGTTAAAATACTTTCCACTTTCAAAATCCTAACTATGGGTCAAAATGAATGTGTTCTTCCTCTGTGGGTGTCTCTCCCTCGGTCAAACAAAATCACAAAACCTCAAACACAGAAAACAGAAACACATCAAGCTAGGAGGGTATAAAAAGGGCATGAAAACGTATGTTTACAGTGTTTCTCTACTGCACATTCCTTTTTGTTCAGATTTCAGTTTGACCTCTGACCAAAGAAACAAGAGTGTTTCTTTGCAGGACAGCAGTGTAATACTTTGCTTTCTGACAGTGAACACATTTTTACATTTAGAAGAGTCATTGTTCTGACAACACTCCTAATATCTGGGGAGAGGAGAGCAGGAGCCCAGGACTGAGATCCTTGGGGCTGGGGAAGTAGAGGGCAGCTGGCTTCATGCAGGAAGCAAGGTTGCAGTATCTTGCTTCAGGCAGTGTTTTTTTGGACATAAGAGAACACCAAACCCTTATCCCTGGAAACCATATTTCCAGCAAATAGTCTGCAGCTCTTCTACCAGTGTTTATCATATGCATATTCTAGTATTCAGTGCTTAAGGGAAAAAAGCAATTCCGTAGAGAAAGTTAGCTGTGCCCTGTTCTCATGTGTGAGCATGCAGCAAAGCAAACAGATGAGTTTGGATAAATGAAAATCAATACACTCGAAAAGGCCTCTTTCATTCAATTGATTCAAGCTCATTGGGTAATAGCACAGCAGAATGTGAAATGGTGTTAACGTGGCCCTGGCATAAATCCCATTTACAGGAAATACAGTGACTAAAGTGGATAAAAGCATGAGGGGATTTAATGAACCATAATGAACTCTTTACCTGGACCTTTATAAATGCTTTTAATATGGTCTTATCACCATATCGTTTGAACCTTCAATGAGGCAAGATAACCCCTTATGGTATGTATGCTATTTTTCAAAATCTAAGAAGTCAGAATAACAAACTGTTATTCTCTTTAAAGTTAAGAAACCCTGACTGCTAAAGCCGGAAGGATCTTATTTATAGAAGTCAAAACGTAAGTCACCAGGGGCGTCATTTATCGCTTAGGGTCACACAGCAACTTGGTGGTCAACAATTCACCAGAAGTCAGGCAATACACAGCGCAGTGCACGTTTTCTCTACAAGTCAGCTGGGAGATGATGGCATTGTCAGTGTGCGGACAGCTGCCAACACCGGGGGAGGCTGTGAATAGGAAACGAGGCTACAAGAGAGCCCAGCTAGCTGGTTCCTAGATCAGATTCTCTCAGCACAGCTAAAACTTTTTGGAATTCTGATAAAGAAAAAAACATTTTTTTTTTGACCTCGTAAGTCTATTTATAGGAATCCATCTTGCAAAAGCAGCCCCCATATGTACAGACATTGCTTTAAATGAGGGTGCTCATTCTGGTATTGCTTATAATAGCAAAACGTATAATGCAAAAGACCATCCAAAGGGTCGGGGCAGGTAAGTGATTCTAGGATGTCTGCACAGTTATGAAGCTGCTAACAAACACATCAAGGGTGATTTATATGTACGGTCATGGGGAGATGTCCAGGATGCACGTTCAGATATAAACAACCAGATATATACATAAAATAACAGAATACGCAGAATGGTGCTTCTTATACTGAAAAATAAAAACCTTGTACGTGTTCCTGATACGTCTCTTACTCTACTCTCTTCTTCCGACTATGTCATACTTCTGAATATGGAGCGAGGGAGGGTTTTGAGGAACAGAGAAATGGAGTATGTTCTTATAAGCCTGGAGGAACATATTTCAGTAACTCTATTATTTTTGTAAAAATGATAATTCATTATGATGTAACATACTGTCTATGAGTATGGTCTTGGGAGTCAGAAAAACAGAATTTTGAATTCTAACTCTGTTTCTCAGTAATGGTGTGATCCTGGGAACACTTCTTTAGTCCCTGACTCTCTATTTCCCTTTCTATAATATGATAGTGATGATAACCTTCTCAAAGTTTGGGTGTACAAGCTAAATGAATTTTTCTATGTCAAACACCAGGCATAGTACTTGACAAATAACCCTCAACAAATGGTAACATCTATAATTGTGGTTATGCTTGCTGTTGTTGTTTTTAGTGGCAAAGTCGTGTCCAACTCTTTTGTAGCCCCTTGGACTGTAGCACACTGGGCTCTTCTGTCCGTGGGATTTTTCAGGCAAGAATACTGTAGTGGGTTGCCATTTTCTTCTCCAGCGAACCTTCCTGACCCAGAGATCAAACCTGCGTCTCCTATGCAAAAGGTACCTCCTGCATTGCAGGCAGATTCATGACCACTGAGCCAAGTGGTTGTGTTTATAAACATTCAAATTAAATAGAAAAGTACCAAGAAGAAAGGACGAATCAACTAAATTCAACCACCAAGTTTCCCTCTGTTATTATCTGATGTGTGCTTTAAAAAAAAATTATTTATTAACTGCTATACAACCTACTCTTTTTATTTATAATATTCTGTAGACTTTTCCCCATGTCTATATAATAAGCTATAGCTATATCATTTTAACAGCGTAACTATATCCCATTGGAAAATTGCATGCAGTATAATTTATTTAATCAGACCCTTATTGGTGCACATTAGAGCTGAATTCAATTCTTCCCTATCATAGATTTGACCACAATGAACATTCTTGTGGGAACATTTTCTCACACTTGTGCACGTATCTGGAGGAGGGGAATTACAATAGCTGGAAATGCTTGGGTGAGATGGTATTCCTGTTAAAGAAAACAATGTGAACTAGAATTGAGAGGAAGAAAAGTTCCTAAGGGAACAATGAAAAGTTTCTTTCCAGATCATGGAGTTTGGCATTTCTTTAACAGGCAATGGGGAGTTGCTGAAGATTTCTGAACCAGGCAATACCATGATCAGAGCCAGGTTTTAGGAAGGTTGAGCTGGAGGTTGTGGGGAGACTGGATGCAAGGAGGGAGAGAGGAAAGGAGTGGGTGTCTGTTAGGACCCCATAGAAGCAGAGAAAGCGTGAGTTCATGAGAGCTCAACATTAATGAGAGTTAATGAGAGTGATGATGGTGGAAGTGGAAGGTGACAGGTTCCACTACCTGCAGGGCACAAGCAATGGAGGCTTTTGCAATATCCTGTTGGTCTCTGGCAAGAGGGAAGATCCATTCTGCAGTTGCTGTCTCTCCATCAGAGCAGGAGCCCAGGGCGAGGGCGGGGAGGTTGTTCCCTAGACTGCTAACAGCGGCACCTCTGGGGGTGAAATCGCAAATGGATTCCATATTGCCCTTTATATTTCTCTGTAATTGAAATTTTCTACAGTGAATGTATATCATCTTTATTTGGAAAGTAGTTACATCTACTTATTCTATAAACATTTAAAAAATAGAGATAAACATAAAATAGAAACTAGAAGGATCCTCTCCCTCCCATTTTCTCACCAGCATCTTCCAGTGAATCACACTTAAGAGGCGGGTATATTAATTTCTGGATACTTGTCTTATATATTTTCATATATGTAAAAGACATATTTATTATTTTTACAAATATGGGATCCTTCTAAACAGTCATTGTTTGCTACTCTGTTTATTTGAGTGCTTTCTTTTCAGTGGCTGCAGTGTATTCCATGGCACGGGCTTGGGTGACTGGGAGAATGGTAATATTCTCAACAGAGGCAAAGCAATGGAAAAAATAAGTAATAATGGAGGGAAAATGAGCAGTTAGTGGTTGACATCATGAGGCTGAATATCCAGGTGGGTAGCTAAAAGATGAAGGTATGAAAAAAGCCTTTAAAAAAAGGAGAGAGACAGTTTTAAGAGACAGGTACACAGAATGGGTCCTTGAAGGCAAAGAGAGAATTCCAGTTATAAAGATAGGCTTGTTAGCCAAGCTTCATGATGTGCTCAGCAGAGTGCTGACCTCTGATCCCAGAGATCAGTACTTCTGAGTTAGAAGAGCTGGCCTGGAACTTTCTGCTGTTTGCAAATGTATATAGCCCTCAAGTTCCATGAACTTCCTCAAATTGGTCAAATTGCAGAATGTCCATGAAATTCATATTATTAACATGGAGTTCCTTTACCCTCTGTGGAATAATGTCCTACAACTTACTGTTTCAACATGGCAGAGGACCACTGCAGATTGTCTCTCTAGTCTAAACTAGCATGCATGAAGACCCCTTCCCAATTAGTCTCAGCCAAATGTTCCAATCTTATCTCCAGACACTTTGCCCCATAAACCTTGCTTATAACTCCCAAACACAAAATGATAGTGACCAATCATCCCAGTTTTTACAGGACTGAGCAGGTCCTGGGACGTGGGGCTTCTGTTTTGAAATAGATGCAGTCTTGGGCAAGCTGCATCTGTTTGCCTGGGACTAAGGCAAACTGTGTCACTTTCCTGGTGGCTCAGATGGGAAAGTGCCTGCCTACAATGCGGGAGACCTGGGTTTGATCCCTGGGTCGGGAAGATCCCCTGGAGAAGGAAATGGCAACCCACTGCAGCATTCTTGCCTGGAAAATCCCACGGATGGAGGAGCCTGGTAGACTACAGTCACGGGGTCGCAAAGAGTCGGACACGACTGAGCATCTTCACTTTCACTTTCAAGGCAAACTGGGACAAGTTGAACACCCTACCAAATACAATTGACCCTTTGTGCTTCTGTTCACTCACAGATGCTGCGTCCTTTGTCTGGACTGTCCTTGGAGTCCTTCTCTACCAAGTGAATATCTATTAATTCTCCAAGATCCATCCTAATCCTTCTTGGGGTTCCTTTTGCTCAGCTTTCCTAGGTGAACTTATTTGATCCTTCTCATATCTGTGTTGGTCATCTCCATTTCTTTGTGTCACTAACATACCTTGATTTTCTTTTGGGGGCTTTACATGGTTTGGATGGATATGACTCCACTCATCTTCAGGGGTGGGTGGGTCCTGGTGGGCTTAAGCCAATCCAAGGATTCCATCCTCAGGCACACCAACTATTCAAACAAAGGCAAAGGAGAGAGTAAGAATTCTGAAACTTATGGAGAACTACTAGAAGCTTCCTCTTGCTACATTTGGATGAAGTAGTAAGAAGTTGTAAAGACTAGAACTGTGGATGGTATATTGTAGCCTCAAGAATGGTGCAAAAGTTGATGCGGGATCACCATGAAGCCTTAATCCTATCTTGTATTATTTTGCTAGGGTTGCCATAACAAAAGAAGTTTAAGCAATGGGAATTTATTTTATCACAACATGGAGGCTAGAAACACGAGATCAAGTATCAGCAGAGTTTATATCTTCTGAGGTCTCTCTGACTTGTAGATGGCTATCTTCTCCTTGTGTTTTCATATGGTCCTCTCTCTATATATATGTTTGTGTCCTAATCTGCTCTTCTGAAAAGGACACCAGTGAGATTGAGCAGGATTCACCCATATGACCTTACTTTAACTTAACCCCCTCTTTAAAAACTGTGTCTCCAAAAACAGTCACATTCTAGGTACTAGGAGTTAGGATTTCAACATATGAATTTGTGGGAGACACAATTCAGCCCATAACATACCAGCCTCATGGAAAGAAGAGCAGAAAGATAAAGAGAAGCCAGAACCTTTGTCATACTTTGAGCTGCTGAGTCCATTCTCATCTTGGATCAGAAATATCTGTTTTAGTTACATAAGCCGATAGATTTGCTATTTGGGATACCCTGAGTTTCAGTTTTACTTTGTGTCATTTGCATTGAAGTATGCCTATGTGATGGGCTTCCCTGGTGGCTCAGAGGTTAAAGCCTCTGCCTGCAATGCGGGAGACCTGGGTTCGATCCCTGGGTCGGGAAGATCCCCTGGAGAAGGAAATGGCAACCCACTCCAGTATCCTTGCCTGGAGAATCCCATGGACGGAGGAGCCTGGTGGGCTACAGTCCACGAGGTCGCAAAGAGTTGGACATGACTGAGTGACTTCACTTCACTTCATGCCTATGTGATACAGCTTTGTCACATTTTTTGGTTATATGGCACTTTCCACTTAGTATTATACCTTGTTCAGAGGTCAACCTACTGTACTTAGTTGTGTCTAAACTTTTTCAGGCAAGGGCTATATTATTCATATCTCTTATCTCCAGCCCCATAGCAGGTACTTGGTGATGTCTATCAAATGAATAAACACAGATTAGCATTTTGAGCAGGAAGCCTGGAAGAGCAAGACTAAGAAATGCTCCTCTCAACTTTCATTTTATTCATTTTATTAACTTTTTTGATTAGTGTTTTCTGGGCCATAACGTTAAAATGGCTGCAATTAAATCACTGAGCTTTGATCTCAGCATTATAAAACCATTGTTGGGCCCTGGAGACAGTACCTGGGAAAGGAGCAATCAGAAGCGCAGGACCACTAAGGTGGTAGAAAACGCAGGAAGAGCAAAAATGATTGATACTGTGTTTGCAGAAATAAAAAATGTGCCTTCACTACATTTTGCATAATAAAAAAAGGTGAGAAGAGAAACTTACAATTATCCTCTTTGAATTGTCAAATATATGTGTAATTTTAGATGCCAAAGTTTAGAACAATGATGAATAATATGCTAATAGAAATCACATAAAGGTATTCAATAAAAACACAGAAGTACACATGAAGAGGTATGTTAAAGTGCATTTTTATAAAAGCTCTTTTTTCATCAGAGCATAATCTCAGGGAAATGCCTGTGTTTCCCAGGGAAAAGGTAGAATCCTCAGGATTGTGGTTTTTCATTCCAAAGCCAGATAAAAGAATAGTTTTACTTTTCTCCCTTCCAACTTTCTAGCCGTATGGATTAAAGATTAATTCCCAAATGGCATTTCACCATCATTTATTGTGTTAAAATGTCATGAACTGTTCTTCTTTGGTGTACAAGTTCTCTGAACAATTACCTTCCTGTATTTTTCCACTGAAGGTAAGTTTGGCTTCAATCCATGAAACTCTTTTACTACCTATTACAAAAAGCTATTACCACCATCCCAAACCATTAACTCTTTTTTTTTAAAGCCAGTTCATCTGTTATGAGGCTGAACTAAATGTATAACTTTTGACAATCACCTATGCTGAGTCCAATTACTCCCTTATTCTTTGTTTCCGGGAGCCTGGGAAGAAAAAAAGCCCATGGACCGTTCTTGTAATACCTTCTGCTACCTAGCATGCCTCGTGAGATTGTCCTCCTGAGCTATGCTCTTCTCTTGACTTGGGAAGAGGTAGCTGAATGCATATTCATGGGAGTGTACTCTGGGGACAGAGGGAGGCCTGGGAAGAAGGAAATCTTTTTCAGGAAAGGGATGCATGTGAGGCAGGTTGACCATCTCTTCCTGAGAAAGGACACCCATTGGGAAGGACAAGAGGGGTGTCACTGGATTAGTGCCACAATCACATGGGCACATTTGCATGATAACAACTCATGATGATTTAATATTATTTTTTCTTTTATGTTTCTTATGGATTATTTCTTTAGAACTCTGCATCATGGTAAAGTACTTTAAATTCCCTATAAAGAAGATACCATCGAAAGTTTTAGTTAAGCCAGTTTTGAGGTTTAAAACATACTTGCTAGCAATTGTTAATGTATTTTTTCCCTTTGGCATTGCATATTTTTCTTAATGATACGATTCTGTTGAATCAACATGATACATGACATTTTAAATTAGATATTAATCAAATTTAACATTCTCTTTACAGCCTCACCCCTTCCCTTCAGCAAAGGATCTTCCACAAGACCTTCCCTCCCTTATCCAACCAACTTATACTTGCTTATTAGATTAATTCTCTCAAAGTACAACACCAGTTTTGTAACCTCCCTATCACTAGAAGATATATATATATATATATATATATATATAATGGAAATAACACATATGCAATAGAAAACAACAATTACTAAAAATGTGAAGACAGATATTCATCATATTTCTACACCAGGATATCACTTTCTACATTTAACATGCATCATTAGCACAACTCACAAATTCTTTCTGATTTGTTTATAATGATACTCAATTAGATAAGCTATTATTCTTGGCAATCTCCTACTTTTAAAAAGCAGCATTCCCTAATGAGAAAGCTGAGCTAATTACAGGCATGTCAGAACCCATGTCTAGAATTTCTCATCATCTCTTATTCTAAAAATATCATATATTTTTTGAGACAAAGCAAATAGTGGCATCTATATGCTTATTTAATTTTTGGCAGAAATTTTTATTTCAAAAGCATCCCAAATCATAATTGTATTGAGGGTTTTATTTTGCAACTTTAATTATATAAATTCAGGTCAATAAATATATAGTGTATAAGACAACATTATTTTGCTTTTAACAACCCCTCCTGTTATGGCTATGTGCTTCTATAAAACCTTTTATTAGATATCATGATCTTAAAAAATTTTCTACTTAACTATATGTTTATCTACTCATATTCAAAATTACTATATATCATAATATTTTGAGACTTCTAAGGCCAGGTCAGAATGACTAACAGGTTTTGGGCAGAAAACCAAATCAAGAATTTAATGAATTATTTTATGACATGGGAGTCTCTTGCCCTTTTAATCTCTCATCTCATTCTGAATATATATTAATAATTTTCCTAATTAATAATTTTCATGTGCTATTCTGCCCCCCTGCCCCAGTGATTTAGTTTATTCATTCATAAGTATATTGAGTCATAAGTATATTGATTCATAAGTATATAGTTACCTATTACATGTGAAAAACACAATATGTGAAAGTGCTTTCCACTTTATTTTGTAGCAGGATCTTCTCAATGTGAATTTTTGGATAGGAAAATAATATAGTGTGCTCATTGGGAAGACTATTTTAGTAACCATATTTAGAAGGGGTCTCTAAAGCAAGGAACTGGAAAAGGGAGACTAAACCAAAATAAGGGTGAAGAGGCCATTAAAATAATCCAAAAGGAGGAAATTGTAATGCAACAATAATGATAAAGTTAATTTGCTGAGTATTTATCATGTGCTAGGTCCCCATGAATTTACTAGTTTAATACTCTCAACCACCTTATGAGGTATCTCCCATTTCATAGAGAAGGAAACTGAGGCAAAGTGAGGTTAAGTAACTTGACTACAGTCACATAGAGGGTAAATGGCAGGGTCAAATCCCAACACAGTGAGTTGGCCACCAGACTCTGCACTAAAGAAATACTCTGTTTTCACAAGCAGAGGATTCATAGAGAGTCTCTCCATTAACTGCTGTATATAAACATACCATTTTAATTGTGAACAAAGATTACACTCTTCACAGGACGGAGAGAGTGGAGCTGAGATTTCCTATAAGACCACTTTTCACAGAGATTTTTTCTGGGGCATAAGGCATTTAGTTGGTTATGAGTTTGGGCTCATCTTTCCAATTCAGAGTATGAAAACTCCCAGTATCCACACAAATGAAAAGATCAATTTATCTGATTTTCTCTAAAATGAAGTCCATTATTCTATCTTACTGTTCTCTCAACATAGAGAAAAAGCACAGAAATACTTTTACTCTTTATGTTAAACAATTTATTTAAGTCCCAAGATATTCATCCAAGTTAAATAGAGAGGCAAACCATACGGCAACATCATTCAAATCCTGCCGCCAGACAATCCAACAAGCTCTAGTGGAGGGCAGATGAGCGAGTGGTGGCGGAGTGTGATCAGTCATCCCAAGCTGGTCCTGAAGACATCTGATCAGAGTGAAAAATTCCATTAAGTTATTTTATTAGGTTGAAGCTATATCTGAGTGGTCATTTCAGAGACAGGCTCAGCTCAGCTGGTATAGCCCGGGCGAACAGACAAACCAGAAACACTCACTAATAATGGCACTGCTATCTTGCCCAGAAATAAATCCATGCATCTATGGGTACCTTATTTTTGACAAAGGAGGCAAGAATATACAATGGGGCAAAGACAGCCTCTTCAATAAATGGTGCTGGGAAAACTGGACAGCTACATATAAAAGAATGAAATTAGAACACTTCTTAACACTATTCATAAAGACAAACTCAAAATGGATTAAAGACCTAAATATAAGACCAGAAACTATAAAACTCTTAGAGGAAAACATAGGCAGAACACTCAATGACATAAATCAAAGCAAGATCCTCTATGACCCATCTCCTAGAGTAATAGAAATAAAAACAGAAGTAAACAAGTGGGGCCTGATTAAACTTAAAAGCTTTTGCACAGCAAAGAAAACTTGAAGCAAGGTGAAAAGACAACCCTCAGAATGGGAGAAAATAATAGCAAATGAAACAACTGACAAAGGATTAATTTCCAAAATATACAAGCAGCTCATATAACTCAAAGCCAGAAAAACAAATAACCCAATCAAAAAGTGGGGAAAAGACCTAAACAGACATTTCTCCAAAGAAGACATATAGATGGCTAACAAACAAATGAAAAGATGCTCAACATCACTCATTATTAGAGAAATGCAAATCAGAACTACAAAGAGATATCACCTCACACCAGCCATCATCAAAAAGTCTACAAACAATAAATGCTGGAGAGGGTGTAGAGAAAAGGGAATGCTCTTGCACTGTTGGTGTGAATGTAAATTGATACAGCCACTATGGAAGACGGTATGGAGATTCCTTAAAAAACTAGGAATAAAACCACCATATGACCCAGCAATCCCACTCTTAGGCATATACCCTGAGGAAACCAAAACTGAAAAAGACACATGTATCCCATTGTTCATTGCAGCACTATTTACAATAGCTAGAACATGGAAGCAACCTAGATGTCCATAGAAAGATGAATGTATAAAGAATTTGTGGTACAAATACACAATGGAATATTACTCAGCCATAAAAAGGAACACATTTGAATCAGTTCTGATGAGGTGGATGAACTTAGAATCTGTTATACAGAGTGAAGTGAGTCAGAAAGAGAAAGATAAATATCATATTCTAACACATATAAATGGAATCTAGAAGAATGGTACTGAAGAACTTATTTACAGGGCAGCAATGAGAAACAGACATAGAGAATAGACTTACGGACACGGGGAGAGGGGAGGAGAGCATGAGATGTATGAAAAGAGTAACATGGAAATTTACATTACCATGTGTAAAATAGATAGCCAGTGGGAATTTGCTGTATGTCTCAGGAAACTCAAACAGGGACTCTGTATCAACCTAGAGGGGTGGGATGGGGAGGGAGATGGGAGGGAGGCTCAAAGGGGAGGTGTATATGTATACCTATGGGTGATTCAGGAGAAGGCAATGGCACCCCACTCCAGTGCTCTTGCCTAGAGAATCCCAGGGACGGGGGAGCCTGGTGGGCTGCAGTCCATGCGATAGCTAACAGTCGGACACGACTGAGCGACTTCACTTTCACTTTTCACTTTCATGCATTGGAGAAGGAAATGGCCACCCACTCCAGTGTTCTTGCCTGGAGAATCCCAGGAACGGCAAAGCCTGGTGGGCTGCCGTCTATGGAGTCGCACAGAGTCGGACACGACTGAGGCGACTTAGCAGCAGCAGCAGCATGGCTGATTCACATTGAGGTTTGACAGAAAACAACAAAATTATGTAAAGCAATTATCTTTCAAAAAAAAAATTAATTAAAAAGAAAAAAATGATGGCACTTCCGCCCCAGGCTGACTGCAGCCCTAAATGTCTGTCCTCAACTTCCTCCCTACTCAAGAACCAGGAAGTCTCATGGCCCATCCTGCCACTGGGGGTGCTGTTCTCCCCAATCTGGCCTACAGGCCTCTCAGCACTGGCTACCTTTGCCTTGAGGCATCTGGGGTGTGATAGAAAAATAAACTCCATGTGATATATGAACACTGGTCATTTTCATTACCCTTACTCATGTGTCACCTTGACAAGTCACATGGTCTTGCTGAACGTTAGTCTGGGCAGCGAAGAGATGCTTAGTTGCTCAGTCCTGTCCGACTTTGCAACCCCACAAACTATAGCCCCCCAGGCTCCTCTGTCCATGGGATTCTCTAGGCAAGAATATTGGAGTAGGTTGCCATTTCTGATGCCAGGTCATCTTCCCTGGCCCAGGGATCCAACCCAAGTCTCTTGTCTCTCTTGCATTGGCAGGCAGTTTCTTTAGCACTAGCACCACCTGGGAAGCTAAGAAATGCTTATCTCCAAATCACAGGGCACTAACAAAATGTCTTTTTCTTTTTCTCTTAAAATAGCTTGAGTTGTTTCTACCTATTTTGTGACCCTCACTTGATTTGTATACTTTTCTAAGATATTGCTAAACAGTACTTTAAAGGGTCTTGCAAATTGTAAAGTGCAATGCCAGGCATTATTATTATTGCCTTGTCTGTCTTCCTGTTTAGCCAAGGTCCTCCAGTGAGAGGAGTCTTCAGGTGGCTCACCCATGGTCTTGACACTCAACTACATAGAAACATTAAACATCTGCATTTAGCATCCAGCTACAGTTGAGTCCTTAGACCAATACCCTGGGTCTAGGTGAAAAATGCATCCCACCCTACTAATTACACTCCGCAAGAAATCACAGGAGGAAGATAGTAGAAGCTTTTACTAATTCCTGTCCTGCTAAGGGAAAAGAAATCCAAGGAAGAAGTCAGATTTATTTTATCTTGTTTCCCCTTAAGTGGAATATACCTGGCTTTCACCTGCTGAACCCCCACCCTTACTAAAGTATCTTGCCCCATAGTTTTAAAGTGGAGGAAGAATTTAAAATATATCTGCGTTAGTCAGAAATTTTACAAACAGCATAATCTATCATAAGAGAATCTTTTACATAGTTCTTGCCCTCACAATTTAAATACGCGATTCCCTCTTCAGTAATCTTGCCTGGAGAGTCTCATGGACAGAGAAGTCTGGCGGGCTACAGTCCATAGGGTTGCAAAGAGTTGGATATGACTGAAGTGATTTAGCACGCACTCTTAACAGGATTCTACCTCTAATTTGCTGTATGACCTTGGACTAACCCCTGTCTTCTCTGGGCCTCAGTTTTTACATATTTAAGATGAAACAGCTGGGCTTTGAGGTTCTTGCTGTCTCCATCTCTGATTCGTTATTGAAGATGTTGAACATGGGGAAGACCAAGACTTCCTGGGCCCAAAGTGATTCCAAACTTATAAATGTGAAAAAAGTAAAAATAAGCTAAAAGCTGACATTTAGGCCCATAAAAATTTTATTGTAGCCCACTATAGGAAACACTTTGCCCACTATCATTAACTATGAAGCCCCCACCCTCTTCCCAAATGACTCTCCAAACTGGAGAGTCAGATTTAGCCTTGCCCCCGCCATCCTCCTCTTTACTGCTTCTTGAGCCCTAGTGATCCTGCTGCCATTTGAATTGGTCTTCCTGGGATTTGGCATCAGGACTGGTATTTTAAGTGCTGAGCAAGTTGCTCTTAGGACTCACCTATGTTGTAATAATCGATTTTGCCCTCCACAACCAACAAAGATACAAGGTGGTTTGTCACCAACCTCACTTCAAGTCCAGGTTATAACTCGGCTGGAACAACCTCTAACTTAGTGGTTTTCAACCATGGCTACCTATTAAAATTATATAAGTAGCTTTGAAAAATTCTAATGCTCAAACTGTACTCCAGAGCTAGTATATCAGAATCTTTCTTTGGAGGTGGGGCCCAGGCATATTTTTTTTTCAAGTTGCCCATGTGGTTCCAGTGTGCAACTAACATTGGGGACCACTGCCTTCTACGAACCTTCCATGTACTAAGTGAGATGAAATGGTAGAATTCTGAAAGCCCAAGAGGTTACTGGCCAAGGGCAAAGAGGCCTGGAATTGTCAAGACCTGAAAATACGGTGGCCTGGCTGAGCTCAAGGTCAGGGCCATGGAGCACATGTAGCTTGATTCAGAAGTAGGATTCCTGAAATGATGGGCAGGGTAGAGCAGGACACTCCAGAGTAGGGGCATATGCTGGATCAGCACTCAGAGGATAAGAACCAGAGAGGCGAGCAAGGCTTCAAGGATGAGCAGAGGCTTGAAAGCCTGAAGGTCAGAGTAGGTGATGCGCTAGGGAACTGGCCAGAGGAGCAAGGATCAGGCACTCAGTCAAAGGGTCTGGGTTAGGAATGCAGGCTTGGGGCCTCCATATGAGCACAGTAATGAATATGTATGGGATGATCTGTGTTTGCAATTTGCTTTCACATCCCTTTATTTTATTTAATTACTCTCTAACACAGGCAAGGCAGACACAATTATAATGCCCACTTTCTAGATGAGAAAAACAAGGCTTAAAAATGTCTAATAGCTTCTTTGAGGTCATAGAGCAAAAAGTAAGCAGCAATAAAGACGGCTTTGGGGACAATATAAAAGAGCTTTTGCTTCGGTAAGGGAGGTTTCTTGTTTAGGGAAGGAACCAACTAGTACTGATGATGGTGATGACACTGATATTTAGGCTGTACTTTGCAGTTTACAGAACCTTTTCACGTTGTGGCTTACCTCCCTGGAAGCCCACAACAACCCTGCGAGGTAGGCATAGCACTGTGCAGATGAGACCCTGAGGCTCACAAATGACAGTATTTGTCCAGGGTCACCGAGTGGGTTGAAAAGCTGAGCCCTGTCTAGGTGCACACTCCCTTCTTGGTCCCATGCTGGCCCCACTTACAACTCTCCTGAGGTCTGCAAGAAGCATTGGTTGGGAGTGTCTAATGGGAATGTGGAACAAAAGATGGAGGGAAAGCAGCTACTGACTCATAGGTCTTATACTGATGCGACTCAGTTGAAATCTTTGTCCCCAGTCCGATTCAGAAGCCAGCTCAGTGTGGCAAGGTTTACAAAGTTAATTAAGGAAAAGCATGGTTTTTCTTTTTAAAGAACACTGAGCTAAATTCTAGCAGTTTAATTTGTCATCTAATATTTTGGGCTTCTGAGGTGGCTCTGTGGTAAAGAATCCACCTGCCAGGGCAGGAGAGGTGGTTTTGATCCCTGGGCTGGGGAGATCCCATGGAGGAGGAAACTCAGTCCAATATTTTTGCCTGAAAAATCCGATGGATGGAGGAGCCTGGAGGGTTACAGGCTGTAGGGCCACAAAGAGTCCACAGAGTCAGACATGACTGAGCGACTGAGGATGTATCTAATATTTTACTAACTTTCTTTATGCATTTACAAATTTTCTCTTGCATTGGCAAAGGATCAAATCTGTTACAAGAGATACTTCAATAGGTTTTGTTTTTGCTTTTGTTTTTTTTAGCCTTATTGCCTTGGCTTAATGAAGTTAGAGCATTTTGGTGAAATAATTATATACAATGTAGACCTTGAATACTTCTTTTTATAATTATCTTCATAATAAGATCAAGAAAGCTGGGATTCTCCTTTCTGGAAGGAGGAAAATGTAAATTTATTTGAAGGTCAAAATCTAACCCCTTTTTCAGTATCCACCTTAATCCCACCTGCTCCTCACATTTCTCAGATATCCACCTCTGGATAGGCTCTTCTCAGCTCTCACAGTACTTTGCTTCTGTTTTCCTTTCAGTACATTCTGCTTTATGTGACATGTCTCCATGTGAGTCTTACTTTCCCTTCTAGATTTGAACTCTCTCAGAGCAGACAGTCTTATTTATCTTTGTGTCTTCCATGGCACCAGATTGTTTGGTCAATAAACATGTGTTGACTAAGTGCTTGAACTGTTGTGAAGGGATTCAGATGTCAACTAAAAATTCTTGGATGTGAATTTTAAAGAAAATATTGATTTAATATTTTCAGATAAATGCAAAAGAAGTGGTGTAATATAACTTAGAATGAAGGTCAGTTAAAGCATAGTTAATACCTTTCTAATTGACTATGTATTTAGTGAAACCGAAAATGACAAAGTAGATATCATTATCAAACATTCACAGAGGAAATGTGTGCTCTTAAGGAGGATGGAAATAAAAAGCTGTGATTTTCATGTGGTTTATCTGCTCTCCCTGTTATTTTGGTCATAGTGGCTTTGTCTCTTACCTTTTGATATAATCAGACCAGTATCAGGAGGATTAAGAGGGGTAGAGGGTGTGTAAGCACTAACTTACAAACAAATGACCACCCATGTGTACTATAATACTTATCTTCCAGATAGAGGACAGTGTTCCTCACTGTATGCTTATATCAAAATCTCAGCTTATTACAAAGATTTAATAAAAGAAGTCCAAAATATCACAGCCATTATAAAAGTACTAAATGTGCAAAATTAGGCCTTTCGTAAGTTTTCAGATGTAATGATTTTGTTTCAGTAAAGGCTGTAAAATTTTTAGGACAATCTTAGACGAGGCCATCAGATGCAGGGAGAAAAACCACTTGGCTTGAAGATGCACTTGCAGAGCAAGCACCAATCTTCTGCTTTGACTGTATGTCTATTTGAAGAGTTTTGGAAACAGAAGCTGAAAGTGATTATGAGGGGGCATTTTACCACTATAGAAATCCAAAGCTCATGTCTTATAACAGAGGTGCTATCAAAATGTGCCTTTTGTCCTGAATCTGACTTGGCTTCCCAAAGCCCTGGTTACCAGGTGAAGTGAAGTGAAGTCACTCAGTCATATCTGATTCTTTGCGACCCCATGGACTGTAGCCTACCATGCTCCTCCATCCATGGGATTTTCCAAGCAAGAGTACTGCAGTGGGTTTCCATTTCCTGAGGAATACTAAAAATACTAGCTATGAATGGTGTCACTGCTTGTTGGAACTATGCAGTTAGAAGCATATAACTAAAGTTTCCTATCAGCATTAGAAGTGCTTCCAAAGGCATCCTTGATTTAGAGGCACTTTGTTGATCCTTAGATGCGGGCAATAGAATTCACTGATGAAATGCTCATTTCATATGCCTCATAGAGCCACTTAATTGTGAATTTATGGTATGAATCCCTTACTGTGATTTTACTGTCAATCAAAAACATGGTCACGTAGAACACTGCTGAACATGGGACAATATTTTAGCACAGGGAGGGTGAACCACTTTTAAATTAAGTAGACCGATTCACTGAACTTGAAACCTTGAAATCTGTTAATTAAAAAATGAGTCTAATCCTGCTGATAAGAAAGATGTAAAAGCTTCCTATGAAGAGGCTTTGACTCCTGCAGGTCACTAGAGGTAAGCCCTTCCCTGTCGTCCGTCCCCTCTCCTTCCCTCCTCTACAATTCCCTTCCTCTTCTTTCTCTCTCTTTTTACCCCCCCCCCACCCTTTTCCCCTTCTTTTCTCCTTGCATTCTTGCTTCATGCTTCAAGCTCACTTCAGCATCTCCATTCCACAGACAGCAATTTATTTCCCAGACTGGGAGATGGAAGTTCAACCTGTTTCTTAATGGTCAGGCTGAGAATTCCATTTCTAGTTTGAAATTCACACTCTAAACGGCATTGGACAAGTCATTTTGAAACAGGGACACTTTGGGTACATAGACTTCAGGTTCTACATGAAAATGAAATATTTGGGTTAAGTTTCATTTAATATTATGTGTTTAGTTCTTATTTTATGATCTGGAAAAATGACATACATGGGCCTTTTCTCATCCAAATAATGAAAATATCCTGTGAAGTATTATGATATATGACTGAAAAGAATTCCTACTCATGTTATTAGGGTATTTTTCTTCATTATTGCTAATGTCTTTGGTCCTATTGGAATCCTGAGCCTCATTTGCAACAGGGCACAATTAAATCACTATCGATTCCCTTTTTCATATCTTTAATAACAGGGAGGGTAAGGAAATACACTGGTCCTCACCAAGGAGACTTCCTCTCTTCTGCATGTATTACCATGTCTTTTTCCTGAGTTGTCTTTCAAATGGCTTTGATTCGGTTTACGGGCTTACATTCTTATCCAAGATCTACACACCATTTTACAAATGGAATCAAGAGAGGTACATTAGATTAAGTATTGATTTAAGTGTAAATCCATTCCTTCTTGCATCTGGGCAATGCAGAAGGGCATTGGGTTAGCTGCAGGTAAGGCCACCTTTATGCTGATGATTAAAAGCAGGGCACGGCTCTGCAAGTCAAGGGCAGCGGAAATCTGGGAGTACAATCTTGGCAGAAGACATGGGAAGGAATGGTCATGTTCTGGTTTCTTTTTTCTTTCTTATTTCAACCATCCTTTCAGAATTTGAGCTGAAAAAATAGTTTTAGATAGGGATAGACAAGGAAATTGACAGGGTTACACAGGGAATCAGAAAATCCCCATCCCATTTTTGTTGCTGACCAGGCAGGAGCAATTTCACCTCACTGAATCTTGGGTTTTTCAGCTTCATATGACAACAGTCATCCCTTCCCAGACTATTTCCACTGTGAGGACCACCTGAGTTCATGAGTGTGTAAGGATTTGTTAGAGTGGTAGAGGCTGGAGAGGAGAAAGCTTCATTGTAGCACAGGATGACATAGTCACTCTGCAAAATGGTTTTATTTCTTTGTTTGACCTCAATTTTTGTGTTTGTTATCATCAAACATGGTTCCCTGCAAAAAAAAAAAAAAATTTCTTCTGGTTTCCTGGAAAACCTTTAAAACAGGATATTCTACAGTAAATCTTAAAAATACACAACTTAATCAGCATATAAAATACAGTCTCATCAGACGTATGCCCATCCTATCCATCGACCCCCCACAATTCCCTTATGACTAATTCATTAGAGGAATAGATTGAAGAATAATGTTAAAATTCTTTTAGTTTGCCAGACCCTTACATACTCATGAGCTTATCTGATTCTCATAGCCACATCATTATGTAAAGATGATTATCTTCACTGGGAGCCGAGGAAACTGAAACTCAGAGGTTAGGTTACTCATGTCAATCATCAACAGAGCCAGGAATTGGTTTCCAATGCCCTAAACGGTTGTACAACTTCCCTTGTGGCTCAGATGGTAAAGAATCTGCCGGCAATGTGGGAGACTGAGTTTGATGCCTGGGTTGGGAAGATCCCCTGGAGAAGGAAATGGCAACTCAGTCCAGTATTCGTGCCTAGAGAATCCCATGGACAGAGGAGCCCGGCAGGCTACGGTCCATGGGGGTATAGCAAAGAGTCAGACACGACTGAGCAACTAACACACACACGCAAATGCTTGTGCATGCTAAGTTGCTTTAGTCGTGTCCAACTCTGTATGACCCTATGGACTGTAGCCTGCCAGGCTCCACTGTCCATGGGATTCTCCAGGCAAGAATATTGAATGGGTTGCTGGCCCCTCCTCCGGGCAAATTTCCTGACCCAGGGATCAGACCTGTGTCTCTTATGTCTAACTTGCTTTGGCAGGTAGGTTCTTTACCACTAGTGCCATCTGGAAAGCCCCAATGCCTTAAATAACTCTGTCTACATCCTAGTTTACCCTTGCCTGGATCCCGAAGCTCTTTACTACAACAGGACACCATGAGACCTTGATTCTCTTAAGAACAAGTAACCTTATAGTTACCTTAAAGGCCCTAGTAGCACAAAACTGACACACAGTTGAAAATGAATGCAAAAGAAAAACGCTTGAATGTGGGTAGTTGGGGGTTAGAGAGTACACATTTATACAATAAATAACATCCCCTTCACTTGTAAATTAATATGGTTTTGCAAATATGTACAAGGCAAATGTTGTGATGGCCTTATTGAGACTGGAGAACAGGGTGGGAGAGAGATCAACACAGAAATAATCCCCTGACTTATTATTTTGAGAAGGATTCTGAGAGCTCATTTAGGCTCAGTAAGAAATAGTGGTTTGTTGGTTTGATGATATCTGCCAGTTGTGTGCATGGCAGCAGGTAGCCTGAATAATGGTCCAGAAGAGTGGCCAAAAACCAAGATCCAGGAGACAGAATTTGGCCTGGAGCCAAGTTTTGCTTGGGGAGCCCAATGTTTCAAATATTTTTAAGTTAAAGATCTTTATATTCTCCAGGTTTCCCACCATCTGCACACTCCCTCTTTCTCACCCTGGCCACCCAAAACTTTTACCTGCTCCTGAAGACATTTTGGTTTATGATCCTGAGCTATAGACTAGATGCCTCGGTCTGACATTAAAACTCTTCTGCAGCTCAAATCCTACTAGGTTTATTTGCCTACTTCCCATTAATCCCTAACACAATGCTCTTCTCTGGCTTGACTTTCTCATTGCCCTATGAATATTTATTCTCACAGAAGCCAGGCTCCTGTTCCTCCCTAAATGATGATCTCTCAGACGCTCTTCAAGGCCAAGTTAAGCTCTACGTCCTCCATGAAACATTCTTAACCATTTCCTCTTATAAACAATTACAATATTCACCATTACAGTTTGTCTTTGTTCTTAATCTATACTATCTGGTGAGAGTGAAAGTGTCAGTCACTTAGTCACATCCAACTGTGACTCCACGGACTGTAACCCGCCAGTATCTGTCTGTGCATGGGATTCTCAGGCAAGAGTACTGGAGTGGGTAGGCATTCCCTTCTCCAGGGGATCTTCCTGACCCAGGAATTGAACCTGGCTCTTCTGCATTGCGGGCAGATTCATTATTGTCTGAGCCAACAGGGAAGCTATCTTGTAGCATTACTTATATGTTTGGCATAAGTAAATGTGCATTGTATAATACACACACACACATACACACACATGTAGTTTATTTTTACATATAGACTGTAAGATACTTAAATTTTACACTTCTTTCTCCTCTATGCCAGGCATTTATAGTATATACTAAAAAAAAAATGGTTGTAGAAGAATGATTTAAAAAAAAAGTTCAGTTCAGTTCAGTCGTTCAGTCATGTCCAGCTCTTTGCGACCCCAGGGACTGCAGCACACCAGGTCTACCTGTCCATCACCAACTCCCGGAGTCCAACCAAACTCATCTCCATTGAGTCAGTGATGCCATCCAACCATTTCATCCTCTGTCATCCCCTTCTCCTCCTGCCTTCAATCCCTCCCAGCATCAGTGTCTTTTCAGATGAGTCAGTTCTTCGCATCAGGTGGCCAAAGTATTGGAGTTTCAGCTTCAGCATCAGTCTTTCTAATGAACACTCAGGGCTGATTTCCTTTAGGATGGACTAGTTGGATCTCCTTACAGTCCAAGGGACTCTCAAAAGTCTTCTCCAACATCACAGTTCAAAAGCATCAATTCTTTGGCACTCAGCTTTCTTTAGAGTCCAACTCTCACATCCATACATGACAACTGGAAAAACCATAGAATTGACTAGATAGACCTCTGTTGGCAAAGTAATGTCTCTGCTTTTTAATATGCTATCTAGGTTGGTCATAACTTTCCTCCCAAGGAGTAAGTGTCTTTTAATTTCATGGCTGCAGTCACCATCTGCAGTGATTTTGGAGCCCCCCAAAATAAAGTCTGACACTGTTTCCACTGTTTCCCCATCTATTTGCCATGAAGTGATGGGACCAGATGCCATGATCTTAGTTTTCTGAATGTTGAGCTTTAAGCCAACTTTTTCACTCTCCTCTTTCACTTTCATCAAGAGGCTCTTTAGTTTTTCTTCACTTTCTTCTATGTGGGTGGTGTCATATCTGAGATTTGCATATAGGAGATTATTGATATTTCTCCCAGCAATCTTGATTCCAGGTTGTGCTTCTTCCAGCCCAGAATTTCTCATGATGTACTCTGCATAGAAGTTAAATAAGCAGAGGGACAATATACAGCCTTGATGTTCTCCTTTTCCTATTTGGAACCAGTCTGTTGTTCCATGTCCAGTTCTAACTGTTGCTTCCTGACCAGCATACAGGTTTCTCAAGAGGCAGGTCAGGTGGTCTGGTATTCCCATCTCTTTCAGAATTTTCCACAGTTTGTTGTGACCAACACAGTCAAAGGCTCTGGCATAGTCAATAAAGCAGAAATAGATGTTTTTCTGGAACTCTCTTGCTTTTTTGATGATCCAGCAGATGTTGGCAATTTGATCTCTGGTTCCTCTGCCTTTTCTAAAACCAGCTTGAACATCTGGAAGTTCATGGTTCACGTATTGTTGAAGCCTGGCTTAAAGAATTTTGAGCACTACTTTGCTAGCATGTGAGATGAGTGCAATTGTGTGGTAGTTTGAACATTCTTTGCCATTGCCTTTCTTTGGGATTGGAATGAAAATACCATGCTCTAGAAAGAGGAATTAAAGCACTGTACAATATACTATTTCTCATAAATTTCAGTCTTATGTGCCAATTAGGAATATATATATATATAGAGAGGTATATCACATTTTCCACAAGAACTATACCCAAAGTTAACAGATAAAAACTAGTGTGACAGGAAGTTTCTTTATATAGACCATAGCATAGTGAAGAAATTCTGCTTTCTCCTAGAATTGCTAGATTTGCTTTGAGTGATTTTCAAAATATGCTCCTAAGAAAATATCTAAGATTTCTCATTTATTAAGCTCAACTAAAGGTTAAGAATTTTAACAAATTGTATCATTCAATTCTCATGACTCTGCAAAATAGCTCTTTTTATCTCCAGTTTTATAGGTAAATAAACTGAGACCAAGATGAGTAACTTACCAAGACCACAGAGTATTATGTGTCTTTCTGAGTCAACACACACATGGGACCCTTGTGTACAGTTAAAGTCCAGGACATAATTTTCAAATGCATATTGATAAATGCTATATGAAGACTCTAGATTCCTTCTTCTATATCTATATCAAAGAAAATTCTGTCTCTAATCTCAGAATATCCAATTTAGTTTCCTTTTTTGCCACATGCGTAAGTAGCCTGGCAAATGACCTCATGTTGTGTTACCAGAAAACCCTTCACCCATGAAGACCCACGGAGGACCCAAGTTACTGCTCATGCTCTTAACAACAAAGTCAAGGGCAGACATGTTACTCTGCTCAGAAAAAATCCTGAAACGATTCTCCATTGTCTTAAGATGGTTGATAACCTTTTGGGGGGATTTCTTGGCACACTTCTAAATATTAAGATTAAGAAAAAGGCATGCGCCCAGTTGAAAGTATTGAGTGGATTCTATTCACTATCTCTAAACTATTTACTTGCTTGTCTTTCACATTTGAGACAGTGGTTGAGCCGTCCCCATTGCATCGTTTGTGTGCTTGTTTATATACACAAAAGGCAGCATTCTCTCACACTGTGGGAAACATTGTCTTGTTGCTCTGTTCCACCTCTCTCCGCTTGTTCTCTGCAAGCTGTACACTGTCCTACATTGCGACACACGACCCACTAGGCTTACCTGAAAGACGCCATGAAAACAGTATGTGTCATGTGTGTATGTGTACATGTGTCTGCTTCAGCAAAATCAATTTTTAACTTAAAATATGATAGGATGCACAGAAGGGTTGGTTTACCCATCTGTGCCTGGTACACCAGTTGCAAAGGTAAAGATCAACATCCTGAGTCTGGTATTTAAAACTCTTCACAATTTGGGCCTTCACAATATGTGTGTGCTCAGTTGCTCAGTCCTGTCTGATTCGTTGTGATCCCAAGGACTGTAGCCCACCAGGCTCCTCTGTCCATGGGATTCTCCAGGCCAGAATACTGGGATGGGTTGCCATGCCCTTCTCCAGGGGATCTTCCTGACTCAGGGATCTAACCCACATCTCTTATGTCTCCTGCATTGGTAGGAAGATTCTTTACCACTAGCACCACCTGGGAAGCCCCTTGGGCCCAATAAAACTTTCTAATCTTCTTCCAGCTGCTCACCTTCACTCCCCCAAGGTCAGGTTAGACTGACTGAATCTTGTTCCTCACTTTTCATCCTCTGTGTCTGTGATGATTCTGTTTTCTCTGCATGGAACATCCATCCTCCTCATCTCTGAATATAAAAGCCAAGGACTGCCTTGTCTAAGAAGTCATTCTTGAGTCTTTCTCCTCCTTCCTAGAGATCATCCCTCCTGACTCTCACTCTCTCTATATAATTTGTTAGTTTTCCCATCACTTTGTCTCTTATATTAGACTTGTAAATATACCCTAACTCCTTTATTAAATTGTCGGTGCTTTCTAGTGAGATCCACGGCTGACTATCTACTCTGCTTCACTCAGAGGAGAAATCAATCTACCTCATTTAACATAATGGGACATTCTTTAAGGATACTCTTTGCTGCATTTTTGGCTTTTTTTTTTTTTTTTCAGGCATAGCAATTAATTTTTCCTAGTTCATTTTGTATCAGCTGCTGTTTGCATCTTTTGGGTCTTCCATGGAGGTTGCCTGCCGACAGTTCCTGTGCATGCAAATGGTTTCTTGAGAACATTCTCTGTAAGGGCATGCTTTGGCCTGCATTGGGAGGGGGTCAGGGGAAAGAGCCCAGGTCCTGAGGCTTTAGCATCCAGGAGTGACCTTCAAAAAACAGTAGGTGGATAAACGCCCCGGCTTCCTTCCCTCTTGGCTGGATAATTCTCAAGTGTGTCCCGCACAGTCTCCCAGAGGATGCTCAGCAGGAACCCAGCTCCCCCATGCACAGCGGTACCACTCACTAAGTCTCCTATCGCTGCCTTCCTCCCTTCCTACTCACCTTACCAACCTCTCTTGTGTGTGCTCATTTACTAAGTCCTGTCCGACTCTTGGCGACTCCGTGGACTGTAACCTGCCAGGCTCCTCTGTCCATGGGATTTCCCAGGCAAGAATACTGGGGCCAATTGCCATTTCCTCCCCTAGGGGATCTTTCCGACCCAAGGATAGAACCTGTGTCCCCTGTGGCTGCTATGTTGGCAGGAGGATTTTTTTTAACCACTGAGCCACCTGGGAAGCCTCACCAATCCCTCTTTGTGCTTCCTAAATAAATGAATGGCTTCCAAACTCTTGTCTCAGAGTCTTCAGTTGTGGGGCAGGGGGCAGGGGGTTCTATCTTCCCCCCACAGTCCTCTGGCAATCTGATCTGGGATTAGAATATGGACCACAGTGAACCTAACTGGTCGAGAAAGAAACCCACCTTGTTATCTCTAGCAGATCCTACACAGTAGGGCACAAGAGAGGATACAAGAGATGCGGTGGAGCTGTTAGAATCTAAGCTCACTGGAACTGCCAGGGCTGGCTGGGCTGTGGCCTAAGGGACTTCTCCTTGAAATTACTGCAGTTTTCAGTGTTGGGAAAAGTGATTGGCTGCACTGAATGCCTTAAAAAATATACCTATTACTGTTTGGATAATAAAATAAAACCAGTTATCATGTATTTAGGGGTTCTCAAACATGCTTGCTTGTAACCCTGAGGATTCCAGAGCCAGGCTCTTATCTTAGCTCAAAATCTAATACCTGATCAGGAAGATTAATGCTCTTCACAGTAATGACATTTTTACCATTACAAAAAGAGCAATTTACTTTTCCAACTTCCTCTTCTTCCTAGCCTCGCCTGTCAGAGAAAATCGCAGCCTCACACATGAAATATTTTCAAACTAGATGTGGCAGGTTTATGGAAAATTACTCTGAATGTATTTGGGCTCAGACCAACTCTCCCAGCTTTATATTATTCATGATAAGCATGACTTCCAAGCCTTGGCTTTGTCAGATTTTCCTATTAATTGTTAATGTAACAGCTAAGTCTCCCTGGAGTGTGTGTTATTTTCTCATTTGTAAAATCATAAGCCTTGGGATAATCCCTCATTAGATCAATAATATTCTCATCAAATGAATGTAACACTGCCCAAGTGAGGACTATTACAGATAACTGTGGCGGCCGAGTACTACTCCTATCACACTGTGAGCCTGTCTCCGGACCTCTATTCATCCCCACGCTTGCTCACTCTGAAGGCAGTGATTCTTACCCGGAGCAAAGCAACTAACTGCCTCTTGGGCAGACCAGTGGTCCACCCCCAAACTTCTCCGAACCATCCACCACGTTGTCATGGCAGCCAACTCATGTGATCGCCCTGCTCTGAAATCACTGATAGTATATCGATGAATTAAAAAAAAAAAAATCTACCCTGCATTCATTCTGCCTTCCCAGCAGAGCCCTTTCTTT
This sequence comes from Cervus canadensis, assembly GCF_019320065.1. Classification (NCBI taxonomy): domain Eukaryota; kingdom Metazoa; phylum Chordata; class Mammalia; order Artiodactyla; family Cervidae; genus Cervus; species Cervus canadensis. The sequence continues at coordinate 81,877,688 of NC_057392.1, forward strand.
TCTTTCTGGCCAAATACTCTTCCCTTTTGTGTGAGAAGTTGGAAAGTGCTCCAGAGGCTCTTCCCACTGCCTTTTCCTCTCAGATCCAGGGTCGATGAGATGCCTAAGCTCACCTAAGTTGTGTTTATCTTTCTAGGCTCTGGATCTTCAACATAAGATAAAGGATGGAGACAACAGTTGGAGCTCCTATAACCTGACCAGACCCTTCCTGTTGAGGAACCATTCCTGATATTTCTCTCTGCTGGTCCTCTGGAGCTACTATTCTAAAAGAAATTCCTGCCAGTCTCCAAGGCTGGTTCTCCAGCCTTCCCACAGACTTTACCAGCTGCTAGTGTACATCCTGTGAGGTTCAGTTCAGTTCAGTTCAGTTGCTCAGTCGTGTCCAACTCTTTGCGACACCATGAACTGCAGCACGCCAGGCCTCCCTGTCCATCACCAACTCCCGGAGTTTACTCAAACTCATGTCCATTGAGTCAGTGATGCCATCCAGCCATCTCATCCTCTGTCATCCCCTTCTCCTCCTGCCTTCAATCTTTCCCAACATCAGGGTCTTTTCTAGAGCTTAAATTAACATGGAGTATGTTTCTGTTGCTTCCAAGAGAGGAACTCTGGCTGATACAGCTCACCACTGCCTTTAGGATGAAGATACAGAATCTCAGTTCTTGTTTGTTCTCCCATTTTTCACACCATATTTTAGCCTCATCAGTGAATCATCACTCCCTGGACAAAACACACAGCCACACAATTGTCCATGCTATTTCTTACTGGACCATCCTTCTCCCCTTTGAGAATCCTTACCTACATTCATTGAAGTCTCACATATCTGGGTTCAAATGCCAGCTCTGACTTGGTTTTTTGCAAGTTACTTGAACTTTCTAAATTAACTCACCTACAAAATGGAAATCACAGTACTTACTTTACAAGATGGTTGAGAAGGTAGAATAAAGTCTAGGTTCTCAATAAACTTGTTAAAAGAATAATTGAACAGGTTCAAGCTACCTCTAGCATCCTGATAAAAACAAACAATCCAAAATTGAAACATGTAATGAATAGCACATATTCCAAGGAATTATAAATGTGTGTGTGTGTGTGCGTATGTGTATGTGTGTGTGAGTGTGTTGTTTCAAGACTTCTCTTTTGGTTAGAGTCTAGCGGGGGAAAAAAAAAACTAACGGAAAACACTGGTTTTCTGTAACCACTCCACATGACCTCATGTGTAACAAGAAAGCTTTAAGTTCCTACCCTACAACCAGGGTCATTAGGGTTCTCTGGACCAAGCTGTACAAAGATAACTCTCTCTTGAGAAAATCATCTATATAGCACTACAGTGTGCTACTCTGTCAGAGAGCTGTGCTGTAAAAAATAGAAATATATTATTTCCTCCATCAAAGTGAACTTGTTACTATTAAATAGTAAAGGAATTGAATGAGGATTCTGTTGCTGCTGCTGTTAAGTCACTTTAGTCGTGTCCAACTCCGTGTGACCCCATAGATGGCAGCCCACCAGGCTCCCCTGTCCCTGGGATTCTCCAGGCAAGAACACTGGAGTAGGTTGCCATTTCCTTCTCCAGTACATGAAAGTGAAAAGTGAAAGTGAAGTCGCTTAGTTGTGTCTGACTGTTCACGACCCCATGGACTGCAGCCTACCAGGCTCCTCCATCCATGGGATTTTCCAGGCAAGAGTACTGGAGTGGGGTGCCATTGCCTTCTCCCATGAGGATGCTATCCTGCTTCAAACAACTTGCTGAGTCAACCAAGTGACCGGTGTGGATTCCAGGAAAAGCTGGGTTGGTTTACATGTGTATCTAACTATATAATAAGATAAAATTTCTGTTTACTTGCTCGTGTAGTTGAATATTGTATAGCCACAGCCTATCTATTTCAGGGCAATGTGATGAATTAAGGGTAGGAAAAGTTTTAAGATAATGGCAAAAGAAAGAGTGAGTTCCAGTTCTAATTTTACAAAAACAGACATGGCAAATTGCACAGTAGAAACACAAGACTCTAGGATATAAATCTGAGAGTCTGTAGAAATACATTCTTCCACTGGCAGAGAGCAAGTGGGTATGATTACATCATGAAGGAAATTTTTTGAAGGGCCACTGAGAAATGACTGTAGGGAGAGGAGCAGAACCTGGCTCCTTTTGTCCTAACATGAGTCTTTTGAAGCTAGGGGGCAAAAGTGGATGGAGAGAGCTCTGGATTGAGGACCAGGTGACCTGGTTTCTAAAAGGGTGTCTGCTGCTTGGTTGGGTGCTCCTGTAGGGAGCGAGGGTGGGCCCTAATCTTTCTTCCAGAGGACGAGGGGCTTTGGGATGTGATCAGAGTTTCTTAACTAGGTTTCTATGGTCCTAGGTTTCCAAAGAACCTCTCGGGGGTAGGCAGGGAGGAACCCTGGAAATTTGCTCTAGTCTTTTCCCTCATCTCAACAAGACAGCTCTGCATTTATAAGTTGTATATATGGGCTTCTATGTAAGACTGTGTGAAACAAGACTGCAGCTAAATATTCAGGAAAATCCTTGTCTAGATGATTGTGAATGAGAGCAAATGCTTATATATAACTTATCATGTGCCAGGCTCTTTTCTAAGCACTTGACATACATCAAAGCATTTGATCCTCACAACAACCCATATAAGGTACTGTTATTATCCCCATTTTGTAGTCTGAGAAACTGAGCTATTAATATTAAGCAATTAACCCAAGTTCATAAAGGTTGTAAGTGGCAGAGCTGAGATGTGAACCAAGGCGGTCCAGCTCCATGTTGATGTTCTTAATGCCTGTGCTATATAACTTCTCCCCAGCATTTTTCTCAAAGATTCCATGACTCCAGTATCAGAAAGAAGGTCGTGTCTTTAAATAGAAGTCTTCTCTCATAAAACTAATTTTGGTACCAGAAATACTCTGCGCATGCACGCCCAGTCGTTTCAGTCATGTCTGACTCTTTGCGACCCTATGGACTGTAGCTCACCAGGCTTCTCTGTCCATGGGATTCTCCAGGTGAGAATACAAGAGTGGGTAGCTATGCTCTCCTCCAGTGGATCTTCCCAACACAGGGATTGAACCTGAGTCTCCTGAATTACAGGTGGATTCCTTACTACTGAACCACTGGGGAAGCCCCAAAATATTCTCTACTAAGGGCTTTCTTAGAGCAAGAATTCAGGCTTATAGCCCTTTTAGCTATACAGCCCATTAGCAAGAGAATGACTTTGGATTCCCTTCACAGGTAGAGTTTTGAAAGACAAATGTGGATTAATTTTTCTTATTCACTCTTTCCTTCCTTTTTCTCACATTTACTGACAATGAGCCATAGGCCAGGAACCGAACGAAACAGTAGAGATAAGGGGATTGAAGTCACAGTTCCTGACAATAAGGACCTCAAAGTCAAGAGTGAAAGGAAAATCTGTAATTCACAGAATAAGTTCCTGGGACAGCCATCAGCTGGGATGACATGTCAATAAAGGAGAGGAAAGAATCCTACAGAAGGAACCTTTATATAACTGAGGATGATCACAGGAAGATTTATCTAGATAGACAAAGCAGTAAAGGCTAACTCTGGCTAAAGGTGGAACACATTCAAAGGCAGGCAGATGAGAGACAACACAGCTTTCTTAGGGCTGTTCAAATAGTTAATGTGACTGGAAGCTATTGGATATCTGGACTATCAATGTTGAAGTTCAATTGCTCAATAATGTCCAATTCTTTGTGACCCCATGGACTGCAGTTGCCAGGCTTCCCTGTTCTTCACTATTTCTTGGAGTTTACTCAAACTCATGTCTATTGAATCGATGATGTCATCCAACCATCTCATCCTCTGTCTCCCCCTTCTCCTCCCTCCCTTAATCTTGCACAGCATCAAAGTATTTTCCATGAGTCGGCTCTTGGCATCAGGTGGCCAAAGGACTGGAGCTTCAGCTTCAGCATCAGTCCTTCCAATGAATATTCAGCATTGATTTCCTTTTGGATTGACTGGTTTGATCTCCTTGCTGTCCAAGGGATTCTCAGGAGTATTCTCCATGAAGATGACACAAAAGAAGAGCAAAGACCTGGTAAGAGAAGACCTTCTACACTAAGGAGTCTGGACTTTGGAGTCTTATAAATTACAGTATGGGCTTAGAAAAAGGCCACAGGAGATAAGGGTGGAAAAGTATGAACAGTATTTCTATTACCATCAATCGACAGTAATTGGATTATATGTAATTCAAAGTTAAGAACTGGTGGGAATTGGTCATGTTCACTATGGATCATTTTACATCATAGCTCCCTAGCAATCATTAGAAAACAAATAAATGACCACAGAGTCAGACGGTCCCATGAGACTCCTGACACATGTCATACATACTGACCAGGAGGCAAACTGACAAAAAGTTGGAGGAAATCTCATTCCACTGTATCTGGTGCATAAGCTCTCCTGCCCACACAATGAATGTGCTGCTTGCCCTCAGTATTTAATTCTCTTTGCAACTTCCTTTTAGGTAACCTTGGGTCCCAACCATTCTTTAATGTTCATCATGTGCTCAAAATAGGCTCTACCCTCCAAATTTAAGGCCCAATAAAATAACTGGAGTGTTCATTGCATGTGTGTGTGCTAAGCCACTTTAGTCATATGCGACACTTTGTGACCCCATGGACAGTAGCCCTCCAGGCTCCTCTGTCCATGGGATTCTCCAAGCAAGAACACTGGCATGGGTTGCCATTTCCTCCTCCAGGGGATCTTCCCAATTTAGGAATAGAACCTGTATTCTCTTATGTCTCCTGAACTGGCCACTTCTTTACCTTTAGTGCCACCTGGGAAGCCCATGTTCATTAGTTTTGCCAAAAATTAACTATTTTAGCCATTGACATGTAGAGAAAGAAAGCATAGCCAAGAAAAGGTAGCAAACTCCTCTAGTTCCATTGACAGGGTAAAGAAGGGAACTGTTAGAAGACTGTCTGCTAGATTCTAAGAATTATTTTCCTTAATCCTCAAGGCAACTTGGCGAGGAGTTATTCTTCTCATTTTACATATGAGAAAATGGTGGGGGGCAAAGAAGTAAATATCACTCAAGTGGGTGCTGAAGAGATCTGAGCCCGTGTCTGCTTCACTGCAATGTCTGCGCTACTACTCTCCAGAGATAGTTTAACATAAAAGGTTGGAAAAGGGTAAAGAAATTCTGTGCAAGAATATGCATGGATGTGTGGGAAATTCCAGCACTCTTATTTGGCTACCAGTGCTGACTGAATCACTTGTAACACTGAGGGGTTACTTAAGGTGACCGCACCTCTAGAGCATTTCCAGCAGTTTTTGCTTCTCTATCATTTTCCAGCTGAAGCTTTCAGGTTGGGCTGTCAGATTGCATCAGTTAAGACACAAGCTTAGGAGGTTTTTATCATGCAAAGAGGACTAATCTGCTTTTCTTCAGTTTGGCTTGGCTGTCTGCTGGGTGATATGATTCAGTAAACTTGGCTCTTAAAGAACTTGTGTTAGATTTAGGACATTTTTACACCCTCACCTCCCCTCAAATATCTCCAAGGATTTTAAAGTCGATTAGGAGAGAAACTTACACCTGCTTGGTGTATGGAGCGGCGCACACGTGGCTGGGGAGATGACATCCTGTAAAGTGTGGCATTTCAGTCCATAACTGAACACAAACACGGCCTTCTTATTAGCATATTTCCAATGTTTAGCAAGATCAAGACTACGTTTACATGCATAATGTCTGAAATAATGTACCCTCTGTTGTGAATGAACCTTGAAATTCTGAGGTGCCTAAGGCAAAGTTCTTCACCTGCCTCTTGGTTCGCATGTAATCATCTTGAAGATCCCAGAAGTGCAAGGGAACATGCTAAAACAAGAGCTCACACACTAGCACCTGTAGCTAGAAAACTGACAACTGTGATGGGCAGTGATCTCCAGGGTCCTCAAGGGGGCTAGCGTTTGTCACTGGAGGTGCGGGGGAGTGTTTGGGGCTGGTTTGGAGTGTTCTATTTCTCTGATGTGATTGTTTTCATAGCTGAATTGTGTAAAGTGGTGATACGCTAACCTATCATTCTGACCTCAGAAAATGAGGGAACCATCTTTAGAATCATCAAACCCCAGACTTTCTGTTACTTGAACATATATGTCTTAAGTTTTAAGTCACTTTGGGTTTCCCAGTATCTACAATCTAATACATGGTGACTCGTGTGGAGTAGGAATTAGTAGATATTATTCCTTGCCTTTTCTTCCTCTCAGTGTCTTGGAAGGGTCCACAATTCTAGAAGAAGAGTCATTAGAGGGTAAATTCCATGAGAGCAAGAACAATGTCTGTCTTGGTCACTAGCAATGTGCCTGGCACATAGTATGTGCTTAGCAAATATTTGCTGATTAATTTAATCAAATACTGTCTCCACAAACATTCATTATTCATCCCTATTATATGCCAGGCATTAAGACAGATTCAGGTGATAAAGAGATACATAAGATATGCAGTCTATCCTTAATATGCTAGGGGGAGTTCAAGTTGGGAGGCAGATGTGAACCATAGTTTGGATGTGAGAAGTGTTATAACAGAGGATTAATGTATAACCATTACCTGAGCATGGGGAAAGGAGTAACCAATCCTCTAGTGGGGGCAGGATGAGGGATGAGGGAGGGATGCTCTAGCTTCAGTCTTGGTGTTCAGTTCAAATAGCAAATATTCATTCAACAGCCACTCTGTGCATGACATTATTCTTTGTAACAATTAATAATCATTACAGAATTACAGCTTTATAGTGCTATAGCATGCCAGTCATTGTTTTTTGTGATGTACATATATTTAGATATTTCCTCTTCACAAAAGCCCAATGAGGTTGTACTCTTATTTCCTTCATTTTACAGATGGAGAAACTGAGGGAAAGATGAAGTGAATTTACACGGAGAGTAGGTGACAGGGCCAAAATTGAATCCAGGCTGTCTGGCTCTAGAAGCCAGTTACTAGCCAGTATTTGTAAGACTTACTCACTGTTTTCTAGTTGTGTGTGTGTGTGTGTGTGTGTAAGTCACCTAGTTGTGTGCGACCCTTTGCGACCTCATGGACTGTAGTCTGGCAGGCGCCTCTGTCCATGGGATTCTCCAGGCAAAAATACTGGAGTGGGTTGCCATTCCCGTCTCCAGAGGCTCTTCCTGACCCAGGGATTGTCAGGTCTCCTGCATCGCAGGCGGATTCTGTACCATCTCAGACACCAGGGGAGCCCTGTCTTGATATATTTCCAGTTATCTGAGAAGACTAGAGATGGGCGCTTTCATCCCTGCTCTGGTGTCTGCATTTGATCTGGACGGACATTTTGCTGGATTTCCATTCTAGTCAAGAGCCTAGCGTCAGCCAAGCTCTTTTCCCCCCAGCAGTCACCCCTCTCTTGCAGAGCATACAAATAACCTAAACAATGACGACATTGATTTCCACCATTATTTCAAATGTGGTCAACAAACGACCAAGCCTGGGGCTGGGCTGAGAAAGCCATCTCTGTCTGTGGAAAATGAGTTTAAAGACACGTCCCACTAACAACATTTTTCCTTACAAAATTCGAGAGAAGTGAAGTCTAATTATTTAGCTGTTTCAGATATGCTTTTTCAGCTTCTGCTAGACGGAGCCCAACAAAAACTGTGCTCAGCCTTGCATACACAATGAGTCTCATTAATTCCTTCTTCTTTCCAAGCTCAATGAAGGAACATGGAAACAAAACTGGGGGCACATTCCTCTCTTTTTAACGTATGTTAGAAACTTCACTGCAAACCTGGCTCTTTCCACTCACATGGGGCTGCCCTGCTCTGAGCAGCTGGACAGGCAAGGTCAGGACTTCCAGAAACTCTGTGACCAACAGTACTGCTTCTCCTGTGAACCACAACACATAATGGCACTCACTGAGGAGATCTGCAAATAAAGGAAGTAACAAACAGCGCTGCGAATGTGTCCACTCCCTCCCCCATCATCTGTCCATCCCATTATCAACACAAGCCCTTGCCCCCACTATCTGAGACAGCATAGCACACACCATTCAGTGATATTATCCTCAGAATTACACAAACCTTCTCGGGCATGCAAAGTGGAATAACATGACACGGTATGTAGGCACTTCATTATTTTTCACACCTAACGAATCTCAGCTCATCAAGAAAGTTAAACATTTCCAATGTGAGATTTCCCCCAACTTCTTAACTGTATCCACCTCAGGTCCTAACTGCCAGTTGTCATTTAATAACCACAAATTCTTTGACACCTTTTTCTTCAAAACCCAGGGTCCAATTTCCTTCTCTTTGACTGCGTGCTCTAATTAGGGACTCACTTCCAGGAAACAGAATGTGGTAGACACAAAGGTGTGTGAGGTCATTAAAGCTTTCTCCTGGTTCTCCTTCTCTCTCCCCCAGGTGGCACTAGTGGTAAAGAACCCACCTGCCAATGCAGGAGACAGAAGCTGGATCCCTGGGTTGGGAAGATCCCCTGGAGGAGCAAATGGCAACCCACTCCAGTATTCTTGCCTGGAGAATCTCATGGACAGAGGAGCCTGGAGGGCTACAGTTCATAGGATTGCAAAGAGTCGGACACAACTGGTGTGACTTAGCACTCACTCTCTCCCTCTCTGTCTCTCTCTCCCCTCCTCCTCCTTCTCTCCCTTCCAGATCACCTGCCCTAGGGAAGCCAGCTGCCAGGCTGCATCCTGAGGAGGAGCTCCTAAGCCTCCTGCAATAACTATCACTACCTTACCAGGTAAGAGAGTCCGCCACATGGATCTGGGTCCTCCAGCCCCAGGCAAGCCTTCAGTCCAAGACACCGAGACTCTGGATCAGAACCACTCGGCCAAGTAATCCCTGGGTTCCAAATCCACAGATACCATGATGTTCCTTGTTTGAATCTACTACTTGTTAGAATACCTTGTTATGCAAAATTACATAACTACCATACTGCCAGAATAAAAAGGTAGATGGCCTACAAAAGAATGACACCAGACTAAGAGCAGACTTCTTTTCAGCAGTAGTGATGATGAAAGATGTGAGAGGTGGACTGTGAGGAAAGCTGAGCGCCGAAGAATTGATGCCTTTGGACTATGGTGTTGGAGAAGACTCTTGAGAGTCCCTTGGACTGCAAGGAGATCCAACCAGTCCATCCTAAAGGAGATCAGTCCTGGGTGTTCATTGGAAGGACTGATGCTGAAGCTGAAACTCCAATACTTTGGCCACCTCATGCGAAGAGTTGACTCATTGGAAAAGACCCTGATGCTGGGAGGGATTGGGGGCAGGAGGAGGAGGGGACGACAGAGGATGAGATGGCTGGATGGCATCACCGAGTCGGTGGACATGAGTTTGAGTAAACTCCGGGAGTTGGTGATGGACAGGGAGGCCTGGCGTGCTGCCATTCATGGGGTCGCAAAGAGTCAGACACGACTGAGCGACTGGACTGAACTGAACTGAATGATGAAAGATGATAAAATATCTTGAAATACTCAATAAAAAGTTACTGCTTTTAACTACTCTGCCTGATGCTAATCCTCCACCTAGTTTTGAATGCAGTCCTTCCTGCCTCCTCCTGCATTTTGCTCCATCTCTTAGTGTCATTTGAATTTCAGTGTCTCTTTCCCTCTCTCGATGACCTCTTGCCTACAAACACATAAAGATCTCTTTTATCTTAAAATAGCAAAACGACCACAAACAAATGACACTCTTGCCCCATCTGCCCTCCTTTCATTTTTCCACCTTCTCCTCCTCCCCAGCTACCTCGGCTCTTTCTCAGTCCACTCGCTTTTGAAGTCTAATTCCCACCCACCCCCACCCAGCCTCACATATACTGAAACCACTCTCCCAAGCATCACCAAGACTCCTAACTATCAAACTAAATCTCATCGTCCACAATCTTTGGTGGGCCAAAATTAGAAAACAAGCCCTTGTTCCGGGACCCACTGTCGCTGCACCTGCCGAGCTCACAGCTGAGTCCTGTTCGCTCTGCCCACCTCACTACCCATGTTCTCCTGCCTCCTTTAGCGGTTCTTTTCCCCCACGCTGTTTTGTTTTGTTTCCTGAATCAAATGTGTTACTCCTTGACTTCTCATTAAGCCTCTCCATAGGAGATGTTCAACATAGACCTCAAATTAGTCTTAATAGTCTCAGCCCTAAGGTAGATTTGCTCCCTGGGAGACTTTGGCTTTGAATCCCACTTAGCATCCCAGCTTTGAGTTCCCTCCGCACTTCCAGAATCTCAGTATATCCTTTGCTTGCTTGGAGCACTGCTCTGTATTTCTGTTAAATGTATTATTATTTGCGGACACTTCTATATATTGTAGGGGGATGGGAGTGAAGCCCCTCCTGAGCAGCTCAGCTCACTCAGACTAATTTCTTGGTCTATCTCATAATGTAGACATAAGCCTACCTGACTCATCTCTTCCGCTCTGTGGAAATTCCCCTAGGGCAGTGCTTTATTTTATTTCTCTTAGGTAGTTTCTGATATGGGGCTTTCATCCCAGCCATGCTCAGATGGATAGAAAAAAAATAAAATATTAAGCATATTAATTTCTCTTTTGAACAGACTTATCAAGCCTAATAGCCATTTATTTCTCCTTCTTAAATTTTTTTTTTTTAATATTCAAAACCCTAAGGAGCCTCCAGCGCCCTCAATATGCACAAGAAAGTCCCGGGAAACCAGAGCAAACTGCATGCAAAGAACCAGAGCAGAATGTAGCCTCAGGAAGAATTCCTTTTTGTCTGGGTATAATTACTAGTTTGATGACTTTCCTGGCTCCTGATTTTACAAATGTAGGCTGTATCTAAAATTAAAGTAGATTACTCTGTATTTATAAATTACAAACATAAAATGACAGAAAATTTCCACAGGCCTAGGCTTTTTCCTCCTAAAAAATAACAACTTAAGCTGAATTTGATTTGTGCTTAATATCTGGATATAGACAACTAGAACTTACATGGGATTTTATTATTTTTAAAAAAGACAGAAATGTATAACAAAAGGCTCACTTCTAATCACAAACATGTAAAGGAATAGACATCACTTTCTTTTCTATACATTTACATTTAAAAGTTGTTTCACCCATACTCTCTTTTCTAACCAATTGAAAATCTTCTCTTCTTGGATTGGGAGGGGGGAAAGATATAGAATAACCACATTAATAGCCTTTCTTGGTCCCATGTTAGAAAACATTTAGTTATTTTCTCCATCTCAGGCTTCTCACACGGCTTTCCCAGGAGCTGTGGCATCATTGATATTCATGAGCAACCACTGTGACAGTTTAGTAAACAAACCCGACGATAAATCCATCTTTCCTGTCATATGTGACGAAAATTCTTCAGAGGCCTTATTTATGCAATTTAGATCTGCAGGCTTAAAGTATGTGGTAATTTTATTTCACAAAAGCCCCAGGCAGCAAAGTATTTATTTTACACTCCTGGACCTCATCAAGGAAATGGCATAACCTGTTCTCATGTTTATCTTCTTGCAAATGAGCGACATATTATGGAGATGCCACCTGCTTCCTGGTGGGGAGGAATGGAGGGAGAGCAGGAGGAGAAAGGTGGAGGATTAATTAGTTAATATCTATGAAGTACTTTGCAGATGGAGAGTGATATGCAAGTGTGAATTTTAATTACGGTTCCCTGCCCTCCTTGGCAGATACAAATAGGATAATTTCTTGGAACAAGAAGCAATGGTCTAATGTATCATGTTGATGCTTTGATTTCTGGAGAGTGAAATTTTTTATGGGTTTTGAGGTGACCCAAACATCTATATCTTGCCCCACCCCTCTATGGAAGAGACAAGGAAAGGTATTGAGAATGTGTAATTGAATTCTTCACGGTGACAGAAGTAGAAGGCCCTGCTTTGTAGTCCTCTTTGAAATCATCAAGTTGATGGCTATCACTGGATTCTATTGCCTTCACATGTTCTTTTCTCCTTCATGCGTAGGTGTGTCTTCCTTTTCAGAGAATGAACAGTACAATTACAGAAAAGCATCAGAACCCCAAATTTCACTCTGAGGTATATAACTAACAGAATTACCTACATATTTCCACCATAAGCCCATGCACTAGAATGTGCATGGCAGCATTATTGGCAATAGTCTTACTCTAGAAACTGTCCAAATTTCCATCAAGTGTTGGAAATGATACATAAATTGTAGTATATTCACACAAGAGATTCCTATAGAGCAGTGAGAGTGATCTATAATTAAATTCAATGAAAAAATACTGTCAAGGTAAAAAAATTTAAAGAAGTCAACACGAAAGAATCCATACTGTGTGATTCCGTTTATATAAAGAACAAAAAAGCATGAAGAAGTAATGCATGCTGTTACTTACTAGTCAAGATAGTGATTATCCTCAGGAGGTAGGTAGTGACTGGAAGTAATCACCAAGGGGTGCTTCTGAGCTTCTGACAGTGTTCTGCTTCTGGAGCTGGGTGTTGCTGCCCAAGTGTATTCATGTCGTGAAAACTCGTTGAACTGTAAGCTCATGTAAGCTTAAGTGCTTTTTAAGAACAAATTTAAGTAAACATTTTAAAAAGAATAATAATTAAAACACCAGTATTAGGTTAGTTGGATTTCAAAGGACCAGGTGCCCTTTATTTCTGGCTTCTATCTTGTTGAAAATAGCAAAGCATTTCCTAGATGTGTCTGACAAAAACTATGTGAGCTGGGAGACCTTCTGTAAGGTTACAAAAGTTTCCTAAAAGTCTGAGTCAAAGGATAAGCAGGTAACACATTCCCAGTCTTCCCATCCCCTAGCTAGTAATCCAATGATGAAATTGAACAAGGCATCTTCAGATTTCTGCTTTGCAAGTTACTGTCTATGCGTGTTAGATGGAGGGCCACACCAGATAAAAAGTCTACAGAATGTTTCAGGGAAGATGCTCAGAATGACCCTGAGAGTTTAAATTCAGCAACTGAATAGCAAAACACAATGCAATGCTTGCCTAAATATATGGCATGCATTTTCAGAAGTCCACTAGCATTGGAAAAATTTGTCTCCATGTAACTTTCTGTCTCAAGTCCTTCCCTGAACTGTCATATGATGATAAAATTGCAACATGACTTACAAGTGCCAATGAAGAGCTTGAGAGAAACAAGCAGTGGACTCAGTGTGAACTTAATTTAAGGGGGTTGGTGGTGGTTGGAATTCCTTGCAAAAGCTGAAGTTCAGAAGATGAACTGGTATACCTAATTTGGTCATTTGGCAGTATATACAATGTTAATCCCAAACTCCAGCATTTAAGAGCAATAGGCAGAGTCAGTTTTTATAAATACATTCATATATGAATACATTCAGGTGTTCTTCTGCCACGTTTTCTGAATCAGAACTCCAGCCTGGATCTTTATCAAGTGGAGAGCCCTGACCTGGTATCATTAGAAATATCCAATGACAATCCAATTGTTATTCATGTGTCACACCTCAATCAATATTTTAAAAAAATTTTAAACTTAAGTGATTCTCCTTTTGTAGTATAACATCATAGATTCTTAGAATAAAGAAATAATAAAGCCATAGAATAAGATGTGGAACCAATCCCGAGTGTGACAGTCTCTCTACAACATCCCTGACTTTTGTTGTTGAGTTCACTCATTCAAGAACTAGTTATTCAAATACTTGGAATTTTCAGATTTGAGGCACTGTTCTAGATGTTCACGAAGCAGTAATAGAGCAGACTAAAATCCTAGCCCTTTTGAAGCATACATTCCAGTCAGAAAAGACACAATGAACAATAAACTTAGCAAACAAATACATAGCATGTTAGAGATGACCAACTCTGCAGGAATAAACACAGCAGCAAAAGGGTCTAGGGTGTAGGGTTATGGTGGAAAGGGGGACAGGGTGCAGTTTTTCATAGATTGGTCCAGGTCTCAGTCTCACTGAGAAGGTGAGGTTCATCCTTAATGGACCTTAATGAGGTGAGAATCTCACTTAGATTTATGGGGTCACTTTTTCAGCATTAGGTAGGTTTTATCTTAAGAAATGCCCTGATCTACTACTTAACAAATAATTGCTTCTCCATATGACCCAGCAATCCCACTTCTGGGCATACACACTGAGGAAACCAGATCTGAAAGAGACACGTGCACCCCAATGTTCATCGCAGCACTGTTTATAATAGCCAGGACATGGAAGCAACCTAGATGCCCATCAGCAGATGAATGGATAAGGAAGCTGTGGTACATATACATCATGGAATATTACTCAGCCATTAAAAAGAATTCATTTGAATCAGTTCTAATGAGATGGATGAAACTGGAGCCCATTATACAGAGTGAAGTAAGCCAGAAAGATAAAGAACATTACAGCATACTAACACATATATATGGAATTTAGAAAGATGGTAACGATAACCCTATATGCAAAACAGAAAAAGAGACACAGAAGTACAGAACAGACTTTTGAACTCTGTGGGAGAAGGTGAGGGTGGGATGTTTCAAAAGAACAGCATGTATATTATCTATGGTGAAACAGATCACCAGCCCAGGTGGGATGCATGAGACAAGTGCTTGGGCCTGGTGCACTGGGAAGACCCAGAGGAATCGGGTGGAGAGGGAGGTGGGAGGGGGGATCGGGATGTGGAATACGTGTAACTCTATGGCTGATTCATATCAATGTATGACAAAACCCACTGAAATGTTGTGAAGTAATTAGCCTCCAACTAATAAAAAAAAAAAAAAAAGTTGTACATTATGAGGCCAGGATGATATAGGCTTGTATGATCTTCAAAGCAGGTGTTGCCAGTTGCCCACCACGACCATAAACATGTCTCAACAAAGCTTCTCAGTAACCAAGTGAACTGACTTGCTTCCTGGGGTTATCAAATTGAACCAGTTACATTTAAAGGACATCTGCCAAAAAATAATGATCTCCAGTTTTGAGTGGTTGATGATTATGCTATTCTTTTCAGTAATAGAGAGCAGGACAAATAGTCTTTTGAGACCTCTTCAAGTTTTGTACAATCAGATCAAATGATCCATGAAGAAGAAATTTCCACCCTATTCTTGATTGCCTAAATGGCAGTCTTCCACATTCACATCATTAACTTAAGAATTAAAAATAAGGAGGGCTATACAGTGCAGCTTTATGGTCACACTGTCCCTAACTTACTGGCCACACTACTTCATCCTTCCTTTTACCTGATGCTAAAAGGAAGAATATCTAAGGGGACTACTTACATTTTGTCATGCACTTTGGGGTTTTCCTATTGTTCCATTGTTCCAGCCATCCCACATGCCAAAGACAGCTCCCTTCTTTCTTAAGTTCTATCCTCATTTTAAAACTTCATGATGATTTTCGGCTTTGTGAGGCTGTCTCTGAACCCTCGCCCTCCCAGTCATTTCTTTTCTTTGCCTCTTGAAGCATTTACACAGTGGCTGCTCTATTTCTTGGCACCAGACACAGACTGCCTTGTACAGTTAATTATGTTTTATGTCTGTGTCCTATTTCTCTAGTGATATTGTAAGATATTCAAGGGCTTTGCCTTTCTGGGTCTTAGCCCAGTTTCCTTCACCTATTAGGGGCTTTATAAATGTTGTTTGTAACTGGTGATAATGGTAATAGCACTAGTGGAAATGACCAGTTTTCAGATGGGAAACAGGAATGCTAGTCCTGCTCCTTAAATGGTCTCTGAAATGAGACACCAAAAGGTTTCAGTTGTCCATTTATGTCACTAAATTCCTCCATGCACAGGCAATGACAATAACATTATGACTGCCACCTGGCTGATAGCGTTCACAAAATATCATTGATATTAAGTCACAGAGCATTATTCAGAGATGTGAAAATGTGAGGAATGGGCTCCCTAAATCAAATAAAATACCGTAGGAGAAAACAATGAGGGAAAGTAACAGTCACTTATAGTCACAAAAGTCACACAAATAAATGTACTCAGTACTTCCACGAGGGCCTACTGTGTCTCATGCCCTATGCCAGGTACTTCACACCCAGTACTTCTAAGCCTCACACCAGTCCTCAGGGTAGGAACCATATTTCCATTTATAAGAGAGGGAAAAGTGCAAAGAGGCAAACTGACTACACTCCAGATCATGCAGCCAGTAGGAGGCATGTCAAGCTTTTCATGTCAGAGAACATGTGATGCTCTCTCCACTTGATAAAGGCATAAAATACAAGCTCACAGCTATCATATTCACCAGTGAAAATCTGTTTCCTCTAAGATCAGGAACAAGACAAGGAACATAGCACTAGTGGAAATAACCACGATCCTACCTTTTTTTTCAATATAGTTTTGGAAGTCTAGCTGCAGAAACCAGATGAGAAAAAATAACACAAGGAATCCAAATTGGAACAGAAAAAGTAAAACTGTCACTGTCTGCAGATGACATGACACTATACATAGAAAATCCTAAAGGTGCCACCAAACACTATTAGAACTCATCAATGCCTTTGGTAAACTTGTAAGAACAACAAACTATCAGAAAGAGAAATTAAGAAAACATTAACATTCATTTACAATTGCATTAAAAAAGGATAAAATACCTGGGAATATTTTGCCTCCTTTTTACCTAAAGAGATAAAAGCCCTCTACTTGGAAAAGTATAAGAAACTAATGAAAGAAATTGCAGAAAACACAAACAGATGGAGAGATACAATGTGTTCATGAACCAAAAGAATTAATATTGTCAAAATGACCATAATATCCAAGGTAATTTATAGGTTCAATGCAATTCCTATCAAAATTTCAATTGCATTTTTCACAGAACTAGAAAAAATAATTCTAAAATTTATATGGAAACAAAAACACTTCAAATAGCCCAAACAATTTGAGAAGGAAGAACAAGGTTGGAGGAATCATACTCTTTTATTTCAAACTATACACAAAGCCCCAGTAATCAAACTGTATGGCACCAGCATAAAGACAGACACAAGATCAATGGAAAAGAATAGAGAACACAGAAATGAAACTACACTTACACAGGAAAATAATCTACAGAAAAGAAGGCAAAAACACACAATGAGGAAAAGGCAGCCCATCCTATAAATAGTGATGGGAAAACTGGACAGGTACATGCAAAAGAATCAAACTGGACTAGTCTCTCACACCATGCACAAAAGTCAGCTCAAAATGGATTAAACACTTAGATATACGACTTAAAGCCACAAAACTTCTAGAAGAAAACATAAGCAGTAAGTTTTTTAAACATCAGTCTTAAGTAATATTCTTTTGATGTCTCTTCAGGCAAGGGAAACAAAAGCAAAAATAAACAAATGGGACTACAAGCCAAAAAGTTTTTGCACAATGAAGGCAACTACCAACAAAATAGAGAGGCCGCCTACTGGATGGGAGAAGATACTTGCAAGTGATACATATGATAATAGGTTAATATCCAAAATATACAAAGAACTCAAAACTCAATAACAACAACAACAAAACCCCAATCAATTTAATTAAAAATAAATGGGCAGAGGCTCTGAACAGACATTCTTCCAAAGAAGACATACAGATAGCCAACGGATACAGGGAAAGATGCACATCATTAATCATCAGGAAATGCAAAACAAAACCATAGTGAAGTATTAGCTCATACAGAATGGCTATTATAAAAAATAAAAGTGTCAGTGAGGATGTGGGGAAAAGAAAACCCTCGTGCATTGTCGGCATGAATGTAAACTGCTTCATCCACTATGGAAAACAGTATGGCAGTTCCTCAACAAGCTAAATATAGAACTACTATATCATCCAGCAATTTCACTCATTCATCTGAAGAAAACAAAAACGCTAGAATTAGAAGAGATATATGCACCCCTATGTTCATTACAGCATTAATTACAATAGCCCATAAATTAAAGCAACCTAAATACCCATCAGTAATAGATAATCAATAAAGAAGATGTGGTATATATACACAGTGGAATATTACTTGGCCATAAAGAAGAATGAAATCTTGCCAATTTGTAACAACATAGATGGACCTCAAGAATATTTTGCTAAGTGAAATAGACAGTGAAAGACACATACTGTATGATTTCAAATGAACAGATATAACAAAACAGAAACAGAGTTATAGATAGACCAAACAGATAGTTGCCAGAGGGGAGAGTGTTGAGAAGAGGAAAGAAATAAATGAAGGAGATTAAGAGTTAAAAACTTCAATATTTTAGTAAATTATTCATGTATGCGCAATGTACAGTGTGGAGAACACAGTCAATATCTTTTCAATGTGATGCAAAGTTGTGGTGATCCTTTTGAAATGTACAGAAATATCAAATCACTATGTTGTATAACAGGAACTCACACTGTTGTAGGTCAACTATACTAAAAAAAAAACAACATACAAACAAAATCATAGAAAAAGAGATCAGATTTGTTATGAGGGTGGGTGAGTAGAGAAGTGGGAACTGGATAAAAGGCAGTTATAAGATAAACAAGCACTAGGGATATAAAGTATTGATACAGCATGATAAACATAATTAACACTGCTAAATGTTGTATACAAAAGCTGTTAGGAGAATACATCCTAAGAGTTCTCAGCAGAAGGTAAATTTTGTTCTATTTCTTTAATTTCACGTGTATATGAGATGATTAATGTTCACTAAACTTATTGTGATAATCATTTCATGATGTATGTGAGTCAAATCATTATGCTGTATACCTTAAACTAATACAATGCAGTATGTCATTTATCTCAGTAAAACTGGAAGAGAAAAAATGATAGTGTCACAGACTCAAAAGAATAGCCCCTAAAGCACAATTCTGTTTGAAACCACTGCTTTTTGAAATCTACTATCATCCCATTGGAATAGGAAATGGCAACCCACTCTGGTATTCCTGCCTGGGAAATCCCATGGAGAGAGAAGCCTGGTGGGCTACAATCCACAGGGTCTCAAAGAGCTGGACACGATTTAGCAACTGAATAAAAAGAACAATCATCCCATTAGCCAAAACAAGTGACATAGCTGAGCCCAGTGCCAAAAGATAGAACAGGTCAACTACCCATAGGAAGAGAGCACTGCAAAGTTACAGGAAGGAATGCACTCAACAATTAGAGGAATCATATTCATTGACTGATTCTATTACTATCCAACTATTTACCTGTTCATTAATATATGTTGATACATAGAAAATTTCTAAAAAGATGCCAAGAAAACTCATACTATTGGTTTTATCTTGGGAATATAGGTTTGTAGAGGAAAGTGGAAGAGAATTTTAAATTCATTTCCCAACTTCCAGGATTGTATAATTTGCATGCTTGCCATAAATAAATCCAAAAGTTAATTTTAAAATTTTAAAAATACTTATTTTATTGAGGCATCAAAGCATATGAGATTCAAAGTAATTGTGTGACTCTTCACAATTGGTGACTTTGAACCTCAAGTTCCTTCTGGCAGGTCAGTCTCCCATGCTCTGAATGGCCCTCCAGATTCTTCCAGCCTCAGCTTTGCGGGTGGACCTTCTCTGATGGAGGAGAAGTACATTACTGAGCAGGATAAATGACCCCAAGACTGGCCCTGAACAAACCCTGCCAAATGATATAGACCAAAGAGATTGAAAAACGACACATGTTAATCAGTGCCAGGCAAGATATCTTGGCCTGAAATCCAGCAGCCGATCTGTCTTCATTTCCAGCCACACACAGCTTAAAGGTGGCCAGAATCATCACGGAGTTTATATTTCTTAAATGTGATTACATCTGGCTGCAGATTTCTGTCAAGCATCCATACTGGTATTATGTAAAACTAAAGACTGCTTTCCCTTGAGGGAGCAATGGCATTAACCACATCTGAAGAGATCATCCTGTCTGATGCAAACCCAGGTGTGTTACTGATATTTTGTGATTGTTAGATAATTTAATGCCCTGCCAAGGAGCCCTACATTGCCACACCATCTGCATGTGTCAGATGCTGAGAAGATGCACAATTAATAGCTTACTGTTTTCACTGGATTTTTCTGCAATAAAAATACTAAATCAAGGTTTTAAATATGGAAATCAATTCAAATGCAAAATTTACTCAGGTATGTTGATGAATCACTGAATGTTAGTGGATACCAGAAACTGAAAAAAGTCCAGTTAAATGAGCAAATAATACTTCCAGATTTTCTTCTAATGGAGTAAAAGAAACAAGAAATTATAGGCAACAAAATGCAACTTGGCTTATTCACTCATTTAACATGTATTGAATAACCTGTCAAGTTCCAGACACGTGTAGGCTCTAGTAATACCACAGTGGGAATCAAAGGATGCCTGCCTAATAGAACTGACATTTTTCTGAATGAAAACAGGAAAAAACAAGAAATTAAATAAGCATATAGCTAAAATAATTTCAGATAATGACAAATGCTGTGATTAAAATGAGTCAGGGTAACAGGATGGGCAGTGAAGGGTAGGGGTAGGGCCGTGATCTGGGATGGGGTTGTCAGAGGAGGCTGTCTAAGAGATTATCTTTGCTCTGAGACCCAAACCATGAGAAAGCACCAGCAATGTGAAGATTCTTGAAAAGAGTGAATGGTTGATGGAAAGTTCCTCGTAGTCAGAGAAATTGGGGAGCTATGAAGAAGGTCCAAGAAAAGTAAATAAATGGAGAGTGGTAGGAAATAAGGTCAGAGAGGCAGGAGGGGTGACATTGCATGAAATCTTTGAGGACATCAGCTTGCCTCTGCTCCTGGAAGGGTTTCAGCCCATTATAACCCCATCAGCATCTTTCACTACTGGGAATGTATGCATAAAACAGAAGAAGAGTAGACTTTGGTATGTGCGCTGAAAACATTGTTGTTCTTTTTAATAAGTTTATTATTGAAGTACGTGTTTTCTTGAGTTAATAATAAAGTATTTATTGAGTACTTACTATAGGCCAGGCATTGTTTTAGGGGGTTTAAGTATTTTAATTTCAACATTTAATTTGTCTATTTTTATTTAATCCTCCAAATATCCTGTAGTGTATATTTATCTTGTTTTCTAGAGGATGGAGTAATGCGCTTTGGAGTAATGCACTCAAAGTTACATTGTTATTAAGTGTCCAAAGTGGTGTTCAAGTTAAGTCTCTGGATCTTTGGGCTCTGTTCATTCTTCTTCACCACGCTAGTGCCAGATCAACAGTTTCCTCATTAATTTGGCCTAATTTTTCTAGTCTCAAAACCAAACTGTCCTCAATCATATAGTTTGCCAAGACATAGGTTATGACCACTTGTGAACAGTTAGCAATACCTGAGCCACTCTGCATTTACACATATCTTCACAAGTGCATGGCTACATGCACAAGGCTGGGAACAACAGACTGACGCTGAAGCCATAACACACAGAGGCTGGGAGGAGCTTCTGGCCTGAACCCAGCTGGGTTAGTTACTAGCTAAGGTGAAAATTCCAGCTGAGCTATTTCACACCCTGAAAGATAATGCTGTGAAGGTGCTGCACTCAATAGGCCAGCCAATTTGGAAAACTCAGCAGTGGCCACAGGACTGGAAAAGGTCTGTTTTCATTCCAATCCCAAAGAAAGGCAATGACAATGAATGCTCAAACTAATGCACAATTGCACTCATCTCACACTCTAGCAAAGTAATGCTCAAAATTCTCCAAGCCAGGCTTCAGCAATACATGAACCGTGAACTTCCATATGTTCAAGCTGGTTTTAGAAAAGGCAGAGGAACAAGAGATCAAATTGCCAACATCTGCTGGATCATCAAAAAAGCAAGAGAGTTTCAGAAAAACATCTATGTCTGCTTTATTGACTATGCCAAAGCCTTTGACTGTGTGGATCACAATAAACTGTGGAAAATTCAGAAAGAGATGGGAATATCAGACCACCTGACCTGTCTCTTGAGAAACCTGTAAGCAGGTCAGGAAGCAGCAGTTAGAACTGGACATGGAACAACAGACTGGTTCCAAATTGGGAAAGGAGTACGTCAAGGCTGCATATTCTCACCCTGCTTGTTTAACTTATATGCAGAGTACATCATGAGAAACGCTGGGCTGGAAGAAGCACAAGCTGGAATCATGATTGCCAGGAGAAATATCAATAATCTCAGATATGCAAATGACACCACCCTTATGGCAGAGAGTGAAGAGGAACTAAAAAGCCTCTTGATGAAAGTGAAAGAAGAGAGTCAAAAAGTTGTCTTCAAGCTCAACATTCAGAAAACTAAGATCATGGCATCTGGTCCCATCACTTCATGGCAAATAGATGGGGAAACAGTGGAAACAGTGGCTGACTTTATTTTTTGGGGCTCCAAAATCACTGCAGATGGTGACTGCAGCCTTGAAATTAAAAGACGCTTATTCCTTGGAAGGAAAGTTATGACCAACCTAGATAGCATATTATAAAGCAGAGACATTACTTTGCCAACAAAGGTCCATCTGGTCAAGACTATGGTTT
Organism: Cervus canadensis; assembly: GCF_019320065.1. Taxonomy (NCBI): domain Eukaryota; kingdom Metazoa; phylum Chordata; class Mammalia; order Artiodactyla; family Cervidae; genus Cervus; species Cervus canadensis. Next base: position 81,899,976 of record NC_057392.1, read on the forward strand.
TTCCAGTGCTCATGTATGGATGTGAGAGTTGGATTGTGAAGAAAGCTGAGCACTGAAAAATTGATGCTTTTGAACTGTGGTGTTGGAGAAGACTCTTGAGAGTCCCTTGGACTGCAAGGAGATCCAACCAGTCCATCCTAAAGGAGATCAGTCCTGGATGTTCATTGGAAGGACTGATGCTAAAGCTGAAACTCTAATACTTTGGCCACCTCATGCAGAGTTGACTCATTGGAAAAGACCCTGATGCTGGGAGGGATTCGGGGCAGGAGGAAAAGGGGACAACAGAGAATGAGATGGCTGGATGGCATCACCGACTCGATGGACATGAGTTTGCATAAACTCCGGGAGTTGGTGATGGACAGGGAGGCCTGGTGTGCTGTGATTCATGGGGGTCACAAAAGTTGGACACGACTGAGTGACTGAACTGAACTGAATGTGACAATATCAACATTCTCAAAGGGGCTAAGTGAGACTCAGAACCTCAAAACATAATGTTCAAAATATCCAGAACATAGTTTAAAATTGTTCATCACACACACAAAAATACACATACATGCAAAATCAGGAAAGTCACAACTCACCTGGGAAAAGGGAATAGATGACAAGAGAAGAGACAAAAGACAGTGGATGCCAATGACAACACAACACTGAAGTCAAAATTATCTGACAAAGACTTAAAGAGATTTTCTTTAATTAGGAAAACTTCTATACGTTATTTTAAATATAATTATACTATGCAGAAGCAACAGTTGGAATTCTGGATATATAATTAATTCAGAGTCTTTAAACTGGAGTAAATATATAGGGGTAGCCCAGAAAGAGTATGGCTCTAGACTCAAAGTGCCTCTCAACTCTGCCATTTCCTAGCCACTTCATCATGAAGTTTACTTTGCCTCTTATCCTTATGTTTCCTTGGTTCTAAAATGGAAGTTAACAGGGCTTGCTGGATAGACTTCTTGTGAGGTTTAGAGGTCATGTTAAGTCACTACTTAAGTGCTGAGGTGCAGAAAGGGAGTATTAATGTATACTTTCTCCCTCATCTCCCTATATTAGCTTGCCAATTGCTGCCAGTTCTGACCTTGAAATTGATATTTTTACCTTATTCTGGAAAAGGGCAGTCACCTTTGGAGTCAACTTTATTTCTGAACCAAAAATAAAAAGGAAGATAAAATTTCTCTTTTAGCCATGGTGCCCTGCCACTGCATGATTACTTTGGAGTGTTGGCTTACCTAAGGCCCACAAAGAGCAGGCAAAAGTCTTTTCTGATGCCCCTTCCAGAGGTCAGAGGAAAGTTTTGTTTCATGTTGGATGCATAACCAAGCCTCCTGACATCTCCTCAGTTGATTTATGTGTCTGACCTTTTGATTCATAGTCAGTGTATGGAAAAATGTCAAATCTATTGCTTTGAGATGGATTTAGATTTTTAATATTAAGAATGGGAAAGTTGAGGAAAGAAAGGAAAAGTTAAAGAAATTGCCCTTTACACGCGCCTGATGAATATGACAAGGGGATCACGGGATTTTAGAGCTGGAAGGGATCTGTGGAGGCATCTAGGCCAGTGTCCTCATTTTACACTTGAGGGAAATGATGGATAGAGAGGAGATATAATTTTCATGACTTGGAACCAGGTACTTTGTATAAATACCTTTTTAAAGTGCCGTTTTCCATAAAAGTACGTAAACATACTCAAGAATGAGATCAGGGAATGTGTCATGTTCACTGTGACATCCGCAGCTCTGAGAAGATCTCCCGGAACACGTGATCAGCTCATTGTTAAATGAATGCAGAAATTTTTAGCTCTTGGAGATAAGTTTCCTGTTGATGATAAGGGAACTTTTGGATCAAAATAACTAGAAATGCTAACTGATAGTTTCAGACAAAGATGAAGATCCACATCAAAGAGACAACCCTGTTAGTTTCTAAATTAACCCACTAAAAATGTGAACTCGCATGAATATGTGGTTACTTGCATGCATGTGTGCTAAATCACTTCAGTCGTGTCTGACTCTTTGTGACCATATGGACTGTAGCCTGCCAGGCTCCTCTGTCCATGGGATCTCCCAGGCAAGAATACTGGAGTGGGTTGCCATTTCCTCCTCCAGGGGATCTTTCCAGCCCAGAGATCAAACACACGTTTCCTGCACTGGCAGGCGGAGTCTTTACCACTGCATCACCTGAAGCCCCACCATAGGATGGTTGAAAACAATATCCAAGCAAGAGTTTAGAAAGTTCCTTTTGCAATTCACAAAAAAATTGCTGTAACAGACTAATATCTGGAAGGAATTTGTACAACTAACATGAAGGAGGAGACTCCAACCTGGTTCTGTAGCTTCATTTTGCCCCATTTGCCCCCAGCCTAACTTCTATACCTCCACCCCTACCTCCACTAGGTTCTGCTCTGACATCCTAGTCCAGCCTGGATCCAGGCTGCACATGCAGAAGCTACAGCTATGCCTGTCGCCTGTTTAGCAGAACTGCCTTCCTGCTGGGCCAGAGACAGTGGGGAGTTGGCTTTGTAACTACTGATGGATCCTAGCCTTTCATCACTGACACAGAAGTTCTTACCTTTGTGAAATTTCATAGTGCAACCTTGCTACACATAGCCCCAAAACATCATTTTGGACCCATGCAATTGACTGATCCTTTTCAAAGCCAGAAAATAGATTTTCTCCAAGTGCACAAGAGGTCTGTTAACACATATATCATAACGATTCCCTGCAGGTGTTTGTGGTACGCCATCTAAACTTGTACTCCAATTACATACTGGCATGTGAATTCTTGCTACATATGAATCATGTCAGGATATGAACTGATCATCCTGTTTACCTGGGAAAAACCTGGTGAAAGTCCAATAAAAAAAGGGTGTCCGCCTTTTACCATAAAAAGTATCTCAGTTTGAACAACAACCCTTAGGTTAAGACATGAAGTCTGATCTTTGACAGGACAGTAGTTGATAGCAAATTAAATTTGGAATTTAATGGCTAGTGGTTTAACGGCAGTCATAGAATTGGGTAGTGGTTAAAAACATTAGCTTTGGGTTAAAAATCTCACTAGTTAAGTGATCTTGAGTGAAGTTGCTTATCTTTTTTACACCTTGGTTCCTCAGCTATAAACTGGGACTGATAACACTAACTGCCTTATTGGTTTGCTTTGAGATTTAAACAAGATAATATATGCAAAGCAGTTAGCATAATCTCTGGTGTGTAATAAGCAGATAATTGACAGTTGATTTTGATAGTTGTATCCAGTGGTAAGTGGTCTCATTTTTCGTCCTCATCTTGCTGTTCTCTTTCATTTCAACGCTGGACTTTCCTCTCTGACTGCACTTAATTTTCCCTATAATAAAAGGTGTCACAGTCCTGGTCTTCATGCCTCATGAATGGTGTCTGGTTCAGGAACTTGAGCTTTACAAAGTGACTTTGGGGTCTGATGAACACAGACCTCAATTTTAATTGCTGTCACAAGGTTATATGAGAGTAATTCTCAGTGTGTGATCTGTGGCCCAGTGCCAAGCCAGGAGGATCCAGATAGTGGCCTGAGACCTGAGATCATGCAGGCGTTTCTTTTTATTGTTGTGAATAAATGACATGTGACTTCATAGGCTTCCATTTAATAAAGAATTAAGGGTTTCATATTAGCAGTTTTTAAAGGCTATTATTTATTCTGTTTGAGATTAGTTAGTTAATCCTTTGGTGTACATTGGTGCATCAATGCCATTTTTGACCTGTTATTTTTTCATCATTACACTTTGACAAGTGCAAGCTACAGTCAAAGTAGGAGTCATTCATACTCTTATGGGGTACCATAGATGCATATCTAAATGCATATTTAGTGCATAGTTAGATTATAATTAATCAACTAATACAAAATTATTATGATTTTTATTTCTGCTGAGGCATTTCTTGGTTAGTCCTATGTCCTCTTCACTCATTAAGGAATGGCCTTGCATGTGGGCCATGGAATCTTTACTCTTTGTCACTGGACTTCTTTCACTTTTAGAGTCACTGATACACTCCTCAGTTAGGTATAGTTATCCACGTGTGTGGGGGACTCTTACAGGAATAAATGTTTGTATAGTCAAGAGATGTTTCTATAAGTAACTGACAGTGTGCACAGAAAGGAGGATTAAAAGAGTATGAGCTTTAGAGTTAAACAGATCTGGATGTGAGCCCTGATTTCAGTACCTGATAGTACTTGTCATCTATGGTAGGTGTGAGGATTAAATCAAGTTATGCATGTACCAGGTGTATGACATGAAGGTAAAAAATGGTAGCTTTTTATTAGTATTATCTAAAATTATTTCAGTGAATAAATAGATGTCATTCAACACTGGTTACATTGAACTACCATAACACTTAGTCTAGATCACTCAAAGGCAAAGCTCATGTATTTTGAACAAATTCTCACCACCAAATGCAGAACTCAGCATATAAAAGAAAGGGATATTGAAAGTGTATATTTACAGTTCATTCACCTACTTATTTGTGTAATATTATTAAATATGGAAATATAAGAATGTATATCTTATACTTTAAGCTTTCAGGTTGCTTAAAGTAGTAAGATATCCCAATGTTATCAGGGGGGCAGATGAAACGTTAAGTGTAGGACTGGAGTGTGCCTGGAGTGTTGGGGCCACAACAATGAAGCCAGTGTAGCTGGGATGGAGTGGGGGTGGGTGGGGCAATAGGAAATGAAGTTAGAGCAGAAACCGGCTCTCTGAGCCGTGCTGTAGCCTGAATATGCTGTCCATGATTGTTTGATGATCCTATATGCGGCTAAGTTTCAGATAGTATATCTGATCATCTAGGAGACATTTCCACCTGGGTGGCCCAAGGTACTCAAGTTCAATAGGAAGAAAAACTTAAGACATTCCACTGCCCTTGCAAACCTGCCCTTGCTCTAGACTACTTCATTCCTGTTAATGGCACATCTACCCAGTCAACCAAACCAGATATCAGGGAATCAAGTCTTTTGCTCCCACACTACCCCTCTCCACCAAATTCAATCAATTATTAAGTCCTGACTATCCTACTCCAAAATACCTTCCAAATCCCTTCACTTCTCTACATTGCCATTATCTCCGAGACCACCACAATCACAGCTGCTGCTTGCAAACTGTTCTTGCATTCACCAAGGCTACCAGTCGACTGCCACAGTTACTCTTCCAAAGGTACTTTTTGAAAAGAGCCAATCAGATATTTAATACCCAAATTAAAACTCCTCCATGATTACCCCTGACCTACCAGAATCTTCACTGTGGCTCTCAAAGCCTTGGCTAACTTGCTCTAATTGTAGAACTCCTTGAAAAGAGTTCTGGCAAAGGTATTTTCTTAAATTTCAGTCATATTTACCTGTCTTTATTAGAACAGTACTTCAGACACTGGTCTGACTGCATTGCTACATATCTTGCTTTGTTGAGGGCTCAGAAATGATACTGCCTCCTAGGAGCCGAAATGAGTTCATGACAGGCAGCTATGAATCTTGGTTACCCAAGACCCAAAAGGTCTTTTGGGATCTGTCTCTTCTTCCTCCAGCAGAACAAAAGCCAATAGGCTGGCCAGGTTATCCTTCACCAGTAATTTGGGAACACATCTTAGAGGCAGTCTGGCACAATAAGAAGGCCACTGGCTTTACAGATGAAAGACCTGGATTTGCCATCTGGCTGTCATGCCATTAACTTGCCGTGTAGCAGTATACCGGCCACTTCAAAATTCTAGGCCTCAGTTGCTTCATCTGTAAAATGTAGAAATTGGCTTTAATGGCTCTTAAGATCCAGCTATGTTGTTCTATAAATCTATGATTCTGGGGTAAGTAGACAAAGAAGGACAAGGAAAGAAAAGAACAATTTACCTTTGCTCTTCCACTGATGGACTACAGAAATGGATGAATGGATGATGTTTTCAACAAGCTCATTTGTTCAGTAAATATTTGTTATGTACGTACTATTAGCAAGATCAGAGGCTGGGACCTTGACCCAAAAGCTGAACTTAAACAAAAGCACATTGAGTGCAGAAATGGCCTCTATACTGATATACACTGCACGACTTAATTGCTTTCAGACAAATGCCCTACTGAGCCTAGATATCTAAAGGTTTTCCTTAGAGAATGTATCATATTTTTAAACTCTAAATGGCTTCAGTATTATGTATTAAAGCTCTGCAATAAACGAAAAAGGGGCCCTGAACTGCTGCCTTGAAATCTAACATTTGGATGAAATAATTTTAATTCATGAATTCATCAGGATTGCTATCAAAATGATTGAAGGCAGCAAAAAAATTCTAAGAGAACTGGACCTTTAAGAACTGATTTTTTTGTTGGCAGAAGAAACATGTCCACTGTAATGGGACAATTTAAATGCATAACTGTTAAAACAAACTCTTTAAACTATTCCTTGCATGTCCCAACATTCATCATGTTGACTAGCAAGACATCAATTTTTCATAAAATACTGTATAACTGAAAAGGAGACATTTAAAGGAGAGGAAAAAATTGAATTTGCTGTTTCAACTCAGGCTCTGATGATTTTGGCATTTTATAAGGTGATTAACTGATTGTGTGAAGGGAAGAAGCAAGCGGTACTTCACAGAGCACTATAGATTGAGTTCTCTCTTGTTTTATTTATTTATTTTTTTCTTCCTTAAGCACCTTGATTTCCCCCACTCCCTGAGGCACTGCACACATGGCAAGAAGAATGACTTGGCTACATGCATGACAAAGTCTATACCATTGTGCCTTCACTTCTGCCTCAACAAATGCCAGTTTTGGCAGCCTACATGTGGCAACATGGATTAGAACAGGGCACAATTCTATCTTGTGGAACCTGAATACCACAATGCATTTTATGGTAGCAAAAGGGAAAATGATTAAGGATAAAATTCAAAAAAATCTTTCAAGAGCTATTTTTTAATTATTGTTGGAGCTGGGTTTATTTATTTTTTAATGAGTTCACTCCAACTCTTCAATTTTGGGGGATCCACAATCTCCTTCTCCTTTAGCATAAATTTCACATGAAGTTTTGTGTTGAAAGACTTTTGGATAAGACAATAAAGAACCTCCAGAAAATGTTCTCTGGTTCACCTTTTTTTGTGTACAAGAGCTAAATCTCATTGTCCCAATGTAGAGTTCAACAGTATCACCAAATAAAACCTTATTCTTGTCCAGGGCATAATAAAATTTATTTTGATTTTGAATGGGAACAGATGGTTAAAGCCATAGCAAAGATCAGTAAAGAACTTCTTGTCTCATGAAAAGCAATGACTTTAATATTATGCTGACATATAATTTTCAAAAAGGTACAATTCTCTCATGCAAATATAAAATGACTATATATCAAAGATTGTTTTCAACTCATAAATTAATAAGAAAATCATAATAATATCGCTCAGTGTGTCCGACTCTTTGTGATCCCATGGACTGTAGCCTACTACACTCCTCTGTTCATGGGATTTTCCAGGCAAGAGTACTGGAGTGGGTTGCCATTTCCTTCTCCAGATATATCAAAGATTGTTTTCAACCCATAAATTAATAAGGAAATCACAATAATGTGTTAAGACCAATTCAAGAGAAAACTTGAAGAACAAACATTATATAGATAGGCAATCAGGAATGGTGAAATGAATGTGGTAATAGACGCAAAACTGGTTAATATTCCATGGGTCAATTAAATGTAATGTTTGAAGTTATCTTTTCCATAGGCTAGAAATCAATTGCTTTTCTATGGAATATAATTCATTTATATTCTTATAGACAAGAATTGGCTTCCCAGATGACTCAGTGGTAAAGAATCTGCCTGCCAAGCAGGAGACAGGGGTTCGATTCCTGGGTTGGGAAGATCCCCTGGAGGAGGAAATGGCAATCTACTTCAGTATTCTTTTTTTTTTTTTTACTTCAGTATTCTTGCCTGGGAAATCCCATGGACAGAGGAGCCTGGCAGGGCTACAGTCCACGGGGTCACAGAAGTCAGACAGGACTTAATGACTAAACAACAACAACAAAGAATCATTTTGCAATAATATCTATCTTCCACAACTTAACTTTACTCTTTCAGGGTCACAAAAGAGCTTAGTCAATAGAAATATAAAGGTACATAAGTCTTATGGAATCTGATAATCCATACAGTGTTGCATTCTTTCCCCTATGGAAAGAACACCTAGTAATCTCTTTTGACCATTGCCCAACTCTTGGGCAATTTTTCCAAACAATTTAAGATGAGTCATCACATTTCCCTGCCTTACTCTTGGTTTGTCAGAGTAATGCAACATTCAGATTGTTCCAACTTTTTTTCCTGTAAGAAGCAATATTTCACTGATTATCCTTTTGCATGTATTTTAATGCATATTTACTAGCATTTGTGTTGGAGAGTTTCCCATAAGTTGAATTACTAAGTCAAAAAGTATGACCATTAAAGAGTGATCAAACAGCCAAATTATCCTCCAAAAATGCTGTGCTATTAATAATTTTATTTCAATAAAAGTATGTGTGTATGGGAGGGGGGATTCATTACATACCCAAACACTGCTAACACAATATTATATATCTTTGATTTTACCAATTTGATAGAGGAAAATGTTCATTTCAACATATCTTCCCATGATGATTAGTAATGTGGAGAAAATATATCAGAATTGGTGTGCTAGTGAAATAAAGTACATAAAACAGTTCTTGCCATTTAATAAAACACTCAATACATATGTAGACTTTGTTCATTTTCTTTGGAAACAATTGCTTAAAAATTCTCATTAATTTTAGGGCCTCTTTCTACACCGGTGATATTAAACTTTTGTCCAAAATAAATACTGAGATATTTGACCTAAATGAGTGTGTGTGTGTGTGTGTGTGAACACATTCATCTAGGTAAAATATTTCAGTATTTTCCTTCTTGAGCACAGGGTTATATGATTTCCTATGAAACATACTTCTCATTCAAAGCTTATGAAAATATTTTTCTAAAACACTTATAAATTTTTATATATTTAATGTTTTAGTCCAGCTGGAATTTATTTTGTATATGATGTGAGGAGAGGATATGCATTTATATCTATTTGTTTTCAGATGGATAAATAATTATCAAGATAATTTATCAAATAGTTTATCTGTTCCTCACCACTTTGAAATACTACTTTTATTACTAATATCTTTCTGAGTCAACCTTTGAAGTCCAGAATGTGTATCATTGATCTATTGTGAAATTTTTGTCACTATACAACACTGTATTATTATAGCATTATAATAATGTTATATAGCATTATACGAGTTCTAATATTGGGAAAGGCAAGTGCCCCTCAATGTTCTTTTTTCCTTCACATTTTGCTTAATTTTTCTTTCACATTTAATCTTCCCACTGAATAGTAAAATCACCTTGTCCAGCTCTGAAAAAGGCCTATAGTGGTTCTGAATGGATTTATGTTGAATTTATAAATACACATGAAGAGAATTCAAAATGCTATTATTGAGTCTTTTATCTAGAAGTTCCCAATCTCCCAATTCGTCCCACCCTTACTGTTTCCCTCTTTGAAGAGTTGCATATTGCAACTAATTTATCTCAGTAGAATCAGCCTTGTTCAAAATATGTCATTTTACGGACTTTTATGATAGAGTTAGATAAGTAACTCTTATGTTCAAAAATCTTTTGTGGAAGTTACTTCTTCCATGCCCAATGATACTGGATTCTGGAGTCTGAAATAGAGCAATTTTCTGAGAACTTGGTAGATTCAAACTGCACTTTTGTGCTTTAGTAGTTTGCCTTCAGTCTTTTTCTGCTCAAGGAATAAATAAATATGCAGGTAAAAAGGAATAACACAAACTCCCTTTCAAAAGAAAGCTATATGTATTTAGAATTTCAGGGGTTTTCTAATTTGGAGCATCCCTTCTTGATCACTATATACTGCTGAGAGACCTTAAGTAATCTGAAATGGTATTTCAGCAAAATCCTAGGTAAATAGTTAAAGTTTTAGACAGAGTTTGAAGGATACACCCAAACGTTAGTTATTCAAGATTATCTCTATTTGGTTAGCCTTTGGAATGGATTGCCAGAATCCGCTCTATCTGAATTACCTGTCTCCTCAATAAAATGGTCTTGATAAAGCTACAAATAGACACAATCCCTTGGCACTTTTGTCAAAGACTGATATATGAGATGGTCATAAATAAAACACAGAGCATTTTTTGGTAAAAGGGCCAAAGTCTAACACAGTAAAGTGTGATATGGGTAAAAGCTTTTTTCTCTTAAACTGGTGTGATTTTTTTTCTCAGGCAAAGAGAGTTGTTGAAACACTCAGGTTTTGCCTTCATTGTCAAGTAGCTTAGATTTAAGTTGTGATACTATTATTTATGTTCCCCTATATCCATTCCTACTCTATATCTGATACATAGATTATAAGTTACTGCTCCTTTGGAGGCATGACATAGTATGGACCCCTTCCTTTGAAAAGAGGTGACCAGAAGTTATATGAGTTACATCTAGGCCAAAGCATTTAATTGCTAAAAGCCAGCTCTCCAGCTCTTCTCTCAGATTGTAGTAACCAAAAAAGCTATGTATAAGATCTAAATGATGGTGGAATCTGTCAGTCTTGGCTTAGAACTTATCACTTAGAAGCAGAGGCAACTCTCAAACTATATTGGACACATAGCATGAGCAAAGAAATACATTTAAATTGTTTTAAGCTGTTCATATTTTGAGATTTTACTTTATTATAACATTATCTATCATATCTTAACATATCTAAATGTTATGTTAAATTTATTAAAATATTGCTTTAAAAAGTATATTCCTATATATACCCTGTTATTTAACTTTATGCTTTTAAAAAGTTCAATTACTTATACTTCTTTTTAAAATTATAATCTTCTACTCTCTATTATTTCGTATCTTTTACTTTTTCCCTTGAACTGGATTCAATCAGGATCTTTGAAAGTAATCTACTCCTCTTTTGTGTTTGTTCTTAATCCCTTTTGGAGGCAGGGGGAGTATAGTCAGGACTTCCCTGGTAGTTTAGCTAGTAGAAAATCTGCATGCAGAGCAGGAGACCCCAGTTCAATTCCCGGGTCAGGAAGTTCCCCTGGAGAAGGGATAGCCTACCCACTCTAGTATTCCTGGCTTCCCTGGTGGCTCAGACCTGGGTTCGATCCCTGGGTTGGGAAGCTCCCCTGGAGGAGAGTATGACAACCCACTCCAGTATTCTTGCCTGGAGAATCCCCACGGACAGAGGAGCCTGATGGGCTACAGTCCATGGGGTCGCACAGAGTCAGACAGGACTGAGCGACGAAGCACAGCCCAGCACAGAGCATAGTCCACAGTGAGAGTGTTAAGTCTCTCAGGTGTATCTAACTCTTTGGAACGCCAGGGACTGTAGTCCTCAGGCTTCTCCGTCCATGGAATTCTCCAGGCAAGAATACTAGAGTGGGTTGCCATTTCCTTCTCCAGGAGATCTTCCTGACCCAGAGATTGAAATGGGGCTCTTGCATTGCAAGTGAATTCTTTACCATCTGAGCCACCAGGGAAGCCCTATGAGTACAGCCAATATGGGCACAAATTTCTAACTATTGGGTCAGTTTGGTCAAACCGATTGGCTCAACTGAATAATGTGAAAAGATAAAAAAACAAATGTGATTGTAGGCGTTACATGTAGAGTCCACACTAGAGTTTGTTGTTGCTGCTGCTTGCTTTTATGTCTTAGAACTGGTTTACTACAAACAGTGATTCTCTTATTACTGTTTTTATTGATGGTTTCTTAGCATAAATATGTGACTACATTTTTGTTGGTATTTCTTTACTTCTTCTGTGTGCCTCTATGATTTTTTGTTAAGGGGTGTTTATAATATTTACTGATACTGGTACTGGTCATTTCACGCTACTGTTGCTTTGAAGAGTTGCTGTTACTACAGGCATTAAAAAGTAGAGCTGGGAGCAAACATAAAAGTCACTGTTTCTCTTGAACATCATTTAACCTTTGAAGAGCAGCAAGCCCTCCAGGTGTAGAGCCAGAGGTCAGTCCTCTGCATTCTAGAAAAAGCCAAAGGTCTCTTACATTCATTAAATGGCCATTTGGGTCAGAGATCAGGCAATGATTCTCGTGCTACTTTGGTCCAAAATGTTAGCCAAATACTACCTTTGTCTAATAGGAAATTGTCCACATGCATAAACATACATTTACAAAATATCTACCAAATATTGAAATATAAGGTAGAACAATTATTTTCTTTTATTACTCCGGCACCCTACTTTTATTTATTCAACACTCTACAAACATGTACTGTACACCTATTATGTGCCAGCCACTTTTCTCAGTTCAATTCAGTTCAGTCGCTCAGCCATGTCCAACTCTTTGCGACCCCATGAATCACAGCATGCCAGTCCTCCCTGTCCATCACCAACTCCTGGAGTCCACCCAAACCCATGTCTATTGAGTCGGTGATGCCATCCAACCATCTCATCCTCTGTCATCCCCTCCTCCTCCTGCCCTCAATCTTTCCCAGCATCAGGGTCTTTTCTAATGAGTCAGTTCTTTGCATCAGGTGGCCAAAGTATTGGAGTTTCAGCTTCAGCATCAGTAGTCCTTCCAATGAACACCCAGGACTGACCTCCTTTAGGGTGGACTGGTTGGATCTCCTTGCAGTCTAAGGGACTCTCAAGAGTCTCCAACACCACAGTTCAAAAGCATCAATTCTTCTGCGCTCAGCTTTCTTTATAGTCCAACTCTGACGTCAATACATGACCACTGGAAAAACCATAGCCTTGACTAGATGGACTTTGTTGACAAAGTAATGTCTCTGCTTTTCAACATACTGTCTAGGTTGGTCATAACTTTCCTTCTAAGGAGTAAGCCACTTTTCTAGCCTCTTGAAATAGGTCAACTAGGGAAACAAAGTTCAGTGCTCTCTTACGGCCTACATTCTAGCAGATGAAGTCAGACAACTGGCACAATAAATAAGTTGATGATGGCTCTGTTAAAAAAAAAAAGCAGTGGGCTTTCCTGGTGGTCTAGTGGTTAAGAATCTGCCTGCCAACTCAAGGGACGTGGGTTCCACCCCTGGTGTGGGGAGATTCCACGTGCTATGGAGCAACTAAGCTCGTGTGCCTACCGAACCTGGACTCTAGAGCCCGTGAGCCACAGCTACTGAGCTCGTATGCTACAACTGCCAATGCCCGCACCCTACAGCCCGTGCTTCTCAACGAGAGAAGCCACCGCAATGAGAAGCCCACACACTGCCCCTGGAGAGTAGCCCCCGACTCACTCCAACTAGAGAAAGCCTGCAAGGAGCAACAAAGGCCCAATGCAGCCAAAAATAAATAATACAAAATAAAGTAGATTATAAAAAGAAGTAGTAGAACAGAATAAATTGGCAGGTTGCAATGTTAAAGTAGATGGAAGGTTAGCCTCATTGAGAAGGTGACATCTGATCAAAAACTTAAAAGAGGTGAGGCCATTGGCTAGGCACATCTTTAGGGAAAAGTCTTACAGGCAGATGGAGCAACCACTCAATGTGAAGGCCCGAGGGTGGAATACATCTGGGTCCTCAAACAACAGCAAGGTGGCCAGGTGACTGAAGTACAGGAGTAAGAGGTATCATAGGAAATGAGGGCAGAGAAGCATTGGGAGGAAGAAAATCTCATAGCACATGTCGGATTTTGCCCTGAGAGAGATGGGGGAGCCCACACAGGGTTAGAGAAGAGGAATGACTTGCTGACTAAAGTTTTAAGAGAATAATTCTGACTGTTGTGTTGAGAACAGACCTTAGGGACTGGGTTTCAGCAATGAGGCTAGTTAGCAGCTTATTACAGAAATCCAGGGCAAGAAACGAATGAGGCAAGAAACTGCAAAAGTGGTAAGATAAGTTCACACTCTTGATAGATCTTTAAGGTGAGGCAACAGGGTTTCTGCATGGATTAGGGATGGGATGTAAGAAACGTTGTCAAAGATAGCTCTAAATTTGGGGGCCTAAATAAATGAAATTAAAAAAATTAGGAAGAAAGCAAACCTATAGTAATAACGTTTAATTCAGATTTTCTAAAACAAAAAGCTTGATATTCACTAAAAAGTTGATTCTGTGAAATGCAAAGCAGGGATGTCTGTATCAGGATTACAAACAGGGATCAGGGCTAAGTTCAGCGGGAAGCACGTATAACCCTCTGTGTCCACCTTGTGCTGGCTGTTTGCTTGAAATTTTTCTTTTTGTCTTTTATCCATCCACCCCTTGGGTAACTATGAAAATAAACTGCCCTAAATGATTCACCTTGCTCAAGAGCACTCGTAAACAACCCACAGTAAATTAAGCATCTCCTTGTAAATGTAGTTCATGCGGTAGTTAAAATTTGCCCACACGAAAGTGACACTTATGAACACTTATGAGCGGTTACGAGCAGTTACAAACTGCTGTAGGCTGTGCCGTTCTGTATATAACACATCTTTTACGAGAGTGTGGTCCAGTTTCCAGGAAAGGGATGCAGCAGAATGTGGTGAAAACTGCCTGGGTTTTGGAGTTAGACCAGACTGTATTTGAATCCTGGCTTTGATAATCATTAGCTATGTGGCACTGAAAAATTCACTAAACCTCTTTGAACTTCACTCACTTTCCTTGCCTTTAGCCTTGGGACAATTTCCATGTTACTTGCTTTAAAGTAATTGTGAGACTTTAAAACAATGTATATAAAGTCTGGCACATGGCAGGTGCTAAGCATATGCTTAGAGATACTTTCATAATATATAATAAAAATTATCAATGTATGCTATTATATATTGTTATATAAAGTTATATTTTAATTTGTCAGTACTGTATTAATGTTCTACATATTAATGTAATAATAATATGAAAATGACATCCAAGGCAGATTCAAAGCAGAATTAATTGATGGTATGTATTTTATTAGAAGACACAGGAAAGTTCTGGCTTGACATTTCAATATCTAGAGTTTTGGTGCCCTTTATATCACTAGTTGCTTGGAGAAAAGAGATACTGAAAATGTGTCAGCCTTAAACACATCAACAACTGATGGTAAACAAAGCAAGCGGAAACTGTTTCCTGATGTTTTGATGAGACCACAGGGGCTGGGAGAAACATTATTCTCTCCAAGGGCCACTTATAAATGGAATCTATGCTGTCAACCACCCTCTTGGGATTTTAAGACTGCCTGTCTCTGTCACAGCATTTTTCAGTGAAAGAACTTTGCAAACCTTCTGACACTCAGGAAACTTGGCATTTCAAACTAGATATTCCTGGTTTTAAAATTTCTCCCTTCTGCCATATTTTCTCTAACATCGATTGTTTGGGTTGGCCTTTGAATTCAAATTATAAATTAAATCCACATCCCAAGCATCAAATTAGGGTTCTGAAATGCAAGTTTTCATTTGTGAGTCCCTGCTGGAAAAAAAAAAAAAAAAAAAAGATGATATCTGGGGACTTCAGATGAGCCAAAGCACTGCTGATTTTTCATACACTTCTGGAAAAGTTGAGGATGAATCAGACCACTCTCTGGCACAGGCTGCAGGTGAGTGAACAGAGTCTAGATATCCTGGGCTCCTTTTACCAAACCAAAGTCTGTGTGTAGCATTGTCGTAGCATCATCTCATCAGTCCTAGAACAAGGCAGCTGCTACAGTCCCATCTCACAGATGAGTAAGCTGATGTTGAGAGAGATTGGGGAACAAGCCAAAGTCCACACACTTGGTACTCAGTACAGCTAGGATGAGAACAGATCTCTCCTGCTTTCCCAGAGAGAAGTCTCTCCCCACATTTCTTCTCGTATTTCATTTCATCTTCCCATCCCATCTTTTCCCCAGAATACCAGGCAGCTTTTCTTGTCATCTGTCTAGGATCAACATTGCCACTCTGATGGTCATACTCTGAGAGGACTAAAGTAACCCCTAGTAAAGGCTGAAAAAGACACCTACAGAAGTTCTCCAAGTACACAGTGGGATGCAATCATTAATAGGGGACTATCAATGCACTATTCTGAAGTCAACTTGAGTCTTTCAAATCATATGAAAGCTCTAAATATCTGTGGGGGGAATTAAAGCTAGTTATTTCCAGTAATTACAAATTATATCACTCCATTTTACGCATGGATAGTTAAAAAGCCACCACAGGCTATAAAATCATTGGCTAATGAAAAGAACATCCTCAGGTTTTGATTTATTGTCCCTGCTATCAGAGACGACCACAGCCACCGTTACAAATGTGTAAACAACCTCAATGAAGGTTTAATGTGCTTTTATCACAAGCCTCCATTGTCGGTTGCCCCTGAGATGAAGCTTTGTGCCCCTGTGCATTGTGTAATTAAAATCCTTTCACTCAAAAGAGAAGCAGAGACAGTTGTCAACTAAATTATGAAAGAACCAGGAAAAATCTTATATTACTAGCAAGAGCTGTGGTAGGAATTTTGATTTCGATGTGGACATTATTAATTGCCACTGCAACTTCAGAGGCAGACTCCTCAGATACAAAACCTTCACGAGAGGCTGTGTCGAGGTGATAATAACTGATGATGGTGAACAGATACAGCTTCCAGAGCTGCTTTCAATTACCTGCTTTCCTGCCTGAGAGAGCTCAGAGGTTTCCTGGGAGGGCTGGCCTGGAGCTCAAAGAGTACAGTGTCAGCCAACATAAAAACAAGGTTGTGCTCACAAGCCCCATGACCTGACCCCAATCAGGGCACTCACAAAAGAGAAAGATGCAAATTCACTACCTCTTTCTCCAAGAGAACACTTGCCTGTGAGATGAGTCAAAAGACATTACAATTCCTAAATATTTTTTGAAAGTTTCAAAACGAACAAAAACAACCACCCCCAGAGTCAATGATCTATTTGATATTATACCTACAGGAAAGCTTTCCTGAAAATCAACTACCTCCCTTCAGGAAGAAATATTCTTTTTATCTAAATACCTCTCCTTACCACCTGATTGTGGCTGGAACTGATTGCCTGGTGTGGCAAAGCTCAGCAAAACCCAACTCTACGGAGTGAATTACTGAGACACAGACACTGAGATTAACCTTGACTACAGCCTGGCCTGCTCCCCTAAACACTATAAATTAGGTGATAAGAATGCAGATGTGTGGGGCTGCTGAAGGCAGTTTTCTCAGCTTCAAATCACCCAAGAAAATACTTTGTCTTTGAAGAGTTTTCATTGCTAGGGATGGATTCTATTTTCAAAGAGAGAATGTCACAGCCATTGATTCTGTCTTCCTTATGTCTTGCTGTTCAGTGGCTAAGCTGTGTCTGATTCTTATGTGGCCCCGTGGACCAGGCTCTTCTGTCCAGGGAATTTCCCAGGCAAGAATACCGGAGGGGTTTGCCATTTCCTTCTCCAGGGGATCTTCTTGACCCAGGGATTGAACCCGTGTCTTCTGCATTGGCAGGCAAGTTCTTTACCACTGAGCCATCAGGGAAGCCCTTCCTAATCTCTTAATCATTCCTAAAACCCAACCCTACTCTGACTCCACAGTCCATCCTACCTGACAGAGCCTTGCAGCCAACTGACCGAAGACAGTGACAGATTAAAAGAAGATGCAGCACATGTTCATCTTTCTCAAATCTGGACGGCCATGGTTACCCCTATCATTTTTCTCCTCCATTGTCTTTGAGGTTTATATAGCCCTTCCTTGGGTTTATAAATTCTAAATCAGTGAGATTTCTCCTAGAAAGCAGACTTGTTAGTAACACACTTTTTCAAAAGTGTTTAAACACCATAAGAAGAGGAGAGCCTAAAAACACAAAATTAACCTTGCTTTATACAGTTTCAGATGAAGAAGTAAAAATCATTCCAATGTAGGTGACTCCCCTGGAGAGGTATTGTTCTTCAGTTACTTAAAAACCAGTCACTTTCTTCCAGTTACTCAGCATCTCAAATAACTACCAAAAAACAGATAACCGGCACAGCAGCTGACAGCCCAAGCCAGAACAAGCAATAGGTTCGTGATTGCCTATTCATCCCATTTAACTTTATTTCCCCTGCGTTTATAGGGTATAGGTCTGAGGATACAACAAACCATCTGCAAAAGAAAGAGGTGAGCAGGCCCAGTTCCTGACCAAGGTAAACCTATGAACCTCCGAGTCTGAGCTTGTAGAAAGCACTTGGGAGAAAGTGCTTCAGCCATACTTCCGTTGCTGAGTGAGGACCAGGATCAGATACTGGGCTCTTCTGGACAGGCTAAAGTTGTCCAGCGTATCTTGGTTGGGAACCAGAAAAATCAGCAGGAGTATAGAGAAAATGGGCTGTTTGTATTAATGAAAGTGCTTCACTTTCAGAACGATTCATGCTACTTTCCACAATCCAACTGAACCATTAGTTACTTTACCTCCAACCCCCAGCAATCAAGTCTACTTTCTGGTTCAAAAGAATTAAGGAATCAAAAAAGAATAAAGTGAAAATTGAAAAGTTCAACCACCTTTGACACTCCGACTTTGGCGTTACAATGGAATAGTTTACCTGTGAAGAATAAGTCTAAGCTCACAAAAGTAATCAGATACCACATCGAAAAACTATTAACAGTAAGGCTCAAAAACAGTGCTTCCAAAAGCCTGTGCTTTCCTGATTTCTTAAACAGTGTATACTTCAACTGCATTTTCAACATGGAGTCTAAAATTTCAGTTATTGATGCAGAAATAGAGGGTATACAGGTCTATCAATTGTTAGGTACTGGCCCATGGGTGGAACAAGACCAAGAACCATGACGTGTTCACATGTATAGACAACTATAGAGAGGGAGACAGGTAAGACAGGTCATTGGAGTAGGACATCCACAGAGAGAAAGATCAAAACAAGAATATGACGCACAGAAGGCGAGGGTGGGATGTTTCGAGAGAACAGCATTGAAACATGTATATTATCTATGGTGAAACAGATCACCAGCCCAGGTTGGATGCATGAGACAAGTGCTCGGGCCTGGTGCACTGGGAAGACCCAGAGGGATCGGGTAGAGAGGGAGGTGGGAGGGGGGAATGGGATGGGGAATACATGTAAATCCATGGTTGATTCAGGTCAATGTATGACAAAAACCACTACAATATTGTAAAGTAATTAGCCTCCAACTAATAAAAATAAATGGAAAAAAAAAATGACGCACAGCACCTCGATAAGATGAAAGAAAATGGCGGGTTCCCATTTATGAGTTGCTGAGGTTCAAAGTAAGGACTTTTTAAAAGTCTTGTTACCAGACCCAGAGGCCAAGCTCAGAACACATCTGAAGTGTTTTTTAGCCAAATAATGTGCTAAATCCGAGCTTCCCTAGTGGCTTTCATGGTAAAGAGTCTGCCTGCAATGCAGGAGACCCAGGTTTGATCCCTGGGTCAGGAAGATATCCCAGGGAAGGAAATGGCAACCCACTCCAGTATTCTTGCCTGGGAAATCCCATGGACAGAAGAGCCTGGCGAGTCCCAGTCCATGCAATCACAAGGAGTCGGACACGACTGAGCAACTAACACTTCAATGTGCTAAATTTAGGGTCCTTACAGTGTTTTCTACTTAGGAAGCAACTGGTCCCAGGATACTGAATAAGCTGAAGCTTTTCTTGGAGAGTCAGACAGTCACAGCTGTTGGCAGAAGAAGGCTCTTCCATCAAGAGTCAAGAATATTTATGCCAGGATGATCATCTCTCAGTATAGAACTGGCCTTGAAAAATGATTTCCTTACAAAGTCCTTGATGTCATGGTCATTTGTCTCTTTCTTATGAAGACCACATAAGTCACCTAAGTTGCAGTGTCTCCTTGACAGTGAAATATTGCTTGTTTTTTGCATAAATAATTAGTGAATTACAACTGAAGGAAGTAGCCTCTGTGTAAGTAATTTTTGCATCCTCCAAAACCATTTGCTCTGTTACTTAACAGGGTCTTTTGACTTTTCAGCACCTTTCTAGGCATTATTTACGTTTTGTAAACCACACAGCAGTACTCTGGGCACTGCTTTTCTGGTTGTCTAAACCATACATTCATTTACTCATGGATCAACAGAAAAGGAATAATCAATATCATTTCTAGAATTCACATTAAGCTGTCCTGAAGAAGGTTCACTCCAAAGCTTGTAAGTGCCTTTTCAACATTATTGAAAAATGACATATTTTTAGATGTGAGACCAGGGTCAAATTTCCCCCAAACTTTCCTTAATGCTACTTTCAAAGCCCTTCATCAGTGACGCCTGCCTACCTCTCTAGCGTTGCTTCTCTCATTCCCACAAACCCACCCTAGTTTTAAATAAATTGTTGCTGTTTAGTCGCTAATTCATGTCCCACTCTTTTGCCATCCCATGGACTATAACACACCAGGTTCCTCTGTCCATGGGATTTTCCAGGCAAGAATACTGGAATAGGTTGCCATTTCCTTCTCCAAGGGGTCTTCCCAATCCAGGGATCGAACCCTGATCTCCTTCATTGGCAGGTGAGTTCTTTAACATGGAGGCATGAGGGAAGCCCAGCTTTAAACATACCAAACTAATAATAGTTTCCCAAACATGATATGTTGGGCTTCCCTCGTGGCTCAGACAGTAAAGAATTCCCCTGCAATGTGTGAGACCTGTGTTTGATCCCTGGGTTGGGAAGATCCCCTGGAGGAGGGCATGGCAACCCACTCCAGTATTCTTGCCTGGAGAATCCCCATGGACAGAGGAGCCTGGCGATCTACAGTCCACGGGCTTGCAAAGAGTCAGACACGATTGAGTGACTAAGCACAAACATGATATGCTATTTCAAATGACTGTGCCTTTGCACATGCTGTATTCTTTAGCTGGAACATTCTCCCCTGGCTGAAGTTTCTCTCCTGCTTCTACTGGAAGATTCCAAGCAGCCATCACCCACCGCTGCAGACACCTGTGACTTGCCTGGATGCTACCTGAGCAGCTCTATGTTTATGCCTGTCACCTGCCATTGTTGGTTACTTATCTGCCTAAAACGCGAGCTCCCTGAGGGCACTCCTACCTTCCGTTCCAGTGCTGTCCAATGGAAATATCATGGGAGACACATACACAATTTAAAATTTTTTAGTAGCCACATGATCAAAGGGAAAGGGGAACAGGTAAAAGTAATTTTAATAATATATTATGTAACATAATAGATCTAAAATATTATTTTTTCAACATGTAGCCAATATAAAGAACTATGAATAAAGACTTCTACATTCTTTTTTTTTTTCCCATAGTGAATCTTCAAAATCCAGCATGTATTTTACACTTAGAGCACACGTCACAATTGTGTTTGGCCCATCCACTACTGAACTGCTCAACGGCCAACATATGGCTTATGGTCACCATGTTGGACTACAGAGCTCTATGCCATTGCTTCTCGGGCATCTGCAACCCAGAAGATACTCAAGAAATGATGCTGACAAACAAGTTTCCAGCACAAGCAACATTAATTACTACATCTTTAGTGTCATAAGGTTGAAAATTCCATGTATGTCATTATGATAAAAATTTTAAAAGAAAATCTTCCTGTAATCTCTGGGTTCTTGAAAATTACTCGGTGCATGGATTGATTCAGTTAATCATGTCTCATAATAAGTAACAGTATGACCAACAATCTTACTGTGCTTCAACCTTCTCCATAATGTGTGGAATAACTTAGGAAGAGAATGCTTTTCCAAGAGTTAATTGTCTTCTTAGGGCCCACAGATTCCCACAGGGTCCAGAGATATGCAAGCTTCTTTGACTCTAATTTGCTTAATTTTCTTTAAAATGTCTTCTGTCAGATCAGTTGCTTGGCCATAATCCTGTTCACTTCCTGCACCCTTTCTGTTTCTCAGGGGTTACTCTGGTTTTCAGCTTACCTAACATAGCAGAGGTAGAGCCAACAGCACAAATGAAGCCCCATCTACCACATATCTAAATACTTACAAACCATATGAACAAACTGTTAAATAAAATACATTCATCTTTCACTGTTAAATAAAATACATGCACCCTTCGCCAAAGACAAACATATACCCAAAATACCAAAATTCAAAATATACATGTAAGGTTATGGTTTTTTTATGTTCTATTAACAGGCCAATGATATTTAGAAGAGTAATGAAAATAAAAATGTATGATTGGTAATTGTTCACTTAAAATACAAAAGCTATTTTTCTTGAAGATATACTGTGTTATCATAATCAAGGTTTTCATGTAGTTTGTGTTCTGCTGAAAGGAATGATTGAAAGCAGGACTCAGCAAGCATTTTCCGTAAAAGACAAACAGTCAGTATTTTCAGCATCGTGG
This sequence comes from Cervus canadensis, assembly GCF_019320065.1. NCBI lineage: Eukaryota > Metazoa > Chordata > Mammalia > Artiodactyla > Cervidae > Cervus > Cervus canadensis. The sequence goes on from NC_057392.1 coordinate 81,922,154, forward strand.
GTCACACAGTCTGTTGCCACCACTCAACATTGCTGTTGTCATGGGAAAGCAGCCATAAGCAACACATAAGCTGCGACTGGGTCCCAATTAAACTTCACTGATAGACATTACAGACAGAATTTCATATCATTATTTTATACCACAAATATTACTGTTCTTTTGATTTTTTTCCAACTATTCAAAAATATAAATACATCCTTAGCATGCAGACTACAAAAACAGGTGCATATTTGGTCTGCAAGGCATAGTCTGCTGAACTCTGATATAAATAATTGAAAAACAAAATGCAGCTGATTTCAAAGTGTGCAAAGTTTGAGTCTAGTATAGAATATGTAAATCAAAATAAATGTAAACATATAAAAATAAATAATTTCTCATGCTTTCAAAAAGGTTATTTTTATTTTAAAATATTAAAATCGACTACTAAAATAGGCAAAATACACATTTCAATCATTCAATATAAAAATTTAACTTAAAATTATTTAAATATTTCAGAAATTCTCAGTTTCCATTTCAGTCCCCATAATCCTTAGTTTTTTTCAATGCCAGTGCCAAATATGGTCCGTTTTCAGCTTTTATTTTAAATGGAAGGTCTTTATTTTAAGCCCCTTCTGTTCACTTCCCAATTCTAATTAACAATTTGTACACTTGAGAAATACAGTATGGTTTATTTTAAGACTAATTTTTTTCAGTGTCCTACTTAATTTGTACTCAGCCTGAGAAATTAGAGATAACAGCTTTTAATTACTGAAAAACAGATCTACAAAATGCTTAGCCATGTCAAACATTTCGTATATCCTTTGACTAATATGAATATCTCAATTTATGATCTATTTCAGTAAAACTCAAATGTGTATGATTGTCTTTTGCCATAAAGTTGTATCTTGGAACATTCTGGGAGATGATGCCAATGGGAAAAGAAAAATTAACACAGGTAGATAATGATAATACATATATTCTATTATTACATTAATTTGCAAAGGACTTCCATAGACACTATTTCTTTTAATTTTTAAAAATTCGTGATTCAGAAGTGCCCCTATACTTGATTTCGTTCTCCCCGTAGTACTTCTGGCTTCACTCAATTGATGGAACGCTACACGTCTCAGCTTGAAATTCCCTTCCTCCGTGAAACCATCTCCAGTTTTATAAAAGTCCAACCTCCATGTGACCAATGCTCCTTCTATCTCATTAAACTAACCGAGCTGTTTGGCAAGAGCTGGATCACATCTGCAGACTGTGACCTTCCTAAGGGTTAGGACCGCAATTTTATTCACATTTGGATCTCAGCAGCCAGCATGATGTACAGCAAGTTACACGTTCTCAGGAAATAAATGACCAGGTCATGTGTTCATTCAACAAATATTTGTTAAATGCCTTTTATGTTCCAGCTAAGGTCCTTTCTGGGTGCTGTAGATACAACAGTGAAACAAAAGAGATAAAGCCCCTGCTCTTGTGGCGCTGTCGTTCTAAGAGGGAAGACAATCAACAAAACAGATCAGGCAAATGTACTGCATGTTTGATGATTGCAAGCACCATGGAGAAAAATCGAGCAAGGAAGGGCATAATGAGTGTTGTTGAGACTGGGTTACCTCACTGAGAATGTGACATTTAAGTAAAGACTTAAGGAAAGAAGGAAACGAACCACACAGATACCTGGGGGAAAGAAGGGAGGGAGGATGCTTGGTCTGTCAAGGCCAGTGTGGCTGGTACCAGGTGAATGAGTGAGAATCAGTCTGGGTAGAGGTCAGGGGAGAGACAGGCATTCAGATTCACAGTCTCGAAGATTAGCAAAGACTGAAATCCATTGGAGGGTTTTGAGCAGAGTAGTGACATATTCGATTGAGGTTTTAGCAAGATTACATTCATTAAAAGAATGTACATGTGGAGAAGCTGATGCATAAAGAAAGCATTTTGCCTGAACACATATCAACACTTGGAAAATGTGGGACGAGAATTTAGGCTTCCTAACCTGTCTGATAGTTCTCAGGAGTATGAATATGGTTGAAAAGAACGATTTTTGTTTCCCTGTAAATTGTTCATTGATTATGTCTAGGGCCAGTTGATTACTCACAAGAGAAAGAAATCGATCAATTCTGATATTTTAACTGGATAATCCCAACTTTCTACATATGTTGAATATTTAAAATTGTGCATTTTTTTGGCATTGTCCAGACAACACATTTGGATGTGAGATAAACTGTTCACTTTTCATTTAGCTGCCCTTAGGTTATTTATGTACCAAATTGGTCTCTTCAGTTTTATTTATGTTCATGACAAGTATCACTTGGGGGCAGTTATCCATGAATTTGAAAGTTATATGACATTCATTTATAAAAATAATTCTACATATATTTATACATAAGTATTATAATATCAAATGAGAATTTGTTTTATTTTCCTTCACCCTCCTCCCAACATCTGAATCCTTGGGTACAGATTGTCAACCTGATGTTTAGGTTATATAGACATAACACTGATCACCTACCTCCCTGAAATATTATCTCTGATCTTGAAAGGAGAAAGAATATTCATTTGTACAGCTGACAAATGGTATATAACATGAGGTATTATCAGCATTACAATACTGCTAAATTGCCATTATTGAAATAAAACTTCTGAATAGCACATTTTTATTATTTAACACTTCACTGGCAAAAGGATATCATGGATGATGGTTAAATAAATTATTGAAATAAATAAAAGTGATGACAGAATGAGGATTTAAACAGAGTAGGAGCTACAAATATTTAATGAATTTTCATTAAAGACAATGGACTGAGAAAGAACCCTGAAAATTGTCATCGATCTCATTAAACTTTTTAAAATTTCAACGTTATTGATGTATAATTGACATGTAAAATAGTAAAATATTTAAAGTGTACATTGTGATGATTTTATATATATATAAATACACACACATTATATATTTATATATACACACACATTGTAAAAGGGTTCCCCTCCATCTAGCTAGCTAATACATCTATCACATCACATATTATTTTATTTTAGTGAGAACATTTAGCTCTACTATCTTAGTAAATTTCAGTTATAAAATAGAGTGCTATCAACCATAGTCACCATATTTTACATTTGATCCTCAGATTTTATTCATCTCATAGCTGGAAGTATGTACCCTTTCACCAACCTCTCTCTATTTTCTGCAAACCTCAGCCCTTGGCAACCACTTTTCTACTCTTTGTTTCTATGAGGTTGACCTTTTCAGATTCCACACTGAAGTGAAAACCACACATTATTTGTCTTTGCCTGATTTATTTCACTCAACACAATGCCCTGGAGTTTCATCCACATTGTTGCGAGTGGCAGAGTTTTCTTCTTCCTCATGGGTGAATAATATTACAAATATATCTGGATACATACCCAGTAGTGAGATTGCTGAATCACATGGTAGTTGCATTTTTAATTTTTTGAGGAACCTTCATACAGTTTTCCATAGTGAAAGTGAAAGTGAAGTCACTCAGTTGAGTCCGACTCTTTGCGACCCCATAGGCTGTAGCCTACCATGCTCTCTGTCCATGGGATTTTCTCGGCAAGAGTACTGGAGTGGGTTGCCATTTCCTTCTGCAGAGTATCTTCCAGATCCAGGGATCAAACCTGGGTCTCCCACAGTGTAGGCGGACACTTCACCGTCTGAGCCACCAGGGAAGTCCTTTCCATAGTGGCTGCACCATTTGCATTTTCTACGAACAGAGGAGGAAGCTTCCCTTTCTTCCACATTCTCAACAACACTTATCTCCTCTCTTTTTGGTAACAGCTGTTTTAACAGGTGTGAGGTATACATTGTACTTTTAGTTTCATTTCCCTGATGACTGGTAATATTGAGCCCCTTTTCATGTATATGTTGACCATCTGTATGACTTTTTTTGAAAAATGTCTGTTCAATTCCTCTGCCTAATTTTTTGATCAGGTTTTTTTTTTGGGGGGGGGTCTATTGAGTTGTATGAGTTCTTTATACATTTTGGACATTAACTCCTTATAAGATATATGCTTTGCAAATATTTTATCCATTCCATAGCTTAACTTTTCATTTGGTTTATGATTTTCTTTGCTATGTAGAAGCTTTTTATGATGTAGTCTGTTTGTTTCTTTTAACTTTTGCTGTCTTTGCTTTTGGTATTGTATCCTGAAAGTCAACATCAGGACTAATAAAGGAGCCTATCCCTGTGTTTTCTTAAGGAGCTTTATGGTTTCAGGCCTTCAGTCTGTTCAGTTCAGTCACTCAGTCATGTCTGACTCTTTGCAACCCCATGGACTAGACTGCAGCATGCCAGGCCTCCCTGTCCATCACCAACTCCGGGAGTTTACCCAAACTCATCTCCATTGAGTCGGTGATGCCATCCAACCATCTTATCCTCTGTTGTCCCCTTCTCCTCATGACTTCAATCCTTCCCAGCATCAGGGTCTTTTCCAATGAGTCAGTTCTTTGCATAAGGTGGCCAAAGTATTGGAGTTTCAGCTTCAGCATCAGTCCTTCCAATGAACACCCAGGACTGATCTCCTTTAGGATGGACTGGTTGGATCTCCTTGCAGTTCAAGGGACTCTCAAGAGTCTTCTCCAACACCACAGTTCAAAAGCATCAGCTCTTCAGTGCTCAGCTATCTTTATAGTCTGACTCTAACATCCATACATGACCACTGGAAAAACAATAGCCTTGATTAGATGGACCTTCGTTAGCAATGTAATGTCTCTGCTTTTTAATATGCTGTCTAGGTTGCTCATAACTTTCCTCTCAAGGAGTAAGTGTCTTTTAATTTCATGGCTGCAGTCACCATTTGCAGTGATTTTGGAGACCAAAAAATTAAAGTCAGCCACTGTTTCTCCATCTATTTGCCGTGAAGTGACGGGATCGGATGCCATGATCTTAGTTTTCTGAATGTTGAGCTTGAAGACAACTTTTTCACTCTCCTCTTTCACTTTCATCAAGAGGCTCTTTAGTTCTTCACTTTCTGCCATAAGGGTGGTGTCATCTGCATATCTGAGGTTATTGATATTTCTCCCGGCAATCTTGATTCCAGCTTGTGCTTCCTCCAGCCCAGCGTTTCTCATGATGTACTCTGCATATAAGTTAAATAAGCAGGGTGACAATATACAGCCTTGATGTACTCCTTTTCCTATTTGGAACCAGTCTGTTGTTCCATGTCAAAAACACTGGAGTAACAGGCAAATTTGGCCTTGGAGTACAGAATGAAGTAGGGCAAAAGCTAATAGAGTTCTGCCAAGAGAACGCACTGGTCATAGCAAACACCTTCTTCCAACAACACAAGAGAAGACTCTACACGTGAACATCACCAGATGGTCAAAACCGAAATCAGATTGATTATATTCTTTGCAGCCAATGATGGAGAAGCTCTATACAGTCAGCAAAAACAAGACTGGGAGCTGACTGTGGCTCAGATCATGAACTCCTTATTGCCAAATTCAGACTGAAATTAAAGAAAGTGGAGAAAACCACTAGACCATGCAGGTATGACCTAAATCAAATCCCTTGACTATACAGTGGAAGTGAGAAATAGATTTAAAGGACTAGATCTGATAGACAGAGTGCCTGATGAACTATGGATGGAGGTTCATGACATTGTATAGGAGACAGATATCAAGGACATCCCCAAGAAAAAGAAATGCGAAAAAGCAAAATTGCTGTCTGAGAAGGCCTTACAAATGTGAAAAGAAGGGAAGGGAAATACAAAGGAGAAAAGGAAAGATATAACCATTTGAATGCAGAGTTCCAAAGAATAGCAAGGAGAGATAAGAAAGCCTTCCTCAGTGATCAATGCAAAGAAATAGAGGAAAACAACAGAATGGGAAAGACTAGAGATCTCTCCAAGAAAATTAGAGACACCAAGGGAATATTTCATGCACAGATGGGCTCAATAAAGGACAGAAATGGTAGGGGCCTAACAGAAGCAGAAGATATTAAGAAGAGGTGGCAAGAATACACAGAACTATACAAAAAAATGTCTTCACGAACCAGATAATCACAATGGTGTGATCACTCACCTAGAGCCAGACATCCTGGAATGTGAAGTCAAGTGGGCCTTAGGAAGCACCACTAGGAACAAAGCTAGTGAAGGTGATGGAATTTCAGTTGAGCTATTTCAAATCCTGAAAGGTGATGCTGTGAAAGTGCTGCACACAATATGCCAGCCAATTTGGAAAACTCAGCAGTGGCCATAGGACTGGAAAAGGTCAGTTTTCATTCCAATCCCAAAGAAAGGCAATGCCCCAAAAATGCTCAAACTACCTCACAATTGCACTCATCTCAAACACTGGTAAAGTAATGCTCAAAATTCTCCAAGCCAGGCCCAGCAATATGTGACCCATGAACTTCCAGATGTTCAAGCTCGATTTATAAAAGGCAGAGGAACCAAAGATCAAATTGCCAACATCCACTGGATCATGAAAAAAGCAAGAGAGTTCCAGAAAAACATCTATTTCTTCTTTATTGTCTATGCCAAAGCCTTTGACTGTGTGGATCACAATAAACTGTGAAAATTCTTTAAGAGATGGGAATACTAGACCACCTGACCTGCCCCTTGAGAAACCTGTATGCAGGTCAGGAAGCAACAGTTAGAACTGGACATGGAACAACAGACTGGTTCCAAATAGGGAAAGGAGTACATCAAGGCTGTGTATTTAACTTATACAAGGCTGCCTATTTAACTTATATGCAGAGTACATCATGAGAAACGCTGGGCTGGAGGAAGCACAAGCTGGAATCAAGATTGCCGGGAGAAATATCAATAACCTCAGATATGCAGATGACACCACCCTTATGGCAGAAAGTGAAGAAGAACTAAAGAGCCTCTTGATGAAAGTGAAAGAGGAGAGTGAAAAAGTTGTCTTCAAGCTCAACATTCAGAAAACTAAGATCATGGCATCTGGTCCCATCACTTCACGGCAAATAGATGGGGAAACATTGGGAACAGTGGCTGACTTTATTTTGGGGGGCTCCAAAATCACTGCAGATGGTGATTGCAGCCATGAAATTAAAAGATGTTTAGTCCTTGGAAGGAAAGTTATGACCAACCTAGACAGCATATTAAAATGCAGAGACATTACATTGCCAACAAAAGTCCGTCTAGTCAAGGCTATTGTTTTTCCAGTGGTCATGTATGGATGTTAGAGTTGGACTATAAAGAAAGCTGAGGGTAGAAGAATTGATGCTTTTGAACTGTGGTGTTGGAGAAGACTCTTGAGAGTCCCTTGGACTGCAAGGAGATCCAACCAGTCCATCCTAAAGGAGATCAGTCCTGGGTGCTCATTGGAAGGACTGATGCTGAAGCTGAAACTCCAATACTTTGGCCACCTTATGCAAAGAAGTGACTCATTGGAAAAGACCCTGATGCTGGGAAGGATTGAGGGCAGGAGGAGAAGGGGCCAACAGAGGATGACATGGTTGGATGGCATGACCTACTCATTGGACATGTGTTTGAGTGGACCCTGGGAGTTGGTGATGGACAGGGAGGCCTGGCATGCTGCGATTCATGGTGTCACAAAGAGTTGGACATGACTGAGTGACTGAACTGAACTGTTGTTCCATGTCCAGTTCTAACTGTTGCTTCCTGACCTGCATACAGATTTCTCAAAAGGTAGGTCAGGTGGTCTGGTATTCCCATCTATTTCAGAATTTTCCATAGTTTATTGTGATCCACACAGTCAAAGGCTTTGAAATAGTCATTACATTCACATCTTTAATACATTTTGAGCTGATTTTTTTGTGTGGTGTAAGGTGGAGTCCAGCTTCATTCTTTTGCAGGTGGCTGTCCAGTTTTCCCAAACCATATATTGAAGAGACTAATGTATACTCTTGCCTCCAGTATATATTCTTGCCTCCTTTGTCATAAATTAATCAACCATCTGTGCATGGGTTTATTCCTGGGATCTCTATTTTGTTCTCTCTATTCTTATGGAAAAACTCAAATGAACTTTTTGGCCAATCCAATAATTAGTAGCTTGTGTCTAGACATACCTCTCTGGGCTTAATCACTCACTGACTCTCCAAACACATCTCTCTCAGACCACTGAATTTTAAGTTAAGCATCATCTGATACAAGCTAAGCTACACTGTCACCCTGCCCACATCTCTCACCATACTTGCTAACCTAGGCGTAGTCAGACCTGTGGATTGCATGGATCAGCGATATTTTAGAAGACAGTTTTTACTGTTGTTGTTAGTGACAAAGGCTACTTCATGGATTGCCTTACTTTTATTTCACTAAGCAACAACAATTTTAATGTACCAATTTCTAGAATCACCATTTCACTCTGTGGTTTTTACTGGGCCAATGACTTGTTCAAAGTTAGTTATTATGGGCTCTTCATTACTTAAGACTCAGTCTTCTGATCCAAGGTCAGTGTTAAGAACTGCAATTTAGTTCTAAAAAAACCATAGGTCTGCTAACCAAAAATCATCATGATTAGATTTCTGAAACAAGGGGAAAATGTGGTGGGGAGAGACATTAGAAAGTGGGCTTGAAGGGGTGCAAGAGAATGGTTAGTCATGGAAGAAGAAAGAGGTAACATCCTTATGGCAGCACAAACCAGCTAGAAAAGGATGACTAGGTAAGTAATAATTAGGATTCTGTGAAAAATAATAGAGGCTACGACAAACATAGATGATACTTGATGAAAATCACTCTATTGGTGCATTTAGAAAGTGAAAAGTCTTGATCAAAGGAGTTGGAAGGACTTAAGCTAAGAGGAGATGCTAGAGATGGTGGTTAGAAAGATTGCTGGTAAGGTCAGGAATTAGACAAGAATCATAAAGTTGGAACAGAAATAGAGTGAGGTATCTGAAAAACAAGTAGTGAAGGCAGCAAAGTGCTATTTGACAAATAAGTTAGAACAAACATTCAAAGCCATCAGTGAGCACTCACTAATTCTGGGCTACTGAGGCATAGATTTTCAATACCATTAATTTGGCAATTAATCATATGCTGTCTTGTGACATTCTTTATATTGTTTGAACAGTTATTACTTCTTGCATTATTGAGCATATCTGATTACACCATCTCTTCAGGACGTTCTGGGACTGAGGGCATTTCGGGTGAAGATAGCTGGTGGGAGTGAAGTCTCAATTCTATGTGAGATGGAAAAAAATTCTGGTTCTTGAACAAATTTTGTCTGGAAGATGGTCTATATGCCCCAATTCTATGTAGATTATGCAAGCAAAGTGTCTAGTAGTATCTATTACTTGATGGTAGTGAGGAGATACTCAAGTGAACTAAATTACAACAAACAGGTTGTAAGGTTTCAAATGGGATTAAAATTTCTGACAGACGGTAGGAGAATATTTAAAGGAGGCTACAGAATCTTCCCTAGAAGACTTCAAAGTACCTGGAGATAGTTTTGACATGATAAAGATGGGATTTCAAATGCCAGGCTGTCACCCAGTGCTTTTCTGTGCAAAATTTTCAGTGGTCTCCAGTGAAATGAGAAAAACAAACAAACAAAAAAGGCAGCACAATAGGTAAGGATGCAAATTCGTAAATGGCACAGTACAGATACCGTTGCTAGATGCTCTTTTTGGAGAAGGACTATTCATTCTGTACGGCAAGATTTTATCCTTTCTAGATTTGGGGGGGATTAAAACACTTTTAGTAAAATCATGAAAATAGGAGAAACTAGTATTTTCTAAAGGTCATTAATTATTAAGTAAAAATTAGCATTCTTATAATGTAAACTTTTTTCACTATCAAGAAAATGTCTTTTTAAATATTGTTGTCCCATGCAAACTACAGGTGGGCAACCCCTAGGGTATTGGTCATGGAGGGAGATACGGGCAAGGAGACCAGCAGCTCTGCTTTTGCCAGGTGATTCTTAGCTTTAAAATGAGTGGGGCCTATGAGAGATGGGTCCAGAGAGTCAGCAGATGTATCAGCCTGGGGAGGCACATCTAGACACAAATTGCCAGTAATATCAAGAGGCAATGGTTATTGAAGGATTACTCTATGCCACTATGCGAAATGAATATTATCACTAACTCATTTTTACAGATAAGGAAACTGAGAGGTAGGGAAGATTAAGTAACTTGTCCAAGGGCACAGACTGGCAAGTGCTGACACCAGGATTTGAACCCATATTTGCACAAATTAAATGGTTGAGTTCTTGTTTACTGTGCTGTTCCAGCTTCCATTAAGTTTAAGTGGTTATTAGAATCCCTCAGTAAAGAAAAGCCTGCCAAGAGGACCAGTGTGGAAAGACGAAGTAAAAACCAAGAGAGAGTGGTCCTCGGTTAAAGGCAAGAGTGACAGCGAGACAAGACGGTAATTCACTCTGTCCAGTGTAAGAGGGAGCCAGAGCACAGAAGGTACTGCTTTTGGCCAACACGAGGTCACCTGAGGCCAATCTGAGGACACATCAGGCAATGGAATGAGCTATTTATAGAGTTGTTTAGCTAGAAGCCATATCACAAAGAAGAGAGGTGACTGATTCAACAAAACGACTCATCTGGATCCCGATGGATGGTTTTAGATCAGAGTAACCAGCTAAATAATTCAAAACAGTGCATAGAGAAGGCATGAGAGCAAAGAAATCCATGCTCAGATTTAGGATTATCACAGAATATGTTGTTTATTAATTCAACAAATGTTTTAAGTGTTCATCCTATGTCAGGATCTAAACACCGGGGTGCATTGGTAAACAGGCAGACAAATTGCCTGCCCTCATGGTCCTTACATTCTAGTGTGAGCAAGGGACAATAAACAATAAATATATAAAATATGAGAAAGTGATCAAGACAAAGGGACAAAGAGTAGCAGAGTGAGTGCGATTTTAGACACTTAGTGGTGATATGTATCATACACCCCAGCACTCTACAACCACTCTCAAAAACTTTATCACATCTCAAAATACTACCCTCTAACAGAGCAACCTATATAACAACATGTCACATATAGCTTCTGTTAGAGAATATTCTAAAAGCAAAATATCAGTCAGTAGGGCGATATCACGAGAGACAGACCAAGATGATTATACTTTATGTTAGAAGACAGTCCTGTCAAGACTCATCTTGAGTTGGGTACCTGCCTACATCCTTCGCCCTTCAGGGTGTGTAGATGATAATGAATTCAGTACAATACAGGCATCACTCCACAACATCACTGTCAGGTTCAATTCTTGACATAAGACTAAATACCAGATTAAGAGCCAGAGTATATAGAATACTTTACTCTGAGCCTATGAAGTGTTTCATTTTGCACTGAAATGGTTTTGAAACATTATGAACAAACCAGGACATTTGAGATAAGGAATGGACATATACCCCCATCCTGTGCACAAATCTATATTAGCTATAAAGTATCCAATGACTATAACTTTGAAAAGCACAATCTCAATTCTATTCCACCCTAGAGGGAAAGGGCCACATAAACTCTTGAACGATGGGCGGATTAATTAGTCAAGTGGAGGATCTATGATGAATTTTGAACTAATGGGTCTCTTCCACATTGCTCTGTCTGACTCTCTGCACTAGCTGCAGCTCTCATTTCTACCTCCCAAACTGTAGAGGTGCTATTCCATTTCTTTCCATTACAAACTGCAGAACAATTTTAAATCTCTAGCAGTAGAGCTGAGGAAATATTACCTCTGGGAAAGCCACAGGGAGTATATTATAAATATTTTCTGTTATAGATTCATTGAAGAAATGTTCATGGAGTACCTACTAGGTGCTAGACAAAGTCCTACAACTTCTTTGCAGTGAAAGGAACAGGAACAAAGATTTCTTTCTCTGTGAGTTCCATTTATTATATGCAGTTTTAATTCCCATACCAATTGTTCTAGGAAATCCATTTCCTTTAGATCACAGGGTCCTGCACAACAAATCAGAAAGTACTTTTGAGTGTCTACTATGTCCTCAACTTCTAATAATAACATTTTCACAGATTATGTTTATTGACCATTTAGAAGTCTGCATCAAATTACAAATCCCTGTTTCCTAGCTTTGCTAATATGCAATTCTTATCTTGAGATCAATGAGAAGTAGAGTGATGATAGCAAGATGTACTAACAACAGAGAACAGTAAAACGTGTCCCTTCTTTGGAAAGTTCCCAAATTCTGTATTAAACTAGTACTGAAACCAGCAACATGCAAAATAGTTATTTAGCATTCTGAGAAAGAGCAAGATGTAAAGTTGGCTGTTTTAGAACTAGCTTGTCTAAAGGAATTCAGTTTTCATTAAACAAAAGTTGAAGAGTTTCCACCTATTCTCCTTGGATTCAGGTATTTTCTTTTTTATTCTTCTCCAGGCACCCAGTAAAAATAGAACCCATTATCAATATTAAAAACTATACCTTTATGTTTTCTGTCAGAATAGGGCTTTTGTGTTGCTAAGTCATGTCCGACTCTTTGCGACCCCATGGACTGTAGCCCACCAGGCTCTTCTGTCCATGGGATTTCCTAGGCAAGCACACTGGAGTGGGTTACTATTTCCTTCTCCTCGGGATTTTCCTGACGCAGGAATTGAACCTGAATCTCTTGCAGAGCAGGTGGGCTCTTTGCCTCTGAGTCACCAGGGAAGCCTAGAATAGGGCTAAATAACACCAAACAAATGACCTCCAACGAGAGTGTCAGTTTGCAATCCCGAATACCACCCTTGAAATGAGCTGACCAAATGTTAGCAGACATACTAGGTAATTGTCCTGTTTTTATATAAAAATAGTTGTGGGGGGGGGGATGGTGACTGGGCTGGTGAATGTTTTGCTAGGGGGTCTCACAGAAACTCAGATAATGAACTATGACAATTTCATCTACCAATTCCTGCCAGATGGCCACTTGCACAGATGTGCATTTGTCTGGTGGGGAGGAACAATTGCTGTGGTATTTACTCAATATTTCATTATTGGACAACCTGCAAGGGCCCATCATCCTTTGGGTTCATTACTATCACATTACTAGTTTTTGAGCCAACGCAGCAGCTGTTTTGCTCATTTATCATCTCTCTATCCATGCTTCACTCTGCTCCTTATGAAAGAGGAAATTTTGCTTACATTCAAAAGACAGGGTCCTGGATTATTTTTTACTTTCTTACATCTACATAAAAAAAACTATTATTTATTATAGTGATTTACTTATTTATTATGTCAATTTTCTTTTTTTAATCTTTTCAATCTACTCCTTTCACTTTTTAATGAACTTAATCTTACGGCGGCTCTTTATTTTCCTTGTCAACCTTCCCTAAGCCAGACCTTGGTCATGACCAAGGTAATACACTTAAACTAAGGAGAGTAATATGAGTTTAATTTCAGAAAATTTGTAATTGAGAACATTCAGAAGAAGGAAATTGAGATGGGGGAGAGGGAAATGGAGCAAGAAGTGAGCGTTAAATGGAGGCTTTATGAACTAGGCTTCTGTCTGTGCAATTTTCTGCAGAAGGACCCATTCATCCTGGCACAGGAGAAGGTGGTCGGCAGCAATGATGGTGAGGGAGGAAGAAGCAGGGAGGAAAGAGTTCTGTGGAGGGATCAGCCCGCAGGCCGGTGATGCAGAGAAAGTGATCTGGAGAGAGGCCGCGAGCAGGACAAGAAAGGAGGGTAAAGGTCCCCCTGACCAATGTTTATACATGTTCATGTCAGGGATGACAGGCTCACGGTCAGATGCGCAAACGCTGGGCTCTACCCTATGGGCAGGAGATCCTGGCCCCCCTGGTGTTCCTGTGGGCACCCAGTGGAGTGGAGAGGAAATAGCTACTTCAGGACAGTGCATACGACAACACTCTCCACAGGATTCCCAGCTCACCTGTGAGATGGGTTGTGGTTTCAGGGGGAGAAAAGGCAGTCCTTGGTAAAATGTAGCCAATCATATATCACATTATGAAGAGCCTGCCTTATTGCTGAATCTTGACCTTATTGGGTAACTTTAATAATCCAGACACTTGAGGATTTGAAAGTGAAACAGAGGTAAACAACTGCCTCCTCATGCTGTACAAAGTTCTTGAGTAAAACTCACTGGCTGCCTTCTCTTTCACAGGAAACATTCTTCATCACCTTTTCAATGAAATGTGAAAGTGGGAAAACACATTAGTCAGCTACTAAAAAGAATGAAATAACATCATTTGCAGCAACGTGGAGGGACCTACAGATTGTCATACTGAATGAAGTAAGTCAGAGAATGAGAAATATCATATGACATCGCTTTTATGTGGTACCTTTAAAAAATGATATTTATGAACTTATTTACAAGACAGAAACAGATGCAAAGACTTAGAGAAGGAATGTATGGTTATCAGGGGTTAAGGGAGGGGGAACAGGATAGTTAAGGAGTTTGGGATTGACATGTACACACAGCTATCTTTAAAATCAATAACCAACAAAAGACCTACTGTTTAGCACAGGGAACTCTGTACAATATTCTGTAACAACCTAATTGGGAAAAGAACTGAAAAAGAATAGATACCTGTATATGTATAACTGAATCACTTTGTTGTACACATGAAACTAATGTGTTAATCAACTATAATCCAATATAAAAAAGTTAAAAAAAGGAAAGATGAACAAAACTGTCCATTTTATCTCCTTGGTTCTTTAGATATATAAAGAATCAAAATTTATTTTCATTGTTAACTAATTTTTATATATACATATATATGGATAAGTTACTTGTCAGTCACTACATACATATGTATGTATATATATATGTATGTGTGTATGTGTGTGTGTGTGTGTGTATATATATATATAACATTGTGAAAATAAGAAGTGGGATTATATGATCATATATGACTATATGATCAGTAGTATAAAAATTCTCTTTCCCTTCACTCCTTCCTCTTCTCTCTCTGTTTCTCTTCCTTTTCTTTAAATGGAGGAGGTGGGTGATGCTGATGATAAGAAGACACAGTGGAAGGGAGAAGGGAAAGAAGGAAGAAGGGAGGGAGGGGGAACTGCCATCCAGAAAAAGCCAGACCAAAACCCAGACCAAACTAAGAGACATTGAATTTCTGCGAGAAGGCAGTTTTCCTATTTCGTTTCAGGCTTCTAGTTTAGTTTAGCTATTAAACCCAAGACAGGAAGATGGTCTGATATTTACTCTGTGTGATCTGGTTACATAACTTTAAACGCCGTCTCTGCACCAAAAATTCTCAAATGTACATCTCTAGCTCACACTTCTCTACCAGATCTGCAAGGATACCCAATATCTATCTTAACATTCAATATGTGTTGATCTTCTCTCTCCAAGTAATATTACATTCATGCCTTGTCCTTACTCACTTGATGGGAATTCCAACCTTTCAGTTCCTCAGGCCCAAAAGAAATGGAGTCATTTTTGAAATAGTCTTTTTTAAAAAATTAGAGCCCACATCCAAACTCTTAGAGAATCATGTTGGATGTGCCTTAAAAATATACCCCAAATTCAACTTTTCTGACCTCCACGGCTAATAACCATTGTCCTTACAACCTCATTTCTCTCCAGGAACACCACAATAGAGTCCCTATATCTCCACTGCTTCCCACAATCTATTGTCAAAACACTTTCCAGAGAGATTCTTATAAAATGTGAGTCAGTGAAGCAAGGCCTCCTCCCAAAACCTGCAAAGTTTCCGATATCCCTCAGAGTAAAAAGTAGACACTTTGTAATGGTCGACTTGGTCCCACAGGCCCTCATTACCCAGCTCCAATCACTTCTGTGATCTCATCTCCTACCCCACGCTCTGTCACCTCCAGTCAGTCTGCCCTGCTTCCTCTTCCTTTGACACTCTGGGCCTGCTCCTTCCTCAGGACTTCTGCACTAGAAATGCCTTCCACCTGGAATGCTCTTTCACTAGATAACTTTATGACTAATCCTCTTACCTTTATCAAGGAAATGCCACCTTTTCTTAAAATGAATCATTTAAATAGCAATTTTACCTTCCCCGAGCACTCTGTTATTTCATTTTACTTTCTCTTTTTTCCATAGCATTCTTCACTTTCCAACATAGCACTGAGTTTACTTATTTATTATATTAATGTTTTATTAATTTGAAAAATGTTTTACTCATTTGAAAAGACCCCGATGCTGGGAAAGATTGAAGGCAGGAGGAGAAGGGGACGACAGAGGAGGAGATGGTTGGATGGCATCACCAACTTAATGGACATGAGTTTGAGTAAACTCCGGGAGTTGGTGATGGACAGGGAAGCCTGGCTTGCTGCAGCCCACGGGGTCGCAAAGAGTTGGACACAACTGAGCAACTGAACTGAACTGAGTGTTCTATTACTTGTTTCTACCAGTTGGACTATAAATTCCAGTAAGATAAGGGTTTTTTTAAAGACAGGTTTTTCTTTGTTTGCTCACTATTTTATTCCAAATGTCAAGAAAGGTTCCTGGCATATAACACGTGCTCAAATGTTAAATATATAAAAGTGAAAATAAGCCAGATGTTGTTTGAGAAGAATTGAGAATTCCATAGCACAAACCTGACACCAGGGAACAGCTGATGGAGAATTTCTTGCCTCTTGATAGCAGAGACCAAGGTCTCTCAGCTCTGAATCGCCAGCATTGTATATACCACATCCTGATTTGAAAACAAGTGGTCAGTAAAAGACTGCAGAATAATGTCTGGCTGTGTCAGTTATAGAAGCTACTGATGCCCTAGAGAAGAAACACCCAATGCAAAAAGCATTTATGAAAATATAAATCCTGTCAGCCTGATGCAACAAAGAATGAAGGGGGAGGCACAGGGCTCACTAAAACCAGCCCCATCTCCAGTTGAATCTGAGCTTAGCTTTCTTTTGATGCCCTGGTCTAGGGGCATTTTTATAATAACTTGTCATAGCTCAAAACCTAAACCAGCAAGAAACCGCATGCTGAATAACTCCATTTAGATGACATTCTGAAAAAGGCAACACTATAGAAATGGAGGACAGATCAGAGATTACTAAGGATTAGGGATGATGAGGACTTTGACCAGAAAAGATATTAAAATGGGTCTGTTTCCCTGTTTGTCCTGGTGGTCATGAGATCTCTGCATTTGTTAAAACTCATAGACCTATGCATTAGAAAAAGCGAATATCACTGTATGCAAATTTTTTTAAATGACATTCCCCCTTTACAAGATACTGCTGATGCTCTGCTAAAATCTAAGCTGTAAGGCTACGTGCTCATAAATTTTAAAGAAAGTAAAAGAAGCTTAATGGTCCCAGGGGTTCCTTATGATGTTTGCATTGAACATCTTTAGACAAGCAGGGAGGGCTCCTTTGGGTCCAGTTATTTACATTTGTCCAGTCATGCATTATTTGGCAGTGAAAATTTCTGGGTATGTGTTTGCTCCAAGGTGTCATTTATTAAACTCACCCTGGCCTGTCACCTCCGCAAGTGTGTTGTCAGCTAACAAACAAATTGTTGTTCAGTTGCTCAGTTCTGTCCAACTCTTTGCAACCAGGAAAGTACACAAAAGTTACACCTGTGGGTCTTTGTTTTTTACAATAGGCTTGCCATTCACAATGACTGCATGAGATGAGATCGGTTTTCACTTTATAAGAACTACCTACTCATGCATCAGATGACTTGTTCTTTTAAAGGACAGATTTTCTTAGAGAAGCATTCAGTCCTTTGATTATTGCTTTAAAAAACAAGCTTCTTTCTGAGTGATCAGCCATTCCCCACCCTGACACTGCATTTTTATTCTATTCTAATTTCCAGTTGGGTTTCCCTGGTGACTCAGTGGTAGAGAAACTGCCTGCCAATGCAGGAGAGTTGGGTTAGGTCCCTGGGTTGGGAAGATCCCCTGGAGAAGGAAATGACAACTCACTCCAGTATTCTGGCCTGGGAAATCCCATGGACAGAGGAGGCTGGTGGACCACAGTCCATGGGGCCTCAAAAGAGTTGGACCTAACTGGACAACTAAACTGTAACAACAACAATTTCCAGTTATTTTGCTAAGACTCTATATTTACTATGTATCCTACAGTTTACTATACATATTATCTGTTAGGGGTGGCATCTTTTAATTTTCACACTAATTGATTAAGTGGACAGATAGATAGTATCGTTGCCAATACAAAAATAAAAGACACAGAGGTTCAAGATGGTTAAATAACTTTCTCAAGGTCACATGACCCATCAGAGGCAGGGCAAGGACTAGATTCATTCCTGTTACATGTAAGGGATCAGTAATCCTCATTTCTTTTACGAAAAATGAAATCTTACACCATTTTATGTGACTCTGAAACCTATCAGCATATAATCATGTTCTTTTCTGTCTCGTCCTTTAAAAGATTGATGAGTACTAAGTTATACAGACATTTGACTCAAATATCATATGAGAGTCCATGCGCGCTTCACCTCACACTGCTTGCATTTTTATTTCCTCTACCAAGGGAGTCTTTCATAAATGTACCGTAGTATCTCTTAGTCACCTACCTATTTTCCAGGCTGCCCTGTGGATTTTATACAGATTACACAATTTTAAGCCTACACGGTGTGCGGTACCAATGGAGCTCTGTCCAGTTGTTTAAGCACCTGTTTTTGGCAATGACTTTGACACTCTGTGAAGTATTTGCTTGGGAAGCTTAAAAGTCAACAGCGAAGTTCTGCTGAAGCAGTTTCATCAATAACAGGGTGGCTCGTTTTGAGAAGTGCAGATTGTTAAGGTCTTCAGTCTCTCACTGCCCCCTGGGAGCCCCGGCCATGCTCTGGGGGGAGAGGGGGTGGATTCCTGCCACAGGCCTTCCAGGAGGCAGGGCTGCGGCACTGTACCTCAGGCCACGCTTCACACTCAAGTCACCACTACGGCTTGCAGTTTCCCTGATTCCGCTGCAAAGTTTTGCCTTTGAGAGGCTGTTTGCTCTGCCTGGATTGCCTTTTTCTCCCACCATTCCTGAGGACTTGCCAGACACCTCCAACCACCTTTATGGGAGTCCTCAGAGAGATGCTGAGTGTAATAAAACAGGGTGGAGCAGCCAGGCGTGTCCAGCCATTTCCCATCTGACTGCCCCCTCCTTCCCCTTAGGCTCTGGGTTTGCCTCCATGACAGCCATTGATGGCTCCTGGTTTTGTGCTAAATCAAGCCCCTTCCAACTTTGTATTTCGGTTGTTATTCATGCAACCAGTGTTTCCCAGGTACCAAGTCTCATCCTCCAAAGTTTGGCTTAGATACCACCACTCCCCTCCTCCCACCGATGGAAGCCGTCCCCGGTGCTATCCCATGGAGGCAGAGTTGGTTGTTCTTAACCTGATCTTCTATGGCCATCTGCACAAGGCCCCCACAGCACCCTCACGTTATTCCTCAGTTCATTATATCCTGTGGCCCTCCTGGAAGGTGTGATTCCAAGGGTAGTGACTGTGTTTGTTTGGTTGGTTTTTTTATCCATGACATCATTACATGGTGCCTGGTGCTCAGTATTTTTTTAATATATGTTTCTTGCTTCAATAAACAAATAGATGCTATTTACTATTCTTAAGAGGATTTTATACATATTAATACAATAGGAAAACACTTCAATGAAATAAAAATGTTGATTCCAAAATCAAGATAGATGCAACACTTTCAGCAGATCCCACACTAGAATTCATTCATAAACTTCGGTTAGATATACGAGTCATTCTAGTCTATGTAGTATGGGCTTCCCTGGTGGCTCAGACGGTAACGAATCCGCCTGCAATGCAGGAGACCTGGGTTCGATCCCTGCTTTGGGAAGATCCCCTGGAAAAGGAAACGGCAGCCCGCTCCAGTATTCCTGCCTGGAGAATTCCATGGACAAAGGAGCCTGGCGGGCTACAATCCACAGAGTCGCAGAGTCAGATACGACTGAGAGACTAAGCACACAGCACAGTCTATGTAGCAATTCTCCCCTAGAAACACATGTTCCAAAGGGCGATAGTTCCTGTTCTCTCACGGATAAATCTCCCCTGAGGCTGACTTGACTGGTTGTCGAGCTAGGACGTGTGTTTGTGTGCCTGTTGTGTGTGTGTGTCCAATGCAGATTTTGTGCCAAATCTAAAAATATACCTCTCCCTAGAATTTCAATTATTCTCAGTAATCTTGAAATGCCTAAGAAAGAAGCACTTTATTCTTAGTCTGCTCTAAGTTTTTTCATGTGGGCATCTGATAATATCTTACTAAGTTCTGTGAGGTCTCGCTCCTAAACTCAGATTTTTTCAGCTTTGTTTTCATAACAAAAGCCCCACTGCTAGACAGTGAAACATTATGAATACAAGTGATATTTGAATATAGGTAAGCTATCTCTCCATCTCAAAACAAGTCTCCTTTTCTCTCTTTTAAAAACTCATTCTACAAATTTGTGTGAAGCTGTTTTATCTTAAATGTGATCTAACTCAATTCAAATTATGAGAATGCAGTGAAATTATGGAAAAGGAGCACACAAAACTAGGTTGGTTGTTTGAATTTATTTTCAGATATCCAATTTGGTTTAAAAGAATTGAATCCATTTGCCATGTTCTCTTTGGGAAGCATTGTGAGAAGTATAATTTAGAACTGCTCTCTCTTTAGCGTGGCCTCTGTCAGACATAAAGGGTGCTCACAACGCATGTTTCGGCTATAATGAAGGCTCTGTTCTGTCTGTCGGCTTCCGTGTGAACTGCTCCTTCAGACGGAAAGGTAAAAACTATAATGAGTCAAAATTCTCCCAGGCCCCAAACTACTCCCCAAATTCGGCATCTCTGGATTCTTAATTCTTTCAGACCCTAAGATTTTTTTTTTTTCAAAAGTTAGTGCTGGTTCAAGAAACTTGATTCTAATTAGCTAATGAGGTGTAGTTAAGCTCACGATCTCCTCAGACCGTCTTTTTCCATCTTAAAATGCCTAGTTCAAACTCTAGCAAAAAAAAAAATCAAGATAAAAGTAGCAGTGGAAGCTAAATAGTAGACCACTTTCAAAACGACTGAGCATAACACAACGGTAGTCCAAAACACAGCAAAAGAATCCCACTAAAGCCTGGATGTGGATCTGCCTACCATTCTGAAGGAATTTAACTTTGGCGCCATTACAGAGAGAAGGTAATCTGGCATGGCCAAGGGCATATGGTATTGTAGGTCCTTGGGGACTTTTCATGGCCTACAAGAATACATTCCAAGCACAGCATAGGGCTAAACAATAGGAAACTCAACCCTAAGAGAAATTTCTTCGGTGTAGACATTGCGTGTGTGAATGCTCAGTCACTCAGTAGTGTCTGGCTCTTTGCGACTCCATAGACTGCTCCCCGTCAGGCTCCTCTGTCCATGGGATTCTCCAGGCAAGAATACTGGAATGGGTTGCCATTTTTTTTTTCCCAAGGGATCTTCCTGACCCAGGGATCAAACTTGGGTCTTCTCCTGCATTGCAGGCAGGTTATTTACTGCTAAGTCACCAGGAAAGCTCAATGAGCAGAACTGGCATTCAATAAAGAATTTCACATTAAATTACTAATCCCAATTTCTAAAATAATGGGGAAAATGACTTCATGAAGCACAGTAAAAGGAGTAGTATCCTAAGTCACTATGGTTTGTAATCTCCCTGGAGAAATTCTAATTTAAATTGTCCAGGTCAAATTTATCCTCATCAGGAAAAATACGGTCAGGTGTGAAATGGCAGAGATTTGGTAATGGGGATGAGTGGCAGGTGAGGGTATTAGGGGCTAGGTTGGAGGGTTGCAGGGAGGAGGGTTCAGGAAGGATCAGGATTATTAAGACTAGGGAATGGAGAAACTCTTTCTTCAAGAAAGTGAATTTAATTTTGCATCCACGATAAATACTGAACACCAGAAATGCAATAGATGCTTATCAAGTTTCTATTTCATGCATCCGAAGAAATTGATTTTCAGATTTCTGAGTACATAGCAATCTGATCTTATATAATGTCACCTTCCTGTGCACTAATGACTAAGATAAATGTCCTCAGCCCCGGCTGCTTTGATCTAGTCATTTCCTTGTTTTTGCTCTGGCACGGTAATGGTGTTGGAGGGTTCAATGCAAGAGAGATGCTGCATTGGGATGAGTGTCATTGATTTATGCCTCCTGACAGACTTCTAGGGAGTAAATTATTAGGTGCCTTTTCATCCTTTTAAAGGACTTGCTCAGTTGCTTTAAACTCTTCCCCAGCAAATTCGAGGGCATGTGTGTGTGTGTGCAGGGTATGTGTGTCTCTGTGTGTGTGTATAAAAGCATCGAGTCCATCCTCCCCACCTGTTTTGTTGTAATGTCTTCAGGGTGGGACAACCTCAGAAAACTGTTGATGTGACCCGAAGCCACCCGTTATCTGTAAACTGGGCACAAACTGGCAGGTCTAGTGGACTTGCAAATGCTTTGTCAATAAACACAGTCAGAAGTTCAATCCATCCTTGGGAGAAAATGGATTCAGCCTTGCCAATCTAGTTATGTTTAGCATATTAATTAGCAGGATAGAAAAGGCAAGAAAGTCTCCCAATAGAACCCATTTCTCTCTGTGGCACCTTTAAATATTACGATGAAGTGTCAAACGAGAGTCGTACTTGCAATTTCCTTCCTAACACAGTTCTGGTACTGGATGTGGAATAAATGCTACAAGTTTTTTCTTATAAATAACTATTGTATTTAGCATTTAAAAATGCTAACCCTACTAGTACTCTTAGTAAAGTTTTTCCCTTTACCTCCACCAGATTTTAAAGTGAGAGTTACCCGGGTATCAATAGTCCTTCTATTTAGTGAGAAATCACCATTTAAGCTATTCTCACTGCATTTTTTTCCTCTGGAGAATAATCACTTCCCATTCTTCAAATTTCCAATAAGAAGAATGTTACAGAAGTGTGGTTTATAAAATTTAGAACATGAAATGAAGTTTTTTTTTTTTCTTTCCTTAAATAGCCATTGAGAAACTCGAGACACGTTTTTCTGAAAGAAAATATGCACTGACTCTCTTCATAATATTCAGGGGAAAACTTCTATGAATTAATGCAGTGATAAATATTACAGATATAGCCTCTGGATATATAGTAACATGGTGCTTCTAATTAGGATGCAGGAAGACTCTCGAATACAAAATTGTTATTTTATATTAAGAGCCAGAATTAGAATAGTTTGTGTTAAAGATTACAATAACTGTAGCACCATCCCATTTCTGCTGCGTATTTTCAGTAAAAGCTGTCTAAGTCAATTTTTTAAGAAAGATTACTGAAATTGTGGAGTGAATCTAGTTCAAATCAAAGATTAGATTTGTTCTTAATGTTGTAAGCCAGTGAGTAAGAGGAATTTTTCATTCAATTTCATTGTCACTTAGAAGTTCATGGGAAATGAAAACACAAATAAAAATTTAAAATAACCCTAGTGGTAACAGTTTTCATAAAATTCAAATTCACTAGGATATGAAACAATTTGTAACTTTAAGACTCGCTGTTAGAACTAGTAAAAAGTTATTCTAAATTAAATCAATGCAGTAGACAACAAATATTTATTTAATAGCTACTTTGTGTACGGGAGGGTAGAAAGTGGTTTTTAATGGAATTGATGTTGTGTTTCTTCTGGGTGAAAACTCACTGTAGATTTCCTGTTGTGGTTTTAGTTTAACAGATAGAAGATAAATAGATACATTGGGGTAGAGATTCTATTCTAATTAATACAAAAGCTGCCTTGATGAAGAAAATAGTAAAATATCTGTACTTAAGCTTTCTTTTTAAACTATTTCCTTTGCTATTACACCTACAGGAAGAATAAAACAAGCAATAAGAATACCTTCCACATGATCATATATATATATCATACATATATACATGATCATATATATATTCAGCCCTGCTTCTTCCTCCCCCTTTTTGCATATGAAGATACAAATAATTTTTGCAGATTTATGCAAACTCCTCTCCTTAGCCCTTATGTTAGGATATGCTCAGGTATGCTAATTTCTACCTAAATAAGAAATCTGATTCTTTAAGAACTGAGTATGAATTACAAGTGGAAAAACCAAACTATGTCTAACAAAGACTTCAGAAGTTTAGACTCTGCATGCCACATGGTAACTTCTATTCTATTCACAGAGAATCAGCCAGAGTATATCTGAGCTATCTTGTACTTAATCACTTACATTTGCTCACATGTATGGGGATAATTAGCTGAACTTACAACTGAGCCCTGGAAACTGGATTAGAAGTACTGGCTTGGGATGCCCAGCTCACATTTAAGGGTAACCTTTAGAATTAAAAAGGGTTGAACAGATGGTTTCCCTCCATTCAATCTACTACTTCTATCTGGTTTAAATGTTCTGTTTCCTAACACCTCACCCACCACCTCTACAATTTTTCTTATAGCTATGCATCATTGGAATTATTGCATACTCACTATGCTTCTTTAAACTGACTCTTTTACAAAATACCCAAGTACTGTCATCCTAAGCAATATCTCTGAAATCGATGATTATGAAGTATTCATTTTCCTTAGTGGCTCAACAGGTAAAAAATCTGCCTGCAATGCAGGAGACCCTGGTTCAATTCCTGGGTCAGGAAGATCCCCTGGAGAAGGGATAATCTACCCACTCCAGTATTCTTGGGCTTCTGGGTGGCTCAGATGGTAAAGAATCTGCCTGCAATGTGGGCGACCTGGGTTCGATCCCTGAGTTGGGATGATCCCCTGGAGGAGAGCATGGCAACCTACTCCTGTATTCTTGCCTGGAGAATCCCATGGTCAAAGGTGCCTGGCAGGCTGCAGTCCATGGGGTCTCAAAGAGTTGGACACAACTGAGTGACTAAGTACAGCACATTTTCCCAATATATGTTAAAGTAAGAATCGAACTATTAGAAATGTTCATCTCTTAATAAAGATATTTAGCGAGGGAACAGATTAGTGACTTCCGGGGCTTAGGAAAGGAGGAAGAGAGTGTGTGGCTATGGCTCTAAACAGTAATATGAATCCTTATGATGGAACTGGTATGTATCTTGATTGTGGTTGTTGCATAAATCTACACGTGGTAAAACTGCATAGACTACACACACACACACAGTGTTTGTAAAACTGGTGAAATTTGAATAAAATCAGTGGATCATATCATTGTCAGTTTGTTAGTTGTGCTATTATACTATACTTATACCTGATACTACCATTGGGAGAAGCTGGATGAAGAGTATACAGGATCTCTGTATTATTTCTTACAATTGCACATCAGTCTACACTTAGGTAAAAAAATTAATACAAGGTGCATGACTAAATGTGAATTTCAGGTAAGCAATGGGTAATTTTTTAGTATAAGCTTTGCCATGCAATATTTGTAAGATATTTATTCAAAAGAGATATTTGCTGCTTATCTGAGATATGGCTGGGCATCTTATATTTTATCTGGTAACCCTACATTTAACTTCAGACCTAAATTGAAAGAAGATTCTAGCTAAGTAGACTGAGGCATACAAGTATCACAGGCAGAGGGAATTGCATGTACAAAAGGCCTGGTGTAATCAAGGGGCCTGGTATAATTAAGAAGCTGAATGTACCCTTGTGAGCAAGGTGGGAAACAGAACAAAATGAGGAATTGTGAGAATCTGGGGTTTCTGTGGTACAGCGCCAAGCAGGGTAGAGATGTGATTACTGTTATGTCTGCTACTGATCCAAAGTCCCTTATGATGAAGCATGAAGGCTGTTCAGACTTAAATGGGACAGTTCAGTCAGTTCAGTTAAGTTGCTCAGTTGTGTCCGACTCTTTGGGACCCCTTGAACCGCAACATGCCAGGCCTCCCTGTCCATCACCAACTCCTGGAGTTCACCCAAACCCATGTCCATTGAGTTGGTGATGCCATCCAGCTATCTCATCCTCTGTCATCCCCTTCTCCTCCTGCCCTCAATCCTTCCCAGCATCAGGGTCTTTTCCAGTGAGTCAACTCTTCACATCAGGTGGCCAAAGTATTGGAGTTTCAGCTGCAGCATCAGTCCTTCCAAAGAACACCCAGGACTGATCTCCTTTAGAATGGACTGGTGGATCTCCTTGCAGTCCAAGGGACTCTCAAGAGTCTTCTCCAACACCACAGTTCAGAAGCATCAGTTTTTCAGTGCTCAGCTTTCTTTATAGTCCAACTCTCACATCTATACACGACTACTGGAAAAACCATAGCCTTGACTAGATGGACCTTTGTTGACAAAGTAATGTCTCTGCTTTTTAATATGCTATCTTGGTTGGTCAAAACTTTCCTTCCAAGGAGTAAGAATGGGACAGGATTGGACAACTCCTGGGAAAATATTTGTTATTCTTCTACATCTTTTCAACAGTGAGAATAAAAAACAAATAAACATATCAATACATTTTTTAAAATTCTCATCTCAGTAGCTCCCAGACTTATCCACTGCACCAGTGGTATTCTTATCTCCCACGGTGTTGGAGATAATGATTAAGTTTGCTTCACTCTGCCCTGGAAAAGTTGTGTTATATGTAGCTCCTCCCTTCATGTCTAAGGCTTCAGTTTCCCCCTTCAGTACAGTAAGAGGTTTGACAAACTCTAAGATTCCTTCTATGGCCTTCCCTGGAGGCTCAGTGGCTTAAGAACCTGCCTGCCAATGCAAGAGACAAGTGTTCTATCCCTGGGTCAGGAAGATCCCCTGGGGAAGGAAATGGCAAGAATACTGGAGTATTGCCTAAGAAATTCCATGGATAGAGGAGCCTGGCAGGCTATAAAGTCCATGGGGTTGCAAAACAGTCAGACACAACTTAGTGATTAAACAACAACAAGGTTCCTTCTAGATCTGATGGTCTATGAGTTCTCTGCCCATTTTGCCGTGCATTTTATGTACCATACATTGGGGTTAAGCCAGTGAAGATACTAGAACACAACTGATGCAAAAATTCTCTCACTCTCACCTCCTATTCATTAATGTATACCATGGAATGCATCAATTCTTACAGCAGTAGCATGAAAAATGATTTAAATTCTACAGTTACACTATGGTACTTATGCCATCAAGGATACAGAACGTTGACCATTTCCCCCAGCTTTCTGAAAACACAAAAACATCAGCAGTTATGTGTTGGATCATTACAAGAATAAGTGATATGTGTTGGAGAAATACTTGAGTTAGAGTCAGAAGGTCTGGGGTTGATTCCTGACTCTTGTCACATAGCAGCCATGAGAATTTGGGCAAGTCACTTTCACTCTACAAACTTTGGCTTCTTCATATGCAAATGGGTATATTCAGCTACACAGCTGACCCACTGGAAAATTACAGTATTGCCTGGGAATCATACAGAAATGGTAGGCATAATTATCATTCAACTCAATAGAGCTCTAAATGGAGGAAGGTCTCAGGATCTGTTCATGGCAAAAACTGATACTCAATTCTTCCAGTGGTTTTCTGAGAGTCCTTGTTGGGTCTCTAAGTGCTGGCACAGTGCTTTCCTTACTAGAGATCAAATTTTGAAATATTATACAGATATAGTTTTAAATTTTTCATACTTTTTAATTATGTGCATGCATTTGTGTCCAACTTCAGTTGTGTCTGACTCTTTGCAAACTTATGAACCATAGCCCACCAGGGTCCTCTGTCAATGGGATTCTCCAGCAAGAACACTGGAGTGAGTTGTTGTGCCCTCCTTCAGGAAATCTTTGCCACCCAGGGATCGAACCCAATTTTATTATGTCTCCTGCATTGGTTTGTGGGTTCTTTATACTTAAATTAGGTGTTTTCTCTTAATTTATAGATTTGGGATTTTTTTCTAATGAAAATAACTTTAAACACATTTATCGAATTTTTCCCAACAAATTCCAGATAAAAACATCAGGCCACCTTACTATTATTCTTTGAACATAAATGTTTAAAGTACCAAGTTTATTTTACGGAAACATTCAATCTCCTCCAATTGCTTTTTCCCCATGCAAGGGCGCAGGAGGCCTGAGAGGAGCTACTCCACATTCAAGGTCAGGAGGGGCGACCTCGTCCAAGGTAAAGAGCAGTGGCTGCGCTTTGCTGGAGCAGCCGTGAAGAGATACCCCACGTCCAAGGTAAGAGAAACCCAAGTAAGACGGTAGGTGTTGCGAGAGGGCATCAGAGGGCAGACACACTGAAACCATAATCACAGAAAACTAGCCAATCTGATCACAGGACCACAGTCTTGTCTAACTCAGTGAAACTCAGCCATACCCTGTGGGGCCACCCAAGACGGTCGGCTCATGGTGGAGAGGTCTGACAGACTGTGGTCCACTGGAGAAGGGAATGGCAAACCACTTCAGTATTCTTGCCTTGAGAACCCCATGAACAGTATGAAAAGGCAAAATGATAGGATACTAAAAGAGGAACTCCCCAGGTTGGTAGGTGCCCAATATGCTACTGGAGATCCGTGGAGAAGTAACTCCACAAAAAATGAAGGGATGGACCAAAGCAAAAACAATACCCAGTTGTGGATGGGACTGGTGATAGAAGCAAGGTCCGATGCTGTAAACAGCAATATTGCATAGGAACCTGGAATGTACAAAGAAGATCTTCACGACCCAGATAATCACGATGGTGTGATCATTCACCTAGAGCAAGACATCCTGGAATGTGAAGTCAAATGGGCCTTAGAAAGCATCACTAGGAACAAAGCTACTGGAGGTGATGGAATTCCAGTTGAGTTATTTCAAATCCTGAAAGATGATGCTGTGAAAGTGCTGCACTCAATATGCCAGCAAATTTGGAAAACTCAGCAATGGCCGCAGGACTGGAAAATGTCAGTTTTCATTCCAATCCCAAAGAAAGGCAATCCTAAAGAATGTTCAAACTACTGCACAATTGCACTCATCTCACACGCTAGTAAAGTAATGCTCAAAATTCTCCAAGCCAGGCTTCAGCAATACATGAACTGTGAACTTCCAGATGTTCAAGCTGGTTTTAGAAAAGGCAGAGGAAACAGAAATGAGATTGACAGCATCTGCTGGGTCATTGAAACAGCAAGAGAGTTCCAGAAAAACATCTATCTCTGCTTTATTGACTATGCCAAAGCCTTTGACTGTGTGGATCACAATAAACTCTAGAAAATTCTTTAAGAGATGGGAATACCAGACCACCTGACCTGTCTCTTGAGACTGTATGCAGGTCAGGTAGCAATAGTTAGAACTGGACATGGAACAACAGACTGGTTCCAAATAGGAAAAGGAGTACATCAAGACTGTATATTGTCACCCTGCTTATTTAACTTATATGCAGAGTACATCATGAGAAACGTTGGGCTGGGAGAAGCACAAGCTGGAATCAAGATTGCCAGGAGAAATATCAATAACCTCAGATATGCAGATGATACCACCCTTATGGCAGAAAGTGAAGAGGAACTAAAGAGCCTCTTGATGAAAGTGAAAGAAGAGAGTGAAAAAGTTGACTTAAAGCTCAACATTCAGAAAACTAAGATCATGGCATCTGGTCCCATTACTACAGTGGGAACGGTGGCTGACTTTATTTTTTTGGGCTCCAAAATCACTGCAGATGGTGACTGCAGCCATGAAATTAAAAGACTTACTCCTTGGAAGGAAAGTTATGACCAACCTAGACAGCATATTAAAAAGCAGAGACATTACTTTGCCAACAAAGTCCATCTAGTCAAGGCTATGGTTTTTCCAGTGGTCATGTATGGATGTGAGAGTTGGACTGTGAAGAAGGCTGAGCGCTGAAGAATTGATGCCTTTGAACTGTGGTGTTGGAGAAGACTCTTGAGAGTCCCTTGGACTGCAAGGAGATCCAACCAGTCCATCCTAAAGGAGATCAGTCCTGGGTGTTCATTGGAAGGACTGATGCTGAAGCTGAAACTCCAATACTTTGGCCACCTCATATGAAGAGTTGACTCATTGGAAAAGACCCTGATGCTGGGAGAGATTGGGGACAGGAGGAGAAGGGGATGACAGAGGATGAGATGGCTGGATGGCATCACCAACTTGATGGGCATGAGTTTGGGTAAACACTGGGAGTTGGTGATGGACAGGGAGGCCTGGCATGCTGCAATTCATGGGGTCACAAAGAGTCAGTCATGAGCGACTGAACTTAACTGAACTAATTTTTAATTAAGAGTGAAAAAAATAAATCAAAGCAGACTATCAAGTTTAATAGTCACAATTTTACACTTCAGGATAAATAATTACAATACAACCAAATGCTTTTCACTATACAATCTCTGATTTTAAACATGAAGACTTTCTACCATAAATCTCATAAATTTATTTATAGAAAAAAGCAAGCAGCTTATACCATAAGAGATATTGTGTCATGCAAAACAAGTGTGGGTTTTGAGGTCAAAAAGAACTAGGTTTTAACTTCAACTTTCCCACTTTCTTGTTTCTCTGAGTTTCAGTTTCTTAACCTTGCAGTTTTTGTGAGGTTAAAATGGGATGAGATTAAATTCACTGATAAATGTAAAGCATCTAGGAGCCACATATAAAGTGCTTAATAAATAACAGCTATTAAGCGACAGTGAGGTGTAATCAAGAGTCTGGACTTTAGAATCTGGAAGAATTTTATTTGGATACAGTACTTACCACAAAGGGCTTCTGTGGTAGGTCACCTGGTTAGTACCAGGTGAGGATGCAGGAGACCTGGGTTGGCTCCCTAGGTTGGGAAGATCCCCTGAAGAAGGGAAAGGCTACCCGCTCCAGTATTCTTGCCTGGATAATTCCATGGATTGTATAGTCCATGGGATTGCAAAGAGTCAGACGCGACTGAGCAACTTTCACTTTCACTTTCTTTCACTTACCACATGAACACTTTTAGACAAGTCAGTTTAGCCTTCAGAGCTTCCTTGATTTGTTGTAAAGCAGAATAAAAATATTTGCATAATTCTGAAGATTTTTAAGCAATTATAA
The DNA here is from genome assembly GCF_019320065.1 of Cervus canadensis. NCBI lineage: Eukaryota > Metazoa > Chordata > Mammalia > Artiodactyla > Cervidae > Cervus > Cervus canadensis. Next base: position 81,952,851 of record NC_057392.1, read on the forward strand.
CATACAGTGCAAATCTTCTTTAAGCCTGACACACAGTGTGACCATGCTATAATTCTTTTTATCCACTCTGCTGCTGATGAGCATTTGGGTCAATGACATTTTGAGGAATTACAAAAAGTGCTTTTCCAAACTGACATATATACACTATCATGGGTAAAACAGATAACTAGTGGAAAGCTGCTGCAAAACACAGGGAGCCCAGTCTGGGGCTCTGTGACAACCCAGAGGGGTGGAAGGGGATGGGGGAGGGAGGCTCAAAAGAAAGGGTGTATATATATACTAATATAATTATAACCGATTTGCATTGTAAGGCAGGAACTAAGACAACATTATAAAGCACTTATCTTCCAATTAGAACATTAAAAAAAGAGAAAGTTGCTACTACAAATATTTTCAAATATGTCTTTATATATATGTGTGTGTGTATGTGTGTGTATTTCTGCCAAGTATATACCTAGGAATAGAAGTGCTGGGTCCTATGGTATGGATAGCATAGTGATGGGCACGTAGTAGGTGATGATTAAATGATAGCTAGTAATACAGTTTGACAGGGGTGTTCAGATCTCCATGGTGGACAAAATAGCAAAACACTTAACAAAAAAGGGAGTATACTTAATGGAGGAAGAAGATGACCGTATCAAACTCATGTGCATGCAACATTACAATTCTAAAGCTTGTCCTATGACTAAGGTAATTCAAAACAACAAACTAGCAAGTAAGTAAATACATAAATACTATAGGCTCAAGTCCACCAGACCCTCCTTTCATTCTGATACAAGTATTCTTTTTGGAGGACATGTGAGCTTTAGACTATATTGGCCATCACAAACACAGCATCCACGGGTGCACTGTGAAGGAAATTAAGTTATTCAGCTTTTTTTTCTTTTTTGCTATACAGCCATGAATGGAACTAATGGACCATATGGTAATTCTATTTTTAGTTTTTTTGAGCAGTAACCATACTGTTTTCCATAGTGGCTACACCAATGTACATTCCCACTAACAGAGTGAAGGGTTCCCATTTCTCCACATCCTTGTCAACATTTGTTATTTGTCTTCTTTTTGATAATAGCCATTCTGAGATGTAAGGTGATACCTTACTGTCGTTTTGATTCACATTTCCCTGATGCTTATGATGTTGAGTATCTTTTTGTGTGTCTGATGGCCATCTGGATTTCCTCTTTAGAAAATACATATTCAGTTCTTCAGCTTTTTTTTTTTTGATATTGATTTATAAGAGCTGTTTATATATGTTGGACATATATAATCCAATCCTTTACCAGTCATATCATTTGCAAATATTTTCTCCCATTCACTAAGTTATCTTTTCATGACTACCATCTTTAAACCCAACCTTTTGTTTATATAAGGGAAATGAGGTTCAGAGATGTAAATTACTGACCCAAAGACCTTAATAAGTAACAGATCTGAGACCAGAGCCCTGACTCCCAAGCTGTTGCTTTCCCCAATAAATCACATATAAATCTTTAGATGTACATGGAAATGTATAGCATATGTATATGCATGTATATCACATATATATATGAAAGAAATCACTTAGTAAAGTTTGAACAGATGGGTAATAACAACTATGATAATAAAACAAGAACAGTTTTAATATTAATACCTCAGAGTTTCTCAACTTTTACCTATGCAAGGCACTGGAGTGAACACTTGACATACATTATCTCCCTTAACTTATAAAACAATCCCAGTGAATGGCATTACTGTTATACTCTTTTCAAGATGAGCAAAGGAATTAAAGGATTTTAAGGAACCTGCCCAAGGTCACGAAATCAATAAAGGGCAGAGCCAAACTGATACTCACTTCTTTCTGACTCTGCAGAGGGACTCAGCCATCAATAATGTATAATGATACTTGCAGAATTAGATTATTAAATAAAGTAGCATATAAAGTATGTCTCCTATCTCTATAGCCTGATTTACACTTGAAAATGTGGACATACCTTGCACAATATAGATTAGAACACAGGTGCTCTCTGCTATGACTGGTAAAAATTCAGTGAGGGTCTGGAAATTTGGTTAGCACACCAATTATCACCAATCCTGAAAAATGTAGCTCTGAAGATGAATGTTATCTTTCCACTAAAAAAAACTGGCATTCATTTAAAGAAAATAGAAAGTTCTTGCTCTATAATGTTCCAATTCCCCTACAGTCACCTGTCATTAACTCAACACGTAATTCTTTCATTCTGACTGAATAATGTTCTGGAAAATGTAGCTAGGCTACTCAAACATTCATACTTATTTTGGGTAGGAATTCATTTTTCAACCACTGAATACTCATTCCTTATGGACAGAAAAGGTAAGATATGACTGAAATATGTATTGAAGGAGGAACTATTTCCCTAGGACAGTTGAAAATAGGTGGAAAGCACTCTAGTAATTTCTCTGCAATTGCATAGTTCCTTTGCTTATTAAATTTTGAAGAGGTTATCAATTTGGAATATAACTTAAAGAGTTTATGTTTCATAATTTTACTTTATTGCTGAAATATTTATGCAGATATTCAGTGTAGGAAGATGCTGCCAGATGGAAATGCAATAGTTGTGGAATTCTTCCTGGCATTTCCGACAGAATATGTAATACTGAATCGCTTTATGCTAATGTTTTGCAGTGGAATACATATTTTATAGCTACTTTGAAATGCAAATTTAAAAGATCTGAACTCTTTAGAAATCATACCAATGCAAAATAAATTAATATAAAAAGTAGGAGTTAGATAGATAAATTACAGCAGTGTCATATCAATTGCATTTTGGTAAAAGTAATGAGCCATGTCTTTATAGCCTTTGTATAAATAAACTTTAATATTTAGAAGTAAACTGTGTTTTGGCAAGATTAATGTTAACTAACCTCAAGATAAATGTGACATCTGTCAAATATCTAACTTCTAAGAGGTACACTCAAGAATACTTAACTTCTTTACTCCATTTTCTCACACTAATTATCATCATTGATAAATTCTATGATTTGGGTACATGGTATCTTTGCTACAGTCAGAAAATTTGAGGCATGCACACTAAAAGCGAATTTGAATTACAAGAGGATTAAAGTTTATTTTTTATTATTGAAGATATTCAAGTCTAAAATTTAAGTTTCTACAACCTGCCAATCAATTATATCTCACTACCTTATAATAACTTGTAAGAATCAATACAATATTCTGATCCTGTCATTTCTCAAAACTGTGGTCAGAAACTCAGTGTTTAAACATTAAAACATCTTTTTTAAAGACACCAGGAAGGTCAGTCCTCTCACTGAGTCCACTGAACAATTTCTTCTTTTCAAATTAGGGTCAATTTCATCCCAGGATTTTGAATTAAATGGCATCTTATTTTGAAAGGCATGGTTATTTCTGACAATGCCTTTAATTTGCATTCTCATTTCTAGAGCTATTTTAACACCAATCATGACTCAGGAATTGAATCCAAGCAAGAAAAAGGAAACTGAGTTTCTCATGAGTGATTAAAATTATAAGCCTCAAAGCTTGATTTTAAATTGCTATTTTGGTTCATTTAAGGTCCAAAGATACCTGGAGCTATTTCTCTTTTATTCCTTCTTAGTCTTAAGGGAGAATATTAAGAAACAAACAGCAAACAACAATACCAACAGTCTCTTTTGCATACAGTACAATATTCAAATCCAAGAAAAAGTATTGTTGAATTCACTATTAGTATTTTACTATTTGACCATACAAAATGCTTTAATAGTTATTATCATATTCATTCCTTGCCGTTGCTGTAGCAGGCGGGTATTATTACTTCTTTATGACAGTTGGGGAAATAGAGATGTTAACTGGTTCGTCCAAGTCACATATGGAGGGGATGTTACTGCTGGTCTCTTAAATTTAGTGCTTTAACTTGGATAATTTAGGTTTGGCTTAACTTCCTGCTGTAATTAGGACTTAGAATGCTTCAGTGTTAGTTTCACTTTGCCCCCCTTGAGTTACTGTTTTAGTCACTCAGTTGTGTCTGACCCTTTTGAGACTCGATGGCTCCTTCTGTCCATGGGATTTCCCAGGCAAGAACACTGGAGTGGGTTGCCATTTCCTTCTCCAGGGAATCTTCCTGACCCAGGGATCGAACCCACATCTCCCGCATTGGCAGGCAGGAGCCACCCAGAAAGCCCTTCTGCCCCTCTAACCAGGGACAAATTCTTTAGAGTAACTATTACCTTCTAGTTACCTTCTTTTTACTCACTATGGTCTGAAGCCAAGGAACTAAGCGTAGTTCTAGTAGACAGTATTCTACACAAAGTACTATTGTATAGTATGTACTATATATACTTACTATGGTCTATAGACTGGGAACGTGTGAGGTATATGTATTCGTGGAGCAAAGAGCTTATAAGGAATTTAGATTTGGTAATGAAGCCAATGAGATATGAAACTACAGGGGGGAAAAAAATGGAAGGACAGTCATTTTCCTCCCATCCGGCCTCACTGGCAGTCCTGACCACGACTGCAAGTGGACCCCTGTCCAGAGGTATTTCTTGGCTCTGAGACTTGGCACTCAAATGTGGTCCTACCCTTGCAAACCTGAATCTGATATTGCAGGAGTTTTATTAATTAACAAAGTGCTATTGCACACATGGATTTTTACACAGAAATGTTATTCATGCCATTAGAATTCCTGGGTGAATAGCTGTGAAACACGCCCACTAATGCAGGTGACCATGCACACACACACTTACTTACCTCACTTAGCAGGGGTGCTGTAGATGGTTATTTTTCATAATAAAATTACTATTCTCTACAACGTACAAACCCAGGCTAATCAAAAATGAATCATGTGGCTCCCAACACATTTGAGGTAAATTAGGAATCACCATCTGGCAGAGAGTTTCTCTTCTTAAAATTACTCTCTCCTTTTTTAATTAAAATGTGTTTTAATTAAAAATAGACATGTCAAGAAGCACTGTATATCAATTACATGACTGACAATATGCTTTCATTTTTTTTTCTGAAACATGTGAACCAGAAATGGGATGTCAAGGTTGCTCTCAAGAGAAACAGTAAAATATAAAGCAGAGACAGGACTGCTACTGGAAACAATTTCAGCTTTATCAAAATCCAACCATATCTTTTCTTGAACGTTTTATTGCATTTTTTTAAAAAATTGAGAGCATAATTACTCCTTATTTTTTGATACATTTAATGGAGTTTTGTCTTCATTCTATACAGTCAATAGTTTAAGAAGGATTCTCAGATGTTCTTAGCCAGCCTACTACTAGTGACCCTGGAATGTTCCAAGACACCCACCCCCACCCCCACCCCCTTACACACACTGACAGTCATTTGTTTTAACCCTTTCCTGTCCATGTTCCTCCTTTTCTGAGAAGCACAAGGTAATAATAGAGTTTCGTGTGTGTGTCTGTGTGTGTGTGTGTAACCAGGAGGGCCAAGGGTGAAGGGTTCAGGAGGGAATCAGAAACCACAGGGAGGATGGATGGTGTGTGTTGGTGTGGGTGTGTGTGTGTGTGAGAGAGAGAGAATTCTGTCAAACCAACAAGACTTTCATTCCTAAAGACTGGCATGTGACTCTTCCTTGCTTTTTCTTGACTTCCCTGGTGGCTCAGATGGTAAAGAATTTGCCTGCAATGCGGGAGACCTGGGTTCGATCCCTGGGTTGGGAGAATTCACTGGAGGAGGGCATGGCATGCTTCGTCTTAGGCAGTCCCAGGGCTATGTTTTCAGAATGCCCAGCTCTAAATGTTTAAAGATCAAATATTAATGAGACATATTCAGTAAGAGTTACATAGTTTTTAGTTTTGACTGGGTTTTTCCAACTGCCACAATTATTTAGTATCACTAAATTTCCTTCTTGAAACTTTTTTCTGGTATTTGGTTTTTTTCTTTTAATTAGTTTTTACTGTTTTTCTTTCCTCTATATCATTGCAATTTAATATTTGTCTTAAAGAAACTTGTTTTAGGTAGTTTTATATTTACATAAAAACTGTGAAGATAGTACAGAGTTCCCATTCACCTCACGCCCAGTTTCCCTCCTATTAACATCTTACATTAGTACGGTGTGTTTGTCACAATTAATAAACCCATGCTGTGCTAAGTCGCTCAGTCATATCCGACTCTTTGCAACCCCATGGACTGCAGCCCGCCAGACTCCTCTGTCCATGGAATTCTCCAGGCAAGAATACTGAAGTGGGTTGCCATTTCCTACTCCAGGGGATCTTCCCAGTCCAGGGATTAAACCCAGGCAGATTGCAGGCAGATTCTTTACCCTCTGAGCCACCAGGAAAGCCCTAATAAACCCATATGGATACATTATTATCAGCTAACATGCTCAGCCACTTAGTCATGTCAGACTCTTTGCGACCCCATGGACTATAGCCCTCCAGGCCCCTCTATGCATGGGATTTCCCAGGCAAAAATACTGGAGTGGGTTGTCATTTCCTTCTCCAGGGGATCTTCCTGACCCAGGGGTTGAACCTGCGTCTCTTGCATCTCCTGCGTTGGCAAGCAGATTCTTTACCCCGAGACACCTAGGAAGCCCATTATTAGCTAAAGTCTATACTTTATTCAAATTTTCTTAGTTTTAACCTAATGTGCATTTTCCCACCCCAGGACCCTGTCTATGACGCCACATTACATTAGACATTGTGTTTCCTTAGGCTGCTCTTGATTGTGACAGTTTCTCAGACTTTCTTTATTTTTTAATGACTGGCAATTGTGAATGTAGTGGATAGGTATTTTCTCAAATGTCTCTCAACTGAGATTTTTTAGTGTTTTTCTATGTTGTGTATTTTGGGAGGAAAACCATAGACATAAACTGCAGTGGTCAGTCAGTCACACCAACCTGATTTATCACTGCTGAAGTTAATCCTGACAACTTGGTAGAGGTTGTGTTTGTCAGGTTTCTCCACGTAAAGTTACTCTCTTCCCCCACTTTTTCATACTTTTTCCTTTTATTGGAAAATGCTATTAGAAACCAAGACACAATTTAATTTTAGTTTATGTATATGTGTGTTTTTAAATAGCCAACCTTATTTCAAAATACTTTTTAAGCTTTATTAGTTTTATTTTTCCAAATAGCAGCAGATTTTTTATTTTAAAAAGTAAAGAACTGGTATAAGCATTTATTTATAAAGAAAGAAGCTGCACTTGATAATTTATAATATGTTTCTGTTTCTATTCTATGTAGCATCTGTGATATACATACACCTTCAGTTCATAGACTTCCCATGTACAATGTTGACTGTAATGAAAGAAAGCACTCAACCCTTAGCACTGTACAAGCAATATGTGATAGACTGATTTTGTGTTAGAAATATTCTCTTTCTTAGGGAAGAAATATATAGTCTCATGGGGTGTAGCATATTTTTCTGCCCCACTGACTTGGAACCTGGACCTGTGATTTCATTTGGCCCATGGACTGTGAGTAGATGTGATACAAGGAGGAGCCTAAAATCTGCTTGTGTGGTTTGGATTATACCCTTGCACCACTGTGCTTTGCCATAAGACAAACATGCCTTAGGGAGCTCCCGGGCCAAGGAGAATATGATGATACTTAGAGCAGATATGGACCCAATTCCAAGGCTGAAGCTAAACCCAGCTGACCAACAGCTTGAAACAGTCCTCCTGGCTGCCCTACACTCGTGGGATCAAAAAACAACAGATGCTGATTGTTAGAAGCACTCAGTTTGGAGTGTTCTATCACATGGCATTATTGCAGAAATAACTAATTAAAACAAAGCACATGTGTGTCAAGAGTAAGATTTGATACTTGCTGTCTTCAGTTCGGTCACTCAGTCACGTCCTACACTTTGTGACCCCATGGACTGCAGCTCACCAGGCTTCCCTGTCCTTCACCAACTCCGAGAACTTGCTCAAACTCATGTCCATCAAGTCGGTTACACCATCCCACCATCTCATCCTCTGTCAACCCCTTCTCCTCCTGCCCGCAATCTTTCCCAGCATCAGGGTCTTTTCTAATGAGTCAGCTCTTCGCATCAGATGACCAAAGTATTGGAGCTTCAGCTTCAGCATCGGTTCTTCCAATGAATATTCAGGATTGATTTCCTTTAGGATTGACTGGTTGAATCTCCTTGCAGTTCAAGAGATTCCTAAGAGTCTTCTCCAACATCACAGCTGAAATGCATCAATTCTTCAGTGCTCAGCTTTCTTTATTGTCCAACTCTCACATCCATACATGACTACTGGAAAAACTATAGCCTTGACTAGACAGACCTTTGTTGGTAAAGTAATATCTCTGCTTTTTAATATGTTGTCTAGGTTTGTCATAGCTTTTCTTCCAAGGAGCAAGCATCTTTTAATTTCATGGCTGCAGGCACCATCTCCAGTGATTCTTGGAGCTCAAGAAAATAATGTCTGTCACTGTCTCCATTGTTTCCCCATCTATTTGCCAAGAAGTTACGGGACCAGATGCCATCTTAGTTTTTTGAATGCTGAGTTTTAAGCCAGCTTTCTCACTCTCCTCTTTCACTTTCGTCAAGAGGCTCTTTAGTTCCTCTTAGCTTTCTGCCATAAGGGTGGTGTCATCTGCATATCTGAGGTTATTGATATTTCTCCTTGCAATCTTGATTCCAGCTTGTGCTTCATCCATCCCAGCATTTCGCATGATGTACTCTGCATATAAGTTAAATAAGCAGGGTGACAATATACAGCCTTGACGTACTCCTTTCCCAATTTGGAACCAGTCTGTTATTCCACTTGGTGTCTTAGAATACGACTATTCAGCACCCGGGCCTCCACGGTGGTGCCAGTGATAAAGACTCTGACTGCCAGTGCAGGGAGACACAAGAGACGCTGGCTCAGTCTCTGTGTTGGGGAGATCCCCTGGAGTAGGAATGGCAATGTGCTCCACTATTCTTGCCTAGAAAACTCCATGGACAGAGGAGGCTGGCAGGCTGCAGCCCACGGGCCCGCAGAGCTGGGCACGATTGAGTGACGGAGCAGAGGCACACACACTCAGCACATAAAATCCACTGGAAAGTAGTATGGTCCAGGCCACTGGAATGAGACAGATCTGGGTTCAAATGCTTGCTATGCCACTGACTGGTGATGGCTGAGACAAGCTCTCTGACCCACTAAGCGTGGCTTCCTCGCTTCCAGGATAGAGGCAATAATACTTATTTCATAGGGTGCTCTGACAGTCAAATGAGATCATTCCTGTGAAAAGCTTGGCACAGGGCCTGGCATAGAATGAATGTTAGTTGCTATCATGAGTTATCAAGTGAAAGTCACAAAATATCAACAGCTTAAGATTTACTGCATTCAAAACCTTATGCACTACAGTAAAATATTCTAACTGTTGAGGAAAAGCATCCTGATTTCCTGAGAAATGTGAGGTCTGGGGCTGCTTTTACCTAGCTGGGTAGACACATAAAAGGAAGACCACAGTCCTTCAGCTTTCAGTGAACTTACTTTAGGTCAAAATATAAGGCTGACATACAGTCAGCATTTTAATTGTTTGGTTACCTCTAGTGTTTGAGGATTTAAAACTATTTCATTTAATTTTTAGTTAATTATGATAACACAGTTAACTTACATTATAGGACTGATATTAAGCAATCTTCATTCTATTTTGTGTCCAGATAATTATAAGTCTTGAATTGAGATTGAAAAAAGAGATTGAAAAAAATACTGTTTTGCACTGTGGACTATCTAATTATTGACACCATAAGAAGCACTCCACAAACAAACAATGCAACCAAAATTTACATACAAATAATTTTGCTAAATTGCTTTTAGTTATCAAATGGCAAAGTCTGCAACCTATGAAACCGAGATTACCATTCTTTTCTTCAAATTTGACTTAAAAAAAAGCAATTTTTTTATCTTTTAAATCTGACTGGATTCAACGCAAAAATGAATCTTATATAATGAAAACTGAGGTTTTAAAGAAGGAAATTAAATCTATACATGATATACTAAAAAAACCAAAATCTGTTTCCTATAACATATGTTGAATAGTATTTATTTTGGAGCAGGCTATTTAAAATTGCTGACTTGGTAAAGAAAAATTTGTTATAACAATTTAAAAAATATTTTCCAGGAACAATTTTAAAATGTATTCCATTTGAGATAGAAATGGAAATTTAGCTTTATCTGAATCAAGGATGTTTAAAAATTATATATCTTTGAGATGAAAATTATAAAATTAATAAGTGATAGCTTTTAAAATCTCTTCTTTGAAAGAGTTCTAGGCTGTTCCAAATGTCTTCAATTTCCATCTAGAGAGAGATTGGCAAGGCTTTGACCCCATTCCACTACAGCCTACAGAAACAGGATTAGAGTCAAGCCTAGAAAACCCACAGCCTAAAGCAAAACTGGGCCAGTCAATCAACTCCCATGATCAGGAAAGAATAAAAAAGATCACCTTTATTATTATGGCTGAGATCAATCATGTACTACCTCCAAAAAAATATTAAGAATTATGTATTCCCTTACATTTTTAAAGTTGACATCTAAAATTTTTCATTATAAGTTTAAATAGCTCTGAATGATGTGCTTCTTGGAATACTGTATAAATTTAATCTTTTCAAATCAAGTTGAAACATCACTTAGAATGAAACTAATGGGATCTAAATACTGAATAATATCCACCATTCTCAGGTTTAATATATATTTGAATAGGACTTCTGGTATGTATATAGAAAGTCACAATAGATCATTGCCCCTGACTTAACAAATAAAAATCTTAAATTAAAAAAAAAATAATAAAATAAGCTGCAGAAAAAAAACAGATAAGCTGTAAAGATACATAAATAAGGGAAATTTCAGAAAATGATAAGCTTTTCCTGGAAGAGAAGAAATCTATGGCTCCCCCTATAGATAGGTAGGTATAAGAACTGAAGCCAGTCAAACATTAAACCAATATTGAATAGCCATATTGTGATGACATGAGGGAGGATATACCTAGGAACTCCAATCAACTCTGTGAATATGCACCTACCTACCAACTTTTACTCACAGATCTTTAATGGGTATAGAAGGTAATATGCCCAAAGCAAGAGGCTGAGGGCAGGAAAGCTAAGAAACATTTCTCTTTGAAGTTCACAAAGACTCTTTCCAATGCAAACCTCCTACCCCACAAAAGGTGGAGAGTGATGGGGGACATGGGAAGAGAGCAGAGGGAAATGCATCGAAGCATTCCAAACTTTCAGCTACCAAAGGTGAAAAGCTGCTAAGAGAGGCTTTTCCAGGACATTCCTGGTCTTCGTAGTGCAGGATGGCAGCATTCCCAAAGTGAAGGAAGTTTCAATCAGGCTGAAGGTTCAGTCTCCATAGGTGCAGAAAACAGGGGCAGAACTAGTTAGTGGAGAAAACTCCCCAGTAACTCAAAAGCATATCAACGGGGCTACAAGCAAGGAAATATCACCCATCGTTTTGAACTCCAAAGCACAGGAAGGGTTTTGGAATCTTTCCAATGCTATCTTGTTGGAAGCAAAGTCTGGATCATGTCTTCAAAATATCTGAAACCAACGGTGGTGAGCCAAATCAGACTACCGGTGCAAAAAGCTTCAAGTCTGTTCACACACAGTTAAAATTGATTAAGTTTCCACTCTAGTGACCTGATAGGAAACAGATGTTCCCCTTTTTGAAGATGTCATTTTTTTCAGTCTTTATTTAACCCTTATACAAACTGTTCTTCCTAAGAAAAATTGTAATGTGCAAAAAATGCAAGAAAATATGATGCATGGTCAAGAGAAAAACAATCAACAGAAACAGATTGAGAGGTGGCTCAGAAGTTAGAAATTTCAGGGTCAGAGGTGAAAACAATTATGAAAAAAAATGCTAAAAGATCTACAGGAAAAGGTGGCCATAAGAATGAGCAGATGAGGAATTTGACATTTTATTCCACCTATAGAACTTTATCTAAATTTAATATAAATTATATGCTTAAAAGTCTTTTGATTGATTACTCAATCTTATTTCTCTGCATAAAATGTGAATGCATTGTTAGAATTTATTTCCTATGGCTGTAAGGCTTTAAGCATTTAAAATTTATTCTAGTTTTAATTATAATCATTAGTAGTACATAATTTACCAAAACAACATAAATATATTACAAATTTTGATAGATAATTAACAAAGGCAAAATTATTTTTATTGGGATTGCATCATTTAATGAGATGAATCAAGCCATTTTTCTATTGGTTCATCTATCTCTGAATAAGTGTTCCTTTCTGGGAGAATGAGAGAGGGTTTTGCATCATTTCTATTTATCATCTTTAGAGTTGTAAGGCTGAGAAGGCTTATTTATATGAATAGATAGACGAGAATAAAAGTTTCAGTTCTGTAAATGTTGCTTAGGTCTCTAAACTCTTTGTAAGTCATATTCTTAAAATTGCAGTGCCTTTCATCAAACATTGTATTTAATGATCTATCAGCTGAAAACTGAATTAGATCATCCTTCAACTTCATTAAAAACTATCTGACTTGCAAAACATCTGACTTGCAAAACAATTTACTACCTAGTCATTGGAATCAATCCCTTTCTGAAAATCAGGGTTAGTATTTTATGTCTTGGACATTGTAATACCTTGGGCAATGCTGCATATTAAATTTTTGGTGGATGAGATATATTTTCTCTTTTTTATGTGGAAGAAGTGCTTATAAAGAGAGTTATAAAATAGAAAGAAGGAAAGAAAAAAAAATAACCTGAAGCATGTTCTCATGTAGCTCAGGTCTAGAGAAATTTTAACAGAAAATTGAAATTATGGAAGCTTTTGTCCATTAAAATCCATTCATGCTGTCATACTCCTTGGAAAATCTATGTAGATTCCTAATTTGAATACTATGGGCTCAACACATCAATTAAGTAAATCAATACATGAATGCATACTTCTTTAACAAGTTGGTGGCAATGGGGACTTTGTTCTTTTCAAAGATAAGTGAAACTGCTACCTGAAATGCAATTTCATGTTTCAAGATGTTTAGTAAAAGACCAGAAAACATCTATGTATGTAGAGAAACTTCTTATTCTCTTCCCACTTCACAAATGAAACTTCTTGGAAAAGTGGCTCTGAAGAGGGAGGTGATGCTTGTGACCTTGGACAGATTTCTTTCAAATCTGTTAGCAAAGACTAACACCAGTACTTGCTGATGTGGAAGCCATATTTTTTTTTCCCTCGCCAAAATATCCAAAAAAGATGTGTGATCTAACATCATAGTGCTGCCTTCTGAATAAACAATACCAAGATTTGTTTTCTAATCACATTTTACTTGGCAAAGACAATTTTCATCATTTTGAATATGTCAGAGGCATTTGTAGTTTTTGAAAGGGTCTCACAATATAGTAACTCTTTGATGTAATAGGCATGCACAGAAGAGATGAAATCCTTGAGGGAGCTTCACTGGATTGTTTCAGCTGGCTGCCTCTGAGCGGCCATGAAATCTGCCAGTATCTCCATAATCAGCTACAAAATGTAAGAGAAAAGTCTTCAATACTGAGGATGGATTGTATTATCTGACTGAGGCACTACACTTCAGCTGTCAACTGTAAATGCAGCATTTTCATGAGTACATGGATTCAAAGTTCTATGATTGGTATAGCTGTAGCTTCTGCTTGGAATTGCAATATGCATTATATTGATTCTTCAAGCACACCCCTATGTATTTGACAAAATCCAAACACTGGTAATATGCCAACATATTAAAAATGAGTTTTCTTTACCCTAAAAATAGGAATAGCATAAAATATATTATTAGAATGCTCAGATAAAAGTTATTCCTTCAGGCTGGTTGGCTTCATGGTGCCATTGGGTGTCACCCTGGTCCCAGTCACCGTCACCTCTAGCCTGGATTAGTCTCTAAACTGGTCTTCCTGCTTCCACTCTTGGCCCCAGGTCTATATCCTACAGAAAAGTTTAAGTCCCATCACATCATTTCTCGGCTAAAAATCTTCCAGTGGTTTCCCATCTTGTGTAAAAGCAAAAATCATTATAGTGGTTTACAAGGTCCCACACAGTATGGTCCACCGTTACCTCTCTGACCTCATCTTGTATCATCTTCTTGCTCATTTTCTCAACCAGTCACCTAGGCTCTTTGCTGCCCTCTGATCATGCCTTGAAGCCTATGTCCTTGCTTCCTCTGCCTGTGACATGGTTTCAGAGATAACTACAGGGTTTTCTCTCTCCTCACTCAAGTTTTCACTCAAACATCACCTTCTCACTGCAGCTCTCCATATCTTCTCTAAGACGGCAAACTCCTTCCTTGCTTTATTTTTTAAATTTTTATCAAAGTATTGTTGATTCACAGTTTTGTGTTAGTTTCTGCTATACAGAAAAGTCAATCAGTTATACAAATCTACATACATCCATTCTTTTTTATTTGTTCTTTCTCCAATTGCTTTAGGTGTCAGGTTAGGTTGTTTATTTGAGATTTTTCTTGTTTCCTGAGGTAAGACTGTATTGCTATATCCTTCCCTCTTAGAACTACTTTTGCTGCATCCCATAGGTTTTAGATCACTGTGCTTTCATTGTCATTTGCCTCTAGGTATTTTCCTCTTTGGTTTCTTCAGTAAATCTATTGGCTTCTAGTAGCATATTGTTTAGCCTCCGTGTGTTTGTGTTTTTCATAGTTTTTCCTGTAATTGATTTCTAATCTCATAGTGTTGTGGTCAGAAAAGATGCTAGATATGAATTCAATTTTCTTAAATTTACCGAGACTTGATTTTGGACCTAAGATGTGATCTATCCTCGGGAATGTTCCACATGCATTTGAGAAGAAAATTTTTCTGCTGCTTTTGAACGGAATGTCTTATAAATATCAATTAAATCTATCAGGTCTAATGTGCCATTTAAGGCTTGTGTTTCCTTATTGATGATCTATCCATCGGTGTAAGTGAGGGTGTAAAGTCCTTCACTGTTGGAAAGAAATCATAAATATTGGTTCAAAAATAAATGAAATAAAGACAAAGAAAACAATAATAAGATCAATGAAACTAAAATCTGGTTCTTTGAGAAGATATGCAAAGTTAATAAACATTTAGCCAAACTCATCAAGGAAAAAAGGGAGAAAATTCAAATCAACAAAATTAGAAGTGAAAAAGGAGAAATTACAACTGACACCACAGAAATACAAAAGATCATAAGAGACTACTACAAGCAACTATACACCAGTAAAATGGATACTCTAGAAGAAATGGACAAATTCTTAGAAAGGTACAATCTTCAAAGACTGAATTAAGAAGAAATAGAAAATATGAACAGATCAATCATAAGTAATGAAATAGAAACTGTGATTTAAAAACTCCCAACAAACAAAAAGTCCAGGATCAGATGGCTTCACAGGTGAATTCTATCAAACATTTAGGTAAGAGTTAAAACCTACCTTCTGAAACTCTTCTAAAAAATTGCAGAGGAAGGAACATACCCAGGCTCATTCTACAAGGCCACCATCACTCTGATATCAAAACCAGACAAAGATATCACACACACAAAAAGAAAATTATAGGCCAATATCACTGATGAACACAGACACAAAAATTTTCAACAAAATACTAGCAAATCAAATCCAACAACAGATTAAAAGGATTATACACCATAATCACATGGGATTTATCCCAGGAATGCAAGGATTCTTCAGCATATGCAAACCAGTCAATATGACATACCATGCTAACAAACTGAAGAATAAAAACCACATGATCACCTCAATAGATGCAGAAAATGATTCTGACAAAATTCAACACTCATTTATGGTAAATACTCTCCCAGAAAGTGGGCAAAGAGGGAACCTACCTCAAAATAATTAAAGGCCATATACAACAAATCCAGAGGAAACATTCTCAATGGTGAAAAACTGAAAGCATTTCCTCTAAGTTCAGGAGCAAGACAAGAATGTCCACTCTAACCACCTTTATTCAACATGATTTTGGAAGTCCTAACCATGGCAATCAGAGAAGAAAAAGAAATAAAAGAAACCCAAACTGGAAAATAAGTAATAAACTGTCACTGTTTGCAGATGACACGATACTACAAAAAATCCTAAAGATGTTATCAGAAACTACTAGAGCTCGTCAATTAATTTGACAATGTAGCAGAATATGAAATAAGTATACAGAAATCTCTTGCACTCCTACACACTAACAACAAAAGATCAGAAAGAAAAATTAAGGAAACAAGGCCATTTATCATTGCAACAAAAAGAATAAAGTACCAAGGAATAAACCTGAAATTCCAAAGGAGGCAAAAGACCTGTATTCAGAAAACTATAAGATACTGATGAAAGAAATCAAAGATGACACAAACTGATGCAGAGATATACCATGTTCTTGGATTGGAACACTTTTCATTTAAAATATTACCTAGCTCAACTATGTATTTTCTATTGTCTGATCTGCTCTAAAAATTTTAGCATTGTTAGGGCAAGTTTTATTCACTGCTGTACCCTAAGCACCTGGAAAACTTCCTGGCACAAAGAGGGAACTCAATAGATGTTTGTTGAAAGCAAGTCTCTGAAGAGGAAGAAAGGAGGCTTCTGCTTCATTGCAAATGTTAATGAAGTTAAAAGCAAAGGATATGTAAAGTTTTGTTGAGTGTTCCTTGACATTTGTCAATTTAAATACTTAAGCCAGGCCCGACGTAAGCAAAAATGAGTGCTCATCTACATAATTGCAATATATGTTTAATTACTGATAATGAGAAAGTATTCTAGTTGGCAGAGGACAGAGATGATAATGACTTCATAAGGCTTGACAATATTCAGAAATATCTCATGCCATGATGCATTTCAGGATTGAAATGAAGCCACTATATTAAATTAGAGAATGTGTCCCAAGGTTTCTTGACAGAACAATATGTGGTACCAGAGGGTCCCTGAAGATATGAAGAATAGAATTCTAGCAATTATAAGACAAAGAGGCTATTAGAATGGCTAAAACAAACAAACAAAAGCAGACTGATCACACCAAGTGCTCATAAGGATGTGGAGGACTTGGATTTCTCACACAGGGCTGGTAGAATGAAAAATGGTACAGCCACTCCGGAAAATACTTAGGCAGAGTTTTATAAACCTAGGCAGATTCTTATAAACCTGAGCATATATCATTTGGCTCAGCAATCCCACGCTTAGTTATTTACCCAAGCACAATGGAAAAGAAATACATTAACAACAAAATGCCCATACATGAATGTTTATAGCAGCATTATACATAGTAGTGAAAAACTCAAAACAAGCGAAACAGTTTTCAGTGGGAGAATGGATAAACAAATGAAGGTACGGCCACATAATGGAATACTATTCAGCAATATAAGGGAACAAACTATTGATACATAACATGAATGACTTTCAAAAGCATTATACCAAGTAAAAAAAGCCAGTTTCAAACGATCACATATTGAATAATACCATGTATATGGCATTCCAGAGAAGACACAGGAAAGGAGAACAGGTCAGTGGTTAACTGGGGTTAGGAGTTGTGGGAAAGTAAAAAGAAGTAGGATGAGGGTTTCAAAGAGGCAGAGAAACCAGAGAGCAAATTGCCAACATTTGTTGGATTATGGACAAAGCAAAGCAGTTCCAGAAAAACATCTACTTTTGCTTCATTGACTATGCTAAAGTCTTTAATTGTGTGGATCACAACACTGTAGAAAATTTTTAAAGAGATGGGAATACTAGACCATCTTACCTGTCTCCTGAGAAACTTTTATGTGGGTCAAGAAGCAACAGTTAGAACCCTACATAGGACAACTGTCTGGCTCAAAATTGGGAAAGAAGTACAACAAGGCTATAAATTGTCACCCTGTTTATTTAAATTCTATGCAGAACACATCATGTGAAATGATGGGCTGTATGAATCACAAGCTGGAATCAAGACAACTTCAGATATGCAGATGATACCACTAATAGCAAAAGGCGAAGAGGAACTAAAGAGTCTCTTGATGAGGGTGATAAAAAAGAGTGAAAGAGCTGGCTTGAAACTCAATGTTAAAAAAACTAGGATCATGGAATCCAGTCCCATCTTCATGGCAAATACAAGGGGGAAAAGTGGAAGCAGTGACAGGTTTTCTTTTCTTGGGCTCCAAAATCACTGCAGATGGTGACCAGTCACAAAATTAAAAGATACTTGATTCTTGGAAGGAAAGTTTTGACAAACCTAGACAGTGTATTTAAAAGCAGAAACATCACTTTACCAACAAAGTTCCATATAGTCAAAGCCATGGTGTTTCCAGTGGTCATGTATGGATTTGAGAGTTGGACCATAAAGAAGGCTAAGCACCGAAGAATTGATGCTTTCAAACTGTGGTGCTACAGAAGACTCTTGCAAGTCCCTTGGACTTCAAGGAGATCAAACCAGTCATTCCTAAAGGAAATCAAACCTGAATATTCATTGGAAGGACTAATGCTGAAGCTGAAGCTCCAATACTTTGTCCACCTGATGCAAAAAGCTAACTCACTGGAAAAGACCCAATGCTAGGAAAGATAGAAGGCAAAAGAAGGAGGTGGCAGAGGACGAGATGGTTAGATAGCATCACTGACTCAATGGACATGAATGTGAGCAAATTCTGGGAGATGGTAGAGGACAGAGGAGCCTGGCATGCTGTAGTCCATGAGGTTGTAAAGATTTGGACATGACTTAGTGACTGAACAACAACAACAAATCATTTGTGTCTGCTGTGTTCTTTGAGGATGGAATTGTGAGAACTTTATAGATCATAAATCTAACTTTAGCCTCATAGGAAGAGTCAGTGGTGTGTATGTGTGTGTCTAATATTGGCATCACAAAATAAAATCTCATTTAGTGATTGTCCTTCTTATAGTAATATTAATGATAATTGGAGCAAGCAGTAATTGATTGTTTACCATATTCCATGTACTATATTAACTGTTTTATATTAATTTTCTCATTTATTCTGAATTCTCAAAGAATGCTTAAAATTTCAAGTCTCACATTTTGCATCAGGAATCCAACTGACCCAGAGCTTGTGCTGTGTGTGTGGCGCTTAGTTGCATCCAACTCTCTGCAAGCCCACAGACTATAGCCCACCAGGCCCCTCTGTCCATGGGGTTTTCCAGGCAAGAATGCTGGAGTGGGTTGCCATTTCCTCCTCCAGGGGATTTTCCCAACCCAGGAATCAAACCTGCATCTCCTGCATTGGTGGGCAGAGTCTTTACCACTGCACCTCCTGGGGAGCCCTGATCCAAGAGCTTAAATGGATGTTAAGGAAACATACTTGTGCAACTTTGGATTTGTGGAAAATTCTGAAAGAAATGGGAATACCAGACCACCTACAGGAAATCAGTCTTGGGTGTTCATTGGAAGGACTGATGTTGAAGCTGAAACTCTAATAATTTGGCCACCTGATGTGAAGAACTGATTCATTTGAAAAGACCCTGATGCTGGGAATGATTGAAGGCAGGAGGAGAAGGGGATGACAGAGGACGAGATGGTTGGATGGCATCACCGACTCAATGGACATGAGTTTGAGTAAACTCCAGGATTTGGTGATGGACAGGGACGCCTGGTGTGCTGCAGTCCATAGGGTCGCAAAAAGTTGGACACGAATGAGTGACTGAACTGAATTGACTAATAGCTTTTATAAATAATTTTGTCTTTTAAGTTTCACAACATAAAAAAAAAAAAAAAACTCCTGTATGGTGACCTAATTTTATCTTTGGAAATTATTTGCTTATAATTTCCTAGGTACATGCTTTATTTCAAAAGTGGCATTCTTTTAGTACATTCCGTTCCTTTTCATTGCTTACTTATTTCTAAATTCAATGACCACATATACTGAAACTGATGCTGACTGTCAAGCATGGACTGTGGTGCATAAGTAGCTCTTGCAGGAGACTTGGATACATAAATAGTGCAGTAAAAACCAGAAACAGATCCATTTAACTGCTTTGTAATTGATGGATAATCATTTCACTTCCACAATCAGTGATGTATGAAAATTTACTGCTTATATTTCCAAATCTTCTCACCCTGCCCACCCCACAGGCCCCCACATATATCCTCTTGGCTGTCAAACTGACTGATGCTTATTTAAATTCCACAAGCTCAGAGGCATCACAATCTAACCATGGATATTCATTACCATGATCTAACCCTCACACATTAAAGTTCCAGTACAAAATTCACAGGCTACTCTCAGCAAGCTCTACACCAAACCTTATAGGTCTTTGTATTGCTGAAGGCTGAATATTTTGTTTCTAGAAGAAGTTAACATGAACACATTCATTTCTGGAAAATTTTTAAAATTATGGTCACTTTAAATTCATAAAGGGTGAAATAGAGGAAAGTTTGTACTGTTTTATGATGCTAAAAATTAATGCTACTTATAGATAGTAAATGGAAGACAGTTCAGAGGCAGGTTTGAGTTCAAATTCTGATTTGATCATTCATTAGCTCTGTGATCTTGAGTAAGGTGTTTAGCTTAATTGACCTCAACATTTTTATCTGTAAAGATAATAATACAATCTTATAGAATTGCTTTGAGGAGAAAAGAAAATAATTTTGGCAAGTTAACTAATTCATCAAATATTTATTGAAGACCCACATAAGCAGGTACTCTGCTAGTAGCCAGAAGCTGAGACTAATAAAGAGCCTCTGCCTTGGAGCACTTGGAGCTGAGTGAGGACAAGGGCAAATAAGTAGGCGGTAACACTGGAACATGAAGGAATGCGAGCCGGTGGCCTTGTCAGGGGAGGAGTCAGGAGCCTCGGTGTGGCCTTGTCAGGGGAGCAGTCAGGAGGAGGCATCCTCAGAAGGGGAGACTTAGGTTGAGCTGCCCCAGTGGGACCTGCGCTAAGGCTGCAGCAGCTGGTGTGGCCCGAGTGTGTGGGGAAGTGGGGAAGTGGCCCGGGACGAGAACGGTGATACCATGAAGGGCCTTGGGAGCACAGCCAGGAGTTTACACTCCACTCCACCCAGGACGGTCATTAGGAGGTTAAAGCAGAGAAAGTACATGGTCAGATCTACGTTTTAGAATTGGAAGGAGGAAGGCTGGTAGACAGGTATAACTGGTGGAGAGACAGTCAGGGGCTAACGTAGGCCAGTGTGGGGAGAATGATGAGGGTCTAACGTACCACAGCGTCAGCGCTGAGAGAAAAATGTAGGCAGAGTCAGGATCTACTGAGGAGAAAAATTGGTAAGATTCGGTCCCCGAGAAAGCCAGAGGGGGTTTGGTTCCTGGCTGGATCTAGGAGTAAATTGTAGCCTATTCCTCGGGGTGTGGAGGAAAAAACAAGTTTGGGGAGCCAGGTTTGGATTCGCAGAGTGGGATGGATCCACATGTGGTTCAGAGGAACGGGCAGTCCCCGCCTGTGGTGCACTGCCCACACCTCCTTGTAAAGGCGCCGGGCTCCTCCCAGCCAAGAGCTTCCTGTTCCCCCACGTTCATGGGCATCCAAGTCAATGCGATGGGGGTTAGTCAGTCCCTGAAGCAGCCTTCAGGCAATGCCCGAGGGGTTGAAGGATACACACTGCAGCTCCCCCAGCCCTCTAGGGAGGGTAAATCTAATGCATCTTCTGTGCTGTCTCCCAGGTTCTCCAACCCCAACAGGACTGAACCCCAGTTGCACACAAGTGGCATTCTGCCTTGGGGTAAACCCTTGGCTCCTGGGTCGCTTCCTCACTTCTCCTGCTGGAGCATTCTGGGAAACTCTCCCAAATTAACCACTCACACTCAAAGCCTGGTCTCGGGGTCTGTCTGTAAGGGAAGATGCCACCTAAGTCATGCCCAGTGGGCTTCGGAGCCTATGGATTTGTGCAGTGAAAGATGTCTAGGTGGGAGATCTAAGTTTAGAAGCTATCTGGATTTAGGAGATCCTGGAAGCCAGTAGAGGAAATAAGCTCATTCTGAGGAAGGGATAAGAGGGGAGATACTGGAACATAAAGTTAAAAATGAAAAATACTCAAGCATAGTCTGTGAAACCAGGTAGACTTGGACAGTACCACTTCCTTTTCAGTGATCGAGGGCAGAGAAGTTTTCAAACAAAGTTATCTGGAAATACTGGACTAATTATTTTACAGTTATGTAATCAATTTAATTTATGGCTCTTCTGCTGTACCTTGAAAATTGAGTATTTACTGGTTCTTTATGAGCTGTAACATTTTATGGCCTGTCAGGGCATTGATTGATACGGTACACTGAAAAATAATCATATAAGATTACCTTAAAATACGTATCAGTATCTGTCATTTTGACAGTGGAACTGCAATACTATAAATCTACAAAGATTAAAAATTTTAAGTGGAATGTTCTAAGTTGAATATTTATTAAAATAGCACAACTGCACCAGAAGAAGAATCAGAAACAAACCACCAGTTTGACTTGAAGAAAATTTAGCCCTTGGATTCTAAGACTACACCAGACCTCAGACGTTTATGGTCCTTGGAGTGGTCTGCTAATTCTTACTACATGTGTTATGACAAATGATTTCCTGTGACAAATCACAGTAAATGATTACTGTGCTATCTTACAGGCTGAATTGCTCCAGTTACATGTCTAAACAACACAGAGAAAAAGGCATTCTTGCTCTATGCATGCTGTGATAATAGTCTACTCCAAACATCAGAATAAAATATACAAAATTGTGACCAACCTTTGACAATCTTTTTTTTTTTTTTAACCTTCGACAATCTTAATGAAAAGATAACATGACTGGGTTTACCCTTCCATGTACAACAGTCTTGCTGCAGGCCAGTGATTCCTGGCTATCTACCTCCTAATGTCTCTCTCTTTTTTTTTTTATTATTATTATTATTTTTTTTATTTTCCATTTATTTTTATTACTTGGAGGCTAATCACTTTACAATATTGTAGTGGTTTTTTGCCATACATTGACATGAATCAGCCATGGATTTACATGTGTTCCCCATCCCGATCCCCCTTCCCGCCTCCCTCTCCATCCCATCCCTCTGGGTCTCCCCAGTGCACCAGCCCCAAGTACTTGTCTCATGCATCCAACCTGGGCTGATGATCTGTTTCACACTTGATAGTATACTCCTAATGTCTCTTTAACATCCATCCATGTGTCAGGTACTTTGAAAGATTTCATGCATCATACTGGACATCCTGATGATTAATTTTCCATTGCTTTATTAATCAGAGATAAACAAATCCACTCAGAGCTTTCAATGGATAGAACATAACCATTGCCATCACCCCTGATTTTATAGCACTCTAGACAAAGGTCATTGGTTGTTCTGTTGTGTTTTCTTTTGTTAATACTAAGAATCTTGTGTCCTCAGTTTTTCTTCCATTGTTATATGGGAGCTGAGGGTCTTCAACTGGGAAACACTGCTGTAGATTTACAACTAGAACTACAGTTCTAATTCACTGTGTTAGTCACTCAGTCGTGTCTGATTCTTTGGGACCCCACAAACTGTAGCCACCAGGCTCCTCCATCCATGGGAGTCTCCAGGCAAGAATACTGGAGTAGGTTGCCATTCCCTTCTGCAGGGGAGCTGCCTGACCCAGGTCTCCTGCATTGCAGGCAGATTCTTAACCATATGAAACACCAGGGATGTCCTCTAACTCACTACATAAATACAATTTTCAATTGTTAAGAGAAAATTAGAAATCTGAGAAAGAAAAAAATGGGATTGAGATGATGGTCATAGAAAATAAGTAGGATTAGGTATGAAATCAGACTATAGGTGGTTTTTATATAAATAAATAGGAAATCCAACTAACTCCACAGCTAGTTCTCCACATCCCAGACCTGCAACGCTCTAACAGAACCTGCCATTTCCTTCCTTCATGCAACCCCCTGGCTTAGGGGCCCCCAGGGCAGCCTCTCAGCCTCTAGGAGAGGAGGAAGGTCAGCCAGTGTTTATCTTTTTCTACATCATGACTCCACTGGGGACCACCTTTATTTTCTTTCTCTATGTCAACATTACTTATTCCTTGGTTCAATCAATTCTCTGCTTTCAAGCATACCTGTTCCATCACTGAAAATAAATCCACAACAAATATCCACCCCCATCCATACACAGTTACACAATGCCAGTACCCACTTAGAGCTTAGACTATCTCCTTGGGCAGCTAAAATTGTATGTGGATGGGTGTGTGTGTGTACCATGGGACTTGCGTCCTTGTCTTACTCATCCACACATTCTTACTTCCACTCAGCATTAAGGTACATCAGTTAATTAGTTAATTAACACATTATTGTGTCTCTGAGGGCACAGATGGGCCTCACTCACTTTTCTTCTTTCACAACAGCAAGGCCAAAGAACACAATATCTAAGAGTTTCAGATACTTTTTATGTACCAGGAATTCTGCTTTACCTACATTATATCATTTCATTCTGATATCATCCCTATGAGGTGGAGATAAAAGTCTCATTTTACACATGAGGAAACTGAGGCTCACAAAGGTTAAATAACTTGATGAAAAACACAGTGAAATGTGAAACATTCAAAATGCTGACACTTTTCCAACAAACCCTAACCATTCTCCACTCTGTTCAGTTCAGTTCAGTCACTCAGTCGTGTCCAACTCTGTGACCCCCATGGACTGCAGCACACCAGGCCTCCCTGTCCATCACCAAATCCAGGAGTTTACTCAAACTCATGTCCATTGAGTCGGCCATGCCATCCAACCATCTCATCCTCCGTCGTCTCGTTCTCCTCCTGCCTTCAATCGTTCCCAGCATCAGGGTCTTTTCAAATGTCAGTTCATCACATCAGGTGGCCAAAGTATTAGAGTTTCAGCTTCAGCACCAGTCCTTCCAATGAATATTCAGAACTGATTTCCTTTAGGATTGATTGGTTTGATCTCCTTGCAGTTCAAGGGACTCTCAAGAGTCTTCTCCAACACCAAAGTTCAAAAGCATCAAGACTTCAGTGCTCAGCTTTCTTTAGAGTCCAACTCTCACATCCATACATGACTACCGGAAAAACCAAAGCTTTGACTAGACAGACCTTTGTGGCAAAGTAATATCTCTGCTTTTTAATATGCTGTTTAGGTTGGTCATAACTTTTCTTCCAAAGAGCAAGCATCTTTTAATTTCATGGCTGCAGTTACCATCTGCAGTGATTTTGGAGCCCAGAAAAATAAAGTCAGCCACTGTTTACACTGTTTCCCCGTCTATTTCCCATGAAGTGATGGGACTGGATGCTATGATCTTAGTTTTCTGAATGTTGAATTTTAAGCCAACTTTTTCACTATTCTCTTTCACTTTCAAGAGGCTTTTTACTTCTTCTTCACTTTCTACCATAAGCGTGGTGTCATCTGCATATCTGAGGTTAGTTATTAATATTTCTCCCGACAATATTGATTCCAGCTTGTATTTCCTCCAGTCCAGCATTTCTCATGATGTACTCTGCATATAAGTTAAATAAGCAGGGTGACAATATACAGTCTTGACGTACTCCTTTCCTGATTTGGAACCAGTCTGTTGTTTCATGTCGGGTTCTAATTGTTGCTTCTTGACCTGCATACAGATTTCTCAGGAGGCAGGTAAGGTGGTCTGGTATTCCTATCTCTTTAAGAACTTTCCACAGTTTGTTGTGATCCACACAGTCAAAGGCTTTGGCATAGTTAATAAAGCAGAAGTAGATGTTTTTCAGAAATTCTCTTGCTTTTTCGATGATCCAATGGATGTTGGCAATTTGATCTCTGGTTCCTCTGCCTTTTCTAAATCCAGCTTGAACATCTGGAACTTCATGGTTCAAGTACTGTTGAAGCCTGGCATGGAGAATTTTGAGTATTACTTTGCTAGCATGTGAGATGAGTGCAATTGTGCAGTAGTTTGAGCATCCTTTGGCATTGCCTTTCTTAGGGATTGGAATGAAAACTGACATTTTCCAGTCCTTTGGCCACTGCTGAGTTTTCCAAATTGGCTGGCATATTGAGTGCAGCACTTTAGCATCAGTATCTTTTAGGATTTGAAACAGCTCAGCTGGAATTTCATCATCTCCACTAGCTTTGTTCATAGTGATGCTTCCTAAGGCCCATTTGACTTCGCATTCCAGGATGTCTGGCTCTAGGTGAGTGATCACACCATTGTGATTATCTGGGTCATGAAGATCTTTTTTGTACAGTTCTTCTGTGTATTCTTGCCACCTCTTCTTAATATCATCTGTTTCTGTTAGGTCCATACCATTTCTGTCCTTTATTGAGCCCATGTTTGCATGAAATGTTCCCTTGGTATCTCTAATTTTCTTGAAGAGATCTCTAGTCTTTCCCATTTTGTTGTTTTCCTCTGTTTCTTTGCATTGATCGCTGAGGAAGGCTTTCTTATCTTTTCTTGCTATTCTTTGGAACTCTGCATTCAAATGGGCATGTCTTTCCTTTCCTTTCTTCCTTTGCCTTTCACTTCTCTTCTGTTCAAAGATATTTGTAACACCTCCTTAGACAACCATTGTGCCTTTCTGCATTTCTTTTTCTTGGGGATGTTCTTGATCACTGACTCCTGTACAATGTCATGAACCTCCGTCCATAGTTCTTCAGGCACTCTGTCTTCAGATCTAGTCACTTAAATCTATTTCTCACTTCCACTGTATAATTGTAAGGGATTTGATTTAGGTCATACCTGAATGGTCTAGTGGTTCCCCCTACTTTCTTCAATTTAAGTCGGAATTTGGCAATAAGGAGTTGATGATCTGAGCCACAGTCAGCTGCCAGTCTCATTTTTGCTGACTGTATAGAGCTTCTCCATCATTGGCTGCAAAGAATATAATCAATCTGATTTCAGTGTTGGCCATCTAGTGACGTCCATGTGTAGAGTCTTCTCTTGTGTTGTTGGAAGAGGGTGTTTGCTATGGCTAGTGTGTTCTCTTGGGAAAACTCCATTAGCCTTTGCCCTGCTTCATTCTGTACTCCAAGGCCAAATTGCCTGTTACTCCAGGTATTTCTTGACTTCTTACTTTTGCATTCCAGTCCCCTATAATGAAAAGGACATCTTTTTTGGTTGTTAGTCCTAGAAGGTCTTGTAGGTCTTCACAGAGCCATTCAACTTCAGCTTCTTCAGTATTACTAATCAGGGCATAGACTTGGATTACTGTGATATTGAATGGTTTGCCTTGGAAACGAACAGATATCATTCCATCCTTTTTGAGATTGCATCCAAGTACTGACATTTCGGACTCTTCTGTTGACTGTGATTAAACTTAAGAACTAAGAAACCTCCATTTCTTCTAAGGGACTCTTGCCCACAGTACTAGATATAATGGTCATCTGAGTTAAATTCACCCATTCCAGTCCATTTTAATTCACTGATCCCTAAAATGTTGATGTTCACTCTTGCCATCCATCTCCTGTTTGACCACCTCCAATTTACCTGATTCACGGACCTAACATTCCAGGTTCCTATGCAGTATTGCTCTTTACAGCATTGGACTTTACTTCCATCACCAGTCACATCCACAGCTGGGTGTTGTTTTTGCTTTGGCTCCATCTCTTCATTCTTTCTGGGGTTATCTGTCCACTGATCTGCAGTAGCATATTGGGCACCTACTGACCTGGGGAGTTCATCTTTCAGTGTCCTATCATTTTGCCTTTTCATACTGTTCATAGGGTTCCCAAGGCAAGAATACTGAAGTGGTTTGCCATTCCCTTCTCTAGTAGACCACACTTTGTTAGAACTCTCCACCACGACTCATCCATCTTGGGTGGCCCCACATGGCATGGCTCATAGTTTCACTGAGTTAGACAAGGCTGTGTGTGGTCCATGTGATCAGATTGGTTAGTTTTCTGTGATTGTGGTTTTCATTCTGTCTGCCCTCTGATGGAGAAGGATAAAAGGATTATGGAATCTTCCTGATGAGATAGACTGACTGAGGGGGAAACTGAATCTTTTTCTGATGGATGAGGCCACTGCTCAGTAAATCTTTAATCCAATTTTCTGTTGATGGATGGGGCTGTCTGTGTTCCCTCTCTCTTATTTGACCTGAGGCCAAACCATGGTGTAGGTAATGAAGATAATGGCGACCTCCTTCATAAGGTCCCAAGCAGCCACTGCTATACTCCGTGCCCCCAACCCTGAAGCAGGCCACTGCCAATGCACACCTCCACTGGAGACTCCTGGACACTCACAGGCAAGTCTTGGTCAGTCTCTTGTGGGGTCACTGCTCCTTTCTCCTGGGTCCTGGTGCACACAATGTTTTGCTTGTGCCCTCCAAGAGCCTGTTTCCCCAGTCCTGCATAAGTTCTGGCAGCTCTATGGTGGGGTTAATGGTGATCTCCTCCAAGATGGCTTTTGTCATACCCAGGCCTACTACACCCAGAGCCCCTGACCCTGCAGCAGTCCACTGCTGACCCATACCTCCTCAGGAGACACTCAGACACAGTTCTGACTCAATCTCTGTGGGGTCTCCACTCTAATTCAAATAAATCTTGATGAGATAAACATTCTCCTGTTTAAAATCCTTCCCTGTCTCCTCATTATCCAAAAGATAAAGCCTGTCCCCTTGGAGTTGTGCCCAAGCCCTCAGTCTGCCCCACCCACCTTCCTGGGCTTAGTTCTGGCTGCTCCCCACCACAGACATCTTCCAGCCTTACTAGACAAGGGACATTTTCCTGGACATTTCCATGATGCTTCACTCTTCCTTGATTTGCATTTCTACTTCTGTTCATAATGCTCTCACCCATCCTTGTCCATCTGGGGAAAATCCACTCACCTTTAAGATTCAAATCTCTTCTCCACCTTCTATGAAGCTTTTCTGAAGTTGCTCTTCATTTATCCTCCTATACTTGACCTCCATGTGTTTTAAGCTTTCTTGTCATACCCCTGCCGCTACTGCTAAGTCACTTCAGTCGTGTCCAACTCTGTGTGACCCCATAGATGGCAGCCCACCAGGCTCCCCTGTCCCTGGGATTCTCCAGGCAACAACACTGGAGTGGGCTGCCCTTTCTTTCTCCAATGCATGACAGTGAAAAGTGAAAGTGAAAGTGAAGTCGCGTCCGACTCTTGGCGACCCCATGGACTGCAGCCCACCAGGCTCCTCCATCCATGGGATTTTCCAGGCAAGAGTACTGGATGGGGTGCCATTGCCTTCTCCATCATCATACTCCTACCTCTTCAATATTATGTGACAGATAATCGACTTATTTTTTGACATGCTATCCTCCTTCCAAGACTGCACATGTCTCAAGGGCAGGAGACATCTCTTACCATCTGAGTGCGTCCAGTGCAGCGCTGCCCAACAGGACTTTCTGTCATGACTAGAATGTTCTCTTATGCTGCCCAACACAGTAGTCGCTAGCCGCGTGTTCTGTGGCTTGAGAACTTGAGGCAGTTAGTACAACTGAGGAACTGAATTTTAAAATTTTATTTAAGTAATTTAAATTCAAACAGGCACATGTAAATAATTGCTCTCATATCGAATAGTGTCACATTAGAGCTTATAAAGCAGTCATCCCCAATCTTTTGGGCACCAGACACTGGTTTCATGGAAGACAACTTTTCCATGGACCAGGGGGAGGCGGGTAACAGTTTCAGGACGATTCAAGCACATTACATTTATTGTGCACTTTATTTCTATTATTATCACATCAGCTCCACCTCAGATCATCAGATCCCAGAGGTTGGGGACCCCTGTTATAAAGGATCTGGAACATAGTAGGTATCAGCAGGTATTTGCTCAGTTGTACAGCCATTTGGTTCAAGTTACCCAAGGCTTTCACCCAACCAAGCCCAGTCAATATAACCTTTGGTATATTTTTAATTCTGCTCAACCACTTCATTGATGGAGACTTTCTGGACCATCATTCATCTTCCCCATACACTTTCTAGGCCTGGCTGGAGAAGCACCCCTCTCTTTCTTAGAGCTCTTTCTGACCACTAACTTGCTTCTTTTGCTGTTTTATTTCTGCCTCTCATTTCTATAGAGGCCATAAAATAGGATTGTATTTTCACCAGAGTCTCATTCTACAACATGTAACCGTAAAACACTGGAGCAGAGTTATTCAAGCCTCAAGGGAAAATGTATGAACAAAATATCAGCCTGATTCATTATGAACAGTTATTATAAACAGTGAGCTTACTAGCAAATGACAGGAGAACTAATTGCATTTACAACAAAATTACACCACATGCATCCCGCTATGGCCCCCATCCTCCACTCCTTCCCAGTGTATATTACTAGGACTCTTTAATTAAAGATTTCCTGCCAACTGAGAAAGTTTTAAGGTCTATGACTCATGTTCACGAGAGCTTAACTTGAAATTTTTGCTAAAAATCGAAGTCTTGCCTGCCCTAGATTTCTAGGTGAAGAAAGTCCCCTGAACACTCAAGAGGAGAACTTGAGCCAACAGTTACTGGGCACTTGCAACATTTCAGGCACTGTGCTAATCAACACGCCTCTCCGAAGAACTTCTGAATAGTTCCACTGAACCAATGAGGAAGAGGAGGATGAGAAAGCTTACTCCTTCCCTCAGGCTCATTCTAGGCTGAGATTGAAATATAGCCTTGGTTGCCCAAATTCAAAGCCTGTGTACTTGGAGACAACCTAAATGTCTGTTGATGGATGAATGGGTAAAAAAATATGGAGTATTTTCAGAAACATATATACATATACATCATCATGTACAAATCATATAGATCCAGTATACATAATGGAATCTCTTTCCACTATAAAAAAGAAGGAAATCTTGCCATTTGCCACAACATGCGTGAATCTTGAGAATCCTGAGGTCATTATGCTAAAGAAAAAAACAAATACTGTGTATGCATGTGTGCTAAGTCTCTTCAGTCATGTCTGACTTTTTGTGACCCTATGGACTGTAGCCCACCAGGCTCCTCTGTCCATGAGATTCTCCAGGCAAGAATACTAGAATGGGTTTCCGTGCCCTCCTCCAGGGGACCTTCCTGACCCAAGGATCAAACTCGAGTCTCTTACGTCTCCTCTTATCAGTACCTTCTCTGGCTTGGTAACACTTTAAAATATGTTCTGTGAATAGACAGTTCGCAAAGAAGAAAAAAATGTGATTTAACACTTGAAAAAGAACCTCAACCTCAAACTACACTGAGATACTATTTGCTGACTATCAGACCAGGAAAGGATGAGAAGTTGTTAATATACCCTGTTATATCTCCACAAAGGTATGAGGACTATAAATTCATCAAAATTTATAGAATCCAATCTGACAAAATATATATAAATTAATAACATATGTCTTTGACTCAGAAATTCTACTTAAAGGAATATATCTTATATATATCTTACATACATTCTAAAATGTATTGAGAAATTCAATATACAAATGGACAATGTTTGGGCCATATATAAAATTAGAACTCTACCCACAGCCTGCAGCACCTGACCAGGAAGCCAACTCCTTATCTATAATAAACAGTCCACGTAGCCAACCTGCTATAAGTCAGACTTGCAGGAAACCAGTCTGCTGTATCAAGTAACAATCCAGGAAGCTAAACAATAACTTCTGTAACAATCAGCTCAATATGTCCAGGACCTGAATAATAACTGACAGCTCCCCTAATTTTTGTCCCCACTTCTAATTCAGACCAATCAGGAAAAGCCAAATTTGCTCCCCTAACCAATTACATAGCAAACACCCTCTTCCAACAACACAAGAGAAGACTCTACACATGGACATCACCAGATAGTCAACACTGAAATCAGATTGATTATAGTCTTTGCAGCCAACAATGGAGAAGCTCTATACGGTAGAGCAAAACCGGCAAAAACAAGACCGGGAGCTGACTGTGGCTCAGATCATGAACTCCTTATTGCCACATTCAGACTTAAATTGAAGAAAGTAGGGAAAACCACTAGACCATTTAGGTATGACATAAGTCAAATCCCTTATATACAGTGGAAGTGAGAAATAGATTTAAGAGACTAGATCTGAAAGACAGAGTGCCTGATGAACTATGGATGGATGTTTGTGACATTGTACAGGAGACAGGGATCAAGACCATTCCCATGGAAAAGAAATGCAAAAAAAGCAAAATGGCTATCTGAGGAGGCCTTAAAAATAGCTGTGAAATGAAGGGAATGGAAATACAAAGGAGAAAAGGAAAGATATAACCATTTGAATGCAGAGTTCCAAAGAATAGCAAGGAGAGATAAGAACGCCTTAATGCAAAGAAATAGAGAAAAACAACAGAATGGGATAGACTAGAGATCTCTTCAAGAAAATTAGAGATACCAAGGGAACATTTCATGCAACGATGGGCTCGATAAAGGACAGAAATGATATGGACCTAACAGAAGCAGAAGATATTAAGAAGAGGTGGCAAGAATACACAGAAGAACTGTACAAAAGAGATCTTCATGACCCACATAATCACAATGGTGTGATCACTCACCTAGAGCAAGACATCCTGGAATATGAAGTCAAATGGGCCTTAGGAAGCATCACTACGAACAAAGCTAGAGAAGATGATGGAATTTCAGTTGAGCTATTTCAAATCCTCAAAGATGATGCTGTGAAAGTGCTGCACTCAATATGCCAGCCAATTTGGAAGACTCAGCAGTGGCCACAGGACTGGAAAATGTCAGTTTTCATTCCAATCCCTAAGAAAGGCAATGCCAAGAGTGCTCAAACTACTGCACAGTTGCACTCATCTCACACGCTAGTAAAGTAATGCTCAAAATTCTCCAAGCCAGGCCCAGCAATACGTGAACCATGAAGTTCCAGATGTTCAAGCTGGATTTAGAAAAGGCAGAGGAACCAGAGATCAAATTGCCAGCATCTGCTGGATCATCGAAAAAGCAAGAGAGTTCCAGAAAAACATCCATTTCTGCTTTATTGACTACGCCAAAGCCTTTGACTGTGTGGATCACAACAAACTGTGGAAAGTTCTTAAAGAGATAGGAATACCAGACCACCTGACTTGCCTTTGAGAAACCTGTATGCAGGTCAGGAAGTAACAGTTAGAACTGGACAGGGAACAACAGACTGGTTCCAAATAGGAAAAGGAGTACATCAAGGCTGTATATTGTCACCCTGCTTATTTAACTTATATGCAGAATACATCATGAGAAACGCTGGGCTGCAAGAAGCACAAGCTGGAATCAAGATTGCTGGGAGAAATATCAATAACCTCAGATATGCAGATGACACAACCCTTATGGCAGAAAGTGAAGAGGAACTAAAGAGCCTCTTGATGAAAGTGAAAGAGGAGAGTGAAAAAGTTGGCTTAAAGCTCAACATTCAGAAAACTAAGATCATGGCATCTGGTCCCATCACTTCATGGCAAATAGATGGGAAAACAGTGGAAGCAGTGTTAGACTATTTTTGGGGGCTCCAAAATCACTGCAGATGGTGATTGCAGCCATGAAATTGAAAGATGCTTACTCCTTGGAAGGAAGGTTATGACCAACCTAGATAGCATATTAAAAAGCAGAGACATTACTTTGCCAACAAAGGTCCGTCTAGTCAAGGCTATGGTTTTTCCAGTGGTCATGTATGGATGTGAGAGTTGGACTGTGAAGAAAGCTGAGCACTGAAGAATTGATGCTTTTGAACTGTGGTGTTGGAGAAGACTCTTGAGAGTCCCTGGGACAGCAAGGAGATACAACCAGTCCATCCTAATGGAGATAAGTCCTCAGTGTTCATTGGAAGGACTAATGCTGAAACTGAAACTCCAATGTTTTGGCCACCTCATATGAAGAGTTGACTCATTGGGAAAGACCCTGATGCTGGGAAAGATTGAAGGCAGGAGGAGAAGGGGACGACAGAGGATGAGATGGCTGGATGGCATCACCGACTCAATGGACATGAGTTTGGGTAAACTCTGGGAGTTGGTGATGGACAGGGAGGCCTGGCGTGCTGGGATTCATGAGGTCGCAAAGAGTTGGACATGACTGAGTGACTGAACTGAATTGAATTGAACCAATTACACAGAATTCCATACTTCTAGCTAGCCTGCTGCCTTGTGCCCACAGCGTTCAATCAGGTCATACCTGAAGCCTTCCATTTTTCTCCACTGCAAAGTCTCCCTACTGCTATGCCTGCCTTCAGGTAGCTGCCAAAATGCAAATGAGATAGCAACCTGAGATAGAAAGCCCTTCTCACTTGGTTGGTCTTTGTCTGTTTCCACAATGTACAAAAGTGTTTGTTAAAGCATATTCATTCTAGCATGTTTTATGTAGCAAAAGACTAAAGACAAGTCAAATGTCCATCAATAAGAAACGAGTAAAACAAATTACAGTTCATCTGTGGATAGAATACTGTGTAACTACTAACAAGAGAGAGGTAGATATGTGTTTGTACATACCAAAGTAACTCACCAGTCACATCATTAAGAAAAAAAAACAAAATAAATGAAAAAGTAAGTTTCAAGCAATGTATACAAGATACAATCATATATGCTTAAATACATCTAAATCTAGTCACAAGAAATTACTAAGAATAGTTGTCTAGGGGAAATACATTGAACGATTGAGAAATAAAAACCAAATGCAATACTACTATACATGTTTATTCTTTTGTTTCTTTTGAATTTTGTATTATGTCTGCTAATTATTTGTTCAAATAAAAAGATTAATTTTTAAAAGACCTAATTTTTGCAACACCTGGAGTAATAAAAGAATGGCCATTTTCCCATAAAGACACTTGATTCAATATATAAAATCCAGTCTTAAAAATATAGTAGTATATTATAAAAATAACTTTAATATATTACAAAAATAACTTTAATGCTAACCCTTTGTGTGGGGACCAAAGATAATTATATACAGTGAAGGTGTCCAATCCTCTGCTCTCAGGAACGCTGCCCTTTGAATAACGTAGTTACAGCTGGAACAGTGAGTAACAGAAGGTCGGACAAATTCTGGTGATCACTGAGTCACAGACAGAGAAGTTCCTGGTATTCCTAAGGTTTGCATTCGAAACAGCTCTATATCCGCGTATCTATTCACTAACAGTTACATTACTGTAGGGAACTCTGTTTCTCTCCCAGCA
Organism: Cervus canadensis; assembly: GCF_019320065.1. Taxonomy (NCBI): domain Eukaryota; kingdom Metazoa; phylum Chordata; class Mammalia; order Artiodactyla; family Cervidae; genus Cervus; species Cervus canadensis. Next base: position 81,987,688 of record NC_057392.1, read on the forward strand.
CTATCCCCCCCACCCCCCCCCAGAGGAAGACCAGAGCCGGAAGTGTTTCCCAAAGGTCAGTAAGATGTCCTGCATCACCATTACCAGGGCAGGGGCGCTGGGGAAGGATGTTCATACAAGCACAGCTTCCTGCCCTGACTCAGCATGTTTCACAAGCATCCCCATCATTGTTAGGCATGGCAAAGAGGACAAATGCTGCTAAGGGCTGAATTACGTGGCGGGGCCACTACGGAGGAATGAGCTCAGTGGGGCCCGGCTGACCTGTGAAATGTTCTTTCCACCTGGACACGTCTCACCACTTGGTGTGACCTTGTGGCTATCAGAGACATTCAGACATCCAGCATTGTAGGTGAGCTTTGGGGGGCAGGGAGGTGCTCCCTTGGCCTCCAACAACACACCTGGGTTACAAGACAGAGGCAGCAATATGGACTCAGAATCCCAAGGCTTCCAATTAATTGCAAGATGTCAGAGACAGGGTGACCATGTTAATATGTTAGTGCCTGCTCCTACCCAATAGTTTTGACTTTATGTGATTCTCACTACAAGTATTCATATAAATGACAGCCTTCACATCAGAATACAGACTGCAGATTTTGGTCTGTTTTGTTGATTGACATTTCTGAAGCACCTAAATAGTGTTTGCCACATAGTAGGTGCTCAGTGCAAACTAAACAATTCAGGAGCCCTAATGTCTCACACCTAGGGTTAGGAAACTAGACTTAAGTTTTATTAATTAATGATTCAAATCTAGTCCTCTAATTCTGCCCCAAATGCTATGCAATTTCAGTGCCTTCTGCCTGGGAAAACTGATAGGACTGCTGGCAAGGACATAGCACAGAATAACACTTTCCACACAGATAAAATGGATATAGAGTAAAAGAGACTATATTCTCTGACTGAAATACTACTCAGAAAATATAACTCACTGAACAATATATTTCCCGGTTGTCAAAAGAATTAGCAAGTATAAAGTCAAAAATCACATCACTGTAAGTCAAGAGGATGATTAAAAAATTTCAAAATTTTATTATTCCATAACAGTGTTTAGGACGCATGCCACTGTCTAGAAATCTTAAAGATATCCCCTTTGAAAAACATTCCCATTTGAAGTTATTATTTATATAGTTGGGTTAATTAATATGTACTATGTTCTAAAGACGTCCCTTTTAGTTTATCTGAGTGGACAATGACTTTACAGCTTTTTTTTAAAAAGAAAATTACTCAATAAGAAAAATAGTTTTTAAAAATAAAAATCAACTTTTGTTCCCACTTCACTTCTTGCCTGAAAGAATAAATCATTGGCATAAGTTCTTTATATAAGTATTTGTCTTAATATAGCGTGCTTAATAAAAGAAGCAAAAGGTATCTTTATATTTAGCCATCTCTAAAATAACATTGGTCTTTATTTCTCAGATTCCCAATCATCGACATTTATCCAGTTGCAATGAAGAGAGTATGTTACTGCAGAAAGGCAGAGGGCCTGTCACTAAGGAAGAGGGATGTTTCTGATGATTAAAATATCCACACAGTACTGAGTGCTCAGTCTGTGCCAGATATTTTAAATTTCTTTTACCTCAATATGCAAAAACCCTTCCTGGTAGATGCCATTGGTAAGTAAGGAAGCTGTCATCAGAAGCACAGCCGTGACACTCCACAGTGTTCACGCATTCCATGTTGCCCTCTGCACATTTTTGAAAATTATAGAAATTAAGAAAGTATCCTATAAGCAAAAATGCACTTCATAAATTACAATGGTCATGACTCAACCAGCCAAGATTATACTATTTTTAAGAAAAACCAGGACTCACCACCATATGTCCAAAGTAAATAGTCCTTGAGTTCAAAATGCCAAGCGGCTCTGAGCTTGCATTAGATTGATAGCCAAACGTGAATACTGGAACCAGGTTGCCAAGCAAACCCATGTTTCACTCTCTGTGCCACAGGGGCATGCTATGAGAGCATCAACAGGGCAAACCTGTGACATGCTGTGACACTTAACTGACGAACATTAAGTACTGCCCGATTGATTCAAATGAAGAGTAAACCAGGATTATAAAAGAGGAAATGCTTTTTATCATTAATTACACTTGAAGACTAGAAAGCAACATTTTCAAAAAAAGAGCAGCAGATTTCAATGCAAATGGGAAATTTGGCATTAATGTCAGAGAAGATAACTGCTTATACAAATAAATTTTATTTATTTTTTAATTTTTTAAATTAATTAATTAATTTATTTATTTATTTTTTACTTTACAATATTGTATTGGTTTTGCCATACATTGACTTGAATCGGCCATGGGTGTACATGTGTTCCCCATCCTGAACCCCCTCCCACCTCCCTCCCCATCCCATCCCTCTGGGTCATCCCAGTGCACCAGCCCCGAGCATCCTGTATCATGCATTGAACCTGGACTGATGATTCGTTTCACATATGATAATTTACATGTTTCAATGCCATTCTCCTATATCATCCAGCCCTCACCCTCTCCCACAGAGTTCAAAAGTCTGTTCTATACATCTGTGTCTCTTTTGCTGTCTCGCATACAGGGTTATCGTTACCATCTTTCTAAATTCCATATATATGCATTAGCATACTGTATTGGTGTTTTTCTTTCTGACTTACTTCACTCTGTATAATAGGCTCCAGTTTCATTCACCTCATTAGAACTGATTCAAATGAATTCTTTTTAATGGCTGAGTAATATTTCATGGTGTATATGTACCACAGCTTCCTTATCCATTCGTCTGCTGATGGACATCTAGGTTACTTCCATGTCCTGGCTATTATAAACAGTGCTGCGATGAACACTGGGGTGCACGTGTCTCTTTCAGATCTGGTTTCCTCGGTGTGTATGCCCAGGAGTGGGATTGCTGGGTCATATGGCAGTTCTAGTTCCAGTTTTTTAAGGAATCTCCACACTGTTCTCCATAGCGGCTGTACTAGTTTGCATTCCCACCAACAGTGTAAGAGGGTTCCCTTTTCTCCACAGCCTCTCCAGCATTTACTGCTTGTAGACTTTTGGATAGCAGCCATTCTGACTGGCGTGAAATGATACCTCATTGTGTTTTGATTTGCATTTCTCTGATAATGAGTGATGTTGAGCATCTTTTCAAGTGTTTGTTAGCCATCTGTACGTCTTCTTTGGAGAAATGTCTGTTTAGTTCTTTGGTCCACTTTTTTATTGGGCTAATAAATTTTAAATATTAACATTATTGCTCCTACAAAATTGTCTCCACTGGCATTTTAAGAGAACTTAATTATATTATAGACTATATGGTAGTCACTGGACAAATGATCTGGCCCAATTCTCAGCCACAATCCATGATCTTAAAAGCATACTCTAAATAAACATACAGACTTACTAGACTTTTATAACAATATTTTGGTTATCAACTTATAGGTATATTTTTGTCAGAGGATTTTGAGACTGAGATAGCTATTTTGTTGTCTTATGGTTAGCTCTCTCCTCAAAAAACAGCATCTAGGGGTTTTCATGCTTGAACTTATGAAATACTGACCCCTGTTGAAAAAAAAAATTAATGAACAGAAATTTCAACTAAATAGAATCAGGAGACCAGAAGGGGGAGCTTTCATGCCCTACATGCAATCACCTCAGTCCAGTTCAGTGGCTCAGTCTTGTCTGACTCTTTGCAACCCATGGACTGCAGCACGCCAGGCCTCCCTGTCCATCATCAACTCCTGGAGCTTGCTCAAACTCATGTCCATTGAGTCAGTGAGGTCATTCAACCATTTCATCCTCTGTCATCTCCTTCTCCTTCTGCCTTCAATCATTCCCAGCATCAGGGTCTTTTCAAATGAGATAGTTCTTCGCATCAAGTGGCCAAAGTATTGGAATTTCAGCTTCAGTATCAGTCCTTTCAATGAATATTCAGGACTGATCTCCTTTAGGATGGACTGGTTGGATCTCCTTGCAGTCCAAGGGACTCTCAAGAGTCTTCTCTAACACCACAGTTCAAAAGCATCAATTCTTTGGCACTCAACTTTCTTTAGAGTCCAACTCTCACATCCACACATGACCACTGGAAAAACCATAGCCTTGACTAGATGGACGTTTGTTGGCAAAGTAATGTCTCTGCAATGCCTGTGTGCAAAGTTGCTGCAGTCCTGTCTGAGTCTGTGTGACCCCATGGACTGTAGCCCACCAGGCTCCTCTGTCCATGGGATTCTCCAGGCAAGAACACTGGCATGAGCTGCCACGCGCTCAGGGTTTCTTTAGCCCTGTGACTATGTTGTTGTTGTTCAGTTGCTCAGTCGTGTCCGACTCTGTGACCCCATGGACTGCAGCACACCAAGCTTCCCTGTCCTTCACCATCTCCCGGAGCTTGCTCAAACTCAAGTCCACTGAGTCAGTGATGTCATACAACCATCTTGTCCTCTGTCATCCCCTTCTCCTCCTGCCTTCAATCTTTCCCAGCATCAGAGTTTTTCCTAATGAGTCAGCTCCTTGCATCAGGTGGCCAAAGTATTGGTGGTCTTTGACAGAGCATCAGGTGGCCTATGACTATAAAAGAGCCCAAAAGGAAGAAGAAAGAATCTTCCTTCCTGTCAAGGACTCAGCCAATGAAATGCCATGGACTCTGTTAACTGTATCCTTGCCAACTTCCTTTTCCCCTTTATAGAGCTGTTCCTCCCTTGCCATGGAAGAACTTACATGTGCCTTGCCATGGTTGCAGATCCTGAATTGCAATTCTCTTCTGATTCTGAATAAAGAACTCCATCTTTGCTGGAGAAATATCTGGGAATCTATTTATTTTAGGTTAATACTACTGCTCACAACTATGAGTTTCAACATAAAGAAAAAAAGGAAGCTTTTTCTCTAGAGAAGTGTCCATATCATACCTGCCCACGTTTAGATGTGAACCAAAAAGAGCCTTCATTGGGACATCTGTTTTCCAATGATCATGGGAAATGATTGAACCTCACAGTGCTCTCCTGATCTCATAGTCTCAAGATTTTGTGTGGATGACAATCAATATTTGTGTTCAAAGAATATAATAGTCATCTAACTTTTTTTCACTTTACAGATGAGCCCCAAAAGAACAAATCATTTGACAAGACCCTTCTTTCTTATTTATTTATTTGGCTGCACTGGGTCTTTGTTGCTGCGTGCAGGCTTTCTCTAGCTGCAGTGAGCGAGGCGTTGGCGGGGTGGGGTGGGGGTAGGCGTGGGGCGGGAGCTACTCTTGATTGCAGTGTGCGGGCTTCCCATTGCGGTGGTCTGTCTTGTTGGGGAGCACGGGCTCTATGGCACACGGCCTCAGTAGTTGTGGGGTATGGGCCCAGTTGCCCAGTGGCACGTGGGATCTTCCTGGACTAGGGATCAAACCTGTGTCCCCTGCGTTGGCCGGTGGATTCTTTACCACTGGACCACCAGGGAAGTCCCAAAGACCCTTGTTTCTGTTGTGAATTTTCATATCTCTCCCGTTGGTGAATATATTTCATTTTCATTTTTCATGTTATACGTTGAAGAAATGTCTGTCTTTTGTTTTATCTTGTTCTACTTTACAAACAACTCTACCCTTAGAAATGGATGAGAGCTTATTCTTTGGACAACATATACTTAAGTTTAACATCTCTTCGTTACCTTGCTTTCAAGTACAGTGTAAAGACCTTTAGTTTGTATGACTATTAACTGTCTTTCCATGGTCTCCCAACAATTTACGCCCAGGCTATGATTCTAAAATTATAAAGTATATAGAAATTGATATAATATGGAAATGAATATAGATATTAATCTATATCATTAACCACAATGTGATAGCAATACACATAAACATACATCAGAATGCTTAAGTGCAAAGACTGATAATACCAAGTGTTGAGAAAGACATGGGGCAACTCTAACTCTCATACATTTCTGTTGAGAGGATACACTGATGCAACCCCTTTAGAAAAGTGTTTAGTAGTTTTTACTAAAGCTGAATGTTCACATAGTTTCTAACTAAGCAATTTATTTCTTAGGCATACACACAAAAGAAATGTGAACGTATTTAGTACATGACATGTACTAGAATATTCATAGCAGCATGGTTCCTGAAAGCTAAAAACTGGAATCTACCTGAATACTCATGAACAGTAGAATGGATAAATAGGTTGTAGTATTTTTGCACAAAAATCATACTTCACTTATAGTGGTGATAACAGTTACAAGTCACTGGGTCCAAGTAATTTAAGTACCAAGGCTCAAATTGAGCTTAAACAATAAACCTAATAATACATAAGCAGAAAACCACAGACAGGATTTATTCCATGGTTGGTTGGAAGAGGAGTGGATAAATGCCAACAAAGATCCAGTTCTTTCTACTGTTTGTTCTATTGTCCTCTGTATTGGCTTCATTTTCATACTGGAAACAAGATGATGGTCATAGTTTCAGGCAATACATCCAGAGATAGCTACACCCAGAAGTAAGTGAACTATTCCTTTTATTAAGAGAAAGAACTTTTCCTCAGGAGGACTGTACCACTCTTTCCCTCACATCTCATTGGACAAAAGTGAATCACAGCCTATTCCAAAACCAACCAATCACCACCAGGAGAAATGAGATGACAAAATCTGACTAAGATGGATCTGGAACAGAATGAATGTTGAAGCATCAATCACCATGATAACTGACAATGAAAGTTAACATTAAGAGCACTTATTTAAACCTCAAACATTAGATTTCTGGTTTCTGTTGAGAGTTGAAAAAAGCAAGGTACTCAAATTTATAACAAAAATGCTGAACAAACAGCAAGTTCACAAATTTTTTCTTAATCATCAGAGGGCTGAGATCACAGGGCAATAGCTCCCCAGAATCGAGAGGAAAGCAGGTGCCCACAATGAGCGATGAGACACAAACACTAACAAAAAGTGTCTCCCCCACAATGTTTGCTCACAACAAATAGAAAGTATCTCTGCAATGAAAAAAACTTGATAGGTACCACTTAGCCATGGGATCAAATGCAACATCACCAGAGATAAGTCAGGTGAATGTGATGGGCTCTCTATATAATACAAGGCAGGTACTTTACCTCTGCATTCTTTCTCAAATTCCACAACCTTAATCTAACCCCAAGAAAAACTCACCACAAACCAAAATTTTGAGGCATTCTACAAGATACATAAAGATATTCTTCAAAAAACTTAAGGTGACAGAAGACAAGGAAATAATGAGTAACAGACATAGATTGGAGGAGACTAAGGAGACAGGACAACAAAGAGCAACATGGGCTCCTGGATCAGATCCTGGTGTAGAAAAGGACGAGTGGGAAGAAGGATGAAAGCCAAATAAAGCCTGTTTATTTGATTAATTGTACTACACCAAATTAGTTTTTTACTTTTGAAAATTGTACTTCGACTATGTTAGAAGTTAACATTAGGAGACACTGGGTAAAATATATACAGGAACTTTCTACACTGTAGATGCAACTCTTCTCTAGGTCTAAAATTATTTTGAGATTAAAAATTAAGAAATAAAACTGCTTATTTGCTATTCTATTCTATTTCAGGGTTTAAAATTTTCAATAAATATTATCAGACTTTCACACATTTTCCCAGTTCACTACAGTAGTATTGTGCCAACAAAATCAAGTGAAATCATTATGGTTCCTAGGTACTAAATATAAAAACAAATAAGTAGAAAGCACCAAAGTTTAGGGTGATATAGAAAGATATAAGCCAGTAGGCAAGAATTTGAGTATTGGGAGACCAAATTACTTTGCTCTTACACCATTTCCTCCTTTCCTATGTATCTTGGTCCAGAAGTAATTTTCTCAACTCTTTTAGAGCTCATAAATCTTCTTCCATAACCCTTATAACCACTGATAAAGAAGCTCTTTTTCTTGTTAACTCCATTATACACTTTAAATAATGAGGACTATAGAGAGATTTACTAAGTAGCTGCCAAAGTTGCTAATCTGAGTTACAAAAGAGCGAACAGATTTAATGTGTTTAGTATGATCAAATACGCTGGTGATTTCTCAAGAGGAATAACAGCAAAAACGAAAGGCAATGGCATTTGTGATTGAAGCTAAAGAATAATGTAAGGTTCTGCAAAAGCAAAAGTGAGAAAAATGCTTTCTAGCTGACTATTGATTATCTGTTTTCCCTACAGAAAATGTCAACCATAGTGTTTATCCCTGTTCCATCATGGTTTACTGAATATATGGAAGGGTGAGTGGGGAGTTGATATACTGTCTCTCTAATTCATAAGTCAGCAGATTGCAAGGAGCCATATCTGAAGCTGATAGAGATTTTAAAGTGTGAGTTTGAGCTCCAGGCAGGAACTAAATGAGATAGTTGTGTCTAGATAGATCAAAGTCAAGCAGGTATTCCAGAAATTTTTTTTTTACTAGCTTTTTCTTATTTCTCCTTTTTCTTTTGGTCTTATGTAGCTGAGAAATGGATATTTCCTGCCCTATCAGTAAACAAGGATGTCACAGTTATCAGTGATTACAACCCTCCAACATGAGTCTGCGAGCCCTAAGGACTCTCAGGAAGGAAAAGAATACCTGCTGCCTAGCAGCCTTCAGACTGCAGCCACTCCCTCTGCAGCCACTTCCTGTGGTGCTGTTCAGTCACTCAGGTGTCCAGCTCTTTGCGACCCCATGGACTACAGCACGCCAGGCTTCCCTGTCCTTCACCATCTTCCGGAGCTTGCTCAAACTCATGCCCACTGAATCAGTGATGCCATCCAACCATCTCGTCCACTATTGTCCCCTTCTCCTCCTGCCTTCAATCCTTCCTAGCATCCAGGTCTTTTCTAATGAGTCAGCTCTTTGCATCAGGTGGCCAAAGTGTTGGAGCCTCAGCTTTAGCATCAGTCCTTCCAATGTGTATTCAGGGTTGATTTCCTTTAGGATTGACTGGTTTGATCCTGTAGTCCAAGGGACTCTCAAGAGTCTTTTCCAACACCACAGTGAAAATACAGGATACTGGCCCCAGATAGCTAAGATGCATATCAAAAGAATGATTTCAGTAAGCCCAGACTCTTGCATCTTCCCATACGTAGAGAAACACTAAATTCCATAACTAGGGATATCTGGTTTATTTTTTTTAATTTGTTTATTTTTAATTAAAGGATAATTGCTTTACAATATTGGTTTGATTTCTGCCATACATCAACATGAATTAACCACAGGTGTACAAATGTCCCTTCCCTTTGAACCTCCCTCCCACCTCCCACCCTTTCCCACCCCTCTAAGTTATTACAGCATCCCAGCTTGAGTTCCCTGAGTCCTAACAGCAAATTTCCACTGACTATCTATTGTACATATGGTAGTGTATATGCTTCTATGCCACTCTCTTCATTCATCTCACCCTGGTTTCTGTAATTTACAATAATCTTTTGATGTTCAGACTGCCTGCCCTTTGTTGCAAAGTTGTAAATAACCTGGCTCCTCTCCTCACCTCCTTGGAGCAGTTGTCTAAGGGTTATTTAAGATGTTGTCTCCTGGGCTTAAATTCTTAAAAATTCCAACCAAATAAAACATAATTCTCAACTTTTAGGTTGTGAATATTTTTTTAAGTATACATTGCCTAAGCTATGGTTTTACTGTTTTTCCAGCTTTTGGGTAAGTGGGGAAAGCATACGTTCCAGCTTTTCTGAGAGTGCTAGCTCATACCTGTTTTCTAGTATGATGACTAATATTAACCTCAAAATTTTGGATGATAAATTACATGGTTATCCTAAAGATAAGCCACCTTACCCTCTTCTTAAGAGCAGAGGAAACGTAAGTTTTCCCCCTATTTTTTGCTTAGGTAGCTAAAAATAGGGTGGGCTTCCCTGCTTCCCTGGTGGCTCAGTGGTAAAGAATTTGCCTTCAATGCAGGAGACCCAGGAGACATGGGTTCAATCCCCGGGCCAAGAAGATCCCCTGAAAGAGGAAATGGCCACCCATTTGCCAGGGAAATCCCATGGAGGGAGGAGCCTGGTGGGCTACAGTTTACGGGGTTGCAAAGAGTCAGACATAACAGAGTAGGCACACAGAAATACGGTTCCTCCTCTCCAGTGCATTATACAATATAATTTCTTCATAAGTTTACCAATCACATTGATTAGAAAAAGATTAAATGGAAAGTCTGTAGACTATGATGCTAAAATTCTTTCAATAATTTAAAAACTATTTTCATATATGTTACATGACATTATTATTATTTATTGAGTAATGTTATTAAACAAGAATCATTATAAAAAAGTGTGCCCATAATAGTTTTAGAGAAAGAGAATCTATGCACAAACTTAGGGTTCCAAACAAAACACAACTAGAAAAGAGATCTGACCACGTGTCATACCTGTGTAGCTAGGAATTTAAATTTGTATTAAAAGCTGTGCATAAAATTAATTCCATGTAAATTTTTTTCCATTAAAAGGAATTTCAAATGGATAAAAAATATTCTTTATTGTCAAACTGGGGGTAATTCTTGATTTTCCAGATCATTAAATGCAAATAGGCGTTCCTTCACATTCCTTAGAGGCTGTTTTAAGAAATCACCTTAGTGTAGGCCATTTCCGCAACAGGTTTACAAAAGAAACAACAAAGTATAAGGTCTAATGATGATAATTAAGTTAGGGTTAATTATAAATTAACCTCAAAATAGCTTCTTTTAAAACAATTACAGCGAAGAAAGGTCCGTCTCAGGAAAGGAGAGCGTAGAAATGAGTTTAGTGACTACGGTGTATAAACTCGTAAAAACTACCCTGCGGCATGGGAGGGGTCATAGGCAAGCAGAAGATTCACCTTTGTTACACCTCCCACAATACTCCAAACCCTTGCCATTCTGAAGATGGATCACGTCTCTATTTTAATCCTGCCATGCAAACCTTACTGATTTCATTCAGGTCACCCCCTGAACCTACATTACTTAAATCTCCCTCACCTTAGCTCTAATTTATTGTGAAAAATGTCATTAACCTTTCTTGAGAATTAATCACAAAAGATGCTGAAATTTCTGTGTTACAGTTGTACCTGCAAACCTATTTGAAACGTGCTCTACCACATTGAGTTTCTGTCTGAAATAGCTGATTTAAGCCCTTGATATAGTAGAGCTGGTACCCCATTCATTGTGTTATCATTTTATACAGTCTGTCCATAAAAACCCCAAGAGAAGAATGCACTGTCTGTCCATGAAAAATAACCCACTGTCTGTGGCTTATGGAAACAACGATAGAATTTTAAATACCTTGGAAAAGCCAGGCATAGCCATTTACGTGATTTTTGCCAGCACTCCTCTGGTTGAATGGCAACATTCAAATATAATGAAGAGAGGAACACAATTAAATATGCACTCTAATGAGGAATGGAGAACTGAGATTTTTGTCATTTTTCAAAAACAAAAGCTTCCAAAATTTGAAATAATGGAGTCACGTGGCTGCCGGAGAGAAGTGAGGGACGCATTATTAGACACAGCAATAAATGTCAAATGTAATATACTGCAGCAATGTTCTTCAGTTTGACTGTGGCTCTTTTATTTCTTGTTCCCGTGTATCTCCTGCTGTTAACTGTTCATCTCCCATCAATTTTATTCTCATCAGGAGTTGCCCTGGTCAGGCAGAAAGACTGTCTTGATTTAATTAGATGCCCCCACTAATAAAAGGAGTCTAAGCAGACTTGAGCATGCCCAAAGCGCTGCTCTCACATTTGAGCAGGGGGTGACAGCCTTGAGCATACCCTGAACTCTGGATTTTATTTCTGCTTGAGTTAAAGACTCAGAAGGCTATTTTCTCTAAAAGTTTCTCTGAGTCTTGGGGCCCTAAAGAATGAAAAGAATTTACACCAAGATAATTATTATTGATTCTTACTACATGGAATTTTATCATAATGACTTCAGGTAAATCATGCTCTCAAAAATCTTACTTTGAGTAAAACTGTGATCCAAATATTCCACTGTGGATCCAGCAAGGTAGTCACCTAAATAAGATTCATGAGAAGTAAGGTTTCAGTATGGAAACATTGTATGCAGGTCTGTCCATAATGTAGGCATCTTTAATTCATCTTTACCAATTTCAGTCTGACAAGAGGAAGATGAACAAAGGGGAAGAGAAACAGGAGTGTGTGATCTGATAACCTGGAAGGTTACAAGATACTTTCCACACGTGGTCAGGAATCCAAAGGACCAGGCCACACCTTCATCAGTATCAGATTAGCATGACTCTGTGTGTATCCTGGTAGCATGCAAATGAATCTGTTGCACAAATATCTGGTGAAAATTGGATGAACTAGTGAATGGTGGTGAATCTCAACAGTTCATAAGCAGAAGGAAACACAGAAGCATCGGCTCTCCTCATGAGGTCCCTAAGAAGAGTCAGGGTGCACTCACTGAGTGATGTGTGATGTCATTACTGAGTGATGTTCGGAAGGAAGGTTGTCTAAATTAGACATAAACCTAATTTGTAGGATATTTTTTTAAAAGTGACTATTTTTAATTAGTTGTTACTTATGTACGCAGTGTAATAAAAATATTAAAGTAAAAATAATTGATCCACAATTCCCCCACCCAAAGGCATAGATTGTTTTTCCTTGTCCATATTCCCTGCCAGTCCTTGCTCATCTGCATGGGTAGTAGGGCAGGGTGCCAGGGCACTGTCCACATTTGCTCATTTAATCCCCACAATGACCTTAAGAGCACTGTCCCCATTGCACAGGGGAGACACAGACTTAGGAAAGTTATCTTGTCCTAGGTTGTACGGCAAGGTGAAAGATTCTGGAATTGAGTTCTGATGGATCCAAATCTTAAGTCTATACTTTTAACCACTCTCTAACATGGTCCCTGTGTTGTGTGATCAGGTCAGATGTATCCTGCTTTATTTTTCCATCTTGCTAAATGAACTTACCTTTTTTATTGACTGCACAACATTCATTTGAAGAAACGTATTGCAGTTTAACTTTTCAGTATTCTGGATATTTATGTATGTCTTATTTCTCTGCTATGTAGCTAGTACTACAATGAACATTTTCTTGCCTAATGCTTTTTTTCTTCCTCCTTTTGAATTAATTTCTAAGGATAAATTCCTAGGAGCGGTATTATTTTGTCAAGTGATATAAACATAAAATATTTTAAAAATACATTTACATACCTTATAGAGGTTTTACAGAACTTTTAATGAAGGGATAAGAATTATTATATTCCATTCTTACAACATTCCTTGTGAGTTTTTGCTACATGCTGGGCACTGAACTAAATATTAGGTGTACAAAAACACCAGAAGAGGAGACTCTCACCTTCCTGGTACTTAATCTCAAGAAGCTAAAAAATCACATATTTATATTAAAAATACATTTTCTTCATAAGTTACATGATGACAAAATTCCAACCAAGTCTTCTAACTTATTACAAGTAAAGATATCTCGGGGCTTCCCTGGTAGCTCAGTGGTGAAGTTTTAGGCTTTAGGTAAAGCTACCGCCTAACAATGCAGAAGACAGGTTTGAGCCCTGGTCTGGGAGGATCCCACATCCCACAGAGCAACCAAGCACATGTACCACGACTACTAAGCCTGTGCTCTGGAGTCCAGGGACTACAGCTGCTGAGCCCGCACGCCCTAGAGCCTGTGCCCCACAGCAAGAGAAGCCACCGCAAGGAGAAGCCCGCGCACGGCAACGAGAGAGGAGCTCCTTCTCGCCTCAACTAGAGAAACGCCTGCGCAGCACTGAAGATCCAGCAGAGCCAAAAATAAATACGTAAATAAAAATCATCCTATAAAAATAAAGGAAACTAAACGAGCAAATATTTGCATATGTTTCATTAAGGAATATAGCATTTTCAGGTGTTCAGCTTGGGCTTCACAGGTGGCTCAGTGGGTAAAGAATCCACCTGCAATGCGAGTTTGATTCCTGAGTCAGGAAGATCTCTTGGAAGAGGGCATAGCAACCCACTCCAGGATTTTTGCCTGGAGAATTCCATGGACAGAGGAGCCTGGTGGGCTACAGTTCATAGGGTCACAAAGAGTCAGACACGACTGAAATGACTTAGCACACACACATGCACATCCCAGCTCCGACACTTAGGGCACACTCTTGGGCAATTCACTTAATCTTCCAGTTTCCACAAGTGAAGAATGGATATAAAGCTCTGTAGGATTAACTGAGATAGTACCTCTGAGCTCTTGGAGAGGTGCATACCACTTAGTGAGTGCTCAGTAACTGCTAGCCAATTCAATGGTGTGCTGGAACCGGCTCAGATGGCCTTGTGATTACTAAGCTTTTAGAAATTTTGGAAGTCATGAAGCACAATCATTATTAAATGTTCCTCATCATGGTACTATTTACACCACAAAAATTGGCAAATGCTACTAATCAAGGACTTTTGTTCAAAGAGTGGTTATTACACATTTCACCAGCATACTACTGACTCTTACTATTCATATATGCATTACCCTTCCTCTGAAAAAGGATGCTACAGATGGTGATCAAACCACAAGCTAAGTGGGTAAAAAAAAAAGTGGCCAGTGGGGTTTCTTTCCGTATTGCTGACTAGTAAAGCATGCTCAAAATTGGTTAAGAAGCTGCCATTTGCATATTCTGTGTGCAGATACATTGTGAACAACTCCCACACAGACAACTCACTAGTAAAGCATGTGGAAGTGGAATTTAAGTGAGCAATCTGTTATAGCACTCCGTTAACAATACGGTTATGAGAGGAGGAGAAGAGAACTTAGAGTGGGCTAAAGAATGCAGCATTCACTGTCTTACCATTAGACCAAGCCTCTTCATCAACTTAAAACATTAGCTAATGTAACCTCTCTGAATCTTGGTTTTCTTATCTGAAAAATGAGGGAAATAACACTTAATAAAACTGGGTATGAAGATTAAATGTGATGTGACCAATGTATGCATGCAAGCGTGTTCAATCACGTGTCCCTTTGCGACCCTTTGGACTGTACCCTGCCAGGCTCCTCTGTCCATGGGATTCTCCAAACAAGAATACTGGAGTGGGTTACCATGCCCTCCTCCAGGGGATCTTCCTGACTCAGGGCTCAAACCTGTGTCTCCTGCATCTCCCTACACTGGCAGGCAGATTCTTTACCACTGAGCCACCGGTACAGTAGGGACTAAATACAAATCTATCTTCCTTTCTCCCTTAAGATGGGAGAGTCTTAGGTGTATCTTCCTACTGAAAGATGGAGCCAGTGGAAATGAAAGAGAACCTGTTATTGATAAGACATGATCACAGAGGAATCTGGAATGGATGGTATCAGTGGAAGGTGGAAGGATCAGCTTTGGAATGAAGGCAGAACAATACTTCCTGTTAGAAAGGAAACAAGGAAATATGGCAGAATTTAAGTTTTTAAAACTGCAGGTACGGAGTGCGGAGGTCGAGAAGTTCACACCTGACAGCCTCTGTTTTCTCTGTTGCTCAACAAAAAGTAGTTGGTCCAGAGCCAGGAGGTGAGGGAGAGAGGAAGAAGGGATGGCCTTGGCAGGGGGGCCTGGGGGGGCGGCGGATTACTGAGGAGCCCAGAGGACACGGCTTGGTGGGAGACCACATTTGTGAGGCGTCCCTCTGCCATCCAACCCCAGCATGGCCCTGGGCCAGATGTGGAAGTGGAGAAGGCACCCAGTCAGACTAATCCGGGAATCAGAATCGGTTGGGCAGGGGTAGCAGAAAGATGAGGCAGGACAGAAGGTACAGCAAGAGAGGATGATGTGATGGTGACCAGAAAGAAATGCTGAAGCCAAGAGCTGGTTGAAAGTTTTGAAGGAATGGGATGAGCCAAGGTACCAAGAGTTCCAAGGAGCTCAAAGAGTAACAACCACGGAGGGATAAGGGTGGACAGAGTCAAAAGCAGGGGCGGGGTGGGGGTGTTGTTGTCAGAAGCTAAGAGGCAGGGATTTCTAGGTGTACTCAGAGGATTACCCAGAGTCCCTATAGGTAGTAACAATGGTTTGGGTCCAGCCCAGGGTTAATCAGAGCCGGGTACTCTAAAACAGAGCATGGCATGCCTGAAGAAGGTCTGAGGCCGCAGACAAGATAACAGACTAGTTTTTCCAGGGGACTCAGGCTGTAACTGAAGGAATTACAAACAAGAAAACAAATCCAAAAGTTCAAAGTCATTAGAGATGTCAGTGAAATAAGTGAATATTTCTCCAAGAAAATATTTTTTGCTTCTTTAAAGGAGATAACACACACTTGGATATGTTAACAAGTGTATGTTTGTGTGAAAAAAAAAAGAATCTTGTTGCTTTGTAGCCACATGGCAGCTAAAGAAAGACAATGTATAAAACCCATATGAGAGCTCGTTAGACTAGGAAAAAATACACGAATGAAGAAGCCATTCCAAGAGGGAGGGGATATATGTATACATACGGCCGACTTACTTTGTTGTACACTATAAACTAACACAGTATTGTAAAGCAATGAAACTTAAAAAAAAAATGTCATTTAAGATTCATTTATGAAAAGAAAACATTGGAAACTTGGGTATCAACAAAGTATAATAATTAAGAAAATTGGGGATGATACCTATGATACAATATTATCTGGTTGTTAAACTGATGGTTATAAAGACTATACAATAATATGGGAAATATTTATGATAATACTTTAAGTAAAAATCAAATGTAGTACTCAGGTATATAGTACATCATGATTCTAAATGTGTAGGAAACAAACATAAGATGAAGACAAACAACAGTGGGTTTTATGGAAGATTTCCCTTCTCTCTATTTTCTCTCAAATTTTTTATAATATGGCTATGTTAAAATTTAAAATTATTGCATTCAATTTCAACCCCTTCCTACTGCTTAGGAATTTCTCCTGTTGGACACTTGCGGGCTTCCTAAAACAGCTCAAGAAAGGAGCTCGAAAAAACCCTTCTTCCAGTCTCAATCCCACCTCCTCCACCCAGTTGGTGACCTTGCCTTTGACCATGGGCTAAACCTCCCCATCTCTCTGCCTTTGCATTCAGTTGTCTGCAATCACTGCAATAGTGTCTTCCCCAAGCTAACTCCATCCTGTCTCTGGAGAAAGAAGGTTCTTCCTAGTCTTCGCTCCAGATCACTGCTTGTGTGATTTCCTCTTTTTCACAACACTTTGATCTCTTCTTCCTATCCTTAAACCTGCTCATCTAAGCCAGGTACAGCCACCCAGCTCCTCAGAGATGCTTTCCCCAACGCTCCTGCCTTCTATCAATCTCGCCTCAAAGAGAATTTTCCTGTAGAACTCTTACTGAATGTGGTATCTGCTCTAAAGCCAAACTTTCTGAGCTTAAATTCTTGCTTCTCCACTACCTGGGTTGTTTACCCATGTTATCTCAGGTTACTCATCTTTAAAATAGTGACAGTGATAGAACTTACTTCACAAGCACTCAACAAATGCAGGTTTTTATTATTTGTGTTCCTTGATTATTGGGGTGTTCACCTTGTTTTCCTTACCACAGTGCAAATTTTTGGAGACTATTTTAGTCTTTCATGGTAACCACTGTCTCTGTTTGCCCGGGACTCATGGATTTCCCAGGACTTGCAATTTTCAGATCTAAGACTGAGGAAATCCCAGACAAATTGCGACGTTCACCCTGCATTCATGCCGAAGGCAAATGTCTTACATATAGGAAATATTTAAAGAATTCTTATTGAATGAGTCTGTATCTAAAATCGTAATACAAACACAAATATTTCCTGTATATACATAAATCTAAAAATCTGCATTCAATCCAGAACAGTAAGTTCTCTTTTCCTATGTTGATATGGCAATTGATATATTTAAACAAATCCTTTTTAAAAACAGATAATGTTTTAATCCAATATTAAAGGTATTTAATTTTTCTTGTTCATTTTACAACACTAATGTTAGCCTTCTATTAATATAATGACTTATATCATCTTTGGGACACATGTAAACTTTTAAAAACTTTTGTCCAAATTCTGAGTCTGTATTAACTGCCAAATTTTCTTCTGCCCTTAGAAAATAACTAGATTAATTAATTTTCTCTGTAGTTTATTTCTGCAAGTTGAAACCAAGTACCTTTCTATTTTTTTAGGACTGAGGGCTCCTCATTTACAGAAAATCCTAGCCAATAGAATGTGGAGTTGAAGCAACTTTTTATCTTGACATCACAAGCTTAATTCTCCTCACCACCCCTAGCAACCAGTATGCAGTCCTAGCAACAGCAGCTGGTACACCAGAACAGCATTGTTTAAAATAAACACTCTTGCCAGTTGGCATTTGCAAGTGATCTTTTTCTTTCCATCGTTTAAAATATAAGTGTGAACATATCTTAAGAAAATGCAAAACAAAATGAAAACTGCTTGGAAAGGTATGCAGGAAAATGAAAATCATGAGAAAATGCTAACTGCCAAAAGAAATTTATGCTTTGCCCTTTATCGCCACCAGAAATATCATTCCCAGATATATTGAAAGCTTTTCCTAAGGGTTCTCAAAATTTAGAGTTATCCAGGATCTCCTAAAAAAAAAAAAAAAGTCATCCCCAGTTTGGAGAGTACCATGTGCTAGGAGACACAAGGATGCAAAGATGGAACAAAATAAATTCATAAGGCAAGGACACAAATAGCTGCAAAACACAAGATATAGAGACAGGCTACATAGCATAATGGTTTGGAAATGGTCTCTAGGCCAGACTGATTAGGTGTGAACCACTGCTTAGCCACTTAGCAGTGGGGTGAGTTCATAAGTAGCCAAGCCTCTCTGTGTTGCTCATCTATGAAACAAGGGGTAATAATAGCACCTGCTTGCAAAGGTTAATGTGAGGCTTAAGTGAACTAATTTACATCAAGGGCTTTGAATAGGGCCTGACACAGAGTGAGCGCTGTATATGCATGTATTATTATTAATTTTAGGATAGAATGTTACAGGTAACATAAGACAGGTTAAGAAGACATGCAATTGATGGTTAAGAAAATGGAAGCACATCTTAGGAGAGCAGGACAAACTTCAGGGAGGAAATGAGCTGGATCGTAAGCCACATGATAAGGACAATAAGAGTGATAAGGGGTAAGTAAGCCAGCAGATGGAGAGATGAGGCATTAGAACTTGAGAAGGAAGAAGACTGAGGGGTTATGGCGGACAGGGAGGGGACGGGGGGGCCTCACCCCATAAGATGCTCCTCACCGGCTCTCTGAGGGTAGCACAACTCTGTAGGACCTGAAGGTGGGAACAGGCCACCATGGTCAATGCAACAGCTCTGAATTTTGATCTAATTCTGTGTGTCTGGTGGAGAAGGCAATGGCACCCCACTCCAGTACTCTTGCCTGGAAAAATCCCATGGACAGAGGAGCCTGGTAGGCTGCGGTCCATGGGGTCGCTAAGAGTCGGACACGACTGAGCGACTTCACTTTCACTTTTCACTTTCATGCATTGGAGAAGGAAATGGCAACCCACTCCAGTGTTCTTGCCTGGAGAATCCCAGGGACAGGGGGGCCTGGTGGGCTGCCGTCTATGAGGTCACACAGAGTCGGACATGACCGAAGCAACTTAGCAGCAGCAGCAGCATGTGTCTGGATGGAGAAGGGAATGGCAACCCACTCCAGTATTCTTGCCTAGAGAATCCTGTGGACAGAGGAGCCTGGTGGGCTGCTGTCCATAGGGTCACACGGGGTTGGACACTACTGAAATGACTTAGCATGCAAGGATGCATTGAAGAAGGAAATGGCAACCCACTCCAGTACTCTTGCCTGGAGAATCCCAGGGATGGAGGAGCCTGGTGGGCTGCCGTCTATGGGGTCGCACAGAGTCGCACACGACTGAAGTGACTCAGCAGTAGCATGTGTCTGGAAAGAGTTAAGGGTTCAGTTTCGGCCAAATAATAATAACAGGGTGTTGAGGGCAGGGTGGGCAGGAGAAGAGCAGAAGGAAGGGGAAAGGAAGAGCAAAGGAAACTGAAGAAGGGGCAGTGGGAGGCCAGGAAAGGCCAGGAAGCACACTGACAGCGTGCTAAGTCACTGGCTCTGTTGTGTCAGCCATGGTTTCTCAGAGTGAGTGGTCTCCTTGGAGTGTTTCCCCTAGACTCTATTATGGTGTTGGATTTCTTATACAGATTTCTTAGGAGGAAGGGGGGATATTGAGATCAAGTGAGAGGGCTGTAGAAAAAGGAGACAGAAAGATGCTCCAGGAGAGGAGAGGACAGCCCTAGAGTCATCTTCGGAAGTTCTTGTTTCTGACTCCCACCTCCCCAAGATCTGCCTTTATTATGAGATACAGGGGGAGGAGGCAGCTAGGTTGGGAAATTAATAACTCTCCTGCCTTCCTCTGTGAGTGTGCAATTATCACATGAACTCGTGAATGTACTCTTAAACCTTCTCTGAGATCCAGTGTATGGACTGGACCATACAAAGCTCTCTCCCTTAAAGGGTGGTCGAGGCCACACCAGCGAAGGAATCCCCCTCTGTTCATCTGTTGGCATGGACATGTGGTAGATGAGGAGTGACCTGCAGAAAATAGGAATCATTGCAAGCAATCCTCACCCCACATTGGGAGAGACCCACTCAGAGAGTGAAAAGGAATGACATGGGACAGGCCACACCATGTTGTATGAAAAATAATGCAATGGCAACAGGAACACAAACAAAGATGTTAAGGATATAAGCCACAGAGCCAGGAAAATGAGAAACACACATTTCTCTCTTTGGGGGCTCTGATAATCAATCTAGAGAATCTCTCTTCTTGGTGAAGTAAATGTCTATGTGAGGTCATCGC
Source organism: Cervus canadensis (assembly GCF_019320065.1). NCBI lineage: Eukaryota > Metazoa > Chordata > Mammalia > Artiodactyla > Cervidae > Cervus > Cervus canadensis. The sequence goes on from NC_057392.1 coordinate 82,008,337, forward strand.
CATGGTTTGATGGATGTCTCTCCAGATTCTACTCTTTTGCCTTCATTTTTTGTTATATTCAGAGTCATCTGTATCCTTTCCATAATTTGATAGGACAAAGTCTAGGTCTGTTATAAATCCCATCACTCAAAGCAACACCTGTAAAGGCTCCCAATTCACATTCATATGGGTGAAAGGAAAATAAAAACAGTCTTAGCTGAAGTTCAGATTATCAGAGGTAAAGGAGATTTGGATGACTGAAACATTAGGGGTGTGCCTTCCTGTGCAAATTAATTTGGTGGTTTTGAGAAAGCAAAGTACACGTATACAAACGCAAGCAGCCAAATAATCTTGCTTGTAAAATCAATGAAGAATTCACTAAACCATGCATTTTAAAATTAAATAATGATTTAATGCCCTCTTTGTTTGAAGCCTTGAAAAGTTTTATTAATTATAAATCTCTTTCAGTTTATACCATGAGAAGGTAGATCCCAGAATTTTCAACAAAAAGTTAGATGGTAAGGACACTCATGCTCTGAATGTAGGCGGGGGGGGGGGGGGGGGTAAAAACGGGGGGGCGGCGGTAGGGGAGAAAAGAGAAGTTTAGATCACCTCCTTACAACAATCCCATCAAGTCAACAAAAAGCATCACATACAGTGGTTTGCATTCCAAAGACTCTGCAAACCAACATTTCTGATACCTAGTACCTGGAAACAGTGGAAAGGGAATAACCATAATAACAACTGTGTCTGCAAACCATTTTTATTTTCCATTTAATTTTTTCCTCAAAGAAATCCTATGACAAGGAAGGTCAGGAACCATTATCTCTGTTTTGCTAAATAAAAGTAATAAATAAAGCTCAGAGAAGTTAACTGACTCAACCAGTGAAACCCAGTTGTACATGAATCCTAAATATTGAAATTTCCTGGCCCATATTCCACTCCTTGCTAAAATCTCAACAGAAACTGACATAGAAGGAACCAGCAACCATACAGGCTGGGTCTGGGGCCACCTCCCACTGTCTTCACCCTCCATCCCCAAAACCCACAACTCACAGACATGGATGAGCGTCTTCCTGCTCCTACCATTTTCTGGAAGGCATTTCAAGGACATGGAGAGTGGTTGACCCCCATATTATGCACAAATTTAAACATTCATGGTATTAAAAAGTGTATTTTTTAAAACACTTTATACAGTAGGCTACTAAGCAGAAGGTATATACTTGTCTAAGTGGGTAAATATTTAAGACAAATTAAGTTTAAAAAAAAGCAAATTATAGGAAGATATATGTGGTCCTTTAGAGGGTATGTAAAAGGTTTCCCTGGTGGCTCAGATGGTAAAGAATCTGCCTGTAATGCAGGAGACCAGGGTTTGATCCCTAGGTTGGGAAGATCCCCTGGAGAAGGGAACAGCTACCCATTCCAGTATTCTTGCCTGGGAAATCCCATGGACAGAGGAGCCTGGCAGGTTACAGTCCACAGGGTCCCAAAGAGTTGAACTAAACACTTTAGGGGATACTTAAGACTGCATACTTTTTACAGAAACACACACATACATGTAAACGCAGCACATCGCACACTAAAGCAAACAGAAGTTACTTCTGAGGACTTGGGAAGGGTACTGCATTTGAGGGTGTAATCAAAGGGGCTAAGCCACGGTGTTGAGCACCAGACTTTGGAGCTCCATGTGTGGTTTTGAATCCAGTTCAAATAACAGCTATATGGCCACAGGCAAGTCCCTCAGCTTGCTGTGCCTCGGTTTCCTCATTTTTAAAATGAAGGTGATTATAGGGCTGATATACAGACTACCCCACTGGCTCAGTGGTTAAGAATCTGCCTGCCAATGCAGGAGACAAGGGTTCAATCCCTGCGTCTGGAAGATCCCTTGGAGAAGGAAATGGCAACCCATTCTAATATTCTTGTCCGGAGAGTTCCATGGACAGAGGAACCTTGCAGGGTAAAGTCCATGGGGTCACAAAGAGTTGGACATGACTCAGCAACTAAACAGCAACAAAATACATACGGCATGAAATAACATTTAAATACTTAGTGTCTGGTACCTTAAAGAAAAGGCTTTCAATACATGCTAGGTACCAGCTGCTGAAGTTTTTATAAGCAGAATGCATTACTTGTATATGGAAGCTGGGAGTCTGAGATCAAGGTGTCATCAGGGTTGGCTGCTTCTGAGAGAGATGAGGGAGAATCTGCTTCATGCCTCTCCTAGCTCTTGCGCTTTGCAGGCCACCCATGGTGTTCCTTTGGCTAGTAGATCACCCTGATCTCTGACCATCTTCTCAGGGAGTTGTGTGTGTGTGTGTGTGTGTGTGTGTGTGTGTGTGTCTTTGAATCCAAATTTCCTCTTTATCTAAGGATGTCATACTGAATTAGTGCCCACCCTAATGAACTCATCTTAACATAATCATCTGCAAAGACTATTTCCAAAGAATATGACACTCACAGGTACTGGGAGGTTAGACTTGACATGTTTTGAAGAAGATACAATGTAACCTATAATAATGGGAGAAGACCAAATTAGAGGTTACTGCAGTAGTCTAGGTTTTCCCTAGAGTAGCGGTCAAGTAGATTTTTTTAAATGAAAAAATTGGGTGATTGGGTACGATGCCAAGAGGCAGAGACCTCCGGGTTTCCTGCTAAAGCATCTGGTAGATGCTGGCAGCATTTACTGAGATGCAGTGAGGGTTGGAGTAGATGAACTTGGGTAGATACAGAAACGTCTTCAAAGTTAACTTGAACAAAATGCCCACATAGCTTAATTCCAATAAATATGTGACATGGGCCAACCAGGTTTATTTTAAAAGACTGAAGTTTATTTTTTTAGATTTTATTTCCTATGCTTTTAGTCTCCTTAACAATTGTTGACATTTGCCTTTCAATATTATGGGTCCTTTATAAACACATGTATGCTGTTCTCCATGGAGGCTTCCATACTCTTGGCTTTGAGTGTCAAATGTTCGAGTGGCTTCAGGTGCAGAACCCTATAGGAACAAAACTGGGGCTCTGTAAGAAGTGGGAAGGTGCCTATTTCTTTTATTATTCTGTCTTATTTAACTTAAAGGGACCCTAATAAATGCTCCCAGCATAAGCTACTATAGTAAAGTTATGCAATGAATAGAAATATTGGCAACTAAAAAAATATTTTTAAATCTCTAAATTGTGTGCTAAATTACATGCAGAGGTATCACTAACACACTGGAGACATTGAGGAGCCCATGGATGACACATGATTTGCTGCAAGAAATTCTGCAACAAGTGTTAACAGCTTTAGGTCTACATGGGTGACTTGTAATAAAAGATGCCCGTGGCAAAAACAAGAGAAGAGGAGCTGTGGGAAGCAGTTTGGGAAGTAGTAGGGTGAGCAGAGGCAAGAACTTTCTGGGCTTGCAGGAACATACTTTGGGAAAAGAAATTTCCCAGTCATTGGACAACTGTCAGTGGCACTAATTTTGAATCCCCTAAGTAAGCTGTAGGGCCATCTCTTCTGTGTCTGTTCATCCAGTCAAGACATATGGACTGGGAGCTGGCCATGTTCATGTGTCAGGCACTCTTCTGCATGCTGGAGACATAGCAGTGAACAACCAGAGATAAGTTCCTGCCCTCAAGCAGCTTACACTATAGGGAGCAGAAGGCAGGCACTAAACAAGGAAATAAATGTATCATAATGTTCCTGATTAGAAGGAATGCTCTGAGGAAAGTGTTGTACAGGATAGGGTTTAACTTCCACCTCTCAGACTCTGGGGGTGGGCCTGCCAGTTTACAAAGAGAAGTCGAAAAGGCCACCGTTTAAGAAGTGAGTGTGAGTGTAGTGTGATGGGGGAGTCAGGCCTTTGGCTTCTTATAGCCCCGAGTTCAGATTCTGGGTTCCAGCCCTTTCTGACTGTGAGGAGCTGAACAGGTGACTTAACCTCCCTTAAAAATGAGAAAGGAAATGCGTGTCTTAGAGCACCAAGCTTGGTCCTCACCTTCCTCCGTCCTGTCTCAGGAAAGACATTATTTATTTTTGGAAACTGAGGTTTGGAACAATTAAGCATAACTGTGCAAACTTTCATTTTCACCTTCATGCACTGGAGAAGGAAATGGCAACCCACTCCAGTGTTCTTGCCTGGAGAATCCCAGGGACGGAGGAGCCTGGTAGGCTGCCATCTGTGGGGTCGCACAGAGTCGGACACGACTGAAGCGACTCAGCAGCAGCAGCATCGGCGGCAGTGCAAACTGTTACAAAAAGCAAACATGGATAATGCCTGAAGTTTCTACGCCCTCTTCACATTTTAACCTCATAGCGTTTTTCCCGTCACAGACAGGAACAATTTATATATTAAGAAAGATTAAATACCAGTGAATTCAATGCAAAAACTTTTATGTGATATCTTCATGTATAAATATCTTGAGAGAAATACAAAGGTCAAAAGCAACTGCATCTTTCTCTAGAAAGAAAAACATAAGCATGTAAGTCATCCCTCATTATCCAAGGGAGACTGGTGGGAGAAGCCCTAACATTACTGAAGTCCATGGATATTCCAGTTACTTATATAAAATGACTTAGTACTTGCAAATAATCGATGCATATCCTCTCGTGTACTTTAAATCATCTCAAGATTATATACCTAATACAATGTAGATGCTATGTAAATAGTTGCCTGTGCGTTTTGGAACTTTCTAGAATTTTTTCCCCTAATATTTTTGATCAGCAGTTGATTGAATCCATAGATGTGGAACCCACGGATACAGAAGGCTGACTGTATAGTTATAGCATAGGGAAGCGGCAACATGGCAACAGATACGTACAAAGCAAATGCCACAAGGGCAGGGAAAGGGATCAAAGTGCTGTTTCTTAGAGTCTGAGAGGTGGAAGTTAAAGTGGTCCCTGCGTGATGAGAGGAAGGATTCTCCAGGTGGATTCGCCAGCAGGGATGGGGGAGGATCCCTGATGGAGACAGAAGGAGCCAAAGGAAAAACAGAAAGGGGGCAGGAGAATACAGTGTGTTTAAAATGTTACTTTGAAATGGGCAAATCTTCTTATTTTGAAATCAGCAAATGAAATTGAAGGAGGCAACCCATAATTGGGGGCAACTGTAACTTCCTTACTGGACACTTCTTTAATGTGGGGTACAACTTCTACCTTGAATTATTAGGGTAGTAGAAACATGCTGAGGATACATGCCATTTCCAACTCCAAAGCCTGAATTCAGATGACCTGGCAAAAGGACACTTAGAAAAGATAAAATAAGGAGGTGAAAACTACCACACTCACCCATTCCCCCCACCACCTGTCACCAAGGAATGGTTCTGGTCTCTTCTAAGATGCTTAGTAAGAGCATTACTAATTCTTATGCCCTAGCAGGACATAGGATGAAACACCTATGGAGACTGGGCAATTCAAGTTGCCAAATAGACATTTGTTTCCACCCCAGATTTTCAATGATAATTTAAGACCCTCAAATCTACTTCAGGCTTCTCTGGTTTTCTTCCTCCTCTGAAAAGTCCAATCTTGATCCTAAATGGACTTTCAAATGTTCTGCAGGTGGGAATCTTAGTGGCAGAGAAATAACTGTAAACACATTTTGGCAAGATTTGAATAATTTTTCAACTTTCTGCAGCATATGCAGATAATAACTGAATAAAATTATAAATTATATAATGCCACTTGAGAGTTTTTTTGAAAGAAATATGTCATCTCAAGTCTCAGCCCAAAAGTAGGCTATAAATAAATACCTATATATTTTCAAGTTACAATTTCCAAGTTGTTTCACCATACAAAGGGAGATATTTTAAAAGCATATCATTAGCAGTTCCAGTTCATGAGAGCTCATTGAAAACCCCAAATCAAATTGGTGATATCAGTGTTTGTTATGTACTATTGATACCGAGGTGGAACTATACAGACATTCTGCTACTAGTAAGATAAAAGTCATCCACATTTATTGTATACTTGTGGGCTTTGGAAGCACACTATTTGCCCTGGTACATGAAGCTATCAGAGGAGCACCTGGTAAGATCCTATGAGCCACTAATCCAACCTCCTTATTCTATAAAAGTGTAAACTGAGTCCTACAAGGATTAAACAGTTGTCCACAATGTTGATCACCAGATGACCCATCCAAGATGGATGATCACACAGCACCCCTGAAGACATGGCATTTGCAGGGTACTGTCTTGGGTGAACCCAAGGACATCTTGCCCTGCAGAGTCTGACCTTGATTTCCAAGCATGTATCTAACTCCAATCTTTGTGCTCTTTGGCTCCTGTAAGTCCCCTGAACTACCTTAATTTCCCTCTAAAGAAAATAATTATCTGAAAGAAGTTTCTATTTTCCTCTCACCTCCCTTCTTCCTTGCCCCCCACACATACACACAGAGAGAAAGAGAGAGAGAGAGAGAATTACTTTCCATCTAATAACTATTGAGTCAAATTGTCCAAATGACATCCTGAGAATAATAGGCTTTCAAGAAAGCTCAGCAGCTAATTTGATATCCAGGACAACAGAGTAAAGGCGGTCTGGAGGGAGAGAGACACATGCTTCCTACTTGAGATCCCTTTTGCATTAACCACCTGCTCTTTGCCTCATTTATAATTCTTCCAGACAGACTGCTACTTGGCATTGTCAACAATGACCTATCAGAATTGCAGTGTAGTTTCAGAATACAGATGGGAATAAGCAAAGGCCAGAGCAAGAAACAAAACTGAGTCTTTGAAAAGTACCACTTTTTCATCACTAAAGGCCTTCTTGCCTCCATACAAACATCGGCATCCATCAAGGTGAAGGAATGGAGCATATCTGGTTCCCAGATAAGGTAACAAAGGCTTCAGGATGTTCACGCATGGTCTCACAGCCTTTCTCAGAATAGGTGTTTTCCCTTCTGAGTTGGTACCCATTTGCACATGGGGAGCATGGCTGGGAAATGGATCTGGAATCATTCTTCCCATTAAAGAGGCCAGTACCAATGGTCAAACAAGGAAGGAACTTCAAAGGTAACACTAGAATTTATTGTAGCTTGTCTAGAAATGCAGCCACTTAACACAGGCTACCTCTACAAAATACCAAAACAACCAACCAAATAGGAAAAAAAATTATTAGCTCATGTGATGCTTATGAAAGATTGCTTAAGAGCTATTGCTTTTAATCCATAGAAATGGATGTTGATTATGAACATCATCCTATGGTGCTGAGATTAACATCAGATGGGATAGTTATTGAGAAGATGCTCCTTTATTGGCAGAAAGGATAAAAGGGGGAAGCCATAGATGGGATGACAAAGTCTATACAGCACAATAAAGGCGGGTGTTCATAGAATGGAGACCCTATCATATCCCATGATACCCTGAAACAAACCTAAACAGAAATATGAGGCCAATATCCAGAAATCCATGTATATAGTATAATATACCAATAAGCAAATACATTGAAAAAACAAAACAGAAAATAGGTACAGTGTTGTAGAGTAACCAGGAACATGTTAAAAGATAGTTTGGGCTTCCCTGGTGGCTCAGATAGTAAAGAATCTGCCAGCAATGCAGGAAACCCAGGTTCAATCATTGGTTGGGAAGATCCCCTGGAGAAGGGAATGGCTACCCACTCCAGTATTCTTTTCTGGAGAATACCATGAACAGAGGAGACTGGCAGGCTACAGTTCAAGAGGTTGCAAAGAGTCGGGCATGACTGAGCAACTAACACTTTTTCACACTTCCATTATTTAACAAGTACTTAAATTAATATACTTCCCACGTGTTGCTGAAAGCAATTTGACAAACACTAACCCATCTGTCCTCATATTTCAACTAAGTACATACTACATCCAATGCTAAATTCACCTTTAAGATTCTAGCAGATTAATTCCTCCTTCCCTTGATAGTTATTTGATGTCCCCTTAGAAGGGTCTATGCCTTCGCAGTCACTCAGCCATGTCTGTTTCGTGTTAACCCCAAGGACGGCAGTCTGCCAGGCTCCTCTGTCCATGGGGTTTCCCCAACAAGAATCTGGAGTGGGTTGCCATGTCCTACTGCAGGGGATATTTCCAACCCAGGGATCAAACTCGCATCTCCTGTATCTCCTGCCTTGGCAGGCATATTCTTTACCACTCAGCCACCTGGAAAACCTTGTGGTCCTAACGTCTTTATATTAAGCGACTGGCAAACACAACAGAGACATATTACTTCTAATACGGAATAAGTATTTGTCTCGGGGGCTTCCCTGGCAGTCCAGTGGTTAACATGCCACGTTGCCAATGCAGGGGGCGAGGGTTCGATCCTTTGTCAGGGAACTAAGATCCCACTTGCCATATGGTGCAGGCAGAAAGTTTTTTTTTTTTTTGATCATCACAATAAAGGCAAGTAAAAAAAATTTTAAGTATTTGTCTCAGTTGATTAGCCAACTAACCAAGACTCTGTTTAACTTGTGGTGGTGGTTTAGTCACTGCGTCTTGGCTGGCTCTTGCAATACCATGGACTGTAGCCTACCAGACTCCTCTGTCCATGGGATTTCCCAGGCAAGAATACTGGAGTGGGTTGCCATTTCCTTCTCCAGGGGATCTTTCCAACCCTGGGATCAAACTGCAGTCACCTGAATAGCAGGTGGATTCTTTACCGACTAAGCTACCAGGTTATAAATTCACTGTTCATACCTATATCTATAAAAAATATGAAAATATAAAAATAAAGAATATAGAAATAAACCCCCACTATTCATCCTCAGATTTAACAAATATCAAATACCAAGATTTTCCTGTACTTCATGTTTCTATCCCCACCCTCCTCTCTCGCTTCACCTTCCTTCTCTCCTTTGCCATTTCCTTCTCCCTCTCCCTCCCTCTCTCAGTTATTTTATGGAGAATCCCAAATATCAGCTCATTTCACCCCTAGAACTCCAATATGCATCTCTAAAATAACATGGATGTTTTTCTCAAATAATTTTGGTCTATTGTGTCATCATTGCACTTGAAAAAAAGAAAAAATACTTTTCTTTTCTCTAATCATTGAATACCTAGCTATACTCAAATTTTCCTGATTCTCAGTTGGTATGTTTGAGTCAGGATTCAAACAAAGCCCACATACTGCACTTGTTTGGCTTCATTTAATCTAGGGTAGCGTGCATGCATGCATGCTAAGTCGCTTCAGTTGTGTCTGACTCTTTGAGACCCCATAGACTGTAGCTCACCAGGCTCCTCTGTCCACGGGATTCTCCAGGCAAGAATACTACTGGAGTGGGTTGCCACGCCCTCCTCCAGGGGGTCTTCCTGACCCAGGGATTGAACCCGCGTCTCTTTTGTCTCTTGCACTGGCAGGCAGGTTCTTTACCACTACGGCCACTTGGGAAGCCCAATCTAGAGTAGATCTCTCTTTCTTTTTCTTATTTCATCCCATTGATTTATGAAAGAACGTGCCTGACAGAAGATCACACATTCACAACTTTTCTGTTAGCTTTCTTCTGAGATCATTTAACTTATTTCTTCATCTGCCTTCTTTCTTGTAAATGGAAGTTAGCCACAAAGACTTGATTAGACTCAGATTTTACTATTTTCCCAGGGATATACCATAGGTAAAGTGAAGTGAAGTGAAAGTCGCTCAGTCATGTCCAACTCTTTTGGGACCCCATGGACTATACAGTCCATGGAATTCTCCAGGCCAGAGTAATGCAGCCGGTAGCCATTCCCTTCTCCAGGGGATCTTCCCAACCCAGGGATTGAACTCATGTCTCCTGCATTGCAGGCGGATTCTTTACCAGCTGAGTCACAAGGGAAGCCCATACCATAGGTGATGCTGTGTAATTTGAGTGAATTAGGTCAAGAGGACACAATTTTACTGCTGCTGAGATTGATCAATCAGTGGGATCAGGTGAGGACTGCCTGAAGCCTCATTGGTATGATTACCCATCAACCTTTCATCTTGTGGCTTCATCAATTCATGAGCATTACCTAACTCTTGCTTTATTTGGGTTGCAAAACAGTGATTTCCTAATTATATCATTCTTTCCCTATTCATTGCTTGGAATTTTGTAAAGAAGAAATTTCCCTTTTTAGGTAGGTGCATCTGGTTGTCCAAAAATATAGTTTATACTGGAAAAACAATATACAATTAATTCTTTCATACTATTCATAGTCTTCTACTTTTAGAGTGGAGTTGTTGCTCTAGTTATTGCAGTGGTGTCCAATAATGTCTCCTTCTATCTCTGTAGCTTTATTACAACCCCTTGGTTTTAATGTATTTATTCTGTTTCCAATAATTGCATTCAATATCTCTTTTATGCCCAAATTGTCTCATGTTTGACTCAGTATCCTTTGATAACTCTTTTGGTCTTTGGAATCTCCCGTGTGAATTCTACATATTTTTACCCCAAACCTGGAGTCAGTCATTCCTCTAGTAATCCTGGTTCCGTTCAGAATGGTATAGTATTCCTTTTTACTGAGGTACAATTTTCTAAGTTAATTTTTATTGGAGTATAGTTGATTTACAGTGTTGTGTTAGTTTCCGCTTTATAGCAAAGTGAGTCAATTACACACACATATATGTCAGAGTAGAACGGTTTTTGGAGATGACAATTTGAATAGCATGATGCTCATTTCTGTTGGGTTATTATTTCATTTATGCCTCGTCGCTGGACAGAATAAGAAATACATAATTATAAAGAAAGATAAAAATTTTAAGTTTATATAGCCATTACCAATTACATTTAATAATGTAGGATTTCGCTTAGTTTATTTGACTTTTATACTGAATTTCTTTTCTGATATCTGAAAATCTTGATTCCTTAAAACACTAAAATAATCACTAACTTGAATTCTGTAAATAACTATAACACTAAAAGAAAACAAGCAAAAATATTTTTATATAATACCACCAACATCACTAATGAGTGAAATGTAAGATTTCTTTGCAGCTCTATATCTCCTCAGAAAATATTCCTTTAAAGATAGTAAAAATACCCATGTTCTGAAATCACTTGAAATAATTCTTTCTCTGTGGTTATGACACATACAATTAGACTCATTTGTCTCCACTAATTTTCAATTTTTAGACACTGCTTTATTTTCTTTTTTAAATTTTATTCTCTGAATATATTTACATACTTCCAGGTTCAAAACTTTAAAACAAGATAAGGCAAAGCAGTTTCATTTTCACGACTCTCTGCTGCCATGTTCCCTGAATCCACGTACAAGTGATCATTTTCATTAGTCATGTTAGTTTGCTCCGTTTATCCTTTCATCTCCTCTTGGCAAAGAAAAATATTCTGTACAGGTATTTATTTGTTACCACCCCTCCCCTGCTGTTCTTACATGAAAGGCAGTGTACTACATGTGCCTCTCTGCTTCTTTCTTTTGTTTTCTCAATAATACACACTGGCGATGCCTCACACTAGTGAGTTAAAATCTTCTGCATTCTCTTTTTTATTCAAGCGCCTACTGTGTTATCCACCTTTTCCAGCTGTCTTCAGTGGGCAGATTATTCCAAATTACTTAGTCCCCATTACCAAAGCCAACTTTCTCCTTCTTGGATCTGCAGGTAAAATATTAGTTTGACAAGTACAGCTCCATGCCCACAGGTAGCAGTTATTCAAGTGTGGCTTCACTGGATGATGGCAGAATCTTTTCTCACCCTACTGCCTGGCCCTCTGGTACTTTACTCCAGAGAAGTATCAAAAAGACCACAGTGCTGACAGTGAATGCTACCAAGACTCCCTCTCTTATCCTCTATTTGAAGAAATGTTTCCCGACTGAAATGTGTCAGCATCATTTACTAAAAAAAAGAGACATTACCTTGCCAAGAAAGGTCCATATAGTCAAAACTACAGTCTTTCCAGTAGGCATGTATAGATGTGAGAGTTGGACTATAAAGAAGGCTGAGTGCCAAAGAATTGATGCTTTTGAACTGTGATATTGGAAAAGATTCTTGAGAGTCCCTTGGACTACAAAGAGATCAAACAAGTCAATTTTAAAGGAAATCAATCCTGACTATTCATTGGAAGGACTGACGCTGAAGCTGAAACTCCAATACTTTGGCTACCTGAGGTGAAGAGCCAACTCATCAGAAAAGACACTGATGCCAGGAAAGATTGAAGGCAAGAGGAGAAAGGGGAGACGGAGAACAAGATGGTTGGATGGCATCACCGACTCAATGGACATAAGTTTGAGCAAGCTCTCTGGGAGAGGGTGAAGGACAGCAAAGCCTGGCTTGCTGCAGTCCACAGGGTCACAATGAGTTGGACATGACTGAGTGAACAAGTATCATTTACTTCTTCCCTTGATGTTTTCTGAGAGTTGTGGCATCTGATGAATTCTCTGATTCATTCATTCAATAGAAATTTTTACTGAGCATCAACTACCTGGCAGGCTCTGGACATACATAAATATGAAATTAGGCATGGTTTCTGCCCCCAGATGGTGTTAATGGAGGATTCATGAAAAAGATATTCTGTTTGAAATAAATTCAACCACATACTGCTTATCAAATGATCATTTAAAATGACTCAGAAATGCTGAGAATAAATTTTGTAACTTACTTATCAGGGGGACAGAAAAATAAGGTATGAATAAAGAATATGAATATCTAATTAATTAATACAGTAACTCTTTGTATGATACTGTGAAAGTGCTGCACTCAATATGCCAGCAAATTTGGAAAACTCAGCGGTGGCCACAGGACTGGAAAAGGTCAGTTTTCATTCCAGTCCCAAAGAAAGGCAATTCCAAAAGATGTTCAAACCACCTCACAATTGCACTCATCTCACACGCTAGCAAAAAATGATCAAAATTCTACAAACCAAGCTTCAACAGTACATGAACCATGAACTTCCAGATGTTCAAGCTGGATTTAGAAATGGCAGAGGAACCAGAGATCAAATTGCCAATAACCGTTGGATCAATGAAAAAGCAAGAGAGTTCCAGAAAAACATCTACTTCTGCTTTATTGACTATGTCAAAGCCTTTGACTGTGTGGATCACAACAAACTGTGGAAAATTCTTCAAGAGATGGGAATACCAGACCACCTTACCTGCCTTCTGAGAAATCTGTACGCAGGTTAAGAAGCAACAGTTAGAACTGGATATGGAACAACAGACTAGTTCCAAATCGGGAAAGGAGTACATCAAGGCTGTAATTGTCACCCTGCTTATTTAACTTATATGCAGAGTACATCATGCGAAATGTACTGGATGAAGCGCAAGCTAGAATCAAGATTTCCAGGAGAAATATCAATAACCTCAGATACACAGATGACACCACCCTTATGGCAGAAGGCAAAGAAGAACTAAAGAGCCTCTTAATTAAAGTGACACTTTAATTAAGGTGAAAGAGGAGAGTGAAAAAGCTGGCTTAAAACTCAACATTCAGAAAACTAAGATCATGGCATCTGGTCCCATCACTTCATGGCAAACAGACGGGGAAACAATGGAAACAGTGAGAGATTTTACTTTGGCGACTCCAAAATCACTGTATATGGTGACTGCAGCCATGAAATTAAAGATGCTTGCTCCTTCGAAGAAAAGCTCTGACCAACCTAGACAGCATATAAAAAAGCTGAGACATTACTTTACCAGCAAAGGTCCATCTAGTCAAAACTATGTTTTTCCAGTTGTCATGTATGGATGTGAGAGTTGGACCATAAAGAAAGCTGAGTGCTGAAAAATTGATGCTTTTGAACTGTGGTGTTGGAAAAGACTCTTGAGAGTCCCTTGGACTGCAAGGAGATCCAACCTGTCAATTCTAAAGGAAATCAGTCCTGAATATTCATTGGAAGGACAGGTGCTGAAGCTGAAACTCCAATACTTTGGCCACCTGATGCGAAGAACTGACTCATTTAAAAAGACCCTGATGCTGGGAAAGATTCAAGGTGGGAGCAGAAGGAGATGACAGAGGATGAGATGGTTGGATGGCATCACCGACACATGGGCATGAGTTTGAGCAAGCTCGGGGAGTTGGTGATGGAGAGGGAAGACTGGCGTGCTGTAGTCCATGGCGTCGCAAAGAATCAAACATGACTGAGCAACTGAACTGAACTGAAACTCTTTGTACCCTAAAAATGAACATCACCACTTCTTTTCAAGCATCCATCAAGTGTTAACACAAATAAATCATATATGTACATGAAATTAAAAAATAACCCCTAAAAATACCACAAGATAAAAAAATAGACTATATTTTATAGCCTCAATTTAACAAAACAAGGAGGTACTTTAAATGCTTTTATAAATAACAGCTGATTCAAAGGAAAAAATGCAATTAGAAAATCTTTGAAAGATAGAATGAGGATTCTGCTTATTAGATTGAGGACAAAACTAAATTAGAAGTAAATTTAAAACCTTAATTTAATTGTGAAAATATTAATTCACTAAAATAAATAAATAAACTTTTCATTAAACTGAAGAAATAATAAGTAGAACAACCAAGTACACCTAAAATTAACAGGCAAATGAACATTAAATATAAACATTGAAATGCATTAATTAGAAAATATAGCAGAATTAATATATGAGCTGATTCTTATAAAAAAGAAAAATTAAAATTAAATTTGAAGTATGAAAATCAATAAAAGGACATAGGCAGATAAATATTTTAAATAAAAATAATAATATACTAATTAATCTTAAAGTATTCAGTGATATATCTGAAAAATATTTGGTTTATGATAATGTAAAAAGACTGAATATTCAATAAACAATGAAGAAATGAACATTTTATTTAAAAAAGAAGACCTATAAGTAAAGACTTCATGTAGGAACAGTTTTATTAAGTGTTTTCAAGCTTTCAAGTAACACATAATTACTATGCTTAGAAGTATTAGAGGCCAAAGGAAAATCTAAGAAGCTTCTCAATTTGTTTTATGAAGCTGGCAATTGATTCAAAACTTGAGGAAACAAATCACAGACTATAGATGAGTTTTATTTTATAAGGAGAGATGTAAAAAATGGAAATTTAAAAACTTAAAAAGAAACTACCCATTAAAACTAAACAGTGATTATATCATAATGCAGAATTTAAAATCTATAATATAACTCATCTCATCGAGTAAGGATAACAAGACAACCTACATTGTTTGGGTTGGATGTTTTAGTCAGTATAAAACTATTGGAAAAGAAGAGGCACACATTATTATTCACATTCAGAGAATTACACATTTGGAAACTCTTAAAGAATCAAATAAAAAACACAAGTACTGATAAGAGATTTCAATAAGATGAACAAATACATATCAACATGCAAAAAGGCATTGCTTCCTATATTCTAGTGATATGCATTTAGAGATGGCAAAAGGAAGGAAGTAATTGATTTGTAATAAGAATAATAAGAAAATAAGGACATATATATAATGAAATTTTAAATCTTTCCTGATATCTATATCTATTGTTGTTGTTGTTCAGTTTCTGAGACTTGTCTGACTCTGCAACCCTATGGTCTGCAGCATGCCAGGCTCCTTTGTCCTCCACTATCTCCTGGAGCTTCCATATTCATATCTATCTGGTATACTATATTCCTGGATAAAAAACACAAATTTGTAAAGATAACAAGTCTTATTATATCAGTATATAATTTGGTACAATTCCAGTTAAAGTCATCAAAGATTTCTTTTGGAGGTTTACACAATTTTAAAGTTGATATGGAATGAGTATGACTAATCAAGAACATGAAAAGAAATGAGGAATTTCTCTGCTAGATTTTATAATCTACAGTCAAAACATAATATTTAAGACTGTCTGAACCAGGTGCCAGGACCAGTAAATGGAATCAGGAAAATAGTGCAGAAAGAGATTCAAACAGATAGACTTTTTTTTTTTCAGTGGGTTTTGTCATACATTGATATGAATCAGCCATAGATTTACACGTATTCCCCATCCCGATCCCCCCTCCCACCTCCCTCTCCACCCGATCCCTCTGGGTCTTCCCAGTGCACCAGGCCCGAGCACTTGTCTCATGCATCCCACCTGGGCTGGTGATCTGTCAAACAGATAGACTTTTAACACATGATAAAGATCGTGTCACAGGTCAGTGGCAAACCAGGAATCAGTCAGTGAATGGAGCTCAGGCAGTGGGTTAAATACTTGGCATAAAATGAGACTATTGCTTCTCTTCCTACTACATACCAAAATTTCAGATGAACGTAAGACAAATGATAAAGATGAAACCATTTAAAAAATGGGAAAATACATCGGCAAAAGAGAGATACTAAACTGTTTTATATATAAAAGTCATTATTTAAAATTCCATAGATTAAGATTGTATAAACATAAATAAACATACCACGTGAGAAAATATTTCCACAAATATAAAGACAAACATGAACATACATCATATTTAAGGAGTTTATACAAATAATTGGGAAAAACAATGAAATCTCAATAAAACACTAGGCAAAAACAGCCATAAAATGTGTGAAAATCTTAACTCACAATAATTTAAAAAAGAAATTTATCTGATTTATTTCACTAAGCATAGTATTCCCTAGCTCCATCCATGTTGCTGCAAATAGCAATATTTTATTATTTTTAAAGCTAAATAATATTCCATTATGTGCATAGAACATCTTCTTAAGCTAATCATCTGTTGATGGGCACTGGGTTATTTCCCTGTTTTGGATATCATAAAAAGTGTTCCTGTAAATATTGGGGTGAACGTATTTTTTTGAATTGAGTTTCTTTTTTTTCCATAGGTATACTCAGGAGTATAGCACAAATAGCAAGGAGAGAGGAGAAAGCCTTCCTCAGCGATCAATGCAAAGAAATCGAGGAAAATAACAGGATGGGAAAGGCGAGAGATCTCTTCAAGAAAATTAGAGATACCAAGGGAACATTTCATGTAAAGATGGGCACAATAAAGGACAGAAATGGTATGGACCTAACAGAAGCAGAAGATATTAAGAAGAGGTGGCAAGAGTACACAGAAGAACTGTACAAAAGAGATCTTCACGAGCCAGATAATCACAATGGTGTGATCACCAACCTAGAGCCAGACATCCTGGAATGTGAAGTCAAGTAGGCCTTAGGAAGCATCACTAAGAACAAAGCTAGTGGAGGTGATGGAATTCCAGTTGAGCTATTTCAAATCCTGAAAGATGACCCTGTGAAAGTGCTGCACTCAATATGCCAGCAAATTTGAAAAACTCAGCAGTGGTTACAGTACTGGAAAAGGTCTGTTTTCATTCCAATCCCAAAGAAAGGCAATGCCAAAGAATGTTCAAACTACCACACAATTGCACTAATCTCACATGCTAGCAAAGTAATGATCAAAATTCTCCAAGCCAGGCTTCAACAGTACGTGAACTGTGAACTTCCAGATGTTCAAGCTGGATTTAGAAATGGCAGAGGAACCAGAGATCAAATTGCCAATATCCATTGGATCATCAAAAAAGCAAGAGAGTTCCAGAAAAACATCTACTTCTGCTTTATTGAATACGACAAAGCCTTTGACTGTGTGGATCACAATAAACTGTGGAAAATTCTTCAAGAGATGGGAATACCAGACCACCTTACCTGCCTCCTGAGAAATCTGTATTCAGGTCAAGAAGCAACAGTTCGAACCGGACATGGAACAATGGACCAATTTCAAGCTGGGAGAGCAGTTCGTCAAGGCTGTATATTGTCACCCTGCTTATTTAACTTATATGCAGAGTACGTCATGTGAAATGCCAGGCTGGGTGAAGCACAAACTGGAATAAGATTGCTGGGAGAAATATCAATAACCTCAGATACACAGATGACACCACCCTTATGGCAGAAATCAAAGAACTAAAGAGCCTCTTGATTAAAGTGAAAGAGGAGAGTAAAAATGTTGGCTTAAAACTCAACATTCAGAAAACTAAGATCATGGCATCCAGTCCCATCACTTCATGGCAAATAGATGGGGAAACAATGGAAACAGTGAGAGACTTTAATTTTGGGGGCTCCAAAATCACTGTAGATGGTCACTGCAGCCATGAAATTAAAAGACGTTTGTTCCTTGGAAGAAAAGCTCTGACCATCCTAGACAGCATAGTAAAAAGCAGAGACATTACTTCGCCAACAAAGGTCCATCTAGTCAAAGCTATGGCTTTTCTGGTAGTCATGTATGGATGTGAGAGTTGGACTATAAAGAAAGCTGAGCGCCAGAGAATGGATGCTTTTGAACTGTGGTGTTGGAGAAGAGTCTTGAGAGTCCCTTGGACTGGAAGGAGATCAAACCAGTCAATGCTAAAGGAAATCAGTCCTGAATATTCATTGGAAGGACAGGTGCTGAAGCTGAAACTCCAATACTTTGGCCACCTGATGCAAAGAACCAACTCACTGGAAGAGACCCTGATGCTGGGAAAGATTGAAGGCAGGAGGAGAAGGGGACGACAGAGGATGAGATGGTTGGATGGCATCACCGACTCAATGGACATGAGTTTGAGAAAGCTCCAGGAGTTGGTGATGGACAGGCAAACCTGGCGTACTGCAGTCCATGGGGTTACAAGGAGTCGGACACGACTGAGTGACTGAACTGATACTCAGGAGTGGGACTGCAGGTTAGACAGCAGTTCACCAATATATTAATAATGGTCAGTTCAGTTTAGGTCACTCAGTCAAGTCTGACTCCTTGGGACCCCATGGACTGCAGCATGCCAGGCTTCCCGGTCCATCACCAACTACCGGAGCTTGCTCAAACTCATATGCATCAAGTTAGTGATGCCATCCAATCATCTAATCCTGTTAATAATGGTAGTTGCTTTCTATTGGGTTAAGGGTGAGGGATATTTTTAAACTTCTGTGTATATTTTGTAAAATGAGCATAAATACATATTAAGAAGCAAATAAGCATTGCTATAAAATGAACAGAAAATTTGATAATGTAATTTAGAATACTGTCATTTAAAATATGTTGATTGAAAAAAAAAGTAACCTGCCATTATTGGCAGGTTTCATTTATGTAGAACCTTCATTTTCCAACAGTGTTAGATGAACTGGTGGTCAATGTATTTTATTTTGAAATGCAAGTAGCTTCCTTCTTTCACTGACAAAACTCAGGTAAGTCATTCTTTACGAAGAGGCAAGCCCTATTTCCTAGGAGTAAGCATATTCAAAGCTGTACTTTTTAGCTCTTGACACTGAACAATTTCTATTAACAACTATTACTCTAATATATGGATGGCATATTATACTTTTAAAATACACATAAATATGTATTTAAGGCACATATGTGGAAGCCTACGTATTTGCAAATGATTCTGGTCCAAACAAAGGAAACCATTTATAACCTTTCCATGTAATTACCATCACAAGGCTTAAACTTCAATCACATGAACAAACGCTTCCCCGGATCCCAACACATTTTCCTGCCTTCTCTTCCTTCCAAAAATCATTAAAATGAAGTTCCAAAAGTATGTACTTCTCCTCTCTACTTCTAATTAGCCCACTCTTCAGTTTAGTAGGCAAATGTGACATTTGCATAACCAATAGCTCTCTTTCAAAGAGGACTATGACGTGGGTAAATTTGAAAGGTCTAAAAAAGGTTCTGTGACCTTCAGCAGGGTCCATCTGACCACTCAAACAGAAGCTGCCCAGCCACAAACGACCCACGTATCAGACAGGGAGCTTCCCACACACAGCCTACGTGGATCTCTCCTCTCATCCATTTCCTGCTGGCACAAGTCAGAGGTGCTGCTCCAAGTGTGAAACGTGGGTGCAAGCAGCGATTCACAGAGTGTGCACTGCTTTTTTGTGTGTCTGGTGGTGGCACATTGGAAAATGGGTCTGGCACAGCTCATCCCTCACAAATGCTGAATGCCATCCCTGGGGACAGGAATATCATAAGCCCAGAAAAACACAGCTTTTAGCTGCTTGGTACTGAAAATTTCAGGCAAAATTCCAAAATCCCTCAAAGCTAATGTTGAATTGACAAAGTGCCAAAAACCCTCTCTGGCATCAAATTTCTCTTTATTTTCTCCCTTCAGGTGAACAGCCGGTGAAAATAATAATGTGATAATGCCACCCTGTGTTCCAAATATCTCGAAGCACCATCTTGTTAAGCCTCTCAGCGTCCCTTTGAGACGAACGGGAACTGAGTCGACTTACTCATTTTACAGATGAGAAAACCCCACAGGAGATGGGTCAAAGCGGGGCGACGGTCACGAGACTTATCACATAGGACCCAGGTCTGAATTTACTTCTCAAAACAATGCCAAGTGTGGTAGGAAAGGACCTGAAAAGCTAGCATTTAAAAGGGCCAAAGCAAGTTTCACACAGGATGCTAGGTGGGTTAGGGTAACAAGCTGGCAAAAGTAATCAAAACACTCCAGGGGGGACAACAAAGCATAGTCTAGGCATAGCAATAAGGCACAGTGTAGGCATGTGGCCAGCTGGAATCAGTGAGCATTGGCACGGGCCATGAGAAGATCAAATGTGGCATCAGGGGCATCTTAAAACAGCAGGCAGAGTAGACTCTTCTTTTCCTTTTTTCAGTGCTTCTGAGCCCCCATCCCATAATTACAAATTCCACTGTCATAGGAATTACAGCAAGGAACAGGCCTTTACCCTCACTACAAAAGTAACCCCCTTTTCCTGCAGCCTAGCAATCTGGATTCAAACACAGGATCTAAACCAGTCCACAGGATGGCCCTGATAAGGACTCTGCATATGGAGGAAGTGGGTCAGAGAAGAGGGCGCATTTAGAGCTCCTTAGGACCACTGCAGCCCTCCAACCATGCAGGCACCATGCGCTCCCTCAGATGTGCCTTTGCCTGGAGTTCTGGCTGAACAATCTCCCTTAGTGCCTCTTTGTTTCCTGAGCCTGAGTCTCCAGTCTTCCTGCTAATTCAAGGAGAGAGTTGATATCTTTCTAATGAATTCATTTTTAGCTGAAATTAACTAGGCTCAGATTCTGTAGTTTGCAACCTGGAAGACTGAAATAGGCAATGACTAATGCTGTAGAAAGGCCTTCCAGAGTGGCTTAGACAGTAAAGAATCTGCCTGCAATGCGGGAGACCTGGGTTTGATCCCTGGATTCGGGAGATCCCTTGGAGAAGGAAATGGCAACCCATTCCAGTATTCTTGCCTGGAAAATCTCATGGATGGAGGAGCTCCATGGGGTCACCAAGAGTCAGACATAACTGAAGTGACTTGGCATGCGCATGCTTATTACAACATAGCATAAATATACAATATATAGTACAAACCCGGACAGAGTCAAATTCGGGGCAGCACCAGCAGCCAGGCTGACTCAATGTTGAGACCCCGAGTCAATGGTCTATAGCTTTGAAATTTCTCTCAATTAGGAAAAATACACATAACAACTGGGATAAAATCTCTAAGGGTCTATTATGCGGCTACAGCTACACAGGTTGAAAGGATGCAGGCAACAAAGTTCATTAGAGATTTGACAATTGTGAATAGAATTGTGGAATTTATTAGA
Organism: Cervus canadensis; assembly: GCF_019320065.1. Taxonomy (NCBI): domain Eukaryota; kingdom Metazoa; phylum Chordata; class Mammalia; order Artiodactyla; family Cervidae; genus Cervus; species Cervus canadensis. The sequence continues at coordinate 82,029,679 of NC_057392.1, forward strand.
GGTCAACAAATCCTAAATTTTTATTTCTTTTTCTTGCATTAAAGTATCTTTATGCTAGAGATAATGAAAAGATAAATTATAACTTAGGTTCAGCTTTCACCCCCTTTAACCCAGTTTTCTCCTCAAATAGAGCCAAGTAATGCATCCTACTCCTTCTCCTGGGTCTTTTTTCCCATCCTTGTATTTTTAATCCATGTCTCAATCTCCCCATTTTCTTGCTCCTTCTCAAGAGGGTGGTTTCTTGGTGGCTCAGTTAGACATGGGCGATCAGTTTTTAGAATCAAACAGTACCTTAAATGTGTACCTAATGTCTGTTGAACAAAGAAATTATTCTTGTTTTCTCTTTTTAATGAGAAAACTGCACTAATGTCTCCTCTCCATGTTCAAGTTGAAAGAGACCTTAGAGATCATCTAGTCCAGTCACTACACACCCAAACCCACGCCCCCTTCCACAATATAGAGTCCCCTTCTATAACATTCATTCTATGTGGCCCATCCATTATGTGCATGTATATTTCTGGTGACAAGAAGCTTACTGTTTTAAGGGAAAGTAGATGTCATTGAATGACAGTTTCAAAGTTTAAAAAGTTGTTCTTCTTTTAAGTAAAAAAAAAATTCTCAATAAAACTTTCACTAATTGCTCAGCTCTAGGGTTCCTTGGTGATCACATTATCTGAAAACAGATTGCTTAAGGACTCAGAAAAATCTGGTTTCTCTTAGCAGCTCCACTTTTGCAGCCGACCTGCTAGCTGATCTGAGGAAAACTGTCTCTCCTCTCCGGCATGACATGTCCTCAATTATGAAATAAGAGATGAGAAAAGTATTGTGTTTAAGATCATTGATTAAAATAATGCTTATAGCAGAAATCTATGACGCACCACTAGACACATCTCCAGTCTAGCTCTGGTTCATCAGTTAACACAATTTTGATAAGGCTATACAACCAGCTAAAAAATTACCAATTTGTATTATTATTCCATCCACAATTATTACCTTCTCCACAGAGATATCAGAAAAAATCTTCATAGTTGTACTGAAGTCCAGATACAATGCCTACAGTTATATTCCTCATAGTACCCCCAAAAGTTAAATAAGGTTAGTTTGTATGACTTGCTCTAAGGTATTGAAACTGGATGCTCTTTTCTAACTATTCTCAAATCATTAGTCTGAGTCTATCTTAGACCATATCTTAAAATAGAAAGATATTTAGTAAGTCGTGCATGGTCAAAGGACATGCTCTCCGCGCCAGCACCATAATCTGCCCAGGACAGTTCCATCAGTTCTGCTGCACCCAAAATGAAACTCCGGAGCAGAGATGTTTCCTTCCTGCCATTGCGGTGCACAGGGGTCAGACATCAAGCACCAGAAGAGTATGCTGGAGAAGCGTGTTACTGAGATAACTGCAGAATGTTGCATTCAAAATGGGTTTTCCATCAAGACAGGTCTTATTAATGGAGTGAGGTGCTGTGTAATGTACTGTGCCAAGTGCATAAGTACAGATTAGACGGTGTCAAAGACACGAGTGAAATCTAAAAATACATATATATATATGACTCACTGACTCACTTTGCTGTCCAACTGAAATTAACACGAAACTGTAAACCAACTATACTCCAGTAAAAAATATTAAGAAGATACACGTACGGTGAGAATTAGGAGCACAGGAGAAGATAGACAAGATGGAGATGGCCTGACTCCATCCCAGTGACTGGCTGCCTGGATGTGTTTGACATGCTGTGGCTTTACTTATGGAGCTTCATTTGGAGGGGATGGGATTTGAATGACTAGTTGCAATGAGAAAAGCATGGTACAGACTTCTGTCTCTTTGGAGGATATTTCTGGTCTTTTAGCCTCCCTTGGAAAGTCTCTAAGCTCCATTTAGTTTCCTGAAACAGTTCAGATTACTCTGCAGATTCTAGTAGTATTTAATATAAATCTCAAATCAGTTAGGTCATATCTACTTAGGTCCAATGTGTCACGTAAAGCAGGAATGGCCCTTGTGAGTTACAAAAGAAAGAGAGAAGGTATATTAACAAGAAAACACGGCAACTGAGGACAAAAATCACGTGGTGGTAATCTCTATGCAGAAGCACTGACCCAGGGCATCTGATGTAATCTGTGCCCTACCTTTACTCATTACAACAAGCCTAGAATCCATTTGGAACCAGTCAGGGTCCTGCTTTATTACAAGAATCCCAAGAATACCCATTTTCCTCTAAAAAGCTACCCTTTGGGAGCTTCCTATAGCACATTCCACTTGCAGGCTCTCCTTTGCTGAAACTGCTCCTGTTGGAACTGTAGCTGGGACAGTTGCTTCTGACTGGAAGCTGTGATGGAGACCTGCAGCAGAAATGCATCTGTGAGTACCTGGGATAGAAGAACTATTTCACAGAACCAACTTCTCTCTCTTGGTGTCAAAAAAGGTTGAGATCAATAGAAAGAACCACCCTTGTCAGTCAGCTCCCTCTATGTTCAGCTGCCCTGCAAAACATCCTAACTAGGGTGATTTTCATTATGTAAGTGAACATGTTAGTTGCTCAGTTATAACAGACTCTTTGTGACTCCATGGACTGTAGCCCTCCTGACTCCTCCGTCCATGGAAGTCTCCAGGCAAGTCTTTTGGAGTGGGTTGCCATTCCCTTCTCCAGGGGATCTTCCCAACCCAGGGATTGAACCCAGGTCTCCTGCATTGCAGGCATATTCTATACCATCTGAGCCGCCAAGGAAACCTTCATTAAGTAAATATGCCCTAAACTCCTTTGTAGCCAAAGGTTACAAAGCCTTTGCAAGGGTGAGTGAACCACAAAAAAGAGATTCATGAGCATATTTTTACATTGGCAAGAAAAACAAAATGTCACTCAACTAAATTTAAGATTGTTCACACACATCTGTTACCACCAGAATGTTATAAAAAATCAAAAAAGAAGAAGAAAAAGAGAAAAAGAAATGAGAATAGTTCACAGTCTAAATAGCTCTGGACATTTTTCTATTGTTCAGATCACTTATGCTATTTCAACAATGATTGAGAGGCTATCAAAGCAGAAGCCAAAACATGTTTGTGGTCTGTCATGTAGCAACAATTTCTGGTTAAATAAATATACAGACAACCATATCTCAACTAGAAAATGTATATGTTAGATAGCTGTTGTTATAAATATATCACTAAAATGTGTGCAAAAAAGCAAGAAATATAAAATGTTACACATCAGACAATATCATAAGTAAATCACATCCCTGAGAGATAGAGACAAAGACTGCTAGAAAACATGTTTCTGAATCAGGTACATTTCCTCCCATTTCAGAGAATAAAGAAGGTACATCTTACAATATGAGCCCCAAATCCTCTGAATTAGAATATTAAAATCTAATTAATCAGAGCAGTTTGTCCAAAGTCTACCACTGAAAGAAATGGATACAGTTTATCATAAAACCACAGTCAAAGTTTTAAAATCACAAAAGTGTGCTCAACAGTGTGTAAAAGGCTCTACTTATTCATCTCAAAAATCAAAGCATAATTTTAAAATACAGGGAAACAAAACTCAAAGAACTGGAATCATAAATCGATCTTTAATTATTTTCAAAATGGAGTTCTTTTAAATATTGACATCAATTAAAGAAATCATCAATGGGTCTATTAAGCAAAGCTGACAAAAATATATAACAAGAGCTCCTTAATATAAAACTAAGTCATAAGTCTCCAAAATTTTGCAGCAAACACACTGTCAAAATGTTTAAGTGCCATTTATCCAAAAATCAAATGCCAAATTACTGGAGTTAAGAAGTAACAATAAATTTACTTGGAAGTTATAATAGAGTAATTAGTTATATTTGAATTAGCTGTTTAGTTAAGTAAGTTGCATTTATAATGGTTTTTACATATGAGGAGAACTACTGAGGGAAATAAATTCCATGTTACAATAATATAAAAGGTAGCTTTATTAGACTTTAAAATAAATGCTTCAGCATATTGTTCCAAACCTCACTTAATTGTCCTGAGAAAAGATAATTATTTGTTAAATTACTTTTTTATGACACTCTGTTCCCTTAGACAAATTTGAATAGTTAATCAAAATATCTATGGAGATCATTCTTCATAGCAATTCAAAGTATCATTTCTTCATAGGCTGTGTGATATAACAGCATCATAGAACTACACCTTTGACAGTTTTAATGAGGTTATTAAAAGATATTTTGAATAAACTATTTTTTAAATTTCTGGTTTGAACAGTTAAATTGGACTACTTTGAAACAAATTAAATACTTCAGAGATGCTAAAAGTACCTCTCCAGTGGTCCATATCTAATCATTTTATAAAAGGATCTGCCCTTTCCACTTACTATAGGCTTTTACTGTATATATTTTATACCAGTAAATTTAAAACTTTGTAAGTCATCAGATATACTCTATGAATGCCAACATTAGAATACCCAGACACTTTCTCTTTTGGTAAGTAAAATAAAATCTGCAATTTAAAAGTTTAAAACTGTCCTTTCAAACGAGTGTGAATCAGAAACAACTTTCCAAAGACAGCCTCGTATTTTCAGAAGGCAACAAACTGTACATTTAGGGCTATTTAAATGAGTATATAAAAATGCTATCCAAAGCAATAATTTTGTACAACTGCAATTAATTTATGATAAATTAAAACAAAAACTCAGATTATAAAAATTTAGTCATAGTTGACATTCGTGTATCAACTGCTGCAATAAGAAAGCAATTCTTCAAATTAACATATTAACACTTTCTAATATTGTATTTTTAAATGGTGAACCCTGAATTTGAAATGTGATGAACATCGTCACTTTTTATAGCTTAGACTGACTTGGTTAGAGCTTGGAGTTTCCTCTTTCTATCTGTAAAAATATGACAGACCTAAAATAGATGATAGACATTTGGAAAACTTACACTGTCAGATTGCTTGCCCCGGTCACAGTCCCACGTCGTCGCTGCTCGCTGGCCAGACCTCTCCATGGTGCTGAAGAGTTACCCTTGCCCATTTGAGAGGAAAGAGTTGTTTATTCGAACTGGCTTTGCAAGAAATCCATAAAGGACTGTCTGTGTTAGCAAGTGAAGTTATCTGAAGAATTTCTGTAACACATACTACAAACGAGACGCTTTGCTCTTCAGTTATCAACCGCGATACTCAGGCAGCTCAAAGAAGATTTTGGAGCACAAATCTTCAAGTATTGACAAGAAAGAAGGAGAGCTCTTTGGGAGATGAAGTTTGCTGATTTTTGTCAATGTTCTTCAAATTTGGGGGAAAAAGAGAGAGAGAGAGAGACTACAAGGCCATTTAGAGAACAGAGGATTCCAGAAAAGTTCTTGATCTTAATGCAGAAAACAAGCTCCCGTTAGTCCAAAGAAGCCAATTTGCTTCATTCTATCATTGCCTCTACTTTTTTGATAAAAATACAGTAAAATGAAATAAAGCTCAGAATTCCACGAGGCACTGCACACGCTGTGTAAACAGGTATGCCTCACTCTAGCCCCAGCCTCTGTCTGCTGAAGATTATGACAGCAGAAATCAGGCTCGTGTGGCTTTCACAGATTATCTCTTTCTGAGGCTGAAACGTATAAAGAGCCACATGACACCCAATGATGTCATCTCTAAAGCAGGTCACAGTTGCTGCTGTGTGCAGATGAAGTCCTTCTAGTGAAGATTTTGGCATGGTGATTTTCTTGAAAATCTACTTGCATTAAACAGTGTGCTCTTCTATAATATACTTAACCCTATCAATACCATAAAGAGAAAATCAATGTATTCCCCACATGTGAAGCAGAATTTCTGTTTACATTAAGATCAGCTTCTGCTGCTCCTTTAGGTTGTAATTAACCCATGGTGAAGATAGCAAAGAAGGGATTTCCCCTCACAGAGATGTGAAGGGAATGTGAGGACTTGCAGAGATACAGAATCTACTTCTAAAACTTCTCTCAGAATTTTTAGCAAGTTTTTTAAAATTATGTTTTAACATCAATCCATGAAAATTGCAAAATAAAAATTAAGGCAACTGTCCTCAATTCCAGACATTTTACTTGATGGAATTTAAAATTTTCCATAGACAAAAATTTTACTAACACTAGCCCACAAAGGATTTGAATATGTTTTCAAATGTTAGTATGAAACTTTTTTATTCACTATTTCTAGAAGTTTTTCAGCTTTGAATAAAGTAACAAGACTTTAGCTATACTATAAGTTTTACATGTAACTGGTAATAAATTGTATACACAGATATTATTTTAAAGAATGTGTAATAATGACAAATATCTATTTCTATCCTGTGTAGTATCATATATTTTCTCTTTCTCAACTATGTAGTCACACATCATAATTTAGGGTTTTCAGTTATAGTTGACATTCTTGTCAACTAATAATTAAATCATCAAATATCTTTTCATGCCAACTAAGAGCTGTCAAAGTCAAAGGGAAGAATAAATTAAAACTAATCTAATCAGTGCTTATTGAATGTATCCTCTTTTAATATAAACCAAAATGGATCAAACAACAGAAGCCTTCCTTGGTGAGCACTGTATTTATATTTTTGAGAAAGAAAAGAACCATAAATCTTAGAAAGAGAAAATGGAATTTTCAACACAATGAGTGCCACTGGGAAAATTCTATTAAAACAATAGTGGGTGTTCTGTTATTGGAACTATGAAAATTTGCCTAAGCACCTCCTCAAGGCACATCATTACAATACTAAAATATCGAGATGAAAATTAGAAAAAATTGATCACATGGATTTCTTAAATAAAATAGATTTTTTGCAATTTCTATAACTCAGTGTTTCCTATACTTCAGTGATAATGAAAGTTACCTAGAACATTAAAATAAAAAATACAGAATTCCCAGATATTCTGATTCAAACTATCTACTGTGGTTATAGAATCCGTATTTTTTTAAAGCTCTCAAAAACCTTATTCAGAAAACTGCAATAATTAATAAATTACAAAGTATACAATTATCTAAACACAAGGGAAGTACAAAAATATTTTAAAATATTTGTCATAATTAAAGGCCAAATTATTGCTGCATGAAGCATCCAATGTTGGAGGTTCCCTTCTTCCCATCTCCTCAGGTTTCCATGAGAAAGAAATTTCCTACTACCAGTCTCTGATTTCTACCCTTGGATCCATTTCAGGAAGGTGGAAGGAGTTACTCTAATTGGAGGATTAGGCAAAGGTCCTGGCGACAAGCATCATTCTCCCTCTGCTTTTTAATGGATCCACCTCCCTGCACAAGATCTGTGGGTGAGGTTGACAGTATTTAGTGCTTCCTGGGATTGGTAAGTTTCCCTAAAGCCAAAGTTTAGTAGCAGAAAGCACTATGGCTGCAAGTCCTAAGTACACTTTCAAATCCAGCTTTGACAGGAAATAAAGCTCAGATTTCGACATCCCTCTGCCTGAATCGCTTGCCTTTCAAAATATGTTTCCAAATTAAAGGCAGAAAAGGAGTTATTTATTGACTCCCTAAAACCCCATCTCCTAACACTGCTATGTTGTTGACTAGGCTTGGTCTTTGTAGCCAGTTAATGTAATAAGTTTTCCAATTGAGTAAATTTTGCATCATATAGCTCTGTGATAGAGACCTATTTAAAAAAAAAAGGAAATGTCATGTGTAAAACTTTCATTAGAGGTTTTCAAAATGCACTGTTCAATTTATATTATTATTGAGCCACTTAGAAACTCCAGTTCTTGGAATTTTCTTCAATAACTACTAACTCTAGTAGTGTTCCATGGATCAGTAATCCAATAAGATGTTACTCTTAAAGAGTTTCCTGGTCAAAGAAGTTTGGGAAACATGGAGACATGACTGCCTTCTGCAAATTCAAAATGTGTATTAGCTTATTAGTAAGGCCCCAATAAGTCCTGAAGTACATAAATTGACTTATTTCACCCTTCACCCAATTAGCATCTATCTATCAATATCCTATATGAGACTAGTACGGCTGGTTTTACATTTGGGGAAAGTCTGCTCTGGAAGATATTTTAGCAGTCAGATTTTTGTGCCCAAACCATCTATACAATTAATCACTGAAATGTTATTGAGGATCTCTTTTAAGTTGTCAGTACATCTGTTGAAAGAATTGCCAACCACTACTGGGGAATTACGTAAATTATGCAAGGGCAGAAGTTGTGTGTACTTAGATGGTCATTTTTACCTCCAGTGCTAGGAAAGGCCCAGCACACAGTAGGCACTCAATATTTGTTGAATGAGTGAACAAATGCTGTAGACTTAACCCAAGGATGTGAATAACTCCCCTTTCCCCCAAGATGTCTTATTTACAAAAACTACATCCTAAAGAGTCTTAGGCCAATGAGCTATCCAGGAAAAAAGAAAAAAGAATACAATAACAGACCTCACTCCAGTTCCACCACATCCAGTTTCTCCTTGAATTCTTAAGCATCTTTCGATGCTCATCCAAAGAATGGAATTCTGATTTGCGATGATGAAACAGGTTTTGTGACAGAAGGTGCATCTGATTCTAAACTAGGGATTCAACATTTTATCTCACCTAAGCTGTAGAATTAAGGACAGGATCTATATGAGGACAAATGCTGAGACTGGACTTGAGGTAAACTTCAAAAAGAACAAATTCTTTTTCAACTCTCTTTCTGTAAAATGAGGTACTTAATGCCAAGATTTTTGCATCTGTACTCCAAGGTCAAAAACTTTTAGACTGCTTAGAAGGATTTATGATTTTACTATGGATGAATGAGTCAGTTATCAAATAAGGAATTGTCAATTTTGCATATCATTCTGAACTCAGGAAATGTTCAACATCAGCAGTTTTTAAAATAATTTTTTAATCCTCAAACTGAAACAACATGCTCACCTCTAAACCTAACAAGAAAAATGTTCACAAATCATTAAGTCAAAAGGATGACTTGGGTGAGGGAATCAGTATTATCAACCAATATTCAAATACATAAAGGAGAGAGTGTTTGTGATATACAGATACTACTTTTTGCTGGAGAGGATGTGGAGAAAAGGAAACCTTCCTACCCTGTTGGTGGGAATGTAAATTTGTGCAGCCACTAAGGAAAACAGTCTGGAGGTTCCTCAAAAAACTAAAAGTAGAGTTGCCACATGATCCTGAAATCCCATTTCTGGGCATATATTGGAGAAAAGCATAATTCAAAAAGATCCCTATACACTAATGTTCACAGCAACACTATTACAATTACCAAATATGGAAACAACCTAATTGTATATTGACAGATGAACGGAAGAAAACAAGTGGTACATCTATACGATGCAACACTGCTCAGCCATAGGAAAGAATGAAATGATGCCATTCGCAACAACACGGATGAACCTGGAGATTATCACACCAAGTAAATCAGAAAGAGAAAGAACAATACCATATGGCATCACTTATATGTGAAACCTAAAATATGACATAAATGAACTTACGTACGAAATATAAACAGCCGCACAAACATAGAGACTTGTGGTTGCCAAGGGGAGGGAGTGGAGAAGTGAAGGATCGGGGGTTTGGGGTTAGCAGATGCAAACTATTATATGTAGAATCAAAGAACAACAAGGTCCTACTGTATGGCACAGGGAACTATACTCACTACAAACCATAATGGAAAAGAATATGAAAATGAATTATATATTTATAATTGAACCACTTTGCTATAGAGTAGAAATTAAGACAATGTTGTAAACCAAATATACTTCAATAAAGTAATTTATAGAAACAAGATATTACTTGTGTACAATTCCATTTTATTCATTCACACTGTCATATATGGTTATATATTATATAATTTCTAAAAGTTTGAAAAAGAAAACACTTGTTCTCTCAGACCCTAGTCTGAAGTAGAGAAAAATGTATTTACTTCTATATCAAGAAGTCTTCTCTTTTTACATATGATTACTATATTCTCTGAACCAAAATTTGAAACAAATAGATTGGCAAAAAATCTGTGCTATTTCATGGTCTGAAAGACTAGATGTTGGATAGAACTTGGGTGCTGAAACATTAGAACTCATGGAACCTAAATTTATAACAGCTGAGCATAATACTGTAACTTGTCCCTGACCTGGAAAATCTAGGTTATTAAATTATTAAGTAGCACAAGGCTTACATTCTCTATAATGTCACAGCTCTCAAGACTGTACTAGAAGTCCAGTCTTTTAAGGCCTGAGTTTCCTCCTAAAACAAGTGCGACTTTGTAAGAAGACTTTCTCCCTTTAGTCACTAGATTTTTCCTGATGTATTTAAAGCCTAGAGGTTGTAAATCTCAAAAAGGGTAATAAAACTTGAGGATAATTAAGCATATTTAATATAGGCACACTTGCCATGTCTGGCAGGCAGGCTTTGGTGGTGTCCTTGGGGAGGTGTGGTGGGTCCCCTGGCTGCCTGTTATTGACTACCCAATACTTTTGCCGAAAGCCAGGACCATTCCAGCAACCCCATAAATATGAGGGCTCCAAGGCTTTTTCCAGGACAGTTAGGGTATCAGGGTCTTGAGCTGGCCCAGACCACTGCTCCTGAACCTGGTCAAGAATTATAAGAACTACAGAAACTGCTCAAGAATCACAAGAACTATAATTGCTCCTGAGCAGGAGTGAAGTAGGGTCAGTCTCGTGGTGGTGGGGGGTGGGGGTGAGGCCAGGAAACCCTGTTCTCCCCAACATGCTGCAGAGCCCCCCATTTGTTTTTCCTCAGGTCTGAAGTAAGAATAATCTGGATTTTCTTTTTAAACCAGTCAATCCTAAAGAAAATCAACCCTAAATATTCATTGGAAGGACTGATGCTGAAGCTGAAGCTCTAATATTTTGGCCCCCTGATGCAAAGAATCAACTCACTGCAAAAGACGCTGGTGCTGGGAAAGAATGAGGGCAGGAGGAGAAGGGGAGACAGAAGATGAGATGGTAGGATGGCATCATCGACTTACTGGACATGAGGTTGAGCAAATTCTGGGAGATATTGCGGGACAGAGAAGCCTGGCTTGCTGCAGTCCAAGAGGTTGCAAAGAGCCGGACAAAACTGAGCGACTGAACAACAAAACTTTTCTTTTACTATGTATGTGGGTGGGATTTATCAAAAGAAACTCGTTTAGAGGCAAAAGTGCTTGCACCTGACTTCAACTTTGAGCATTGAAAATTCGTTTTTAAAGGAGCAATACTAAAATAAATCCATAATATATTACTTTTTAAAGCACAGCTCCAATCTCAAAACCTATACACGTATACATATATACCCTGAACATATGAAAAAAAAAATATATATATATACACACACACACACACACACACTTTAGGACACAATTTGTTTCTCATGGATTCATCTGGTGAATTGAAAACAGGCTGCGCGCAGCCCCGGCTCCCTCAGTGGGAATCAAGGTAAAAATGTCACCTATGCTCTTCACAAGTTTTCCACAGTGTTTTGAAGGCATGGAGTGTTTTTCAAGAGTGGGTTCAGAATTGACTAACATTTATTGAGAGATCTCAGGGCCCAGGCTCTGTGCTGTTTTATATATGCAGTACCATTTAATCTTCACAGCAATAACAATCCATCTCTATCTCTAAATCTATTATTTCCAGTTGGCAGTTGAAGAAGGGCCTCTCAAGTGATAATCTTAGATTCACAAGAAGTGGCGGAACTGCTATTTTAAGTCAGGTCCTCCGGTCCTCTTACCAAGCCAGGGCTCTAGTCCCTGATCCACACTGCCCCCTACAGGCCAGACGGTAACAGTATGGGAACCAATGGGGGGAAGGGGGTGTGGCCAGGAAGGCAGGCCCAGGCAAAGCGAATCCCTCCAAAACAAATGGGACTAAGAATGTCTCCAAACAACGAAGGATTTTTTTGTATTTATGCAGGGATATGCTATTGATTTGTAAAAAAAAGTATAAATCTAATGGTTTACAAGGTACCATACTATAGTTTCTTTCCATGATATTCTATTACACAAATCACAGATTTCTTAAAACGGGGAACTAAAAGAATAAGTATTTGGTCACATGAATGTGCTTAAGAAAAAACAGACAAAACACAAAGCATTTTCCAGTGTTGTCCTCTATGCAATAACTAGTATTTTTATAGTTAAAAAAAGTTATTCTTTGCTTCTCACTTTGATACCCACAAGTTCCTTTTCTTAATAACAGCTGCTATTCAAAAATGCTATTTCTAAAACAAATTTTTCTGTTACCACATGATACACTGTGGTAAAGGGCACTTAATATGCAAATTGCTAACATAACTTAATATTATCTTCCCTCCTGTTGCTCTTTAATTTGGCATGGAGCAGCTGAGGTTTGAGGTTTTAATCAAAGAGCACTGAATGAGGCAATTTATAAAATCAAATAAGCATTCTTTTTTCAATTATTTCATTCACTGTTTATACCTACTAAATTGTAAAACAGTCCTAGAAATGCATTAATGCAATGATTGTGTCTTTCACTGCTTGACCATGTCTAAATGAAGGCTTATTTTCAAGTACTGCAATATAGTAGAACAGTAAAGCATGCAGGCTCCAGCCCAGTGAGTAACCCAAGGCAAGCTGGTTATCTCTCAAAGTCTCATTTTCATCATCTGTAAAATGGAGATAATGACAGTACCTCCTTTATATGGTCATAGAGAGGATTAAAGGAAATAATCCACAGAAAGCATTAGCGAAGTGCTCAGTTCTTACTAAGATGATGAATTTGAGAACTCATATGGAAACATTACTGTTGCTATTTAATTTACAGCCGAAATATTCTAAGAACTGTATTAACTACATGCTTGGCCAGAAGAGAACAGGCGCATGCAAAAGCACCATTCTCAGCTCAGCACAAGGACTCCCCCAGATCAGGTTTCTGGCTTCCCATGTAGCACATGCCCAGGGCAGACGGCTAGGATGAGCAGTAATTGCAGTTATTATAGGCATGGGGGCGGGTGAGCAGCTGGCAAGGCCCCGGGGTTAGGCAAAGGCAGACTGGCCTCCAGCTGAGGTTGTTAGAGGTTAGGAGAGGCTTAGAAGGAAACAGGCAGCTGATCAGACTGGAGAAGACAGACAATGGTTTTGGCAGCAACAGTGACAGATCACGCCCAGAGGAAGAGGGCTGTGGTTCAGCAAGCTGAGAGGATCCGGCAGGAGTCAGGGGCCTGGGAAAGCCCCTAGGGAGACACCTCATTGACAGCAGTTGACTTGGACCAAAGGCTTCTAACCCTGAAGTTCCAAAGGACTTCCCGATTATTTGAAAAAGCTCTTGACAGGCTTAGCCAAGGTGAGCTGGGGGTCATCCTTATCCCCTCCATAAACTTGAGGTCTACTCATCAGAGGGTGGTAAAACCAAGTCTTCCTCTCTGGGGCTCCCCTGAGTATATATATGAAACCAGTGGGTGTGGCAGGTGAGTCAAGGTAGAGCAAAGTCACTTTCTTTTCATGGAATGGCACCAACAAAAGATGTGAGAATCTTTTTGAATGAAGTCTCAGCAAAGGGCTAATCACGGAAGATAAAACAACCTTAGTTATACCAGTTCCAAACAACGAAGCATGAAGTTTTAAACAATTATGGCTTTGGTATTTTACCCGCCTGATGAATGAGAGACTTGGGAATGTGCCAACATCCTATATTTTCATGTTTTATTCTGTCTTCAGGGTCACACCATTGCCATCATCAATACCAAAGTTGTTCCCATAGTCAACATTAGAATTCTGGGCAGGATCTGCTTGCTTTCTGAAGCTAATTCCAGTAATGATTTTTGAAAGTCTGTTTTGATTTTCAGTGTTTGTAGGCAGTCAGGAGTGAGCCAGACTCCCACACAGGAAATAGAGTCATCTTTGTCCCATGGGCACAGAGCTAAGGCGTGATGACATGGTGGTGGAGCAGGGTGCCACCCTCAATTCAGTCTGACACATCTTCTGGAAAACCAAATTGCTGGGCACACCAGAAAGGGAAAATCTCCTCTACTAAGAAACCTCAGGGCACCTGGAGTCTAGGCTACATTAAATAAGGCAAAACCATTAGCAAAGCTGTGCAAAGACAGACGTAAACATGATGACCAACGAGGGGGAAGGACAGGCATTTTAGGCACAAAAACACTTGAGGTGCTAGAATCAAAGCGCTGTAGCAGCATAAGTATAAAGCAAAGATAGATTCTTCCAGAATTTCAATAAGCCAGAAGGTTAACTGTCCTAAAGCAATACTAAAACCATCAGAGATTTCTAGACAGTTGATATTGTCTGGAATTAGGGCTGAGAAAGCACAAACGTGATAGCAAACTCAAGCCTTTCACTCCGGGGCAGAGTGATTTCTCATACCCAACTTCCATCACTCAAATCAAGGCTTCAAAGTCATTTACTTTGTACCTTCTATTAACATTCACAGCGAAGGTATCCTAAACACTCAATTTTCACATTCTTTTTCACTGACAAATCAAGAATTAAATACAAACTTTGCTAAATGCAGACATTTTCCAAAGTGGTTCATGAGCACCCTCTAGTGACAGTGAGGCCAGTTAAGACAACACATGCCCCCTACCAAAACTGTCTTTAAAAAGTGCAGATTCACAGTATTCCATTTCTAATGTCAGCTAAAAATAGATGTTCTGCCACCATTATTTGCACAGCCATAAACTTAACTTACTTCTCTCTTTAGAATCCGTAACTAGATAAAGCCATTTATTAAAGAATATGCAGTGCAATCATCTGAAAACATTTCAAAGTACCTTTGCTTGATCCCAATGTGAATGCATTATTTTGGCTGTTGGGAAGCATTTTTACAACCAAATAAACTTGATTATAAAGTAGCCAAGGATGACTTTAAAAAAATAACAATACACTTGTATAGTTCATTTCTCTTCCTAACTTACTTCAGTACTCCAGTGACTACGGTAACTGATCACAATGGCTAAAGCCATATAACTCTGTGTTACAATTGCCTGATCATTTATTTCCTTACACATTTGGTGTTTTTGTTTTTGTTTTTTTTTAAACAGAGGCTTCTCTCAAATTCCTCCATTTCTTAACCCTGTACTCCAGAGTTCTTAAACTAGTCAACCTGGGAAAATTGTGGTCTGCAGGCATGGTCTATTTACATTTAAAATTTTCCTACTGGTTGCCAACATTTAAAAATCTCCTGAAGAAGGAAAATGATCTTTGGCAACACTTGGCCACATACTTCCAGGAGCCGGGGGAAGTATGTGTGTGTATGTATGGGGTGTCCCTTTAGGTCAACCAGTAACAACTCAGTCCCCATCAGTCAACGGGTTACTTACCTGGCCCTGAAAGCCTTTAAGATGCAACCTCTGAATCTGAGGCCCCTTCCAATTCTTCTCATGAAAGTTCTCTTTAAAATCCTAGTAACCAAGCTAATCTATCCTATCTGTGCCACAAAAGGCTACCAACGGCACAGACTAAAAGGAACACACTATCATCAAGAAAAGTAAAAAGATATTCTCAGTAACAGAGGAATGCCAACACCCAAACGAATAGTTTAGACTGATTTCAAATGCAGTCAATTCCCTAAGCCTCGATAAATTTCACTTTGCCTTCATGACCCACAGCTTCGAGAGGACAAAACCCTCACCATAGCAAACAAGCAACTTGTAGATCACAGACCACCTGCTCACATCCCCAGATTCCTCTCTTAGAGCCCTGGAGACCAGACAGCTGGCCAACCAAGTCACGAGAAGGAAGTGCGCACTCACGGGGGTGCTGCTATCTGAGAAGGTGTTCATGCTGACGGAGCTGCTCAGCTTGTCCGAGGACAGGGAGGGCGGGGACGGGCTCCGCTTCTCCAGGGGCTCCTGCCGCTGCAGGTACTCACGCCATGCCCGCTGAATGCTGCCAAAAACAAACAAAAAGCGTCACTCCAGTCATAGACTCAGACTCCGGCAAGCACAAGGCGTCCGAAGGAACCGACTTTGACCTTGAACCTGAAGCACACAGACCGTGACGTGGGAAGTCAGAAGACCTGGACTGTCTGTGTTATGGGTTTGACTTTCACAAGCTTACCTGAACTAAGCCAGTCTCCAAGAATCGACTTAGTCAGAAAAAGTCATCTGTCAAAGTGCAATCAGTTTGCACATGTAAATGTACATGCTTTGGTTTATGGGACACAAAACCTTTCCATTTCTCATCATTTTTTCAAGTGAGAATAATAAATTATTGTTGAAGAACTGTTCTGTGCCAGGGTTAGCACTTGGCTCTGGACAGAGGAGACAGCACCGCCCTGGGGGGCTATTCCCATAGACTTCAAGGTGAAGGGTGTTCCATGATGTCAGATGGTATAGTCTATGTGACCAAATACATTGGCTCTGCTCTGGAACAAGACAGACAAGTGCCCTGAGGTCATGGATTTTACATACTGTGGGAGGAAACAGGTAATGTATGATGAATGAACAAAGATGTGGACAGAGCAGACAAAAATATTTGAAAGTGTTATGTACTATTCAGAAAATTAAAGTAACTCATGATTAGGTGGCTTCTTGAGATTTCACCCAAGGAAGTTTTTTATTTCCTGTGGCTAGTAACTCTCAAAAGAGTCATCTTCTTATTTGAATAACAGAAACCTTTTCATTCTTGCCTGGAAAATCCCCTGGAGGGAGGAGCCTGGTAGGCTACAGTCCATGGGATCGCAAAGAGTCGGAAACGACTGAGCGACTTCCCTTCACTTCTTCATGAAAGCTAAGTGACTTTTCTCCATTTGGACTAGTTTCTAATCTTTGAAGAGATTAACATCTAGATTTTCATATGTGACCAGGGAACTGAATCTATTTTCTCCTGGGAGTTGCTAGACATGAACACCAATTGTCAGGATTCAGCTTTTGAAAATAGTTTTAAATGGCTGCGCTGATTCTATCATGATCTCTTCTCAACTCCTGGAAGCATTCAATCTTCTTCAATTCTTCAACATACAAACAAAGTCACTGAAGGTGTTTTTGTATAAACAAACATTTGTTTTCATTTGGCTAGAATGGTTCAAAGACTGTCCATTCTCAACAATCAGAGGACATAAAGAACACATAAACATTTGTATGTGTTCCCTAATTTATTAAGGCTTTGTGAGTTATAAATGTTCAAGGAAAAGTCCAGAAGCTACAGTAGAACAACCCTGGGATCAGAGGCCAATTTTCCTGAAACTATGAAACTTCAGCTTCTAGGGCCCTTACTTAGAGGCCAGGAGCTTCTTGCCTTGGCTCATAGATGTTCACTGTTTTCTTATTTAATGTCTTCTCAAAATGTACCCTTATTTATTTATTTTCCTTTGGTTTAAAATTTTAAACAGGATCTCAGAGAGAGTCCTGTAAGATTAAGAGGGTCCTGTAAGGCTGGCTGAGTGTGGTAATCCCATGGTTTCTTCTGGGATCCATTTTACTAAGGGAGTGTCAAACTTCTGGCAGCTAATTTCCATGTCATCCAAAGTGCTTGAAGTGCTGGGCAACTGCCAGAGCATTGCTGAGAAGTTCTGCCACTTTAGGACACCTACAGCTTGTAAACCTGCCCATCAAGCACTTAAAAGCATGTGATTTTTTAAAAGTAACTTAAAAAATAGAGAATACTGACAACCTATAGGATATCCACACATTTATAGGACTATGAGGTATTCCTCTCTCCAAGACCCACTTTTTAATTGCCTTGGTTTTTCAGAAAATATAGAAAGAAAATATAATAGCCTTTTGAGATGTTTGTCTTCCTTTGTGGCTCAGTTGGCAAAGAATCCACCTGCAATGTGGGAGACCTGGATCCAATCCCTGGGTTGGGAAGATCCCCTGGAGAAAGCAAAGGCTACCCACTCCAGTACTCTGGCCTGGAGAATTCCATGGACTGTACAGTCCATGGGGTCTCAAAGAGTCTGACAAGACTGAGCGACTTTCACTTTGAGAAGTTACATTTTAGCCTGATGAACACCAGGGGGCAGCATGACACCTTCAAAAAAACAAAACAAAACAATGCTGGACAACCCAGGTGAGATCTGCGAAGGATTTAAAGCATTCTCATCTCCCTTCTGGTTCTATGGGATCTGGAAAGTGACACACCAGTTTTCCTTAAGTGGAAGATTAAGAAGAGACTACTCTTTCCTTCCAAGTGGAAAGATATCCTCTTCTTATTGATAAAATGCGACATTTGTTGTTTGTTGTTTATTCGCTAGTTAGTATCCAATTCTTTGTGACCCATGGACTGCAGCACACCAGGCTTCCCTGTCCTTCAATATTTCCCAGAGTTTGCTCAAACTAACGTCCAATGAATCAGGGATGCCATCCAACCATCTCATCCTCTGTTGCCCCTTTCTATTCCTACCCTCAATCTTTCCCAGCATCAGAATCTTTTATATATATAAATACCTTTAAAATAGGCATTAAAATCATCTATTGATATAAGCCCACTCACTTCCTTAATTAAAAAGCTATTTCAATTTTCGAATATTTACCTTATTATCCTTGTCTACATATATGAACGAGGGGTATCTCAAGGTAAGGAGCAGCGGCTGCCCTTTGCTGGAGCAGCCCTGAAGAGATACCCCACGTCCAAGGTAAGAGAAACCCAAGTAAGATGGTAGGTGTTGCGAGAGGGCATCAGAGGGCAGACACACTAAAACCATAATCACAGAAAACTAACCAATCTGATCACAGGACCACAGCCTTGCCTAACTCAATGAAACTAAGACATGCCATGTGGGGCCACCCAAGATGGTCGGGTCATGGTGCAGAGGTCTGACAGAATGTGGTCCACTGGAGAAGGGAATGGCAAACCACTTCAGTATTCCTGCCTTGAGAACCCCATGAACAGTATGAAAATGAAAAATGATAGGATACTGAAAGAGGAACTCCCCAGGTCGGTAGGTGCCCAATATGCTACTGGAGATCAGTGGAGAAATAACTCCAGAAAGAATGAAGAAAGGGAGCCAAAGCAAAAACTATACCCAGTTGTGGATGGGACTGGTGCTAGAAGCAAGGTTCGATGCTGTAAAGAGCAATATTGCATAGGAACCTGGAATGTTAGGTCCATGAATCAAGGCAAATTGGAAGTGGTCAAACAGGAGATGGCAAGAGTGAATGTCGACATTCTAGGAATCAGCTAACTAAAAAAGACTGGAATGGGTGAATTTAACTCAGATGACCATTATATCTACTACTGTGGGCAGGAATCCCTTAGAAGAAATGGAGTAGCCATCATAGTCAACAAAAGAGTCCGAAATGCAGTAGTTGGATGCAATCTCAAAAACGACAGAATGATCTCTGTTCATTTCCAAGGCAAACCATTCAATATCATGGTAATCCAAGCCTATGCCCCAACCAGTAACACTGAAGAAGCCGAAGTTGAATGATTCTGTGAAGACCTACAAGACCTTTTAGAACTAACACCCAAAAAAGATGTCCTTTTCATTATAGGGGACTGGAATGCAAAAGTAGGAAGTCAAGAAACACCTGGAGTAACAGGCAAGTTTTGCCTTGGAGTACGGAATAAAACAGGGCAAAGGCTAACAGAGTTTTGCCAAGAGAACGCACTGGTCATAGCAACACCCTCTTCCAACAACACAAGAGAAGACTCTACACATGGACATCACCAGATGTTCAACACCAAAATCAGATTGATTATATTCTTTGCAGCCAAAGATGGAGAAGCTCTATACAGTCAGCAAAAACAAGACCAGGAGCTGACTGTGGCTCAGATCATGAACTCCTTATTGCCAAATTCAGACTTAAACTAAAGAGAGTAGGGATAACCACTAGACCATTCAGGTATGACCTAAATCAAATCCCTTATGAATATACAGTGGAAGTGAGAAATAGATTTAAGGGACAAGATCTGATAGACAAAGAGTCTGATGAACGATGGACAGAGGTTCATGACACTGTACAGGACACAGGGATCAAGAACATCCCCATGGACAAGAAATGCAAAAAGGCAAAATGGTTGCCTGAGGAGGCCTTACAAATAGCTGTGAAATGAAGAGAAGCAAAATGCAAAGGAGAAAAGGAAAGATATACCCATTTGAATGCAGAGTTCCAAAGAATAGCCAGGAGAGATAAGAAAGCCTTCCTCAGCAATCAATGCAAAGAAATAGAGGAAAACAATAGAATGGGAAAGACTAGAGATCTCTTCAAGAAAATGAGAGATACCAAGGGAACATTTCATGCAAAAATGGGCTCAGTAAAGGACAGAAATGGTATGGACCTAACAGAAGCAGAAGATATTAAGAAGAGGTGGCAAGAATACACAGAAGAACTGTACAAAAAACATCTTCATGACCCAGATAATCACAAATGGTGTGATCACTCACCTAGAGCCAGACTCCTGGAAAGTGAAGTCAAGTGGGCCTTAGAAAGCATCACTATGAAACAAAGCTCGTGGGAGGTGATGGAATCATTGAGACTATTTCAAATCCTGAAAGATGATGCTGTGAAAGTGCTGCACTCAATATGCCAGCAAATTTGGAAAACTCAGCAGTGACACAGGACTGGAAAGTCAGTTTTCATTCCAATCCCTAAGAAAGGCAATGCCAAAGAATGCTCAAACTACTGCACAATTGCACTCATCTCACACGCTAGTAAAGTAATGATCAAAATTCTCCAAGCCAGGCTTCAGCAATACGTGAACCGAGAACTTCCAGACGTTCAAGCTGGCTTTAGAAAAGGTAGCGGAACCAGAGATCAAATTACCAATATCTGCTGGATCATCGAAAAAGCAAGAGAATTCCGGAAAAACATCTATTTCTGCTTTATTGACTATGCCAAAGCCTTCGACTGTGTGGATCATAATAAACTGTGGAAAATTCTGAAGGAGATGGGAATACCAGACCATCTGAACTGCCTCTTGAGAAACCTGAACGCAGGTCAGGAAGCAGCAGTTAGAACTGGACATGGAACAACAGGCTGCTTCCAAATAGGAAAAGGAGTACATCAAGGCTGCATATTGTCACTCTGCTTATTTAACTTATATGCAGAGTACATCACGAGAAACGCTGGGCTGGAAGAAGCACAAGCTGGAATTAAGATTGCTGGGAGAAATATCAATAACCTCAGATATAGAGATGACACCACCCTTATGGCAGAAAATGAAGAGGAACTAAAAAGCCTCTTGATGAAAGTGAAAGAGCAGAGTGAAAAAGTTGGCTTAAAGTTCAACATTCAGAAAACTAAGATCATGGCATCTGGTCCCATCACCTCATGGGAAATAGATGGGGAGACGGTGGAAACAGTACCAGACTTTATTTTTGGGGGCTCGAAAATCACTGCAGATGGTGATTGCAGCCATGAAATTAAAAGACGCTTACTCCTTGGAAGGAAAGTTATGACCAACCTAGACAGCATATTAAAAAGCAGAGACATTACTTTGCTAACAAAGGTCCATCTGGTCAAGGCTATGGTTTTTCCAGTGGTCATGGATGGATGTGAGAGTTGGACTCTAAAGAAAGCTGAGCACTGAAAAATTGATGCTTTTGAACTGTGGTGTTGGAGAAGACTCTTGAGAGTTCCTTGGACTGCAAGGAGACCCAACCAGTCCATCCTAAAGGAGATCAGTCCTGGGTATTCATTGGAAGGACTGATGCTGAAGCTGAAACTCCAATACTTTGGCCACCTCATGCGAAGAGTTGACTCATTGGAAAAGACCCTGATGCTGGGAGGGATTGGGGGCAGGAGGAGGAGGGGACAACAGAGGATGAGATGGCTGGATGGCATCACCGACTCGATGGGCATGAGTTTGAGTAAACTCCGGGAGTTTGTGATGGACAGGGAGGCCTGGCGTGCTGTGATTCATGGGGTCGCAAAGAGTCGGACACCACTGAACTGGACTGGACAGATATGAAAACAGTTTTACTTAGTCAAAAGCATATTATATTTCATTCCTTTTTTCTTTATATTTAGGGGTCAAAAATGAAAGGCCAGTCACATCACTTTAGACTACTATTCTAAATTGCTATACTATTTCTTTTGAACGGTAGCGCCTTGCTATTATTACTCTCTGAATCATAGAAAAGTATTTGCATCACACACTTACTCCTCTTTGCACTGATACGATGTTCATAGATTAAAGTAGTCTAATATTAGCCCTCAGAACACCATCTCTAAATGTTATTTTACTGTAGGAGAGAATTAAATCAAAATGCAGAGGCATTCGTCCCTCGGTCAAAGGGAATTATTTTCACTCTCTTATTCCAGGTCTATCACAATTCCTACTCACGAGTCTCCTTTACGGCTGCGGTGGAAACCCTGAACACCAACTACATTGACGTCTTTACTTCTGAAACTAAGCAATACCCTCATAATGCTTTAAAACTGGTTGCCGTGAGGGAGCATTCTCTGTGTGTTCCCATATGTTGAATTATAAATAGGGTATAGAAATTTACTTCAAAAGAGATGATAAATACCTTTTTCAATTTCTTGGCCAGGTCAATTCCAATTTATCTTCTCTTGTCTCAGGGATGGCATAATCATCTGCCTCTACCCTTTCTTTGTACACCTCATCAGTTTTGCAGTGTGGGTGCGTCTCTCCCACACTCACAGTTACTTGGGGACTCACAGCCTGAGCAGTTCTGGCCATCTCTGGATGTCCTTATAGATAAGAGCAGACGAGAACACTCTGAGAGTTGGGATGCTTAGAGGAGGTTTGAGGGAGTCCTGGTTTTCAATTGGTTTTCAAGGATGGATGGGATTTAGACTGCTAGGGAGGAAGAGGAAAAGATCTTGGAAAAAGGCATGGAAGTGAAGGTACCAGGCAGGATGCAGGAGGGTCCCAGAAAAGACGGCAGAGCATGAGGTTATGAAGACAGGAAGAGGATCCTGATGTTGACGGGGTCAGGTGGGGGAAAGACTGGGCAACACCTGCCCCTTGTGAGGGAGAAACCCCCCGTCAAGGCACAGTCTGTAGTTAACAGACCTTCAACTTTTCAAAGGCAGCCAGAAATCTGGATTCTTGTGTGAAAGTTACTACATAATTTTCAAAATACATTAATACCCAAAGTAAGTGGAATTTGAGGATGGGAAAAGAGGGCGCCATCAAAGAGAGCACAAGTCTAAGTATCTTAGGAAACAACAACTGATTTTATATGGCTCTTTTTGCATGCATTCTCCCGCCCAGTCCTACCACACATGGACTGTGGGGAAGGCTCCCCTAATATTATTATTATCATAGTGGTAGGTTTTGCCTGCCCAACATTAACTTCTCCTCTTGGTTCCAGCACCCATTTCTCCACAGGGACCCACCAATCCTCAACCAATGAGCTATGGATGAGGCAGATCCCACCCCTCCACTGTGGAGAGCAGCTTCTGTGCCAGAATGAACACCCGGAGGGCAGCGATTGGTTCATAGAAGTTCACGTGGCTCAAGCCAGGCAATGAGAGGCTACAGAAAGAGAAGCCCCCTCTTGCACCTGGAGGTTTTCAATTGCTAACCTTGAGCTATCCATGACCAGTTTGCCACAGCGCTGGGAGAGAATGAAGAGAGAAGCACTTACAGAAGACAGAGATGCCTGCTGACTGTGCCCCCTGGGTGTTTATGTTAGGTGATATAAAAAAAATCTCTATTGTTATGTACAAGTTAGTCTGAGTTGAATTTCTGTTACTTGCAACTACCAGTTTCTATGTATTAGATGAAACAGCCCCCTCTCCCAGTCTTGAAGGGTTGGCCTTGTGTAGGAGATAAACCTTCTCATTCAACCTTGCCCCAGCTCTTGGTTGTCTCCCAAGCTTCTGCTTATCCAAACAACCCATTTCATTTTTAATAACTCCCAGTAGGTAAGGGTGTGCCCACGCAGGAGACGTGGGTTCAATCCCTGGGTCGGGAAGATGCCCTGGAGGAGAAAATGGCAACCCACTCCCGTATTCTTGCCTGGAAAATCGTATGGACAGAGGAGCCTGGTGGGCTACAGTCCATGGGGTTGCAGAGAATTGGACACGCCTGAGCGACTGAGTACGCACACGTAGACCAGTGAGTGCCGCAAAGGGGAGGATCTCAGTCAGCACCTAGATTTGGGCTCACTGGAAGCCAGACCCTTAGGAAACAGCTTTCAAGAAAGTATAAATATACACAGTCTTGTGGGACCATAAGCACAAGCCCTGCTGGCCTCCAGAGCCAGGAAGAGATCAAGGGGTAACATTCCCTGGGTGGCAGTCACAATAACCAGGGCGTGCAGACTCAATTGCTTCAGCCATGTCCAACTCTTTTGGGACCCCGTAGACTGTAACCCACCAGGCTCCTCTGTCCATGGAATTCTCCAGGCAAGAATACGGGAGTGGGTTGCCATGCCTTCCTCCAGGGGATCTTTCGGACCCAGGGATCAAACCGGAGGTTCCTGAGTCTTCTGCACTGTGGGCAGATTCTTTATCCACTGAGCCACCAAGGAAGCCCAATATCCAGGGCACCAGATATAAAACCTGGGGCCCCAGACACTCACAAGAGTTCCTCTGCCTGAGACGCTGAAGCCCTGAAGTATGGCTGAGGGACAGCTTGAAGATGGTGCCCACCCCCTAATGTCTCAGGAAAGGTTTACAGTCAGCCCTTAGATGTGCACTTAATTAGAAACCTCCTGTTTCACATCAAGATTGAGCTCCTGGGTCTGCTCCCTCTCACTGTGCCCTGGGAGTGGTAACTGTTTATAAGAACACTTTCTCCATTGGTTGTGGTCCTATCCTACTCCTCTGCTGTAAACAGGAGCCTCTGTGCTGGGGCTGACCAGCTTTCAAATCAGCAAATGAGTTTCTTTGACCCGAGGCAGTCACAATAACCAGGGTGTGCATACTCAATTGCTTCAGCCATTTCCAACTCTTTTGGGACCCCATAGACTGTAACCCACCAGGCTCCTCTGTCCATGGAATTCTCCAGGCAAGAATTCTGGGCACTTTTTAAAAGGATGCTTCTGTGCCGAGCCCTGGAGTGGGTGAATCTGCACGCAGGCTGTTTAAGAGAGGTTCCTCCGTTCACCATAACCTCTAGTATCTCAGACTATGTCTGAGCATGAGCCAAACAGTCCTCAAAGCCAAATGCTTGGGGGACTCATCTCTCAGGGGCCAGTCATGAAAGGTGGGGTACTCAATGCAAAGTGTAACTCTTTGTCTCCTCAGAGAGAAGCTCAAGGTTTTGAGTGCACTCCCAAATAGGGGTCATCACTCCAGGGTTTTATGGAGAGACTGTGTCTCAACCTTTCCTATCCACTTTGCTGTTCTGCCCAATGTGAAGGGGTCTCTCCACCAGTTTTTAATTCCCCCCGGAGGGAATTGTTCTAGACGTAGCTGTAGATTCAGTGTGTCTGTGGGAGGAAATGGTTCAGGATCTTTCTGTGTTGATGTCTTGAACCAGAACCTCCCGGAAACTAAACATGTTTGCACACACTTAGTCACTCAGTCATGTCTGACTCTTTGCGACCCCTAGGGACCGTATCCCTCCAGGTTCCTCCGTCCATGGGATTCTCCAGGCAAGAATACTGGAGGGGGTTGCGATGCCCTTCTCCAGGGGATCTTCCCGACTCAGGGATTGATCTTGGATCTCCTGCATTGCAGGCATATTAGAGTGATGTAGATTCTTGCTCAGTTTTACTTCTTATTAGCTGTGGCCTTGGGAAAAGTACTGAACTTTCAGGCCTATAGTTTGCCGGTGTGCAAAATGGGAACAGCAATAACGTCTTCATAATTCTTGCAAGGAGTGAAAGATATGGTATTTATATTTAAGTCACTTAGCCCCAAACTTGACAAATAGAGGTTCTAGATAAATCACTATAATTACTTAAGAAAATCAGACACTTTCAAATATTTTTAAGTAATAGGTACAAATCATAAGGGCTTCCCTGGTGGCTTAGTGGTAAAGAAACTGACTGCCAATTTCAAGAGGCTCAAATTCTATCCCTGGGACAGGAAATTCCCTGGAGGAGGAAATGACAACCCGCTCCAGGATTCTTGCTGGGAGAATCCTATGGACCGAGGAGTCTGGTGGGCTATAGCATATGATATACTGGATTTCTGAGGATCTTTACAGGAAATATTTTATTAGCTCAATTTGATACAAAAATATGTTTAGAAAAGGTACAGTTGCATGAGGAAGACACACTAGAGCAGAGGTTTTTCTTAGATTTTCTCACTGAAAGCTCACTACGATCCTTTAAGGTATGGTTCATGTTCTCATTTTACAGAAAAATGCAATGAAGGCCCAAAGAGGTAAGCAACATTCCCAAGGTCACTCAGCAGACAAGGAGCAGGGCTGGGATTTGAACCTAGGGTGCTCTAGTTTCAAAGTCTGCTCTCTCAACCCCTCATCCCTCATAGCTTCTTTTAATGAATCTTTTGACAAAAATTGATAGGCAGTACTTTCAAACAAAGGCACTTCAGGTTTTATTGAGATACAAGTTTGACTTTATTTGGGGAATTGTCTTCCGTCTTAAGACTATGTCTGTCTGTCTGTCTCTCTCCCTTTTAGAGTCGAAATGTTATTTCATCACTAAATAAAATAAACTAATAAAAAGTAAGGAGAGGAATTGAACATATTTAATGGGAAGACTTTTAAAAGATGATTCATATTTGATAGATTTTTATGTTATTCCATCGCAAAATAAACATATCGTTAAAAACATAAAGAGACAGACCACACAGAGTTAATAAACAATTTTTAAATGATGGCCTGCATTCAGAAGACGCACTTTAGGTCTCACTGCAACATGCAAGCAGTGGCCCTGATGTGAAGGGCAGGGTTTGGAGGGGTTTGGAGGGTCCATTTCCTTCCTCTGCAGTCCGGCCTCCATGCTAAAACCTACACTTCTCTGCTGTGTGCACCCATTCCCAGACCCTCGGGCAGCCTTGGCCCGAGCTCAAACATCGTGCTCCGTGACAACCTAGAAGGCTGGGGTGGGGTGGGAAGTGGGAGGGAGGGTCAAGAGGGAGGGGACATATGTATACCTGTGGCTGATTCATGTTGATGTATGGCAGAAACCATCATAATATTGTAAAGCAAATATCCTTCAGTTAAAAACAAATTTTTTTTTTTAGAATGCTTTCTGCTTTAGGGCTGCATGAGAGCGTTTGTCATAGCGCTTTCACTATTACTTTTGCTTTCACTAAGTTTTCTGACTTAAGAGGCTTTCCTTTGCTTGATCTTCCTGCCTTTCACCTCCCCAAAGTGACTTCTTATTAATAGCTGTGCAACCCTGATTGCTTTTGCCCTTTTGATGCAGTTCTTTGATCCTCCAAGTCTAAAACACAAAATTACCTCTTAACGGTGGCATTCTTGAACCAGGGGATGTGCTCTTCCTGACATTTCCTCTAAATTCCACTCTCAACACACTTGTTCTTCCCCCCACAGGCCTCTCATTCCTTCCAGGTGGCACGGCCACCGACTTACTGGTTGTGGTGGTTTAGTCTCTAAGTTGTGTCTAATTCTTCGTGACCCTATGAACGGCAGCTTGCCAGGTTCCTCTGTCCATGGCACTTTCCAGGCAAGAATACTGGAGTGTGTTGCCATTTCCTTCTCCAGGGGATCGTCCCCACCCAGGGGTTGAACCTGGGTCTCCTGCATTGCTGGCAGATTCTTTACCAAGTGACTCACCAGGGAGGTGTTCTTATCAAACTGTCTCCTTTTAATGTTGTCCTGAGTGTGAGGGAATGACTGAGATCCTTTCCTGCTCCTTCTGATCCCTACGAGAGACTGGCCTGCCAAAGTACATCCCACCTCGGGGCTTGCAGGGGCTGGACTGTCCAGAAAACCTTCATTGGAACCTCCTTCTCTCTCCTCATCAGAAAGGGGACTGAAGAGTCTACAGGAAAGCAAATGTTATGATGTAGTAACCCCAGCTTCTCCTTCTCCCCATCCCCCATCTACCTGGGAAAGATAGGTTTCCAGCTGTTTCCCACCAAGAGAAGACAGAAGACCATAAGAGAAAGCCTGTGAAGTTTGACAGTAACACTGGGACATGGAATAAGACCCCACCTTTCATACCCAAGGCTCTGTAGGTCTAAAGGTCCCTTGAGAAGCAGGAATGGGGGTATGCCAAGATATTCCTTGTTGAGAATGCCAAGGTCAGCCTGGGGAAGACCACAAGCAAATGAAGAGACACAATGAGGGGTGCAACCCACACCACTGGTAAGGGCTCAGGGGAGACCCAGCGACCCTTCCCACAGTCCCAACTCTTTTAAGGAGGGACTGCCTAGGGTGTGGAAGCTCACCATCAACAGGAAACCTGGGGCAGCCTTGGGTTCAGCACTCAGAGGGTGGGAGAGGCGACACCAGGAGGGGAGGGGAGGAAGGAGGAGGGAGACAGGGAAAGAGAGAGAGGAGAGGGAAGGGAAGGGAGCCGGCTGCACAGCTGTAGGGAAGGTATAACGCGTGTAGAGGGGAGGTGTTCAAACTGTCATGAGAGTTAAGAATTTAATAACCAGATTAGACAAGGGTCACTGAACTGGAGTCAATTCTCCGATGGGACTCAAATTCCATTATTGGGTAAGATTAAGTTCTCTCTCCCTCATCCCCCTCCACTGAGTGGAAATGGGGTTCAGAGTTATTAGAAGAGATAAAACCATTCTGTTTGCACCTCACTGAGCTGAGACTCCTCCATCATACCAGCCACACATAAAATCCCAGAGTCTCGGAGCTACTGGGCTCTTAGGCACAGAGATTCTTTTTTTCTTTGCCTGCTCCTCTCCCTGGCACCTGCTCCTCTGTCTCTACAGACTGGAGAAGATGAAAACTGAAAAAGACCAGGGAGGTTTCTTAACTTCAGTTCAGCATACAAATTAATCACTTTAATTTTTCACACAACCAACCTTTCTTTCCAGTGTTTCTGCAGTTAAGAGGATGTTATCTTAATGAGAAAATTCCTAACAATAAAGCAACCTATGTTTGGAAACTAACATCTTGTGGAATGAGGCTGACACATGGCTTACATAAAACAATTTGGTAGCCTGATTCGTTATTCACTTAGTAAGTGTGACACACAGCTACTTAGCCAGGGGGCCCAACTGGTTGAGAAGCCATATCTGAACTTTACCTTGAGAGGCAGCCCTATGTGCTCACTCAGAGGCAGGCTTTTTACTGATAACCAAGGTTAATGTAGATTTATAGGGGTGTGTATTAATATTTGCTTTTATCCAGCAGGAATATTATATACCTGCATCATTTCTGTTTCAATTCCTAAATTCAGCAATGGCTTACTTTTTCAAAGTTGTACACCTCAATACCCCCCTCTTCAAGGTGACTTCTTTCCTAAAAGATTCCTCTTTAGGCTTTTTGCAAATGATCAGTGTTCCTGACCAAGCACAGACATGTTCAGATTCTCCAGATACATGCTTTTCAGAGTGTTAAGCTGTGTGTGTGAGAGAGAGACAGAGAGAATGAGAGAGAGAAGGAGGGAGGGAAGGTGAGGGAGAGGGGGAGAGAGAGAGAAAGACTATATACACTCACTGGTAATGCTCATAACTTATCCCCAAAGAAAAAATCTGAATGGGAAAGGATCACAGAGTACAAATATAAACGGTTTAAAATCGCTTCTAAAGTGACTATGTGGAGAAGGAAATGGCCATTCCAGTATCCTTGCCTAGAGAGTCCAATGGACAGAGCAGCCTGGCAGGCTACAGTCCACGGGGTCGCAAGAGTCGGACACGACTTAGTGACTAAACCAACCAGCCAACCAAAGTGACTTTGATGGGTCCTTTCCTAATAAAGTTTTAGAAGGTTGTTATTTTGTTCTAGAATACAGCCTGTCTCTCTTTGGATCTCATTAGTTTTATTTTTGTTAAAACTGAGGTGTATATAGCAGTATTTTTATACTTTAGTCATTTGAAGTGGGAGAAGGAGAATCTCATTAAGCCATATTAAGACAGAATAAGAAAGTAAAGGACAAGAAGTGAGAAAGAAAAGGAAAGGATCTTTTCTCAAAATAACTGGACAAGCGCTGGACTGGAAACAGAAGGAAGAGGGTGGAAAGAGCCTGCGTGTGTGTGTGTATGGCCTAAGGTGGAATAAACCAAGTTATGGAGAAGAAAGGCAGTGAAACATACTAGTGAGAGTTAAAGAATGTTCCTTTGCCTGAAAGGGAAAAATCAAGAAACAAAGTGATGACAACCAAAGAATTCTCTACATTATCCATCGATGGTGCTGTGGGCTCAAAACAGCTTTGTTGCTACTTACAACTGGGAGGAAATACTGTGTAATATATAAATATAAATGTGAATAAATGTCTGATTCTTATACCCATGAACTCCAGAATAGTTTAGAGATTAACAGAGTGAGAACTATAAAAACACAAAAATTTTAACGTAAACTTTAAAATAACTTACATTTTCACCTTTGATTCCAAGGGCTGTAGATTGACGTGACACTTTTGAATGTTATTCTCCACATCCATGGCCAGTTGGTGACTACAAACAGAAATAATGACTCAATATAGATGAATCCATAAAGCTGTCATTTACCTCAATAAAAGTGCCAATTTAAATTTAATTGACAAAGCAAGTACATACGCACTTTTGTTCATTTTATTAATACAGTCCTAAAAGTTCTTATTGATGAATAGTAGATAAATAACCATACCATAGAAAGAAAATGTGGTGTTGCCTTTTACCATTGCTTTTCTTTTTATTTCTACCACTTAGCTCAACATTCATATCTAAGGCATGTAAATCATTCACTTTACTCAAAGACAAAGGCAGAATATTAAACTGTTTCAGAGAAATAAAAGCCATGAGTAGAGTGTTACAAATCCCATGGTATTGTCCAACTAGCAAGTTGTAGAGAGAGTCTCATTCATTCCCAGTGGTGTCACTACCACTGAACCTGTTCTCCTTTCATTCTGTGAGCTTTTTCAGAGCTCCCACTGTGAACAAAGCATCAGTCTGCCCTGGATAAAGATGGAGGAACTGTGAATATATGCCATTGCTCCTATGAGCCTAAGACAATCACTGGGTGCTACAATGGTCAAGGAAGACTATAGCAGCTGTGCTGGGCCTTGAAGAATAGACAGGAAGTAGTAAGTTAACGTGTAAAGAATGAAAGTGAAGGAGGAGAGTGAAAAAGTTGGCTTAAAGCTCAACATTCAGAAAACTAAGATCATGGCATCTGGTCCCATCACTTCACGGCAAATAGATGGGGAAACAGAGGAAACAGTGTCAGACTTTATTTTTGGGGGCTCCAAAATCACTGCAGATTGTGATTGCAGCCTTGAAATTAAAAGACGTTTACTCCTTGGAAGGAAAGTTTTATGACCCACCTAGATAGCATATTAAAAAGCAGAGACATTACTTTGCCAACAAAGGTCCATCTGGTCAAGGCTATGGTTTTTCCAGTGGTCATGTATGGATGTGAGAGTTGGGCTGTGAAGAAAGCTGAGCACCGAAAAATTGATGCTTTTGAACTGTGGTGTTGGAGAAGACTCTTGAGAGTCCCTTGGACTGCAAGGAGATCCAACCAGTCCATCCTAAAGGAGATCAGTCCTGGGTGTTCATTGGAAGGGCTGATGCTGAAGCTGAAGCTCCAATACTTTGGCCACCTGATGTGAAGAGCTGACTCATTGGAAAAGACCCTAATGCTGGGAAGGATTGGGGGCAGGAGGAGAAGGGGACGACAGAGGGTGAGATGGCTGGATGGCATCACCAACTCAATGGACATAGGTTTGGGTAGACTCCGGGAGTTTGTGATGAACAGGGAGGCCTGGCATGCTGTGATTCAGGGGTCACAAAGAGTCAGACACTATTGAGCAACTGAACTGAACTGAAAGGTAATACCTATGAGAGAGATCCTAAAAGATGATGCTGTGAAAGTGTTGCACTCAATATGCCAGCAAATTTGGAAGACTAGCAGTCGCCACAGGACTGGAAAAGGTCAGTTTTCATTCCAATCCCAAAGAAAGGCAATGCCAAAGAATGCTCAAACTACCACACAATTGCACTCATTTCACATGCTAGCAAAGTAATGCTGAAAATTCTCCAAGCGAGGCTTCAACAGTACGTGAACGGAAAACATCCAAATGTTTAAACTGGATTTAGGAAAAGCAGAGGAACAAGAGATCAAATTGCCAACATTCACTGGGTCATAGAAAAGGCAAGAGAATTAAAAAAAAAAAAATCTACTTTTGCTTCATTGACCACACTAAATAAAGCCTTTACTGTGTGGAGCATAACAAACTGGAAAATTCTTCAAGAGATGGGAATACCAGACCACCTGATCTGCCTCCTGAGAAATCTGTATGCAGGTCAAGGAGCAGCAGTTAGAAGTGGACATGGAACTATGGACTATTTCCAAATCAGGAAAGGAGCACATCAAGGCTGTATATTGTCAACCTGCCTGTTTAACTTATATGCAGAATACATCATGCAAAATGTCAGGCTGGATAAAACACACACTGGAATCAAGATTGGAGAGAAACACCAATAACCTCAGATACACAGATGATACCACCCTTACAGCAGAAAGTGAAGGGGAATGGAAGAACCTCTCAATGAAAGTGAAAGAGAATGAAAAAGCTGGCCTAAAACTCAACATTCAAAAAACTAAGATCATGGCATCTGGTCCCATCCCTTCATGGCAGATAGATGGGGAAACAATGGAAACAGTGACAGACATTATTTTCTTGGGTTCCAAAATCACTGCAGATGGTGGCTGCAGCCATGAAATTAAAAGATGCTAGCTCCTTGGAATAAAAGCTATGACAAACCTAGACAGCATATTAAAAATCAGAGACATTACTTTGCTGATGAAGTTTGTATAGTCAAAGCTATGGTTTTTTCCAGTAGTCATGTATGGATGTGAGAGTTAGACCATAAAGAAAGCTGAGTGCCAAAGAATTGATGCTTTTGAACTATGGTGTTGGAGAAGACTCTTGAGAGTCCCTTGGACGGCAAAGAAATCCAGCCAGTCAATCTTAAAGTAAATCAATCCTGAATATTCACTGGAAGGACTGATGCTAAAGTTGAAGCTCCAAAACTTTGGCCACCTAATGTGAAGAACTGACTTATTAGAAAAGACACTGATGCTGGGAAAGATTGAAGGCAGGAGGAGAAGGGGATGACAGAGAATGAGATGGTTGGGTGGTATCACTGACTCAATGGACATGCGTTTGAGCAAGCACTGGGAATTGGTGAAGAACAGGGAATCCTGGCATGCTGCAGTCGATGGGGTCACAACTCAGACACGACTGAGCAACTGAACTGAACTGATAAGGAAGATATTAAAATAAAGGAGTAAAATCCAAAGAAAACAAAAACATTAATTTAAATAGACACTGCTGCACACACCCCAATGTTCATGACAGCACCGTTTACAATAGCCAAGATAGAGAAGCAACCTAAGTTTCCACCAATAGATGAATGGATAAAGATGTGGTATATGCATACAATGAAATACTGTTCTGTTATAAAAAGAATGACATTTTGTCCTTTGCAACAACATGATGGACGTGGAGGGTATTAGGCTTAGTGAATAAGTCAGACAAAGACATACTGTATGTTATCACTTAGATGCTGAATCTAAAACATAAAACACATGAATGGATAAAACAAAGCAGAAGCAGAGGATTACAAGGTTCAAGCTACTCTTAATACGTATGAAATAAATAAGCTACAAGAATATATTGTACAGCACAAGGAATATAGACAGTATTTTATAATAACTTTAAATGTAGTGTAATCTATAGAATTGTAAATCATTATGTTGCACACCTGAAATTAATATAATATTGTGAATCAACTAAGTATCAATTAAAAAATTACATCTTGATTCCAGAAACACAACCCAGGCAGGCCCAGGCAGGACTAAACCCCAGTGAGGTCCCATTCTGAAGATGTGAGAAAAGGGAGAGGAGGGCAGGAAGCTATTTACGTGGCCTACCCACTCAGGTAAGGGGATCTGGGAGGCAGCTGTTGGTTGGGTCCAGTTAGATCCAGTATCTTTCTACACCACCTAAAGGATCTTGTTCACCTGTGATTTATTGGGACAGCAAAATGACTCACTGAAAGTGACTGTACCAACATTATTGCCATCTGATGGCAATTTATTTCCATGACTGTGAGCATCAAACTAAACAAATGAATGTATTCTTTTATTGAAATGATGATTTGAAGTGCCATTGTTAAATTATTATAAAAGTGACCTATGTTCTTTGGAAAAAAAGAGTAGAAGTAACATGTTCAGGCTATTTTTGAACAATAAAGAAAAATATTGTGGAAGGGGACAATACAAGTAGGAATATAAAAGGAAATAAGTTTGTATGAGCAGAAAACTAACAGTCATTGGTCACGCAATGTGTACAAAACACTGTCGTGACATTTTGCATGTATTACCTCATTTCGTTCTCCCAGTGGCCTCTATTAGTCAAGCATTATTTTCCATAGCATAGAGCTGAGAAATCTGAAGCTCAGAGAGGTTATGTGCAACTCAGCAGAAATCACATTAAAACCCAAGTCTTGCCACTACAAGGTACCGTTTGGAAGATTTTAATACCAGACTTTCACTAACCTTCTACTGGCTGTGGTTACCATAAAATATTTGACATCTAATCATGTGGTAATGCGTGTGTGTGTATGTGTCTGTGTGTTTAAAATTGAAACAAAAGTTTCAGGAATTATGAATTCTCCAACTACATACAATGTACTCTGACATTTTTAAATTATATTTCAGATTTTTTAAAAGGTCAATGGTGACCCAACCAATCAGTTTAACAAATCATCAGTGGATTGTGATCTACAGTTTGAAAAAGGTTGCTAGAGGGAAACAAAGAACTTGAAGCAGGAAAATGAGTTTGAATGGGATGTTTTAGAATGGCTTGTGGCAGGAGTGAGCAAGGAGAATGAAGGCAGTCATTTAGTTGGGTATTCAAATTGGCCAGATAATGAAGACCAGGATTATAGTTACAGGAAAGAAGAGAAAAGGATAAGAAAAAAATTGGGGCTAGAGATATCATTAGAATAATGAATGTATTTTCTCCTCTTGAGAAAGGAACAACCAAGTGATGGGGAAAACATGGTAGATTAGATATGGCCACTATTCGGTGCCAGCAGCCTAACATGGTGTTGTGGTTGATCAAGTGGGATGCTCAGGGGCAAGGGAAAAAACACCCTTGTCTGGTCTGTGCCACTGGTATTCAAGGTCCATTATTAACTTAATTCCTTCATTTACAGCTATATTAGATGTCTCCTATGTGCCAGGAATGATGCAAAACATGGGGGACACAATGATGAAAATATTAGACATGGTTACTGTTCTTATGGTCCTACAGTTTAGGAGCTGTATATTGAAAAAGCAACTAAAAATGTGACAGATGTTATTAAAGGGCACCACAGAGACCTAAGCCAGTGGTGGTAGGCATGTAAAGTCTTATTTTTATAATTCTATGGTCTGGTGGGTCTTTTAACAACAGCCTTGTAAAATTGGATACTTTAAAATATTGTATTATTACAATAAGAAATTAACAATTTGGGCAATACAGATATACATGAAGTGTTGTGGGATCTGTTGTTATATGCAGCATCCAAAGACAAGGCTCAAGTCCATAATGAGAACATTTTTATAATATTAGCAAATTTGTCAATGTTTGTAAATTTGTTACTTTATACATCCTCAGGAAGTGATACACTACAAATACCAATAGGTTTAAATTAGATAACTTTAGTTCATTCTATCAATAATTGCCAGTGGGTAATAAAGTGATTGGGGATTCCCAGGTAGCTCAGCTGGTAAAGAATCTGCCTGCAATGCAGGATACCCTGGTTTGATTTTTGGGTCAGGAAGTTCCCCTGGAGAAGGGATAGGCTAGCCACTCCAGCATTCTTGGACTTTACTGCCCGCTCAGACAGTAAAGAATCTGCCTGCAATGTGGGAGACCTGGGTTCAGTCCTTGGGTTGGGACAATCCCCTGGAGGAGGGCATGGCAATCCACTCCAGTATTCTTCTCATGGACAGAGGAGCCTGGCGGGCTACAGTCTATGGATGGAGTCGCAAAGAGCCAGACACGACTGAGTGACTATGCACAGCACAATAAAATGATTATATTAATATGTCAGAAGACTGTGTGACTTGCAATCATGAATTTCCTACTCTCACAC
This sequence comes from Cervus canadensis, assembly GCF_019320065.1. Lineage (NCBI taxonomy): Eukaryota > Metazoa > Chordata > Mammalia > Artiodactyla > Cervidae > Cervus > Cervus canadensis. The sequence goes on from NC_057392.1 coordinate 82,065,633, forward strand.
CCAGCCTGGCTCAATATTTACAAAAAATAGCACTCAACCTAAGGTCTTAAGTTAATAAATGATTCTCAAAAACAACAGAGTCGCAAGCAGCCTTCCTCCTGATTAATGGCCTTAGTAATTGCTCTTCTCTGTTTATGGGCATATGCCAAACTTCACTGAGAGAAAGACAGACAGACAGAGAGAAAAATGTACCCAAAGCTCCTGCATATGGTCTCAAGTAGAATAGAGCTGGAGCCTCCCCTCTCTTCCTACCAACTGTCTACCACAAAACCCTGTTGAGCATTCAGAATAAATGTAATGTTCCAAGGGGGAATAACTGATCAACTGCCATGACACCACTATCGCTTAACTTATGGTCATTTCAAGTAGCTGAGATGACTTACATCAGCACCCAAGTCAGCTACAGCTATAATGAAATGCCTAATCTGCTCACTCAAAGTACCCCAATTTCTCAATCAAATTTGACAGCTTTCAAGGACACCGTGCAGCCCTGAAGCAGACCAGAATTCCAGGCAAATGGATAGAGCAGTTAGGACCAGCATGAACGAGAAGCTTGCCCCGCAGGCCTGTGTGTTTTGAGAGAAGACTCTGAATCCCATCCCTCGAATTCCTCAATCATGACTGGGGAATACAAGCGTACAAAGCAGATTGGCCATATCCAGAAGCTTTCAGCTTTCTCAGGTTTCTAGATAATTCGAGAGAAGAGCAGAGGGAGGGCAAGGAGGCAGAAGTCCACATATTGACCACTAGCCTTCACATATCTTCCTGAGAGCACAGAGCTGGAAAGATACATGCTGGTGTTAGTGAGGGGTTTAATACAGAGTTGTGATCAATTAGCAGGAAAAAACTTCTAGAGTTCACTTCCCACATTAAAATCAATAATGAAAAAACAACATAGTCAGATTTAAAAAGTTAGCGAGCTGAGCTGAACATCACAGAGAAAGTGTGTCCTCAGAGAATTAAGCTAAATGAGATTATTGAATAACTAAAAAATAATCTAAAATATATGTAGACCACTGGTTCTCAACCCCAGATCCTCATTAGTATCACACAAAGGAAACTTTCAAGAAATACTGATTCTTGGACCTCAGCCCCAGGGATTCAGACTTGACTTGTCTGGGCTGGTATTTTTATTAAACTCCCTGGTGATTCGAAGGGTAGCCAGGATGAAGAATCGCTGATGTAATGTCATTATAATACTAATTAGTCTCCATAGAAGAAAAATCTCCTTTTTAGTTTCAGCCAAAAAGTCTTCAGTTATTATTGTTTACAAATAATTAGTGATGATGGTGATGAGGGAGAAGAGGGAAATCAAACTATTTTATTCTTATTTATCCAAGTTAATGATAACCAGCCTAACAAAGATAAATCAAATCCACAGATGAGTCAGCATCTTCATTTGATTGAATGAACTGTTCCTCAAGTGGTACCATGGAGGATTCTTAGAATTGCCATGGGAAGGCGATGAACCTGAAGGCTGGCTAATTCAGACAGCCCCCAGATGGGTGGGGAAGGAGCTGATTGATACTGATAGCACCATGCTATCACGGGTGCCACATTTCACGTGCTCAATAAGACTGTCAAGCCAGCATCCTTAGCTTCATTTTTAAAGATGGGGAAATGGGCTCAGGATGATTAAGTAATTTGTGCAGACTCATAAGGCCAGGAAAAAGCAGAAAGAGGACTCAAATCCAGGTTTTCCAACGGGCAGAAATGTTTTCCACAACATCTCAGATGGCCATGTACACTCTTCTTAGGTACTTCCAGTGTCTATCACCTCACTGCTTAACAAAATAAGTGCTCTCTGTTGAGCAGGATGAATCTTTACTAAATTCACTCTTTTTACTGCGTCACCAGCTATTTCTCCATCAACCCTGCTCATTAATCCTTGTTCTGCTTTCTAAAACAAGAAAAACAATGTAGTCCCTTTTTTACAGGAAAATTTCTTCAAATGTTTAAGGATAGGTATATGTCCCCTCCAAGATCTCTTTTCTTCAAGCTACACATCCTCAGCTCTTTGCAGTAGTTTCACATGGTCCCAGAAACCTCACAGTTTTAATGCTTTGATGCTCTTGGGGATGTCAATGTGCTTTGTAAATGTGGTACCCAGAGACAAATGTGGTGACCCCCACATGGACCTGACCATAGGACTCCCTTTGAAGACAAAAGGGGAACGGAACAGCAGAGGATGTGACAGTTAGATATCAATAGCATCACTGACCCAACGGACATGAATTTGAGCAAAATCCAGGACATACTGGAGGACAGAGGAGCCTGGCGTGCTACAGTCCATGAGTCCATGAGGTTGCAAAGAGTCAGACACGGTTTAGCGACTGAACGAGAACAATGACATGGGCCTTACTGGTTACCAGCGTGGGCTCTGGTGGCGCTGAACCTGACTTTCATTCTCACCCTCACCACTCTCAGCTGAGTGTACTTCGACAAGTGCTGAGAGTTCTCTGGGTCTCTGTTCTTATGGGTAAAATGGGAATCCTAATATCTATATCAAAAGGCCATCATCGGAGTTTGCTGAGGAAACATCCGTAAGCATCCACTGGTACAAAGTACATTGTAAATGCTCGACCCATGATAGCTCATTTTTTTCTTCTTTTATCTTGACAGTGTATACCTACTACTCAGACTAATATTATGGTGATATTTTTAGAAGCCATCCAAAATCATGGTCTCAAGTTAATGTCAGATAAAACCTCTAAGCATTCACTGACACTGAAATCAGAATATGTCTTTCACAAGCTCTAATTGTACAATTTTCTTTAAAATCTAAATAAAAGACTGTACTTTAATCTCTGTTCAATTTCCTCTCTTTCATTCTTGCTTTTAATTCCAGCTCAGGTTTGTGCCACTCTGCAGTATTACTTTAAATGGTCATTCTATTAGTCTTAGTGTTACTCTCGTGTTTTTACAAATTTTATGACCTCCTTCTCTACACATCCCTGATTAAAGGCCAAAGACAGAGTAGGGTTAAGTTTCAAGCCCTCAGACATACCATCAGATACATCTCCAGGTATCATGCCACTCTGTTAATCTGTACAGTCTGGGTACTGGAGCTCAAGTGGCCATAAGTCTGTTTGACTATATCTCAAATGAGCCACATTTCTGGGTACTGATCAAATAATACCCTAAGATGAATTTACTTAAGTATTTTTGCCTTGTGAATAGTTTTTTTTAATGCGAGCCTTTCAACTTTAATTCCCTTTAGTATTTTTACTTACTTTTCAAGTAAATACTTTCCATCATTAACTTGTTTCAAGGGATTCTGCAATCTTTTCAATTCTTCCTGTGAAAAAGAAAAAAAAAATGTCTTACAAGTTGACTCCAGGCATTTATGGGTAATATTTCAGGAAAATTGTTACCAATATTGAGATAATCACTGTTAGGAGTTCTGGACTTTGCAATGGATGAGTGTTTCACATACAATTTTATCCTGGATCAAATTAAAATACAGTTCTTCCACTTGTATGATTTTTTTTTACCACTAAAGATAATACCTCCTGTTATTTTTCCAGAGAGGCCATATGCTTATACAGATCCACCCACATACCTCCCAAATTTACTCTTATCAACAGTTTTATGTTTGCTGGTTGCTGGGTGAGGGGCTTTAAGGAAGGTGGACTGGGTTTGACCATTTAGCAAACACTGTCTTTTGTCTCTTGGTAACTCTTGGTTACCTCAGCCCCAGTGCTCACACACACACACACGCACACACTTTCCCGGAATTTCAGGCATCCAGTCTCAGTAATCCTATTCCCTCAGTCACAGCGATTGCTTCAGGGATGTGACAGAAGTCAGCCCAGGTTCCTGGTGAGACGGCCTGTCTCCAGACTTGTTGTCAGTCAGAGCAGATTTAAGGAAGGCCCACAGAGAGCTACAGTCCATAGGGTCACAAAGAGCCAGACATGGCTGAAGAGACTGAGCACACAGGCATGCACAGAAGTCTGGACCTGGGAAGACCACAACTCCTTGAGATCAACCTGCTTGTCTCATCACCACAAATGGCTGAAATGCCAAGAGGAAGCTCCAATCTGCACTCACTACTCATTCACCTCTGAAAGACCATCAAGACTAGTCCCAACATGTTTCCAACCCATCAGCCATCCGAGTCTCCTCAGTTACCCATTTTCTTTAACTTCTTACTCTACTGTACAACCCCAAATTTGACCCAATCACTCACCTCTCCCCAGTCCCTCCCATCTTTACACTGAACCCTTTGCAACTCACAGTCCGTCATCATCAAAACCCTCTGTCTCCTCAGTTTCTTTGAACATTCCCTTAATTATCTCATTCTAACTGAACCTGTTAGAATGCTGTTCTGGGGACAGCTATGTCTTTGCTGGAGCTAGAAGATCAAAGAACAGTTTCAAAAAGAGTTTCAGGATATAAAGGAGTCTGCTGAAGACAAACCCGGCTGGTCCCTGAGCACTCTGTCTCCCCTGCAGTCCTCTGTAGAGGTGGCCATTTCCTCCCCATGAGCTACATACAATACACTCTGGAGGAGGGATGGGGCCATTTTTGCTCCTCCCTGCTGTTCCCAGATCCTCTTCATCCTATAAAACCTCACTCTTCTGGAAACACACCAGCAGCCTGTCCAAGGGCTCTGGTCCTTCTCATCTATCTTCTCTCCCCAGGAGGTCTTATCCAGTCCACAGCTTTAAATTTATACTTGCACCTGACCGCTCCTCTAAACACCATTCTGACACACCCACCTGACTTCTTGGGAGTCCTGTGTGCCTGGCTGACAGGCACCTCAGGTTCAAACCAAAGTCTTGATTCCACTGCCTAGACCCTCCCACCCAAACCTCCTGCTTCACCACTTCCTCCTCATTTTAACAAATGACGTCAATATTCACTAGACATGCAGTGATATGACTCCTAAAACCTAGAAGTCAGCCTCTACTCCTTCCTTCCTCTCTCAATCCACAGTCAATCATCAGCCAATTACGTTGGTCCCAAGTTCAAAATATAACCAGAAATCGACCACTACTCCTCAGTCTGGTCCAAGGCAACGGTGAGAGTCTCCTATCTCCCTGCTTGCCAAGTTAGCCCACTTCAGTCCCTTCTCCTTCTGTCAACCAGCACAATCACTGAATATTTGGGTTTGCTTTTTTAAGCGACTGAAAAGCACACAGCATAAGTGTCCAGTACAACAAGGTTTGACAAATGCATATGTTGGTAGAATTACCACTCCAGATGAAATACAGAACATTTACTTCACTCCTGAAGCTTTCTTTGTGTCCCTATTCCATCAATTCCCCTCTCCCAAAGGCACTCCTGTTCTGATTTTTATCGCCATAGATCAATTTTTTAATTAATTTTTATTGGAGCATAGGTGCTCACCATAGATTAATTTTGCCTGTACTAGAATTTCACATATATTTGTCTATTCTTTTGTATCTGGCTTAATTCCCTCAGCATCATATTGATACATAGGCAGCTGTATATGGTAAATGGCTATGAAGATAGAGATGACTGAAGCATAGACAGAGAGAGACACAGAATCCTTTTCACTCTTACACATTTTATTTTCAAGGTAAAACTTACCCTTCAACCCTATAGACTCTGGTTTCTAGACTCTGGCTCCTAAGAGTAAGTCTCCACCTCTACACACTCACTGTTAGTCACTCAGTTGTATCCTACTCATTGGGACCCCATGGACTGTATGTAGCCTGACAGACTCCTCTGTCCACAAAATTGTCCAGGCAAGAATAATGGAGTGGGTTGCCATTTCCTACTCTGGGGGATCTTCCCGACTCAGGGATCGAAGCCATGTCTTCTGCAGCTCCTGCATTGGCAGGCAGATTCTTTATCCCTAGCACCACCTGGGAAGCCCGCTCTATTCTCTATTTTTCTCCCAGCCCTCCATTCCTCCCAACTAATCCTTCAGCATATCCTACCCCACCTCCAGCGACCAGAGCAATAAATCCAGGTCATAGAAAAGGTCAGGCTTAAAGCCACTTTTATACAGAGAGGAAATAGGTTGGATAAGGATCCTTAGTTCTCGAAAACCAGAGGTGGATTTTCAGGCCATGAACTTTTCCTTGTTTCCCACCTGTTTTAGGATTAGGAAAGAGATTGAGTTATGGTGGTCCTGGCACTTTCTTCTCTTGCATGTGCCTGTGGGTTTCTTTTCTTTTTCCCTGGGCATCTGTGGGGCAGGAAGGAACAGGTTTCCGCACTTGGGGCCAGCCACTCTCTTTCCTTTGGGTCTTTTTCATTGCAGAGAGCTTTGGGGAGGGAGAAGGAGGGCTTTGGTGCAGCACTTATTCAATCTGACTATCCACGTTCTAGGAAATCATATTAAACATAAGGTCAATGACTAACAAGAGCTTTCTGAACAGCTGCTCTGCTGACAATTTGGAGGATTGATTTCATCATTCAGTTATTTAAGCTAACTATACAAAAACACTTCAGTTCAATTGGCCTGCAAGTTCCACACCGTATCCTCGTTTTCTGGGAGATGGACAAAGAAACTGACTTATTCCATGGATCTTTGCTTGGAGTTTCACTCTGACACAGTTTTCCATCAATTTACCATTAAAAACATATACATGTTGGTCTTTCCCACCCCTGGTTTCTCTCACTAGTCTTCATTGCCTCAGTTTCACATCCAAGCATGTCATTTCCTACTAGAAACCAGCATGGCTCCCAGGTGCTTTCAGATGAATTCCAGGATCTCAGCCAGAGATTGTTTGTCTTACCAGGGAGGGCCTTGACTCATGCCCTCCCTCTTCAAGTCCAGTCCTATGAAACTTCACCCAACCCTGAAGTCACATGCTCTCTTACACTGGGGGACACTGGGGCCCCAACTCTTCTATTGGCCCACTCTCATTCTTCCTTCAGGAAGCACCCCCCCCTTTCCCCTCCTCCATAGAGCATTCCCTAACTCAACAAGAGGATCTGGTACCTCACCCTGCCTCCTCAGCATCCTGTGGGGATGGTGATCCCTGGTTTAGCATTACCTTGTTACCTGACCCACCCCACCACTGGGCTTTTCAAAATCAGGGGTGGTGATTTATTCACCTTGAGGTTCATACTCCCCAAATGATGCATTTAGGTTGTGCCTAATGAATATATGCTGAATAAATGAATTGAGCTGAATGAGATGGAAAGAAAACTTAGTGGCTTAACGTTCCCTCCAAATCTCAAGATGTTGTATGTCCTCCAGTGATTTTTCCCTGCCTCTCCACATCTTTTGTTTGTTTGTTTTTTAATCGTTCTTTAGCTTTCTTTTTTCTTTAACATCATACCTTTTCCAACTTTACTTGGGTATACCTGACAGCTACAAATTGTATATATTTAAGGTACATACTTGATATATGCATACATTGTGAAATAATCATCACAATGAAGCTAATTAACATATCTATCACCTCCTATCCCTGCCAATTTCTTTCTTTCTTTTTTTTTTTTTTTTGGTGGTGGTGAGCACACCTAAGATCTGCCCTATTAGCACATTTCAGATTTACACTGAAGTATTGTTAAGTACAGTATACTGCTGTGTGTTAGATCTTCAGAGTCTACTTGTCTTGCATAACTGCACTTGGTACCTTGACCAGCATCTTACCATTTACACACTCACTCATCGTCTCCATTCTCTTCTATGCTCTTGGAGGTTCAAAATTAGACTTTATCATGCAGGTCTCTTGGTCCTATGGCTTTGAATAGGGTTTGAGCAGTGGGAGGCACAGGCAGGAGATCAGAAGGGAAGAGAAAAGCTGGAGTATTTCTTCTCTGTGCTTCCTTCTTTTATCGCCTTTACTACAGGCTCGAGCCACTGCAGGCCACAGCTCCTGTGGGGTGGTGGCCTCGCTCACATGGTCATTCTCGTCACATTCCCATAACTGCTCCATTTTCTTGCCCCTCCAAAACATTTCTTTCCCTCTCTTGCCTCCTTCCCTCCCTTCTTCTGGCCCTTCCAGCTGTTGATAGCCCCAGATGCTTCACCATTCCCCGTGGTTCTCCCTACATCCTGCCCATATCTATAGTCACTCAATTCAACTCTTCAAATCACCCTTCTAAATGAGCCATCTGCCTTCTCCCTGGACTCCGGCTCACATGTCTCAAGGATCCTAAAATTGCTTTGGTTTGCCCTATCCATGCAATTTCTTTCCCATTAATATAATCCAACAAATTCAATTAACATTAATTAATCACATTAATTAACATAAGAACATGTCTGTTTTATGGCTGATCCTTATTAGAGAAGTTATCCTTACTCAAGGGCCCAGCTAAATTTTATGACTCAGTTTGACTCACCAGATCAGAGGACAATTTCTACCATGCTCAATTTAATTTCTGTCTTTTTGACATTTGGGCGAAGCCCCTCAACAAAGCACAAGTTGAGCTATTCAAGTACAACCTGGACATAGAGCATTCCATATTCCTTAATATCATTTCTTCAAATGAAGTCTGTGTTATAAGGGGCTGTAAAATGTAGGCTGCCTTAAGGGGGAATAATTGACTGACTACTTGCCAAACAAAGCCCATGCTTCCCGCTGTCATCAGAGTCCTTCTGAAGTCACTTTGGTGTGAAATGCTAGACTGGATGATGGGTTCTAGATTTTGTCCTTTTGTGTCTGGCTTCCCCCTCCCACCTTAATCCTGTAGGTTTTCTCCTGTCACAATCAGGAGAATATAGCTAAGAGGTTAGAGAAATGCATCTCTGTGGCCACTTGGTCAGCCCCTTAACCTGACCAATAATAAAACACTCTACTTGTTTTTTTTTTTCTGTCTGTGCCACTTTTACTGTCTAAACAAGCAGGGAATGTTCTTCGGACAAGTTTAAAATCAGAAATTCACTCAAAATTGCTTTCTCTCTAAAGTGCACTTGTGTCTAAGCGGCAACCTTTTAACTTTTCTGAATTATGCCTTTGCCGTTTTATTCTCAGCATATCCCAGAGCATTTAAGGTAGCTTAAAACCCATAGCAACAATCTACAATTTACTTCATTGTGTAGCTATGGGTGACAAAACCGATACCACTTTCATACATCATTTTTGAGTTGGGAATAATTTCATATTAACCTAAGGGTAACTATTTAACAAAAGTTAAATGCCAAAATTACTTTTGACTATTCCATCATTCAATTAAACACCACCAGGCTTCCTCAGCCCCCTCCACCACCCTCCCATTGCCCTTTTTTTAATGGAAGTGTAATAAGGGCACTAAAAAAGAGGTTACTAATGTTTGCATAATTTGGAAAAGTAGAAGACATAAAATCTATACTAATTTTAGCTCTGCATCATTAAACATGAAATATTGATTATTGCTCTTTGCCACAGAATTTATGAAGCTAGTAGCTAGGCTGCTGTGTCCACATAAAGTGAGTCTGATGCTCTGCCCTCGGACCTCAGTGGCTGTAAATGATGCTCCTTGGTGACAGCTGGGAGGCTGGCATTCTGATCCACAGCCTTAAGAGATACATTTCCCAGATTAGACCAGGAATGACCCAGCTGCACAGCCCAACTTCAGAAAATTAAATTGGAGGGAGTCCAAACCTCTGTTGAAATAACTGTGTGAATTACAATGCTTCTGTGGGTCTTGTTATAATGTAAATGTGCTTTACAATTTACTGCACTTCCCTCCTACCCCTGCTGTGAATATGAGCATTAATAGTCATCTCATATATTTAAAGGCAAAAAGGCATCAAAAATAAAAATGCAAGATTCATGTTTTCTCCCTTTGGAAAGCAGAGGCTAAACTCCTTTCTTTTTTTCTTTGGCTTTTTTTTTTTTTTTTTTGCAAAAAGCACATACATTTTGTTTATGTATTATGCATTAATGTTTTTTATGGCTGACAGACCTGTAAATTTTACACAGGGAAGTTACCTTGCAGCTGAATGTGAATTTCTTTGGGAGGAAAAAAATGGCTAATAGGACATCAACAGCTCATTTAAAAGATTCATTCAGGTAAGTTATGGGCACATGAGGTAGCAGACTTCGAAAGAGATTTGATTTGCCTGTTTCTAGCACTTTAAGAACATTCTGAATGTCCAATGAGATGTATCAGGGGCTGTGGTTTTATGGTGACAATCACTTAGTGAGGTGATCCTGGTTTCACTATGCAAGGTCTCAGTAGCATGATTATTCCTCACCTCATACACAGTGAAACCTACAGACTTAAGAACATACAATATGATGCTAGGCATCATTGTGATAGCTCATTCTTGAATCTTGTTTGACCAACCAGGCTCTCATCATAGGCATTCGGACATAAAAGCCTTCGACTGCCAATGCTGAGCATGCCAAACACCTGAGCTCATTTGAACAGATGCCAAAGAGAAACATCTTAAGTAAAAGTCCAGTTATAACTGTTTCAATCATTGGTCACCTTGGATCTGATATGATATCAGCTCCTAAGATTCTCCTGGAGTGATGGCTGGGAGGGTACACCTATAACCAGATCACCCAAGTCAACCCTGTGCCCTAATCTGAATAAGCACCCACAGCTCCATCCACTTTCACTATTCAGCGCCAGTGGATCCAGGATTGTCAGACAGGGTAGCCAGCCCAAAGCCATGTGGAAAAGCCTCCTCTAGGCTTAAATGTCCCCCGTGTCCTTTTCCTAAGATTGTGCATGCCGTTCTCAAGGACTTTTTCTAGTTTTTAGAATCACCGACATTCTAAAGTTACCTTTAAGGAATGAAGCCCCAGCTCGTTACAAAAAGTCTAACCACTTCGACTAAATCTAGGATACGAGGAATTAAAACACTATTAGTAGTAATCTTAAATTGGTGACTCTACTCAGCCAATCCGGGCTTCCTGGATGGCTCGAGTGGTAAAGAATCTTCTGCCTGCAATGCAGGAGACACAGGAGATGCAGGTTTGAATCCCCACTCGGGAAGATCCCCTGGAATAGGAAATGGAAACCCACTCTTGTATTCTTGCCTGGAAAATCTCATGGACAGAGGAGCCTGGAGGGCTACAGCCCATAGGGTTGCAAGAGTTGGACACAACTGACCTTGCACGTTCATGCTCACTCTACTCAAAGTTAATTCAGCTTAATTTCAGCAGGACAACCATGAAGACTCAACTGAGGCTGAAATACTAAGTTACAACCACTAGGGTGTAGATATTTTTGCATCTTACATATTTCTGCATTTTGCGGGAAAAAAAAAAATCTAGATACCATGATTCAAGCAGAAAATTCAAACACACATTAGCACACAAGTCAGCAAATAAACCCCTCTGAGAATGCAGACAGAACAGCAAAGGTAGATGAGTGAGTCCACACACACCAAGTCCAGATTTCTTGGGCCAAAGGACAAAAAGAAAGTGCAGGTAATCAGAACAACATGAGACTCCTGAAGCAAAGATTCTGGAATGCATTTCACTGTAGTGCAGCAAATGCTGTCCAGATTAGATTTTTGGCTTAGTCCAATCAGAAAATGAGTTTGGGTTTCGTAGGTACTCATCAAGTGATACTGTGGAAAAGCAGCCCCAGTGCCTGCTGGGAAGAGCTCTCTAATATGCCTGCAGCACCTCGGACCTGGTCACCCCTCCTCCCTGTTCTCTCCACTCCCAAGGTATTCAGGACCCTTTCTGACTCTCACCAGGAATGGGCTGCACTGGGTTGCCTAAAGGCATTTCTTTAAGTACATTTCTAATAATTTAACACTCCTGCTCATAAACCCTACTGCCAGCCTCAACAAAAATCATCTTCAGGATTAAAAATAACTGTTAATTTCCTAACCCCAGCATCGCTCCTTCGATCCCTTCTGAGATCCTTTCAAGTTCATTGCAAATGCCATTTTGTATATTTTAATATTTCCTTCCACAGCTAATTGCATGTCATTTCTTTGAACTACTGTTATTACTACTAACATTTATTGAATTTTACTAGGTGCCACGCATTTTGCATAAATTATCTTTTGAAAATTATGACTTCAGCCCCATAAAAATAGCAAAAGATGTGATTGTTATTCCCATTACCTGGATAAGAAAACAGACTCTGAGAGATTAAGTAACTCGACCAAGGTCTTAACAGGAGAAATGGTGTGTCAACCCAAGCAGTCTGACCCCAGAATCTTTCCTTTTCACTCTTTCCCCATGAATGACATGGACGGTGTGAGCAGCAGCAGTATCTCACCAGTGGTGCTTGTAAAGCAGAAGTCATACAGATCTGCAAAGTACTCAGACTTCTTACTTGAGCCAGGCATGTCATCTACCCACTGTGTGACCTTAGACAACTGACTCACACTTCTCATCTCACTTCAGTCATTTGTAAAATGATGACAACTTCTAGTACAAAGTGTTTTGTGAGGATCAACTAAAATGACATATTTTAAAGTGTTTTATGTACAATAAAGTGCTGGCCACTCATAAAGACATTCCTTAAGTGCCTGTGTTCCCAAGGACAGCGATGACATCTCTCTTGTCTTTCCTGAGGTGCCATCTCTCTCAGTCCTAGCTGTGAGTTCTTGGGCTGGGTGACCCCTCAGAGTCATCATCTTTAAAATGAGGACACTAATTGTACCAAATTCCAAGGATTGCTGTGAGGTGTGATGATTAAATATTCATGTAAGTCATTCAGCCTTGCACTAGGCACAGAATAGGTGCTCAGTATGTTTGTTATTTTCATGGTTTTTATTAGTATATTTCTGTAGCCCCTTCAGACATGGGTCTGTACCTCGACACCTTCTCCTGGCCCGCTCTAAACCCATTGCCCATTAGTCACCCTATTCTGCCAAATAGACTTCCTAATTGTGTCTAGATCACACCTTCTCTGTTTCCACTGGCCCTGGTTGAGGATTTATCACCTGCCAGACAGAGCAACCTAAATGTTAACCTCATCCTTGGGTCAGTCCCCTGTTTGAAACCCTTCTTGTCTCCCTTCACCTATAGGGAGAGCTTAAGCCACTGGGCCTGGAAGGACCTCATATGAGGTTCTGTGTGACCTGCCCCATCTGTTCCTCCAACTCCTTTCTCTGATCATCTCACCTCCCTATCCCACTAAATCCTCTTAGAACATCAACAAGTCATTAAAACCCAAATTTAAGATCAGGTGCTCAAAAACTTGAAATAAGTCAGTCCACACATGAGTTGAAATAAAACAATGATAAAGATATTTTTAAAAGCAGAAGCAAAAGAGCAATAATGCATTATAGTATATATTTTATCATTAAATATTACAACATCACCTCAATTATCTAGAGAGTGGGCTCTTGGAAAACTCAATACTACACTGGAACATGTCTCCTAGGTACTAGGTCCTCTGAATTCCAAGTACCCCTCACACAGTCCCTAAACCCACCCATATGACCTGTTGAGTCTTCATTTAGAGTTTTCTTTAGAAAACAATTCTTGTAAATAAACTATACTCTTATAAATTTTTTAAAAGAAAACAATTCTTCAGCAAATTTAATGTGTTTCCTAACTTGCAGCAAATAAAAGAATTCAAAAGAATGAGATTATCAGAAGTTGTGAGCTGAGATGTTCTCAGACTAAATGTGGGAGGAAGAAACAGAAAAACTAGAAAGTGGATCCTGATCTATATTTTCACTGAACACATAAAGGAAAATTCTTACTGCCTGGAATGCTGCCTTTTCTTGAAAACTTCCTGCAAGTTCTCCCCTTTTGAAGTAATTTTAATTTCCTGAAACCTTGTATGTGTTTACACTGGGTATAGCCCTTAACGTTGCTCATGTAATTTGTATTTTATTTTCCTTAATATAACCTAAATGTTTAAGAGTAAAATTTATTTTTTTTCATTAAATGTAAGTCTCTTTCAAGCTTGCAAACCCTACTGCTGAATCTGGCAAACTAGGGTGTGCCAGCAACAGGCCAGGGGAACTAGGAGCCCGAGATCAGGACACAATTTCCCAGGGTATCACTTTACCCCAAGGATAAAAAATGCATGGTTTTAAAATGAAGTCCAAGGCTCGCATCAATTTTAAAGTAAAAACAGAAGGCCTAAAATAAGGTTTAGGTTTCCTTATGGCAATTTCTTCTCATAACCCCTAACAATAATCTGTGCTCAGTTGCAACCTCATGGACTATAGCCCATCAGGCTCCTCTGTCCATGGGATTTTCCAGGCAAGAATACTGAAGTGGGTTATATACATGCTCACTATTTTATGCTTTCGATACTTCTGCCTGAGAATTTGATAAGCACTACCCCAGTCAGGAAGGAAAGTGACTATCATGCATTTTTAAAACTAAGATTGCTGAGCAGTGTGCAATAGTATGATTTCTATCAACACTGGATAAAATAAAGAAACATTTTGTACTTGTAAGGCTAACGCTGTTCTTTTCATTGCCATAGGACTGTATTTCTACTGAAAGGCTATTTCTAGAACTAGAAAGGCTATTTCTAGTTCTCTTATGGCACTGATTGGTTTCGGAGAGGGAAGTAGAATCCATGTATGTCTGCCCATATGAGATCAAATGAAGTAGACTTCACTGTACTTGTGGAAGGGAAAACTCACTCCTACACCTGATGGCCCATCAGACCCAGTGAATGCTAAGCTTTCTAAGCTTGGATTATGATCTCAAGGGTACATCAATATGATCAATTTAGTGCCCAGCATAATTCTGGGCACTCAGCAATAACTTGACTTCTAAGAGGAATATTTAATAAACAATCATTAAAAGAAGAAAGAGACACTTAGGGGTTAATGGAGGCCACAGCACAGAAAGCATGGAACTGAAAACAGACAGAAGAAGAACGTGAAGAAGAGGCTCCACAAGTCTGCAAGCTGTCCTTTCATCATTTTTTCGTGGTTTCACTCATGATTTAATGAAAATATAATCCTACATGTTCAGCACTGTGCTAGGCACGAGGCAACAATGGGGCCCAGGGAAAAGACAAGAAGACACAGCCGTCCAGCTGCCCCTTGAAAGGTCCAAAATAACCAGAGGAGGAAGGGTGAGTTTTAAGTAGCCAAGGAGTTGTCTTAAGATTGTTTTTACTCAAAAATTGGTTTAAATGTTTTGACATTCAGAACGGAATGCAGATCAGTCAAATAAGCCTGACTCTTGCGTGTGGGACAATAGAGCCTGAATAATGACATCCTGAGAGGGCCAAGAAAAGGCGGTGAGTGGGTCCGTGTGCTCACGATGGAGCACCTGCTCCTACCAGCTGACCAGAACGCTGTGCATGCGTGCAGCGTGCAAAGGGTGATGGAAATGGCACCAAAGTTCTAGGGCACATATCAGGGGCTCATTCCATAAGAATGACATGTACTGAGGGAGACAGAGACGAGGCAGGCAGGCAGACAAGAGAACAAAAGACAGTGCGTCTGAATCTGCTTTGTCATACGATCAGCCATGACATCATCACAACTAAGAATGCCTAGTTAATCCTTGCGTATTATAACCTATTAATAACTGAGTGTCACATACATCTAGTAACACCAAAGGCAGATCATACTGAATAATAATGCTTCCTTCTATAGATTATCCATTCTAAACTAAGTGTTAATTTTCTTGAACAGAGAAACCCATGCAGAAGGGCAAATAAACAGGGCATCACTTTTCAAAAACCAAAGAAATTCCCAATGAGATGACTTTATTCTGCTTATACATGAAAATTCCTCATTACATTTCATGATCTTAGTGATTGCCCAAACTGCTTCATAACAAGTAGCAGAACAACTTGATAAAAAGTAATTTATCCTGAACTGAGGTATGTTGGAATTGATGTTTCCTTCAACAGCTATAGCAGAATGTTCAGAAAGAACACCAACATCCCGAAGAGGATATTAAACTTCAGTTGAGCTCTCTTTTATTAAAATTACTATTACATCTTTTAGACATGCGATCTCTATGTGCTCAAGATATAGTGACATTGTCATCTAAAAACCAAGAGAAAATACACGGGGGCAAAAATGAGTGGTTATCTAAAGGTGGAAGATGAAGAAGAAAAGAGAAGAGAGAATAAGAAATTATTGGAACAAAAACAATAGAAACAGATAAATAATAAGAAAATAAAAATAAATTATTGGAACACAATATGGAATGGCAACTGGATTACTAAACCCATGAGTGATGTGAACTTCTCTGAGCAGCTCACTGAAGCTCCCATCCCCAGCCTGGTGACTGGACTGCTCATCTCGCTTCGCTCTCTTCATGTTAAATTGCTTTACTGACTATCACTTAGCCCTCCCTATTCAATATGAAATAGTCACTCTCAATATCTGTAAAATCTTCAAATTGAGGACTTCATCCTGAATTCTCCAATGATTTCATGCACACCTGCTCTGTAACTTCCATGTCCCCACCAATAACAGAAAGCTCTTCTGAAAACGCAATCCTTCTCTGACAAAAAATTTACACCATAGTCTTCAGGTAAATGTTTCTCCTTTGCTATATGAAAATCTAGCAGAATCTTCTCTGAAGAATGCTCTTAGCCGCAACCTTCAAGAAAAACTTGATGCACACAATACGCTCCATCCATCTAGCATCTGTTAAGAGTCCACTCTGGACCTGGTCATTCTCTGCCATCAAGCAGCTTTGAAGAGCTAAGGCAGGGAGACAGCCTTAGATGAAAGAATCCACAATGTCACATTTAAAGGCCCGGTATTTACCCAGATGCAAGGTGAGTGGGGCAAATGCATTCTGGGACATCCGCTTTAAGGAAAATAGTCATGCTATTCCACCCCCATCCTGATCCTACAAAAAAATAATAAAGATTCTCACTCTGTTAGAAGGTCTTGAAAATATCAGTGTAAGTGGTTATAAGCTTTAATAGGCTTTGGAATCCAATTAGCTGCAATTTTGTGGTGGCTTAATAATTTATGATAATTGCAAATTCATTAAGTTACAACTCACCACAGCCAAAACTATGGATTTCCTGATATCTCTAAAAACATGCATTCTCAAGGTGAAGCATGGTATTGTCTACGTTCATTGCTACCAAAATAATCTAATTTTAACCATTCAGAATGCATCCTATTACTGAAACCTGGATCATTTGGAGGTTTTCCCTGTTAACGCAAAGACATAAAACTGTTACACCAGCACATTAAGCCTTCCGATGTCAGCAGCTGTCGAGTATTAGCTGCATGCAATCTACTGTGTGTGCGTTAATGGTCCCCCTTCACCTCTGCTCCACAAACAAAAGCACACCCCGAGAATGTACACAGGCATGAACATGCACACCACAGACACAACACTTGCACAAAAAAGGTAGAGTTGGTGAGTTATTACTATGTATATCCTGTCACTATCTCCTAAGAAAGAGAACTTCACCAAACATGTCAGAAGCCCCTTCACGTGCCCATTCTGATTGCAACTCTCTCCTCACTCCCTCCAGAACCACTCTCCCCACAACTTACACAGGAGCCGCTTCCTCTCATTTTGCGACAGTTTTCTCATCCAGTTGGACAGACTTAACCACTACTGTCTAAGCTTGCCTATTTTTTTCAAACTTTTTGAGAAATAATGATAGATTCTCAGGGAATTACAAAAAATGTACAATGTGGTTTCACGCACCCTTCACGCTCCCTGCCCCCCACCAATATTAGCATCTCGAATAACTATTGTGCACTAGGAGCACTGTGAAAATGACATTGATACAATTCACAGGACTTATTCAAATTTAATCAATTTCATATTCACTCATTTATGTGTGTATGTGTTTACAGCACTATGCAGGATTTATCACCCACGTAGCTTTGGGCAATGACCTCCACAGTCAGGATGCCTAACTGTTAGTCACCACAAGGCTCCCTCTTGTGCCCCTTTTTAGCCACAGACACCTATTCTTCTCCCCAATCCTGCTTCTGCCAACTAGTAACCTGTTTTCCATTTCCATAATTTCTTCCCAGAATATTCCTGAATGCATCCATAAGTCACGGAGCTTTCTGAGAGTATTTATCACATAACATAGTATCCTCAAGGTCTACACATGTTGCGGTGTGTATTAACAGTATTGTTCCATTTTACTGTTGAGTACTATGCTTGGTCGCTCAGTCGTGTCCAGCTCTTTGCAACCCCATAGACTGTAGCCCGCCAGGCTCCTCCATGGCATTCTCCAGGCAAGAATACTGGAGTGGGTGGTCACGTCCTCCTGCCGGGGATCTTCCCAAGCCAGCGATCAAACCCAGGTCTCCACAATGCAGGCAGGTTCTTTACTGCCCTGTTCTGTTTTATTGTTGAGCAGTATCCCACACTATGGACATATTGCAGTTTGTTTAACCAGTCATCCATTGAAGAACATGTAGATTGTTTCCAATTTCTGACTATCAAGAATAAAGCTGCTATGCACATTCATATATAGATGTCTGTATAAACATAACTTTTTACTTCTCTAGGATAAATGCCAAAGAATGCAATTTCTGGGTCATATGATTGGTGCATTTTTAATTTTAGAAGAAACTGTTGGAACTATCGTCCAGAGTGACTGTGCTATTTTACATTCCCACCAGAGGTACAGGACTTAGCCTATTTCTCTGCATCCTTGCCAATACTTTGTTTTTCCCATTAAATTTTTTTTGATATGTACTTGAATTTTTTTTAATTTACAGATTCTCCCTTTATCTCTTTCTTTTCCTGAAAATATGTTTGTTGAAAAACTCAGGCAAGTTGAATTACAGAGTTTCCTAGTCTGGATTTTAATTATTTATGTGTTGATGATGAATACATGCATGCAGTTGGATCCAGAGGCATCATCAGATTTTAGTTTGGTCCTCTAGGCGTAGAGTTAGGTGGTTGTGTCTCCTCTCATCAGGAGGTTCATCCTGGTCTGATGTGTCTCTGATGAGAGTAACCACTGAGGCTCAGTTGCTCAGTCCTGTCTGACTCTTTGTGACCTCAGGGACTGTAGCCCACCAGGCTCCTCTGTCCATGGGATTCTCCAGGCGAGAATACTGACATGGGTTGTCATTTCCTTCTCCCCACACAGGGACTGAACCCACATCTCCTGCATCTCTAGCATTGGCAGGTGGATTCTTTATCTCTGAGCCTCTGGTAACCAGACCCTAGTGTCTGCTTAGTCTACATCCATTAATTTTGGGGAGTGAGTTGCAAAATGATTGTGTGTTAATTAGATGATTTTATTGTATTTAATATATAAAATAATTTTATAAAGAAACTTTCCCTTATTTACTATTTGCTTACCCACTAGTAAATTGATATAGGAGAGGCAGGGTACATTTTGATTATTTTCTTTTAACAGTTTTCAAGATGAAGTGGTTCTCTGTCATCCTGCAAAGGTGGCCAATTATTTTTCTAACCTCACTAGGAATTTATCAACTTAAATTTGTTTTTTCCTTATTATTAAATACTACATATTTTAATTTTTGTTGTGTTTCTTA
The DNA here is from genome assembly GCF_019320065.1 of Cervus canadensis. Taxonomy (NCBI): domain Eukaryota; kingdom Metazoa; phylum Chordata; class Mammalia; order Artiodactyla; family Cervidae; genus Cervus; species Cervus canadensis. The sequence continues at coordinate 82,084,906 of NC_057392.1, forward strand.
TTATTAAAACTCAAATTGTTCCATTTTGGAGCATTGAGAACCCCCTTCAAACTGGCTCCTGAGTCCTTTGATATAGCCTTGTAATCTCTGATAGCTTCCTGGCTGTTTGCTCTGACAAAATAATCCAGACTTATACATTTCCTGCCTGCCACAAACCAGGAATCAGCCATTTCTTCAAGAAGCTCTGGTTTCTTTTAGTGGGAAATGGTATTTTAATATCATCATCTGGGCAGTAGGAATGCTCATTATCACTGCACTGGTCATTATTTCAAGGACTTTTCAGTAGACTGAGATAGGATATATAATAAAATACCTCACGGGCTCCTACTGAGATTTCCAATTCAATTTCAGGACTGCAGAGTTTTAACTTAACCTCTTTCATAAATATCTCTATTTCCATCTCTCACACTGAAGTCCTAGTCTCAAGGACATAGGAGGTAATAGAATTAGAATCCTGCATAATTACTCACTCCATAATAACATCATACACAGAAGAACTTATACATGTAATATTACTAATACCACTACCACTCACTACAATTACCAAAAATAATTAGATTTTTACGTATGTCATCCTCACTTTGATCCCTCATTTCTTTAAATAGCTTTATTATATCTACATTGTTGCCTGTGGCCGTTGTATACTATATTCTCTCTTTTTTGATCCTGATCTTAATCTTAATTATTCAGTGAGTTTATGTTTAATAAAGACCACCATTCCATCAGCTTGCATCTCTCTAATCAGTTTGGTTCTCTGAAGTTTTTTCTCTAGTAAATTCCTCTTAGAAACAAAATTCCGTAAGTTCTTGTCTGTAAGAGTTTGTACTGAAGAAGTTTAGCTCATGCCACACCAAAATATGCTGCTTGTTACATTATTTTGAGCTGAAGGAAGTTGAAAAATAGCAAAAGTAGGGACAGGCTTTCTCTGAACTCCTCTTATCTGCTTAAAGACAGATCCTCCAAAAGGAACCTGATTGTCACAAATCCATTCCCTGAGAGGTCTATCAACCATTACAGTAGAGCAGATGGCAACGCCCACACCACAGGCAACTTGATCACAAAGGACCACCTCTCCCAGCCAGTTTTCTAAGGGTCCATTCATCCTCCCTAAAAATCAATCCCCACCCCCCTCCCCTATTATGATGCTATAGAAACTCTCAAAGCTCACTGCTTTTAGAGTATTTACTTTCTCTTGTGATACCCCTGTGTATGTCATATTTGTGAGGCTGCCAGGGCTAACTACATGACAGGCAGCCTAGATTAGGAGTAGGCCTGGTTTTCCAGGGTAACATGATTATCAAGCCACCTGGAGCCAGCCAATCAACATGCGCCTAGTAAGAAAAAGGGAACCTATCAGGGGAAAGCTGAAAAGCCCAGGAACGCCCAAGTTTGAAAAAAAATCCCGCGAAGGTTTCGGCCAATAAGATTGCTTTGCAAACATGTAACCAATCCACTTAAGCCAGCTACCAACTGCTCATGCACACCCTATAAATTTGGGTAACAGCTTGGGCTCAGCGCTTTCTGACCCTGCACCACTGCGTTGGATGCGGCAGAAGCCCTGGCTCCAGTCAGTAATAAACTTCCCTTTCTGCGAATTGCATTGTCTTGGAAGCCTTCTCTCTTCCCGCTCGGGGATTCGGACATCGAGCAAAACAATATTAAAATTAATAAATGTTGTTTATAGTAAAGGTCACTTTTTTCCTGTTAATCTACCTGTTATCAGTTTATTTCAAGCCCAGCTAACTAACTTGGAGGGTAGAGGAAAGGCTTTTTCATCCCCTACAGAGCCTTTTACATTTGGAAGGTTTCTTTCAAATACATAAACTCTTTGGCATACTTTTTTTTTTTTACTTGAATCTCTTAAATATGTTACTCCATTTTCTTTGGACCTAGTGAAAAATCTAAAGGTAATCTAACTTTTTTCCATTGTAAATCACATGTTCTTCCTGCCTAGATATTCAATGGCTATTTTTCTCTTTCTTTTTAGTTGAAAAAGTTCACTAGAATATATCTTGGTATTTAACATTATGGATTGATAGGTTTGAGTACACAGGATTCTCTTTCAATATATAGTTACAAAAAATTATTTTAGCAAAATTTCCTGATGAATTATAATTCTGTTATTTGGTTTCCTTGATTTTATTTTCTTCTTTAGGGATTGAGTATGTTAGACCTTTCTTGCAAGTCCTAAGTATTTGTCATATTCTCTTAAATCTTTTATTTCCTCTTCCATTTCTTTTGGATTTTAAGCATTTTTCTCTTTTTCACTTTTTTCTTTCTCTTATGGGACTGAGTACTTATTCACTCATGTGTCTTCTAGTTTCATGTTCAATTCTAAAATTGTTTCTTGGGCTCTGTCATCTCCCTGGCAGAGAGACTGGATCTAGGATAAGCCCACCAGATTGGGAAGAATGAATAGAGTAGAAACTTCTCTTAGTAGCGACTGTGGTCTGGCTTAAGGGACTGAGACAGCAGGGTTTTATGTCATTTGGAAGAATCTGGACCAAATAGAAAGCTGACACGCATTTTATATTCATATCTCCATGAAGTCTGTGAGAAGAAGAAAGTCTGTGCCTTGTAAAGCCCCAGTGTGTGTCTCTACTTAGGAAAACTTGTTGCAGTTTATAATCACTTCACTTTCTGTAGGAAAACTCTCAGACACAATCACCTTCAGGCTTTTTTCTTCAGAATTCTAGGGCTGAGGTACAATTTTAAGAACAACTTTTCAGAAAAGCATTACGTAATTTTTGAAGGTCTCTTGTTAAGCATCTGTGGTACTGGGGAAGGTGCCTGGAAGTTAACGGAGCATCTATTCTGTATCAGGAACCTTACATTTATGACACAACCAAATTCTCCCCCACAAGCCTATGACACTATTTCAATCATCATCATTTTAAAGAGGAAGATGCTAACACTCTGAAAGGTTAAGTACTTGTCTAAGATTACACAGAAGGGTGGGCATTTGAATTCAGACATGTTCTAACTTCAAGACTATAAATAATGTCACATTCTGTTTGAAATTTGAAAGGTACAAAAACAAAACCCAGGTGTTGTTGTTTCTGACTTCCTAATTTACCTGCTCTCTGCTGTATTATTCTAAATAACCTTTCAAATGTTGGCAACCTGACTGTTATCCTCTCCATAACAGATTTTTCCTTTATATCATTAGGTCTTTCAAATTCTGAAAGAAATTGAAGGGTAGCACAATATGCTATCCTAAATATGCCTCTTTGACATTTTAATTATTGAGCTGAGAGCAGCTGAGATGAAGCAGATATAAGAAAAGCTCTCTGACCTTTCCTACTCGCCTTAAAGCAAGACATAAATTTATAAAGGTACCTCCCCTCCCCTCTTCACCAGGAAGGACAGGCATTAATCTCCAGAGACAATTCTGGACCTTTATCAGTGCAGAGACCACCAGAAGAATCTACATAATACATCTTGCTGAAACTAGCACTTATCTACCATGAGTCCCACCATACATTTACTACTTTCACAGTTTGCTGCCCTAGAAACTCAAAGTTCCTTTCCTCTGTCTTGTCTTCTCTAAAAAATGTATTGTTCTTTTGTTAAGACGCTATGAAACCCAAGTTCTAAGCACTCCTTTGAGTTATTCATTGCTGAGTGCTCCCACATGTGTATGCAATGCACATGTTAATCAACTTCTGTTTGATATTCTCTCGTTAGTTACTCTGTCTTCTGTCAATGTAATAAAGGCGCCCAAGTCTGAGAATCTAAAAGAAGCAGAGGAAAAGGATTTTTTCCCCTCCCCTACAAACCAAACATGTAAATGACAACTGCTAAGGAAGAAGTCTAGTACAGTAATGGAAGCTTCAGTTTGGGACACAGAAGAACTTGGGCAAGTCACCTAAACGGTCAGCTTTATCTTCCAATATTGAAGATGACAATCACCACCACCATAGTCAGCAGCCAGGACCTGCAGCCCCAGATCTTAGTGTTCTAAACCCACAGAGCTGCAGTTTTTGCCCATGTTCCATACTCATCACAGACCCACTGTTGAGCTGCTGTGTCTTTGTTGTGCTGAGGTTGGGACCCAGGCCGATGCAGCAGCCACGCTTTGATACCACCTGAAGTGTTTCCAGTTCAGATGTTTCATGACTAGAAAGAAGAGAGTGTATTTGTTTTCTGGGACTCCCAAAGCAAAATACTGTAGACTGGGTGGTTCAACCAAAGCAAAAATTTATTTTCTCACCATTCTGGAGGCTGGAAGTTCAAGATTAAGGTCCCAACAGGGTTGATTTCTCCTGAGACATCTCCTCTTGCTATATCCTCACATGTACTTTTCTCTATGTATATACTTACCTAGTGTTTCTTTCTCCTTTTATAAGGACACTAGTCCTGTTGGTGATGGACAGGGAGGCCTGGCATGCTGCGATTCATGGGGTCACAAAGAGTCAGACAGGACTGAGCGACTGAACTGAACTGAACTGAGTCCTATTGGATTAGGGCCTCCACCCTAATGACCTCATTTAACCTCAGTTATGTCATTAAAGGGATTCCCAGGTGGTGCTAGTGGTAAAGAACCTGACTACCAATGCAGGAGACATAAGAGTTTTGGTTTCAATCCCTGGTCAGGAACATCCCCTAAGGAAGGGAATATTATCCCCAAATACGCCACTTTGACATTTTAATTATTGAGCTAAAAGCAGCTGAAATGAAACAGATACAAGAAAAATTCTCTGATTCTCCAGTATTCTTGCCTGGAGAATCCCATGGACAGAGAAGCCTGGAGGGCTACAGTCCATAGGGTTACAAAGAGTCAGACATGATTGAAGTGATTTAGCATGCCCACATACCTCTTTAAAGGCCCTATCTCCAAACACAGTCACTTGGGGCCTTAGGACATCAGTACAGGAATTTTTTCAGGGGAGGAGGGTTGCAAAACTCAGACCAAAACAGAGACCATAGGGAACTATGCATTGACTTCAATCCCGTAATCTTCTCCCATTTTTAATCTGCTACAGAGGTTGCCTCTCAAAGTCTAATGTGAGAGTGAAAAAGGAAATATCGGGGAGCACATGTCATGGGACATACAAAGAATGAAAACAGACCTGCTGTAGACTCACTGCTTGTCCATTAGGATTTATTCATGCCTCAACAGAGAAAATTTTCAAAAAACATAAAGGGCAAAGAGAAAGCAGTCAAATTGCTCCAGAGATACTCCTGAGTGCAGAGGAAAGCATACCATTTAACTAGGCTTCCACTTTCACTCATCTAGGGCCTCATCCTGTGGGACCAACAACAGGAGAATATTGCAGACTTGGATGTGAACTGGAAGTTATAAAGAAGTTGTTTTAGCTTAGACCAAAAGTCACTTCTCACATATAGAAGTATGAGCAAGCCTATGTGTATATCCTGATGAGATCAGCCATTCCATTATGTCAAGGATACAAGCCAGTACAGTTAGGAAAAAAAAAAAATTAAAGTCTCTAGCAAAGGAGAGACCCTTAATGCTTTATTGGTAAAACCTTGTGATCCTTTTGAAAGATCTGGAGTTCGCTCTTTTTCTTTCTCAAATAACCTTTTTGAAGTTTGCTCATTGATGACTACAAAATTTACCTTTACCTCCTCTGCTAAGCACCAGATAGTCTTGTCTCTCTTATACATCTAGAGGTGGTCCTCTTTTTTAACTACAGGTCAGAGGAGGTGGGGTCCTAGTGTAGTCTCATGTATAGAAGGCCAGTAACTTTGATATGTACTGAACTGAGATAGGATAGTCCTAAGCTTCTAACTGAGGAAGACTTCCCTCCATCCTTCCTGCAACACAATTCTTTTTAAAAGTAGTTTCTTTTTACAGTGTAAGTTTAAATAAAAAAAAAATCTGAGTCTTTGGATTTATTTTCTACAATGCCCTCAACCAGTTTTTCTTTGGCTACACACACTTTTCTTAGAGATTGTTAATAGAAAGAATAAAGGTCCCCATCCTGAACGACGTTCCTGGAATCTGTGTTCCCTTACGTAGCAAAAGGGACAGTACAGATGTGATTAAGAGTCTTGATATGGGGGGATTATTGCAGATTATCCAGGTATGTGCTCAGTTACTCAGTAGTGTCTGACTGTTTGTGACCCATGGACTGTAGCCTGCCAGGCTCCTCTGTCCATGGAATTTTCCAGGCAAGAATACTGGAGTGCATTGCCATTTCTTCCTCTCGGGGACCTTCCCAACCCAGGGATCAAACCTGAGTCTCCTACATCTCCTGCATTAGCAGGTGGATTCTTTACCACTGAACCACCTGGGAAGACCAACTATCCAGATGGGCTAATGTAGTCACATGCATCCTTATAGGAGGGAAATAGAGTCAGAGTGAGAACAGAGATTTGATGATGCTCTGCTGCTGGCACTGAAGATTGAGGAAGGGGCCAGGAGCCAAGGAACGCAGGCAGTCTCTAGAAGGAGGGGGCGTCCTCTCCTTGAGAGTCTCCAGAAGGAATGCAGGCTTCTATACACTTGCTTTTAGCTCAGTAGAGCCCACTTGTTTCAGACTTCTGACTGTCAGGTCGGCAAGATAATAAATGTGTGTTGTTTAAGCCACTAAGTTTATAAGTATTCATTACAACAGCAATGGAAAACTAATAAAAAGTTTCAATCCATACAACTCTGAAATAGACTTTGAAATAGAAAATTATGCCTACTTTTTTTGTTTGCCCCACTGACAACATAAACAGTTCTGAGACTTGTGAACTCTCAAATCCTTTTCCCCATGCTAGGTCACCTAGGGATTTTCAAGTGGTCCAGTGAAGCCACGGGTATATTCTGACACTACTTCCTGTCCTTTCTTCTTATACAAAAGACAAAGACAAGCTTATTCAAAAGCTTATGACATGCCTGTAAATCCATGGCTGATTCATGTCAATGTATGACAAAAACCACTACAATATTGTAAAGTAATTAGCCTCCAACTAATAAAAATAAATGAAAAAAAAAAAGCTTATGACACAGTATTGCATATTTACATTTCTGACCACTCCTGAGCCATCCCAAACATGTCATTGACTGACTTATCATAATCTTGCATCTTGTGTATTTAAACTTCTGACAATACGTTATCTTCCTCTCCATCTCACCTCCCCACTCTCTTTCTCACACACACAAACACACACACACATACACACAATTTCTCTTTGGGAAATGTGATTATTACTATCTCAATAATTAGCATACTCACTCAGAGCACACCTAAGTGAAAGCCACAGTCATGGTGCCTCTCAGCATCTGTAACTCTGTACTAATTCAACTATACTTGCTTATTCAGCTATTCATTAAGAACTCAGAATCCAGAACCAGATTACCTGAGTTCAAATCCCAGTAACTCTTCTTGCTAGCTATGTGAACTGAAATATTCAAGTTAATTAACCTTTTTGCTTCAACATGTTTAAAATGGGAATAATAGCAATAACTACCATATAGGGTTGTTTTTAATTTAAGACTCACATGTATTGAGTATATAAAGTACTTGGAACAGTGATTGCCACCAATGCTGCACTAGGACAGAGAACACAGCCCTCGTCATCAGAGTTTTCTAGCAGGAGATTCAAGTAAGAAAAGAGGCCAGTGTGACTGAGGGTTCATGCTTCAACACACAGCCTCTGGAAGTGCCTAGGGGGATGCAGAACCTAGGGTGAAGGGGCAGTTAAGAAAGGCTACTTGAGGAAGGAAATCCCTCCGCTAGGGTCTGAAAAGCAAAAGGAGTTGGACAAGTAAATGGAGGAATTAAGGGAAGAGGCTGTGATTTGGGACAGGCAGACAAAAGAGAAGACAAGAGGGCAGTGGGAATTAAGCATTCCTGCAGCAAGGACAGAGTGTGTCCAGAAAGGACAGTATCTTGGGTTAAAAGTTACTCTCTTCAATTCACTGGAGCCCAGAAAGTTGAATCCTGCTTTTAGTACAATATGCAAACTCAAGATCATTGTTCCTAAGTAACAGAGATTGAGAGAGAATTCATGCTCCGGATTCCTACATGACAGAAATTATACATCTCACAAACTTTTAAGCCACCATGATGCAGTTCAGCCAAGCATGTCATAAATGCTCAGCAAACACAAAAGATATTTTATTTTTCTAAAGAAAAGTGTCCTGAAGGACCGCCTTGAAATCTAGATGACAACTCAATCATCCAACAATAAAGCAAACACAATTTAGTGTTATTTATAACAGTTCTACTGAGCAAAATTTCTAAAGGTTTTCAACCCTGGTTGGACGTTAGAATTACCTAGAGAAGGTGACTCAGGGGTAAATAGTCTGCCTGCCAATACAAGAGACACATGTTTGATCCATGATGCGGGAAGATCCCACAGGCCTGGGACAACTAAGCCCGCAGGTCACAGCTATCGAGTCTATGCTCTAGAGTCAGTGAGCCTCGACTACTGAAGTTGGTGTAGGGAGCCTGTGCTCCAAAATAAGGGAAGCCACTGCAATGGAAAGCCTGCACACGGCAACTAGGCAACTAAGAGTAACCCTCTGTCACCACAACTAGAGAAGAAGACACAGCGATGAAGACCCAGCACAGCCAAAAATAAATAAATAAAATTATATGTATATATATATGTGTGTGTGTGTGTGTGTGTGTAAATAATTGCCTAGGGAGTTTTTGAAAATTACCCATTCCCAAGCCTCATCTCAAACCAATTAAAACTGAGTATCTATGGATGGAAACAGTTCATTGATATGTTTTCAAACCTTCCTAGGTGATGGTTAAATGCAGTCAGGGATGAAAATTACAGGCTTAGCACTCTCTGTAAGACTCTAGACTTTTGAAATATTCCAAACTTTTCTAGTAAGTGATCTATTCCAATTTTGATAACTATTTCAACCCAAATTTGTTAGGCAGAAAAGGGAGAGATAATCGAGTTCTTAAACTGGTAAAATGGCAACTATTAATTCAATGATTAAATTGATATTGCTATTTGGATTGTCTATTTACCTTCACATATACTCACAGTCAAGTTATTGACTGCTATTTTTTCCAAGTCACTTTATTTTGGTTTTAAAGATAACTTTAGGGGCTGTTTGGATAACACCCCTCTGACATTTTATTGTATTGCCTAAATGAACGCACCATTGATGGGAAATGGACTGTGTGCATGTAGGCACTCATTTATTTTGAGGAAAAAAAAATCATGTATGTCAGTCAAGAAACAAGTCATGGACTGCAGAAAAAATGTCCTGCTGACCAGAAAATTAGGCAATGGGCAGGAAACAAAGGGCACTATAATGGAAATCTTTCAAGCTTGAATTAGGTTACTGACTAATGAGGATCCTGCAGGGAACAGTGATAAGGGGGCTGGATGTTTATTAAAGAACTATTCATGCAAATTACCTGACTGATGGTGTTGCTGGCAAGGCCCCTAAAATCCCTCTGATAAGGCAGGACCTAAAGGGCAGCAGCCATTAAGCAATTCAGATGCAGAGGCATCTGAAAAGAAAGTAATTAGGAAATTTCTTTACATGTATTAAAGGAGGAGAACTAGCATTATTTATTAATAGGAAGATACTTTGGCAAAAATGCCTTAAATTACACCTGGTTGACAACTGAAAAAGAGGGATCTTTTATTTGATGTTCACTCCGTCTATGGGGTCACACAGAGTCGGATACGACTGAAGTGATTTGGCTGCAGCAGCATAACAATGTGGGGCATTGCTGTCAGAGGGCACCTGTGTGGCAAAAGTGCCCATGAATGCCTGAACTTACGGAGCAAGCAGGGGCTTCCCCGGTGGTGCTAGTGGTAAAGAACCTGCCTGCCAATGCAGGAGACATAAGAGATGCAGGTTTGATCCCTGGGTCAGGAAGATCCCCTAGAGGAGGTCATGGCAACCCACTCCAGTATTCTTTCCTCATACATGCATGCACATGGAGAGAGAGAGTGAGGTGGAGGACAGAAGCTTCCCAGTTCCTTTTCTGAGTCATATATATGACATATATGTGTGTATTTTTTTCTCTCTCTCTCAAAATCTCTCCCTCTTTAATGGAAGGGGGAAAATCCTTCAGAATCTATATGAAACACATTTATTCATTCCATCTGTAGTTAGTGAGTTATTTCTAAGAAATGTAAGATGTTCTAGAACCTGGATGTGTGACTTGAACTCAACCCCTATTCCTGAGAGAAACCTGAAACACGAGACAAATAATTATAGCTAACTGTAGGGGGAAATTGGGCTTCAGTGGAGAACTACACATTATCTAATCCAGCACACCCTCTAGTTTATCTGGTCTAACTGTTCATTGCCTTTGAGGTACTTCACAACTCTGTAAATTGTAGATAACTGACAACAATGCAAAATAACTCCCACCTGCAAACTCTGTTCTGTCCAGGAGAGGTTTAGTTGACCTCTCTTCACTATAGTAAGCCAAGTTTACCTCCATTTCATTTGCATATTCATTTTTCAATATTCCTGTGCTATAATGGATGTTTTTCAGCTTTGCTTGTTTTCTAATTAATGAATTAAATAAAATCACTAACATGTTCATTTGGAGATTGGAATGAGGGCTATTTTAACTTCTTGTGAAATTATTTTTTAACAGCCAACTTCCCTTCAGTGTGACAGGCTGAAAAGTGATAGCAATACCCCCTCTGACTCCAAACACATGGATTTGCTGGACAAACTTTAAAAAAAAAATTGTAGGTTCATAGCCAAGCTAAACAGTAAGAAAGGAAAAGCTCCGGCTACCAGAAACAAAGAAGGAAACAATAGACAAAGCTACAAGCCAGAGTTGAAATTGTGGTGCTCCCAGAGAACCTGGGTTAGTGCCTGCCTCGCAGCTGGGTTTTTATGTTTGTGAATGCACAGGCCCTGGCGATAAGGTGAAAAGGGTCTCATCTATGGGCTGGGAGCCAGAAAGGTTTGGTGTATGTGAATGAGTAAGGGGAGATCATTGCCAGCAGCCTGCCCTTGGCCACATGGTGAAATTGAGACATCACTGACAGATGAGGACCTAAAGCCTGTGCTATATAAGTGAGAGGCTTGAATTTGAAACACCCATTTGATTAGAAACATCAAGCCAAGAAACTAAGCTTAAGAATCATGCAGAACCAGTGAATCCTGTGAAGATCCTAATAGGAAGATCTTGAAATAGTTCAAGCAAAATATGTTGAGGAGTGAACTAAGTCAATGGCAGTGAGGATCCAGGGGATGTGGGATGCAGATAAGATAACTCCAGGAGGCCAAACAGCTAGCACCAGCCTCAGATCAAATCAAGGAAAGAGAGAGAGTTGACTACAATAATTCCCAAGTTTTTGTTACTCCATTAACAAGTGTCATTAATAATGAACAAAGAGAGAGTAAAATGATGGACTCAGGTGGGGATAGAGGTGATCATAAGTCCAGTGCTGTGTTCTGGTCATGCTGAGTTTAAGGTCTAGATAGATATGCCCAGAAGGCAGGTTAGCAACTCAAGAAATAGTCAAGGATAAAGACAGACATTTAGGAATCAGCAGGTAGTAGTAGGAAAGAAAAACAAAAGCTATGACAAACCAAGACAGCATATTAAAAAGCAATGACATCACTTTGCCGACAAAGGTCCATATAGTCAAAGCTATGGTTTTTCCTGTAGTCATGTATGAATGTGAGAGTTGGACCATAAAGGAGGCTGAGTGACAAAGAATTGATACTTTTGAACTGTGGTGTTAGAAAAGACTCTTGAGAGTCTCTTGGACTGCAAGGAGATCAAACCACTCAATTCTAAAGGGAATCGATCCTGAATATTCATTGAAAGAACTGATGCTGAAGCTCCAATACTTTGGTCCCCTGATTCGAAGAACCAACCCACTGGCAAAGACCCCCATTCTGGGAAGGACTGTGGGCAGGAGGATGAGATGGTTAAATGGCATCACCCACTCAGTGAACATGAGTTTGAGCAAACTCCAGGAGATAGTGAAGGACAGGGGAGCCTGGTGTGCTGCAATCCATGGGGTCAAAAAGAGTTGGATATGATTGAGCAAATGAACAACAACAACAAATAGGAAGGAAGGGTTTCCCCAGGAAAAGCATGTCAAGTGAGAATTAAAGAGCAAAAATGGCTCTTAAGAACATGAACATTTAAAGAATGAGTTGAAGAAGAGAAGCCCACAGAATAGATGAAACATCTCAAGCTAGTAAAATAGGAAGAGGAAATGGGGGCCACAGGAGCCAAGTTATGAGTTTGCCAAAAACAAGCTTAAAAGTAATCAAGAAGATCAGAATTGAAAACTGGCTTTCATAAGTGGGAGACTGTGGCAACAGCAAAGTTTATCCTTTTGGTTTATTGGTATGTTGTGGGCAAGTGCAGATTTCAGTACTTGAAGAGTAAATTCTTTCCAGAGCCTTCTGCCACTAAAGTAGGCTTAGCTTCTCCCTAAAACACTATGACTCCCTAAGAAATCTCCCACATGGAAGCAACCTAGATGTCCACTGGTAGATGAATGGATAAGGAAATTGTGGTACATATACACAATGGAATCTTACTCAGCTATAAAAAGGAACTCAGCTCTAATGAGGTTGATGAAGCTAGAACCTATTACACAGAGTGAAGTAGGTCAGAAACAGAAAGACAAATACCATATATTAATGCATATATATGGAATCCAGAAAGATAATACCAATGATTCTATGTACAGGGCAGCAAAGGAGACACAGACATAAAGAATACACTTTTGGACACAGTGGGAGAAGACGGTGGGATGATTTGAGAGAATAGCATTGACACGTACATTACCAAATGTCAGTGTAAGTTTGATGTACAAAGCAGGACACCCAAAGCCAGTGCTCTGCAACAACCTGGAGGGATAGAGTGGGGAGGGGAGTGGGATGTGGGGTTCAGGATGGAAGGGACACATGTATACCTATGGCCAATTCATATTGATGTATGGCAAAAATCATCACAATATTGCAAAGCAATTATTCTCTAATCAAAGTAAATAAATAAATTTTAAAAATGAATTTTCAACTCCCTAAGAAATCCCTTTCAAAGATCTGGAAAGGTGAATCACCAGCATTCATTCTTTGATTCATTCAATAAATATTTATTGAGCAACTAGTATCAAGAAGAATTCTTCTAGGCAGTGAGATGTAAAAAGTTATAAGACCTAATATTTGGAGGAAGAAGTTTAAGCTGAATTGGAAAATAAAATAAATGCTTACAGCATAGGACAAGCTGTTACAGTGTCTAATGGGAGAATTCCCTATGATTGCTTGGAAGTGAAGTCAGGAAGTACTCTCAAGAGGAAATGATTTCATGAGCAGAATTTTAAATATTAACAGCTAACATTTACGTAGTGCTTCTCAGGAGTCAAGTTTCATTCTAAATACTAAACATTTAATTCACTTCATCTTCACAAGAACTCCAAAGGATAATAAGCACTATCATGACCCAGATTTTACAGATGAGGAAGAGATACAGATATTAACTTGCCTAGGATCACACAGCTAGAGAGTGATCATGCTAGTTCTCTGCTTCCAAAGTTAGTGATTAAAACCACTATACTACATTGCCTTTGGGGGCTTCCCTGGTGGCTCAGATGGGAAAGAATCCACCCACAATGCAGGTTTGGAAGATCCTCTGGAGAAGGGAATGGCTACCCATTCCAATATTCTTGTCTGGAGAATTCCATGGATAGATGAGCCTGGCAGGCTACAGTCCAGGGGGTCACAAAGAGTTGGACACCACTGAGGAACTAACACTTTCACTTTTCACACTGCCTTTCAAAAGACAGCTCAGAATTTGTTCAGTGGATGAGATGGGCATGGTTGTTCCTAATCTAAGAAAGAGTGTGCACTAAGACAAAGACACCTGAAGGAACACGCACAGTTACACTGGGCTTCACGCGCGACTACTCTGGGCTGTGTCGTCTTAGCTTTGTGCTCAGTTGCTCAGTCGTGTCCAATTCTTTGTGACCCCATGGACCGTAGCCCACCAGGCTCCTCTGTCCATGGAATTTTCCAGGCAAGAATACTGAAGTGGACTGCCATTTACTACTCCAGGGCATCTCAGTCTTCAGTTCAGTTCAGTTCAGTTGCTCAGACGTGTCCAACTCTTTGCGACCCCATGAATCGCAGCTCCCCAGGCCTCCCTGTCCATCACCAACTCCCAGAGTTTACTCAGACTCATGTCCATTGAGTCAGTGATGCCATCCAGCCATCTCATCCTCTGTCATCCCCTTCTCCTCCTGCCCCCAATCCCACCCAGCATCAGGGTCTTTGCAAATGAGTCAACTCTTTGCATCAGGTGGCCAAAGTATTGGAGTTTCAGCTTCAACATCAGTCCTTCCAATGAACACCCAGGACTGATCTTCTTTAGGATGGATTGGTTGGATCTCCTTGCATTCCAAATCTTACCTGCTATCTAAATCAGGTTGTGCTTTTATTTTAAATCTGATTTATTCTCTCTATAGTTATACACTTTTCTACTGAATCTCAGCTGACTTATCCACACAGTCCAACACTAGAACTTCTCTGCCTCCTTCAACTCTTTCCACTGTGTTAATTACCATGCTGTAGGATTCGACTCTAGCTGTGACAATTTTAAATCTCGATCTCAATCTCTTTTCTGTCTAGATTGTGTGTTACCACTCTGGCATTCCTTCTAAAACCATTAAGCAAATAAATAGGAACTTGATGATCCACACCAGTGCTTTCCTTCTAAACCCCTCATAGGCCTGCTCAACCAATGAAAAGAGTTGCAATTTATTGCCATTTAAACAGATTTATAACTCCCTCACTATTCGCTAGTTATTCAATATTTGTAACTCACAACTGACAGTAAAAAAAAAAGTTGTCAATTGCCATTCTTACAAATAGAACAAACTTATCACTGCAGATGGTGATTGCAGCCATGAAATTAAAAGACGCTTACTCCTTGGAAGGAAAGTTATGACCAACCTAGATAACATATTAAAAAGCAGAGACATTATTTTGCCAACAAAGGTCCGTCTAGTCAAGGCTATGGTTTTTCCAGTGGTCATGTATGGATGTGAGAGTTGGGCTGTGAAGAAAGCTGAGCACCGAAAAATTGATGCTTTTGAACTGTGGTGTTGGAGAAGACTCTTGAGAGTCCCTTGGACTGCAAAGAGATCCAACCAGTCCATCCTAAAGGAGATCAGTCCTGGGTGTTCATTGGAAGGGCTGATGCTGAAGCTGAAGCTCCAATACTTTGGCCACCTGATGTGAAGAGCTGACTCATTGGTAAAGACCTTGATGCTGGGAGGGATTGGGGGCAGGAGGAGAAGGGGATGACAGAGGATAAGATGGTTGGATGGCATCATTGACTTGATGGACATGAGTTTGAGTAAACTCCTGGAGTTGGTGATGGACAGGGAGGCCTGGTGTGCTGCGATTCATGGGGTCGCAAAGAGGCGGACACGACTGAGCAACTGAACTAAACTGAACTGAACTGAATGTCCATTTATTTAAAAGTACAAACAATATTTCAGATTCTTAACTCTGTTCTGTGTTGGCAAAACTTGCTCCTAATCTAAAGGATAATTAATGGGACATACGGATGGGTGGGAGGGAGGAGCTCCATTAACTACAATGCTGGGCAACAGGCTTAAGCTAGAAGTATCCTAGGAAAACCAGGACATATGGTCACCTTAATTATCTAAATAGCCTCCTTCTTTTCTTTAAAAATTTTTATAAAATAGTATTCAGATTGAACAAAGTAATTGCAAGCAAAAGATTTAAATTTGGAGGAATGAACTTAAAACGCACCATTCCTCAAATTCTACATCTGTTCTTCCTCATCTACACAATTTTTGTTCAGTTGCTCAGTTTTGTCCGACTCTTTCCGACCCCACGGACTATAGCACGCCAGGCTTCCCTGTCCTTCACCATCTCCCAGAGCTTGCTCAAACTCATGCCCATTGAGTCGGTGATGCTATCCAACCATCTCATCCTCTGTCAACCCCTTCTCCTCCTGCTTTCAATCTCTCCCAGCATCAGGGTCTTTTCTAATGAGTCGGCTTTTCACATCAGGTGGCCAAAGTATTAGAGCTTCAGCACCAGTCCTTCCAATGAATATTCAGGACTGATTTCCTTCAGGATTGACTGGTTTGGTCTCCTTGCAGTCCAAAGGGCTCTCAAGAGTCTTCTTCAACACAGTTAAAAATCATCAATTCTTTTAGCACTCAGCTTTCTTTATGGTGTAACTCTCACATCCATACATGACTATTGGAAAAACCATAGCTTTGATTAGATGGATCTTTGTCGGCAAAGCAATGTCTCTGCTTTTTAATATGCTATCTAGGTTGGTCATAGCTTTTCTGCCAAGGAGTAAGTATCTTTTAATTTCATGGCTGCAGTCACCATCTACAGTGATTTTGGAGCCCAAAAAAATAAAGGCTGTCACTGTTTCCACTGGTTCCCCATCTATTTGCCATGAAGTGATAGGACCCAAAGCCATGATCTTAGTTTTTTGAATGTTGAGTTTTAAGCCAGCTTTTTCACTCTCCTCTTTCACCTTTATCAAGAGGCCCTTTAGTTCCTCTTCACTTTCTGCTATAAGGGTGGTGTCATCTGCATATCTGAGGTTATTGATATTTCTCCCAGTAATCTTTATTCCAGCTTGTGCTTCATCCAGCCTGGCATTTCGCATGATGTACTCTGCACATAAGCTAAATAAGCAGGGTGACAAATATAGCCTTGACGTACTCCTTTCCTTAATGGCATAACTCACATATTTGATACCCAGGGTGGATCATTTTTTAATACCCCACCCAATATAATAAAATTTATTTTCAGAAAAAAAATTCACTGATCAGCAGTAATCCTATTTTCTTGCTCTGTTCTTCACTCTTTAAACAATTAATAATTTTAAAATAATTCATTGCAATTTTAAAGATATTTAAATTCAGTAAAATACTTCATGTATGAAACAAAATTTGCATTTACCATAGAAAAATAGTACAACTTGCAATGTGCACTCTGTTTTACTGTTTCAAAACTCAGTCCCAAATAAAATTTCAAAGTATTTGCAAAGTGATAGAATTAAAGTAACTCCAATTATTTCTTGGTCTTTAGAATCCATGAGATATCCCTGATTTTTATGAATCAGTCACTTACACACAGGACTATGTAGTCCCAGGTACTGAAAATATGAACAGTCCCAAAGAAACCTCAAACAATACCTGACCCTAGACACTGACTCTCAAAACAACCACATGTAGTTGACTCTGCCTGTCAGGGGTTGATGGCATAGACTTCTATGTAGAATACAATGTTTATTAAAGTCTAAGTAATAAAAACATGCTCATTTTAAGCTTTTATGTGTATAATATTAAGACTCATCTGTACTTCAGCAGTTGTTTAAAACATAGTAATGAAAGATTTGTGAGGAGGAGACAGACAAAATCATTTTATCTGACAAAATCATTTCTAATTGTTGGCCCATGGTGTTAACAAAGAACAGACTGATTTTTAGTGGCTCTTGTTATTTTGTTATGTTCCCTATAGCCTATGAGCCTCTCACTGTCTGCACTGGGCCAACCACACCCACGGGCCCACTCCCGGTCAAGCACAGCTTTCTCAAGACCATGGCCCCTCCAGCTCACTCAACCACTCCTTCTCCTGGGCTCTGGCTTCACTTCTCCTTAGCTGTGTCAGTTTATTTTGGTGTGCCTGGTATCTGTCTTTACAGGTAAGATGACCCACGACATAATAACATAACTTTTTTTATTAATGTTGAGGCATTGCGCTGACAGCTAGAATATAAACTTCCCAAGGAGGGAAGTAGATTTATTCTCATCCTCAGAGTGGGAATTCACAAGTCTTCACTTCTGTGATTTGTTTAATGGTCACTGCCAAGATACCCCCCAATCCCTGCAGCTTTCATAGTACAAATCTAGGTTAGTATGGAGCAGTTTCATCCAAGTCCATCCCTGACTACAGCAAAGATAGTTTATTAGTTTCCTGGAGCTGCCATAATGAATGATCATAGACTTGGTGGCTTAAAACAACAGAAATTTATTCTTTCACAATTCTGGAGACCAGAAGGCCAAAGTCAAGGTGTTGTTAGGGTAACACTCCCCCTGAAGGCTCAAGGGGAGAATTTGTCCTTACCTCTTCCAACTTCTGATGGTGCTAGGCATTCCTTGGCTTGCATCTGTGTAACTCTGTATCCAAGCAGGACTCTAAGGGGTCTTCCCGGGACAGACTCCTCTCCCATATCCTTTGTTTTGGCTCCTCTCTGAAATATCTAGATAGTCGTATCTGATGCCCATTTCCTGTGTTGTTTTACAGATGCTAATTCCCACCATACACCAAATAGAAGAAATTAACCACCTGATGCCTATGAGCACAAAGCCCCCAGAACTACTAGTGCCCAAAGACTAACAATGTTAGCCTCTGTGACACCACACTATTATCTCACTATCAACCAATCAGAGAACTGTGCATGAGCAGGTCACATACCCTGGGACTCCCCTCTCTCTCACCTTGCCTTTAAAAGTGCTTCGTTCAAACCCACTGGAAAGTTTGGGCTTTTTGAGCATTAGTTGTCCTATGCATTATGGAGCCTTACAACAAATGCCGCAGTTTCCTTCTCCACAATTCTGTCCATAGACTGACTTTACTGCATGTGGAGCCAAGCTTGGTTTGGTAACAACTCCAATCTTCCTGTCTTCATGAGGCCGGAGACAGCTGGGCCCCAGTCTGAGCCCCTGGAACTTGTCTCCCATTACTTTGATTTAACAATAAGGGTAGGAGCAGACCCTCTTTGAATAAAGATATAAGGAGGCCATATTTTTCTAGGGATCAAGGAGGCCTCCTAGACCACACATGTGCAGAAAAGATCCTCAGGAGTCAGGGAAGAGAGAGAGTGGCAGCCCATAGTATGTCCTGCCAACCTCCCAGAAGCCCTCTCACCAGAATCCATCTTGGCTAAAAGATGCACAGATGCACTTAGGAGGGCCCTGAGTCAGACCAGATAAGGACAATGAACAAGATGATTGGCCAGATGGAATCTGGAAAACTGTCCCAAAAGCACAATTCTGAGTCCACTCATGGGTCCTTTTGACACATACTCTGCTTCTAATAAACACTTTATACTTGCTTCACTACCCTCCATCTCTTTGCAGAATTCTTTATTCAAAGAAGCAAGGACTGAGGTCCTCCAAGATAGCTGGCCCTTGTGGTCTAGCAGTTAGGATTTGGCACTCTCACCACTGCAGCCCGGGTTTGATTACTAATCTGCTGGACCCCTCGGCTCCCTGAGACCATCCACATGGCCTTCTCTCTGTCTTCCTCCTCCTATCTATCTCATAAGGACCTCTGTCATTGGATTCAGTGCCCTCCCTAATCCAGAATGATCTCATGTCAAGAGATCCAGATCCTTAATTACATCAGTAAAGACTCTTTTTTCAAATAAGTTCACATTCTCCAGTTCCTAGGATTAGGACATGGACATAACTTTTGTGCACCACTATTTAACTTATATGCAGAGTACATCATGAGAAATGCTGGGTTGGATAAAGCACAAGCTGGAATCAAGATTGCTGGGAGAAATATCAATAACCTCAGATATGCAGATGACACCCCCCTTATGGCACAAAGTGAAGAAGAACTAAAGAGCCTCTTGATGAAAGTGACAGAGGAGAGTGAAAAAGTTGGCTTAAAACTCAACATTCAGAAAACTAAGATCATGGCACCTGGTCCCATCACTTCATGGCAAATAGATGGGGAAACAGTGGAAACAGTGGCTGACTTTATTTTTTTGGGCTCCAAAATCACTGCAGATGGTGACTGCAGCCATGAAATTAAAAGATGCTTACTCCTTGGAAGGAAAGTTATGACCAACCTAGATAGCATATTAAAAAGCAGAGATATTATTTTGTCAACAAAGGTCTGTCTAGTCAAGGCTATGGTTTTTCCAGTAGTCATGTATGGATGTGAGAGTTGGACTATAAAGAAAGCTGAGCACCGAAGAAATGATGCTTTTGAACTGTGGTGTTGGAGAAGACTCTTGAGAGTCCCTTGGACTGCAAGGAGATCTAGCCGGTCAGTTCTAAAGGAAATCAATCCTGAATATTCATTGGAAGGATTGATGCTGAAGCTGAAACTCCACCTGATGTGAAGAGCTGACTCACTGGAAAAGACCCTGATTCTGGGAAAGATTGAGGGCAGGAGGAGAAGGGGATGACAGAGGATGAGATGGTTGGATGGCATCACCGATTCAATGGACATGAGTTTGGGTAGGCTCCGGGAGTTAGTGTTGGATAGGGAGGCTTGGTGTGCCACAGCTCATGGGGTCGCAAAGAGTCGGACACGACTGAGTGACTGAACTGAACTGAACACACCCACTACGGGCTTCCCTGGTGGCTCAGATGGTAAAGAATCTGCCTGTAATGTGGGAGACCTGGGTTCGATCCCTGCGTTGGGAAGATCCCCTGGAGGAGGGCATGACAACCCACTCCAGTATTCTTGCCTAGAGAATCCCCATGGACAGAGGAGCCTGGAGGGCTACAGTTCACGGGGTCACAAAGACTCAGACATGACTGAGTGACTAAGCATAGCACACAGCCCACTATAGACAGTGACAGTTTGGGGTTAATGCAAGAACCTTCCACAAATAAGAAGTTGGAGAAAAGAGAATACCCCTTAGCAGAGTGAGGATTATTAGGAACAGAGTGGATTCCAGTCCATCGGTCAATAATTTTGCACTGGGGACAAGTTCCTTAGAAGGAGGCTAAGAAATATCAGGAACACAAGAAGCAGAGAAAAAGAGGCTTAGGATTGCACCTGACCTCTCCACAGAGGAGAGTGGTAGGAGTCAAGAGCATTGTAAAGATTACTGACGGTGGGGGGCGAAATGTGGACAGGACAGTTTGTGGCCCCTGAAGGCTCATCAGCTGGGGCAGCTGACGGCTGACCTGGTCCCTCTGATGCTGGCGGGAAGTGGAAGGCATCAGTAGGACTAGCTGGGTGGGGTGAGGTAGAAACAAGCGCTGAACACGGCACAATTGTTCTGGGGAAGGCTTTTCCTGGAGGAATAGTCTGACAGTCTTTCTATCATCTGTGAGGAGTTCCCAGAAGCACTAACAAAGAATCCTTTCACACTGAAAGGTCTCAGGACCTGATGGTGCGTGAAGACTCAATGAACTCATTTTTCCTCCCTTCTAAGTTGCTCCACACCCACACTAGCAAATGCACATTCATTATCTTGTCACAACTGTGCTAAAGGGTAAGTTTTAAAATAATGGTGCTCTGCACCACAGCCCTAATTGCCTCCGAACTACTCTATGTTTGCTTTCTTAGCATGTGTACAAATGAAGTCAAAAGATCTGGCTGCATTCGCTTTTCTGCTTGTTCAGCTAGGGATGCATACTGGAAAAATCAGAGCAATTTCCAAGCGCCCCAAAGGTTCAGAATGAAGTTAGTTATTACCTTCACAATGCCAACCAGATGGAGCGAGATTTTTAATAACAGCCACAAATTTTCCCAAAAAGAGAGATCTTTTCAAAAACAACTTTTTAGCCTTGTTTGCCATATTCCCCAAATGCTAAACTTTCCTTCTTATCAGCTTTTGATGAATGATCAGAAATCTTATTTACAACTTCCCTGAGTGAGAATAGGACTCCTTTAGGCCTGCTTACCCCCATGACACTAGAAAGGCAACGGCTGTGAAACCCATCAATGCAACAGTCAAGTGACTTTCAAAGTCATCTATTTTTTTTCAAAATAATATACAGACATTTATTTTACTCTCTGATCATTTTATGGTATCTTAAATTTCCCCATAGCTCTTCATTTTGAAATGCCATCACTTTTAACTTTCATATCTTATTAATAAGAAAGGAATATTGATGGAAAATAAAACAATAAAGTGTTTATCTACTGTTTTTTCATGACTATACACAGTCGAATGCAGTAACCACTTGGATTTTGAAGGAAGGTTCTAAAACATGAAGAAAATCATAGAATATTAATTATGAAATTAACTGTTTAGGTCTATGGCATGAAAGCAAAAAGGAGTAACAAAATAGGGAATATAAGTAGACTGTATGTATAAATGCCCTTCTTCTACTATTGCATGTGGAACAATGACTGCCGGGCTCAGGGGCTCTGCATAGTAATTCCAGAGCTTAGTAGAATTCTATTATGATGTTGACCACTGACTAGTGTCTTGGGATCTTAGATGAAAGCAAGTTAGAGAAACCAAATTACTAGGGTTCAAGAACTAAAATTAGAGTCGCCAAGTACAGATGTCTCAAGAAATCGGCAAGTGAAAAAACCATATGGGACTTTTGACAAAGCGCATAACCTTTGTGAATTTAAATTACTTAAACTAGCTGAACTAGAAATTTTATTCAGTAGATATTAGTTTCCCTCATCCCTGTACTTTATAAGACTAATGAAAAGTCAATAATAAGGTTCCACTGGGGTTCTTTGGTTGCCAGCAGCAGAGACTGCCAGGCTAACTGAGAGGAAAAGGAAGAATTTATCAACAGGATACGGGTAGCTCATAGAACGAGGAGAAAAGCTGAAGAACTAGGTCTTGGGAAATGGCATGAGTTAGAGGATGCAGGTAGTGAATCTAAGGGTCCACCTGTTCCATCAATCCCAGGGATGAGTGATGCTATCCACTTTGAACCTTGTATTACTCAGCTAAGATTTCTGTTCCAGGGAGGGAGCCACTTATTGTCCAGGATCACACAACAACCCCTTGGCAAGAACAGGGTGAGCACATGGACTTACAGTCCCAGCAAGATTGTTCGCCCCAAATGGGGAAGATACTGTGCTGCAAAATTGGGGTGTTACTACCTAAAGAAAGGGAAACAGCTACTAGGTACATGAAAACAAGGGGTCCCACCATGGCATGCAATCATGTATGGTTAACTACACGCATGTATATGTGCTGAGTCACTCAGTCATATCCAACTCTTTGCAACCCCATGGACTGTAGCCCACCAGGCTCCTCTGACCATGGGATTTTTCCAGGCATGGATACCTGGAGTAGGCTACCATTTCCTTCTCCAGGGGTTAGCTACATGGCACCACATAGAGGCCCATTACAGTCATTATGACTCTATCAGTGGAGAGAGTTAGAAAAAAAGGAAATGTAAGAAATGGTTCTGTTTAAAAATGGAAGGTACCAAAATACAGAAAATGGTGGCTAGAAGGGGAATTGATAGGTGTGAGCATGTTCCACTGATGTAGCAGAAACTGAAGCTGAAAATAGGAATGACTGGAGATCAAGAATCCAGAGGAGTGGGTGGGGGTGGGAAGGAAGGAACATGGAGACAAAGGAAACAGGCAAATCTGTGACGGAGAGAAGCTGAAGCTGTGCCCATCCTATTTATTCTTTGAATGCTCCTAGCAAAGGGAAGGTGGTACCCAGGGTTCTGGGGGTGGTGGCAGGGGGCTACAGAAAACACTGGGGGGAGAAAAGAAGAAGAAATTCTGAAATACTTTATAGTCTAGAAGCAGGAACATTACAGTTGCAGAATTGATATACTGTAAAGAAACATGTCATCCTAATTCCTGGATGCCACTCAGAGTGTTCACATGAGGGAACCTGTCCACACGGCTGGTTGCCTTCTCTACATGAGATTGTGTAGCAAATAATTTAACCTTACCGTAACAGAGGTCTGGCCTCTTCCCCCAGCTCCTGAGACATAATCTTTGTTCAGCTGTGGTCCTTGAGCTAGCTGGATTATTAACAACTTGAATGGGGGCTGGTCACTCTGAGAAAAACATCAATGTGATTTAGGGTGGAGGATTTGAGTCATATAGTATTAGTGGACTTGGAAACTGAGACCAACCATATGGGAAATTAATCAATTATCCCAGTGTAAGGGAGTCCCAGTAAAAACTGAACACAATGGCTTGGATGAGCTTTCCTGGCTGGCAATACTGTGTGTACGGTCACACACTGGTGCCAGGAAAGTGACATGGCCTGACTCCACAGCAGGAAGCTCAGTGCTGGGCACTTTCCCGTCTCTGGTCTGCACGCTTCTTCCCTTCACTGCTTTTAATCTGTATGCTTTCCTTGTAATAAACCACAACCATGAACATAACAGCATTCACTGAGTTCTGTGAGTCCTGGCAAATTACCAAAACTGACGGTAGTTTAGGGAGGCCCCTGGTTTCAGAGGTGAGGGCCGTCTTAAGGACTGTTCCAACTTAACAGTTGGCCAAACTCTGCACACTGCATGGTGCAGAAACGTTTGCTACTTGTCAGCATGGAAATAAACTTGTGAGGTCAGGGCAGCTGGTTGAGTGACCTGCCACTTGGCACTTATCCGTCTGAGACCCACAGCAGGACTTGCCTGGCTTGGCACCCTTCAGACCATCAGCTTACCAGCCAATGATACAGGAAGTGACGATGCAGCCAGCGATGTTCTGAAAGCAGAAGCACAACATTCACTCAGTCCCATTCAAAAACCCCCGTTCTGCCAGATTCTCCTACCTCCAGCACTCAGCCACACTGGTCCCCTCCCTTTGGAGTCCACCCTGCAGGAATTCCTTCCTATCCACACACACACACAAACACACACACATCCTGTCTCCTGAAATACCCAAGGACCCAGCCCTGTAGTGCTTTCCAGGTGGTGCTAGTGGTAAAGAACCTGCCTACCAAGGCAGGAGGCATAAGAGCTGTGGGTTTGATCCCTGAGTTGGGAAGATTCCCCTGGAGGAGGGCCTGGCAACCCACTCTAGTATTCTTGCCTGAAGAATCCCATGGACAAAGGATCCCTGTGGACTATAGTCCATAGGATTGCCAAGAGTCGGACATGACTGTAGCAACTTAGCAAGCAGTGTGCAGCTCTGTTAGGGACAGAGAGACTAATCCATCATTACAGCAGATTGAAGACGGCCACAAATTTTCTGACAGTGCTCCCACTGGAAGATGGTATGTTCCCTCCCCTTGAATCTGAGCAGACTCTATGACTGCTTCAACCAGTAGAATGTGGCAGAAGTAACACTGAGCCATTTTCTGTATGAGAAACACAGCTTCCATCTCCTATCTTTTGGAGTACTAGCAATGTGGGGAAGCCATCCATCCCATAAGAAGCTCAACCTAGCCACTAGGAAAGATGACTGGCCAGCTTCAGCTGTGCCAGCCACCTGAGCAAGATGCCAAACCCGAGAGTCAAGAAGCCCTTCTGCAGATTCCAGCCTCAGCCAGTGCGACCTAGAGGAACAAGAGAAAGAGAGCCAGCGCTGAGAAGGCCCCAGGTGAGCCTCTCTTGCCATCCACAGTCACCTGAGCCACCCCAGCTGCGGTCACTGCATGCAGACAGAAGCCAGGCAGGCATGTCCCGTGCAGGCTCCTGCCTCACAGGGCTGAGAGATCATAAAAGGGTCACAGTTCTACGACACTAAGTTTTAACACGTTTGGTATGCGACCATCGGTAACTACAGTGCTCCCTCACAAACAGGGCCCAGGCTTTCATACCTGGGTCTCTGCCTTCCCGTGCCCATGGGGGCCTGGTTCTCTCTCACACACAGAGCCATGACCCTCTGACAGCTGCAGAAACCAACCCTGCTACACACGCAAGAATTCAGTCCTCTTCCTCCTGGGGACCCTGTGCTCCCACCTCAGGAGGACAAAGCCCTTTCACACACACCAGCATGGCCCTCCTACCTCCATGGAAAACTGCCCTTAACACACATGGAAGGACTGAACCCTCTCCCACCCAGGGACTGAGCTCTCACACTCCTGGAGGACCACCCTCTTCTGCCCACCTAGAGGTATTCTGATGGCCTGTCCTCCCATGCTCAAATATGTCTCCTTCTTAGACAGGACTCAGGCTCTGTCTTCCTCATGGCCCCCCTCTCATGCAGACTCACAAGAATCCAGGAGCCCCCATATAAATGGTCTTTCTCTCTTCAGCTACAACTTGTACTTAATAGCCACCTTCAAAAGACCATGATGGAACCTCTGGGATCTGGGGTGTAAGTCACTTCTAATAAGCAACATTTCAAACCTTTTAGGAGGAGAGGGGACAGACTGCTAAGCAAATGAGTGGGTTTGAGAGTGACATTTGGGGCCATGCCGTGATAAAAGCATTGCACACGAAACCAGAAAACCCAGGATGTCCATTCCTTGTCACCACTGTGAACTTGACAAATGGCCCTGCTTCCCAGAGCCGCAGGTTCCTTGTCACTAAAGTGGGGAGAGTCACTCCACAGACCACACCCTCCCTAACTATTGCTGACCTGCTCAAACCAGTGCACTTAGCCCCTTCAGTCCACAATCCTATGTTAGATGAGGCTTTCCCCGTGGCACTAGTGGTAAAGAATCTGCTTGTCAATGCAGGAGATGCAAGAGACATGGGTTCAATCCCTGGGTCGGGAAGATCCCCTGGAGGAAGAAAGGGCAACCCACTCCAGTATTCTTGCCTGGAGAAAGCCATCGGAGGAGCCCAGCAGGCTACAGTCCATGGGGTCACAAAGAATCGGACACAACTCAGTGATTAACTCACACATGACCACCGAGAAGGGAGCGGAGTCTCCTCTTTAACTCACTCAGGAACATTGGGAGTTTACAGATTGGACAAAGGAGAAAAAGTTTTCATAAGCTATCAGAAGTTAGTCAAAAAACAGCCAGTAGAAAGGAATTTTGTTAACGACACATTTCCTAGAATGCTAGCTCCTCTAACAGCCAGCACGTATAGGTCAAAAAGCAGTTAGGAATGTAAGAGTCAATTAAAAACCCATTGTACCTTATCAAAAAGAATCTGTCTTACTTGTCTGTGTGCTCAGCTGTAATCATCCAGCTAAAAAGAAAGCTGACGGAGGCGACTCCCTCCTTTTCCAAACGGCACAGGCAGCAATCTGCACCATTATGCGGGACTGCTGCTTACACAGCCCAGAACAAGCATGGTGATTGGCATTTACAATTTGCTTGGCTCCCGCCATAAATCCCACTCTGCTCTGGCAGTTGGAGTGCGTATCAGGGAGGACCGAGAGCATCCAGAGGAACCATCGAGGAACGGCCACCGCTTTCACTTTATGCTTATCTGCTTCAGGACAGAACCAAGTTCTCTGAGGGAATTCTGAGATCCTTAGAAGGCATTTGGGAAATGGAGACAGGGAGATGGAGAGTCCCTCAGGGAACAGAAATGCAGGAAATTGCTGTTCAATCACATCTTCATATTTTGATTTGCTTTCTGTTTTCATAAACCACCTGGCTTAGTTTTCATGTTCAGAAAAAGACGTTGATCCATCTACTGATTTCACCTTTCCTTCCAGCTCTCAGACTGACAAGTCTTCTTGTCTTGGAACATTCCGGAAGGAGAACTAGGGTTTATCAGTTCAGTCGCTCAGTCATGTCTGACTCTTTGTGACCCCATGAACCGCAGCACACCAAGCCTCCCTGTCCATCACCAACTCTTGGAGTTTACCCAAACCCATGTCCATTGAGTCGGTGATGCCATCCAACCATCTCATCCTCTGTCGTCCCCTTCACCTCTTGCCCTCAATCTTTCCCAGAATCAGGGTCTTTTCCAATGAGTCAGCTCTTCACATCAGGTGGCCAAAGTATTGGAGTTTCAACTTCAACATCAGTCCTTCCAATGAACACCCAGGACTGATCTCCTTTAGGATGGACTGGTTGGATCCCTTGCAGTCCAAGGGACTCTCAAGAGTCTTCTCCAATACCACAGTTCAAAAGCAACAATTCTTCAGTGCTCAGCTTTCTTTAGAGTCCAACTCTCACATCCATTCATGACTACTGGAAAAACCATAGCCTTGACTAGACAGACCTTTGTTGGTAAAGTAATGTCTCTGCTTTTTAATATGCTATCTAGGTTGGTCATAACTTTCCTTCCAAGGAGTAAGTGTCTTTTAATTTCATGGTTGCAATCACCATCTGCAGAGATTTTGGAGCCAAAAAAATAAAGTCAGCCACTGTTTCCACTGTTTCCCGATCTATTTTCCATGAAGTGATGGGGCCAGGTGTCATGATCTTAGTTTTCTGAATGTTGAGCTTTAAGCCAACTTTTTCACTCTCCTCTTTCACTTTCATCAAGAGGCTCTTTAGTTCTTCACTTTCTGCCATAAGGGTGTCATCTGCATATCTGAGGTTATTGATATTTCTCCTGGCAATCCTGATTCCATTAAAGATGAGAATAGCTTTTAACCACTAGGACCTTAAAGAGTCTTTCAAGTTGCAAGTGAACCATCAAGGGGCTAATGAAGCTATGGACATTCTTCTCTGAAAAACATGAACATGAATTTGCATGCAAAATTTACATACTTTTCCAGGCAACCTACGAGTCAGTAGCATCTCAGAAGTGAACTGACTTGCCCAAGGTCACACTCTAATTACAGGGGACTGGGAAAGAACCCACATCTCCCATCTTCCAATGTAGTGCTTTTCACAGCCTCACATTCCCTACACTGGAAAAACAGACTTGCCAAGTCACTCAACTGAACTGTAAGCTCCATAAGGACAAGGATCAGAGGGTTTCTGCTTTCCAACCTAGACCATAATTAATTCACTCACTCGTGGAGAAGAGTGAAAAATTAGATTAAGAATCACTGTCAAAAGTTTTGTTTTTAATAATGGCATTTTATACCATTAACTCTCAGCAGACTTGGTCTTCTATTCAATTTGAAACAATGCTCTTCCACACATATGCTTTCATAAAGAACGCTTCTAGAAATTCTTACATAAATGCACCAGCATTAAGTATATCAGAGAATCATCTTTAAATAATAATTTTTTCTAAATCTCAGTCTTCCCATTCTGACATGCTCAATTGTACATAAAATACCCTTGATTGGATTTTTCTAAATCATACTACTATAAAAAATTCAGATCTTCACTTTTCAAAGGAATCACAGAGTAGTGTCTATTGAATGTAAAAGTATTAAATTATTAAATCAGGTAATAATATTAACTTCTCTGTGCATATATACATAATAAGCACAGGCCCTCACACAAGTGTAATCAGCCAATTACATGTCAGTTTCTATACTAGTGCCTTTTCTTTTACAAAAACATATGTTCCCTACTTCTCTCATTTCATACCCTAGCTAGGTAAGTTTTAAAGCCTCATGATTACTGATGAACTTCTCTTAGCTTTTATTTAGTTCACTTCCTCTTCACTTCTTATTTTTAAAAAATATTTATTTTTATTTATTTGGCTGTGCTTGGACTTAGTTGTGTGGCATGCAAACTCTTAGTTGCCTCATGTGGGATCCAGTTCCCCAACCAGGCATTGAACTTCAGTCCCCTGAACTGGGAGCACAGAGTCTCAGCCACTGACCACCAGGGAAGTCCCTTCACTTCTTTCTTATTTTTCTGCAATTGTCATTAAACCATGGCAGTGCCTCGTTAGAACACAGATCTTCTTACACTACTTTCTTTAACCACCTCTCTCACCAGCACACTGCTCTTTCACTCAACTCAGACTAGATAGGATCCCCAACTCTAGCTTGCTTTCTTTATCTGTCCATGAGGCTTTTGAAAGGTCAGTAAAGATGTGGCAGAGTCTTGCTGTGATGGGAAGGTCAGAGGCCAGATCCTTTTCCTGTCTGCCCAGTAGAGCCAAAGAAAGGGCATGAAGCTAGAGCACATTGAATCAGATGTTCTCTTTCAGGACACTCGGTCTTCAGCAAGAGACCAGGACAAACTGGCCCTTCAGCTGGAGCACCTGCTTCCCAGGTCTTCAGTCTCCCCATCAATTCCGAGAGCCCCACCACCACCAATCCTGCCAATTAGCTCTCTTCCAATTCAATCAGCCCAAGTAGTTTCTCTGGTTGCAAACAATACTTACTGATTGATGAAGAAACCCAGGGAGCAGACTAACCCAGTTCACTCCACCGCCTCCCTGATGCCACAGCCCCATTATACCACTAGGAGGTTAACTGCGTCTGCTCTCCCAGCTGTTTCAGGACATCACTCTGTCTTCTAGTAGAAAAATCCCTGAACCAGGAGATAGGATTTCTGGATACCGGGCCTGGCTGTGCCAATAACCGTCTATGAGTCTCAGTGCTATTTATTTACCTTCTAGGTAGCAAGTAGTTGTACCTGCTTATACTCCTTGAGCACTTACTATGTGCCAGCCACTGTTCTGAGTGCTTTACATGATTTCCCTCTCACAAGAGTTCTACAAAAATACTACAGTTGTTACTCTTTTTATTTTTATTTTTTTAGAAAACTGAGGCATGAAGAGGCTAAATATCCTCTTAGGAAGTCGTCACACAACTTAGGAAGTCGTTTGAATCCAGAAAAATCTGAAGCCTATGTACTCTTAGCCCCTGCACTATGTTGCCCTTTTGGGTCTTCATGAACTTTTCTCATAGTTGTAATTGAACTACTTTGAGGATCTTACTCTCTGTCTGGAAGAGATATGTACTCTAACTATAGACCATTGTGACCAAGCATGAAGGATCCAGGACTGCTTCCCTCATGATTGCTTAAAGCTTTCACCCTCTCCAAAAGGCCTGGTCCCTCTATTCAGCTCCTAATGAATGTTCAGCTGATGTCCTCAGGGCCTATTTAATCAAGACAGAGAAAAGCTCTCTTCTTGCCACACCTATGAGCTTCAGCTTAACCATCTGTCCCTATTGCTGCCATAACAAACTGCTACAAACATACTGACTTAAACCAACACACATTTTTACTGTTTACAGGTCTGGAGATCATAAGTATAAAACGGGTCTCACTAGGCTGAAGGCATGGTATTGCAGAGATGGTTCCTTCTGCAGATACTAGGAGAGAATCGGGTTCCTTGCCTTTTCTAGTTTGTAGAGGCGGCCTGCATTCCTTGGCTCATGGCCTCTTCCTCCAACATCAAAGCCAACAATGTAGTACCTTTTCTAAACCTTTTGTGACTCTCTCTGCTTTGGTCATCACATCTTCTATGGCTCTTTTAAGCGCCCTTGTTATTATAGTTAAGATCAACCTAGATAATCTCCTGATCTCAAGGCCCTTCACAAAATCATAGGTGTAAAGTCCCTTTTGCCATGTAAGGTAACATATCCACAGGGTCCAGGGATTAAGTTATGGGAAACTTAAGGACCATTATTTTGCCTACTACACTGCCTGAATGCACAACAGTTAAATCTACCGCAACAATGGAGGGGAGTTTAGACATCTAAATCCAGAAACAATGATGGGAATTCCATATTTCTTGGACTATTCTAAATGAATATTTATTAAAGGATCTAATCCTCCTTCTGTGCCAGAGAAATGCAGGCAGACACCCAGGAGAAGGGAAAATCACAAATTGGGACTCCCTCTGATTAGCTGCGAGAGTTATGTGAGCTTTTATTTTTCAACACTTTTTGAGTCTATATTTTACTGTTTAAATTCAGAAGCAGCTGGCTTTTCAAGCCCAGTGAAGCCCCGAATTTCTGGATTCTCTATATCATCTCCCATCTTTTATCTCAAACTAGCCAATTTTGGCTTTAACATCTTGTCTAATGAAGCAAGAAAACCATTACCAAATGTCCTGCCACTGAAGTTTCCAACTTTTCAGCCTGAAATATCTATTTTCCTAACTCACTGACTGCAAATTTAGAACTACATATTTTAGGTTTGCATATGGCAATACTCACTTCACAGTACTAATCTGTGTATTAGAGTAGTATCAATTGTTGTAAAAGAAAAAAAAATGTTCTCAAAGGAACTCCTGCACAACTTATAGTTAGCAGGGGGCAAAGGGAAAGGGATAAATTGGAAGATCGGGATTGACACACACACACTCAGTTCAGTTCAGTCGCTCAGTCACGTCCAACTTTGCGACCCCATGAATCGCAGCACGCCAGGCCTCCCTGTCCATCACCAACTCCTGGAGTTTACTCAAATTCATGCCCATCGAGTCGGTGATGCCATCCAGCCATCTCATCCTCTGTCGTCCCCTTCTCCTCCTGCCCCCAATCCCTCCCAGCATCAGGGTCTTTTCCAACGAGTCAACTCTTCGCATGAGGTGGCCAAAGTACTGGAGTTTCAGCTTCAACATCAGTCCTTCCAATGAACACCCAGGACTGATCTGCTTTAGGATGGACTGGTTGGATCTCCTTGCTGTCCAAGGGACTGTCAAGAGTCTTCTCCAACACCATAGGTCAAAAGCATCGATTTTTCAGTGCTCAGCTTTCTTCACAGTCCAACTCTCACATATACACTACTGTACATAAAATAGAAAATAAGGACCTACTATACAGCACAGGGAACTCTACTCAACATATACAGGCCTCTGTAAGTGTTCCAGGTAGTGAGTGGCTTCCTTTCATGAGGCAGTTCAGTGTCCTCAGTTCTTTGTACCCTGAGGCTCTGCCATCAGTTCCAGGTCCTAGTTGCCATCACCTCCATCTAGCTCACATAAAGGGAGAAGGAGCATGCAAGGACCACGGACACATTTTTCAGTTCTGGGGCCCAGAAATGGTACGCTTTTCTTCAGTTCAAATTCCATTCATCAAAGTCATTGGCCAGTCTTCAAGGGAGGCTGTAGAGGGTGGTCTGTCTACTTTAGTTTCCAGACATATACATTTTAGTCAGTTTATCTGCTCACCAAAGTGAGAGTTCTCGGGTGACTGCCTTATTTGCTTCACTCTGTTTCATTTTTTATTATTATTTAAATTTTTACTGGAGTATCATTGATTTACAATGTTGTGTTAGTTTTAGGTGCACAGAAAAGTGAGTCAGTTATGTATATACATATATTTGCTCTTTTTAAGATTCTTCTCCCATGTAGGTCATCACAGAGTATTGAGTGGAGTTCCCTGTGCTAAACAGTAGGTTCTTATCAGTCACCTATTTTATATTTAGAAGTGACTTAGCAGCAGCAGCAGTGTATATGTGTCAATCTCAGTCTTCCCATGTTTCCCATCCCTGTTGCCCCATGGTAACCATAAGCGTATTTTCTATACCTGTAACTCTACTTCTGTTTTGTAGGTAATTCTGTTCTACTCTGTTTTATAAGGTAGTAGAAAGTACCTGAGAGTTATGCCTCAAAAATTCCATGGTTTCCCACTTTTAATATCATTCAGATCACTGATTTCAGATCAGCATCACCCAACTTGCAAACTCTTTTCATTAAAGGTAGAAAAACGGTGGGGTGCGATGGAAAGAACACATACTTTATCATTAATATAGAACTGTGTTTGAATCCTGGGTTTATTCCTTCACTAGCTATTTCATCTCCATTGCATTACTTCATTTCTTTGAACTCTCATTTTTTTCAAGAAAAATGGAAAACTTTACCCATGATTACCTTTTTTCCATACATCTCATAGCCTAATCACTAATATCTCAATGGCAAAGCTAATAGCTTCTCATCATTCCTTTAACATCATCATATCAACTTATTTTATGGAGAATGTGCTCAGAGGCAGTAAGAGCTCACCCAGCCACATTTCTAGGTCATAGGAAGAGTTAATACCATATTTACTATCCCTCACAGCATGCTTTGTATATACTAGATGCTCAGGAACAGTACATGCCATTATTTTCTCCTTTCCCTTTTCCAGTTGTTCAGAATTAGAGAAACTTGCCTCTGTGAGGAATTGTTGGTTCGGTGAAGTACACATGCTTTTCTGCTTGATTAAAACTTCACAGCCCATCTAGTCACCCTATAACCATTGAAGGAATGTCTCCATTTCTGCCACACGTTCTTTGTTTAATAGGATAAAGCTCATTTCAGAGATTGCTGGAGAGCAGTTTTCACTAGGATTTACAGGACCTACTTTTAAAATTCAAGGCCCTAGGGTATTTACAATTCAACCAGAGAGTCAGAGTACGCAGAGGAAAAAACCACCTTCCCTAGTCCACTGGTTGCAAACTGGAGGCCACAGACCATATCAGTCCTGGGTATGATTTGTTTGTAAGCATATACTATGCTAGTAAAAATTCTGACTTAGTTCCTAACATTTAAAAGTCAGGAGATGTGATATTAAATGGAAAGTTCTGGCTTTTGGAGAAAAATGGGAAGAGCTGGCCTTCCTGGGCCCAGAGCACCCAAGGTATTGATGTATCCAGTTGAGAGCAGCTACTCTCTGCACAAGGAAAACACTTCGGTTTGCCTTAGCATCCTGCCTCCCCATCTCCATACTTACCTATATTCCCTGCCTGGCCCCTGTAAGCAACTGAGTTTGTGCCTTGTGTTCTAGATCCTATGGCCTATAAGATATAATTAAGAAGCCTGTAAGGTATAATTAAGATAGTTACTGGCATAGTTTCTATTTCTTCAGGAGAAAATCTGTTGGATCAAGTGACATGGTTTTCTAAGTTTTCTATGATGTCTATGAAAATAATTCTCACATTTGAGAATGTATTTCTCCCCAGCAGATCCAAGGTGGACTCAGATGCCGTGATCAGACCTGTGTTTCAGTCAGGCTCTATCTGGATCTAAGGAGGCCTGGAGGTGGGAGAGAACAGTTCGGGAACAAGGGA
Organism: Cervus canadensis; assembly: GCF_019320065.1. Classification (NCBI taxonomy): domain Eukaryota; kingdom Metazoa; phylum Chordata; class Mammalia; order Artiodactyla; family Cervidae; genus Cervus; species Cervus canadensis. The sequence goes on from NC_057392.1 coordinate 82,119,237, forward strand.
AATCATTTAGAAGAGACAGAAGGAACAGTGGTTTGCACCAGGGCAATGGCGGCAGCCATGGAGAAATGCTGGATGTGGGAGATTCTAAGGAGGCCAGTGGACCAGAGCTGACAATGGACTGGATTTTAATGTGAACCTACCCTTCACAACTGCCCAGATCTGCCTGGACTTCCCATGCCCACACTCCCCACTTCAGTCAGGCTCCACTGCTGTTTCCAATTTCTGCCTAGCATTCTATTAGGTCACTTATACACAAGTACCAAAGGAAATGGGGGCACCAAAGACAAATCAAATTTTAGCTGCAGCTGCCTTTAATGAAGACAAAGAATGCAGGAGAACAGACATTCGTTTTTTTTTTCAGAAGGTGGGGCATGAGAGAAGGCTGGAGGTGGGGGAAGTTAAAAGGTTTAGCTTGGCACATAAGAATCAAGAAATGGATGGATATGTCCAGTAAGTAGTGGCATAATATAATAGCCAATCACATGGATTCTAGAATCAGATCTGGGTTTGGATCCTAGCTCCGCGACTTCCTAGCTATGTGACTCTGGGTAAGTAAGTTACTTAGTTTCACAGAGCCTTGATTTCCTCTGAAAAATGGGAATTAAAAATTGTGCCTATTGCATAAGCGTAATGCAAGGAGTGAGTCTTGGATCCTAGAAAGAGACATGAACCATCACACGCATGGACAATGAATGTGCTCCCTGGGGAAGACGCTGCAAAGGGAAGAAAGTCAAGTGCAGATCCCTGTTGGGAGACAGAGAGGCAGATGGAGCCCTAGGGCAGCAGTTTGCAAATACAACTGCATATTATAATCACCTGGAAACCTTCCAAAAAATACTCGTGTCTGGTCTAGCCCCCAGAGATGCTGATTGAACTGTTTTGGCATGTGGCCTGAGAGTTAAGAGTTTTAAAAGTTACCCAGGTGATTTTAATACACAGACAATTTTGAGAATCACATTCCTAAAGGAAGGATGAATATGAGTGTTAGTTGCTCAGTCATGTCCAACTCTTTGAGATCCCATGAACTACAGCCTAAGGTTCCAAGGCAAGGAAACTGGAGTGGGTAGCCATTTCCTTCTCCAAGGATTGAACGCAGGTCTCCTGCATTACAGGCAGATTCTTTACCACTGAGCCACCAGGGAAACCCAAGGAAAGAATATCCCATTTTAAAATGGGTTCCATCCATCAAAATGTAGCTCTAAATGTAAATTCCAACAAAGCCCTTTCTTATAACATTACAGTATGTCAAAGACTTGTTAGAAGATGTAAGAAAAATAATAGCCACCATTTACTAGCAGTTAGAGTAGAATAATATTCCAATAATGAGCACGGGCTCTGAAATTAGGCCTGGGTTCAAATCACTTATTCACCTGTGCTAATTTGAGAAAGTTACTTATCTTTCCACCCTCTAGGATTATCACTGATAATCACAGAGAGTTATTTGTGGGGTAAATGCATGAATATGTGAGAAGAACTTAGAAGAGTGCCTGGCACAGAAAAAGCATTTCATAAAGTGCTTACTCTATTATTATCCTTACTGTCGTTACTTTGTGCCAGAGTGACCCAACCTAGGACACTATAAGATGGAATTTTGGGGAGAGGTCATCTGCTAGCCAGCTGCAAAGATGATCCCATCACTACTCAGAGGGGAAGAATGGACTAACCCTGGAATATTTTAACAGTGCAGTTGTTAAACCATTTAGCCAATGGTGAACTAGAAAGAGATACCAGCGGAGGGGAGTGTACTGGCAGGTGCAAACACATCAGATGTCTGATAGATCCTGGAAAAGTAATCATTAAATAACAATGACTGACGGCCATAGCAAGTATTTATAGCAATCAATATTAACTCAGGTCTTCCCAAAGGGGATCTATGACCATTTACTTAGGTAATACACTGAAGAAAGAGAAATACTGAGATATTTTGAGGACCGTGGACACTGATACCTTCTGACAACTAAGTGGACAGAACTACTAGAGCACATGATGACAGCCAGCCTCCGTCATTGGGCCCTATCAGCTTTGGCCAATGGCCATATGAACAAAGGAGCCATGGCAACAGGAAGGGAGGGTACAAAGGGGCCTAACAGCATGGGCTTCCTTGCACCAAGCCTTATCTAGCTTCCACTGCTATCAAACGTTCCATCTGCTAGTACAAAAGACCAGTGATTCTCCATATGGCACCATCCCCTGAGAAGACCAAATATCTACTTACAGACAAGTTGATTACACTGAACCCCTTCTATTTAAAAGTGATAGTGATTGATCTTGACTGGAACTGACACATCTTCTAGGTTTAGATGTGCTTTCTCTACCCATAGGATCTCATCCTACCCTACCATCCAAGGGCTTATGGAGTGTTTGTCCCACCAATATGGAATCACACATAGTATCACATTGAACCAAGGAACCCACTTTGGAGCAAAGAAGGTAGAGCAGTGGATGTACAAGCATGGGGTCTAGTGCTCCCATCGCTTACTGCACAAGCCATGAACTGCTGGACTCAGCTGACCTTTGGAAGGCTTATTGAGGCATCAGTTTAGAGATGACACCTTTCAAATACTATCTGCTACCTAGATCGGGAACCAAGGGACAGAAGTGGGAGTGGCCCCACTATGATCACTCCCAGTGACCTACTTGGGAAAATTGTGTTTTCCATCTTCATAACTCTAGACTCATCAGCTCCACAGGTCCTGGCCAGCAGAGGGGGAGTAATTCCTTCTGACCAGGTGTCTACTGGGGTGTCTCTTGGTACTTTCCTACCCAGTTTTTAAGATTAAACATAGCAGTCACAGACCACGAAGGACATAGGAAGCAGAGATTCAGACCCCTAAGGGATGAGAATCTGGGTTGCCTCATAAAATAAGCCACTTGGACCTGCAAAGTGCTAACTTAGGGCGAATGGTGGGTAGTAAAGGAAAGAAATGATGAGTATCAATGTGACCCTGAGACGAGCAACTATGAAGGGGCTGAGGTTCATCTTCTAACCTTCTTTTTATAAGCTTCCCTTGGAAAGAGGCTAACTGGAATTCTGGATGACCTGTTTCCAGAGAACATAATATTTGAAAACAGTAGATCTGAGCAATCAAGTGGTGAACTATAGTCAATGCTGAGGTGCATGGCTTGGGCTGCACTTCAGGACCAAGACACCCATTCCCTCAGGTGCCAGGAGTGTTGGCCACTGGTGGCACACAGCAGTATCCCTCCCAGGAACTGCTCTTGGCTGAAGAAGCCTTCCTTTCCTCAAAGTTATATGACCTCTCACAGGTGGTACATATTCAATGGCTGGTAACGCAGAGATACGGAAGGCAAGGCCCTCTTATCTCAATTCCGGACAACTCTGATAGACCTTTCTAGTTCTAGAGTTCCCAGCTGAGGCGTTTGTTACAACTGCTTCGCAGGTCAACGCCTCCCTCTTCCCAGCCCTACTTCCTTCACCGTCTCATATAGGTGGTTAACGACAGTACTCTCCTATAAATATCTTGACACAAATACCCATCTCAGAGTCTAAGGGAATAAAACTATGACAACAGAATAAAAGTTTTGTACTTGTGGTGCTGGAGAAGACTCTTGAGAGTCCCTTAAATGGTAAGGAGGTCAAACCAGTCAATCCTAAAGGAAATCAACCCCGAATATTCCTTGGAAGGACTGATGCTGAAGCTGAAGCTCCAATACTTCGGCCACCTGATGCGAAGAGCCGACTCATTGGAAAATACCCTGATGTTGGGAAAGATTGACGGCAAAAAGAGAAGGGGACGCAGAGGATGAAATGGTTAGATAGCATCACCAACTCAATGGACATGAATCTGAGCAAACTCCTGGAGAGAGTGAAGGACAGGGAAGCCTGGTATGCTGCAGTCCATGAGGTCACAAAGAGTCAGACACGACTTAGCAACTGAATACCCACTTAATGGATAAAAGAAACAATTTCCTCCACTCTAAATTTTCTCTTGATGAGAGTGGCAATTCATGGATTCTAAATAAAATTTGTCTCCAGAGCATGTAATTCTTATTAATAAAAGTAAAAATGAGAGTGATGCCAGGGAGAGCATGCTTAAAAGATTCAAAATTCTGATTTTTCCAAATGATCATCTACCAAGATACCTTGGAAAGCAAACTCCCCCTAATAACTTTAGCATAAATTCATGTGTGAGCTTAATTAAGAGGGAAGAGTCTCCTCTCACTCCTCTGAATTTAACAGCATCAGTAGTCTGGAGAGGAAATGTCAGCTTCCCAAGGGAAATGATTTTCTGCTAACATATCTGAAAGGGCTTCAATGGCCCCAATAGTCTCCTGTACAGAGAAATGTACCAGAGATACTGACAAGAAAATCATCATAATGATAAAATATAGACCTCTACATAGAACCTAATGGGGAAAAGGGAAAACAGAGCTTGTATCCAATCGCCTCTGTTTCTTGAATAGAATTTTCAACCTTGGCCAGGGTGTTTTCAGAACAGCTTTATACTAACTTGTAACAGAGATAAAATCTCCCTGTTAAAATAGCTATAATATCAGTCACCTCAGGGGGATGCTGCCAGGCTTTGCAAAGTGCTTTGTGGCTCTTCAGATAACAGCAGAGATAAAGCTATAGTGTTATTATTTTTCAACTTGGAGGGCTATTTGGCTAACCCTCTGCATGAACTCACTCTAATAAACCAACTCAAAAGCCTGATATAGGCTGTAAATCCCATCGCCCACTTCATTTCAGCAATGACAGGGAAAACGAGATGACCACTAGCTCTGTGGGCCAGCTGAAGTGTCAGACTCCCAGAAGGGAAAACAAGAGACATGGAGCAATGGGTGCCTAAATGGTGGAGGAGGGTATCACTGCTGCCCCGCCTGGCAACTATTACGTCTTTGGGCGAAATCTAGATTCTCAGTCCAGAGCGACGATGCTTATGATCAGTCCCCAGCGTCCTCCTCTGTTTCTTCCTCTTCATACTCCTAACTAACAGAGGCAGAGGCATCTAACTCAAGAGCAAAATTCACACCCACCCACCCACCCCACCATGAGTAAAAACTGTTCTGGGAAGTAGCTGCCAGCTAGGTAGGGCCGTGGGGCATGGTCTCACCATACGACATGTGTCACTTTCAGGCCTGGGTACAGGTTAGGAGGAATTGTGTTTTTCCCACCCCCATCTGCTGACTAAATGCCAAGGGCTCATGAATGGTGAGTCACTGAATTGAAGAACTTCTGAGAAGAGGACCATCCCTATAGGACCAATGAAATGAATGAAATTACATGAATGAAAAGTCAACCTCTATTGTGTCAAGCACTGAAATTTGGAGGTTTATTTGGTATAATATCTAGTAGTATCCTAACTGCACAAGAACATCTTGAGCTGTTGTTGTGTGTCATGGATTTTTCCAAGCATGTATCCTGGATATGTCTCTTCTTTTGGAGAAGTATAGAACAAAACACAATTATTGGAGAACCATTGCTCTATAGTCTTGTGTTGGCCTCTGCCACACATCAAGACCAATCAGCCACAGGTATACATAAATCCCCTCCCTCCTGAACCCCCCTCCCATCTTGTCCCCATCCCCTTCTAAGTTGTCACAGAACACTGGGCTGAGCTCCTGTTCTACACAGCAAATTCTCACTTGCTACCTATTTTACATATGGTAATGTGTATGTTTCCATGATGCTCTCTGAATCCATCCCACTTTCTCCTTCCCCCACTCTGTCCACAAGTCTGTTCTCTCGTTCCCTGTGTCTGCATCTCCATTGCTGCCCTGCACATAGGTTCATCAGTACCATCTTTCTAGATTCCATATGCTGACATCAAGCCTCCAAGTTAGCTCCTGCTATTGTCCCCATTTTCCAGATGAGAAAATGAGGCACAGAAGAGATATGTAAACCATCCAAGGTCACATTGCTGGTAAACAGTGCTGAGTTCAGTGTTGAATCCTCACTGGCCCCAAGATGGTGTCTCCATTATCTTCCTTCCTTTGTCCTCGGGGCTCCTCAGGCTACAACCTGACCTGACCATGTACCTCATGGCTAGTCGTACTGTTGGGAATGATTTTCCTTTCCTCCATCTTCTCTTGTCAAATCCAGCAAGGCACTGAGGAACTTCCAGTTGCTTCTGAAGCAGTCCTTCCCAGCAGGACTCACCCCTCAGTTCTGAAGCTTCACACTGTCCTTCACAGGTCATTTTGCCACCAGAAAAGAATACATTCCCTAATGGGCCTTCTGGAAGAACAATGTATCCTTTTTTAGGCTTCCCAGACTGGGAATTCAGTACTAACTCACCTAGCTCAGAGCTTCACACATTACCTGTAAGAAGTAGGTGCTCAGGAAATGTTTATTGGATTGAACACATGCACATAAATTACAGAACAGGAGACAGGTGGTTGTCTTCCTCAGTAATATGCCAAAACAACTGCAAGATCTATGTATCAAACCCAGAAGAATCTAGTTTGGGAAAGGACAGGCTTGCTCCAATTCAGTACATCTGAGCAGGTGCTGACCCTGACCCAAGTCCCCATCTCTGGCCATGCATCAGGTGGGTGCTGGGTAGTTCCAGCCACAGTTCAGGAGCACTGGGATGGAAGGTATCCTCCTGAAAACTGTACCCGCCCTCCACGCCCTGCTCACAGCTATCTAGTGCCTGAAATTTTACAATTAAAGGTCCATTCCTTGACAAAGATTGAATATTTTCAGATATTTATATCCTGATACGAACAGGTTTGGCAGGCCCTCTCCAGAGAGTGTACTATAAGAGGTAAACAAGAGGGTACAAGGATCTTAGCAAGATGGCCCTTTAGTTAAAAAAGAGAGGAATCAGAATCAGCAACAAGGGGAGAGATGGGGAAAGAACCACCAGGATGTGGGACACAGGGCTTGCCCACTGCACAGATGTCCTCAAGGTTGGTCCAAGCCCAAGACAGACCCCCACGGGACCGCATGCCTTTATGTGGAGGGAGGAAGCTAGTGACAGCCTCCTAACCCCCACGGGACTGCATGCCTTTATGTGGAGGGAGGAAGCTACTGACAGCCTCCTATTTTTCCAAACTAAGTCTCCTTGAAAGAGGACTCAAAAAATCCTACCCTTGGCCAAGACTAACTACTAACTGCCTTCAGGCAGCAAATACCATACAATTAGTTTCCAGAGCTTCACTCACTATCTCAGTTCTAGGAACTGCCTGTCACTATATCCCTCCAGTACCAGAGGATGAGGCTATGTGCAGCATAAACCCATGAAAGAGCCAGAATTTGCTAGAATAATCCTGGTCTTAAATGTTCCAGGGCTAAAGTTCACAGCTGACTATTAGCAAACTATGAAGGGCTAAACAGTGATTTGTTAATTGTGAAAGTTGCTCAGTCATGTCCAACTCTTTGGGACCCCATGGACTACAGTCCATGGAATTCTCCAGGCCAGAATACTGGAGTGGGTAGCCTTTTCCTCCTCCAGGGGATCTTACCAACCCAAGGATCAAACCCAGGTCTCCCACATTGCAGGTGGATTGTTTACCAGCTAAGCCACAAGGGAAGACCAAGAATACTGGAGTGGGTAGCCTATCCCTTCTCCAGCAGATCTTCCTGTCCCAGGAATCAAAGTGGGGTCTCCTGCACTGCAGGTGGATTCTTTACCAACTGAGCTATGAGGGAAGCCCTAAATTTGGCTTAAAATATATATATTTATATAGATATCTTTATTTATTATTTATTATTATTTTATTTATATTTATTAATTAATATATTTTATTTATAAATAATAAATAATTAAAAGTATAAATTATAAATAAAATTTATTTGTTTATTAATGGGAGGGTTGAGTTATCTTCCCACCTTCAGGGGCTATGAAAATACAAAATGAATAATAAAATAAATATCACCTCCTATCACCTACTGTAGCCCCAGTTTCCTTTTCCAAATTTCCTTTTACAGAAAGAAGCAGATTAGCTATAGTAGTTATTTCCTTGACCAGTAATTTTCCCTCCTGAACATCCCACACAGTGGTTATCTTCTGAATCCAATCCTCCATTATATCAAAGTTCTATTCATGACATGGGACTTGACATAATCCTGCTTCTATAACATGAATTCAGATGTGCCTTGAAGTCACCAGTAGCCAAATTCTTCCTACCACAATCTCACTACCACTCCCTACCCCAACAGAACCTGTAATTTCATGCTTACAGCATCATCCTGTCTAGTTTAAATCAAATTCTGGCTTAAAAATATAAATCTTCCTAAAGGGAAAATTCCTAAAACCATTAAATGAACTGAGACTATAAAAGTCAACTTTTATTAATTCAACTATCCAAAAAGTAATTTCTACTCCTACTATGAGCTGGACACATTGATTCAATAAAGGCAATACTTGATTTTAAACCACTTAGTAAAGGAGAGAGAGACCAAGGAAGGTCTGAGAAACTGCCAAGAGTAGCCTAAGAAGAAATGAAAACTAATTGTAATATAGTATCCAGGAACTGTATTAATGGGATCCAGGAACAGGCAAATGATATTAGGTAAAAATAAGAGAATCTAAGTAAAATGTGGATCTAAATAACAATTTATCAATATTAGTTCATTAGTATGACAGATGTACCATATAATGGGCCTTCCCTGATGGCTTAGAGGTAAACAATCTGCCTGCAAAGTGGGAGATGCAGGAGACATGGGTTTGATCCCTAGGTCAGGAAGATACCCTGGAGAAGGGAATGGCTACCCACTCCAGTATTCTGACCTGGAGAACTCCATGGACAGGGAAGCCTAGTGGGCTACAGTCCATGGGGTCTCAAAGAGTTGGACACAACTGATCATACATGCACCGTATACTGGAAAGTGTTAATAATCTGGGAAATTAAGCATGGGGTATATATGGTAATCCTCTAGCCTATCTTGTCGATTTTTCTGTAAATCTAAAACTACTCTAAAAAAAATCTATTAAAAAAAAAAAAAGGAAGGAAGGATGAGAACACTGAAAACAGTGGCAGAGGCATCCACAACCCCTCCGTTTCTAATAGTGCCCAAATTTCCTTTAAATCACCTCTGCTTTAACGTCGGCAGGCAACTTGGGTGGGATCCTTCCCAATTCCAGCTCCAAAGAAGAGCTCTCATGGTCTAAGCCAATGAGAATATCCCACTCACCTGGGCCATGTGATTGCTCAAAAGTAGGCAGCTAACCAATCAGAGCAGTAGGATTCCAGGAGTTGAAAGAAAAGTTTTTACTCTTCCTCTGGATCAGGGTGTGAAAACCTGAGGCTTCCAAGCCTGTAGAAGTTATCTTGTTACCATGAAGGGAGCAAGACCAAGGGATGCTATGAGACCACACATAGCCAAGGGAAGCAAAGCTGAGAAACAGGTCCAGGTGCCATTATTTGAGTTTCCCAGGTGGCACTAGTGGTAAAGAATCTGCCTGCCAATGCAGGAGATGCAAGAGACACCAGTTCCATCCCTGGATAGGGAAGCTCCTCTGGAGGAGGAAATGGCAACCCACTCCAGTATTCCTGCCTGGAAAAATCCCACGGACAGAGGAGCCTGGTGGGCTACAGTCCATGGGGTCACAAAGAGTCAGACATGACTGAACACGCACACAGGACAGACTGTGTCCTGCTCCTGAGGATAGCAGTGTGTTTGGGTTTCTGTCACTTGCGGCATGAAAAACTAGCTAATTTGTGGACTTACAAAGTTCACAGTGTTGCCCGTGGTGGCCACCTGACTGAGCAGGGAAGGGCGCCCCCAGAGAGAGGTTCCTGCCTTTAGTGAAGTCACCAGGCCTTGTGGCTGAGCTCCTCACTTAAAGAGGCACACACAGTCATGGTTTTATAGAGCTTGTTTATGACTTTGAAAACAGAGCAGCAAAAAGACTGAGATGGTGTCAGATGAGAGGTCCTTCTGTTTTCTTTCCAAAGGCTTATCAAATCAAGTCACCTTCCAGTTCTGGGCAAGACTAAGTAGAGATCAAAGGGTCAGGCTTTACTTGATTCTGACACCGAGTTTTCAGTCAGGAATAAAAAGCTGGACTTCAACAGCCATGGAGGCAGGAACCACTTTTCTCATTCACCCTGAATTCCCAAGACTTAGCATACCAACAAGTTTCTAATAAGAGCTCAACACATGTCTGCTGAAAAATAAACAAACTGCTGAAAATTGCCTTTATTTAACTATAAGCTAAGTTTTCTATGTTGAAAGAAACATTTTGCTATAACAGCATGTCCAATCCAGTGTCTTCCAAACAAAACCTTGAGGCAAGTTGCAAGATTAGATGCCCAAAACCAACATTTTAAAGGGGAGTTCAGTGGATTTCTCAGAAATCCTGGCCTGAGCAATGGGGTGTTGTCACCCTAAGGCTTGTTTTTCACTCTTCAGAAAACCAGCCATGTGATTCAAGAAAGCCTTTCAAAGATGACCAATCTGACATTCCATTTTCTTTCTCCAACGACACGTTCAAAAGTGCTGCGCTGGTTTAGACCTGCTAGTTCAGATTGATGAGTGAGAAACATGCTGCTCTGTCATTAACTGCATCTTGCTAGACAGGAAGCAACTTTTCAAAAATAGCTAGCGATTCAGGCTGGCGAAAAAAGAACAGTAACAGTCACCTTTTCTCCCATCTGAGTTTGCTGAGCTGAGAGGATGAGCGCATTTTCTGCTGCTCGAAAAGCAATGGTTATCTTAATAATATCTACAACACATGGGGCTATTGACCTGCTCCTCACTGTAGCTTCTATTTGCTGATTACAAACCCTGAACAACAGATATGTGAGGGTTTCAAACTGACTTTCCATGATGTTTGGGTTTTGTGAACTGTCTTAAAATGAGTTGTCTCGTTAAAGAAGCAAGTTAGAACCCAAGCAAGCAGACTGGCTACTGAATGACTGTTTTTATATTATGGTTTGGGCTTCCCTGGTGGATCAGATGGTAAAGAATATGCCTGCAATGCAGGAGACCTGGGTTAGATCCCTGGGTTGGGAAGAGCCCCTGGAGATGGGAACTCACTCCAGTATTCTTGCCTAGAGAATCCTATGGACAAAGGAGCCTGGCGGGCTATAGTCCATGGGGGTCACAAAGAGTTGGACATGACTGAGTGACTAACATTATTTTGGGATACCGAAAGTTGGGATTAATTCATCTAGCAATCATCTACCTATTCAATCAGTCCTTCCTTCCTTTCTTTATTCATTCAACATTCACTGTGTCTTCCATGTATCTTAGTATTTATGTCATACTAGGTGCTCGGGATACGTAATTGTGAGACTGACCTAGATCCATCATATTTCTCTCATACCCCAAAAGTTCAGCCCTTACTGGATCAGCTTTATTGTAGCATTATTTCCATCTTGACTACCCTCCTGCCCTGTCAGTTCTTGATGGATAATATAACCACGGTAGTTTTAAAATACATCCACAAATTCTGTGATATTCTTCTCTTCAAAAGATGGAAACAAATTTCCCTGACCTTGAGAATGGATCTGTAGCTGTGACTTGCTTCTAACAAATAGTTGCTGCTGTTCAGTTGGTCAGTCGTGTCCGACTCTTTGTGACCCCATGGACTGCAGCATGCCAGTCTGTCAAACAGAGTCTGACAATATTCACAGTGTAGATCTCCAAGACTAGCTCTTAAAATGTTTGTGGCCTCCGCCTGGTTCTCTCTCTTGGAACACTTGCTCTGTGGGGTGGGGAGGGAAGCAAGCTACCATGTTGTAAGGACCATCAAACGGCTCTAGGGAGAGGCCCACATGGTAAGGAGCAGAGGCCTTCTGCTAAAATTAGCATGGAACTGAGGCTTCTGCAAACCACTATGGGAATGAGCCATCTTGCAAGTGTATCTTTCAGACCTGCTCAAGACTTTGGATGACTGCAACCCCACCTAACATCTTGACAGCCATCTTGTCAGAGATGCTTAACCAGAACCATGTGGCCAAGCCATTCCCGAATTCCTGACTGTGAAAAACTGTGAAAATAATGTCTGTTGCTTTGAGCTGCTAGTTTTGGGATAATTTGCTATGCAGGCAATAGATAACTAATACAATGACTTTGCAGAAACTGCAGGTTTTATGAATATATTAGAGTGGCATTAAGATCTTTTCCAGCCTTCTTCTAGAGTGCCCTCCTCTACTACAGACATTGTAAAGTTGAAAACCTTACTTCTGAAACATCCTTGCAGCTAGGGTTGAGATTTAGTGTCCACCAATCAGAATCAAATGAATGTTGCATTTAAGATGACTATGGAAATTGCAGATTTCTCAGCCAGCCATGAGATTCAGTGACTAAAGTATAAGTGAGAGTTCAGAGATAAAGAGGAAGATTTCAAAGTTGTCAGAATATAGGTGGAAGTTTCTGTTTAACAAGAACAGTTTACTTTTTATTTAATTAATTAATTTTTACTTTTGGTTGTTGCTAGGTCTTTGTTGCGGCATGCAGACTTCCTCTAGTTGCGGCACATGAGCTTCTCTTGTGGAGCACAGGCTCTAGAGAATGCAGGATCAGTAATTGGAGTGCACTGGCTTCTCTAGTTGCAGCCTGCGGGCTTAGGTGCCCAGGGGCGTGTGGGATCTTAGTTCCCTGAACTAGGGATCAAACCCAAGTCCCCTGCATTGGAAGGCAGATTCTCAGCCACTGCACCACCAGGGAGGTCCCTAGGTGGAAGTTAAACCCATGTGAGCCAGTAAGACCTCTTGCCCAGGGAGAATGTCAGAAGGAGGAGAACCACAGATCAGGGACAGGGCGCTGAGGAATACCAGTGTTTAAGAAATGGGAAGGAGGAGAGGCGTGTGAAATTTCTGAGAAGGATCCAACTAACACAGGACAGAGTGGTGTCATGAGAGCCAAGGAGACAGGAAACCTCAAGAAAGAAAGATGAGAAGACAGTAAGACAAGAACTGAAATGTGTCCAGCGGGCTTGGTGGCGTCTTACATTGCCCAAGAAGTTGCCATGAAGATGCTGGATTTAAGTGGGTGGAAGAGTGAACGGAGGCTGAGGAATGAAAGCGCACCCTTGAAGAAACTTAGCTCTGACAGGAAGAGGAGAGGACAGTATTGATAGATTAGTTAAGTCTTGATCCAGGAGAATGATTTTTCCATTGAGGGATCTCACTGATGTGAGAAAATGCCTGGGCCACAGTGCTAAGTGAAACGCAGCAGGTCACAGAGCTGTTCATACAACTTGATGACAAAATCATGTAAATGAAAACCAGACTGGAAAACAGACTGGAAAAAAATGCACCCAAATGTTACGATGTGTTAATGTGGCTATGTCTGATGGAGGGGGGTGGGGTAGGTTATGGGTGGTTTTTATTTACTTCTTTTGCCATTTCTTTATCTTTTATGTTTACTCTTTTTTATGGAAAATTTTAAAGAAAAGTTAAAGGATAACATAGTGTATACCAACATACTCTTCATTTAGAACCTATCTTTTACTAATTGTTAACGTGTTCCACATTTCCTTGTCTCTCTCTCTCTCCTTCCCTCTCTCCACCCATCCATTCATTTATCTACTCTACTCTTCTTTAATAGTGGTCTATATATAATGTATAATATTACATATATATACATATATGTACAGAGAGGCCTGGTGTCCTGCAGTCCATGGGGTCACAAAGAGTTGGACATGACTGGGTGACCGAACAACAAGAACATATATGTATATACATATAGAGCATTTTCTGTTGAATTGCTTTTAAATGGCGGACATGATATCACTTTGCTTTTAAGTTCTCCTGGGAACAATGACATTTTGAAAAAGATAATTATTAAAATCACACTAATTATATTATGTGTATTGTGCTCACATAATCACTAGGATTGTATGTGTGTGTGAGAGAGACAGAGTGTGTGTGTTACTGACTCTAGGAGAAAGGAAGAGCTCTGAGTTTTGACCCATGGGTCAAGAACAAATTTCAAATAAAACTCCAAGAGCCAGAATTTGCTTGTGTTGCTCTGTGCTGATAATACAGCATCAATGTTTCTATTTAAGCACATTAATAGACTACAGACAAACCGTCCTATCTATGACAATAGTCCTCCTTCTCCTTCCGAACCCACCTTGGGTGCTACTTCCTCCAGGAAGCCCCTTCAGCCAGGTAAACTTTTCCTTCTTCTCAAATATCAAAGCACATTTGCTCATCCTCCTCTTACAGCTCCCATCACATCTTCCAGGAGTTGCTATTTTTCCAAAGTCTTGGTCTTTCTCAGGATTCCTCATACACTTGAATCTACTTGAGTACCAAAGTCACAGTTAAGGTAGATCTGGCTTGCAAACCTGGCTCTTCCACGTTTTAGTGGAACATATTATTTAACCTCTAATTCTCAGTTCCTCATTCAAAATTTTCTCAGAAGGTTGTTATGAAAGGAAACAATGTGTTAAAGATGGATCTCTATTAAATACTTAATAGGTGCTAGTTATTTTATAGCTATTATCACAGTCTCTCTTCATAGATGTGTTCAATAAATACCTGCTTAAGTAATACTAATACTAACTCATTAGTAGCTGATACTGGTCAAACATCTCACAACTGCCTCTCCAGCTCCCACACACCTATAGTAGATATTTTAATCCAAAGAGAAAAATATGATAATTTTAAGAACAGGCATGGATTACAGTAAGAGTCTGTGTGAGGGCTTTTCCATTTTCCCTTACATAACTGCATCATGGTAATTCTCACTTACATTGGTGAGACCAGGAGTGCTACAAGCCTACCAACCAATTACCAGTTTATTAGATTCCTTGAAAGATCGTGGAAAGCAGGAAGAATCAGTGTTCAACTTCTGGGTCAGGAAGATCCTCTGGAGTAGGAAATGGCAACCCACTCCATTATTCTTGCCTGGGAAATCCCATGGGAAGAGAAGCCTGACTGGCTACATAGTCCATGGGATCATGAAGAGTCAGACACGATTGAGCAGACATGTGTATGTGTCATGATAAGAGGGAAAAGTACGCTGGGCTAAGAGGTCAGAAAAGTCACACTTAAGAATTGATTCTGTACCTTTTCTGTTGGATTCTTGTTTCCTTCTACAACTGAGGTGATAATAATGCCCTCTACTACTGTACAGAGCTGTATGGAGGATTAAGGAGTTCAATAGCTATTAAGTGCTATGCAAATGTAGGGATTATTCTCTACCTGGATGTCTTACAGGCATGTTCCCTTCCTTCAGAGCAGAATACAATGAAAAGGTGCAACAGAATATAACACAGGGGTGCAACCAGGGGCAGATAAACAGAATTGGTGCAAAGCACCTCTGGGTAGAACCACCAGCCACATAGACAATGTTGCACTCCGCGATAATAACACTTTTGTTGCTCTCTGAATATTTCCTTGTGCCAGGACTCCTGTTATATTCCCACAAGGAATGACTTTTCTGGCTGATTGTAGGGTTGCAATGACTTCAGTCATCAGAGTGAGTGGTTTCATTACTAGGTAACAAATCATTCACCCAAGATTAAGTGGCTGTCAGTCAAGTGGAGGTATGGATGGAAGCATCTGTCCCAGAGCTGTGTGATACACCTCAGCATGCCCTGGCCTGTGATGGGTCCTTTTCTGACTACTCCTGTTAGTAGGAAGACGTTCATTTGCTTCATGTCACCCATCACCTTTCCATGAATTTACTCTCAGGATACTGACATCCCCAGTATGAGGAGATAGAAATGAGGAAATGCTTTTCAAAAACTGCAACTGCCTGGTGTTGCCTCTGAACAGCTTCCTTGGATTTGCTCTAAAAGAGCAAACATGATTAGAACTGAATTTGCCTCATTTTGGAGGAGAGAAAATCATAAAAATGTCCATTATATATGCCTGTGTCACAAAAAACACTGCTTCTTGCAGTCAGAAGCTAAGTTCACTATCTATCCCTAGACAGAGTACAGTGCTCAGCACAGGTAAGGCATTCAACATCCACTGACCACAATGAATTAAATGGAAGCAATATTTGTTTCCAGGTCAAATTCCATTACTTGTATGAACTGGTATTGTATCTTGATATTCTCTTTCTGTTGCATCTCTTTTGGTCCTAGTATTTAATAATTACACAATACATGTTTTGTTTTGTTTTTTTCCAGTAACCTCTGTAGTAAAAGTCATTCTTTTTTTGTATACTGCTCTATGAGTCTGGCAGATGCCTACAATTGCATAACTACTGATGCAAACAAAATAGAGTTTTATCACCTCGAAAAATTCTCCTGTGCTTCTTCATAGTCATTGCCTCCCCCCAACCTCTAGTTCCTAACAAACCCTGCTTTGTGCAAGGATTTCATTTATCAAACTTCCATTCAGTTTGGTAAATCCTAGGAGTGGGATTGCTGGGTCATGTAGTAAATATATGTTTAACTTTATAAGAAGCTGCTATACTGTTTTCCGGAGTGACTGTGCCCAATTCCATTTTCACCAGCAGTGTAGGAGAGTCCCAGCTGCTCCACATCTTTGCTAGCGCTTGGTATTGTCACTTGTTTTTCATCAAGCATTCTAATAATATGTGGTGCTGCAGTAAAAGTGTTATGTGTGAATTGTTGAACAGGGGGAGGGAAGAAGAAAACACACAGATTCCTCCATACAGTTAGGAATGTTGTGATAATTAAACCAATGAAGACCATTCCAAAGGAGTCCCACTGATACGGGTTATAGAAATAACATTGCTAAACCATTCATTTCTCTACCTGAAGAAAGAAACTTGGGTGTACAGTTTCTGATCAAAAGCTTCCCCGCTGTTTTCTGTTTAATAGTAAAAGCATTCCTGTCACTAACATGATTCTTAAGACCTATATCCACTTTCCAAGATATAACACACAAATAGAACATTAATGAACCATCCAACGGTATTTCCAGGAAATCTTCAAAGCTGAAATTGCTTTTTGATATTCTCCTGGCTACACAGTTGAATCTTTTTATTTTATCATCAACACTTGGTTCAATGCTGTCTACACCATAGGAGATTATTCAGTTAAAATAGATTTTGCCTTGACTTTAGTGTACCAACATGGTACACCCCTAACCCATGTGGCCTCAGAACACTTCAAATGTGGCCAATGCCACATTTTAAAATTGTAAACTAAAACAGGGTATGAAAGAAAAAATGTAAAATATCTCATTAATTTTATATTGATTATACATTGAAATGATAGCATTTGGGGACATATTTTGGTTAAACAAAATATATTACTAAAATTAATTGTGTCTATTTTAATTTTTAATATAGTTATTAGGAAATTTTAAATTACATTTGTAATTACATACATGCCTTACATTACATTTCTATTAGGTAATACTACTCTAGAATGTAGGACTATTGCTAAAGAGAGTTAAATTTGGTTACATCGAAAAGCTCTATGCAGGGTAAGTTATGCCCAACTCTTTGCAACCCCACAGACTGTAGCCTGCCAGGCTTCTCTGTCCATGGGATTTTCCAGGCAAGAACACTGGAGTGGGTTGCCATTTTTCCCCTCCAAGGGATCTTCCCGACCCTGGGGAGTCTCCTGCATCTCTTGCATTGAAGGTGGATTCTTTACTGCTAAGCCACCAGGGAAGGCAAAAGATCTATGCAGCATTTCAAAATCTAGTGTAAATTTTAAATAAATACAACCATGATTAACGAGCAGTAAGGTAAGTTAGATAATTACTAATTAAAGATATTTTTAGACTCATATCAATATCCTAAAACCAATTGTTAACATACCAGTTGTTAAAGGAAAGTACTTTTGAAATAGACAGTAACAATTAAAATAATAAAAATTATTTAAAAGTTTAAATATTATAATTAAAGACAACTTCAGCTCTTTAAAAGACATGCAAAGAAATAAAAAGACAATCCAAAGACTGGGATAAAATAGTTGTACCATATATATACACACACACACACACACACACACACACACATATATATGCAAAAGTAGGAAGTAAAGAAACACCTGGAGTAACAGGTAAATTTGGCCTTGGAGTACACAATGAAGCAGGGCAAAGGTTAATGGAGTCTTGCCAAAAGAACACACTGGTCATTGCAAACAGCCTCTTCCAACAATACAAGAGAAGACTCTACACATGGACATCACCAGATGGTCAATACTGAAATCAGTCTGATTATTTATTCTTTGCAGCCAAAGATGAAGGAGCTCTATACAGTCAGCAAAAACAAGACCAGGAGCTGACTGTGGCTCAGATCATGAACACCTTCTTGCAAAATTCAGACTTAAATTGAAGAAAGTAGGGAAAACCACTAGGCCATTCAGGTATGACCTAAAACAAATCCCTTATGAGTATACAGTGGAAGTGTCAAATCGATTCAAGGGATTAGATCTGATAGACAGAGTGCCTGAAGAACTATGGATGGAGGTTAGTGACACTGTACAGGGGGCAGGGATCAAGACAATCCCCAAGAAAAAGAAATGCAAAAAGGCAAAATGGTTGTCTGAGGAGGCCTTACAAATAGCTGTGAAAAGAAGAGAAGTGAAAGGCAAAGGAGAAAAGGAAAGATATGCCCATTTGGATGCAGAGTTCCAAAGAACAGCAAGGAGAGATAAGAAAGACTTCCTCAGTGATCAGTGCAAAGAAATAGAGGAAAACAATAGAATGGGAAACATGAGAGATCTCTTCAAGAAAATTAGAGATACCAAGGGAATATTTCATGCAAAGATGGGCACAGTAAAGGAAAGAAATGGTATGGACCTAACAGTAGCAGAAGATATTAAGAGGTGGCAAGAGTACACAGAAGAACTATACAAAAAAGATCTTCATGACCCAGATAACCACGATGGTGTGATCACTCATCTAGAGCCAGATATCCTGGAATGCAAAGTCAAGTAGGCCTTAAGAAGCATCACTATGAACAAAGCTAGTGGAGGTGATGGAATTCCAGTTGAGCTATTCCAAATCCTAAAAGATGCTGCTCCCAAAGTGCTGCACTCAATATGCCAGCACTGCTGGAAAACTCAGCAGTGGCCATGGGACTGGAAAACGTCAGTTTTCATTCCAATCCCAAAGAAAGGCAATGCCAAAGAATGCTCAAACTACTACACAATTGCACTCATCTCACATGCTAGCAAAGTAATGCTCAAAATTCTCCAAGCCAGGCTTCAACAGCACTTGAATGATGAAATTCCAGAATTTCAAGCTGGACTTAGAAAAGGCAGAGAAACCAGAAATCAAACTGCCAACATCCTTTGGATCATCAAAAAGCAAGAGAGTTCCAGAAAAACATCTATTTCTGCTTTATTGACTATGCCAAAGCTTTTGACTGTGTGGATCACAACAAACTGTGGAAAATTCTTCAAGAGATAGGAATACCAGACCACCTGACCTGCCTTCTGAGAAATCTGTATGTAGGTCAAGAAGTAACAGTTAGAACTGGACATGGAACAACAGACTGGTTCCAAATTGGGAAAGGAGTATGTCAAAGCTGTATATTTTCACCTGGCTTATTTAACTTCTATACAGAGTACATCATGCAAAATGCCAGGTTGGATGAAGCACAAGCTGGAATCAAGATTGCTGGGAGAAATATCAATAACCTTAGATATGCAAATGACACCACCCTTATGGCAAAAATCAAAGAGAAACTAAGGAGCCTCTTGATGAAGGTGAAAGAGAAGAGTGAAAAAGCTGGCTTAAAACTCAGCATTCAAAAAATGAAGATCATGGCATCCGGTCCCATCACTTCCTGGCAAATAGATGGGGAAACAATAGAAACAGTGAAAGACTTTATTTGGGGGGGCTCCAAAATCACTTTAGATGGTGACTACAGCCATAAAATTAAAAGCCACTTGCTCCTTGGAAGAGAAGCAATGACAAACCTAGAAGGCATATTAAATAGCAGAGACATTACTTTGCCAACAAAGTTCATATAGACAAAGCTATATTTTTATATAAATCACATATGGATGTGAGAGTTGGGCTATAAAGAAGGCTGAGCACTGAAAAATGCATGATTTTGAACTGTGGTGTTGGAGAAGACTCTTGAGTCCCTTGGACAGCAAGGAGATCAACCCAGTCAATCCTAAAGGAAATGAACCCTGAATATTCATGGGAAGGACTGATCCTGAAGTTGAAGCTCCAACACTTTGGCCACCTGATGCGAAGAGCTGACTCATAGAAAAGATGCTGATGCTGGGAAAGATTGAAGGCAGGAGAAGGGGACAACAGAGGATGAGACGGTTGGATGTCATCATTGACTTAATGGACATGAGTTTGAGTAAGCTCCAGGAGATGGTGAAGCACATGGAATCCTGGTTGGCTGCAGTCCATGGGGTCACAAAGAGTTGGACATGACTGAGCAACTGAAAAACAACAACATAATAATTGTTATTCTAAAGTGATCTGAAATATTTATAATAAATTTTAGTATTTTTTTCTGGGGTAGAGATAATAGGTGTTTGTTCTAATCTCTGTGTTTATATGTACTTTGGAAATATTTCCTTTTTTAAGTAAAGAATTGTTAGAGCTACTTTAACCACAAAGCATAATTAAAAAGTATAATCAAATGTGACTTTATATTCAAGAAAAGATAAATATTTGAACAATCAGAAAATTATGTTGCTGTTAAAAATTTAAAGAGAAGATAATAATCATAAAATATGACCAGGAGTTTATGAATACAAAAACAAAAGAATATAAAACTAGAACTGAAAGTGCTTTTAAAGAGCAATTAGACATTTTATAAATGAAAATATAGTTATTGTAATTTTTAAAACTCAGACACAAGTAGATTAAAAGAGAAATGTAATGAATTTGTAAATGAATTAGAAGTTAGAACTGGGGAAATTGCAGACAGTACAGCAAAGAAATATAAAGGGATGAATAAATTGACACATATGAAGGATTTATTGAAAAGTTTCAAGATATGCCTAATAGAATTTTTGGAAGAAGATAACTGCTAGCTGGTTTCCAGAAATGGAGAAAAACACGAGTCAATAGAATAAAAAGAAAACATGATACACAAACAGAAAATATAAAATTAAATTTACATCCATGCATACTATAGTGAAATGACAGAATATCAAGGGGAAAAATGGTATGGAAGGAAAAGATTGCCCAGAAGGAGTACTGATCACTTGGCAGCAAACTCATTAGCAACAAAAGATGCAAAAGTTAACACAGACTATCTCCAGTGTTTGGTGGGAAAATCTAGAATTCTTTACCTTAATTAGAGAGTGTGGAAATAAAGATATTTTGGGGTACATAAGAGTGAATTATTACCCACAGATATTTGAAATAAGAGATATACTTGAGCAAGAAAAGAAATTATCTTGGAAGATAAGGGTGGAATAAAAGGAACCAAAGAGAACAAACAAATTGGTAAACTTTGTTTACAAATCTAAATAATAATAGAAAATACACTCTCCAAAAATACAGAAAACACTCTGGTTAAAGATATAAAAATCATGTTGAGTTCCAAGGACATCAAGAACTCAGAAAAGAGACTATAAAAAATGGCTAGTACAATTTTTTTTTTTAAAGAAGCTAGCTTGAAGGAACACTTAAAAACCAAATGCAGAATTTACTCATTTTTTCCTGTTTCAAAATTCTGTATGCTGTCCTAAGGTCTGCCCACAGTCTGATCCTTAGGATGGCATAGGTGTTTATGACAAGTAATCTAGTCTTAATAAGGTCTGCAAAGCAAGATTGCCTCTGACTATCTAAGTCTTAGATTTATTTTAATTATAACGAGCAATCTCTTGAAATAATACTCCCAGTTGTGGGATTTGATCTGTTTTATATCATTTTACATGGTAACGTAGGAAAATAACTCTCAACATCTCTGATGAACCAGCACAGAACCAAAGAATATATTTGGAGCTTCTTACAAATCCTTAAGATATTGCAGGCATAATGAATAGAGATCAGTTTCATTTGAATGCTTTATCATTCATCATGAAAACGAAACATCAACAGGTCTTCTGCCTCATTTTTTGGCTGCACTCTGCCTAATAGGAACCTTAAGCTCTTTCTATGTCACCTCTGAGATAATTAACATCACTCAGAAAGTATCTGAACAGGAGCTGTAGCAGAGAGAGCAAGCACTGTTACTTGGGAAAAGTTGCAATTAGGATCTGCAGGCAAATGCAGAATTCTTTTAAATTTTACTTCAAACCAAGATAAAACCCCATTATCATGAAAGAAGTGGTAATGAGTAATCTGATGTAAAATGTATGTATATTATATGTAGTATAGTTATAATTGTAGTTATAAAACTGATAAACATAATCATAGAAAATTTGGAAATGAAAGGGAAAAAAAAAATCCCATCATCCTGACACGACATTTATTGTTTTGGACTATTTCCTTCTGGTATTTTCTTCCTGTGTGTACTTTTTCATGGTTGCAATAATAGCATTTATACATTTTCATGAGGCTTTAAATCATAACACTTTTCCATGTTGCCAACTTTCACAGCTCTCATTTTTAATGACTATGGGGATGTCATTATGGGGATGTGCCATCACTTATTAAACCAATCACCTACTCTTGGACATTTTTAGCTGGATAATATTTGACAATTATAAAAATCAGTTCTGTGAACATCAAGCTTATAAGCTGTTTTCCATATATAGTCTATTTTCTCAGAATAAATTCCCCAAAGTGAATTACCAGACCAATAGGCATAAAGGTGTTTATGATTCTTAATATATATTGCTACAACGTTTTCCCAAAATTTTGCAATTTGCAGTGACAACCAGTGGAAGTGGTGCCCTTCAGTCTGCCAGCACAGAACATCAATCTAATCTTGAAAGCAGGATCTCTCAGTCGTTGGTTCCTGGACCAGCAGCATCAGCATAACCTGGGAACTCATTAGAAATGCAAGTTCTCTAGCCAGAGACCTACTGAATCAGAAACTCTGGGAGTGGGGCTTACCAAACCATACTAATGAGCCCTCCAAGTGATTCTAATACACCCCCAAGACTGAGAACCACTGGTCTAAAATCAGTGACCCTCAACTTTCACTGCACATACGAATCACTTGTAGAACTTCTAAAAACCTGTTAGACCCTGGGACACAGTTCCAGCAGTTCTGATTTGTCTGGAGCGAAACAAAGGCATCTGTATTTTTTAAAAGGTCCCCTCGAGTGATGTGTAGCCAGGGCCCAGAATTACTAGCTTCAAGCAATGCTAACTGACCCTGTGATTCTTGAATCTACAACAGCATCACCTGGAAACTTGTCAGACATATTTTCAGGCTCCACTCTAGAATTCTTGGGATGGGGTCCAGGAATTTGTTGAACAAGCACCCTAGATGAAGTTCACAGACATTAACTACTTGTCTAATGGTCTGTTTGGATAAGACAACGTCCAGTGTCTCTGGTGCACAAATACCTAGACAGCCACACACACACATGTTGTTGCAGTTCACTCACTAAGTCGTGCCTGACTCTCTGAGACCCCATGGACTGCAGCAATCCAGGCTTCCCTGTCCTTCCCTGTCTCCTGGAGTTTGCTCAGACTCATGTTCGCTGAGTAGGTGATGCCAACCATCTCATCCTTTGCCATCCCCTTCTCCTCCTGCCCTCAATCTTTCTCAGCATCAGGGTCTTTTCCAATGAGTCAGGTCCTTGCATCAGGTAGCCGAAGTATTGGAGCTTCAGCTCCAGCATCAGTCTTTCTAGTAAATATTCAGGATTGATTTCCCTTTGGATTTCACACACACACACATATCCAGTGTCTAATATATATTATATATATTCACAGTTGGAATCATAGCATTTACACATTTTTAATTTAGATTTAAATCACATACTATTTCATAATGTCAGCTTTCACAGCCATCATTTTAAATAACTACTCCATTTTGGGATGTACTATGATATATTAAATCAATCAGTTACTCCTAGAAATACATATATACAAATACAATCATGTATGTACACACACTAAAAAGTACATAGATACAAGGATATGGGCAGGTAGATACAGATTTAGACAGACAGATAGAGATGTTGGTTAATTTCATGGTGAGGGGAGTGCTGAAAGGTACCTCACTGCTGCTTTTATCATATTTCTTTAATTACTAGTGAGACTAATCACAACCCATATTTGTTCACCTACTGGTTTCCAAGAATAATGACTTTAAACATAGATAAAGTTTGAATGTTCTGATATAGAAAAAAATTTCAAGAACTGGCCAATTACTAATGACTAACTTACCAAGAAGGAGGAAGCAACACTTTCCACAAGCATAAGGAGAGACCAGAAAAGTTATTTAAATACAATCATGCCTAGCAGAATGACTAAGGAAAACATTGCACCTTAATTAACTGGGAATGGAAAGCTAATATTAGATGGTACTAAAAGGACGGATGACTTCACTTTCACTGCTCTCTTTTTTTTTAACGGGCTCTGAGAGAACGCTGATGAGGAATCCACAGCAGAAGCTTTTGGGACAGGCTGCCACTTCGCACAGGACGTCTGAGGAGCTGAGGTTCACAATTTGGCCTCTCTTCCCAGGACAGTCACAGCATCTCACCCAAACTAGGGCAATCTCTGACTCAGACCAGTGTAGTCAAGCTCAAACAGGAAAGAAAAGAGAAAGAGCCAGGACCTGGGAGAGTGAAAGAACGTTAGGCCGAGAGTCACGAGGGATGCCTGGCTTTCATCCTCTGAAGATCTTCTTGTTACTTACCAAATTTTTGCTTAGCGTATTAAAAAGCATAAAAGATATGCTCATTAGAGCTCATTGGCTATGGTCTTATTTCAGAATAGCCAACTGGCTAAAATTGAATGTGTCCCTAGTCATTAGAACTAGTCCAATTAGACAACCCTCAAAAATTATGTACATAAGTGACCATTCTAGTTGGAAAAGAGGGGTCATGTTACTTGATTTCTTCTTTCTCTTTCTTCCCTTCTTTATTTATATTTTTCTCTCATTTTCCTTTCTTTTCCCTTCTTTCCTTGCCCCCTTCCTTCCTCTTTTCCTTTCTTCCTCTTTCCTCCTTCCCTTTTTCTCTCTTTCCTTTTTTATTTGTCTAACTTACTGTGTAATCTTAAACAAAAATGCCAACATCTCATCTACGACATTGAACCTGCTATGACTCCCTAACCTGGGCTTCATGACCCTTCAGTGGAAGTGTGGATGGGCTAAACGTGGTCTCTGCACGCTAACACTGTGAAGAATGAGTTGTATGCAGGTGTGCTGTGCATCTTTCCCAAGGAAGAGGGTCAAGGTATTTGGGTATCAAGGAAGTTTACTAACCACTTGCTGAGAGAAACTAACCTTCCTTCTAGGACTGAGTCTCTAGAGTACATCCAGTAGGTCAGTTCTAGAAATGGGTGGGAAACAATCTACTCATAATTATTGACCTGGAACAGTGAGTTACTGAGATGTGGGGGCCTGACACTAGATGGTCACAAACAGGCTAGGGTTTTCATACGCTGTCCTCCCTATCCCACCCAGGAAGGACATTTGATGATGGCTAAAATCCTTGGGTGTATTCCCTTCCTCTTTCAGAACTTCCTCTACACACCTCCAGAATCTAATCCCCAAATAACCTTCCAGTAAAAAGAATACAACTGAACCCAAAAGACCACAACTGGTCCCAAGTGATCTAAGTTGGAGTCAGGAATCCTGAGAGGGGATGAGGCAAGGCACCAAGGCTCTCAAAAGCGCCTCTTTATTTTTTATTCCTTTTTTTTTTTATTCTTTATTCCTTATGTTTATTCTGGCAACAGGCTAGAGCTATGGTGTAATTAAGAATATGGGCTTTGGCATCATTGAAGCTCACCTGTAACCTTTATTTTCAAATTACATTCGGCCATCTGACCCTTAGTTTGCTTCCTGTAAGAAAGGAATACCAAAAGTATCTCCTTTAGGAGAGATGAGGACTCAAAGGACTCAATGAGATGATGCATGAAAGAGACCAGTGTAGGGCCACAATGTCCTTGAGACATATGACAGGAGTACGTGCTAAAATAAGTGGCAGACACTAAACCATAATCACCACCATCCTCATCAGGATCACTGGGAGAGTTTGCTGGGTCTAGCCATGAGACCAAATCTCACACAAGAGTAACATCAGCTATTTGGATCTGTTGTCTCTGTTAAATTAAGTTTTGGGGGTGGTTTTTGGTTTTGTCTTCTTTGTTTTTAACAGATAACTTCAAAATATTTTGTTTAAAAAGTAGTAACCAATGAGAATAAACATTGTGGAGTATCCCACAATAAATGTTGTGGTCAATAATTATGAGAAGACAAATCAAACTACTAGCTTCACCAGTACCCATCTTCACTGTCAGAAATAAACTGTTTCACGCAAGAATGGGAAGTAGACAGGCCAGAATACTGGAGTGGGTAGCCTTTCCCTTCTCCAGGGGATCTTCTCAACCCAGGGATTGAATGCAGGTCTCCCACATTGCAGGCATATTCTTTACCAGCTGAGCCACAAGGGAAGCCTAGTAGACAGGCAGAGTGGTCTATTACTAATCTCACGGATGAAATAATGAATACACATAAAGGCAGCGAAAAAATCCGTCACTCACATTCCTGCTCAAAATACAGTGATTTTGCAAAACTGGTGTCTAATCATCTATGACCAATGAAACCATTTCTAAGATCGCTTCATGGCGGTGGTTATAGGGGAAGAGGAACCACAGTTGTAATCCACTGATATTTTAATATAAAAATTTACGTGACAAGTAAAACTGAGAGAAGGTTTTAAAACCACTGATCACTGGTAATTTTGCAGTGTGTACACCATGGGAGGACTGTCCTACAGGAGGCTCTGCTCTCCACGGGTCCCCACTTTAGGATTTCAAGAAACGTCCTCAACTTCACTGTCATTCTATTTCTTCTGTCTGGGGCCTCCCCACTCAAGCTCACAGGACACAATGAAAGGTAATAAGCGAAACAAAGATCCAAAAACAGCAGATCACGTCTACACACGGGTCTCAAAGCAGGACTGGCTCATCTCACAGCCAGTCCCCTCAACAGCGTCAACACGCTTTAGCTATGCTTTGCCTCCATCTACCTTTCTGAGGCTATGCACATTCCCAGAATGAAAAAAATAAAAGGCCAGTTTTCTGTCTTTACGAAGGATTTTACTGCCAGTATCCACTCACCTTCTGACTCTTCTTGCCCACTCCAGTCTTTCCAGGTGATGAGGAACTTCTCTGAAAAGAATAGTAACTCAAAAATGGTTTGGAATCCTGTGTAGTTAAGTTTTATCTCTTGTCCTTCTCTTCTTCCTCTGTCATGGCCAGGATCCAATAACCTTGCCTGGGCCTTCACATCAGAAGTAGCTTGAGATACAGACAACATGTATCTATTTTGTGAATACAAATGAGCTGCCTTGGATGTGAGACCCATGAGAGACTCAGGAGAGTAGGGATCATGTTTCTCTATTTCCAGTTGTAATGCCAGGGCCTATCACATGGTAGAAACTCAATTAGTATTGACTTATGAATTAATTAATTTAAGAATTATGCCTGGAAATACCATCTTCCATCTTAACAAACAGTTCATGACACCTTAAATCCTCACCTTTTTGTTATTTTAAAGTCTGGCATTATATTCCAGGATTGAGAGTCAAATGTTGCCTTCAGAGAACAGCACTTTATGCTAATATGGGAACTTGATTTATTTTTATGTATACATTAATCAGGCACTTTGGAGAAGGAAATGGCAACCCACTCCAGTATTCTTGCCTGGGAAATCCCATGGACAGAGGAGCCTGGTGGGCTACAGTCCATGGGGTTGCAGAGAGTCGGACACGACTGAGTGACTATCACTCACTCACTCATTCACTAATCACACACTTAGCAGAGCCCAGTGAAATGAAAGTGTTACTCACTCAGTCATGTCTGATTCTTTGTGACCACACAGACTGTAGCCTGCCAGCCTCCTCTGTCCATGGGATTTTCCAGGCAAGAATATTGGAGTGGGTTGTCATTCTTTTTTCCAGGGGATCTTCCCAACCCAGGGATTGAACCTGCATCTCCTGCACTGTAAGTGGGTTCTTTACCATCTGAGCCACCAGGGAAGCCCCTGGCAGAGCCCAAATGAGACACAAATCAGTGAAATGGTGAATTACAACTTTGTGGCAAGAGCCCTAAGGTCAAGTAGGAGGTCCTGGGTTCCAATTTCAGCTCCAAGTAGGTGGTTTTCCTTACTGGAAAATATGAATAAAGCATTCTGCCTTGGCTTGTTGCTATGGCTACTGTGGAAAGCAAATGAGACAAGGAATATGAAACTCAAAAAGAGATGTAGAAATACAAGAATTCCTCACTAGTTGAATCCAGTGGATTCATATGTTTTGAAGGCAAGAGACATCTGTGCGAGGGTTTTAGGTAACTACCATGTCAGGTGAAGACACCTGAGAAGGGGACACAGCAGAGGAAATAAACAGGGTTTAAAGGCAAACTCTGTCACTTCCCAGGGTGATCAGAAGCAACCTGTATGTGTAAGACCACCAGCCGGACTAGCAAATACTGAGCTTGCTTCTTACAGAAGTTTTCCCCGGTGGCTCAGCGGTAAAGAACCTGCCTGCCAATGCAGATGTGGGAGATGTGGGTTCAATCCCTGGGTCAGGAAGATCCCTTGTAGAAGAAATTGTGACCCACTCCAGAATTCTTGCCTGGGAAATCCCATGTACAGAGAAGCCTGGTGGGCTACAGTCCATGGGTTTGCAAAAAGTCAGATATAAGTTAGTGGCTAAACAACAACAACAACATAGTTAGAGGTACGTTTCCATTATCCCTAGCACTTCCACTCATATCAGACACATGCCCCTTAGCCCCAGGATCTGCTCCAGCTGCCAGGGGTCACTCCCAATGACCTCTAGGAAGCCACGTCAGGGGAGCACATCTCAGATACCAGAATATTCTTCCTTCTTTCCTCCAGGAAGAGTTTTGAGGCTTGGTGGGTCTTGAAATCAACTATACTGGCCAGATGGAGCTGTTCAACTCTCCCTTTGCATTCAGTTCACATCAGTTCAGTCAGTCCTGTCCGATTCTTTGCAAACCCATGAATCACAGCACGCCAGGCCTTCCTGTCCATCACCAACTCCGGAGTTTATACAAACTCATGTCCATCGAGTCGGTGATGCCATCCAGCCATCTCATCCTCTGTCGTCCCCTTCTCCTCCTGCCCCCAATCCCTCCCAGCATCAGGGTCTTTTCCAATGAGTCAACTCTTCGCATGAGCTGGCCAAAGTATTGGAGCTTCTGCTTCAGCATCAGTCCTTCCAATTGACATTCAGGACTGATCTCCTTTAGGATGGACTGGTTGGATCTCCTTGCGGTCCAAGGGACTCTCAAGAGTCTTCTTCAACACCACAGTTCAAAAGCATCAATTCTTCACTGCTCAGCTTTCTTTATAGTCCAACTCTCACATCCATACATGACTACTGGAAATACCATAGCCTTGACTTGACAGACCTTTGTTAGCAAAGTAATGTCTCTGCTTTTTAATATGCAGTCTAGGTTGGTCATAACTTTCCTTCCAAGGAGTAAGCATCTTTTAATGTCATGGATGCAGTCACCATCTGCAGTGATTTTGGAGCCCCCAAAAATAAAGTCTCTCACTGTTTCCACTGTTTCCCCATCTATTTGCCATGAAGTGATGGGACCAGATGCCATGATCTTAGTTTTCTGAATGTTGAGCTTTAAGCCAACTTTTTCACTCTCCTCTTTCACTTTCATCAAGAGGCTTTTTAGTTCCTCTTCACTTTCTGCCATAAGGGTGGTGTCATCTGCATGTCTGAGGTTATTGATATTTCTCCCAGCAATCTTGATTCCAGCTTGTGGTTCATCCAGCCCAGCGTTTCTCATGATGTACTCTGCATAGAAGTTAAATAAGCAGGGTGACAATATACAGCCATGATGTACTCCTTTCCCGATTTGGAATCAGTCTATTGTTCCATGTCCAGTTCTAACTGTTGCTTCCTGACCTGCATATAGGTTTCTCAAGAGAAGGTCAGGTGGTCTGGTATTCCCATCTCTTTCCGAATTTTCCACAGTTTGTTGTGATCCACACAGTCAAAGCTTTGGCACAGTCAATAAAGCAGAAATAGATGTTTTTCTGGAACTCTCTTGCTTTTTCGATGATGCAGCAGATGTTGGCAATTTGATCTCTGGTTCCTCTGCCTTTTCTAAAACCAGCTTGAACATCTGGAAGTTCATGGTTCACATATTGTTGAAGCCTGGCTTGGAGAATTTTGAGCATTTCTTTACTAACATGTGAGATTGAGTGCAATTGTGCAGTAGTTTGAGCACTCTTGGCACTGCCTTTCTTTGGGATTGGAATGAAAACTGACCTTTTTCAGTCCTGTGGCCACTGCTGAGTTTTCCAAAAGTGCTGGCATATTGAGTGCAGCATTTTCACAGCATCATCTTTCAGGATTTGAAATAGCTCAACTGGAATTCCAACACCTCCACTAGCTTTGTTCGTAGTGATGCTTTCTAAGGCCCACTTGACTTCACATTCCAGGATGTCTGGCTCTAGGTAAGTGATCACATCATCATGATTATCTGGGCCGTGAAGATCTTTTTTGTACAGTTCTCCCACATCCGAGGTCAGGGGCGGCAGCCAAGAAGAGCAACCCCACCTCCAAGGAGCAGCAGCTACATGGGCTCAAGAGGCCCGAGGGGAGCTACTCCATGTTCAAGGTCAGGAGGGGTGACCTCATCCAAGGTAAGGAGCAGTGGCTGTGCTTTGCTGGAGCAGCCGTGAAGAGATACTCCAGGTCCAAGGTAAGAGAAACCCAAGTAAGATGGTAGGTGTTGCGAGAGGGCATCAGAGGGCACACACACTAAAACCACAATCACAGAAAACCAGCCAATCTGATCACAGGACCCCAGCCTTGTCTAACTCAATGAAACTAAGCCATGCCGTGTGGGGCCACCCAAGACGGACGGGTCATGGTGCAGAGGTCTGACAGAATGTGGTCCACTGGAGATGGGAATGGCAAACCACTTCAGTATTCTTGCCTTGAGAACCCCATGAACAGTATGAAAAGGCAAAATGATAGGACACTGAAAGAGGAACTCCCCACATCTGTAGGTGCCCAATATGCTACTGGAGATCAGTGGAGAAATAACTCCAGAAAGAATGAAGGGATGGAGCCAAAGCAAAAACAATACCCAGTTGTGGATATGACTGGTGATGGAAGCAAGGTCCAATGCTATAAAGAGCAATATTGCATAGGAACCTGGAATGTTAGGTCCATGAATCAAGGCAAATTGGAATTAGTCAAAAGGGAGATGGCAAGAGTGAATGTCGACATTCTAGGAATCAGCAAACTAAAATGGACTGGAATGTGTGAATTTAACTCAGATGACCCTTTTCATTATAGTACCCTATACCTCTATGAAACCATCCTCCAGCCTTTACACAACAGCAGGTTTGATAAATATGTATGTAAATGCCCCCAATGATGTCACTGCTCTTAGTGCTGGGAAGAGGAGTATTTCCAAATTCCTGAAAATACTTCTTTTATACCAGGTCACTTGATTTATTTTGGGAAGTGAGGGAGCTAGTGTTGAAGTTTAATTACAATCCAGTGCCCACAAGGATTCACTTTCTTGGAGCACCCAAGACTTGAGCTAACATAATTTTAACTCAAAAGACATCAGAAATAAATTACAAGAATCCTCATGTCGATGAATGTCAGATTGGTAAAGCCATAATTGAGAGTGGAACAGGAATTCTAACTGGATTTGCTATGTTCCACGGTTAGCTTGACCCAGATCTAAAACTACATCTTTGAAGATTGTGGCATTGTTGATGAAAGTTACGAGAGTAGGAAACAGAAAAGGATGATGTAATTTTTATAAGTTGTATGAGTTCATTTAAAGTTGGATGGAGAGTTATCTAATTTTTCACATGCTACAGACATTTGAAAGAAAGGTTTGTTTGGACTTTTTTTTAACACACTGAAAATGGTTGCTTAGCAACCGCTTCCTGCATGCATGATGCTGTTATGATTTCCACCTGCTGGAAAAAAAATCAATAAAATTATTTCTTTGCAAATCAGAAAATTGGGGAAATGAACCAGTGACTCAAATGAATGCATGATACATTTGCAAGATTCCAAAGACTTTCAAAGACATATATGCATTTCCTTTTTAAAACAATATTTTATAAAATGTACTTTAATAAAACTTAATAGCCCAGGCTTACCAAAATGAGGTTTGTTTTAGCATAGTTTCTGTTGTAACTGAATATAAAAAAAAACAGCTTTATATTCAGAGAGACTATGCAGTTGCTTATGTGGTATAATCTGAAGTTTAACCCCAGAAGCTCTGGAATCCCCAAACCTCCCACTGACACACAGTATCCAAAGTCACCACGCCTGGAAACAGGTCTCTAGAGTTGAGTGCTTGTATTCATAAGACCCTATTAACATGAAGCGTCATCTGGGAGGGCTAACACTTTAACACCTTGTGATATGTGCTATCATCACACTATATATTTGGGCTTGCAGATATAGTGTCTAGGAGATTTATTTGTCTCACAAGGCAATCGAGTTTAGGGTATGCTGCCCTAGTGATGCTTCAATCATAATGAAGGTATCCTTCTAAAACCTCTCTCGGATGAGAAGAGAAAATAAGACTCTCTTGTATTTAATGCACTGTTATTTTGGGTTTCAATCTCATGTAGATGAACCTGAAGGAAGATATGGCCATGTAGCTGAACTTGAAGGAAGATATGGCCATGTAGCTGAACCTGAAGGAAGATATGGCCACTTTCTACTTTGTGAACACCTGATTTACACATACCAGTATTGTAAAAGGCAAGATGGTGAGGAAGCAAGAGGTCTAACCTGATCTAGCTTTCTTTTTTATGGTAATAATAGCAAAAAAAAAAAAAGCCAGTAGTGATCATAGCTCTGGCAGAGCAACCAGCAACAAGCCTTTGGTATGACTCAGTTACTTTGAGATTTTATGGCTCTTTACCAAAGGTAAGTTTCAAAGAGGTTACCATTTCCATGAAATTAACCTGCCAATTATTTTTTTATAAAAATATTTATCACAGAGCCTTCTGGACTCAAGAATTAAGTATTCCCAGGTTGCATACTGTACAGGAGACTGGGATCAAGAACATTCCTAAGAAAAAGAAATGCATAAAAGCAAAATGGCTGTCTGAGGAGGCCTTACAAACAGCTGTGGAAAGGAGAGAAGTGAAAAGCAAAGGAGAAAAGGAAAGATATTCCCATTTGAATGCAGAGTTCCAAAGAATGGCAAGGAGAGATGAGAAAGCCTTCCTCAGTGATCAGTGCAAAGAAATAGGGGAAAACAATAGAATGGGAAAGACGAGAGATCTCTTCAAGAGAATTAGAGATACCAAGGGAACATTTCATGCAAAGATGGGCTCAATAAAGGACAGAAATGGTATGGACCTAACAGAAGCAGAAGATATTAAGAAGAGGTGGCAAGAATACACAGAACTGTACAAAAAAGATCTTCATGACCCAGATAATCATGATGGTGTGATCACTCACCTAGAGCCAGACATCCCGGAATGTGAAGTCAAGTGGGCCTTAGGATGCATCACTATGAACAAGGCTAATGGAGGTGTTGGAATTCCAGTTGAGCTATTTCAAATCTGAAAGATGATGCTGTGAAAGTGCTGCACTCAATATGCCAGCAAAGTTGGAAAACTCAGCACTGCCTACAGGACTGGAAAAGGTCAGTTTTCATTCCAATCCCAAAGAAAGGCAATGCCAAGAATGCTCAAACTACTGCACAATTACACTCATCTCACATGCTAGTAAAGTAATGCTCACAATTCTCCAAGCCAGGCTTCAACAGTACGTGAACCGTGAACTTCCAGATGTTCAAGCTGGTTTTAGAAAAGGCAGAGGAACCAGAGATCAAGTTGCCAACATCTGTTGGATAATCAAAAAAAGCAAGAGAGTTCCAGAAAAACATCTATTTCTGCTTTATTGACTATGCCAAAGGTTTTGACTGTGTGGATCACAACAAACTGTGGAAAATTCGGAAAGAGATGGGAATACCAGACCACCTGACCTGCCTCTTGAGAAATCTGTTTGCAGGTCAGAAAGCAACAGTTAGAACTGGACATGGAACAATAGACTGATTCCAAATCGGGAAAGGAGTACATCATGGCTGTATATTGTCACCCTGCTTATTTAACTTCTATGCAGAGTACATCATGAGAAACGCTGGGCTGGATGAACCACAAGCTGGAATCAAGATTGCTGGGAGAAATATCAATAACCTCAGACATGCAGATGACACCACCCTTATGGCAGAAAGTGAAGAGGAACTAAAAAGCCTCTTGATGAAAGTGAAAGAGGCGAGTGAAAAAGTTGGCTTAAAGCTCAACATTCAGAAAACTAAGATCATGGCATCTGGTCCCATCACTTCATGGCAAATAGATGGGGAAACAGTGGAAACAGTGAGAGACTTTATTTTTGGGGGCTCCAAAATCACTGCAGATGGTGACTTCAGCCATGAAATTAAAAGACTCTTACTCCTTGGAAGAAAAGTTATGACCAACCCAGAGAGCATATTAAAAAGCAGAGATATTACTTTGCCAACAAAGGTCTGTCAAGTCAAAGCTATGGTATTTCCAGTAGTCATATATGGATGTGAGTGTTGAACTATAATGAAAGCTGAGCGCTGAAGAATTGATGCTTTTGAGCTGTGGTGTTGGAGAAGACTCTTGAGAGTCCCTTGGACTGCAAGGAGATCCAACCAGTCCATCCTAAAGGAAATCAGTCCTGAATGTTAATTGGAAGGACTGATGCTGAAGCAGAAGCTCCAATACTTTGGCCAGCTCATGCGAAGAGTTGACTCATTGGAAAAGACCCTGATGCTCGGAGAGATTGAAGGTGGGCGGAGAAGGGGATGACAGAAGATGAGGTGGTTTGATGGCATCACCGACTCAGTGGACATGAGTTTGAGTAAACTCCGGGAGTTGGTGATGGGCAGGGAGGCCTGGTGTGCTGCAGTCCATGGGGTCACAGACATGACTGAGCAACTGAACTGAACTGAACTGACATTTGCACTCAGATTGGCTTCTAAGCTTTTGTAAGTTCAGACAGTTAATCACTTGAAGTCTTGGTAAGAAAGAAAGCATTCTTTCTGGTACACGTACTCAGCGCACAGGTCCCCATCTTATAGCTCAAGCCTAGTGAATACGTAGCAGCACTGCTGAGGAAGTGGGACCTGGAGCCACACTGCCCAACCTCAGTACCGCTCTGCCACCGCTCGGCGACACTGAGCAGGTTACAAGCCCTCCACGCCTCAGTCTCCCCACCTGTAAAATGAGGGTCATAATAATGGCATCTATTTCATAGAAAAGGTATGAGGATCCAACGAGATGCAACCTTAAAAATATATGGAATTACATGAGGCATGTGCGAACGTTCAATAGATTATAGTCATAATGAATATCTCCTCCATTCAGCACAAGGTCAGGTGTAGAAAGGTCAGGTGTAAGAACAGGTGAAGACGTGGGTGCTTGTAGTGGGGCTAGGGCAGTATCTCTTATAGTATTTATTCTGGTGCTAAGTTTGGCCAAACTTTGGTCCACAAGAAGGACGGATGGAAAATGCAGGAGAGTTAAGTAAAGAAGGCAAGAAACTGAATCGCTCTTCAGAGCTTCGTATCTTTGACCATGGACCATTTGGTAGTCCAGTGAAGACCACAGTCCTTCTCAGAACAGTAAATTTCATAAATAAGAAAATAAAGTACACAGGGTTACAAAGAAATCTAACTAGATTGAAATTTAATCATTAAAATATTTTTAAAAGCACAACTGTAATTATGTAGTACCTGTGCTTCATTATTAACACAACATATAAATATTTTTGAGTATTTTTTATTTCTGTATTTTTGATACTCAGACATTTGGAGCCTTCATCTTAGAGGGGCTGCCCCTCCCAGGGTTAGCCAATTCCTAAAGATAGCAAAGACTTGACCGTACGCACAACTTTCATATACAAGCCAACCATCTAGAGCCCACACTACAACTATTTGCTTGAACAAATTTTCACACACCAAGCCAATATTCCCCCATATCGAAAATCACTTCAGGGCCACGTACAGGGTAATTAGGAACCTGGAGTTTGATGGAATTATTCAAACTGTCAAATCCCAAACTCGTTCAGCATACAATATGCTGCCCTGTCAGCAGCTTCTGGCAGGAAAGAGTTTTCTGCAGGAAGCCCCTTTGTCTTGTCATTAACCTTAAACCAGACACCCCTACCCCACCCCACTACTCATCTCTGGCCCTAAGATATCGTTCCAATTTTTGGATCATACCATACTCTGCCTAATCTGTTGGTTTTTTCATAGATCAAGAAGTAGAAATGAAGAATAAGTAATTAACAGATGACCAGATCTCATCCCCAGCTTCCCCTTCTGTAATCTCAAGCAAGTTGTACGAATAAGAGAGCATCTAAAGAAAGATCACTAGGAGCGGACAAGCCTGCCCACAGTGGGGACGGCCATGACTCTGACCCCCAGAGATTAAACTGAAATTATTTCCCCTTTTCCCTTTAAAACATGTATAGCTGAGCAGAATCTTCAGAGGTGGTTTGTGGGGAACACCGAGTAGATCATCTCTCCAGATTGCCAGCATTCTGATTAAAAGTGACTTTCCTTTCTACCAATCCTTGTGTCTGTCTGTCTGTCTCTCACATTGATTTTTGAGTGGCAAGCACTGGACCTTATTCGGTAACAGCCTCACTCATTCCTTTACTTGAAAACCTCAATAAATGCTCTGGGCCATGCTCTTCCCTCCTTTCCTTCTGCCTCTGTATCAACCCAGCTCTTTCCTCATGTGGCCCTGCGTGGTATGGCACACCTTCTACTTCTAGAGATCTGTGAGTATAAGTTTATTCCTACATGGTTATTTCCATGTCTATGTGTCTTATGCGTGCATGCATCTGTGCATGCTAAGTCACTTCAGTTGTATCCAACTCCTTGTAACCAGCCAGCCAGGCTCCTCTGTCCATGGGGTTCTCCAGGCAAAAATACTGGGGTGGGTCACCATTTCCTACCCCACCATGTGTCTTACCACACCTAATTAAGACAAATCCTGGCTATGAAATATAGAACATTAGCAGGGGGTCTAATAAATTCATAATTTCAACATAATGATAAGTGCAAATGATGTGGAATATTTACAATGTCTGTAATATGACATGGTTATACCTGTGACTTCCTCAGTGACAAAAATCACACATACTGCCAATTCTACCGTAGTTTTGCCCACATTCAAAATCTAAAAAGTGAAAATTGAAAGTCACTCAGTCGTGTATGACTCTTTGTAACCCCATGGACTACCCAGTTCATGGAATTCTCCAGGCCAGAATAACGGAGTAGGTAGCCTTTTCCTTCTCCAGGGGATCTTCCCAACCCAAGGATTAAACCCAGGTCTCGTGCATTGCAGGCAGATTCTTTACCAGCTGAGCCACAAAATGAACTCAAAATTAAAGAAAATGTTTCATTTCAGATAGAGGTTAGAAAAAAAGAAAAAGGTAATTTTCCCATGTAAGTTCATAGGTCCCTCAATTCTGTGATCTGTAGCTCTTATGACATAAACCCCTGTAAACAGATGTAACTTGTTGACTTGTTTTGTACTGATTTTGAGGCCAGAAGTTCTCCAAAATTCAGGTCAGATTGGAGTTGTAAGAGTTCCAGAAACTTTCCTTCTAGACAACCATTAAGGAAGCACAAGGCTGCTGAGATCACTAAGAAGCTTCCCCACCCTGAACAAAAAGACTTCCTGTGAATACTCGTTTAGAATGAGGAGGACACACAAGAACAGTGGTTATTTGTCTGTGGGGCCATGGGAATTGTGTCATGGTTGATAATACCTTTTTATATAACCTACAGCTATACCGATAGACATACACTTAAAGTAAGACCATAAGAGGGTAACACCTATTCAAAAAGATCTTTCAGAGAATGCCTCCATGGTTTTACCTCATACCTACTAACAGTCTAGAATGAGGTCATTATTCACACTGTATAAAGATAAATATTTACTCACAAGACAACACTGCCTAAGGTTTCCTCTGAGTAGTGACATTATTAAATGGTTGCTTCCATGGGATAAGAAACCACCAGAAATAAGCATATGCAGGAAAAGAGGTAAGAGATATAAACCTTATACT
This sequence comes from Cervus canadensis, assembly GCF_019320065.1. Classification (NCBI taxonomy): domain Eukaryota; kingdom Metazoa; phylum Chordata; class Mammalia; order Artiodactyla; family Cervidae; genus Cervus; species Cervus canadensis. Next base: position 82,157,246 of record NC_057392.1, read on the forward strand.
CTTGAAATTCAAAGGGTGCCACTTTTATTTTGAGCAGACTACCACTACCTGTAAACTGACCATGGTCAGTTGACCCTACTACAGTTGATGGTAACAATTCTTTCCCCCTTCATTTCTTACCTTCCAGCTCCTCCCCTGCTGGCCAGCCATTGTATGCTCAAGAATGCAAATTAAGTTCAACAATAGACTAAGCAAAACACAATTGAGAAGGTTAATCTGCCACTGATGTGATGAGGCAACACAACACAAAGCCAAATTGACTGACTTGGATTATCAGCTGCCTTGAAATGCCAAATCCTTTGGTAAAAATAGTCAAGTGTAGGTTGTAAAGACTTAAGAGAATGGAACAGGGCCATTGGCTGGCCACCTTTTGGTAGCAGGGCTGGGAGGTGCATCTCGGTATGTTACTACCCAATGGGTGGGCTTAAAAATTCTTAATGCCTTTTCACTGACTGTGGTACTGGTTTTCAAGCTTTTATTTTAGTACTTGAACTTTTCACCTCCTTCTAAGCCCAGCCCAGGGCCTCCATCAACACCCACTTTCCTCAGGAAATCTTGCTTTTTCACACCTCTGTGGCACTCACTTGAACTGTGCATTTTATTCATTTCTTATAAACACATTCAATCTTCCCAATAAAATTAGAAGCTCCTCCAAAACAGAATCCAGTTTTATTTTAGGTTTCTCTCATCTCCAAGATCTAGCACATAGCAGAGCTTAAGAAATATTTGATGAAAATATGCAGGGAATTAGATAAAATTGGAGGCTGTTAAAATGCATAAAGAGTACTAAATATATATATATTTAGAAATGAGATGGCATGCGTTCAGTGTCTCTGGCATGCCTTTCAGGTATGTTATGGCTATAGTTCAATTTTCAAAATAGGTTGGGTAATTTTAACACTAGCCAGAAAAGCTAACTTTCACTATCTCAGAGATGATCTACATTAGTAAATAAATGTTCACTGACTGCCACTCTGGTGCCTGTACTATTGGTAGCTTGCTTAAATGAGTAATAAATTACTTTTAAAAGGTACAAGTTAGTCACTATTTTATTTTGCCTAAAATATTAGCTGTTTTCTAGAATTTCAAATGATTTGCATATTTTAAGGGCTTATGACATTCAGTTTCTATAATAATCTTTTAAAAAGTCAAAATAAAACTGCCATACTAAAACTAGGCCTGAGTGCCTAGAAACTCATCAACAGTGTTTTTATTTTCTCATATCAAAAGTTGATGTCTTGTTTAAAAATGTCTTGTATTAAAATCTTTTTTCTGTGATACCATAAAGACTGCAAAAAGATAGCGTTAATATCTCAGAAGCAGGACATGTAGTCTTCTGCAAAGTTTTTGGGGTCATAGAGGTGGGACTACAATTACCTAAGTGTTCTGAATGAAGAAATGACGTATTGGTTGCTGCCCTTCAATGCAGAGCAGCCAGAAACACCATTTAGCTAAGATCACCATATGAATTGCACCTTTGTGCATGAACGGAAGTTGTTTCATATCTTACCAGGATCTCAGTCTTGTTGTCCTGGAAAAAGAAGTGTGTAAACGGAGAGGTGGAAGGCTGGAGAGACTGAAAGCAGGATGCAAGGAGGGAGGTGGGTGAGGAGGTATTAAGGGGAAAATGGAAGAGAGGGGGAAAAGGGGAAAGGAGAGAAGGGCAGAGAGGGGAGAGGAAAGACCAACAGAAGGACAAGACGTGAGGAAATAAGAAATTCATGTATGTATTAGAGGACAGAGAGTGTTGACCATGATCATAGCTACTGGCCTTAGCTATGACATCAGACAGCTGTGGCTGTAATGCACAATGACACCCCGGCTACAGGTGACCTGAATTCACAGTAACCACTCTCTCAGACTCCAACCAGAGAGGCTTTGCTTGGCGCTACCAGACATACCAGACCCGAAAGGGCATCTTTGAGTTTAAAAGGACTATGCTCACAGAGATAGGTGAGCCAAGCCCCCAGAACCATTGAGAGGAAGAGGCCCAGACAAGCCAATGAAGTGGTGAGGAGGAGGCTCCTCCTTGGACAACCTTCCAAGCTCAGAGGCCTCAAACAGGTCATATAGGAAAGTCTCTTCAACTGACAAAAGGCAGGGCTGACACCAGCTTGGCTAATCAAAATGATTAAAGTTGAAAATCATAAAAAATAATTTAAATATTTTATTTCAAATAAAAAATGTATCAATGTGATAGGGACAGAGTGAAGGGACAAAGTAGGTGGTCAAATAGTTGATCCCACTTGGGATTATAAATAGAAAAAATATAGGAGACCCCTGTAAGTTAATGATTACTCAAGAAAGCAGGATGGCTTAACCACAAAACCAAGCAGGCTTGCTTAGCAACAAAACCTTGCAGCAGAAGCACAAGACATGCACCAAACAATGAAACAATGGTAGCTTGAGACCCACATCCTGCCCAGGAAGCTCAGTAAGTTAGTACACACTCTCTGCACACATAAACACAATAATCTGTGGATCTAGCTTGACCATTGGAGGGACAAGAAAATTCCCTTGCTCAACCTGGAGGAGAAGCTGATGATGGAAGCATGATGTCTACTCAAGAAAGACATGAAAACTGTTTTCCCCTCCCCACTTTTCCTTTGATTATAAAACTTCTGCCCAGTAAGTTCTCGGGACACTGCATTACTTGCCTGAAGGTGTTAGTCGCTCAGCCATGTCTGACTCTTTGCAACCCGATGGATGATAGCCTGCCAGGCTCCCCTGTCCATAGGATTCTCCAGGCAAGACTATAGGAGTAGGTTACCATGCCCTTCTCCAGAGGACCTTCCCAACCCAGGGATAGAACCAGGGTCTCCTGCACTGGCAGGCAGACTCTTTATTGTAAACCTCACAGGCATTCTATTCTAACAAATCACTTCTTACCTGTCTATCACTTTGCCCTTGCTGAATTTTTCCCTGTGTTGAGACATAAAGGACTCTGGTACCGGAGCTCTTCAGAGTCCCTGAAATGACACCAGTCGGTTCCAACTATGCATACGTATTCCATCTTTCGATGAGTCGAGTTCTTGCTTTTGCACCTTCTGACTGGGGTCCCATCACGTTATGTGCACTACCTCAATATGCCACAGTGCTGATTTTCACTTCAGTTTTTTTTCTTTTCAAGTGGAGCCAAAACTAATATGAAAAGTTGTGAAACAATCTTAGTGTGAACTCTTTCTAATGCTATTTAATGTCCCTTCAATTTTGTACCATAATTTTGCCCACAACCAACTTGAAGATTTTTGTGCTTGTTTGGGAACTTTATTTTTAAAGTATTTTCAAAGGGTTTGTGATGGCTGGGTCTTTTTGTTGCAAGCAACAGGATTCGTTATGGCTGATTCACTAAGAAAATTAATTTGTAAAGAAATATTTGGAAACATACAGAAGTTGGGGAGGGAGGAGATGAAGAAGTAGGCTCAAAGTAAACTCTCTGTAATTACATCACAGAAATGATTTTCTAAGGAATCTGCCACTGCAGCCAACTCAACCCTAAAACCACAATACAAAACAGATGCCCCATGTCCCAATCTCATGTTCTTCAGTTACAGGGGCATCTGACTGATAAATCCTAGGTGACAAGGGAAATGGAAATTTTAGACGTAGAGAGAAATTTTAAAGATCCTGTGTTAGTCATAAAGGAAAGATGTCCACTATAACTTTTTAATTTTCATAAAAGTCACCAATTCTCCTTTCACACTTACTTTTCATTAGTCAGTTGATGACATATTTACCTAAATTACATAATTACAAAAGCAAATACAACCAGAATGCAATAAACATTGGCCACTGCCATATCTCCAGGACTTAAAACAATATCTAGCACAGAGCAGATGATCAGTAAGTTTATGTTGAATAAAAGAATAAATAGACATAGTAACCAGCACAAATGACAACCTTACAACTCAATCGGTTGTAGCAGATAGTTATTCATAGGTATAGTAACTCTGAACAGTCACTGTGGTGTAGACATCTATTAGAATATTTTACAGAGGGAATGGAGAGTTTCAGTTATTTGGAGTGAGTGAAAGTCACTCAGTTAGGTCCGACTCTTTGCACCACCATGGACTATACAATCCAGGGAATTCTCTACTCCAGAATACTGGAGTGGGTAGACTTTCCCTTCTCCAGGGGACCTTCCCAACCCAGGAATCAAACCCAGGTCTCCCACATTGCAGGCAGATTATTTACCAGCTGAGCCACAAGGGAAACTGTTTGGGGAGTTAATCAAAAGAATGCTGATTAAAAGACCTACAGAAAATTTTCTCAGCCTGCTAATAAAAGATGTATGGTAAGATTTTGGTAAAGGATACATGGTAAGATTTTGATTTTATTTCTCCCCTAAAGTTTTTGTTGGGCTTTCCTCATATCTCAGTTGGCAAAGAATCTGCCTGCAATGCAGGAGACCTGGGTTCAATTCCTGGGTGAGGAAGATCCCCTGGAGAAGGAAATGGCAACCCACTCCAGTATTCTTGCCTGGAGAATCCTACGGACAGAGGAGCCTGGCAGGCTACAGTCCATGGGGTCACAAGGGTCGAACACAACTTAGCGACTAAATCACCACCAAAGTTTTACCCACTTCTACATAATTAAAACATTATTGTCTAATCTACATAATCAGCCTGTGAAAAAGCAACAAGCATCCCTTTTTACATCTGATTAAACCATGTGGTTCACTGCAAGCAAATGACTTGCAATGTCTATAGCTAAAAACTGGCACAGCCAAAATCAGCTCCCAGACCTATCCACTCCTAGTTTGTTATTCTTTCTACCTCACTATCTAATAGATTACCCAAATTTTTAAATTATCTACCCTAAAGCCTTCACTCATTCTCTGCTTCATTCACTCATCCCTGGAGGCTCAGATGGTAAATAATCTGCCTGGAATGCTACGCAGGAGACCCAGGTTCTATCTCTGGGTGGGAAAGATCCCCTGGAGAAGGGAACGGCAACCCACTGCAGTATTCTTGCCTGCAGAATTCAATGGACAGAGGAGCCTGGTGGGCCATAGTCCACAGGGTCGCAAAGAGTCAAACACAGCTAAGTGACTAACACACACCCTAAAACCTTCATTTCTTCTTTGCTTCATTCACTCATCCAGCTAACATTTCCTAAGCACCTGTCTTGTGCCCAGAACTGAGGCAGCCCCAGGAATATCAAGCTAAAAAGAAGTTCACATTCTCAAACTAAGGGTAGAGGAAGGGAGATAGATACACCAAACATTCTCTAAAAAATTAAAAATAAAAATAAATACTTTTAATATTTTGAGATAGAGAACTCTCTAAAATATACTATATACTTTCCTGAGTCTTAAACATTATTTGACCTTTTCATAATCAGTCAAGGTTATTAATATGACTTACTATTGCAGGGTTAGGAATTATTCCTTCAGGTATGAGGTATGAGTTCCACTAGCCTTTGCAGAAAATGTCCCTGACAGCTCTCTAGAGGAGGGGAAACTGTAGCAGCCCACCTTACCTCACTTCTTCACAGCAGATTCTTTTCTCCTTAGTAGGAGAAAAATAAATCTTCCTGTAACTTCCAAGCAAATTATTAATTCACTTCATCCACTGCTGTATGTATCAGGCCATGGTGTAATTACGTGTTCCTATTTCTACCTTCCTTACCAGAATGCAGATTGAGGATGGGGCAAGGATTATGTCTAATTTTTCTTTGCACTTCTCCCCTCAAACTTAATGCGATAACCTGGGCCTTAGTAAGGACTCAAAAACTGTTTGTGGAACTAATTCTCATATAACACTAAAGAGCAGCTATTATTCCCATGTTACAGGTGAGTAAACTGAGGTTCAAAAGAGGTCAAAACCACACAGTGAATGGCTGAGCCAGTACTGAAGCCCAGGTCTTCAGCCTGCCTTAAATAACCAGTGGTCTCCCCTAGTCAAGACATAGCTACTGGTTTTAGAGAGTCTTGAAGAGTTACCTGCAACCTCCCTCATAACACAGCAGGACCCTGAGAAACCCTGATTGTGGAGGTCGGGCTCTTCAGAGAAGGGAGACTATGGCCCCGAACAGTCAGAGTTAGCAGCATTCTTCAGCTCAGCATTTACTCTCCAGCACAACAAAATGCCCCCACAGAAGCCAACGTGCCCTGCTTTCACAGATGTCGTGACTGAACAGCCTGTAGTCACAGCTCTTTACCATCTTATGCCAGCGGGACCGGCTGGTGACCATTTCCCTAACAGATGCATTTCCTGGGGGTGGGAATCTCCATCGTAGTGTCTCTACTGTCCCCAGTGCGCCAGAGGACTTTGTACATCCTTCAGACTTCAACAAAGTGAGTTTGGACCTCAAACCTAGAAATTATGCAACCATGACTGGGAGGGGTGAGGGGAACCACCTTGGGTCACAGAAATTTGAATCTGAGATTTGGAAGGAATCTTAAAACTCATCTAGTCTGAGTACCTCTGTTTCGTGGGGGTTTGTAAGAAGGGCATGACAAACCACTCCAGTATCCTTGCCTGGAGAACCTCATGGACAGAGGAGCCTGGTGGGCTACAGTCCACGGGGTCACAAAGAGTCAGACATGACTGAAGTGACTTAGCATGCGAGTGACTTGACTGATTTCCCTTCGGGCCATGGCCCTGGAAGAGGCAGCTCCCCAGCGGACGGCTGGTGGGGGGAGAAGGCAGCTAAGAGAGTAGCCAGCACAGTAGGTGGAAGGTGAGGAGGCATAGGCAGTCTGGATGTCGTGGGGGGATGTGCTAGTGAGAGAAATCGAGTGGGCAGCTGCAGCAATTGTCAGACAAAGCCAAGCCAGTCAGACCCGACTAGAAGGCCCAGGCCCCTAGGCAGGATAGAAGGCCCACGGCCATAAAGCACAGGGCAGGCTGGCGCTGAGGGAGGGCCAGCAGATGGCAGTGGGCTCCCACAGCACCCGGCTGAGGTTACTGTTTCCGGTCAAGGGGCCCCAACCCCCTGTTTTGCTGGAAGAGAGGTTGTGCTCCTTACAAAGACTAGGGCTCTGGGGTACCTGCCATCCAAGGTCAGTGTGTTTGAGGAGGAAGGTAGAAGATGACCCAGACTAAACCGCCTCCACCCTTACCACCTTTCCACAGAGCTCCCCTGCATTCACCACCTCACGGGAAGAGGCCCGATGGACTGTGGGCACCCGGGGGGCTGTACTGACTGCAAAATTCCTCTAAAAAGTAGAGATATAAAAGGGCTAGTTGCTGGGACAATGCACGGGACTCTGTCTGACCCATGAGAACTGAGTGAGGAGAAGCAGGGGCAGGATGTGAGGCTGGGCGGAGTGAACTCATGAGAAGGCATCAGAAACCCAGCCTCGAGGCGGGTCTGTCTGATAGAGTCACTTCGCCATTCCACACGTGCTGCTTCAACACGTGTTCACGGCATGGTTACTGTGTGCTGGGCTCTGTGCTAGGAGGAGAGCACAGAGGCCAGGAAGAAGCACTTTCTTGGTCTCAACAATCAGAAGCACACACCATGTACATGTGTGTGTGTACATGGAGGGGCAATGCAGTACACGCTCTGATGCCCAGCACACAGCCCCTTGCCTCCCACACTCCAGAATACACCTATGTGTCCTACTGAACGCATCAGCAACCGTCCACCTTCTCTCCCCCAGCCTTGCACAGACCAGAGCTAACAGGAGTTCAACGCCTCCAGGCCACCCTCTGACAGTGATGGACGGAAACCAGAGGACACCTTCAGCTTGCTTCTCCCCAGGAGAGCCAACTTCACACTGGCGCCCAGCTCCCCCCAGGCCCCAGTCTGGGCAGCCCACAGGAGACTGCTTCTAACACACCTTGCACTGGCTTCCTTCACTCCCCTCTCTTACCCACCTTCTTACCAGGCCTTCATGGACTCACTTTCCCAAAACGACTAGCACTTAAATCCCTGGCTCAGGGACCAGGCATTCACAACAAGTTCTGGGAAAGAGGAGTTGAGCAGTGACCTAAGTCCAGAGGGTGAGGAAGGAGGTAATGGCAGGGAGAATTGGGGGTGTAGTTGGAGGGGGGGCAGGGATGCTGGCACCCTAGGCAAATGTGACCACTGCAAAAAAAAAAGCAGAGAGAAAGAAAAAGAATCATCCCGGTGGACGGATAACTTAAAGGCCTTTGGAACGGCTGTGGTATAAAGGGAGCGGAGGGGTGGAGAGAGAAGACTGGAGAGGTTTGGAGCAGCTATACCTCCCGGCCCTGTGAGGCCTCCCTAGAGAGCATTGTTTTTCTCTGAGAGTTTGCAAGCACAGACTCAAAGTTTGGTGTCAAATGGGGCATAAGAACAACAAGATCAGCAGAGTAAATCCCTTCAATCCAATTCACTTGAGTTGAGATTGCAGTGAATTGAGAAGAAATGTTAACTCCAGTGTCTCGAACAACACACCAGGTGACTGTACTGAGACCTTCAAAAGCTGAGTTCAAAAGAAGGATAATTTCTCAGGAATATTACACCCCAATCTTAGCTCTCCATTCCCTTCTCTTTTACCTGGAGAAGTCTTAGAATCAGCCCCAATACAGTCTCTTCATGTTCAATGCTTTGCTAATACAATCCCACCCAGAAGCACCCAACAGCAAGCTGGAACAGGGGGAAAAAAAAGTTCTATTTTTAAAATGCCAGCAAAAATAGATGCTGCCTGTGAAACTGTATGATAGAAGCCATTCACATCCAGTATCTGAAAGAGCTACCGTTGGTATGAATAATTCAAAAACAGCTCCAGACAAATGATCCTGGGATTATATGGAAATAGAAAAATAAACCTCCGGAGTCTGCTGCTCCTTTTATTAAAGCCTGGTTCACATTGAACACTGTTTTCTCTGGGGTTATTTCTACTACAAATGAACAGTCAATAAGGCAGAATCTTTGCAATCGTGCTGATGCGAGAGCCTGAAGAGAAGTCATTTTGATCTTCTATTCATTTTTACCTTGTAAATTATTAACTAATGTGGATTGGGAAAAAATTAAAGATAAGCAAATTAGTCTTCATTTGTTTATTTTAATTATTTAGTGGGCTCACAAGCTTCATTACAAAACATATAGGAGGGTGAGTCTTCCCCTAAATATTTATGTTTGTTTCACAGATCTGACACAATTAAGAACTGTGAGAGGTGCCATCCATAGCTGAAATAAAACAGGGCCTTGGTGGCCCAGACTATATGGCTGACATCAGGCTACAGCCTGACTTTGCTGATTACGGCCCTCCTGTCAAAATGTATCTAGCAATCTGAAGGAGTGGTTGCTGTGTGTCTGAATTTCCCTGAAAGCCAAAATTTTACAAAACCTTTGACATTCTCCATCTTCAAAGCACTTGTAAGAAAAACCCCTCTTTACAATCACATTTGGCTCTCAATGTGTTAATAAAGCCATTAGGTAGAGGTGATTTTGCAGTGTCAAAAAGAATAGACTTTGATGGCAAGAGAGTCCTTGATGAAAAATTTCACTACCATTAGGGAAAGACAGCACCTATAAGAGGCAAATAGGGCTTCTCAGTTTCAATGTATTTAAACTAATGGATCACTTTGCACTAGAAAGATGTCAGTATGTGGGAGCAATCAGATAAAATGAGCCTGGCTATTTAAGCACATGTTTTCCAGATTCTCTCAAGAATATCCCAAATGAAGTTTTCACTTTCTGCATAAAACAAACAATTTGAGAACTGACACCAGGGCATGGTATCAGGGATATTCATGTATTACTCATGCCAAGGAACAAGGTTGCTATTTAATACCTGACCTTTCAGAATATTCAAAATGTAACATAATTGTAGAAGGAAATTGGGGCAAAAGGGCAGAAAATTTTCCATAGGGTGGAAAATAAAAGAACTAGGATACAGACCATGAGATCTTGCACAAGACGAGATTTGGCTGTGAGATTCCTAGCAGCTAAAAATAAAGTTTTAAGATTCGTTATACAAATTACAGAACCATGGAAAACAAGAACAGGAAGTGAAGAATAAACACAACAATATAGTCAGGTAATCTAACTTTCCTATTGTTACTGTTCAGTCGCTAAGTCATGTCCGACTCTGTGACCTCATGGATTGCAGCACACCATGCTTCTCTATCCTCCCGGAGTATGCTCCCGGAGTGCGCTCAAATTCATGTCCATTGAGCCAGTGATGCTATCTAACCCTCTCATCCTTTTCTGCCCCCTCCTATAGTCGGATGCTTTTCAAATTTAGTTCACCAAGTGAACATACAGAATATATGCACAACACTATAAGTGAATGGTTTGCAAGCGGTTATCTTGCGTGTATCTGAATCACCTGGAAGGTTTGGCAGACACAAAGCTTCTGATTCAGAAGGTCTGGACTGTGGCCCAAGAATTTGCATTTTGAGCAAGTGCCCAAGTTCTGCAGATGCTGCTGGTTCAGGAGCCACATTTTCCAAACCACTGGCATAAATGAATTTTCCAGTTTCACACCTCTTTCACTTCAGTCAGCATCCCTAGAAACTTTATCTTATGCCCTTTTTAGCAAGTTTCAGAGAGAGAGGTTCAGATGTAAAAATCAACGCAGATAAGACTTTGTGCAGAATTTGTATATTGGTTACCTTGGAATAAGCTGAGACAGTTGACAAAAAATCCAATCATAGTAATTATTTCACGTCATTAATTATTATGCTACAACCCCCCCTTAATCCCCCATTCCCAATCGAACCTTCACCAAAATGAAAAGTTTGAGAATTGTCTAAAGTCACAAAGTCAGCTTTAGGATGTTTCAAGATCTAGGTCAAGCTCAGGCCCCTGACAAGTACATAAAGTTCTGAGAAAGAGGATCAATACGTCAACAAAACTGATCCTTGTTCTTGGGAGATCTTCTGTGTTTTCTGCCTTAAAGTGAAAATACAAACTATTATTTTGTCTCGAGACACCATGAGGAAGGAGAGGAACAAAGGTAGCAATTGAAAAGTAAAGTCTTTAGCATCAACTGATATATGCTTCCCAGGTGGCGCTAGTAGTAAAGAACCTGCCTGCTGATGCAGGAGACTCAGGTTTAGTCCTGGGGTGGGGAAGATATCCTGGAGGAGGGCATGGCAACCCACTCCAGTACTCTTGCCCAGAGAATCCCACGGACAAAAGAGCTTGATGGGCTAGAGTCCACAGAGTCACAAAGAATCGGGCACAACTGAAGTGACTTAGATGTACAACCTTCTGGAAATGATAGTCTTTATGCCTTAATGAATATTTTAAACTCAGTCTGAATTCCAGGAGCAAATAAATAAATCATGTCCCTTTCATTGAAACAAGTGCTTCTGTCTATTCCTCCATCCTTAAAAGGATGAAACCTCATTTTGCTATGAATGTTGACTCTAGTAAAACTTAGCATAAATCCTATATCGACATATTAAAGGGAAATTATACAAATGTGAAAAAATGAATAGAATTTTCTCAAGGCTACATCCTGGGACTGAATGAGGAATGTTACTTAATGCACAGATGCTGAAAAACTCTACATGAGAAACAGGGATTTGGCCTTTATTTATTTTACTAACTGACATTAATTTTAATTATTTATGACAATTCTTCAAAGTTTATTTGTAATAGTAATGAAATCTTAGGAAGTTAAGCCCCCCTGACAGCCCTTGACTGTTTAATCTCATTTGAAAAATATGATGAAAACACAAATTCTTAGTGAGAATTATATACCCTGTGAATTAATGAAGTGAGAATTAACATATTCCCTTCATGCCAGAGGCTTTTATTTATGCACCTGAAAATATATTTTGAAGCCATTACAGTCCTTTCTAATATCAAGCTTTTATGAATGTTTTGGCTGAAAGATTGTATTATCATAACAAATGAGAAACCTGAAGTCCTGAGAAGTTAAAAGATTTGTCCAAGGTTAAACACAGAGGTATCGTCAGAGCCAGGTTCAAAACATGAGTTACTCCGGATTTTTCCCCTCACTGTCTGTAGCATCAACCCTGTGGGGGGTGGGGTTAGGGGAAGCCTGTCACGTGAAGTGCAGGAGTGGAACTCACCTCTCTCAATTCTTTCTTTTTTTTTTTTCCATTTATTTTTATTAGTTGGAGGCTAATTACTTTACATTATTGTAGTGGTTTTTGCCACACATTGACATGAATCAGCCACGGATGTACATGTGTTCCCCATCCTGAACCCCCCTCCCACCTCCCTCCCCATCCCATCCCTCTGGGTCATCCCAGTGCACCAGCCCCGAGCACTTGTCTCATGCATCCAACCTGGGCTGGCGATCTGTTTCACACTTGATAATATACATGTTTCGATGCTGTTCTCTCAGATCACCCCACCCTCGCCTTCTCCCATAGAGTCCAAAAGTCTGTTCTGTACATCTGTGTCTATTTTTCTGTCTTACATATAGGGTTATCGTTACCATCTTTCTAAATTCCATATATATGCGTTAGTATACTGTATTGGTGTTTATCTTTCTGGCTTACTTCACTCTGTATAATGGGCTCCAGTTTTATCCATCTCATTAGAACTGATTCAATACTCAGCCATTAAAAAGAATACATTTGAACCAGTTCTCAATTCTTTCATAAGGCTGAAATCTAAAACCTCAAGGGCCACACACAGTAGGGGAGGAAAGTTGGAAAACAGCACCCGGGATGTGAAAGGAGTGGCTGTACCTGGTGTGGAACTCTATTCTATTGCATTTGTCTGCTTCCTCCTTTTCTTCCCCCACACTCTGATTTTGAGCTTATCTAAATGTTTATTTCCAAAGGCTTCCCAACCTCAACTCTGCTCAAACCAATGGCATCAATTTGCCGTATCTTCAAGGTAGAGCCAGCATCTGGTTCTTTTTTTATTTTCCACCCTTGCTTTCCTTTCGTCCCAACTGTTTCACATTTCAAGTTGAAGTTCTGCCTTCCCAAGGCCAATCCCGTAATGTAAGTGGATAGTGAGGAGGGTTTCTACAAACATCATCAACCTCCACAGCTGAAGGGGGCCAATGTAACTGACCCTTTTTAATCACAATAGTATGCATCTCCCTCACATCCTTCTTCTGTCCATCCCACCTCCACACACCCATCAAGATCCTACTTACCCTATTTTCTCCCAAATATATCCTTCATGTAGCCTTCCTTGAGGCAGAAATATTAATAGCTCCTCAATCGCTCTGATGATCACATTCTGCATTGTGGTGGTTGTGGGTCTAGTCTACCCACCTTATCCCAGGTTCTAATCACTCTGGGCACACTTTGCATCCCACATCAATCTCCATGCTGTCTTGCATGTGGTTAACACCCAATGAGTATCTGTTAAAGCTATTAATAGTTATTGAATTTATTCATATATAGGTGGAGCCTTGTATAAAGGATCAATAAATATTTGTTAAATGAAAGAATGGATAGGAAGTTGGAGAAATGAATGAAAAAACTAAACTTATAAAAAGGGATTTATTCATCTTTTTCCCCAAATAAGTCTTTCTCCTATGATTTCAAAAAACATATTTAATAAGGCATAACCCTGAGAGTTATTTCAAGAATCAAAATGTTGCCTGTCACAAAAATTTCTTTTACAATTCATATTCACTATTCCTGAAGAAAAAAAAAAATCTTTGGAACTTTTAAGGTTGCTTACAGATACAAATACTTTCCTACCCACATAATAGAAACAATTCACTGCTTCTTCTGAAAAGCACACGGGTTGTATGTGATCAATCTAGATGAATTAACACTAAACTAAGGATGCAGATGACTCTAACTATGAAGAGATGGGCCATAGATGCCCTCCACAGCCCTGAATGTCTTCTCCTCAGTCTGACCAGCTTCTCCACTGTTCTCTGCAACACATTCTTTTCCCTTCTTCATTTTCTCTCTATATCAGTAGGGAATCACCATAGCAACAATCTGAAATAAATCAATTCAGCTACTATTTTTCTGGATGTTACAGCCTTGTTCAGAGGTCAGATTTCAAAGAAAGCAAAAGACTGAAGCTCCTGACAGATGAAGGAGGCAGAATTTTCTGCTAACCTGAATAACACCAATGAAAGGAACCAGAAGGTGATCTCATCGCTTCAAGTTCAGAGAGAGACAGCTGCAAAAAGGGACAAAAGGGGAAAGAAGAAGAATATGATCACTCAGACTTGCTTCTGCAGAGACTTTTAACCATCTGTGAGCAGCGCTGGAAGAAAAGGTAGAAACAATTTAAGCAAATTAAAAGAGGATGAACATTTTTCTTATTTAAAATGAGGCCATTCATTCTTCATATCCAATTATTTAAAAATAAAGAAATAGTTTACCATTAAATGTGTTTAATGATAAGAGTTATTGATTTATTTCCCCCTATAGGCTTCCCTTGGAGAAGGAAATGGCAACCCACTCCAGTGTTCTTGCCTGGAGAATCCCAGGGACGGGGGAGCCTGGTGGGCTGCCGTCTATGGGGTCGCACAGAGTCGGACACGACTGAAGTGACTTAGCAGCAGCAGCAGCAGCAGCATAGGCTTTCCTAGTGGCTCAGATGGTAAAGAATCTGTCTGTGATGCAGGAGACCTGGGTTTGATCCGTGGGTCAGGAAGATTCCCTGGAAAAGGGCATGCAACCCACTCTGGTATTCCTGCCTAGAGAATCCTTTGGACAGAGGAGCCTGTCAGGCCATGGTCCATGGGGTCGCAGAGTCAAACACGACTGAGCAAGGGAGCACATAAAAGCATGTATGGATAGGCAGTATGGTCTTTTCTACCCAAAGAAGACAGGAAGATCCTGTAAAGTTCTATCCACCGTACACTATGAGAGTTGATACAACAGGAATCGTGTGTGTGTGCATGTGTCTATAAATAGAATATTTCAGAAAGGTTGAACATAGATCACAAGTAGTCAAGAGATCTGGAAGTTAGTTGTGGCTAGTCACCTACCCAGCAATGGGACTAGGAAGAGGTCACATAGCATCCCTGATCCTCAGTATCTCACCAGTGAAATAAGGTTAATATTATCTGTCAGCTTACCTAAGAGGAATATTGTGAGGCCTTGTAAGGTAATGTGCACGAAAGGATTTGTCCACCATAGCACTGTTTCGCCCACGGTCAGTATCAGAGACCTTTATGATTCCCAAATCATGCCAAAGGTTTGCTTGCTATTCTGTACTTGCATACACACAACCGTCAAGTCTAGTGTGCGTGCACATGACTGAAAAGTCTTCAAATAACTATTTTGAATAATCACAGTAAGAGTGATCAGTCAAGAAGCTAAGGTTCTAGTCTTAGATCTGCAAGTAAATAAATGTACAAGCCTGTGTGGGTCATTTTACCTACGAGAATTTCCATTTCCTCCCTGGTGTCTGTCATCCCTTCTGGCTCCAATATTCCTATAGAACACATTAGGAATGGACTGGTTAGAATTTTGAAGTTAACACCTGTACCTATTTATTTCAGAGGTAATCATTTACACCTGGAGTTTTGCAGCCTTCTTCTCTTCCCTCTATCTGTAAAGAAAATTAAGGCATTTATTGTTCAGCCTCCCCGCCCCAACCTTTACTCTGCTTTTCTGAGAATAATGACAAATGTCCAATGGGGCATTTGTGGTGAGGAGGGTACACAATATGAGGGACCACACAGGAAGGCACAATGAAAGGAAGAATTGAATGATAAAGACAAGATGAGAAAAAAGATTTTCACAGATGAGAAAAAAGATTTTTCTGGGTTGAAGTGGGCAGGAGGGAGGTCAGAAGCTATCAAAAGGTTCAGGCTACTGAAGAATAGAAAGAACCCTAAGAATTTGTGTGGACAAGTACTTGGATTTCTTAAATGGGAGAAATATTAATAAAGATTTACTTAGGCTCTTATTCTTTAAATGTAGCCTGCTCTGGACCACATGAGTCACAGGTTTATAAGCAATGCTGTGAGTGACTTCTTCACACCCATAACTGGCTATGTGACATGCAGACAGTGACTTCAGGATTTTGTTTCAAAAACATCAGTTTTCTTTCTCAAGGGCTGATGGATAGGTATGACTGTATAAGTCTGACACTTAATATGTGTAATAACAAAGCCAAAACGGTTTGTTCAAATGTGATTGAATCTTGTATTTTCAAAGAAATTATTTTGGGCACAATGATGACAAACACATGTCCACTTACACTACCAAAAGTGACTATATATCAAATATAGAAATATACATCAAAGGCTTATCTACATTAATAATAGGACCCTCTAAGGCTGTATGTCTGTAACTTGAAAAAATCAGTTGTAATTATCAAATTATTAAGAATATAAAAAGACTCAGTGGGATGTGAGAAAGCCAGTATTACAGATTTTTGGCCACTGTTTGGCAACACAGTCCAAAAATAAATTTTTTTTTTTTTTCAAAAATAAAATTTTAAAAAGTCCTGTGCCCTCAGTACATGGCCTCTAGGTGACAACCTGCTCCTCAAGCATTTACCATCATTAATACCTAAATGGCATGCCTTCTCATTGATAGTTCTTGGGACCATGGATACCTGCTGTGGAGGACCCAAGATCCCATTTTCTCTTGGGGGTGCCAACAACAAACAGTTTTCCCTGCTGAATAATCTTTGGGAATCTTCAGGGAATAGATTGAACCACAATCAGTTCAATTGTCAGTCACAGGTTTTTGATGAAGACTGAAAAGTAAAATACAAAATTGGGACAAATACTTATCCTCCATTTCAAGGAACTGTGACAACCATCTGTTCAATGGAGGAAGCAAAATAATAACATAGACTCTGCAGAGGAATGACTGGTGAGTACTCTGTAAGAATGGAAGATAATTAATTACTCCATGCCTCGAATTACTCAAACCAAATGAACAGACAGATTAGACAGACAAAAGGGAGGAGACTAATTCTTTATTTCAATTTCCTTTAGGAACAACAAAAATGTCATCTGGATCTGATTAAACTGTATGCATCCAAAGTAATCAAAGCACAATGGGACATGTTTTAATTTGTCATCATAAAAAATATATTCCATAAAAGTAGACACATTCATGACTTAATATATAATTAAAATCTGAGTATATGGGATATCTACGTAATTCTAGCAGGGTCTACTACTGCCCTTTACCTATAGTAAGATGCTTAGCTCATTTGGAGGAAAAATATGATTGGATAGTAATTTATTAACCTAAATCGTATCTCTAAGTTGTAAAAAGAATTTCTTCAAATACCAATGTTTATTTCTTAAAATGATTTACTATGTTTTAACAATATTTGAAGAGAATTTCTTCTGCTCTCTTAGCTAATCAGAAATTTCTCAAAGTAAATATGGGCTCTAATGCAAATGATGTAAGCCTCTTCATTGCCTTATTTGTAGACATAACTACACATGGAAAATTCCTCTTGATTGTCAATATTCTAAACAGGAGTTTTATTATTCTAATAAACAGTTCCATTTCTACCACTTAAAGCCCTTCAATGGTTTCCCATCAGTCTTAGTATGCAGATCAAAATCTTTAATATACCCTACCAGGTCCCGTGGGATCTGCCCTGCCCACGCTCCAATCTCATTGTCTGCCCTCAGCTCCTCATTCAATGCTCTTAAGCCTCTCTGGACTGTCAAGTATCACAACCTGACATTGCTCAGTCTCTGCTTTCTGCATGGAACTTTCTATCCCACATTCCTCTTCTGGTCAACCCTTGATCTATTTTTTCTTTATTTTTGATCCTGTTCTTCAATATAATTTCCTTACAGAACCCTTCCTAGAATCCCTAGATGAGATCTTGTCCCTTTCGGGAGCCAGTCCTTCCTGGGTCTCTTGTGCTCCTCTGCATCTTACTGAATGGATCAAGTCTGCAGGGTAGGCTTCCCTGGTGGTCCAGTGGTTGGGAATCTGCCTGCCAATGCAGAGGACACAGGTTCTATGCCTGGACTGGGACGATCCTACATGCCACAGGCGGACAAAGCCCACATGCCACAACTAGTGAGCCTGCACCCTGGAGCCTGTGCTCTGCAACAGGAAAGTAGCCCCTGCTCCACACAACTAGATAAAGCCTGTGAGCAGCAGCAAAGGCCCAGTGCTGCCAAAATAAATAATTTTTTTTAATCTGCCACCTGATGTGGTCTTTGATGGGTACTATATATATATTTGCTAACTGAATGGATTTGATGATGATGGAAAACACAGTGTCTAGATGGACATGTGTTTTATGCACATTATTTCATCACATCAAATCTAGGTGGTAGGATTATGAGTTGATGTATGTTACCCCCTCAAAAAAAATATGTTGAAATCTGAATTCATAGAACCTAGGAATGTGACCTTATTTGGAAACAGGGTCTTTGAAGGTATAATCAAGTTGAAATGGCATTATAATTAGTTAGAGTGGGCTCTAATCCAATATGACTTGTTTACAAGAATAGGAGAAGAAAAGAGACACAAATACATGAAAGGACAATGCCATGTGGTGACAAAGGCAAAGTCTGAAGTGATAGAGTGGAAAGCCAAGAGACGCCAGATTTCTAGGAAACCACCAGAAGCCAGGGAAAAGGAAGAGCAGATTCTCCCCTTCAGGTTTCAGAGGCATCGTGGCCAACACCTCGATCTCAGACTTCCAGCCTCCAGAAGTGTGAAGGAGACACTTCAGTTGTTTGAAGCCACCCCAGTTTGCAGGACTTTGCTGTGGCAGCCCCAGGAACCTGGAACAGGGAGGTGCCACAGCCTCATTTTACAGATGGAAACACTGAGGCTCCGCGCAGCAGAACAATGTGGCTAACGTTTCACTGCTGGTGTGCAGCAGAATCAAGAGCGAAATGCAAGCACTTTGATTCCACAGCCTGTACTCAGAAGCCCTATATGATCCTGCCCCTGTGATGAACTCTTCCTTTCACATTCCACACTTTGCTCTTGGGCGTCTCTATGGAAACTGCCTAATGATTTAGCACTATGGACATGTGACAAAATTTAAAAGGGTGATCATATCTTACATCCAGTGTTGTTCAAAACCTAGAGGATGTTAGAGGTTTGTAACAGCCCGGTGTGTGACCCACAGGCCTCTGCACAAAGCCTCTCTATGGCAGTCCATCCACAGCTGTTCATCTCTGGGCCTTCCCTTCCCACTCCTGGGAAGGCTGGGGAAGCTGCAGTGAATGGAAGAGTCACTAGGCTTCAAATCAGAAGCCCCTTTTTGACCCTCTTTTAAAAATTCATAACTATTTCATGTAATACTATCGATAAAATGGCGAATACATCTCATACGTCTGTCAAAACCTACAGAATGTACAACACCAAGCATGAACTCTAAACTATAGACTCTGGGTGATGATGTATCAGTATAGATTCACCAGTCGTAGCAAATCTACCTCTCTGGTCTGCTGCGCATATTAAGGAAGGCTATACATGTGTGACTGGAGAAGGAAATGGCTACCTATTCCATAATTCTTACCTGGAGAATTCTAAGGACAGAGGAGTCTGGTGGGCTAAAGTCCATGGGGTCACAGAGAGTGGCACAGGGCTGAGTAACTAACACACACACACACACACACACACCAGGTATGAACAGGGGAAACTACTTTCATTCAATTTTGCTGTGAACCTAAAACTTCTCTACAAGATAAAATCTATTAGAAATGTTTGATTTACATCCTATCATTTTTTAAAAGTGACTTTAGGGCACTCAATTAAAAGACCTAAATTCTGATCCTGGTTCTGCTCAACACTCGCTGTGGAACTTGGGCAACAGATCTTAATATGACATATGATATTATACATGATATGACTATGTGATGTGAAATCTTCACTAGAAAGATGGGTACAGCACTGCACCCTATTGCTAATCTTCCTTGCATGACCTGTGACGCAGCTAAAGAAAAGCAAATGCATGACTGTGAGTCTCAATAAATAGATGTTTGAGGCATGCCTCATTGGCAGTTGCTTCCAGTCGGGATGAGTGTGTGAAGAGGACCTTTCTGTTGGGCTGCCCCCCAGCAGGTATCCCCACCACTACTGTTGGGTTTGTGGGCTCCTGAGCAAGCTCACAGGGGCATTTGCCCTGGTCTTTATAGCAATGGCCCCAACAGTTGGCAAAATATTATTCCTGGGCTGCTGAGCAGGGTCAGCCAGCCAAGCAGGACTTTGGCAAGTCGACTTCAGCCTGGGGGGAAGAGCAGTGAGCCAGACCTCATGCAAGGGGATCATTTAGCAGCTTGACAGTAAAGATATGTGTAAATAATACCGGGGAAAAAGAAACTGTCCATGACACGGGAGTGAGAAGTTGGGACGCATTCAAGCCACACAGCCTCACAGTAAAAGGGCCAATAATATGCCATCACATAAAATATATTTTTTCCAAGTAAAGCTGTTTTCATATATAGTTCTATTAAAAAAAATGAAGTTCTACAAAAAAAATGAAAAAAGATGGTTAATTCATTTATTTTTTTAATTATGTTACTTCAAGACCAACATGTCAACAGAACTAACCTAGGATTCACTTTTTCATCAGTAAGTCAATACAAATAAAAGTAAATAAACATGTAAATAAAAATTCAACATTCTTACTAAGCAGAACCCAAAGAAGAAAAAAATGCTCAGTGATCTCATATTCTTTCCTTACTCAGGAAAATTCATTTTATAAAGATTTAAGTGCAAATGTCTAGATTTACTTAACTGTTAGCTTGGCTTCTTACAGAAATAAAGGCATTGTTTCAAGGTCTCAGAGAAAAGATAATTGTTTGATTCAAGGCCAAGTAATAAATAGGTCATAGGTCTTGTTTTCAGGATCTCATTGTTGGAAGAAAATAACTGCTTCTTACATAAGAATCAATCACTATTTTATGAATAAACTTCCAAATTACTTCTTATGAAAGACCACAATAAATAAATACATATAGAAAATCAAGTATGGACTATCAGGCCAAGAGCATCAGTCTGAAACAGAGATGGGAACAATCTCATCTGAAAGCACTGGAACACATCTACCAGGAAAATTCAGGTGCAGGTGTTAAGGATTACAAAGTGGACATTAACACACCCGCCTGTTCCAACAATGCACATATACCACCTCAACACAAGCCCATGCTAATGACCAACTTCTCCTTATTCAAGTACTGGTTAAGGCACAGGCCAGTACCAGCGCCTAGTTATCTAAGATTTGCTGTTTAACTCAATGAAGGTAGGTGGACTTTCCTGCTGGCTCAAACTGTGAAGAATCTTCATGCAGTGCAGGAGACCTGGGTTCAATTCCTCGGTCAGGAAGATCCTCTGGAGAAGAGAATGGCAACCCACTTCAGTATTCTTGCCTGGAGAATTCCACAAACAGGGGAGCCTAATGGACTACAACCCATGGGGTCACAAAGAGTCAGACACAACTGAGTGACTACCACACAAGCACACACAGTATTTGAAACAAAAGTTTTATTTTGGAAGATATATAGGGAAAGCACAGAATTTTGGTCTAAATGAATTGAAGCTTGAACTCTAATTTTACTGTTATAAACCATGAACCCTTGTGTAAGTCATGTCATCTTTCTAAATTTCAGGGCTTTTCATCTATTAAAAGAAAGACAGTAACACTAACCCAAAGAGCTATCATGAAGTTGACATTCCTCTGAGGAGACTAGGATGTCTAGTAGATTTCTGGGAACAGGCAGAAGGCTCTTCTCTGCTATACTGACTCCACCTGACCACATCTCAGTGGAAATATTCACATTAACTCTCTGCCAACAGGAAGAGGCAGGAAAGCAGAGACACTGAGTCCTTGTGAAAAACCTGAACCTCAAGCTGTCCCCTGTGTGCTGTGGGACACAGACAAGTCCCTCTCGGGGCCTCTGTCTTATGTATAAAATCAGATTATAATTATATTCACTTCCCGTAGCTGTGGTGAATATATTAAATAAGAAGATGTTATGAAATTCATCTCTAAATTTCAAGGTACTCTTAAAATATTGTGATTTCTAGTTTAGGTATAGATAAAAGGATAATATATAGAAATATGAAAAGTTACATTGGAATAAATATATCTCATACCCATTGGTTTTGTTTTCAATTTTTTATTTTAAAAATTGTGGAAGAGTAAAAACATTTTAAGAGAGTTTAATCCAAAAAGATCAGATACATGATCTTGGAACTTAAATAAAAAGATCAATTTTGTGGTCCGAATGCTTGTGTCCCCTCAAAATTCATATATTCCCCCTGAAATTCTAAATTCAAATTCAGAAACTAACCCTCAGTGTGATGGCATTAGAAAGTGAAGTCATTTAAAGAGATGACTAGGTTCTGAGGGCGAAGCCTTCATGAATGAGATTAGTGCCTTCACAAAAGGGACCACAGAGAGTGCCTTCACTCCTTCAAACTTGTGAGGACGCAACAAGAAGACAGCCATCCATCAACCATACAGACAGCTCTCACCAGACACCACATCTGCCAGTGTCTTGATCTTGGACTTCCAGCCTCCAGAGAAATAAATACTTGTTGTTTATGAGCTACTCAGTCTATGATAGTTTGTTAGAGCAGTCTGAATGGATTAAGATAGTCAACAAGTCAAAAATAAAGAACAGCTAAAATTATAGAATTATCTAAGTATAATTGAATTGCTAAAGCAGAGATACTGTCCTCAATTTTTTTGCTTTACATTTTTAAAAATCCTATGATGAATCTGATAACATCAAAAACTCAAGGCCAAAAAAAAAAAACCACACAAAAATTTAAAAGACAGATCTTTAGGTATTGTTCATAGACCGATACCTGAAGTATAAAGGTCAGATCACTGCTGTGGAATATTCTTTAATACTCTCTGTAACCTTCACTCATAAAGGAGTATGAAGGTCACATCAACAGCTCCATGTATTATGTTTCAACAATAAGTAAACTTGAGTCATAAGAAGGATTTTCTAACATTCACTGCACTCCTTGATACAAGTGGTTGCTGGCATTACCTGACAGGGAAGACTCTTGGTATTTGTGCTATTAATTCACACCATGCTGAAGACTTCCTGACAGCTTGACTTTTACAAGAGCTGAAGTTAATTCATAGTCTTCCCTTGCTCTTCTTGAATTAAACAAGTCTTTTGCCTCAGATATTCACAGTTTTCCCATAAAAGTAGCACCAAATGCTCTCTGAGGGGAGCACACTCAAAGACCCACCCACAAAGAAGAAAATTCATTCTTCCCAAAGGGGCAATTTACTGCCCTGCTGGTTGTAATGTGGGGAGGCTCATCGATTTCTGTGAAGTGTATTGCACAATCTATAAAATGGGAAGAATACTGTCTTTCTTCAGGGGGCTGTACTAAGACACCCAATTTCCTTATCAATAAAAAATTTTATTCTCATGAAAGAATCACAGTGGGGATGATGCCGGAGTCCATGAGGCACAGTGGTAAGACACAGGCTCTGAAGCCAGGATGTCTAGATTCAAATCCTCACTCTTGTCATTTACTGGTGCTATTACCTAGAGTAATCTGCTTAGCTAGTCTGTGCCTCAGTTTCCCCATCTGTAAATGAGGACAATAACAGGACTACTCCATAGGGCTGTATAAGGATTAAAGAGTTATTATTTGAAAAACACTTAGAGCAACATCTGAAACATACTAAATTTTGTATGTTTCAATACAAGCTTCAATTTAAAAACTCATTGATTATTGTCCTTGTTTTCGAGAGTGCTGCCCACTAAGTCTCCCCAATATGCATGTGGGTACAGTAGCTTCATGGCTGTTAAAATATTTCCTGTGGCAAATACTGCTAGCTAAGTTTTCCCTTTCTTCTTGGCCACATAGATCACATTTTCCAGCCAACTTTCCATTTGGGTGTGCCCCGAGAAAGTGAGACTTGATGGACTTAGCACATAAAATGCTTTCTGCACAATATTTGATAAACTTTTCCTTTCCATGGCTTGATGCAGAAAAACGCAGTGATGGGGGAAGCTGTGTGCTAGAGATGGCAGAGCCAGAGATGGAAGGAGCCTTGGCCCCAGTATCACCCCAATTATGGGAGAGCTACATGACCAGGAACACTTGCATTATCCTGTTGTGCTGACAAGAAATAAAGTCTTACTGTGTTAAGCTCATCAAATTTTGCTTTAGCAGCAAGAAACATCTCTTCAAGAAAATTAGAGATATCAAGGGAACATTTCATGCAAAGATGGGCACAATAAAGGACAGAAATTGTATAGGCTTAACAGAAGAAGAAGATATTAAGAAGAGGTAGCAAGAATAAACAGAACTATACAAAAAAAGATCTTAATGACCCAGATAACTACGATGGTATGATCACTCACCTAGAGCCAGTCATCCTGGACTGCGAAGTCAAGTGGGTCTTGGAAAACATCACTATGAACAAAACTAGTGGAGGTGACAGAATGTCAGCTGAGCTTTTTCAAATCCTAAAAGATAATGTTGTTAAAGTGCTGCACTCAATATGGCAGCACATTTGGAAAACTATGCAGCAGCCACAGGACTGGAAAAAGATATTTTTCATTCCAATCCTAAAGAAAGTCAATGTCAAAGAATGTTCAAACTACCGCACAATTGCACTCATTTCACATGCTAGCAAAGTAATGCTCAAAATTCTCCAAGCTAGGCTTCAACAGTACATGAACCAAGAACTTCCAGATGTTCAAGCTGGATTTAGAAAAGGCAGAGGAACCAGAGATCAAATTTCCAACATTTCTTTGGATCATAGAAAAAGCAAGAGAATTTCAGAAAAACATCTACTTCTGATTCATTGACTACGTTAAAGTCTTTGACTGAGCGGATCACAACAAACTGGAAAATTCTTCAAGAGATGGGAATGCTAGACCACTTACCTACATCCTGAGAAACCTGTATGCAGGTCAAGAAGCAACAGTTCAAACTGGATATGGAACAATGGATTGGTTCCAAATTGGGAAAGGAGTACATCAAGGCTGTATATTATCACCCTGTTAATTTAACTTACATGCAGAGTACATCATGAGAAATGCTGGGCTGGATGAAGCACAAGCTGGAATCAAGATTTCTGGGAGAAATATCAATAATTTCAGATATGCAGATGACACCACCCCTATGGCAGAAAGTAAAGAGGAACTAAAGGGCCTCTTGATGAAGGTGAAAGAGGGGAGTGAAATAGCTGGCTTAAAACTCAACATTCAAAAAATGAAGATCATGGTATTGGGTCCCATCACTTCATGGCAAATGTATGGGGAAACAATGGAAACAGTGACAGACTTTATTTTCTTGGGCTCTAAAACCACTGCAGATGGTGACTGCAGCCATGAAGTTAAAAGATACTTGCTCCTTGGAACAAAAGCAATGACAAACCTAGAAAGCATATTAAAAAGCAGAGACATTACTTTGCCAACAAAGGTCCATATAGTCAAAGCTATGATTTTTCTAGTAGTCAAGTATGGATATGAGAGTTGTACCATAAATAAGGCTGAGCACTGTAGAATTGATGCTTTAGAACTGTGGTGTTGGAGGAGGCTCTTGAGAGTTCCTTGGACAGCAAGGAGATCAAACCAGTCAATCCTAAAGGAAATCAGTCCTGAATATTCATTGGAAGGACTGATGCTGAAGCTGAAACTCCAATACTTTGGCCACCTGATGCAAAGAGCCAACTCATTAGAAAAGACCCTTATGCTGGGAAAGTTTGAGGGCAGGAGGATAAGGGGACCACAGAGGATGAGATGATTGAATGGCAACACCAACTCAACGGACATGAGTTTGAGCAAGCTCCAGGAGATGGTGAAGGACAGGGAAGACTTGCATGCTACAGTCATGGGGTTGCAAAAAGTCAGACATAACTGAGCAACTGAAAACAACATGCAAGCAACACTGTCTAAGGGCTTCCCAGGTGGTGTAGTGTTAAAAAAATCTGCCTGCCAACGCAGGAAGACACGAGAGTTATGGGTTCCATCCCTAGGTTGGGAAGATCCCATGGAAGAGGAACTGCCAACTCAATCCAGTATTCTTGCCTGGAGAATCCCATGGACAAAAGAGCTTGATGGGCTACAGTCCATGGGAACGCAAGAGTTGGAGTCCATGGGATCACAAGAGTCTGACATGACTGAGTGCACATGCCTCCCCCACCTACACACACACACACACACACACAACACTGTCTTAACTACACAGTCCAGTACTTCCTGTAGGGTGCTGCATATTAAGGGCAAGTCACTACACCCTTTAGTGACTACATCTGATGGGACTGGGCTGAAAACTGATGCCTGGAACATGGGTAACACAAAAACTTTATCCAGACAGGAAAGCAGAGTTATGCAGTGGCCAGAGGCAGATACCAAGTAAACCTTGCAAGAAATGTCAAATCCAAAGGGTGAAGCATAACAGTCTAGGAGAAAGTGTAAACTGAAAGATGGCTTCAGTCAAAAAAAAAAAAGATATCAAAGGCTTAAAAAGCACTTCCAATCAGTTTAGATGATTCTTAGGAAAAAAAATTTTTCTTTTTTGGCCAAAGTTCCTGTCCCCATGAAAACAAGCCAAGCATCCTATAGGTAAAATTTTCTGGTCTGCATATGGTATAATGCACCCAAACATCTTTCCAGCTGGGTCTGCCTCAGTGACAAAAATCCCCGTAATTCCTACAACTCAGAGCTGACGCAGTGTTGTGCCCTATTAGTGTGGAAATGCAATCTATACATGGGACAAAAAGTAAGGTTATTATCGACTCTGAATTTCTGAGCTTGTGTTGCTTTATAAGAACATTTTCCCAATCTCTTAGACCTGAACAAATTAAATCAGATGCGTGGATAATATTTTGACGACAGGAGAGGGGCTAGTCCTCTGCATGGATTGATGCTGAGAAAGGCACGTTTGGGAATGTCACATTCCGTAGAAATGCTAACCATTTGAGTACTAGCAAGCCATCCGCCAAGGGTCCCAAGATGGTCAGAAAAGGCCACTGAACAAAGGATGCAGAAGTTCTGGTCACTTTCAGGATTGTTCTATCACTCTCTCCAAAAGTGGAACTATTCTAAATGCCTAAGCAAAGATGCTGAATCAATTCATTCAGATGAACAGATCCTCTTCATTCTCTCTGTGTTGAATAGACTCTAGGGTGGCACCATCACCTCCTGGCATCCACAGCTTTGTGTGATCATCTCCCCCTGATTAAGGAAGGAACTTATGACTTGCTTCTAATTTATAGAAAGTGGCAAAGGTAATGGGATGTTATCCTCATAATTACATTATTTTTCAGACTTCTTGCTATCAAACTTACTCTAGAGATTCTTTCTCCCTGCTGATTTGATAAAGTAAGCAGCCATACTGGAAAGCCAGCATGGTACAGAACGGTGGGCAGCTTCTGGGAATGCTGGGGAGCCTCTAAGAGCCAAGGGCAACTTCCAGCTGACAGCAAGAAATATGGCGGCGACCTCTGTCCTTTCCTCCAACCATAAGAAAATGAATTCTGCCAACGACCTGAGTGAGCTCAGAAGTTAGATTATTTCCCTGTCCAGGCTCCAGCTGAGAACACAGCCTGGTTGACATTTTGATTGCAGCCTTTGAGACCCTCAGCAGAGGATCCATTTAAGTAACACTTTGACTCTAGACTCACAAAACTTGTGAGATAAGGTGTTGCTTTAAACAACTAAGTGTGCAGCAATTTGTTACACAGCAATAGATAGCTAATACACTTCCTTAATAGAAAGTGATGACAACTCCCTGCCATTCCATTAATGTTACTCTTGTAACTCTTGTAATGTTGGTGGGGGCGGGTACTGCTACAGAATTTCATTCTAGCAAACTATACTCTGCTTCTGACACTTCCCTCATCATCCCCTGGACAGGTTGTAAGCCCCTCAAAGATCCATGTATTTTTATATTCTAGGGGGCTTGCATCCACATCACATAAACGATACCATAATGGATCCATGTCACCCATTAAATTTTCTCCGCAGGAAAATGAAATTTTTTAACTTATAATTTTACCTTGAAATTATTTGGCTCAAAAACTCATCTAATTTAGAATGTCAATGACGTCTTGGCAATTACCATGCACACTTAGGAACCTGTGAAAGAAGAACATATCACCTGCAAATGTTTGCCAATATAATGAAATTTTCATATATACTAAACTGAACACTTGATGAAGTCGACAAAATGCATTTTTAGGAGATGTTTAAAAACTTATTAATTTCATTTTTGTAGGATTCTTTAAGACTTATTGGGCCCATGGTTTCTTGTTTAGGTCCCAGTCTGTTTTGTCCTCCCCTTGAGAACCTCATGTGTCCTGGACTTTGTGCCAGTAATACTTGATGAATTTAAAAAGGCTGTCTTTCTTGTATAGGTCTTTTTAAAATTAAATCTATAATTTTTCATTCATGCAAAGGTCAAAGATAATGATATCAAAAAGAGAAGAATAAAATAATGCACACATATGTGTATGCTCAGTCATGTCTGACTCTTTTGTGACCCCATGGACTGTAGCCCACCAGGCTCCTCTGTCCATGGAATTTCCCAGGCAAGAATACTGGAGTGGGTTGCCATTTCCTTCTCCAGGGGATCTTCCCAACCCAGGGGTTGAACCCACTTCCCTTGTGTCTCCTGCATTGGCAGGGAGATTCTTCACCACTGCGCCATCTGAGAAGGCCACAGTTTTCAGAGCTTGTTAGTGACAAACCAAAAGCAAGCAAGCACACGCACAGACAATGCATACAGACACGCATCAGGACTTTCTTCTTAATTTTACACGAGGGTGATGTGGATCAGTATACTCAAGCTTCTGTTTCTTGTTTCAAAAAAGTCAGTGTAAATGGTATCGTTTTCTACTCAAGGTCCTCAGGTCAATAGCAGCACTCAGATTAATTTTTTTTCATTTATTTATATTAGTTGGAGGCTAATTACAATATCATAGTGGTTTTTGCCATACATTGATATGAATCAGCCTTGGATTTAAGACTTGTAAAATTAATTGTACTCATTCAACCATTTAGGAGAAGACAAATATAATCAGAAAGGCCTTCAAACGGCAGCATCTTTGTGTTTTTGTTTTTTGAACTCTTTATTTTGCATTGGGATATAGCTGTTTAACAATGTTGTGATAGTTTCAGGTCAACAGCAAAGGGGCTCAGCCACACATATACATGGATTCATTCTCCCCCAAACTCCCCTCCCATCCAGGCTGCTGCCACATATCACTGAGCAGAGTTCCATGTGCGGTACCGTAGGTCCTTGTTGATTATCCATTTTAAATACAGCAGTGTGTACATGTCCATCACAAACCCCCTAACTTATTCCCCACTGCCCCCCATCCTTCCCCTTGGTAACCATAAATTCATTTTATAAATGGCAGCCTCTTAATCCACACTTGGATATCACAGGGGAAAAGATTGGGTTAATTTTTTCCCTCATATCATATTCCTTAGTTACCTAGAACTTGAGAGTTCCCGGTGCCCATCTGCCACCAGTGCTTTGGAGATGCTTTACAGAAGGGAAGCTGAAGGACGTGACCCCATGGTAGCTTCCAGTTCTGAGCCTGAATCTTAAAAGCAACAACAACAGAATGTTCTCAACCAAAAAGCAGACTGTTTAAAACTCCAGGAGGAGCTTGGCTGATTAGCATGTGTTTTCTCACTCGCTTAGTACAAGAAATACATAGTTTCCAAACCCAAGTCGTGGTAAGGATTTGTAAACTGGTTGGAGGGGCTGGCAGGGGAAAATTAGCCGAGGAGTAATCTCTCTGTGGGGGATGAGGCTTGCTCTGTGTTTTGTGTGTTTCCTGTAAAGGAGTAGACTTTATGTAAGCCATGAAGAATAAAAGAAAGTTACTCCCTGCACAAAAATGAGGCAAAACAACATAGATAAATGAGATCCTGAGAACTCCTGTTTATGCGCCAGATCGAAGACTAAACAATGTTCATCTATGTTTAAATGTAATCCCTTCCCACCTACACCAGCTGGAATCTCAGCAGGAACAATAATCAGTGCAGCTGGTTCAGAGTAACAGACCTCAGTGAAGGGTACAGAGGTGGATACAGGAGGGCTAAAGGAACCAATAAGGGGTGGCCAGGCACCCAGAGACTAGCAACAGCAGGTAGCAGTCACCACTCACCAGGAAAAGATAGTATTCCTGGAGCCCAGTGAGAACAAGGACTGTCAGGGAGGTGATGTCCAAGAGGCTGAGATCAAAGACGGCATATTCCTTGCCAGAGACTCGGTTGTTCCTTACATTGAGGCAGGAGAGAGCAAAGAAATGCCAGCTTCTTTCCTATCACCATCAATGCCTCCTCCTGGCCAACTCAACTGGCAACAAATGCCTGGATGATGCGGTCACAGTGATGAGACACCAGGGCACACAGATGAGCAGAGAAGGGATTGGCAGGGAGGAAGGGGGCATGGGAAATAACCAGACACACCTTAAGAGACACACATGTATGAAATGGCATTCCTGTCTGAAATGTCAGCAGGCTGAGGATCAGAGTAGTTACTTGTCATAGGTCACACAACCAGCACAAATTGGCTGAGTTGGGATTTGAACCCAGGTCTGTCTGGCTCCAAGTTCACGCTTACTCCTCCATACTGCTCTCATAACACTTCCTATATGTAAGCCCTTCACTTTACCAATTCTTTCACATATTTTAAGGGGCTTCCCTGGTGGCTCAAGACGGAAAAGAATCTGCCTGCAATGTGGGAGACTCAGGTTCAGTCCCTGGGTTGGGAAGATCCTCTGGAGAAGGGAATGGCAACCCACCTCAGTATTCTTGCCTGGAGAATTCCATGGACAGAGGAGGCTGGTGGGCTACAGTCCATGGTGTTGCAAAGAGTCAGACACAACTGAGCTCTCACATACTTTACTGTATCTGTTCCCTAAATAGCTCTGCGGGGTAAGAAAGTCAGATTTTAGCTCTATTTTACAGATGATGGAGCTAAGGATCAAAGAAGCAATTAACACTTTTCTTCTAAAAGGTGGGCGATAATGAATGGCTTTGATCCAACAGGAGAAGGCACCAGGCAATAGAGGGTGGGGGCTGCCTGATGCCTGTTAGCTAAACAGAAAGAATTAAGCACGGATCCATAATTTGCAAAATTTAAAATAAGAAAGGCACTAGCAGGCATTTATTGCTGCAGTCTTTAATTTTGCATATGTCTTTCATCATTAGTCTAAATTTTAGTTTTCCCTAAGACTACATTAAAAAAGATAAGAATTAACATCTGGCTAACCGAGTGCTGCTTTGTGAATGGTGTGCCTTCTGAAAAAAGATCACCCAGTAAAGCTGTAGACTGCATGATTTTAAAGGTGTGATGCAAAACCATTTCCTATTCTCTAGCATCTTAGGAGCAAGGGGCTTCCATGGTTAACAACATGGAAGGGATTGTTAAAAGATATCGAAAGAGGAATACTCTTAATTTATTTTTTTAAAAAAAGACCTCAACCAGGAGAAGTATGATTCTACTAAATATGTCTACTTTTGTTGAAAAGTAGATCAGACTAGATTATGTGCTAGTCCTGCTTCCACATGTCATCTAAAAATATACCCTACTTAACTAAAAGCAGTTATCACACAAAGGTCCACATAGCCTTGCTCACCGTTGCATCCAACCCAGGTACACCCTAGCATAGCAGATGCTATGCTATAGAGCATAGCTCTATAAATTTTTGTTAAATCACACCTGAAGAGCTACTTATGTTTCAAACTCTATGTGCCAGAGAAGTTATACAATCTCTGTATTTCATCCTCTCCTCAATCCTATGTTGTTGAAATTATCATCATCCCCATTTCATAGATGAGGAAGCTGAGCTTACATGGCTAGCAGGTGGTGTGGCCAGGATGTGCTCCATACACTGTCATCTGTAGCCCTCTTGTGTCTCAGAGACCCAGGTATCATGAGCTCAAAGATCCACCAACTCTGTGGTCATTGAAAGTCAAAGCTCTCCCGGAAACTTTTGCTAATTCCCAGGAGCTTTCATTCTCTCACATACCGTCTCTGCAGAGCCTCACTGTAAAGAAACTCTGAGCAGCAAGACACTGCCTTGAAGATGACATGAGGAGGAAGGAGGAGGTACTTACATCACAAAACTTCCCAGCAAGCACCTGAAAATGCCTATGAAAGGTTTCTGTTTACTGTGAAGTTAAAGCGTTAGTCCGACGTGTACGACTCTTTGCAATCCCATGGACTATAGCCCGCCGGGCTCCTCTGTCCATGGAATTCTCTAGGTAAGAATACTGGAGTGCGTAGCCATTCCCTTCTCCAGGGGATCTTCCCAAACCGGGGACTGAACCCCAGTCTCCTGCACTGCAGGCAGATTCTTTACCATTTGAGCCACCAGGGAAGCCTTCTTTCTGTTTACTGTATGACTCCATAGATTTTTGTGATTTCAAGAATGTTATATAAAGGAGTCTGTTCACTGTATCACTCTATTATATAACATTTTTGAAATCGCAAAATCTGAGAGCTGGAGAACAAAGAGATCAGTGGTTCCCAGAGGCTAGGGGTGGGAGGGGGCTGTGGCTATGGAAGGGTTAACACTAATGACCCTGATAATGGAACTGTTCTGTGATTGACTCTGGCAGTGGCCACACCAATCTATGCATGTGATGACAGTACATAGAACTAAACACACTCATGAGCACCTGCACACACACACACACACGTGCACACACATGCACACAGACTCAAGTGAGTGCATGATAAACTGGTGAAATCCCAATAGGATCAGTGGATGGTGACAACATCAATTTCCCGGTTACAATCCTGACCTATAGTTATACAAGATTTTACCACCACTGGGAGAAAGTAGGTGAAGAGCAAATGAGAGCTCTTTGTATGATACTTACAATTGCATGAGAATCTAAAATTATCTCAAAAAAACCTAATGGAAATAATAATCACATCAAAGTCTTTGTTGTAATCTTTCTTCCCTGTTTTCCAAATTATCACTAATGTTGCTTTAGTGATTTTTTATAATTAAAGTTTAAAAAATGCATTACTGAACATGTGAATTGATTTTACAGATAGGACATTAGTACTATGGAAGATGGGAGTAAAAAAAAGAAGCTTTTTCATACCAAAGAATCAAGAGGACCGAAAGCACGGAGGCAGGAAAGCAGAAGGCACCTGTGTTCAGGAAACAAAGAGAACCCTATTTGCATAGAACACGGAGGAGTATGTGAGTAGCCTGGGTGAGGTAGGTAGAAAAAGGTGAGTCAGTCGTGTCTGACTCCTTGCAACCCCATGGACTATGCAGTCCACGGAATTCTCTAGGCCAGAACACTGGAGTGGGTAGCTTTTCCCATCTCCAGGAGATCTTCCCAACCCAGGGTCGAGCCCAAGTCTCCTGCATTGCAGGCAGATTCTTTACCAGCTGAGCCACCAGGGAAGCTGTAGGTAGAAAAAGGTGAGTCGGGCTAAATCATGAAAGGAAGTCAGTTCTGAAGGCACTGTGGGAAGAAGAGTGTCTTGTGTGTTTGGGGAAAGGAAAGGGAGTGATGTGTTCAGCGTGGAGTTTTGGGGAAAGAGGTGTGGTCACACAGGTGGGCAGAATGGACTGGAATGCATGTGAACTGGAAGATGAGAATGTCTAAGCAAGACTTAATGTGGAGGATTTAAGTTTAGAAACAAGAGGCCAATGTGTCAACACTGCAAAGAACATGGAATGTGTGGATGAAACTTGCACCTGGGAAGGGAAATTCCAACAGATATCACTAGAAAAATATTTGTGAAATCTGCTTGTATATTCCTAGATAACAAGAGAGGAAAAAACATGTTTCAAACTCCCATTCCATTATCAGACGGATAAGAAAATTCATGTCTACACCAGGCGAAATGACACAATATAAAATTAATATTTGATGTCCTGATTTCTACCCATTCCTCTAGCTCATACATAGACATATATGAAACCAATTCTAAGCTCAGTTATTACTAATTTTCATCTTAGAATGTACTTCAAATTCACAGGCTCCAAAATTTCTCTTACAATTGTATCCTCTGGTAATCTTGGTTTATTGCCGCATGAATTTTAACACACAACTTTGCTTGAATATAAGACAGAACCATTTTACTAGACTATGGTTTATTCAGACAAAATGAAATAAAAAAAATTTTTTTGAATTGTTTTACAGGTTTATGAAGATGGTAAGCAGGAAGCAATAATTTCCAATATTTCCATCTATGGCCTTTCAGATACACTATAATAAAAGTGACCAAGGTCTCTTTTTAAGTAGACAGCATTAATAACTTATAAGGGATCAATGATAACTGTTTATCACATAGATAAGCACTGTGAGTCACAGAACTCCCAGATTAAGTGAGAAGCATTTATTAAACTTCTGCATTGCAGTAAAATGTTTGGTACACGTTGGACAGAAAACCCAAAGGCAGCCCCCCACTAGTTTTTAATTAAGTGTCATTCCCACTAAGTTAATAAGCATGCTATCAATAATGTGGCTTTCCATTAAAGTTTTGATAATAATTGTTCAAGCTACATTTTGTAATTACTGATAATAGGTTTGATAAAGTTTTCTAATTGACACCCTCTTCTTGACTAACACAACTAAATGTACCACTCCTTTTGTGGTACAAAGGACGATCAGTCTTTCTATTCCGAGAGCCCCTCAGTCTCTCTGAATAAGGTGCTGAGGAAGCTGCCACACTTGCAGCCTCAGACAAGCTCAAGAAAGCAGTGTCCCCACTTTCCTATCCTACAGGGACTGTCTCTGCTCCCACCTGGTTAGAATATTGTTCCTACAGCACCCCAGTGACTCTACTACACTGGGAGGTCCCCCAGCTTTGTCCCCCTATGTCAAGATTGCCATGAATTAGGTCTAGATTTGAACTGCTGATCCAAGTTTGCACCATGGAATTTGGAATGTTATATCTTCCAAAGACAGCCTTAAGGAACACCTTGCATGGTAGTATAGAGATTAAGGGCAGGGAATACAGCCAGATAACAGGGAACTGAATCTTGGCTATGAACATTACCAGCTCTGTGTCCTTGCCTTTTCTTTTCTTTTAAATAAACTCTAGTTTTTAGAGCAGTTTTTGGTTTACCAAAAAAATGCCAAGATAAAACAGAGAGTTCCCATTATATTCCACACCCAGTTTCCCTTGTCATTAACATCTTACATTAGCATGGTTCATTTATTGTAATTAATAAACCAATATTGATATATTCTTATTAATGAAAGCCCATCCTTTATTCAGACTGACTTAACTTCTACCTAATGTGCTGTTTCCATTCAGGATCCCATCCATGATGTCACACTACATTTAGTCTTCATGTATCCTTAGGCTCCTCTTAGCTGTCACAGTTTCTCAGACTCTCTTTGTTTTTAATGACCTTGATAGTTCTGAGAAGGACTAATCAGGTATTTTCTAGAATGTCTCTTAGGTGGGATCTGACTGATGGTTCCTTCTTTAGTCTTGTGTTTGGGGGAGGAAGATCACAGAGGTAAAGCACCATTTTCATCACATCATCCCAAGGGAGGGCTTCCCAGGTAGTGCTAGTGGTAAAGAAACTGCCTGCCAATGCAGGAGATATAAGAGATGTGAATTCGATCCCTGGGTTGGAAAGATACCCTGGAGGAGGGCATGGCTTGATCCTTGGGTCAAGAATATCCCTTAGAGGAGGGCATGGCAACCCATTCCAGTATTCTTGCCTGGAGATTCCCAATGTACAGAGGAGCCCGGCGGACTGCGGTCCATAGCATCACAGAATTGGACACGACTGAAGTGACTTAGCATGCACACACAAACCAAGGGAACATACCATCACTAGGACTTATTCACAGGGATGACTACTGATGTTGGCCTTGACTACCTGGCTGAGGTAGGGTGTGTCAGGTTTCTCTACTATAAATGGCTACTCTTTTTGTCCCCTTCTCCATGATGGACTCTTTGCAAGGGAGTCCTTATGTGTAGCCCGCACTAAAAAAGTGGGCATTTTGCCTTTTTGTTCCTCAGTTTCCTCATCTGTAAAACTGGGGATAATAATAGAATGTCTTTTGTAGATATGTTGCACATCCTGAGTTAATATATGTAAAGCATTTAGAACAGTGTCCAGCACAGAATAAGCAGTAAGCATTAACAACTCTTACTGTCATATTCCTTTTATACCAGCTTCCTTGTGGAAAAACGCACTGAGATAGTCATTCATCCACTTAACTACCATATTCTGAGCATCTGCTATGTGCCAGGCATGGTTCGAGACCCTGGGAGTTACAATGTTGAGCAAAAACAAATACATCTCCTGACCTACAGAACATCAATAGAGATTAATGAAGTAATCACACAAATGAACATATACTTCCAAACAGTGAGAAGTGCAATGATGAAAACTCATGGAAGCTATGGGGGTATATTTCAGGGAAACCTCCTTATTTTTCCTCTGAAGACATGACATGTTTCCCTGGGAAACATGTGACTTAGGAAGCACCTGTGAGAAAGGAAGGGTGACTAGGGTGTAGAGAGTGAGGTGGACAGTGGCACAATGGGAGGCAGGACAGGTAGGCGGGTCACCCCTATGGTATGGATCCATAGTAGCCACTGCAGATGGTCAAGCAAGAAGTGATCTGATCCCATATCAGTTGCAAAGAGATCACTCAGGCCACATGTAGAGCTGGGATTGTATGGGGTCAGAGTAGATGTAGGGAGACCAAGCTACTACAGTAATCCACGTAGAAATGATGGCAAATTGCACCAGACAGGTGGCCACAAAGAAATGCGAGGTGGAAGGACTCTGGAGTGCCTAGTCACAGACTGAAAATGAGAGAGGGGGGAGCAAGAATTACGGAGCCTGACTACCTTTCTGTCTTGAGGAATTAGATGGCAAGCAGTGATATTTAGGGAAAGTGGGATGCTGAAAGGAGACAGAGTGAATGAAATGATGAGACAAGAGTATCACAGAAATTGGGGTGCCAGGTGGTAGAGGACCCTAAAGGCCCCCTGAGGAAGCACTGACTTCAAACAGGAGAACCTATGTCTTCCCAGGTGGCTCAGTGCTAAAGAATCCACCTGCCAAGGCTGGAGATGAGGGTTCGATCCCTGGGTCGGGAAGATCACCTGGAGAAGGAAGTGGCAAACTACTCCAGCATTCTTGCCTGGAAAAGAATTCCTCCATGGACAGAGGAGCCTGGCAGGCTACAGTTCATGGGGTCACAAAGAATCGGACCTGGTCTAGAGACTAAACAACAACAACAGTAGAACCTAGGAAAAATAGAAACATGTTATGTTGACCTGTTCCTTTCTTTTGGCCCAAGGCAAGAGTCTAGATAGATGTTTTTAATTCTATATATCCTAAAACTCTTCTTTATCCCACCAACTCAAAGGTAGCTCCTCAGCCCTGTCAGCAATGATGCCCTTTTAGGTTTTTTAAAACAATCTGAGGCTGGAAGGTTAGAATTTAGACTTCTCAGATCTCCAGAGTTTGGTACTTGAGTACAGAAACATGAAGAGAGTCAGCCCCCAGCTTCTGGCCCCCAGGCTCTGGCCTACCTGCCCTTCTATTCTCCCTCAAACCCATCAGTGCCATGAAGGACCTCAAGTCTATGAACAGCCCAACCCATCATTCAAGCTCCAGTCCATCCACCATCACCACCCCGAGGAAAAAGAGCTGCTCCTTGGTCACCTCTATACAGATCCTAGATGACAACTGGGCAGGAGTGTCCCGAATCCTGGACATCTGCACTGATGGCTTTAAGAAGGACATGGATTCCAGGAGGCTGGTGTGAACACTTTGACCCCTGGTGCTGACTTTATTTCAGTTACACTCACCATAAGCACCACTGTCATATTACCTTGAGCATAACTTACTGCCTGTCACGTTTAAAATTTACTGTTTTAAAAGAAGGGGGAAATGTCATGCCCCTACCTTTCCAAATCTGATGACTGACTGAGATAGATGCTGCTTCCTTCTGAAGGTTCAAATAAAGGAAAAAACATCATAATAATAAACATCATCACCATTCATCTCAGTGGTAATTACCCATTCATGCCAACCCCCCTCAAGATTTAAACTCTAGTTAAAATGCAGAAAGATGAACAGACTGAAGAATGTAGCTTATTTATTTATTTCCAAAGAGAAAGTGCCATTCTGCAATCCAAAGACTTTAAGACAAATCTGACAGCCTAAATTACATCCTACCAAAGGAAATGGTTTTGATAGAATAAGACATTAATAAACAATCTGGATTTTCCTCATTTATTTTCACTTTATTTATTTGTCATAACTACTCTATATTTCAAAAGGCAACTTATGATAAAAATCCATATACAAGAACAGATAGTTAAGAGTGAAGGTAAGAAAACAATATCAGAAGCTGTTTAAAGAAAAAAAAGAAATAATTTAATCATGAATCTGAAATCAGACATTATTCATATGAGCACTAAATGGGCTCTGAGTTTCCTAGCAGCCAAAGCAAAGGAGAAAAGAAAAAAAACTGGGAGGAGGGTCACACATTTCTCAAAGCCTGCTAAGGAGCAGATTCTCAGTTCTTTAAAAGAGACATACTTCCCACCATCACCAAAGTTCTACCAAACAGTACCTCCAAGTAGTAATGTTGAGGGCTGCAAAAAAGTTCTCCATTTCATTACCAGTCCTGCCTATAATCTACATGTGTAACAAGAAGACATGATTGTTAAGAATAAGTGCTGCCAAGCACATGCTTTCTGAAAAAAATGATTGCTGCAAACAGCAGAGTTAGGGAAATATCTGGAAATCAATACAAGACTGAGTTTTAAATGCTTGCCCTCCTGTTAGCTGGACTTCCCTGGTAGCTCAGCTGGTAAAGAATCTGCCTGCAATGCAGGAGACCCTAGTTTGACCCCTGGGTCGGGAAGATCACCTGGAGAAAGGATAGGCTACCCACTCCAGTATTCTTGAGCTTCCCTGGTGGCTCAGATGGTAAGAATTTGCCTGCAGTGCAAGAGACTTGGGTTTGATCCCTGAGTTGGGAAGATCCCTTGGAGGAGGGAACGGCTACTCACTCCAGTATTCTTGGCTGGAGAATTCCATTACAGAAGAGCCTGGCAGGCCCCAGCCCATGGGGTCACAAAAAGTCAGACATGACTGAGCAACTTTCACTTCACTCCTGTTAACTAGAAAGTGTCCAAGGGTCTATATTACAGTTAACTTAGAGGAAATAAACATGCAAAGAATTTCAATCTCAAAGCAAATATAGCTTAATTTATAACTCCAATTATAAAAGATTTCAGCAGTCAATTTGAAGTCAGACAAAAACTTTGGGAAAGTGTAACTTATGCCAGTGATGCACTCAGTTAACTGGCATGCCAGCCTCCTTTCACCAGGCTGGACTGAGATTTCTGAATGATCAAATGGTTGCAGAGAGCAATTTTTCCCTTCTTTCTAGTAATAGAACCCCAACTTGCTCAGGCTGGCAATCTACCCAGCTGAAAATCATCAGGTTTCCAGACTCCTTTGCAGAATGACTCGCCATGTTGATCCTGGGACACAGTTATGGCCAAGGAGCTATGAGCTAATTCTACCAGGAGGGGGTCTCTTGCTAAATGGGATTCCACTGACATTTGCATTTTGATTTGCTCTTCATCCTTCATCTTGTTTGAACACAAACAAAATGTCTGAAGAAAGACCAGCCATCTAGGGACAACAAGTGTAAAAACCAGATATAAAATCACTGAAAAGGGAGCTGGAAAGACCTTGGGTACTGATGGCTCCAGATAGCACCCCCACCCCCAGTTCGACACTACTACCCTGCCCGTCTTATGAAGTGAAAGAAAATAAATAGACCCCTTTTGAGTTAGCCACTCCAGATGGGTTTTTGTCACAATCAGCAGAACGTAATCCCTAACTGAAAAACAGACACAGATCCATCTCTCTAAATGCTTCATGCAACAAACTAAAAGTGAGATTTCAAGTCCAGGCAGACTGGACAGAAGAGAATCTCCTTCTCAGTGTAGCATTCAGCTGGTGGCCAGAGTGTCGTTGACATTCACCAGACCCAGTTTTCCTTCTGGTCTCACAGCTGAGTACATTTCACATCTTCCCCAGAGGAGTCTGTGTGGCTGAGTTCCGGTCAGTGAAACAGGGAAGGCAGTGATGTTAGCATAAAGCCCTCCCCTCCCTCAATGCTCCAAGCTGGCTTTTTCCCATCCTCCAGCTGAACGGGAAGGAGGACAAACTCCTGGCAAATGACAGAGCCACCCAATGGAGAGCCCAGGTCCCTGACCCAGGGGGCAGAACCCTGTACCTGCTGAACCAGGACAGCAACACGAAAGAAGAAGGTGTATTATGTTAAGTCACCGGGATTTTGAGGTTGCTGGTCAGCCTACTAAGAATATACCTCTAGGAATGGTCTCCAGAGTGGAGGGCAAGTACTATAGCAGGTAAGCAAGAGAATCCACTGCGGTAGCCTCTACTTAACCACATTTTAATGAATTTAACCAATTTGGGGCTATTTTTAAATGTACATATGTTGGTAAAGTAGTACATGTATAAAACAAATAAATACGTTTATACTGAAAAGCATGACCAAAATTTTTTTTTTTTTACTGAACAGGATGCACAATTCAAAAAATCATGAGCATCACTGTTCTAGGGTAGTGGTTTTAAAACAATTTTTAAGCAAGAAAACTTCTTCTCATGAAAACATCCATGTGCGGTCAGTACAGAAAATAGGTGATGGCTTTGCTGCTCTGGTTAATGAGGGTGCCCTAAACCCCGGAAGGAATGAGGCTACACAGGGAAGGAGGAGAAAGATCAGTATTGAGGCTTTGCAGAAGATATTGATTAGAAAGAGAATCACATTGCTTAATTTTTAAAAAACAATCAGGCTCCACAGAATCTATGGGACAAAGCAATGGCAACAACATTCTAAAGACCTCTTTATAACTGACACATTTCTAGTCTCCTTTGTATTGGTCACTTGGTTTGAATGGGTGACTTACACACTGGCTCTTCATCCAGGGCAAGGGGAACTTGGGAGACCTGACCACCTCCCTCTGCTTGATCCTACTGCCAAATTTCCTTTTCTTCACCTAAGCTTCGGGAACAGAGCAGGAGGAGGCAGAAAAAGAGAGAAAACGGCAAAGTAAGATAACACCACACTGTTTCTTGGGCAGCTGAGGAAACCAGGGGAAGCTTCGACATAGCAAGTTTCTATTTGCAGAGGCACAACGAGGCCGTGGCTTGCTCACCAATCTCCCAGCTTCTCTTTCATTGGGTTAAGCATGCAAGGGAGCTCAGAATTTAGCCCAAAGAAATACTTAAAACCATTTAGAAACAAGAAGTCTTGCGTGAAATTAAACCTATGTTACTGATAAGTGTGAAATACAAAAGAATTATTCACACACCAGAGAACCCCAGAAAATACAGTGTACTGTTTCTATGGCAAGACTATCCAGAAACCCTATATATTCAGGGACCTGGAGCCTATGTCAACTGCTCTTCAACTCATAGCAACGAGTGTCAATCTGAAGTACACAAACCTCTGGCTCATTTCTTCTTTTTCTTCACAGTGGAGAGAAGGAGAAGGAAATTATAACAAAATTACACCCAGCAGCCAAGTACGGAACTGAAAGGAATAATCGACTCGAGCTGTCATGTGACTTTCTATCATTTCTAGCAAGCTTGTACCATCAAATATTTCATGTATTCTTCAACCATTGCTGCCACTTACTTTTTCAATGCATGAAAACAGATGTGAAATTTCCCTGGCGGTCCAGTGCTTAAGACTTTGCCTTCTAATAATGCTGGGGGTGCAGGTTCCACCTCTGGTCTGGGAACTAAAATCCCACATGCCTTGTGGCCAAAAAAACCAAAATATAAAACAAATGTAATATTGTAACAAATTCAATAAAGACTTTAAAAATGGCCCAGGTCAAAAAAATCTTTTAAAAAATTTAAGAAAAACCAACTTTTCCTTTCACTTTTCCCCTTGTTATAGTACCATAAGTCTTATGCACAGGTTCAGAATCCACTAAGTCAGGGCCATTTTGTATCATCAGAGATCACTGAGTAAGCAGTAGTTATTTACATGTGTGCATCTTCCATCCCTAAGTGCTCTCCCAGCCCAGCCCCTGCACTCAGCGGCCTCAGCTTCTGACAGGTACCAATGATGTAACTACTATCCCAGCCATCACATCGAGGTACCAAGAATATCCCTCTGTATCATGAGAGCTATCTTTGAACTCTGTGTTGCTTATTAAATGGACATAAAGCAACTCAAAGGACAATAAGAAGCAATTCTTTAAGCAGAATCTCCCTATAAGAATATTCATTTCCTTCTCTGTGACAGATGCTGTCATGGGGCTTATATGTAACTTCTTTTTCTTTTCCTCCCCTTGAATATGTTTGCTGTCCTGATGATAAATCTACAGTCTCCGCTGAGCAGAAGAAAAATAGCTGCGGCTTTTCTGTATGCCAAGGCTGTGGGCCACATCTATCATCCTCTTGCTTCTGTTTTCCTTTTAATTATCTCACTTCAGTCAGAAACTTGACTTCAAATCATAAGCCTAAGGAGAGACTAGATTTTAATTCACAGAAGCACAGCTAAATATTTTTGTTCTAAGACTGCATTTCATAGTAAAGCTGGGAGCCCCAGGGCTCTTTAAACCAAATGGCAACTATAAACATTTTTCTTCATGGCATGGTTTTTTGCTTCAAATCAAACTTGAGTTCACCTACAGCCCAGCAACCAAAAAGTTATTATAAGGTTACACTCCCCTTTTCCAATCTGCCACCCAGCACACAAGAGCCTGAATTAATCACACATGAGAGAGGAATTTTCTTAAATGGGCCATTTCTTTAGGAATTTTCTGATGGTTAATTTAGGGCTCTTGTTGAGGCCAGTTGACTGCTTCAGAGGCAGGCCCACTCTCCTCCAGAGGGACAGCGTTCCCTCTTCTCTTTCTGATTTTCCCTCCAGCTCTGCAGGTTCTACCCCAGAGAGACCCAGGAAGCTAATAATCTGGGGCTGCATTCAGATTGCTCAAATGATCTCCCCCACTCATTAAGCACAAGCTCTGTCCCAAAGTACCACAACTGTGCCGCCCACAGTTGAGTTGTTTCAGCTTCCCCGGGGCCCCAGACAAGAATGTGCATGGCTGTGGATCAGGTCCTGGGTCTGTCGTCATGCTGGAGAGATTTCACACCAATTAAGAGAACTGATGGCCCCTAGAGCAGAGGGAGGGAGGGGACAGTCAACGCTCCTCAGCGTTCTGTCCAGCAGCCTTTGTGCGAGATATTAAAGTCCTTTCAAATGGGATATATACTATTTCTATAAGCCCAAAGGTCTGGGTTAAGTGTTTTCCTCTTATATTTCTTTTCTTTCAAGGGGAGAAAAAAAAAGACTTTACAACTTCCAATAAGAAAGGTGAGTTCATGTTTCAACAAAATTGATTGGATGAACTCAAACATGGCAGTGTTGTCAGTGATATCCAAGAAATTGAAAAAAAAAATCCAATTTTATGGGTCAGGTTGGGTGATGC
The DNA here is from genome assembly GCF_019320065.1 of Cervus canadensis. Taxonomy (NCBI): domain Eukaryota; kingdom Metazoa; phylum Chordata; class Mammalia; order Artiodactyla; family Cervidae; genus Cervus; species Cervus canadensis. Next base: position 82,200,496 of record NC_057392.1, read on the forward strand.
AGTGGAAAAGTAAACAAATGGCAGAAACTGGCAGACTCTGGAGGCTCTCATTTTAGAGATGGAAGGAGTTAAAGAAGTCCTGAAACCCAAGCACCAAGTTAGTTAGGTAAGGAAACCAAGTCTGCAACTTGCTTACATCTGCCCAATGAGCAGGGGGCAGAATGAGAGCAAGAACCCAGGGTGCTCCTCAGGTTCATTAAGAGTCTGTTGAGCACCTACGGCATGCAGTACGCCATATGACAAGGGGCTCTTAGGTCACTGACAAACCCTTCCCCACAAATCAGCATCATAAGTACGACCCACTGAAGTATTTCTCAAAATGGAATTATATGGCTTGTTTCCAAAGAACTGGAAGGGAAAAAAGCTCAAGACCTAATATTGCATTACATTAAAAAAATCATAATGTTATTTAAATATGTATAAATGTAAAACTAAACCCTCTATACTTATTGTTCTTTTAAGCAACTATCAAACCAGAGCAAATTTTCAAATTAAATGTAAATAAAACTACAAAACCAACAAAATCCAATTAATAGCCTTACTTTAGTGTGACAAATTTATGTTCTTTTGCCAAAACTGAGTCACCGCTGGGAACGTGCATTGCGGTGCTGACTGCTTACGGCAGGTTCTTCGGACTGAGCACACCCATTTCACCGCATGTGGGGGCTGCCCCATTCAGCCAGCCTCTGGGCTTCCTCCTTAGTCTGGACTAGGAATCATTTGATCCTAATATGAGAAGGAACACAAGCCCAGTGTTCAGTTACAGGATGGCCTAGAAGATGCTTAGATTAATTTGCACATTGTCATCAAAATGAAAGCCCTAATTGTAAAGATTCTCTTAGAATACACATTGTACCCTCAAAAACAGACCTGTTTGAGAGATGCTGCTCAATTTGTCAGTTTAAGTGATTTTTTTCTTTGTTTTCTATTTAAAGTCATATAATCAGAAGAGGAAGCTGGCTCAAATAGAAATATGTTTCAATATAATATGATTAAGACAAAATCATTTTACTGGATAGTTTTATATTATTTCAAGTTAGAACATCACTTTCATACTTGAACTCCATCCCCTACAATGAATGCACCCCCACCCATTTGCTGGTATGGGATTTGAGGACACTCTGTATTCATAAAGGCTTGTCCTGGAGCTTTCTGGGAATCTGAAAATCACAACTATAAGTCAAAACTGTGTGGCAGTTACAAGGGAGTCCCCAGTGAGGGCTAAAGCACAAGATGGGAATCCCAGTAGCAAGGAGGCCTGCAGCAAGAGCAGGGAGGCCCAAGGCAAACGTCTGAAACTGTGACTTGCAGGACCACATCAGTAAGGTTTGCTACAAGCCTCTTCTGTTATCATAAAGGGTCTAGTCATTTTCCGATGCAGGTCATTTTCAAGTTCTGTCGTAGACAATACAACATCACACTAAAATTCCTTTAACCACAATTTCAGACTGGATGTTCTTTTTTTTTTTTAAGTCTATCAACAGAGGGCTTGCCTCATGGCTCAGCAATAAAGAATCTATCTGCTAATGCAGGAGTGACGTGGGTTGGTCCCTGGGTCGAGAAGATCCCCTGGAGAAGGAAATAGCAACCTACTCCAGTATTCTTGCCTGGGAAGTCCCATAGACAGAGAAGCCTGGCGGCTATAGTCCATGGGGCTGCGAAAGAGTCAGACACGACTTAGCAAGTAAACAACAACTGTAAACAGATCTTACCTTAAAGCAGCAGGTGAAGAGAAGAATGCTTATTGTTAAACACCCCAGATCCTCAGATCTCAGTCTCTGGATTCATTACACCAGATGCAGCACAGCCTATGTCTGTTAGACTTTCAACTGAGTAATCATTCATGGAGCACCCACTGCCTGGGTACTGTGCTGGGTGCTGGGGATACAATGGTGAGTAAGAAAGAACTGTTCCTCGTAACAGTCACAGTCTGGACAAGGAAAGAGTGACTCAGTACGCAACCATCCAGGCAGGGCATCTAATGTTACAGCAGAATCAAACAGAAGAAGAGGAAAGAGCACTGAAGAGGAACAATCATTGTGTCTGGGCTAGAGGAGAGGAAAGGATCCCTAGAGGAATATTCTAGGATATTCCTGCCAGGCTTTGAAAAAAATGAAAAGGAGTTCATCAGGAAAAGGCCAAGTGGGAGAAGATGTAGAGGAGAGACAGATGCAAACAGTAAAATGTGATAACAAAGATGATAATCAGATTATAGCCAACATTCACTGAGTGGTTCTATGTGCCAGATACTGTGCTAAGCACTCCAGGTGCTCTCATTCATTAAGTCTTCACAACAGACTTATCCCTGTTTTATTGATGAGAAGTTTGAGCCTTGTAGAGATTCACCTGTCCAAGATCCTACAGCTAAGAAGTGGCAAAGTTCAGGTCAAACTAGGAACAAGATAGTCACAGCCTACATTTTCCACCTCTCCAGTCTACTATTCAGAAGGCTAGAGCATGAAGTAGAAGGCAGAGAGGAAAAACACTTCTGACTGCTAAAAAATGTTGACATTTCTATCAACATTTCTATGGATGAACATGAAATACTATCAAACCCCCTCAAAAGTTGTTGTAGAGGATAGGTTTGATGTTTCACACACAAACTATGTTACTAACATTTATATGTATTAGAGATCTTTTTTTACTCCAGACTCTGATTTCATTCTTCTTGTGAAAGGTGGAATTTTTGTTTACTTCTGATTTTAAATACTCAAGGGAATATGATGAACATCTTCATAAGACATTCACATATAAATAAACTCATGAATTAGACAAAATTCTTTATTAGTCCATATGTCCCAATTTCAGGTTAAGAAATCAACACATACATATGTACACACACACATACCAGCTAAACAAAACATTGAATCCTGAGGCTGTCTCTAGAAACTAGTAAAATAACAGAGAATATGACTATTTCTTGCTGAAAATATAGGGATTTTAATTACAACACAAATCACAACAATTACAACTGGCATGGTTATTGGTTAATACAATTAAAAACAGTCTATGATATGTTGTGCTTTCTTAGCCTTTGAGAAATTTTATGTGCTTGTTATTTTTTTAATTTGGCTTTTTGAGAGTTAAAGAGAAGTAGTCTCCTTAGTTAAGAGAAAGTGAATATCATTATCATAAGGCAAAGTAAGGCAAAGTAAGCAAAGCGTTAACTTTTGCAGGTTGTATGATCATTTCCTTGTAAATGTTCTGCTCTCCTCAAGTGAGCCCAACAAAAAGGGTGGATTTAAGTATTCAAATTGCCACAGTTGGAAAGACCTCTTGTAAGGAAGCTAATCCCTCTACCCTACAAAAGGAAAAAAAACCATAGCAAAAACAGCAGGCATGGAAATAACTTTCTATCAACCTACTCAGTAAGTGCCAGGTGCAAGATTCATTCCACCTGGCTTCCACTTAGCTCAAAGCTGCTGTTAAGACAGGAGACAGGCAGAAACAACGTCCATGTCTAAAGATTTCTGGTTGAGTTCAGTGCTTGTCATTGGTAATTTAAGAGCTATTATATCCACTTCACAGAGTTATTGGGAGGATTAAATTAGATAATGTATTTAAAATGTCTAACACAGTCTTGGACCTGGGAGCCATCCAATATGGGTTGATCCCATCCCCTTTCACACACAAACCCCACTCCCTCCCTATCTCCTGGTGGAGACTGCCGAACAACAGCATTTTTCATTACAGTGCTTTCTTAGAAAGCTGATGAAAACAATAAAACACAAGGAGTTTATAGGGTAATCATTTTATATTTTTGTGACTTGAAATAGTTGCTTCTGAGTGGTAGCACGGGTGGGTAGTGGTAGGCGTGTGAGGGTATCAGGATGATGAGGATTTACCGCTGAGCTCCATCTTGGGGCATGAAATTCACCAATAAATAACTGCAGAAAAGTTTCATGGTTAATAGTTATGTAAATCACAGTTTGAGAGTGGTTTTTTTTCTTTTTGAAAGACTTGATACAAGTAACCAAATAGAATACACAGTATTTTTACAAACAAGTCAAAAAACCTCTCTTCTGTTTTCTTTCCTCATCACCTATTTTATGTAGGGAAGAAGACATTCCTCTTTAATCCCCTCAAATTAACACTTAAGAGGTCAAAGAATTGCCTTTACTTTAAAATAAGAAAACATGATTATAAATTTAAGCCTTTGTCTCTTCTAGTCTTATTACTAATTTTTTTTTATTTTGTTCTACAAGATGAGAAAATATTCAGGTTTGTAGAAAATGAGTGATTAGTAAAATGCATGCAAATCAAGTAATTAATTTTAACCAGGTCTTCAATATCCTTACCGCTGACAGTAAAGGAGAGCTGGGAAATTTAATCTCAATTTGTCAATATTTACAATCTCTAAATGAAACAGCAATCACAACGGCAGTTCCTCAGGGCTCCTGGCAAGCACTTATATTTTGCAAGTTCTCATTTCAGTAACTTGAACTAGAGACAATGTTGTGTTTGTCAAACCAATATTAAAGTTCTTTCCATGCCCATCAAGTTGTTCTCTAGAAAATGTTTTGGAAATCCACAGCTGCAACATGCATATTCTCATGCTATTCTGGAAAGCCCTGTTAAGCAGGAGTTAGGGATGACAGCAAGTTCAGGGTGTAGAAGGCTGCTGTCCCTGTCTGTCATCCGTGCCTAATACTTCTAGAGCATCTAGTGAAAGAGTGAATGAATGAAGACGATCTACCTTGATGGTTAGGAAGCTCAGGCCTTGGGTTCTTAGGCCCTCCACTTACCAGGTGCTTGACCTTGACCATTTGCTTACCCTCTCTGTGTCTCAGTTTCCTCATCCATAAAGTGCAGTGATAACAGTACTTAGCTCATAGGTTGCCATGAAAATTAAAGGAAGCAATAAATGTAAAGCACTCAGAACAATATCTGCTGCTGCTGCTAAGTCGCTTCAGTCGTGTCTGACTCTGTGCGACCCCATAGATGGCAGCCCACAAGGCTCCCCCATCCCTGAGAGTCTCCAGGCAAGAATACTGGAGTGGGTGGCCATTTCCTTCTCCACAGAACAATATCTAGCACATGGTAAATACCTAATAAATTGTTTTACTATTGCTCTCAGTCTTATTAATATTACTCATCACTTACTAGTATTAATATTAGACTCAGTAGCACCATCCTTAAACAAACTGAACAGAAGTTTCATTAGCAGGTGCATGGCAATTTAATTTAAATTAAATTTTAATTTTAAAATCAGAAAATAAATTTAAAGACTTCAAGTATATCAAGCAGTTGAGAATGTCAGGCAAAGGAATGAGAGTTTTACTTGGAAAGAATAGAAACAAAAGATGCCCGCTACCTGAATCACAGCTCTTAGAAAAATTAAGGGCTGATAACTTGCAATAAAACAGAATATTTGACTTCCCAAAAGGACTCCCTTCAGGAAAACCATTCTAAGTAACAGGATCCTCTCGCACCTATAAAGCAGAACTTGATTTATAAAAACACAAATAATTAACATAAAAGTATGTACATTCGCTTTTCAGCTACACTGCAGGAAATAGACCTTGGGAAAGTTTTTGATGATCCCAATTTTTGACAAATCCAGTGAGCAGTGGATTTTGTGCAACTTTTCAGCAACATCTAATAGAAATGACCAGTCCCCCTCTTGACCACTTCCTCCACTTTCTTTCTCTCTTTTGGCAGTCCTTCTCATCTCTTTTGCTGGGTGCTCCTCTTCATCTGGACTTCCAAGTGTGGAGGTACCTGGAGCTAAACCCTTCACCCTTCCTCTTCCTTCTCTAGCTCCCCTCACTCCCTCAGGGCTGGCTTTAGAATGATCTATACACAAACAGGGGCTTCTCTGGTGGCTTACAAGATAAAAGAATCTGCCTGTAACGCAGGAGACCTGAGTTCAGCCCTTGTGCTGGGAAGATCCCCTGAAAAGGGAATGGTAACCCACTCCAGTATTCTTGCCTGGAGAATTTCACGGACAGTGGAGCCTGAGGGGCTACAGCCCACGGGGTCACAAAGAGTCGGACACGACTGAGCGACTAACACTCCCACTCTCGCTTCACACACAGACAGCTCTCACATTTCTATCTCAAAGCCTAACCTTTGGTCCAGCCCTGGGCTGCTTCTCTACTTGATAAGGTCCCTGGATTTCCAGCAGATATCACAAACCAAGCACGTCCAACACCGAGGTCCTGGCTTCCTTCCTGAAATCCGCTGCTTCCTCAGTCTTTCCCATCTCAGTCAACAGCTCCATCATTCCCTATAGTCAGCCTTCCTTTCTCTCACCTTCCCCACCCCAGACTCCCCTCTTCCTCTGACACATCCACTGAATTAGCAAATCTTATTTGCTCTACTTTGAAATATATTTCAGATCTGACCACTTCTTACCATTCCCACAGATACCTCCTTGGGCTACAACAACGGTCTCTCTCCTACAACAACTGATCTCTATCCTTCTATTATATTTGCCTCCATAATCAGCCAAATGGGCCTTTCCAAACAAAAGTGAGATCAAGTAACTCCCTGGCTTAAAACCTGTCCATGGCTTCCAGATACACTCATAAGGTCTTAATCATGGCCTCTAAAGACTTAATGTGACATGTCATCTGCCTATCCATCTGCTATAATTTGGAAGTTTGTGTCTCTCCAAAATTCATATGTTGAAATTCTAATCTCCAAGGTGACCATATATGGAAGTGAGGCCTTTGGGAGGTAATTAGATCATGAGGGTTCGTCTTCCTGAATGGGATTAGTGCCTTTATAAAAGAGGCCTAAAAGAGCTCTCTCATGCTTCGCTGATACACGGATACAATGAGAAGTTGGCAGTCTACAACTCAGAAGTGAATCCTAACAACAACCTGGCCATGCTGGCACCCTGATCTTGGACTTCCAGCCTCCAGAACTGTGAGCAATTATTCCTACAGTTTATAAGTCACTAAGTCTGTGGTACAGTGGTATTTTGTTACAGCAGCCCCAAATGGACAGAGACACCATCCACCTCACTTCCTCCACTCCTAACTTGTTCACCAAGCTGCAAGGGGCCTCCTCCTTGTTCTAAAAGCCACCAAGTTTGTTCTCCCCTCCCAGCCTTCACACGCACTCTTCCTTCTGCCTGGAATGTTCTTGCTCTGGACTTTTCTGTTACTGGTTCCTCCTCATTTTCACCCATTCCAATATCCTGACCAACCAATTTAAATTACCTACTACCACCATAAGACCACTCTGAAGCCTCTTGAAACCACCTGAAACTATATGTTCACTTGTCCACTGTCTCCCCCATGAGAAATACAAGCTACACTGCAGTAGAGATTTTGCTTGTTACCTCAGCTCCGTTCTCAGCCCCTTAGACAGAGTCTAGAATGTAGTAGGGGTTCAACACAGATGCTCCGCTGAATTTCTCTGCTAACTTCCCCTTCAGCCTACAGCTCCAGAAGAAGTGGGCTAGGTATCAGAAGTTAAAAGAGTCTTGATTACAGCAAAATCATCCATCAGAAAAAGCCCCAGACTAGTCCCAAAAGGCTTCAGAATCTAAAATACCACGATACACAAAGATATGTGTCTGAAGCCCACCTCCATGACTCATCTGCATGTAACTTTAAGAATTTTTTTTTTTCTGAGCTTCAGTTTCAAATAAAAGGGGCATGCTACTACTAACTGTGTCATTGGGAGCATTAAGAGCTTCTTGGATTCAGTGGTTACGTCTTGATTTCATTCATACACTTGTTCATTCTATCAATAACAACATTTTGATAGAACATCTACCACGTTTTAGACATTCAGGTAGTTACTGAGAAGTTAAGCATTCAACAGTGAGCAGAGCAGACATGATCCTGGCTCTTGAGAGCTCACTGGCCAGTAGAGCATCATAATCTAAAGTGTCCTCTTGGTTTCAATAAAGGAACTACTGAGTGAAGAACAGGACCCTAAGGATACTCTGGAGGGAATATCAGGAATGGCTTCTCAAACTAAATTATATTTTTAAGAGATATAAATAATATATTCAATATAACAATAGGTGTTATGCAGGTGGTAGGCAGGAGGGCCAAACAGGAGATGCAAAGATTTCTGCTGCTTTAGAGGAAAGTAAAGAAGTCAATATGATCTGGATTCAGATTTGGAGAATGGTGGGAGCAGGAGCTCTAAAATAATAGAGAAGTATAAGTTCACCATAATGACTTTATACCACAATGACTGCCCAGAATTAGAAGCAATGAACCAGCTGTACACACAAATAGATATTTTAAATGTATTGAGGGGAAAAGGCAATAAAGAATGAGAGCTATAACCCAGTAACATATACAAATTTAAACAGACACAAAGACTTCATATTTTATAAGGAATCACACATCATCACATTTACATCAAACACATTTGAATGGATGTCTTGAGGGGAAGGAGAATGAGTATGGATTAAGAGGAAAATAATTTCATAAAACAAAAAAGAGAACTTGCATGAACTATTGATAAGAGAGTCCAGTGAACTGAGGAATGGGAATTGCTCAACTCTGAATCCAAGTACCAAGGGAAGGAAGGAAAGGAGGGGTGGAGCAGGAGGAGACCAGAGACAAGATCCCCAGGAGGCCAAGGAGAGAACACTTATGACCCACCTGGGAAACAGTGAGTGGTCCTGTGCAGTTTCATATCCCTCCCCAGAGAGCACAGGGTACATTTGCTTTGCTCATTTCTAAACTGTCATCTCCCCAGCAAGCACACTTGAGATCTACAGGTCAAGAAGCAAAGACACCGGATCTATTTCTAAGGATTCCAGACTGAAAATAAATATATTAGAGAAAATGAAACAGGGAGAGACTGGATGCAGGTGCTCTCAGCCTCACTAGCCTGGCCTCAAAATGAAACATATATACACACATAAGCAAACAAACAAAATGAATATAACAAAACAGACACAGATTCACAGACACAGAGAACAAACTAGTGGTTACCAGTGGGGAGACAGAAGGAGGGAGAGGCAAGATGGGGTAGAGGATTAAGAAGTAAAAAATACTATATATAAAATAAATGAGCAAACAAGGATATATTATACAACACAGGAAAACATAGTCATTATTTTGTAATAAGTTTCAATGAACTATAACCTATAAAAATACTGAATCACTGTGATGTATACCTGAAACAAACATAATACTGTAACTCAACTATACCTCAATTATTAAAAAAAGAAACACATGTAGGTTTGTGCAATTTTAATATATATTAAATCAAATCATTGCAGGGTTTACTTTTTCAAAAATGGGAAACTGAAACTACCAAGCATTATTCCTTCTTAAAAAATTCTATCTATTCCATATTTAAGCCCCAGCAGCTATTAGGCATTTAAAGTGCCCTTGTCTGCTGTAAAGAGAAATGAACACTACCTCTGTCCAGTAAACCAGCAATGTAGATGTGAAACACTGCAGACAAGTCAGTGATTGAGTGGTAGCTCTCAGAAGATTCCCCACAAACTTCTGTAAGAAATACCAGCATTATGGAATTTTAAATTTAGCCCTGAAAAGGAAAATACAAAACTTGCTTCATAAATATTTTATTTCAGAATGATGAATTTTGTTTGGACTTTTTGCCCTAAACTGCCCAATAAAACATACTTGCTCTTTTAGTAAGGGAAAATATAGATCCTAAAACACCCTTACATCAAGTCATAAGCTATTACAACTCCATCTTGTGCTTAATCTATTCACCAAACACCTGAAGAGTAGAGTATGGCACATTTCAGGAAGTTTTATAAATGTCTGTCAAATCACAGGTCAGTAACTAAGAATGGAAAGCATAAGTCAATTTACCTACAAAAGAAGTAATTCTCCAAGGCTTTAAAATATAAAATGACACTGTAGATTTTCTGCAAATATTTAATTATGTGCACGTTTTACAACTGAGAAGACATTTAATAATATTAAAAGTAAAGTTTATACTAACTTGTAAGTGACTTTCACGTAGAATCTTTGTGAACGGAAGTGGATATTTCCTCAGTGATCTGAACTACAGACATACCTGAAACATATGCTAATATATGATAGCCTCACCTTTAGTGTAAAAATAAATGAAAAGCCTAATGCTAGAGGTAAGATGCATAGACGCTTGGAAATGCACTTTGATTTGAAACCAAAAAGCAAAAAAGTGAAAGGAAAACCTGTGGAAGTGGCAAATCATTTCATGCAGCTCTTACACAAGTAAAGTTGGATCACATCATAGAGCTTTTATAGGATGATCATACCAGGGATAGACAACCAAACTTTACTGCTATTGGTTCTTTCAAAAAAGAGAAAGTGAGAGAGAGGAAGAGAGAAAGAGAGAGATCCCCACATTTAAGGCAAAAATGTCACCAGTCAACAGGATTTTTAATTGTTCCCATATGATGAAGAGAAAAAAGCACAATACTTATACAAACTAAAAGACTGAGTACCAGCTATTGTTCTCAGCAGAATTGATTCATTTTTTGGCTCTGCTGTAATATATTCTGTCAAAGCTAGTTATTTGTTTCTTTTTTAAAGGTTCAGTTCAGTTCAATCACTCAGTAGTGTCCGACTCTTTGTGATCCCATGGACGGCAGCATGCCAGGCCTCCCTGTCCATCACCAACTCCTGGAGTTACTCAAACCCATGTCCATTGAGTCGGTGATGCCATCCAGCCATCTCATCCTCTGTTGTTCCCTTCTCCTCCCACCTTCAATCTTTCCAAGCATCAGGGTCTTTTCAAATGAATCAGTTCTTTGCATCAGGAGGCCAAAGTATTGGAGTTTCAGCTTCAACATCAGTCCTTCAAATGAACACTTAGGACTGATCTCCTTTAGGATGGACTGGTTGGATCTCCTTGCAGTCCAAGGGACTCTTGAGTCTTCTCCAACACCACAGTTCAAAAGCATCAATTTTTCGGCACTCAGCTTTCTTTACAGTCCAACTCTCACATCCACACATGACCACTGGAAAAACCATAGCCTTGACTAGAAGGACCTTTGTGGACAAAAGCTTTTTAATATGCTGTCTAGGTTGGTCATAACTTTCCTTCCAAGGAGTAAGCGTCTTTTAATTTCATGGCTGCAGTCACCATCTGCAGTGATTTTAGAGCCCAAAAAATAAAGTCTGACACTGTTTCCACTGTCTCCCATCTATTTCCCATGAGGTGATGGGACCAGATGCCATGATCTTTGTTTTCTGAATGTTGAGCTTTAAGCCAACTTTTTCACTCTCCTCTTTCACTTTCATCAAGAGGCTTTTTAGTTCCTCTTCACTTTCTGCCATAAGGGTGGTGTCATCTGCATATCTGAGCTTATTGATATTTTTCCCGGCAATCTTGATTCCAGCTTGTGGTTCATCCAGCCCAGCGTTTCTCATGATGTACTCTGCATATAAGTTAAATAAGCAGGGTGACAATATACAGCCTTGACGTACTCCTTTTCCTATTTGGAACCAGTCTGTTGTTCCATGTCCAATTCTAACTGTTGCTTCCCGACCTACATACAGTTTTCTCAAGAGGCAGGTCATGTGGTCTGGTATTTCCATCTCTTTCAGAATTTTCCACAGTTTATAGTGATCCACACAGTCAAAGGCTTTGGTATAGTCAATAAAGAAGAAATAGATATTTTCTGGAACTCTCTTGCTTTTTCAATGATCCAGTAGATGTTGGCAATTTGATCTCTGGTTCCTCTGCCTTTTCTAAATCCAGCTTGAACATCTGGAAGTTCACGGTTCACATATTCATGAAGCCTGGCTTGGAGAATTTTAAGCATTACCTTACTAGCATGTGAGATGAGCGTAATTGTGCAGTAGTTTGAGCATTCTTTGGGATTGCCTTTCTTTGGGATTGGAATGAAAACTGACCTTTTCTAGTCCAGTGGCCACTGCTGAGTTTTCCAAATTTGCTGGCATATTGAGTGCAGCACTTTCACAGCATCATCTTTTTAGATTTGAAATAGCTCAACTCGAGTTCCATCACATCCACTAGCTTTGTTCGCAGTGATGCTTCCTAAGGCCCACTTGACTTCACATTCCAGGATGTCTGGCTCTAGGTGAGTGATCATACCATCGTAATTGTCTGGGTCTTGAAGATCTTTTTTGTATAGTTCTGTGTATTCTTGCCACCTCTTCTTAATATCTTCTGTTTCTGTTAGGTACATACCATTTCTGTCCATTATTGAGCCCATCTTGGCATGAAATGTTCCCTTGGTATCTCTACTATTCTTGAAGAGATTTCCATTGCTTCCCATTTTATTGTTTTCCTCTATTTCTTTGCACTGATCACTGAGGAAGGCTTTCTTATCTCTCTTTGCTATTCTTTGGAATTCTGCATTCAAATGGGTGTATCTTTCCTTTTGTTCTTTGCTTTTCATTTCTCTTCTTTTCACAGCTATTTGTAAGGCCTCCTCAGACAGCCATTTTGCTTTTTTGCATTATTGTCTTGGGGATGGTCTTGATCCCTGTCTCCTGTACAATGTCACAAACCTCTGTCCATAGTTCTTCAGACACTCTGTCTATCAGATCTAATCCCTTAAATCTATTTCTCACTTCCACTGTATAACCATATGGGATTTGATTTAGGTCATATGTGAATGGTCTAGTGGTTTTCCCTACTTTCTTCAATTTAAGTCCAAATTTGGCATGAACTCAGAAGTTCATGATCTGAGCCACAGTCAGCTCCCTGTCTTGTTTTTGCTGCCTGTATAGAGCTTCTCCATCTTTGGCTGCAAAGAATATAATCAATCTGATTTTGGTGTTGGCCATCTGGTGATGTCCATGTGTAGAGTCTTCCCATGTGTTGTTGGAAGAGGGTGTTTGCTATGACCAGTGCATTCTCTTGGCAAAACTCTATTAGCTTTGCCCTGGTTCATTCTGTACTCCACAGCCAAATTTGCCAGTTACTCCAGGTGTTTCTTGACTTCCTACTTTTGCATTCCAGTCCCCTATAATGAAAAGGACATCTTTTTTGGGTGTTAGTTCTAAAAGGTGCTGTAGGTCTTCATAGAACCGTTCAACTTCAGCTTCTTCAATGTGACTGGTTGGGGCATAGGCTTGGATTACCATGATATTGAATAGTTTGCCTTGGAAATGAACAGAGATCATTCTGTCATTTTTAAGATTGCATCCAAGTACTGCATTTCAGACTCTTTTGTTGATTATGATGACTACTCCATTTCTTCTAAGCGGTTCTTGCCCACAGTAGTAAATATAATGGTCATCTGAGTTAAATTCACCCTTTCCAGTTCATTTCAGTTCACTGATTCCTTAAATGTCTACGTTCACTCTTGCCATCTCCTGTTTGATCACTTTCAATTTGCCTTGATTCATGGACCTATCATTCCAGGTTCCTATGCAATATTGCTCTTTACAGCATCAGACCTTGCTTCTATCACCAGTCACAACAACAACTGGGTGTTGTTTTTGCTTTGGCTCCATCTCTTCATTCTTTCTGGAGTTATTTCTCCACTGAACTCCAGTAGCATACTGGGCACCTAGTGACCTGGGAAGTTCTTTCAATGTCCTATCTATTTGCCTTTTCATGCTGTTCATGGGGTTCTCAAGGCAAGAATACTGAAGTGGTTTGCCATTCCCTTCTCCAGTGGACCACATTTTTTCAGACCTCTCCACCATGACCTGTCCATCTTAGGCGGCCCCACACGGCATGGCTTAGTTTCTTTGAGTTAGCTAAGGCTGTGGTCCATGCGATCAGATTGGTTAGTTTTCTGTGATTGTGGTTTCAGGCTGTCTGCCCTCTCTCAGCGCCTACCGTCTTACTGGGGTTTCTCTTACCTTGGGCGTAGGGCATCTCTTCACGGATCATCCAGCAAAGCGCAGCCGCTGCTCCTTACCTTGGATTTTAAAGGTTAGAAACCTCAAAACCATTAGTATCAATAAAAGGTGATGTATCAGAAACACCACAGGTGACAGCTGATATCTAGCTCAGGGCTCAGGTAATTCAGCCAGCAGTTGCCTGTGTGGACACACGTGATTGGTACAGGGTATTTCAACTGGAAAACTAATATTTTTCCTGGTCAGAGTCTAAATAGAAGCCTCACTCATGAATTAATGATTGCTCTTTCCAGCTATGGATATTAGTTGCTATTCATGTCTAAGCTTTTAAAATACCTGCTCTTCTCTGCAACTATTTTTTACTGAAATTTTGAGTAGATTTGTCTTTTATCACTCTACTCCCTAGGTGCTTAGAAGGATAAATACTATTATCAAGGTGTACTGCAAAAGCGAATTCATTTTAATAGGATTATGATAACAGAATCTTTATCCAGTGACTGTTGCATAGAGAAGAGGAGACTTCTGTTTTAAGATTAGAGTATAGTCTTTGAAATGGAAAGAGGATTATCTTATTAGCTTGGCAACTGATGTACAGCACTCAAAGTCCTGTTTCTTGTTTGTACAAAGAACCATTTCAGGTGAACATGCTTTTGACTGGCTACTAGTATGACATTCATCATAGCAAAAGAGCAGGAGAAAATATAGTCAAAGACAGCCATTCTGAACATTCAAGCCAGCTGTGATTACTTCTTTCTGTTCTGAAAGGCAATCTAACACACTAGAAGCTAAAAATGTACAGCTGCTATGTGTAAATAGTACATAAATGAAATTGTATACAGAAATACACTCTCATCAGATAGAAATATCTTTACTTTAACTACAAAATAATTTAATGAGTTTAGCCTTTCCTACACTTAAAAAAAAATATTTAACTGAACACAAGCTAGAGACGATGGATATTGGCATTAGAAAAGTATCGATCCCGGAAAGACTTCAGGCAAAACCTGTTGAAACTAGAAGAAAAGGAGAATCTAATGTCTGGTGGACACTAACTGGGTTTAAGGCCATGGACAAGGAGAAGTCATCATGGGAGACACCAAAGGACAATTCTTAGGAGGTCACTAGCAGAACCTCTCCTGACAAAGATGGAGTCAAGGGATGTCAATAACTCAGAAAGGTTGCCATTGTGACAAAGCACATTGGCATGATAGCTGATACTCACTGAACAACTCTCTCCTTCCCAGGGAACAGCCTCATCCCCTATAGGACAATCTACCAACATGCATGCAGTGCCTCTGGTATGCACATCTCTGTTGTGCATGATGTTACCTTCATTTTCCTCTTGACTGATGGTTTCCACATTCCATATAGAGGCCAGTTCCCTCTCAAGCATTCAGGAATATGTACATTATCCATACACATTTACAACTTTAACTAGAAAACTACTAAGACTATAAGTTTTCACTTGATGTCATGGCTTTGCAATAGTTTTTAACAGTTTGCCAAGTTCTAAAGTATAAGAATATTTTATAGGAATAATTGTATAATTGATTGGCATGAAATTAGGAACTATAATAATAAACAGGGAAAAGAGAATACTCAAAACATGTAACAACCAGTTTCCTTGTTATGCCAAGCATCAATCCTTTGGTGGCTGGATTTCTGAGATACAGATGGTAGACCTGGTTCCAAAGAGGATGCTGGGAGAGTGGAGGTGAGCGTTTTCATGTAACAGCAGTTATAATCAAATAATGTGGAAGTATTTCAATATTGTAACAACTGGTTTCACTGTACAGGTGCATACTAAACAAATATCACCAAAGTTCTGATGAAAATGAATGTATATCAACCAACAGTTGATAACAAGGAAGATAACTTAAAACATCGTTCAGGATTTGACCCATCCAAGGTCAAATCCTATCTCCCAAAATACAGTTTCATGAACTTAACACTTGACAGAGAGCAGGCATCTTTTAGCAGCTTCAGTCTCATCCTCCTATTTTAAGGGCTCACAAGAGGCTATGCTGCCACTCTCGGCTACTCAGTAAGCCCATCCAGGGGTGACACATTTGGCTCTCACCATTTTGTAGTTGTGCAAAGATAGAAGACAGTGAAGTAGAGAAGCATTCCCCAACCTTTTTTAGCACCAAGGACCAGTTTCGTGGACAATTTTCCCATGGACTGGATGAGGGATAGTTTTGAAATGATTCAAGCACGTTACATTTATGTGCACTTTATTTCTAATTTAACATTGACAAGAGGTACTGGTCCATGGCCCAGAGGTAGGAGACCCATGAAGTAGACTGAAGAAAATGCCACTGCAGACACGGCAAGGAGCACAGGTTTGGGGCACTGCCAAGAGGACACATGTCAAGGAGGAAAAAGCCTCAAAGCACCAGGAGGCCCAGACCCTGTTCTCATCACTCAACCACGAACTACCTGTGTGGCACATTCTCCTCCCCAGCGTCCGTCGCCCCATCATGAAAAGAGGGTGGCCCTGTCCTGCCAGCCTCGCCAGGTTTTGGTGAAGGTCCATTTGGAGGACAACACACAGCACAGTTGACTCCAGCTGCCATGCAAAGGTGATGGGGTTCACGGAAAGTAGGGGAGTCAGATCTTGATAAAAATATATGAAGTCTTTATATATAGCATCTATATGTCTGTGTGAATAATGATAATCTAAAGAACTAGTTCACAAAAGGGGTTTTCAGTGGTGGTACAGAGGTCCCTGACTTTCCTATTTTCTAAATGATTATTCTCTCAGAAACTAGTGGTCTAGATTCAGTTTCAGACAAAGGTTAGATGGAAACCAGGAAAAGACAAATTCCTCCTGCAAAACTCACAAGAATCTAAACAATGGTAAGGATCATGCAGGCTTATATGCTAATCTACACCCACTGACTGAGATGCAGGTGGAGGATCCTGAAGGACATAGGAGATTAATACAAATCCAGGCATTTCCTTCCGATTGCTGAGAAGGTACAAAGATGAAAAGAAACCAAAAAGCTGATGAAATGGGAGGCAAAGTTCAAACTGCCACAGAAGGATGTTAAATGAACTGTCATAACTTTGAGAAATGGGAAATTCCAAATTAATAACCACTAAATTAAAGATTGAAACCAACTGTATCAGATCATAAGTTCCCAGGAAATTTAGTTATTTGAAAGTACATTGTGGATATTACGACGCTTCATCTCTGAATACTTTAACATATATATCCTAGAAACAAGGGTATCTCTTATATGACTACAATACAGTTTGTCGCTCCATATCAGCATGGAATTGGTCCCAGGACCACAGCGGATTCCAAAATCTGCTGATGCTCAAGTTCCTTAAATAAAATGGTGTACTGAAGTTGGTCCTGCATCCACAGATGTGGAACCCTCAGATAAGGAGGACCACAGTGCAGTATTAAAGCTTTTAAAAAATCATATTAATTCAAGAATATTATCTTGAATACAGTCCTTATTTAAATTTCTCCAGTTGTGTCTAAAATGTCTTTTACAGTCTTTCCTCGAGATGAGTAGTGGGGAAGAGAATCTAGCATCCAACCAATATTCATACACTATATTAGGATGCTGTGTTTCTAACAGCCCCAATGCCATTTGTTTGTCTGTTTTTCAAGACACTGACTTTTATACAAACACAAGCCACTTGTCTTATAAATGGATTTCTGCATTTTCCAGACTGTTTCTTTCTGATTATATTCCTAATTAACATTTTTATCAAAGGTACTGGTAGGTGATGTTGTATTCTCTTACACATGAGGAAACAGATAATGACAGGGATGATAAGCTGGTAAGGTGATGTCCTCTGGATCACTTCACTACACAGGTATATTTTCCTTTTTAGGGTGATATATTAAGATTATAAGAATGTCCTTTATCTCCAAAATGATTTTAGCACAATTGGTGACTTTTGCCTAATTTATTATGAATTTCAAAATAGGGATTGCTTAACACCATTATTTCTTCTGCATTCTTATAAAAAATAATTCTGCATTCATAGGCTTACATTCTTCTAAGAAGAACAGTTTTCCTCACTCCTCCTGCCTTTTTTTTTAGTATCACTATGAACCCATAGACTGTTTAAATTTTACTTAATGAATTATAATCCCTTAGTATTCTTATTATGATGCTTAAATTGTCCCAAACTTTGCCAAAGGGTGCCCACAAGCTGTCTTGTGTGTGTGTGCGCGTGTGTGTGTGCGCGCACGCACATGTATGTATGTTTAATGATTCCCTTAGGTTTTGAGCACTGCCTTTAATTTTTTTTCCAGATTTCAGTTCAGTTGCTCAGTCGTGTCTGACTCTTTATGACCCCATGAACTGCAGCACGCCAGGCCTCCCTGTCCATCACCAATTCCTGGAGTCCACCCAAACCCATGTCCATCGAGTCGGTGATGCCATCCAGCCATCTCATCCTCTGTCATCCCCTTCTCCTCCTGCCCTCAGTCTTTCCAAGCATCAGGGTCTTTTCCAATGAGTCAGCTCTCTGCATGAGGTGGCCAAAGTATTGGAGTTTCAGCTTCAACATTAGTCCTTCAAATGAACACGCAGGACTGATCTCCTTTAGGATGGACTGGTTGGATCTCCTTGCAGTCCAAGGGACTCTCAAGAGTCTTCTCCAACACCACAGTTCAAAAGCATCAATTCTTCGGCGCTCAGCTTTCTTTATAGTCCAACTCTCACATCCATACATGACCATGGGAAAAACCATAGCCTTGACCGTGGACCCTTTGTTGGCAAAGTAATGTCTCTGCTTTTTAATATGCTGTCTAGGTTGGTCATTAACTTTTCCTTCCAAGGAGTAAGCGTCTTTTAATTTCATGGCTGCAGTCACCATCTGCAGTGATTTTGGAGCCCAAAAAATAAAGTCTGACACTGTTTTCCACTGTCTCCCCATCTATTTGCCATGAAGTGATGGGACCAGATGCCATGATCTTAGTTTTCTGAATGTTGAGTTTAAGCCAACTTTTTTCACTCTCTTTTCACTTTCATCAAGAGGCTTTTTAGTTCTCTCACTTTCTGCCATTAAGGGTGGTGTCATCTGCATATCTGAGCTTATTGATATTTCTCCCGGAAATCTTGATACCAGCTTGTGGTTTATCCAGCCCAGCGTTTCTCATGATGTACTCTGCATATAAGCTAAATAAGCAGGGTGACAATATACAGCCTTGATGTACTCCTTTTCCTATTTGGAACCAGTCTGTTGTTCCATGTCCAGTTCTAACTGTTGCTTCCTGACCTACATAGAGATTTCTCAAGAAGCAGGTCAGGTGGTCTGGTATTCCCATCTGGAATCTGGTATTTCCAGATTTACTGAGGTATAATCGAAAAATAAAAACTGTAAAGAAAAATAAAACTGTAAAGAAAAATAAAACTGTAAAATTTAAAGTATATAATGTGATAATTTGATATAATACATTGTGAAAAGATTCTCATAATCAAGTTAATTAACACATTCTTCACTTAACATAGTCACATGAGAACGTTTAAGACCCACTGTTTTATAAAACACATTATTATTAACTACGGTCACCATTCTGTATATTAGACCCTCAGAACTTATGCATCTTATAATAGTTTGTATCCCTTGAACACCTTCTCCCCATTACTCCCACTCCTCAGCCCCTGGCAATCACCATTCTGCCATTTGTATTTGTTTCTTTGAGTTGAACTTTTTTTTTAGGTCCCACACATAATGCCATACAGTATTTGTCTTTCGCTGTCTGATCTACTTCACTTAGCATAATGCCCTCAGGATCCATCCATGATGTCACAAATGGCAGAATTTCCTTCTTTCTCATGGTTGAATAATATTCATATATATATTATATATATATACACACACATATGCTTGTTTGCTAAGTTGCTTCAGTCACGTCTGAGTCTTTGGACCCTATGGACTGTAGCCTGCCAGGCTCCTCTGTCCATGGGATTCTCCAGGCAAGAATACCAAAGTGGGTTGCCATGCCTCGCTCCAGGATTCGTATATATTATTATATATATAAAATCTTCTTTATTCATCCATCAGCAGACACTTAGGTTGTCTCCATATCTTAGCTATTGTGAACAGTGTTCCAATGAACATGGGAGTACAGACATCTCTTCAAGATCCTGACTTCATTTCCTCTGGATAAACACCCAGAAGCGGGATTACAAGATCATATGGTAGTTCTATTTTTGATTGTTTTAAGAACTTCTATGCTGTTTTTCACAGTGGCTGCACCAATGCATACTCCCACCAACACTGCACAAGAGCTCGTTATTCTCTACACCCTCGCCAACATTTATTACATCTTGTCTTTTTGATGACAGGCAAATAGGTATGAGGTAATATCTTATGGCAGTTCTGATTTGCATCACCCTAAAGATTACTGTTGTAGAGCACCTTTTCATACACCTATCGGCAATTTGCATGCCTTCTTTGGAATAATGTCTATTCAGATCCTTTGTCCATTTATTTGGGTTTCGGCTAGAGATCTACAGCTTCCTTATATTTTTAATATATTAACCCCTTATTGAATACATCATTTATAAATATTTTCCTTGCTCAATAGGCTGTTTTTTTCATTTTGTTTACTGTCTCTTTGGCTGTGCAGAATTTTTTTAGTTTGATGTAATCTTACTTATTTCTGCTTTTGTTGCCTTTGCATTTGGTGTCAAATCAAATAAAATCATTGTCAAGTTCACTTCAGTTGCTCAGTAGTGTCAGACTCTGCGACCCCATGGACTGCAGCATGCCAGGCCTCCCTGTCCTGCACCAACTCCTGGAGCTTGCTCAAACTCATGTCCATCGAGTCAGTGATATATCCAAACATCTCATCCTCTGTCGTCCCCTTCTCATCCCGCCGCCTTCAATGTTTCCCAGCATCAGGGTCTTTTCAAATGAGTCAGTTCTTTGCATCAGGTGGCCAAAGTATTAGAGCTTCAACTTCAATATCAGTCCTTCCAATGAATATTCAGGACTGATTTCCTGTAGGATTGACTGGCTGGATCTCCTTGCAGTCCAAGGGACTCTCAAGAGTCTTCTCCAACACCACAGTTCAAAAGCATCAATTCTTTAGCGCTCAGCTTTCTTTATGAAGAAAAACTTCATATCCATACATACATGACTACTCGAAAAACCATGGCTTTGACTAGGTGAAATTTTGTCAGCAAAGTAATATCTCTGTTTTTTAATATGCTCTCCAGATGTGTCACAACTTTTCTTCCAAGGAGCAAGCATCTTTTAATTTCATGGCTGCAGTCACTATCTGCAGTGATTTTGGAGCCCAAGAAAATAAAGTCTGTCACTGTTTCCATTGTTTCCCCATCTATATGCCATGAAGTGATGGGACCAGATGCCATGATTTTAGTTTTTTGAATGTTGAGTTTTAAGCCAGCTTTTTCACTTTCCTCTTTCACTTTCATCAAGAGGCTCTTTAGTTCTTCTTCACTTTCTGCCATAAGGGTGGTGTCATCTGCATATCTGAAATTATTGATATTTCTTCTGGCAATCTTCATTCCAGCTTGATCTTCACCCAACCTGGCATTTTGCATGATGCACTCTGCACAGAAGTTAAATAAGCAGGGTGACAATATACATCCTTGACGTACTCCTTTCCCAATTTGGAATCAGTCCGTCGTTCCATGTCTGGTTCTAACTGTTGCCTCTTACCTGAATACAGATTTCTCAGGAGGCAGGTAGGGTGGTCTGGTATTCCCATCACTTGAAGAATTTTCCAGTTTGTTGTGATCCACACAGTTAAAGGATTTGGCATAGTCCATAAAGAAGAAGTAGATGTTTCTCTGGAACTCTCTTACTTTTTCAATAATACAAAGGATGTTGACAATTTGGTGTCTGGTTCCTTTGCCTTTTCTGAATCCAGCTTGAACATCTGGAAATTCTCAGTTCATGTATTGTTGAAGCCTGGCTTAGAGAATTTTGAGTATTACTTTGCTAGCGTGTGAGATGAGTGCAATTGGGCAGTAGTTTGAGCATTCTTTGGCACTGCCTTCCTTCAGGATTGGAATGAAAACTGACCTTTTCCAGTCCTGTGGTCACTGCTGAGTTTTCCAAATTTGCTGGCATATTGAGTGCAGCACTTTCACAGCATCATCTTTCAGGATATGAAATAGCTTAGCTGGAATTCCATCACGTCCACTAGCTTTGTGTATACTGATGTGCCCTAAGGCCCACTTGACTTTGCATTCCAGAATGTTTGGCTCTAGGTGATGATCACACCATTGAGGTTATCTGGGTCATGAAGATCTATTTTGTACAGTTCTTCTGTGTATTCTTGCCATCTCTTTTTAATATCTTCTGCTTCTGTTAGGTCCATATGATTTCTGTCCTTTATTGTGCCCATCTTTGCATGAAATGTTTCCTTGGTATCTCTAATTTTCTTGAAGAGATCTTTAGTCTTTCCCATTTTATTGTTTTCCTCTATTCCTTTGCATTGATCTGTGAGGAAGGTCTTATCTCTCCTTGTTATTCTTCAGCACTCTGCATTCAGATATGTATATCTTTCATTTTCTCCTTTGCCTTTAGCTTCTCTTCTTTTCTCAGCTATTTGTAAGGCCTCCTCAGACAATCATTTTGCCTTTTTGCATTTCTTTTCCTTGGGGATGGTCTTGATCACTGCCTCCTGTACAATGTCACAAACCTTTATCCATAGTTCTCCAGGCATTCTATCAGATCTAATCCTTTGAATCTATTTGTCACTGCACTTGTATAATGACAAGGGTTTTCATTTAGGTCAAACCTGAATGGTCTAGTGAAATCAAAAAACTTATCTTAGGTTTTCTTGTAGAAATTTCATGGTATCAGGTCTTACATTCAAGTCTTTAATCCATTTTGAGCAGATTTTGTGTATGGTGTAAGATAGGAGTCAAATTTCATTCCAAGGCATGTGAATATTCAATTTTCCCAACACCATTTATTGAAAACTTTATTCTTTCCCCATTGTGTACTCTTAGCACACTTATTGAAAATTAACTGACCATATATGCATGAGTTTATTCCTGGGCTCTTTATTCTGTTTCACTGATCTATGTGTCTGTTTTTATGTTATTACCATATTGTTGTGACTACTGTAATTTTGTAATATAGCTTGAGATCAGGAAGAGAACTGCCTAAATTTCTGGTACTACAGATTCACCAGGTATTTTCCCTACCCTACACCTGTAATCACCCATTTATTCTAGGAGTATTCTTTTTCATGAATGTTACAATAGCAAAACTGATGGATTGATAAGCTATAAAGATGACACTGCTGAAGCATTCAAAAACCCACTAGAAAAAATTCAAATTAAGGTTGCTAGGTATCAGTGTTAATTATTAATATAATTTTAAAAGGTCCTTATTTGATGTTTCTGACTATCCTTTAGGAATTTAACGTTTTAGCTACATTTGTAGGAATTATACAAACCAACTGGGGAAATCAGAACATTCATGTAAGAAAAAATATATTTTTTCCTTTTTCCTAAAAGCTGGTCATATGTGTATGTTATGTCCATGTGAACCCAGACATTTGATCACTTTGATCAATGACTTCCAATTGGACAATTTAGTGAAAAGAATGGGTGGAAGCCTGGGACTACGTTAGACAAATGGTCTGTGTCAGGCCTCACTCTATCTCTCGGAAGGAGGGGCCCTGCCAGTTCCAGGCCTTATGAAAAGGAAGATCACTGCAGGCTCTCCTCAGCCCTAGATTCAGCTCCAGAATCATCTCATTTCACCCACTTGCACTTTGGTTTCTCACAGTTGACCTCCACTTCACTCTATTCCCTTCCTCCCAGATCTTCCATGATGACATACCTACTGCATACCTTCCATCTTTCAATCAAGTCTCCTGATCTTCCCTTGGTCCTCAAACACTGATCATGGATAGACCTGATACCAGCCCTACCCACCAA
The DNA here is from genome assembly GCF_019320065.1 of Cervus canadensis. NCBI lineage: Eukaryota > Metazoa > Chordata > Mammalia > Artiodactyla > Cervidae > Cervus > Cervus canadensis. Next base: position 82,224,125 of record NC_057392.1, read on the forward strand.
CTCTGAGAAGACATGCTTATAAGAACCAAACCATCCTTCCAACAACTTCATTAAGTGTCTTTCCATTTTCCTTATTCTTTTAAATTTTTTATTATTAGATAATTGTAGATTCACATGCAGTTGTAAGAAATAATACAGAGAGATCTTGCATACTCTTTATCTAGTTTCTCCCAAAGATAACATCTTGCATAACTAAATATCACAGTAGGGAAATTGACATTGATACAATCTATCTTCCTTAATTATATTTCACATGCACTGTGTGTATGTGTGTATGTTTAGTTCTTTGTAATTTTAACCCATGTACATGTTTGAGTAATTGCCACCACAGATAAAATACCATACAGTTCCATAGAGGGATCCCACATGCTATGATTTTATAACTATACCCACCTTCTTTCCTATTCTCTAACTTCTAATAACCACTAACTTCTTTGATTCTTTTGTATCTCTAACTTCTGGTCTCCATCTCTATGATTTTGTCATTTTAAGACTGCCATATGTTTTATTGTTTATCATCTAATGGCTGTAAACTGTAGTACTAGAATAAAAAAAAAAAATGGAAAAAAAAAAAAAAAAAAAGACTGCCATATAAAAGCACATGGAACTCTGCTCGATGTGGTAGAATATACAGCAGCCTGAATGACAGAGGAGTCGGGGGAGAATGGATACATGTATATGTATCGCTGAATCGCTTCACTGTTCACCTAAAACTATCATAACTTTGTTAACTGGCAATACTCCAATACAAAACAAAAAGGGTTTTAAAAAATAACACTATACAAGTGGAATCATATAGTGTGGACACCTTTGATATTAGTTTTTTTCACACAGCTTAATCCTCTAGAGATGAATCAAATTGTGTATGTCAATAGTTCGTCTCTTTTCACTAGTGAAAGTGAAGTCGCTCAGTTGTGTCCGACTCTTTGCCACCCCATGGACTGTAGACTACCAGGTTGCTCTGTCCATAGGATTTCCCAGGCAAGAGTACTGGAGTGGGTTGCCATTTCCTTCTCCATTTCACTAGTGAGTAGTGTTCTAAGGTGGGCTTCCCTGGTGGCTCAGAGGTAAAAACCTTCCTGCCAATGCAAGAGACACGGGTTCAATCCCTGGTCTGAGAAGACCCCCTGGAGAAGGAAATGGCAATTCACGCCAGTATTCTTGCCTGGGAAATCCCATGGACAGAGGAGCCTAGCAGGCTATAGTCCATGGGGCTGCAAAGAGTCAGACATGACTGAGCCACAAAGTAACAGCAACAGAGCCTTTTTATCTAGGCCTCTTCCCTCAATCTTAGTTGGAAGGTCACCTTTTCTCCATATCTTTCCCCCCAAAAAAATGAACCCCACACCTCACTGGGCATAATTAATTGCATCTCCATGAGACTCTCTTTATCCCTCCCTATTACCTCTGTTTTATCATCTGTAAATGGGGATAGTAAAAAAAATTTCTCTTGTTAAGTTTGTTGTGAGAATTAAATGAGTTAATACATGTAAAGTATAATAAAAGCATATGCTAGAACACAGTAAGTGCTCAACACATTGATTACTACTGTTGTTAAAATTATTATATACCTTTGCTGTATCTCATGTAGCGGTTTGCCATAGATGCTTTTTCTATATTGGTATTGTACTCCTCTCTTGATGGTCCCTTGGACAGCAAGGAGATCCAACCAGTCCATCCTAAAGGAAATAAGTCCTGAATATTCACTGGAAGGACTGATGCTGAAGCTGAAACTCTAGTACTCTGGCCACCTGATGCGAAGAACTGACTCATTTGAAAAGACCCTGATGCTGGGAAAGATTGAAGGCAGGAGGAGAAGGGTACGACAGAGGATGAGATGGTTAGATGGCATCACTGACTCAATGGACATGAGTTAGAGTAAACTCTGGGAGTTGGTGACGGATAGGGAGGCCTGGCATGCTGCAGTCCATGGGGTCGCAAAGATTCGGACATGATTGAGCGACTGAACTGAACTGAACTGAATGTACTCCTCTATCAGGTTGTAAGACTTTTGATGTATATATTACTTATTCTATTTTAGTATACTGTAGCTTCTTGATAATTCATTACTGAATTAAGTCAAATTAATTTAAACATTATTAAACTAGCTTTCCCCCTTGAATCAACAAACTATTTTATTGAACTAATTATTTCGGCAATTGATGGACATCCCATTACTTCAATTTCTGTTTCAATTGTGCTAATACAAGCCTTAATATTAAAAAACAAAACAGAACACTTGCCCTTTCTGCAGTGAGATAATCAGAGTATTCATTCATGATAGAAACTACAGGTTTCTTTTACTTAATGCTTCTCAATAAGACAATGCTGATCTTTTTAAGCAAAAAAATTGTGCTAAGTCTAGTACACAGGCACTGATTAAAATTTCCAGTAAAATTTTACTTTCTCCTCATTCTTAGAAGCTGTCTCAAGAAGGTGCAGAAGAGTTAGAATAGTTAAATATTTGGGTAAAGGATAAAAATACAAAATCCTATTAGAGAAAAGTGATGGAAATGATAAGGATTTGGGGGACCACACTAAAAAAATATGTTCATTTGTAGATGGTGGTTATATAAAAATAAAATTTTCTAGAAAGCAACACTGTTCTTTTCTCCCACTGAACATAATTACTGAGCCTCTTAAAAAACCCAGAGCCCCTCTGTCCCAGGATATATTGTTAGACAAGATAGTGAACTTCTTATTTCTGGCCTACAAAATTACCTTAACTAACACAGCATTTATAGGTGGACTGAATCTCTAAGTCTGGCTAACACACTGATTTTTAAGAGGGAAACTGCAGCTTAGTTGTTTAAAAGTGTATTCATGCTTACAATGAATATTCTAGAAGAGGAACAGTCAGGCATGCTGTGTAGCTGGTGAGAAGAAGCGGTATAAAGAACACAGGCTCTAGAAGCAGGGAATCTAGGCTCAAATTCCACCTTTGCAGTTCACCAGCTCTGTGGCCTTAGGCAAGACACTTTATTGACTGAATTTCAGTTCCTTCATTGTAAAATGCCCCTGGTAATGCCTACCTCATAGGTTTATAGGGAATATTAATTGCCATAATGTAATAATAAAGGGGCTGTCAAATAAAGAACCCAAATAAATGTTAATTTCTCTTCCCCTAATTAATCCTTTGCCAAGCTGAAACACTAACTCAGTTTATTAGACCATTAACACAGATGCTTTCTTTCCAGCAGGAATTACTCTGACAGCAAGGCTGGTGTCATCAAGAGTGATTACTACTGAAAAGTTTCCAATCTTCACATTTCTACCGTGAATCCTAGCATAGTACAGAAAAGATCAGGCAGGGTTACTTTCAACCCTAGAGAACACTGAGGTGATGATAACCACAGTGGAAGGGTTTATACACTCTTGATTGTCTTATTCTCAGACTTTAAAAAGGATATGTGGGTGGAATTAATTAGCTCCAGTATAAGTTTGCTTGTACTAAGTTTTCCTCCAAATTATTTCAACATTTTCTGTTATAACATTTCTTTCAAAAGCTAATGATATTATACTGATATCATAACCAACCTCTCAAGTACAATTAACACACTAGTTTTTGGATATATTATGTTTGGAGTACAAAACCAAAATGAGATATTGGTATTAATAGAAAATATTCTATTATTGGAACAACAATACAGGCAAGTTTAAAGGGAATAATAGCTAGTAAGTAGCTAGTAAGGGGTAGAGTCAAAATGGGAACCTGGATCCATCTGGATTTTATTAGATGCCCCTTAATCATTATTGTATTATTTTATAATAAATGAATAGAAGTTATGTTTACTTAAATAGTCATTGATCTAGATGCTCTCTTGTACTAATATGACAAAATTTATCTGGCAGATAATTTGATACCAAAGCCGTAAATATGCATTTACACTTAAACCTAGAAACTCCACTTAAAGGAATTGATTATTTTAATAATAATTAAAGATTTATATAATGATTTTTCAAGAAAATTTTTTGTGTAGGAAGGAAAACACCTAAGCATTCAACATCAGAAGATCAGCTAAATAATGAAATACCTAAATATTAGCTAATAATGAAATACCCAAAAGAATACTATGCAACCACTGAAAACAAAGCTATACAAAAACATGCATAGACATGGAACTATGTGCATAATATTCTGTTAGGATTTGAAAGGCCGTAAATTATTTCTTTAGTGCTCTACAGTTTTTATAAAAATAAATATACTTATTTATAAAAGTTTCAATAACTACATATCAAAATAAATATGAATAATACTTCTAAGGACTTTTTTTCCTTATGCTTTGATCCTGCATATTTTCTGCAGTAAGTATAAATTTATTGCATAGTAAAGAAAAATAAGCTTTAAAAATTCAAAAGAAGAAGTAGTAAAGTACTTTTAAGCTAAACAGCAAATAGATTCCTTTATCATTCATTGTGTGGATTCTGAGTTCTGGCCTTCTGGATTTCCCCTAAAATCTGATATAAGAAGTTGACATTTAAAAGACTGAAGACAAAATCCCAGGGCAAGAATGCTCTTTTAGGGGAAGTGACTATCCTTTTGTTAAAGCCCTGGATGACTGGGTCTTTTTACCTGCCTTATCTCACTGTGGATCATAAACTGATGGACTCTGTTTCAATCTAGGGGTAGTCTCTTTAGATCAAGCCCCTTCTTGAGCACTGAGGCTCAGTGAAGTTTTAGGCAACTTTTTTGCTGTTGCTTAATTCTTGGCAGTTTCACGAAGGTGTCTTTCAAAAGGAAAGAAACTGATTGGTGTCCACTCTGGGATGTAGCTCCTGCAGTCACCTCCAGGTGGACAAACTCTGTGCCTCTATCAGAGCCATGCTTGCTGCACTGGCCAGGACTCTGACTTATTTATAATATTATTAATAATTATTATTGTAGTTGTATGTATTGACCCTTTGCTATGCTTCATGCATTCTGTCAGGCACTCATCATACATTATTTTATTTAAACTCTTAAGAGCAGCCCTGGAAGATTAATACTATCATTATTTCTATTTTGATAGATAAGGGAACAACAGCTAGTACATAGCTAGCAAGGGGTAGAATCAAAATGGGAACCTGGATCCATCTGGATTTTATTAGATGTCCCTTAATCATTCAAATGAGCACATTTATAATTCACAATGTGGGGGTTGGAGTTCAACTGGGCGTTCCTAGGTCTTCCAGAACAAGAAGAGATGTGATTTCACAAAAATACGAAAACGACTTCACAACCGTAGGAGTGATTCTGCTTCACAGCTCTGCTCTAGATGGTGGCAAGGATACCCAAGATACAACCAGGGTCCACACTGACTGGCTTCAGCTTCTCACTTAACCTCTCCAAACTTCATATCCTCATGTAGAAAATGAGCTTTATAGTACTTGTCTTAAATACCTCATTTGTGAGTATCAGAGGAAATAATGTATGTGCCAGCACTTTTAAAAGAACAAAGAGCAAGGAATCTTGATTAACCCCTGCATGCAAATTACTTCTGCCCTTGAAACCCAAAAGCAGTGGAACTTTTATATAGCATTTTGCAAAAGACTGAGCAAGAAGCTCTAGAAATACAGAAAAATCTTAATGCAAAAAAAATAAAAAATCCCAAGTGTAACGTTTCCCCATGTTTAGCATTCAATTTAACAAGTCCTGAGGAAACGTTATTGACTCAACATTCCCTTCTCCCATCTACTACTCTTTGATTTAATGTTTACTCTCTAAGTACATGAACTTTCAAATAACAGGAATTTTTGCCACAGGACTTAAGGTTCTCCTGTGACTTGATGTTAGGAAATCTCCTTAGTAATTTTCTATTCTGCTCCTTGGGAGCAAATTGGAGCTTTGGCAGTGAGTTGATACACATACTATTTTAATTTAGGATGACATTTGGCTCAATAATTCAAAAATATACCAAAGTTTAGGATTATACTTGTATGAAGGACTAATCTTTTTAAAAACTAATATCTAGTGGTAGGGGAAAGAAAGGAGTTTGTCTTGACTATTTTTTAAATTGCAAAAGCAATACACATCTGTGTTAATTCAAATAGCACACGTACAGTGAAAGGTAAAGATGCTCACTCAATGCACATTTCTACTTCTCATTGGCAAACACTACTGACAGTTACTCATATATATTTTGAAATTTCTTCTATGATTAAATAAGCACATGAATATGTATATAAATACATTAACCTATTTTTAACACAAATAGTATCATTCTTACGGTAGGGTTTCCTCTGAAAAGTGTTTTTTCCCTCTCCTAAAAGTATGTTTGTACAGCTTTTCCTATCCACTTATATGGCCCTAACAGTTTTAAAATCTCCTCTGCGGTATTCCATTGCATGGAAATACCATCAATTATTTAAACTTTTTCTCTGGATATATATTCAGTTGTTTAAAGGTTTTTAATATCACAGACAATGCTGGAAGCAATGACTCTACCACATGCCTTTGATCAATGATACGAGACCATCTCTAGGAAAATTCTTAGAAGTAACACTGATTGGCCAAAAGAGAGGTGCATTTAAAATGTTGATGATATTACAGATTGGCATCTCAAGGTGGCTACTAATCTATTCTTTCCCCCACAATCAGTATGTGACCTTTACCAACAATGGGTGTGGACTGCATAAGAAGCCACTAGGCTGATCAGGTACATGATATCTGTGATTCAGAGGACACTGGTTTAAAATACATATTTGTAGGTCTTAGATACCAAGAAACTTAAGTTTACTTAGTAAGGAATGGCCAGGCTCCTCGCTCTGAGAAGAAACAAGGTTGAAATGAACTGAAGCTCAGAAAGAGGGGGCTTAACACTCATGGGGTGCTTCCTGCATGCAAGGCACTGCTCTAAGAGCTTTATTTAGATTAAGTCATGCATCCCTCCTCCCGATGCTAAGAGGAAGGTGCTTTTATTATTCCAATTTTAGAGACCAGAAAACTAAGGCACAGAGAAATTAAGTATTTATCCCCTATCACTCAGCTGCTAAATGACAGAGTTCAGATTTGCACTGAGGAAGTTTGAATCCTGAATCAGGTACTTATAACCACTGCTGTGTCTACTCCTATTGATGAGCTAAACACATCTGTTAAATACCTATTCTATGCCAGAAATGATCCTGTACTACTTTGTCCTCACGGCAATACAAAGTATTATCCCCATTCCTCAAAGATATTAAACTTGCTCCAATGACAGAGGGACGGTTTGTACTCAGGCGTGTCTGGTTCTGAAGCCTGTGTTGATTTTACTACACCATGTCTTCAGAATGAAATGTGTCAATATAAGGAAGCTAACCCGGAGTCATTGATGTCAATAAACAGGGCTTATCTGGGGCTGTATCACACCTAACCTTTCCTTCATCAGACTTCTGCATGGTTAGAATGTTCATGTACTTTTAATCCCATGCATGTGATCACAGAGTGGCAATTGGTCCTCTCCCATCAAGAGTGAGCTCAAATTGTCCAGTGTGGACCAGAATTGAAGGCAGAATTAAGGTCCCCCAATTCCAAATATCAACAAAGCCCATTTAAGAAAAGTGACATAGTTGGGTGAGGAGAAGCAGATGGACGCTCACACTCCAACAACATATATCACAAGACTATGGCAGCAACATATTTTTATCTCAGTGAGCAGTTCACTATCAGTCCATCAGAAAATGAAGTCTGGTGCTGGTTCCTGAGTTCACAACTGTACTTCTTTAATGCATACAGAAAGGAGCCAAGGGAAATATGCAGAGCGGCAAGGAAGAGAGGAGTTTAGAGAAGAGGCTTCCAGGTGGGAAAGCCAGCCAATCACTGCTCTATGCGCACACACCACAACCGGTGCAGTGTGTGTGAGTTCAGGCTCTGGGTTCAAATCTGCCCTGCTGCTTGTGTGCTGTGTGACTTTGGACAAGTTACTGAACCTCTCTGGTCATAGTTTCCTCGTCTGGAAAATGAGCAGTACCAATAGTATTTAGCTCTTTAGCCTGTCACGAAGATTAAATATTGCCCAGTACAGACTGCGGCCCTGAAGGCTGACAGTACAGAACAGAATTACCCAAGTCCACACAGATAGATCCCTCCCTTTTATGCTGCAGTCTTATTACTTCTTGTTTAATGCAATCAGGAAAATTTATATCTACATCTACCTTTGGAACTGAGAAGATTTCTACTCACATAGAGTTACATTCTAGAGGTCAGAGTACATAAATCCTTATTTCTATGTCTGGTAGCCCTATTTATGAATAGGCATCATCACAAAATGTTATCATCACAAAACAAACACATTACCAGAACCTATCTTTGATTATCACTGTTCTTAGTCACCAGTCTGACTGTATATGCCACTTAGTCGCCTTTGGAGGTCAATTTGATCAGTTCTTAAAAGCCTTACTTTTTTTGTACACTACAGCTGATAATGTAATATTACCACAAGTATTTTCCTGCACTACACAGTAAAATAAGCAAGCCTGAAAGAAAATGCAAATTTTACTATGTTGTTCAGTTTTAAGGGCAATTAAATATTTGCTTTGAGCTCCTCACATTACACTGCAAATCCATAAAAAACCTACTATCATTTCTGTACCTAAAGCTTATTTAGCATTATGTCTTTGCCATTATTTCCCTTTCACTGAAAATTGGGTTTTCAATTATGCATCATAATCCTATATTATGTGAATTTTATTTGCAAAGAAATTTAGTCTTTTTTTCTGTTTATGTTAAATCAATAACCTCTGTTCCTGTGGGAGGCAGTGGCTCAGGTCTTCTCTATGAGGAGATATCGGCATCTCATGAGACAAAGTTAGCTCTTCTATCTACCCCATGAACAAAGACCGTCAGTGAGATAGGCTGGTCCTACTGGCCAGGATCAGGTGTATATGAAACCAAGACACCTTCTTTAAAAAAAAAGGCATAATAATAATAATTCACTCAAACTAGCTGCTGGAAACTGTGTGGGTCCAAAACAGGTATTTTCACAGTTGAATTTAGAAAAAGGAATCTAAGTTCTATCAGAATGGTTGGTGTCTATAAACACAGCTTCTGTCTTCTATACCTCAATCTTTTGTTCAAGGAATTAAGACAGCGAATTAAATATTAGTCAAAACTTGAGAAGCGGAATAAGCAGTGCCTGAGATGAGACAAAAATGAAAGACTTATACGTCATTTATTTGGGGGAATCAATGGGATGGTCCATTGTGCACACAGCCAGTGGACCCTTGTTGTCTTCCCTTAATAAAAGCTTCCCCCTGTTCGTTTCTGGCTCCCATACCCTAGCCTCCTGGAACCCAATTCAAACTTTTAAGTTGTCTTTGAGTACTCTTTTCCTTAAACCCCTTCCTTTAATTAATCCTGGAGTCCTGTTCACCTTTACTGCATATTTTCCCACATCTTCTCCATTCTTTACACATTGAGTTCAAGAATCCACTTCCTCTTGCCTGGAATACCAAAAGACCCTTCTAACTGATCTCCCGGACTCCTGGCCACTCGCCATCCGGTGTAGTGTTGACACCAAGGCCACAATCACCTTCATACAAGATCATTTTCATCATGTCACTTTTCTGCTCCAAAACCTTCAAGGGGAAAAACTTAAGCTCCATGGCTACAGTTCTTTGACTGATTCTGAGTTATTTTTCCAGGCCTATTTCCCATTAACCGCTTATATATCTTCCATATTCCAGCCAAGTTGCTCATTCCCCTCATCGCCCCAAATCACCTCATTCTGCCTCTTCCATAATGAAATAGCTTCTCAACTCTAAAAAATCCTACCCATCCTTCAACCCCAAAATCAAATACAACCTTTCTGTATATACAAATCAACACTTCCCCTATTCCTTAGCTGGAGTACTGAAATTCCTCCAGCTCTGGGTCCACACTGTCCACAAAATCAGATCAGACCATACAGGGTCTTTCTGTGCCATAGCAATTAGCTTGGGATTTATTCTCTAGGCTATAGAGAATTAATTAACAGTATTAAGCATTGGAATTATAAATCAGAGTTGCATCTAACTCAGATGATGCTCTGGCAGTGGAGAGACTAAACTGGATGGTAGACATTAGTGATACAAGGACCCATGGATCTCCCTGAAGGAAGGGAATGTTTAGGAAAAGAGGATCTGAGCAAAATTCTAAGTGTCTTGAATTTGAGGTTCGGAAGACCACGGTAAGACAAGCAAAGCACATAGGGTGTAGACCTAAGGAGGCACTCACTCTTAGGCCATGCCCTGCACTTGCATGACCCTGAAAGTGAACACTTCCTTACATTCTTTGTCCTATGTACAGAGCTTGCCTCACCCTGAGTTTCGATGGTATATTCTGTATAGACATCACCTTGGCAGCCAAGGAGGTGCACATCACAGATCACCCTTCAAAAAAGAACTTGCTGTTGAGTTGCAAGAAGCAGAGAAAGCTGACAGCCTCCAGCTACAGAACATTCAGGAATGGCCTCAACTTTTGAGACACAGCCATGCCCTTCCTTCCTGGGAATCTCCAGTCAGTGGTTTAGCAGGTTAGGGGTACTCGGCCTGGCCATTTCTGTCCAATGTGGGGTTCCTCTAATAGGTAGCCTTCCTTTTGGAGATTGTCCCTGAATTGGAAGAGGCTGTGTCTGCACTGTGGTCTGAAGACTTTCCCTGCACAGCTCTGCTTCCTTCCTCTTTTATCTTTACCCTCCAGTAAAATACTTGCTCAGTAATTCTGTCTCAGCATTTGTTACCAAAGGACCTAAATGATACATCTAGTCAGCAACTGGTCACACCAGTCTGGAACTGGAGCTAAGATGAAGTGAAGGGGCTTTGAAGTGTAGTGGTTAGAAGGTTGGGCTCCAGAGTCTAGGTTCAGATCCCAGCTCACCCATTTCTGACCTTGTATAATCTTAGACAAGTTATAGAACTTCTCAGTACCTCAATTTCTTCATATATAGGATGAATATTTTAATTAGTCAATGAAGACTATATGAGATAGTCCATTTAAAGTATTAGCATAGTACCTGGTCCAGAGTAATGTTCAAGAAATATTAACATTATTGCATAGATTTTGAAATGCTGCTTTACAGAGGTTGACAGAATAAAATAGAAGAAATGTTCACTGGCTCAAAGAATTTTCCATAGGACATAATAAGGCTAGTAAAGATTAATTTGAAATATTTCATACCCACCTCTGTACTTTTTTTTTCAATTTCTCTTGCTGTTACTCCCAATGTGGTTCCTCTTCCCCATATAATATCACCTTTTTTCCTTCTGACATGATTTGTTTCCACTCAGATTTCTTTTCCATCCATGCAAAATGCCTATTTCTCTGCTTTCTTTCAATTGCTGCTAATAACTGCCTTCAAACTTGGTTAAGAATTCACCTCCTCCAGTTTCCCTGGCTTGTCTGCCCTATCCATCCCAACTGTGATCATTCCTCTCTACTTCAGACTCTAAGAACGGAAACATTTTGAAACTAGGTAGGGTAAAATATTCTCCAATTAGTAATAAGAAAAGAGCAGGAAAGCATCTCTTCTTTCTTAAGACCTCCCAACCCCACCCACCCACTTACTCAATGCCAGGTTATGATTTGGCAAAGCGATGTTCAATGAATGCTTACTTAAAGGATGGATGTTTCAGCCATGATGCATGGTCAGTCCACAAATTATATTTTTATAGCTTCTTTCTATATGTGAACCTTAAAAAATGAACTGTTTCATAAGACAGTCTCAGTCATACAACAGAGAAATTATTCTATGAGGTAAGTGTTTTTCAATCACTTTAGGTATTATAGGTAAGATAAATCTGTTTTATAAAATAAAGACCAGATCTATGATACATCTAAAAGCCAGTAGGAAATCATAATTAGAGACAGATGGCGAATGTGGCATTCTTTCCTCTATTTGGTACACATAATATTCCCTACAAAATGGCATTGTATGTTTTCCTGTTGCCACACAGTGCCACACAAACTCAGAAAAATAAAACCTCTTTTTATGCCTATGAAACTGACTTCAAACAAAATAACCAACTTCAAAAGTAAGATGAAAGGGTTTTGTATTGTGGTTGAATGCAATGAATGTTTTTACAAAGCTTAATATTTGTATATTACATTAATGCATATTGCAATACATACAAAAAAAGTACTAAATCTTCAGTCATCCTGTACATTCAATTTGAGAACTTCATCAAGTTATTCACATTCAGAGACAAGATTTCTACATCAAACAGGTCACAATATTAGATGTATTTAAATATTGGAAATGAATAATACTTAAAATCAGTTACACATAGAACAATACACAAGTCTAACATTAACAGGCAACACAGGTTTTTAATGGCTTCTAATATAATATGTTCTTTCAAGGAATCATTTGAACATAATGAAATGCATTTTTACTGTACTGTTTGAGCAATTATGAATTGAACATGGCTGATAAAAATAAGTATTAAAATTTATGCAACATTTTTGGAAATACATATAATCCTCTGTGAGTATACAGATGTATAACTGATAAAACATTAGATCTCAAACACTAAAAAGTAACAGTGATTTTCACACTAATTTTCAAGAATATATCTTTTCACTGTTACAATTCAGTAAGCTATTTTACCAAAGTTTACAGTCATCTCAAATTCAAAGCAAATTAAAATTAATTTGTCTATAATCAATATCATGAAGTAAAGTAATTAATAACCAATATAAAATAATTAACCTGTTTACTATCTCATTTTAAATATGGTAAGTAGCTACAACAAGATGGCATTAACACTATCCTAACCTGGTATACTTAAGTTTACATTTAAGTTGTTTCCATTTGCAAATATCAATACCTACTGTACACTTAGAAACTCACTTGTGAAAATCTGCTTCATTTAATTTCTCAGAAAACTGCTAATTCAACCTACTTTTGTTTGTGAATTCTGAGTTGCTACATTATTTTCTTATCTTCACAACAATTAGTAATTACTGATCCCTCAAACAGCAAGAACAGAATGCAAAGTGAAAGAATTATTACAATATGAAGACAAGAAAGCAAATCTTATTCTACAAGTGAGCAATACTCAAGAGAAGTTGTTTATCTTAAATGCATAGCACATTACAGTCCTAATTAGCTCACCACCACAGTGAGAAATATACATACACATTTTTCAAAACAAGTCTTTTAAATAAAGTACTGCAAGCATCTTTGTAGCTAAAGGATTTGAAATAGCAATTAAGTCTGAACCTTAAATCATCTGTCTCTATAACTAGAAGAGCAAGTCCCCAGGATGTAAATCTCACCCAATGAGACAAGGGATGCTGAATGTATTATTAATTGCTAATAATTTCTTAATTTTAGAAGCTAGCACCCAGTACTGGCAAAGAAATGATGTGATTTATGAGCCCACACGCTCATGCTGCTTTACTAGAGTTCAATAAACACATGCACATCCTAAATGTACAGTGTGAATGCAATTTCTCCAAGCCAGGAAACAGAGCAGGACTCGGCAATAGCAAATTTACCCCATCTACTTATTATTCCAGCACCAGTATTTAGAGTGCCTAAAATGCCTGCTGAACACTGCGGCTCAGCATCCCCATGGGGTTACTCTGAAGCAGAACCACATCTCTTCCCCTCCGTGATTACTGAGTTTTAAGAAGGCAGGTAACATGGGGTAGAAATTTTCGTGCAGCAGCAAGATAACTCTTCTCTCCAAATTTTCAAAAACGCAACACTCCCTGCCCACACACACACATACACACACACACACACACCACCTTTTTTAAGAAAGAAAGGAGGGTTTTTCAAAAAGGTGCCTAAAACATGCCGTTTGCATAGGGATGAAAACCGTGTTTTTCCTCTACTTGCTGCCGTGTGAGATGTTTACAGATCTGATTAGAAAACCTGGATGTACATAAAAAGTAGTGCTTTCAATGAGATCCCTTTAGTGAAATCTGTCTGCAGACAAATGTGTCCATAAATAATACATATTTATGTCAACATGCTTACATTAACAAGGACACAGACACACACACCTAGGCATTAATTAAGCTTACACTGTCCTCCAAGCCCCCTTTAACATTTTAGCATGCATGTTATTCAGAAGACAGATTTTTTAAAAAATAATAAGCAGCTGCATATAATGCATGCCAAAGTGGCATGTTAAGAGGAGCAAATACATTACCAGACGCATTTTGAAGTTTCTGGAACACCTGCAGGTAAAAGGAGCCTGTGAATCGATGCTGGCACGCGGTTCTTCCTCCAAATCCCAGAGCTCGGTGTGACTGTGGGGGAATGTGAGGCGAGTGTGAGGCTGGAAACCTTTGAGTTGAGCTCACTCTAAGCATCAGAAAGCCTCAAAGAGGGGAAAGAAAAAGGCAGCCCACAGACAGCTAGATGAGAAACTTCTGGCACCTCTCCAGCTCAGGAATGAATTCTCTGTAATTTGGAGACGTATAGTGATGGAAATGAAGAGAAACTTGGATTTACGGGGGAATTTGCTCAGCCATGCAGAAATGGGCAGGTAGCCGTCTCTCAGCTCATTTTAAAACAGTCATTCAGGAGCAAGACTGAATCAAAAAATTAACTGGCACCCTTTCTCTGAAAAAAATAAAAAGGCTACTCCTGCCAGCTTCCCAAGATGCCTTTACAAACTTCAAATGGATCATTCCATCAGCTATTTGTTGCACATTTTATTAATCCCAGTGCAGAGGTAAACTGGAAAATCTAATTCCTTTTATGTAGAAAACTGGATTTATTGCTTCTTTTTATAATGCACTTTAGTCATATGAACACACAGATTTACTTACAGAGTTCTCGATTCTTGTGTAACACCACTACTGTTTGGTCCAGATAAAATGCGAAAAGGTTTGTTTGCAGCTTTTCAAGGAAGTGGAGAAAAATGTTTTAATACTCAGAAGCTGAGCTGAGTACAGATATTTAAATGTAGAGTTTGAAGCAAAAAGAGTATAAAGGAAGCGCCCTGAGCCATTAAGTGCCACGTAAGAGATACAGTTATAGATGAGCACCGAGCAGGCAGGTGGCTCAAGTCTATAAATATATACATAATTAAGGATGGGAAGAAAAGAGCTTTGGCAAATTAAGTTCTTAGAGACAATAGCTGTGATTTTGTTTAGGCTTACAAATAGGCTAATAACTCCTGGGAAGCACATGCGGGCTTCACCTTGTCTGAAGAACTCCTCAGCTCACACATAGAGAGCAAGGTTGGAAGCCTCGCACACTGGCAATCTATATTCAAATGTAATGAGGAGAAGGACGATATTACTGTGAAGAATGTTGTCATATTACATCGTGCCTGTGTGGCTTAACTACTCATCCAACCTTGCAAATGGCCATTTGCCTGGACTCGATAGCAAATGTGCTGTTGATGGGAGGGCGGAGGTGGGAGGCCGGTTTTATTTGTTTTACTACCCGTGCACCTTTGGGAGGTTTGGGATAAAACGCATGGGCTGAGTGTGGGAGTGATTCTTTTCAAGGCCATGTTTATCTGTAATAAATTCAAAGTAGAATTAATGAGGACCAATTAAGCTATTTATTATTTTAACTCTTGAGGTCAAGGGCAGAACAGTGTTTATGTATACTGATAAGAGGGTCGATGGCAAGACAGCTGAAGATGGCCGGGCTCAATAAACACGTATTGACCAAGAAACTTCCCAGCCTCCTCACATCTCAGGGCCCAGTCCTTTCTGTTTAGGAGTCTTTTTTTTCTTATCTCTTCAATGCCATCTGCTTCATCTTTCCATTCAACACACATGTAGTGAATGAGACACTCCAGCTGGTGGCGCAGACACTTAAGACAAGGCCCCCCTCAAGATGCTCACCATTGTCTTGCAGGACCACAGTGGGTGTCAGGAAGGGATGAGCACAACCAGAGTACTTATCAGCATCTAGGCTCACCACAAACTCTTTTTCCCTTTGGGTGCACTTTTGACAAGGAGAGGCAAGCAGAGTTTGTGCATGTGTTTTGGAAGCTCCCCCTAGGTGATTCTGATTGGGTCCTTCCTCCATCACACAGAAGTAAGGGTGATTCAAGATGACTGCGACCAGCCCTCCAGTAACTGAAGGGAGGGCATCCCATTCACTGCTGTGACTCAAGTGCAGAACCACTGGAGCCAACCTACACGCGGTGTCTGCTCATCCCACGCCAAGGAGAAGGCCCACATGGCCTCGGCGTGCCCTAGAGCCTGGCTCTGCAGGTTCTGAATGGATCTGGAAGCCAAAGCTAAAGGCTAAAGAAAGCACAGATATTTTGGTTCATTCATACCACCTCTCTGAGCCTCTATCTCCTTATGTGTCGAATGAGAGGGCAGGGCGGGCTTTGAGTCTGTGATTTCTCTGCCAAAACATATGTGCTCGCTCTCTGAGGGAGGCAGCTCTATGCTACACTGGCACCCACACAACAGCAAGCCTGGGGTCAGAACTCAGAATTCTCCTTTCTACCACCTCACTGCTTTAAAGTGCCTACTCAGCAAATCGAATTTCGTGAGGGTGAAGCTTTAGCGTAAGGAGCTAGGAAACCAACATTGCATGCCTCTCCTTCTCTACTTCTTCACAGGGGACCATTGAGGAACTCAGAATGTGGAAACAAGCACGTTATCCACTGGCTCCCTCCCTCCTCTGCTCCAGCAACTGCCTCGGCTCCAGCCCCAGAGGACCCCCTAGTAAGTGACTTACTGGAACCTTCAGCCAGCGTGGTCACACAGCCAGAAGCCAGGCTGTCACCCAGTGCCACCCCCCTCTACGGCAAGTTCCCTTCTAATGAGTGTGAGGATCTGGAAGGGTGGACTTGCGCTTTCCAGAACAGCTCCTCCAGGTTCTGCTGCTAATTTCTGAGGGTGGAGGAGAGTCCAGGCCACTCTTCAGAGATGTAGGAGGAGAACAGCCACACTGTCCTCAGATGGCCAGCCTGCCTGCCCACCCCATCCCTCCCTCAGCACAAGCTCACTCTGTGTTCCACAAGCCCACCCACGGTGACCGTAAGAATAGCTCAGCGGGGACGGCTCACCTGGCCTCCTCTCCACTGGACTGCTCTGCATTCACTCAGGAAGAAAACCAGCCTGGCAGGTATTTTGAAGACAAAGCTCCTGTGACCAACTAAAATATAAATCTCTTCATGTAACAATTCTACTAAAAATTAAATGATTTCTCTCTCCTCTAGTTCTCTAGTTAAGAAGATCCGAAAAGCTTGTCCTTGATGCACGAAGAGAAGGAATAGCACAAATGTTCACAGGTGGTGGCACTGCAGAAATGCTGGAGACACAGACTTGAGTTTGAAGACAAGATGGTCTACCTAGTGGGTCTTCAGCTAAGCCATTTAAATTTCCTCAGACTGCTTCCTCCTTTGTAAAAGAAAAAATACCTACCTGATCAAGTCACTCTGAGAGTCAAAAATCTTAAAAACTCCTGATACATCAAGAAATAGTCATTCACATTATAATAATCAAAAGCGTCGACTCACCCTCAAGACCCCATTCACCTGTGGAAACAGGCAATGTCTTAGTCATCTGCCTTCTCCCGAGTATGCATGCCACGTGCCTCGATGGCCGTTACACAAGTTTGTTTATTTGTTTTTAGCATCTACGTCTCCCACATTCCCAGCTAGGTGCCAGGGACACGGCAATGGACAAGACGCAGGTGGCTCCTGCCCTCATTTGGCTCACAGTCCAGTGAGGGAGATGAAAATTAAGTGTTGCAGTCCATGGGATCGCAAAGAGTCAGACACAACTGAGTGTTTAATGCTTTTAAGCATTTTGAAAATAATACTTCAGGAATTCCTTGGCAGTCCAATGGTTAGGACTCTAGGCTTTCACTGCCAAGGGGCTGGGTTCAATCCCTGGTCAATGAACTAAAACCTTGGAAGCCTCAAGGTACAGCCATTAAAAAAAAAAATGTGGAGGGACATCTTCTGTCCTTTATGCTGAAGCTGAAGCTCCAATACTTTGGCTACCTGATGTGAAAAGCCAACTTACTGGAAAAGACGCTGATGCTGGGAAAGATTGAAGGCAGGAAGAGAAGGAGATGACAGAAGATGAGATGGCTGGTTGGCATCACCAACTCAGTGAACATGAGTTTGAACAAACTCTGGGAGATGGTGAAGGACAGGGAAGCCTGGCGAGCTATAGTCCATGGGTTCACAAAGAGTTGGACGTGACTGAGTGACTGAACAACAAAATATATAAGTTCAATACATAAATTAAGTGCTTACTAAAATACATGTTTCAGCCTGCCATAACAAACTACCATAGACGGGGTGGCTTAAACAACAGATCCAGAGACTGGGAAGTCTGATATCAAGGTGCCTAAAGGTTCAGTTCCTGGTGAGAGCCCCCTTCAGGGCTTGTAGACAGTCACACTCTCGCTGCATCCTGGTGTCACTTCCTCTTTGCACAAGGGCACCATTCTTGTCATGGGGGTCCCACCCTCATGGCTCAGCTAAACCTAACCACTTGTCAAGAGTCCTACCTCTAAATACCATCATGTTGAGGACTGGAACTTCAATGTATGAATTTTGAAAAAGCAAATTCAATCCATAAAAATATACAAAGGAATTAACTGACTTGTTAATGATAATCTTTTTAGTTTGTAACAGCCCAGACAATGTCAAGGGCACAAATGAAAGAATATGTGTGACTGCTTCCAATAATCATCTACAAACTGGGGTCTTAGGGCTAGGTGGGCTGGCCCTCATGAAGTGGCAGGTTTCCTCCCTGAGACCCACCAGACTTGCTAGTCCGGGAGACCCTTTGATCTGTCCTCATGGGCCCTTTCATTCCACCAGCGAAACGTTCTGATTCCTGGCCTCACTGTTCTACATCCAAGCTGTCAGAAATGCAATAACATTTTTTTAAAGAGCAACCAGGATTTTAATTAAAGTTCCAGGGATCCAGCCAAGGATATTTTTTCTAAAAGAGAAGCAATATCTGTTTTTGGAGACAGAACATTTCATAACAGAGATCTCATATATTTCAATGAATGACAAATAGTGACACGTACTGTACCCACACAGGAACCAGACTGTGGAATGCCATGTGTGTGCACGTGTGCATGTGTGTGCATGTTTAATGCTCATCCTGCCTAATGAGGATGAAGTCAGGGAGACAAATGCACTCCAGTTGCTTAAACCATTCAGATACTTAAGGCAGACAGTTAATGGAACAACATTAGAGCTTGTGTCTTAAGGGCAGGAGACTACCTTTTGTTCTCTCTGATGATTCCCTTTGATTTAAAAGGCTTTGGCTACAAGACTCCTGGCAAACAGCATTAGGTAAGAATTCAACTTCTGCAAGTGCTGGTCAGCAGATGCCTAAATACACCTGATATAGGCAGAGACCACGTGGGGCACTGCAGTTCCACAGGGCTCATGCTCAGTTGCAAAGGAATTTAAAGCAGAATGAGGCCCCAGCATCACAGCTGTTGAGTTTGGCAAGATTATTCCACCTATGAGTTTTGCCTTGTAAATCCATGTTTGCTGCTTGGAAAGTCTCTAGTAATCTCCCCCCCAAAATCTCTAGTAACCTCCAGAAAATCTCTAATAATCAAGACAGTCAGGGGCTATAGAAAGTGAGCTCCAAAGCCACACAGCTTCCTCCATGAACCTGAAAAGGCTTGCTTGTGGGCAGGGGGTGCACCCATGTCCATCTTAGGCCCATCTGGGGTCCTTAGATACTGTGAAACTGCGGCGTAAGTGGAACGCCTGTTAGGAGCTGGCAGGCCACCTCAGGCAGAAGGGCCAGAGGCTTAGAAGCTTCTGGTGTCTGCTCATCCCCAGAGATGTGGCATTGCCATGGGCCAGCAGCCACAGATGGCGCTCTGCATAGACAGGGAAGGGCAGACGCCATGGGTCTGCAGGAAGTCTCAGCCAAGACGCTGGCTGAGCACCACTACTAAGCCTATGGACATGGAACAGGAAGCTGGACGTTGGATGGTGTTAGCCCTACTTTCCTAAACTTATGGTTTTATTTCTTTGGATGCAAATGACAAAGAATAAGGAGGTAATTTTATGAAAGGATAACAGACAGTGCCATGCTAGACAGACATCTCAACCCTAAACACTTACTCACATAAGAAAACATTAATGTGATTTCCCCACCTCTGGTAAACTATCAACAATTAGGCTAAATTACCCCCCAACCTACCTTTTTACATCAATTTCAGCAGGTGATAATTGCTATAAACTCACAAGATAATGTAACAGATACACATATATGATTCTTTATCATTCTCTATTTTGCTGTAAGGCAAATACATTGTATTCTTTAAGTGACAACAGCAAGTGACAATATTTTCAAGCCCTGAAAGGCTAGCCAGTAGAAGAAAATGAGAACAATGTGTAAGCACCACCTACAGAAATCCAAGGTATGGAAAGTGAGTGCCTAGGAGTTAATTGTCTGACTCTTTGTGACCCCATGGACTGTAGCCTGCTGGCTCCTCTGTCCATGGAATTCTCCAGGCAAGAATACTGGAGTGGGTTGCCATTCCCTTCTCCAGGGGCTCTTCCTGACCCAGGGATCAAAGTCAGGTCTCCCATATTGCAGGCAGATTCTTTACTCTCTGAGCTACCAGGGAAACCCATAGACATACAGGAGTCAATTACCAACTCAGAATGGGGCGGGGAGGGGGGGGGGTGTAGATAATTTAGATAATTGCTTTACAATGTTGCACTATACAGAGCATTGCCGGGGGGGGGGGGGGGTGTTCCACAGCACGCACACTTGATCCTCACTCCAAAGGAAATGGGTCCAAGCAGGGGACAAGAACTGGACCAGGAGTCAGAAGACCCAGGGCTGCAGTTGCTGGTCCATCACCCAGCCCTGTGATCTCAGCCCCAGATGTCTCTTCAGTGTAGTGGGGGTCATGTATGCCCTGCCTACTTTGCAGTATTGATGTATGGAGAAATAACACTGTTATACTAATTTGTATACTGCCTGAAAACAGTATGCAAATATACTGTAGTCTTACTGCCCTACCTCAGCCCAGATCATCACTAGCAAATCATTACTATTCCATCCACAGAAGTTTAAGCAAAGGGAGAAAGTGCCTCTAAGAACCTGAAGAGGGAGTCAGTGTATGGAGGATTAAGCCAT
Organism: Cervus canadensis; assembly: GCF_019320065.1. Taxonomy (NCBI): domain Eukaryota; kingdom Metazoa; phylum Chordata; class Mammalia; order Artiodactyla; family Cervidae; genus Cervus; species Cervus canadensis. Next base: position 82,245,141 of record NC_057392.1, read on the forward strand.
ACAAAAGAGAGACAAGAAAAATCAAACTTCCCCCTTGCTAACCAGTCCAGCCCAGTCAGGGGCAGGGCAGCTTCAATTAAGTGCCGGGCTTCCAGAGAGCCTCGTAGATTGACTATCAAAATTCCTGCTCAATTGAACTGAAACCCTGCAAAGTGGCCACCACTAAGACTCACCCAGGAATTCCTCATGTAAACAGTAGTCGATGTCAATTAACCTTTGTGAACATGAAAAATAAATGGAAAGGTTGAGGAATTAACAAGGAGATAAACACAGATGCCAGACACAAACATGATGTTACTGTAGAGGCTACAATCACATGGTGGTTAATTTTAGTATCCTCGAAATGGCTCTCGTGATAAAAGATCTTTTCTAAAAAATGGAAGGGCATTAAAAATAGGGGCTGAGTCTAATCTCTGTTTTCCCCTGTAGCACTCTGATTAGTCCCACATCTGCAGTGGCAGTGCAAATATTTATTGACGATACCATATTGGTGCCCTTCTGAATGAATGCTCAAAGAATCAGTAAATATATTGCATTCAGCTGTGTATCATTCAACTTCCTTAATTGAAGATTCAAGCAAAATTAATTAAATCCATAAGTTATGGAGACATCCTTTCCCCTAAGGGGGAAAAAAAAGATTCATGGAGCGTAGAACAGAGTGACAACATCACTTGAGTCCAGTGGCAGGCAGCTCCATAGCAACGATGCAGTTGCAAGCTGCCACCCCCACCCCTTGGGCTAGCCCCCTTCTCTTCACATCTGCACATCCCACTTCCATCCAGCAACACGTGAGGCCTCACAGACATGTGTCAACAACCCAGAGACAAGTTCGAGCTATGTTCAGACCACCCCTGACCCATGGCCCAAAACAGCTCCACTGCACAGCTGCTGGGCTTAGATGTGTACGGACGAGTTACGCAGTCCTGCCCTTAAGACACTGAACCAAATGCAGAGGTCAGTAACTGTTAGAACTCCTATCTTCCCTTACATTTTTGGCAATATAATGTTGACAAAGTTTATATGCATTTTGTGAATTTAAGATTGATTTCTTTTAATCTGTTTTATTTTCCCCCTTAGATGACAAATTCTTAAATTTAGGGAACACAATCTTTTAGAGCTGCTTGGCCCCCTGGAGAGAGCTCTTCATTCACACAGTTCTTCAAGAAATATTTTACTGAATGCCAAATAAATAAATAGTTTGGTGACTGTGTTATAAGGGGAAGTAGAGCAAGATAAGAGGGGAAAAGAGCAGTGGACGCAAGAGGAAATGTCATTTTACTTAGTGGCCAGTGAGGCCTCACTGATAGGATCAAATTTGGGCTGAACTGAGGATGGAGGGTGCAAGTCACGTGAATTTCTGAGAAAAGAACTTTCAAGCCGAAGAAACAGTAAGTCCTGAATGTTTGGTGTGTTTGGGAAAGAGCAAGGAGGCCAGTATGGCAAATTCTTTCATTTTATAAATAAAGAAACTGGGACCTAATTTTGGCAGACACAAGTGTTCCCATTAAGTTAATATTAGCTGCCATAACAAAATGACCAAATACTTCAACTCAAGACAAGTGTGTCTTGTTTACAGAAAAAAAAAAAAAGCAGAGGACTCCTCCAAGCAGTGATTCAGAGACCCAGGCGCCTTCCATACTGGGTCTTTACCAGCTTCAATGCCATGTTTCCAGGCTCGGTTCAGATGTTAATCTCTGGTGTCTCTTCGGGAGAGATTATACAGGATCACACATAGGAGGTTGGTAAGAGGCCAACCTAGAAATGGCACACATCAATCCCACACATCAAAAATCCCACTCAATCACTATCATTTTGTTACCTGACCAGCACCTATCACAAAAGAGACTGAAAGATACAGTCTAGCAGGAAAATGAGGAAAAAGGATTTGGTAAGCAGCTAGCCAGGCCAAGTCCTCTTCCTCCTAGCCCCTTGCTTTCTTCCTTTGCAAACGTGTGCATGAAAATACACATGTGTGCATGAAAACATGTTCTCTACAAAGTGGATAGTTGGTGCTAATGATAATATGAGACAGGAGATAAAAGAATTTCTAGTTATCTGCTACCAGTCAAAACACTTTCCATTGTCAAGTAGTTTAATCTTACTGAGATGAGAAGACATGCTGTGACAAGGAAGGAAGAGATTGCACAGAAAGAAAAACCTTATCATTAATACACTCACCTCCACAGCTTCATGAGATTTAGCTGCAACTTAACTACTAGTTGCTCTCTGAATTTTCTCACTCTGTCACTCATATCAGCAATACTGTTGTGAGGATTATGTAGAGATTACACATGTAAATATAAAACTGAGTTATCACTGTTGTTATAAAATGCAATTATAAAAAAAAATAACAGAAAGAAAATATCAATGTTAGAAAGGCAAGAAATTAAGAGTCATACAACAGAATCAGGTTGTTTTATAGAAAGTCTTTTTCAGGATCGAAAACAGTCCAGTTAAAACTTATAAAAGCAATACATACCTAGGAAAAACATGATTACCAGGGAATAAGTCAGGATATAAATAATTACTAATGAACAAAGTCTGTGTTTTGAAAACTCTACCCTTTCTTTTTAAACTAATAAGGAGGAAAAAAGAAAAAGAAAAAAAGCCTTTTTAAAAAACAGCCTTCTATAGTTTTAAATTTCTTAGGAAAAGCTAAAATTATATAATTAAAGTCAAATGAACCCATCCCATACAGACATTCATAATTTGAGATTAATGAAAGTGGTGGTCCTTTGATGGAAAATCTAAATTAAAATGATATAAGACTGGATTTTATTTAATGCTCATTAATGACAAGAAAACACCATGTAAGTTAAATCCATCACTGATTTTAAATTAAGTCCTACAGATAACAACTTGAAAAATTCCTCAAAGATAAAATCATAGGTGGGCTTCCCTGGTGGCTCAGACGGTAAAGATAAAGTCATAAAAAAATTAAGATAGCAAAAAATTAGGAAAGTGTCTATCAACTTGGGAGAAATAGAAAGAGCTGATTCATATCATTTCATTTTAATAAATATTTGCTGAGCACTCACCATGAGCACTTAATGCTGACCACCTCCTGAAAATTACCCTATGAGCCCCAGAGTTCTGAAAATAGTCATAATTCCGCCAAAACTGAGCATGAATTTTATAACCTTACTTGCTTCTGGTACCAAGATTTTTCCTCTGCAAGAACAGGTTAATGACGATATGCAGAACTGCCGTGGCTTTGGGGGCATGCTTGATGGAGTTAATTAAGTGGTAGTGGGTAATATATGAGTGTGGGGTACACACAACACAAAGAATTATCCTTTCTCTGAACTCATTACACTCATTTCCTGTCCCCCTGATTCGCCCATTAATCATTGATCACGTGCTGCCTGTTACGTTTCCTATCTTGTCAATCAGTATTATTACATTAATCTTATGCTGGTTTAATAGCTTCATCTTCCCTCTCCGAAAACAGAAACCATATATAAAATGTTTTGACTTATTTGAAAATACTTTTGCACACAGTAGGTACCAAATTGTAATATCTGTTGATGTAATGATTGAATTCAGAATCTGGATCTTTTTGGATTAGGCCAAAACAAATTAAAAGTAAATCCAAAAAAAAAAAAGTAAATCTATTGTAGAATAGGTAGAATATATCCTTTTCTCCCTAAAACTCAGGATCTGAAGCTCCTATTGGAAGTGTTGAGGTTGACTTTTGTCAGTAATTATAGGAAAAGCTTTGAGTAGAAGGAAATACAGGGGAAATGTGGAGAGAAAGGACTGGGGGAGAGAAGGAAAGAGCAGTGGATTCAAAAGCTCCAAACTTTATAAAATCCACCTACTAAACAGTGGATCAATATCTCTGTAAGCGTCACATCCAAATACCAAAAACACATAGAAGATTACAAAACAGTAATAAATTTTAAAATGTAATTGATAATCTCCTTACAACAATCCATATTTTATTCAAGATATATTTTACTTTTAAATGTATGAAGACGTAACTTTGAAGAAAGGACTGTATTAGGCACAATAATGTTCCCCCACAATTGAAATTGTAATTTCAATTACACTTGAAATTGTAACTTTGTTACATTAAGTGGCAAAGGGAATTAAGGTTGCGGATGCAAAGAAATTTACTAATCAACTCATCTTAAAGTAGGGAGGCTTTCCTGGATTATCCTGGTGAGCCCAATATAACCACAAGTGAAAGTGAAACTCCTCAGTCATGTCCAACTCTTTGTGACCCCATGGACTATACAGTTCATGGAATTCTCCAGGCTGGAATACTGGAGTGGGTAGCCGTTCCCTTCATCAGGAGATCTTCCCAACCAAGGGATTGAACCCAGGTCTCCCATATTGCAGGAAGATTCTTTACCAGCTGAGCTACCAGGGAAGTCCAAGAATACTGGAGTGGGTAGCCTATCCCTTCTCCAGCAGATTTTCTCAACCCAGGAATCAAACCGGGGTCTCCTGCATTGCAGGCAGATTCTTCACCAGATGAGCTACCAGGGAAGCCCAATGTAATCAAAAGGGGCCTTGAAAGTGGAAGGAGTAGGAAGAAAAGCTATGTCTGGGTGATGCAATATGAGAAAGACTCCAGCAGCCATTGCTGGCTCTGAGATCGAGGGGGAGGGCTATGAGCCAAGGAATTCAGGCAATTTCTCAAAACTGTAAAAAGCAAGGAAGTGGATTCTCCCCTACAGCTTTAAAAAAATTCTGGTCAGCGGACATCTTGATTTTAGCCAGTGATACCCATATCAGACTATCGACCTCCAGAAAGGTAAGATTATAATAAATTTATATTGTTTTAACACTAAGTTTGTGTTAATTTTTTATAGTAGAATATAATACAAATTGTGAAGAAGTTTGGCAATAGCTAGAATGAATATAGTAATTTTATGTAATGAAGTCTATGTTAGTGAATAAAATACAAATGACTAAATAAAGAGTGAATGCTAATCTGGATGAAAAGGAAAAAGTTGGACCCATATCTCACACTTTATATCAAAATAGATTCTAGATACATAAGAATTTTAATAGTAAAAATTGAAACCATAAAATGCTGAAAACGTGGGAGAATTTATTTTTATGATACAGGGAAGGTTTTTCTAAGAATGATGAAATCCCAGATTTTAGAAAAAGACAATAAATACAAACAGATAAAAGTCAAAAGTTGCTACACTAAACAAAAATAATAAAAGACCAGTAAAAGAAAATAACAATCATGAAAGTGGAAAATAAATATTTGCAATTCATATAACAGGCCCAAAGCTGTTTTCCTTAACGTGTGTTCTCTGGGCAGTCAACAGAGAAAGACCAAGAACCTAAGGATAAAAGGGCAAGACTTACATAACTAACAGAAAATGAAATGCCCACAACTATTAGACCTGTGGAGAATTGCTCAAACAACTCTAAAATTATGAGAAATGCAAATTAAAACTATTGGGAAAATTTTATTATGTGTAAGATTTGCAAAGATCAAAAAGTATGAGGTTGAAGATCAAGGAAAATACAGACTCTTGTGATGGAAATAAAAATGGCTACACCTCTAAGAGGGAAACTGGGCAAAATCTGTTCAATTCTATATTTGGATATACACCTTGATCCAGAAATTTGACTTCTAGGAATTTATGCTAATGACAAAAGCACAAAGGAATTTATACAGGTGCAAAGATATTTTCAGAATCAATGGTTTAATAGTGCATGTCTGTACAAGTCTGTAAAAATACAAGATAGCTATAAATAGAGGACTATAAATAAATTATGGTATATCCATACTATAGAATTCTAGGCAAGGAAAGAAAAAGGTATTTCTATACAAAGTGATATAGAAGGGACTTCAAGAGACATCACTAAATAAAAGAGAGGTGTTGGTGTTAAAAAAACAAACAAACAAGAATAAGGGTACTGATAACAGGAAGACCCAAAGAGAATAATACTTATTTTCAGAAAACAGACCCCTAAAACTCAGAAGCTTTTTGTGATTGTAAACCTGCCTTCTTTAGGCAGCTGCTCTTTTCTTTCACAGTGAGGTATAAAGTGTAAAATTCCTTAAGAAAAATGTGATGAAATATATCTCAGAGAAAATGATAACATGCCTTAGTCCTCTCCCCCAACTCCCAGTGTATTGCTTTGGTGTGGCCCTAAGCCATACTTTAGTTTTAATTTTAAAGAGAGAAAGAGCAGGAGTCGCAATACTCATATCAGATAAAATAGACTTTCAAATAAAGGATGTGAAAAGAGACAAAGAAGGACACTACATAATGATCAAAGGATCAATCCAAGAAGAAGATATAACAATTATAAATATATATGCACCCAACATAGGAGCACCACAATATGTATGGCAAACGCTAACGAGTATGAAAGAGGAAATTAATAGTAACACAATAGTAGTGGGAGACTTTAATACCCCACTCACAACTATGGATAGATCAACTAAACAGAAAATTAACAAGGAAACACAAACCTTAAATGACACAATGGACCAGCTAGACCTAATTGATATCTATAGGACATTTCACCCCAAAACAATCAACTTCACCTTTTTCTCAAGTGTACACGGAACCTTCTCCAGAATAGATCACATCCTGGGCCATAAATCTGGTCTTGGAAAATTCAAAAAAATTGAAATCATTCCAGTCATCTTTTCTGACCACAGTGCAGTAAGATTAGATCTCAATTACAGGAAAAAAATTGTTAAAAATTCAAACATATGGAGGCTAAATAACACACTTCTGAATAACCAACAAATCATAGAAGAAATCAAAAAGGAAATCAAAATATGTATAGAAATGAATGAAAATGAAAACACAATAACCCAAAACCTATGGGACACTGTAAAAGCAGTGCTAAGGGGAAGGTTCATAGTATTACAGGCTTACATCAAGAAACAAGAAAAAAGCCAAATAAATAACCTAACTCTACACCTAAAGCAATTAGAGAAGGAAGTAATGAAGAACCCCAGAGTTAGCAAAAGGAAAGAAATCTTAAAAATTAGGGCACAAATAAATGCAAAAGAAACTAAAGAGACCATAGCAAAAATCAACAAAGCTATAAGCTGGTTTTTTGAAAAAATAAACAAAATTGACAAACCATTAGCAAGACTCATTAAGAAACAAAGAAAGAAGGACCAAATTAACAAAATTAGAAATGAAAATGGAGAGATCACAACAGGCAACACTGAAATACAAAGGATCATAAGAGACTACTACCAGCAGCTCTATGCCAATAAAATGGACAACTTGGATGAAATGGACAAATTCTTAGAGAAGTATAACTTTCCAAAACTGAACCAGAAAGAAATAGAAGATCTTAACAGACCCATCACAAGCAAGGAAATCGAAACTGTAATCAGAAATCTTCCAGCAAACAAAAGCCCAGGACCAGATGGCTTCACAGCTGAATTCTACCAAAAATTTAGAGAAGAGCTAACACCTATCTTACTCAAACTCTTCCAGAAAATTGCAGAAGAAGGTAAACTTCCAAACTCATTCTATGAGGCCACCATCACCCTAATTTCAAAACCAGACAAAGATGCCACAAAAAAAGAAAACTACAGGCCAATATCACTGATGAACATAGATGCAAAAATCCTTAACAAAATTCTAGCAAACAGAATCCAACAACATATTAAAAAAATCATACACCATGACCAAGTGGGCTTTATCCCAGGAATGCAAGGATTCTTTAATATCCGCAAATCAATCAATGTAATACACCACATTAACAAATTGAAAGATAAAAACCATATGATTATCTCAATAGATGCAGAGAAAGCCTTTGACAAAATTCAACACCCATTTATGATTAAAACTCTCCAGAAAGCAGGAATAGAAGGAACATACCTCAACATAATAAGAGCTATATATGACAAACCCACAGCAAGCATCACCCTCAATGGTGAAAAATTGAAAGCATTTCCCCTGAAATCAGGAACAAGACAAGGGTGCCCACTCTCACCACTACTATTCAACATAGTGTTGGAAGTTTTGGCCACAGCAATCAGAGCAGAAAAAGAAGTAAAAGGAATCCAGATAGGAAAAGAAGAAGTGAAACTCTCACTGTTTGCAGATGACATGATCCTCTACATAGAAAACCCTAAAGACTCTACCAGAAATTACTAGAGCTAATCAATGAATATAGTAAAGTTGCAGGATATAAAATTAACACACAGAAATCCCTTGCATTCCTATATACTAACAATGAAAAGCTTTTGCACAACAAAGGAAACTATAAGTAAGGTGAAAAGACAGCCCTCAGATTGGGAGAAAATAATAGCAAATGAAGAAACAGACAAAGGATTAATCTCAAAAATATACAAGCAACTCCTGCAGCTCAATTCCAGAAAAATAAATAACCCAATCAAAAAATGGGCCAAAGAACTAAACAGACATTTCTCCAAAGAAGACATACAGATGGCTAACAAACACATGAAAGATGCTCAACATCACTCATTATCAGAGAAATGCAAATCAAAACCACAATGAGGTACCATTACACGCCAGTCAGGATGGCTGCTATCCAAAAGTCTACAAGCAATAAATGCTGGAGAGGGTGTGGAGAAAAGGGAACCCTCTTACACTGTTGGTGGGAATGCAAACTAGTACAGCCACTATGGAGAACAGTGTGGAGATTTCTTAAAAAACTGGAAATAGAACTGCCATATGACCCAGCAATCCCACTTCTGGGCATACACACTGAGGAAACCAGATCTGAAAGAGACACGTGCACCCCAATGTTCATCGCAGCACTGTTTATAATAGCCAGGACATGGAAGCAACCTAGATGCCCATCAGCAGATGAATGGATAAGGAAGCTGTGGTACATATACACCATGGAATATTACTCAGCCATTAAAAAGAATTCATTTGAATCAGTTCTAATGAGATGGATGAAACTGGAGCCCATTATACAGAGTGAAGTAAGCCAGAAAGATAAAGAACATTACAGCATACTAACACATATATATGGAATTTAGAAAGATGGTAATGATAACCCTATATGCAAAACAGAAAAAGAGACACAGAAATACAGAACAGACTTTTGAACTCTGTGGGAGAAGGTGAAGGTGGGATGTTTCGAAAGAACAGCATGTATATTATCTAGAGTGAAACAGATCACCAGCCCAGGTGGGATGCATGAGACAAGTGTTCAGGGCTGGTGCACTGGGAAGACCCAGAGGGATCGGGTGGAGAGGGAGGTGGGAGGGGCGATCGGGATGGGGAATACATGTAACTCCATGGCTGATTCATGTCAATGTATGACAAAACCCACTGAAATGTTGTGAAGTAATTAGCCTCCAACTAATTAAAAATAAAAAATTAAAAAATTTAAAAAAGATAAAGAAAGAAAAGTGAAAGTGAAGCAGTGTCCAGCTCTTTGAAACCCCATGGGCTATAGCCTGCCAGGCTCCTCCATCCATAGAATTTTCCGGGTAAGAGTACTGGAGTGGGTTACCATTTCCTTCTCCAGGGTATCTTTCCGACCCAGGGATCGAACCCAGGTCTCCCACATTACAGGCAAACACTTTACCATCTGAGCCACCTGGGAAGTAGCCAGGTTTTAAAGAGCATAATATAATAATTGCTTCAAGTTCTCTAATGAGAAGAAGTACCGTACTAGGAATAGCAAGCAGGTAGACTCCGCCAAGGTCAAAATGAACGACTCCCTGGGTAATAGTAAAACTCCAGCTGTTCATCACTTCATCACAGGCAGTGTAGCAGGGGTAAGAGTGGAGCAGGGACTGCACTTACTGTTATTGTTGATTTGCTGATGTTGAGTCAAACTCAGGCTTTTAATTTTGAGAACCTCCAAAATTCATATGCTGTGTTGTGTTCAAATACAAATAAATATATACAAATAAGCAAGTAGATATGTAAAGGGAATAGTAAATCTACCCAAAGAAGGCAGGAAAGCAACAGTGCTCCATTACCAAAAGCATGATCGGTACCTAATTATAGGAGAGTTCAGATGGACCATGCCCTAAATTGACAGGTTACCACTAAAAAGCATCCCTCTTTTGTGTTGTTTTAATTGCAGGGAGAAGGTGTTTGGGGAAAATGGGGATCAAGAGACAGGTTCCAGGGCTGACTTGCCCAATAATTCATCTTTGTGAAATTTAGATTTTCTACTTTGAAAACTAAGGAGATTAAACTAAGTCAGTGTCTTTCAAACTTTGGGATCTATAATGATGGAAGTAGTAAATGAGTTGGTGTGTGTGTTAGTCACTTGGTTGTGTCTGAATCTTTGTGGCCCCAAGGACTGTAGCCCACCAGGCTCCTCTGTCCATGGGATTCTCCAGGCAAGAATACTGGAGTGGACTGCCATTTCCTTCTCCAAGGGATCTTTCTGACCAAAGTAGTGAACTCAGATCTCCTGTACTGCAGGCAGATTCTTTACCATTTGAGCTATAAAAAGCACTAAATAATATTGAATCTCTTAGTAAGAAAGTTATGTCCTTTTCAATGCCCTTTTTAACTTTTCTAAGGTCAAGAAGAAAGTCTCAGCTTGTTGCTAGTATAGATTCGACACTTTCATAATCAAAGCAAATCTCCTTTTTTAACAAAGAGAGGGCAGGCCTTAAGTTCAGAGCTCTCCAAAGACAAAGTCGCTATCTAGAATTAACATATTGCTTTATCTTTATTGACTTAGTTATATCTATATTTCTATTTGTGGCATATAAAACTGATTTTCTTTATGGTATAATGCAATTTAAATAAAAACAAGAAGTTGGTTTAAAGAAAAACATTAACTAAATAATATATAAGTGCTAGTTACATGGGTATGTTTTTTAAATCTTGAAAAAGAGGTACCCAACTGACTTGAAGTTTGAAAAATGGGGAATTAAATAATTTCTAGGCTCCTTTCTCATTCTATTACTCACTCTCTGAGCCAATGATCAGAAACCTTGCCTCCACTATCAAGGCAGCCTACTGAAACACTATCTATTCCATTTAGTTTCTAAGATAACTCTTGGAATTGTTCTATTACTGAATTAATATACAAACATCTCATTTCCAGAAAAACAAATAATAACTGCCCAAAGCCAGGAAAAGCAATGTGTATCTTATTATTGTATATTTAAAGAATAACTGGTTCCTGTCTTCTCTTACATAAGGATATCTGTGGACCTAAAAAGAATTCTAGTCTTAAAGCCACAACTAAGTCAGTGTAAATATATTGTTTCCCTGTTTACAGTTTATACACCCTTGAGAATGTTACAAAGATAAACCTCTTCAGTCACTGTCTCAGAACTCAAGATCCTTCAAAACAATGCACTCAATACTATTTGAAAGCTCAAACCTAGAAGTCAAAGTAATATTTTATTACTGGCATGCATTATCTACATTTCTTAGCCCAACCAGGAAGGTATCATAAGGTGGATGTCCATACTTATAATCTGCCAACCCAGTTCTTGCACTATAAATCCGGAGAAAGGAAAAGGGCAGGGGGTTAGGGGGCAAAAGCCAGGCAAGACAAGAAAAGTCATGAAAGTACAGGTACTGCTGTGGGCCTTGCAGGGGATGGCTTGTTGCTGATACTGAGTGGGGAGCAGGGAGAGTGGAGACAGTAAATAATGGGATTCAAAGTGGAAACAATGTCCTCCGGAGCAGAAATTAAGGAGCTCATGTGCCAGGCTGACTGGGTCAATTACTTGCTGATATGTGACACTGGACAAGTTACTTAACCTCTTTTGTTTCAGTTTCCTCAGCTGTAAAATGAAATGGGGCTAATAATAGCTGTCTCTCTGGGTTTCTCTGGGGATTATATTAACATGAATACAGGTAAGTGTCTACCATCATTGCATTAGCATAGCAGAAGATATTAAGAAAAGGTGGCAAGAATACACAGAACTATACAAAAAAGATCTTCACGACCCAGATAACCACAATGGTGTGATCACTCACACTCACCTAGAGCCAGACATCCTGGAATGTGAAGTCAAGTGGGCCTTAGGAAGCACCACTACGAACAAAGCTTGGTGTTGGAACTCCAGTTGAGCTATTTCAAATCTGAAAAGATGATGCTGTTAAAGTGCTGCACTCAATATGCCAGCAAATTTGGAAAACTCAGCAGTGGCCACAGGACTGGAAAAGGGCAGTTTTCATTCCAATCCCAAAGAAAGGCAATCCCAAAGAATGCTCAAACTACCACACAATTGCACTCATCTCACACGCTAGTAAAGTAATGCTCAAAATTCTCCAAGCCAGGCTTCAGCAATACATAAACCGTGAACTTTCAGATGTTCAAGCTGGATTTAGAAAAGGCAGAGGAGCCAGAGATCAAATTGCCAACATCTGCTGGATCATCAAAAAAGTAAGAGAGTTTCAGAAAAAACATCTATTTCTGCTTTATTGACTATGCCAAAGCCTTTGACTGTGTGGATCACAATAAACTGTGGAAAATTCTGAAAGAGATGGGAATACCAGACCACATGACCTGCCTCTTGAGAAACCTGTATGCAGGTCAGGAAGCAACAGTTAGAATTGGACATGGAACAACAGACTGGTTCCAAATAGGAAAAGGAGTGTGTCAAGGCTGTATATTGTCACCCTGCTTATTTAACTTATATGCAGAGTAAATCATGAGAAATGCTGGGCTGGAGGAAGCACAAGCTGGAATCAAGATTGCTGGGAGAAATATCAATAACCTCAGATATGTAGATGACACCACCCTTTTGGCAGAAAGTGAAGAACTAAAGAGCCTCTTGATGAAAGTGAAAGAGGAGAGTGAAAAAGTTGGCTTAAAGCCCAATATTAGAAAAACTAAGATCATGGCATCCAGGCCCATCACTTCATGGCAAATAGATGGGGAAACAGTGGAAACAATGGCTGACTTTATGAGGCTCCAAAATCACTGCAGGTGGTGATTGCAGCCATGAAATTAAAAGACGTTTACTCCTTGGAAGGAAAGTTATGACCAACCTAGACAGCATATTAAAAAGCAGAGACATTACTTTGTCCACAAAGATTCATCTAGTCAAGGCTATGGTTTTTCCAGTAGTCAAGTATAGATGTGAGAGTTGGACTATAAAGAAAGCTGAGCACAGAAGAATTGATGCTTTTGAACTGTGGTGTTGGAGAAGACTCTTGAGAGTCCCTTGGACTGCAAGGAGATCCAACCAGTCCATCCGAAAGCAAATCAGTCCTGGGTGTTCGTTGGAAGGACTGATGTTGAAGTTAAAACTCCAATACTTTGGCCACCTGATGCAAAGAGCTGACTCATTTGAAAAGTCCCTGATGCTGGGAAAGATTGAGGGCAAGAGGAGAAGGGGATGACAGAGGATGAGATGGTTGGATGGCATCACTGACTCAATGGACATGGGTTTGGGTAGATTCCAGCAGTTGGTGATGGACAGGGAGGCCTGGCGTGCTGCAGTTCATGGGGTTGCCAAGAGTCAGACATGACTGAGTCACTAAACTGAACTGAACTATCTTCTATTGTCCCTTATTGTAGCACAACTACGTTGCACTGCCTCAATAGTCCCTCAAAAGAGGGAAACTGTGCTTCATTCACTCTTACTTCCAGAATCATGAGTGATTCACTGTACACGATCTGAAGTTCTTAAATGAATTCATTAACATAACAATGCTATTGTGCTTTCCTGGTGGCTCAGATGGTAAAGAATCTGCCTGCAATGTGGGAGACCTGGGTTCGATCCCCGGGTTGGGAAGATTCCCTGGAGGAGGGCACGGCAACCCACTCCAGTATTCTTGCCTGGAGAATCCCCATGGACAGAGGAGCCTGGCAGACTACAGTCCATGGGGTTGCAAAGAGTCGGACATGACTGAGTGACTAAGCACAGCATCAATGCTATCACAATGAATCTTATCAATATACAGGCTGACTACTTTTAGAGGATGCTCTAACACATGTAATCGTTAACACTGGAAGAAGGGAAAGGCTTAACTCATCCCAATAGGCCTCGAGTGCTGTTTTATGGAATTGAAGGAAACAAATTAAAAACACATATTGTGCATTACAGTGAAAAAATGATAAAGAAAAAAGAGTGGGGGATTGCACAGAGCAGTACTGCTTTGTGCCAAGAATTTTAAAGCACAATCTGGTCTTTCAAACACACTCTGCAGAGATAAATAATTTCTTCAATAGCCCTTTATTTTTCCCAACATTACTAATTAACCTGATGAGAGGGACTTAGCCAAGCTGGCTAGCAGAGTACAGAATTTGGATAAGGACTTGATAAGGGACATTGTTCTCCAACAGGCAGCTGAGAGGCTCTCTGTCAACATGCTTAACAGTCTCTTCAGCTTTCATAATTCTGCCGCCTCTGACTCTCAGAGCTTGTTTCCCAAAACATGGTATAACTTGGACTTACTCTCAAGGTAAATTATTTTGAAAGGTTGTGCCAGACTTTTTGAAAGAAAAAATATTATTTAACTTTATGATTCTAAAACGGTGATGGTGATTCTAAGGAGATGATGTAATAAACAAAGCATTTTGAAAGTACATTTTGTAAACCAAAGCTAGTTCATCTCCTAAGTGACGTATTCTCTCTCCTTTTGTTTCTTTGATGAGGGAGGGTATTCTAAACAGTACCTTGTCTGAATGCCCATAGGTGACTAACTCTGCTGGTTCACTTTGTTTAAAGCTGAACCTAGAAGAACAACAATAACTTTCATTCACCTCCTGGGATCTAATTAGTGGAGAACTTGCAAGCTAAAAAAGTCATCTCCACACACCACATGTACTTCATTTAAATCTGTAATTTACCTCCCACATTTGAATTACCAGACAGTTCTAAAAATGTGCCAGTCTGAGGTTGTTGGAAACTAATATGGCTTAATAATTTCTGAACTTGACTTTCAAACTGAGTTGGCAGAAATTTCAGCCAGCTATTAATATGATGGTCAAAAAAAGAGGATATTTTCTCTTTGCTTACTACTATTTCCTTCGAGAAAACAAGGATGCAAAGACTCCAAACCATCAAGTAGATCTACTGCCTTTTGGAATATGTAATCTCTCTTTACATTGTTTCTATCTTATCAGTTAATCAGTCTCTATATTAAACAGGTATAAAATAGGTAACAGGAAGTAATGAACCTAACTTTAATCCACCAAAATAGCCTTGACGTAGATTCAAGTGCAATCATGTTGATAGTTTTATTATTTAAACTTGACTAGATCTTTAAAATGTGGTAGTATTAAAGGTAGCAATCTTAAGTAAATTGCAAAAAGCTTTGATTCCATTAATATGAAGTACACGTGAACATTATACTATGTAATTTGCTAATAAGATTAACAACTAAGTTAGTTGATTCCCCAGAAATTCCTTTTATTTCTACTACTAACTTGTGAAATGCCAAGTTTCAGACATATAAATAGCCCTTATGAGAAAGACATTTGATGAATGTGATTAATTATGTTCTGGATACATAGGTGACCAAAAAAATAGCATTTGATGACTTCTGATGTTCAATAGATTGTTGTATTAGTTTGCACCAAGTGGGGAAAAATCTCATAACATTTTAAAATAAAATTTAGATATTTCTATGAAGCATTTCCATAAAATGAATACCATGGCGTCAGTAATAACAAGCATAACTGGAAGGGAAAAGCACTTTTATTTTTCTAATTAACTTCATAGCCAAGACTGATATCTTTCCCTAGGATATTTGACTCCTTTTGTTTTGCTTCTAGTATCTATTGCTTCAAACACGTAAACTCCTTCACCTAGTAGGGGATGATCTCAATTGCATTTCAAAATATGAATTTCTTTCTCCTGGGTTCTAAACCCTAGAGCATTTCCCATTTCTGCATTTTTCAAAGGGAATATTTGGGCAATGCCAAATGTCTCCCCCCACATCAAATCTCACAATCTCATATATTTGCTGGAAAGATGGCTGGAAATAATTAAGATCCTCAAAACCATTTTGCTGGGTACTCAGAGTTCTGCCACTCAAACTTTTAATTATAAACTGACATCTAATAAAGCAGAATGTCACAGAGCTACCGCAACTCCACTCGCCTTGCAGTTTTACTGTGGATCTTGCTATATCAAAAGCCTGCCTTGCCGATCATTTTTAATTAAATAAAAGGCAGGTCCTCCCAGAACAAGAATTACAATGAAAGTCAGCTTTTCAGTGGAGCAGCTGTGTAAACGGGTTCTAAAATTAGCCTAGTCATTTTCAAGCTGTGTTTTACAGCTTCAGTGTGTCTTCTGCAGCCCATGTCAGGATGAGAAAATGAATTTTCTCAAGAACATCCCAGTCATTTTGGGTTCAGTCCATTTTAATGATGTCATAGCCAACTCAAACCTTTCAGTCCTAAGCAGTCTGGGTGTAGGGAGATATGATCAAAAAGTGCCATCTGAGAAGAGCGTTTGCTTTAATTTAGATGGTGTTGACAGACCGATGGGTATTGTAATAAAACCACCTGGCCTCTTGCCCAGGGGATGTATAAGCTAAACAAGACAAACAGGAATATAATGAACAACTTGGGCTGACAGGCAGTAGCTAGCTTCAGATTTCAGACTTCCTGTCCTTTATTAGAACATTTAGGAGCAACTTTTTTGATTCCCATTTCTCATACTTGTTTTTGTAGGGAAACAGTGGGGGTTATCACAGAAAAAAAATTTCTGTGAGACAGGGGAGGCACTATCCCTCCACTTACAAACTCCAAAAAAAAAAAAAAAAGAAGCCTGAAATGATTTCCTAACCCAAACTACTGCACTGTCTGCTGGCTGTCCTAGAAGATTAAGGGGATGAGGGTGAGGAAAGATGTGGAGGACTAGAGCAAGAAGATGAAGTGAATGGAGTTGGTATTGCATGATAGGTGAACATTATGAACACTAATTCATAATAATTATGAATTATTATGAACATTGTAATGTATGCTTCTGAAAGCATTCAAATCCATACATAACCACAAATAAATGTGGTGAGCATTTGCCTTTGCATTTGCCTTCTGTGTCCTTTATTAGTGAATCTTAATGTTGCTAATGCATATGGCACCATGAGATTCCTAGATAGAAGGGGACCAGAACTTGCAGAATCACGTTTTCATAGAAACAGCCATTCTAAGGCTAGGAACCAAAGTCCTAGCCTTATGAAGTCATCTCTGACCTAGAAGAGAGAGTCAAAGAGATCAGAAGGAAGACAGAAGGTCGTGTCAAAATAACACACTGACCAGTGGTGAGCCCATACCAAAAACTTAGAACCAGGAGCTCAATCCATTCACAGCAAGTCCCCCAAACACCTTCCTGGGTAGGAACTGTTCTTATAGATTCCAGGGGTTCTAAATGGAAACTGGCTGGGATCAGAGAATTGTATGGTGACCATTCTGATGTGTCTATGGGGATCTCTGGACACATTACTGTAAAATGCTATTTATCTTATCAAGCAGTGAGCACCACAAACATTCTAGGTGCTCAATTTATTTTCCAAGTGACCTGAAAATGATGAGCAGAGGTAGTTCTACCATAAACGTAATGAAGCATTGATTTCAAGGCCCCTGATTTGCATCGTCCCTGTGAAGTTACAGAATGTTCCAAGTGGAGAGGGAAGGCAAGCTGCAAGCACAGATTCCTGGTGTGCTTGGGAAATCTATATTTCCCAAATAGATCTCAGAAGAAAGGAACTTGGATCCTCAAGTTTCCACTAATTTGTTGTGATTTCTTTTCATTCAAAAAAAAAAAAAATTGACCTCAAACCTGGGCTCTGTAACAACCTAGAGGGGTGGGATGGGGAGGGAAGTGGGAGGGATATTCAAGAGGGAGGGAACATAGGTATACCTATGGCTGATTCGTATTGACGTTTGGCAGAAACCAACACAATAAAGCAATTATCCTTCAATTAAAATTAAATAAATTTAATTTTAAAAATTCACTTGGATGTACACAGTATTCACAACTTCATGTCCTTTTTCTGAAAGCCCTCAAAATCACATTAAGGCCCCAGAAAACTTGGATTTGCCCTTCATGGTGATATTTAGACTTTCAATATATTCTTGTCAGCCTGCGATTTGAGAGGTGGGTGTGTTGTCAAGAAGTAGTTATATTACTTTCAAAAGTGTCCCAGTTTGAATAATAGATGATGTAGTCGCTCTAAACATAGAATAATAGATAAGAACACAAATTGGATGAAAATGTTGAGTTGACAACTAATCACTGTTATTTAAACTTTGAAAAAGTTGTTTAACTTCTCTGTGCTTCATATGTAAAATGAAGATAAAAGTACATACACCTCATAGATGGTTATAAAGATTGAAGGAGCCCATATATATGAAGCACGTAGAGCAGTGCCTGGACACTTTGTTATTGTTGTTAAATTATTATAAACTCCTCTTTTTAACAAATCAATTAAGTATCAATATTTATTTATGAGAAAGCACTGTGCCCATAAATAGCTAATAACCTACTGGTGAATATTAGTATGTATAATCACTGATTAAAAGATATCTTCATTGACTTTTGATCACTTTTTTCCAGTCTTATTGAGATATAATTGACACATAACATTATTTTAGTTTAAGGTATACAACATAATGATTTAATATATGTTAATACCACAAAATGATTTCCACAGTAAGCTTAGTAAACATATATCACCTCAAAGTTATAATTTTTTCTAGTTAGGAGAACTTTTAAAATCTACTCTAAGAAGCTTTCAAATATACATTATTGTAACTATAGTCACCATACTGTAGATTACATACCCAGAACTTATTTATTGTAACTGGAAATTTGTACCTTTTGATCACACTAACTTCCCCCACCTCATCCCCTTCCCCTGGAAACCACCAGTATCTTCAGCTCATATGAGTTCATCTTTCTTAGGTTCCACACATAAGTGAGATCATAAAGTATGCGTCTTTCTTTGTCTTACTCACTCAGCATAAGACCCTCAATGCCCCTCCATGTTGTTTCAAATGGTAAGATTTCTTTCCTTCTTATGGCTGAATAATATTACATCTTAGATACAGATACCTAATTTGGATTTAGATTTAGATCATACTTCCTTTGTTCATTCATCTGCTAATGGACACAGACTGTTCCCATATGTGGGCTATTGTAAGTAACACTGCAAAGAACATGGGAGTACAGACATCTCTCTGAGGGAGTGATTTCATCCTTTGGAGATATATCCAGAGGTGGGATAGCTAGGTCAGATGGTAGTTCTACTTTTAATTTTTTGAGAAACATCCATAGTTTTCCATAATGGTTGCACAGTTTACATTCCCACCACCAGGGCACAAGGGTTCTTTGTTCTCCAAATCCTCACGAACACTTACCCCTTGTCTTTTTGATGATAGTCACCCAACAGATATGAGGTAGTATCTTATTGTGGTTTTGATTTGCATTTCCCTAATGATTAGCAATATTGAGCATCTTTTTGTGTTGACCATAAGGATGTCTTTTTTTAAAATGTCTGTTCTGCAAATGGGACCTAATTAAACTTAAAAGCTTTTGCACAACAAAGGAAACTATAAGTAAGGTGAAAAGACAGCCCTCAGATTGGGAGAAAATAATAGCAAATGAAGAAACAGACAAAGGATTAATCTCAAAAATATACAAGCAATTCCTGCAGCTCAATTCCAGAAAAATAAATGACCCAATCAAAAAATGGGCCAAAGAACTAAACAGACATTTCTCCAAAGAAGACATACAGACGGCTAACAAACACATGAAAAGATGCTCAACATCACTCATTATTAGAGAAATGCAAATCAAAACCACAATGAGGTACCATTACACGCCAGTCAGATGGCTGCTATCCAAAAGTCTACAAGCAATAAATGCTGGAGAGGGTGTGGAGAAAAGGGAACCCTCTTACACTGTTGGTGGGAATGCAAACTAGTACAACCGCTATGGAGAACAGTGTGGAGATTTCTTAAAAACTGGAAATAGAACTGCCATATGACCCAGCAATCCCACTCGTGGGCATACACACCGAGGAAACCAGATCTGAAAGAGACTGTGCACCCAATGTTCATCACAGCACTGTTTATAATAGCCAGGACTTGGAAGCAACCTAGATGCCCATCAGCAGATGAATGGATAAGGAAGCTGTGGTACATATACACCATGGAATATTACTCAGCATTAAAAAGAATTCATTTGAATCAGTCCTAATGAGATGGATGAAACTGGAGCCCATTATACAGAGTGAAGTAAGCCAGAAAGATAAAGAACATTACAGCATACTAACACATATATATGGAATTTAGAAAGATGGTAACGATAACCCTATATGCAAAACAGAAAAAGAGACACAGATGTACAGAACAGACTTTGGGACTCTGTGGGAGAAGGCGAGGGTGGGATGTCCTGAGAGAAAAGCACTGAAACAAGTATACTATCAAGGGTGAAACAGATCACCAGCCCAGGCTGGATGTATGAGACAAGTGCTCAGGGCTGGTGCACTGGGAAGACCCAGAAGGATGGGATGGGGAGGGAGGTGAGAGGGGGGATCGGGATGGGGAACACATGTAAATCCATGGCTGATTCATGTCAATGTATGGCAAAAACCACTACAATATTGTAAAGCAATTAGCCTCCAACTAATAAAAATAAATGAAAAAAAAAAAAGGTCTGTTCTGTTCTTCTGCTCATTTTTAAATCAATTTTTCTTTTGCTTTTATGAGTTCATCATATACTTTGGGTATTAACCCCTTATGAAATTATCAAATGCATGATTTGCAAATATTTTCTCCCATTCAGTAGGTTGCCTTTGCATGTTGTTGATAGTTTTCTTTGCTGTGCAAAAGCTTTTTAGTTTTATGTAGTCCCACTTGTTTATTTTTCCTTTTGTTGTCTTTGCTGTCAGTGTCAAATTAAAAAAAAAAACAGTCTAACTTGTTCTTTTATTTTTATTATTGGAGTATAATTCCTTTATAATGTGGCATTTGTTTCTGGTATACAAAAAAATAAATCAGTTATATGTACACATATATCATCATAGACCTCCCTCCCACCCTACCCCCATCCCAACCATCTAGGTCATCACAGAGCACTAAATGCTACACTACAGGTTCCACTAGCTATCTATTTTACACATGGTAGTGTATTTATGTCAAACCTAATGTCCCAATTCATCCCACCCTCCCTTTCCCTCACTGCGTCCAGAAGTCCCTTCTCTATGTCTGTGTCTCTATTCCCGTCCTGAAACTAGGATCATCTGTACCATTTTTCTAGACTCCACATACCTGTGTTAATATACAACTGTTTTTTTCCTTTCTTACTTCACTGTACAACAGACTCTAGGTCCATTTACATCTCTACAAATGACCCAGTCTCATTCCTTTTTGTGGCTAATATTCTGTTGTATGTACGCACCACATCTTCTTTATCCATTCATCTGTCAGGGGACACTTGGGCTGTTTCCATGTCCTGGATATTGTAAACAGTGCTGCAGCGAACACTGGAGTACATGTGCCTTTTTGCATTATGGTTTTCTCAGGGTATATGCCCAGTAGTGGAATGTTGGGTCATATGGTAGTTCTACTTTTAGTTGAAGGAGCCTCTATACCATTCTCCATAGTGGCAATGTCCATTTTCTCCACACCCTCTCCAGCTTTACTGTTTATAGATTTTTTGATGTTGGCTATTCTGACTGGTGTGAAGTAGTACCTCATTGTAATTTCAGTCTGCATTTCTCCAATAATTAGTGATGCTGAGCATCTTTTCATGTGCCTCTTGGCCACCTGTATGTCTTCTTTGGAGAAATGTCTATGTAAGTCTTTCACCCATTTTTTGATTGGTTTGTTCACTTTTTGATACTGAGCTTCATGAACTATTTGTACATTTTGGAGATTAAACTTTTGTCCGTTGCTTCATTTGCAAATGCTTTCTTCCACTCTGTAGGATGTTTTTTCATCTTGTTTATAGTTCACTGTGAAAAAGCTTTTATGTTTAATTAGGTCCCATTTGTTTTTACTATTCCAGAAGGTCAGTCAAAAAAGATCTTGCTGTAATTTATGTCAAAAGAGTATGTTTCCTGTTTTCCTCTAAGGGTTTTATAGTGTCCAGTCTTACATTTAGGTTTTAATCCATTTTGAATCTACTTTTGTATATGGTGTTATGAAGTGTGCTAATTTCATACTTTCACATGGACCTGTCCAGCACCCTTTATTGAAGAGACCTGTCTTTTCTCCATTGTGTATTCTTGCCTCCTTTGTCATAGATTAGGTGATAATAGGTGTGTGGGTTTATCTCTGGCTTTCTATCCTCTACCATTGATCTATATTTCCATTTTTATGCCAATACCAAACCATCTTGATTACTTTTGTAGCTTTGTAGTATAGTCTGAAGTTGGAGAGCCTGATTTCTCCAGCTCTGTTTTTCTTTCTCAAGATTACTTTGCCATTCAACGTCTTTTATGTTTCCACACAAATTGCCAATTTTTAGGTTCTAATTCTGTGAAAAATGTCATGGGCAATTTGATAGGGATTGCACTGAATCTGTAGATTGCTTTGGGTCAGATAGTCATTTTCACAATATTGATTTTTCACATCCAAGAACATGTGTATCTCTCCAGCTGTGTCATCTTTGGTTTCTTTCATCAGCGTTTTATAGTTTTTTGAGCACAGGTCTTTTGCCTCCTGAGGTAGGTTTATTCATAGATATTTTATTTCTTTTGTTGCAATGGTAAGTGGCATTGTTTCCTTAATTTTTCTTTCTAATCTTTCATTGTTAGTGTATAGGAATGCAAGAGATTTCTGTGCATTAATTTTGTATTCTCCTACTTGACTAAAATGATTAGCTCTAGTAGTTTTCTGGTGGCATCTTTAAGATTTTCTATGTATAGTATAATGTCATCTGTAAAGAGTGACAATTTTACTTCTTCTTTTCCAATTTGTATTCTTTTTCTTCTTTGATTGCCATTGCTAGGACTTCCCAAACTATGTTAAAAAAGAGTGGTAAGTGTGGGCATCCTTGTCTTCTTCCTGATCTCAGAGGAAATGCTTTCAGTTTTTCATCATTGAGAATGATGTCTGCTGTAGGTTTGTCTTATGTGGGCTTTATTATGTTGAGGTAGAGTCCCTCTATGCCCTCTTTCTGGGCATAGGAGAAGGGTTTTATTTTTTATCATAAATGAGTGTGGAATTTTGCCAAAAGTTTTTTCTGCATCTATTGAGATAACCATATGTTTTTATTCTTTGTTAACGTGGTGTATCATACTGATTGATTTGCATGTACTGAAGGATTCTTACATCTCTGGGATAAATTCTACTTGATCACAATGTATGATCCATTTAATGCTGTTGGATTCTGTTTGCTAGTATTTTGTTGGGGATTTTTGCATCTATGTTCATCAGTGATATTGGCCAGTAATTTTGTTTTTTTGTGGTATCTTTGTCTGATTTTTATATCAGGGTGATGGCAGCCTCATAGGATGAATTTGGGAATGTTCCTCCCTCTGCAATTTTTGCAAGAGTTTGAGAAGGACAGGTATTAGCTCTGCTCTAAATATTGGACTGACTACGCCAAAGCCTTTGACTGTGTGGATCACAATAAACTGTGGAAAATTCTGAAGGAGATGGGAATACCAGACCACCTGACCTGCCTCTTGAGAAACCTGTATGCAGGTCAGGAAGCAACAGTTAGAACTGGACATGGAACAACAGACTGGTTCCAAACAGGAAAAGGAGTGTGTCAAGGCTGTATATTGTCACCCTGCTTATTTAACTTATATGCAGAGTACATCATGCAAAATGCCGAGCTGGAAGAAGCACAAGCTGGAATCAAGATTGCCGGGAGAAATATCAATAAGCTCAGATATGTAGATGACACCACCCTTATGGCAGAAAGTGAAGAGGAACTAAAAAGTCTCTTGATGAAAGTGGAAGAGGAGAGTGAAAAAGTTGGCTTAAAGCTTAACATTCAGAAAACTAAGATCATGGCATCTGGTCCCATCACCTCATGGGAAATAGATGGGGAGACAGTGGAAACAGTGTCAGACTTCATTTTTTTGGGCTCTAAAATCACTGCAGATGGTGATTGCAGCCATGAAATTAAAAGACGCTTACTCCTTGGAAGGAAAGTTATGACCAACCTAGATAACATATTAAAAAGCAGAGACATTACTTTGCCAACAAAGGTCCGTCTGGTCAAGGCTATGGCTTTTCCAGTAGTCATGTATGGATGTGAGAGTTGGACTGTGAAGAAAGCTGAGTGCCAAAAAATTGATGCTTTTGAACTGTGGTGTTGGAGAAGACTCTTGAGAGTCCCTTGGACTGCAAGGAGATCCAACCAGTCCATCCTAATGGAGATCAGTCCTGGGTGTTCATTAGAAGGACTGATGCTGAAGCTGAAACTCCAATACTTTGGCCACCTTATGCAAAGAGGTGACTCATTGGAAAAGACCCTGATGCTTGGAGGGATTGGGGGCAGGAGGAGAAGGGGATGACAGAGGATGAGATGACTGGCTGGCATCACTGACTTGATGGGCATGAGTTTGAGTAAACTCCAGGAGTTTGTGATGGACAGGGAGGCCTGGCATGCTGCAACTCATGGGGTCGCAAAAAGTCGGACACAACTGAGCGACTGAACTGAACTGAACTGAACTGAACTGAAATATTGGATAGAATTTGCCTGTGAAGCTGTCTGGTCCTGGACTTTTGTTTGTTGGAAGATTCTTAATTACAGTTTCAATTTCATTTTTTGTGCTTGTCTGTTTATACTTTTTAATTCTTCCTGATTCAGCCTTGGAAAGTTGTACCTTCTCAAGAATTTGTCTATTTCTTCCAGGTTGTCTATTTTACTGTTATATAGTTGCTTGTAGTAGTCTCTTATTAGTCCTTTGTATCATAATTCTGTGGTGTCAATTGTCATTTCTCCTTTTTCATTTCTAATTTTATTGATTTGAGTCCTCTCCCTTTTTTCCTTATGACTATGGCAAAAGGTTTATCAATTTTATTTATCTTCTCAAAGAACCAACTTTTGTTTTTATTGATATTTGCTATTATTTTCTTCATTTATATTTCTTTTACTTCTAATCTGATCTTTATACTTTCCTTCTACTAACTCTGGGTTTTCTTTTTTCTTTTTTTTTTTGCTAGTGTCATTGCGTATAAGGCTAGATTGTTTGAGATTTTTCTTGCTTTTTCTGGTGAGACTGAATTGATATAAACGCCCCTCTTAGAACTGCTTTTGCTACATCCTATAGGTTTTAGGTCATCATGTTTTGTTGTCATTTGTTTCTAGGTATTTTTTAGATTTTTCCTCTGATTTCTCCAGTGATTTCTTGGTTATTTAGCAGTGCACTGTTTAGCCTCTATGTGCTTGTGTAACAGTTTTTTGGTTTTTGTTTTTTTTTCCCTGTAATTGATTTTGAATCTCATAGTGTTGTGGTCAGAAAAGATGCTTGATATGATTCCAATTTTCTTAAATTTTCTGAGGATTGATTTGTGACCCAAGATGTGACCTATCCTGGAGAATGCTGCACATGCACTTGAGAACAAAATGTATTTTGCCACTTTTGAGTGGAATGTCCTATAAATAACAATTAAATCTGTCTGGTCTATTGTATCACTTAAAGCTTGTGTTTCCTTATTTATTTTCTGTCTGGATGCTCTGTCCATTGGAATAACTGGGGTGTTAAAGTTCCCCACTATTATTGTGCTTCTGTCAATTTTGCCTCTGATTGCTGTCAGCATTTGCCTTATGTATTAAAGTGCTCCTATGTTGGGTACACGTGGTTGTGTGCTAAGTCACTTCAGTTGTGTCCAACTATTTGCAACACTATGTAGCTTGCCAGGTTCCTCTGTCCATGGGATTCTCCAGGCAAGAATATTGGAGTGCGCTGCAATGCCTTCTTCAGATCTTCCTGACCCGGGATTGAACCTGCATCTCTTATGTCTCTTGCATTGGCAGGTGGGTTCTTTACCACTAGCACCACTGTGCATAAATATTTATAGTTGCTGTATCTTCTTGGATTGATCCTTTGAACATTATGTAATGTCCTTCTTTAACTTTTGTAACAGTCTTTATTTTAAAGTCTGTTTTATCTGACATGAATATTGCTACTCCAGGTTTCTTTCCATTTCCATTTACATGGAGTATCTTTTTCCATCCCCTTGCTTTTAGTTTCTATGTCCCTAGGTCTGAGGTGGTTCTCTTGTAAACAGCATATATATAAGTCTTGTTTTTGTATCCATTCAGCCAGTCAACATCTTTTGGTTGGAGCATTTAATCTGTTTACATAGATAATTTTCAAGGTAATTATCAACATGTATATTCCTATTACCATTGTCTTAATTGTTTTGGGTTTTTGTGAGTCCTTTTCTCCTCTTGTGTTTCCCACCTAGAAAAGTTCCTTTAGCATTTGTTGTAAAGTTGGTTTGATGGTGCTTGCTGAATTCTCTTAGCTTTTGCTTGTCTGTAACACTGTTGACTTCTCTGTGGAATCTGAAATGAGATCTTTTCTGGGTAGAGTAATCTTGGTTGTAGGTTTTTTCCTTTCATCACTTTAAATATCTCCTGCCACTCCCTTCTGGCCTGCAGAGTTTCTGTGGAAAAATCAACTGATAATCTTATGGGAATTCCCTTGTATATTATTTGTTGCTTTTCCCTTGCTGTTTTTAATATTTTTTCTTTGAATTTAAATTTTGTTAGTTTGGTTAATAGATGTTTTGGTATGTTTCTTCCTGGATTTATCCAGTGTGGGACTCTGCATTTCCTAGACTTGCATGGCTATTTCCTTTCCCATATTAGGGAAATTTTTGACTATAATCTCTTCAAATATTTCCTCAGACCCTTTATCTTTATCTTCTTCTTCTGGAATCCCTATAATTTGAATGTTTGTGTGTTTAATATTGTCTCAGAGGTCTCTGAGACTGTCCTCAATCCTTTTCATTCTTTTTTCTTTATTCTGCTCCTCAGCAGTTATTTTCACCATTCTATCTTCCATCTCATTTATTTGTTCTTCTGCTATTGATTCCTTCTAGTGTATTTTTTCATTTCAATTATTCTGTTGTTCACCACTGTTTGCTTGTCCCTTACTTCTTAAAGGTCCTTGTTAAATATTTCTTATATTTTCTTGATCCATGCCTACATCCTGTTTCTGAGATTTGGAATCATCTTTACAACCATTACTCTGAATTTGTTTTCACGTATGTTGCCTATTTCCTCTTCATTTATTTGGTCTTTTAGGTTTTTACCCTGCTCCTTCATCTGTGCATTTTTTCTTCTCATCTCAGTTTTTTTTTTTTTTTTTGATGGGTGGGTATTATTGTCTTACAGGTGAGGTGTCCAGCTCTGGGGTTTGAAGGCAATAGGAAAGAGCCAGGTCTTTGTGTCTAGATGAGAACCTCCAGAAGATCTCACTCCAAGTAATATTCCCTGGAGTCTGAGGTTCTCTGTTAGTCTAGCAACTTGAACTCAGAGTTCCCACCACAGGAGTTCAGGCCTGACCCCTGGCCTGGGAACCAAGATACCACAAGTGTACAGCAAAAAAAGAAGAAAATGTGAGAGGTGCAGAACAATAACAAAATTAAAAATAAAAGTACAAAAATTAAAAATGCATGTTAGAAAATAAAAGTATAAATGAAACAACAACAGTGCAAAATAGAGCCACAACAACAAAACAAAAAAATTTTTTTTAATTTAAAAAGGGCCAGAAATGACCTTGGGAGGAGTGGAGCTCAGGCTGGGGTGGGGCATTGGTTTGGGCAGAACCTGGGCTTTGGATGTGTGTGACCAGAAAAGGCCTAAGGGGTGGAGCTTAGACGCATCTCTGCCTGCAGGGGACGCTAAGGGAGGAGATTTAGGACCCACAGCCTCAGCAGGCGATCTGGGGCTCCAGCGGATGGTGGAAACACTGGTCACTCCCCTCCAATTCCCGATCCCTCCATGGTCTCCCCCAGTGCCCACTGATCCCTTCACTGTGGGTGGGCCACTCCAAGCACAGGAGCCCCTTCCCCTCCCTTCCCCAGCCAGCCCTCAGGGGCACTGATCCCATCCCGCTTCCACTTCTCCACCTCGTCCTTTCCCATGTCCTACCCATTCATGGGGGCTTCTCCTGTCCCCTTAGGTATCCAAGGTCCCCTGCCAGTGTCTTGTAGGTACCCTGTTTGTGAGGAGACAGCAACTCCACATTCTCCTACTCAGCCATCTCCCTCATTGTCTCTAACTTTTCTTGGGTTCAATTCCCTCAACGCATACTGGGAAAATCATTCCTTTTTGTGGAACTTACTAAGTACAGCAAACATGCCTGTAGAAAATTATTTTATACAAAATCATGTTCGGAATTACCTAATTTCATGTAATGGCTCCAGGAGAATAAATTAAAATTAGTGGCTCATTTAGAGGTAGTATTGAACTCAAGATAATGTTCCCAAAATGAATGCTGTCTAGTTACAGTATAAGCAGGTAGTGGGGTAGTGAGTTCCATAATACCAAAGGGATGCAAGAAGTGATTAACCAATCACCTATAGATGTGTTACCTGGATTCTGCTTTAGGTAGATGATTAAACTTGATGACTTTCAAGGTCAAGCCCCACAATTAGAATCTATGCTTCTATCATGTCTTAATATTGAATAATTTCTTTCTCCTTACCACTGACTCAAGCTCTCCTCACTGCTGCATTTAGCATGATGGGGTTAACACTCTCAATGCTGAGGATTAGAATGTGGCCTGTTAATTCACCCTTGTCCTTATAGAAGAAAAACTTCATGAGGACAGATAAAAAATTCACAATAGGTATATAGAAAGTATCTAGATTCTCCAGACTTCAAAATAACAGAGAAAAGCGGAAACATTCAAGGGGTTCAAGAACTTTGCATGAGGAAAAGTTTTTTTTTTTTTTGAGGAAAAGTTTTAAATATTTAATATGCCTGGCAAGGTCTTTTTGGGAAAGATTAATATTCAAATGCAGTTTGTTTGTATTAAAGTATTTAAATGCTATGCATTTAATATAAAATACATATTCTCACTTCTACCCTGATGCAAAATCACACTGGGAATTATGTGATCGTGTGTAATTTGTTAAATGCAAATCACATTTTAAATATTCATATACCATATTTGCATTCTGTTTTTTTTTTTAATCAGAATTTTCAGAAAGAGGAGGGAAAACAAAGCTGGAACAAAAGTTAAAACACATCCTACTCAAGACACCAAAGAAAAGAATATAATATGCATGTTAGACAGACAAATTCCTGCAGCTATTGACAAGACAACCAGAGAAATCTGCACCTATTCGAAATTCACAACAAGAAATTTATCAGAACTTAGAAGCCAGTTAGAATCTTAAAGGCAGTTGACTCTGCCATTTGTTTTCATAAATGCAGAAATAGTGGTTGAAAGAAAAAAGTGACCTGCAGTTTGGTAGACCAAGAGGAAACAGATATCAGTTAGATTCTATGATGACTATCCAAACAACGGGGATCCACTCTGCCTTACATCTCTTCCCTCTTCACCTAGCCCAGCTCTTTCAGAAGACTCATTAAGTAGGTTCAGTGGAATCCAACAGCTGAAAACTAAAAATCAATAAGAACAGTACTTTCCTAATGTTGTTCACTGTTCAGTCACTAGGTCATGTCCAACTCTTAGCAACCCCATGGACTGCACACCAGGTTTCCCTGTCCTCCACTATCTGCTGGAGTTTGCTCAAACTCATGTCCATTGAGATGGTGATGCCATCCAACCATCTCATCCTCTGTCACCCCCTCCTCCTCCTGCCCTCAATCTTTCCCAGCATCATGGTATTTTCAATGAGTCAGCTCTTTGCATCAGGTGGCGGAAGTATTGGAGCTTCCGTTTCAGCACTAGTCCTTCCAATGAATATTCAGGGTTGATTTTCTTTAGGATTGACTGGTTTGATCTCCTTGCTGTCCAAGGGACTCCCAAGAGTCTTCTCCAGCATGAAAATTCAAAAGCATCAATTCTTCAGCGCTCAGTCTTCTTTATGGTCCAACTCTCACATCCATCCATGACTACTTGCCTAATATAAATGATAATACCCAGTGCTGGCTGGGATGGTGTGAAATATGTTCTTAAATTGCTGGCAACAGTTTGAATTGGAATAAGGTTTTGGAAAGCAATTTGGCACACTTCATCAAGAGTCTTAAGTGCATTCATGTCTTTCTTTCCAGTAATTACAAATTTAAGTATCTAAGTGCAGAGAAATAATGCTTAAACTGAGAAAAAAAAGTCTGTGCACACAAAGGTTATTCAAGGCCCTTCACCACAATAAGGCTGTGATCCATAGTGAAGAGTTCTGACAAAACATGGTCCACTGGAGGAGGAAATAGCAACCAACTTCATTATTCTTGCCTGGAGAACTCCATGAACAGGATCAAAAAGCAAAGAGATATGACACCAGAAGATGAGCCCCGACATTGGAAGGTGTCCAATATGCTACTGGAGAAGAGTGAAGGGCAATTACTAATAGCTCCAGAAAGAATGAAGCAGCTGGGCCAAAGCAGAAACAATGTTCAGTTGTGGATGTGTCTGGTGGTAAAAGTAGAGTCTGAAGCTGTAAAGAACGATATTGCACATCTGGAATGTTAAGTCCAGGAATCAAGGTAAACTGGACATGGTCAAATATGAGATGGTAAGATTGAACATCTGTATCTTAGGAATCAGTGAACTAAAATGGACTGGAATGAGCAAAGTTAATTCAGATGACCGTTATGTCCACTACTGTGGGCAAGAATCCCTTAGAAAAAATGGAAGAGCCCTCATAGTCAACAAGAGTCTGAAATGTAGTACTTGGGTGCAACCTCAAAAATAACAGAGTGATTTTGGTTCATTTCCAAGGCAAACCATTCAACATCACAGTAATCCAAGTCTATGTGCCAACCACTAGTGCCAAAGAAGCTGAAGTTGACCACTTCTAGGAAGACTTACAACATTGTCTAGAACTAACACCAAAAAAAAAAAAAAAAAAAGATGTTCTTTTCATTATAGGGCACTGGAATCCAAAAGTAGGAAGTCGAGAGATACCTGCAGTGGAAAGTTTGGCCTTGGAGTACAAAATGAAGCATGGCACAGGCTAACAGAGTTTTGTCAAGAGAACACGCTGGTCATAGCAAACATCCTTCTCCAGTAACACAAGAGAGGACTCTATACATGGACAACACTTGTCAATATTTTGGTCAATAATGAAATCAGACTGATGATGTTCTCTGCAGCCAAAGATGGAGGAGCTCTATACAGTCAGCAAAAACTAGACCCAGAGCTGACTGTGGTTCAGACCATGAACTCCTTATTGCAAAATTCAGGCTTAAGTAGAAGAAAATAGGAAAAATCCCTAGGCCATTCAGGTATGAACTAAATCAAATCCCTTATGATTATACATTGGAAGTGACAAACAGATTCAGGGGATTAGATTTGATAGAAAAGTGCCTGAAAAACTACAGATGGAGGTTCTAAACAGACCAAAACTATCCCAAAGAAAAAGAAATGCAAGAAGGCAAAGTGGTCATCTGAGGAGGCTTTACAAATAGCTGAGGAACAAAGAGAAATGAAAGGCAAAGGAGAAAGGGAAAGATATACCCAACTGAAGGCTATGTTCCAGAGAATAGCAAGGTGAGACAAGAAGGCCTTCTTAAGTGAACAATGCAAAAATAAATAAATAAATAAATAAAGGAAAACAACAGAATGGGAAAGACTAGAGATCTCTTCAAGAAAACTGGAGATATCAAGGGAACATTTCATGCAAGGATGGGCATGATAAAGGACAGAAATGATAAGGACCTAACAGAAGCATAAGAGATTAAGAAGAGGTGGCAAGAATACATAGAACAATACAAAAAAGGTCTTAATGACCCAAATAAGAATGGTGTGGTCACTCTCCTAGAGCTGGACATTGTAGAGTGTGAAATCTAGTGGACCTTACTTGACAAGGAAGCATTACTACTAACAAATCTAGTACAGATAATGGAATTCCAGCTAAGCTAAATCAAATTCTCAAAGATGATACTGTTAAAGTGCTGCACTCAATATGTCAATAAATTTGGAAAACTCAGCTGTGACCACAGGGCTGGAAAAGGTCAGTTTTCATTCCAGTCTCAAAGAAAGGCAATGCCAAAGAATGTTCAAACTGTCATACAATTGCCCTCATTTCACATGATCACAGGGTTATGCTCAAAATCCTTCAAGCCAGTCTTCAGCAGTACATGAACTAAAAACTCCCAGATGTACAAGCTGGATTTTGAAGATGGAAGAGGAACCAGAGATCAAATTGTCAACATTTGCTAGATCATGTAGAAAGCAAAGGAATTCCAGAAAAACATCTACTTCTGCTTCATTGACTATGTTAAAGCCTTTGACTGTGTGCATCAAAACAAACTGTGAAATATTCTTAAAGAGATTGGGAGTACCAGATCACCTTACCTGTCCCCTGAGAAATCTGTATGAGGGTCAGAAAGTGACAATTATAACTGGACATGGAATGACTGGTTAAAAATTGGGAAAGGAATACAACAAGGCTGTATGTTTTCACCCTGCTTATTCAATTTATATGCAGAGTATATCTTGTGAAATGCTGGGTCAGATGAATCAAAAGCTGGAATCAAGATTGCCAGGAGAAATATCAACAACCTCAGATATGCAGATGATACCACTCTAAGGGCACAAAGTGAAGAAGAACTAAAGAGCCTCTTGGTGAGAGTGAAAGAGGAGAGTGAAAATGCTGGCTTAAAACTCAACATGCAAAAAACTAAGATCACAGAATGTGATCCCATCACTTCATGGCAAATAGAAGAGGGGAAGTCGAAGCAGTGACAGATTTTATTCTCTCAGACTCCAAAATCACCATAAATGGTGAGTGCAAACATGAAATTAAAAGACACTTGCTCCTTGGAAAGAAAGCTATGGCAAACCTAGACAGCAGTACTAAAAAGCAGAGGCCTTACTTTGCCGACAAAGGGCCGTATAGTCAAAGCTATGGTTTTTCAAGTAGTCATGTTCAGTTGTGAGAGTTGGACCATAAAGAAGGTTGTGTATAGTGTTAGTCACTCAGTCGTGTCCAACTCTTTGCAACACCATGGAATGTAGCCCACCAGGCTCCTTTCTCCATGGAATTCTCCAGGCAAGAATACTGGAGTGGGTAGCCATTCCCTTCTCCAGGGTATCTTCCTGACCCAGGGATCAAACACAAGTATCCTGCATTGTAAACATATTCTCTACTATCTAAGCCATGAGCGAAGCCAAAGGGTTAAGCACCAAAGAATGTATGCTTTTGAATTATGGTGTTGGAGAAGACTCTTAAGAATCCCTTGGACAGCAAGGAGATCAAATCAGTCAATCCTAAAGGAAATCAATCCTAAATATTCATTGGAAGGGCTGATGCTGAAGCTCCAATCCTTTGGCCACCTGATGCAAACAGCCGACTCACTGGAAAATACCCTGATGCTGGGAAAGGTTAAAGAGAAAAGGAGGAAAGGGCAGCAGAGAATGAGATGGTTAGATAGCCTCATCGACTCAAGAGACATGAATTTGAGCAAACTCTGCGATATAGTGGAAGACAGAGGAGACTGGCATATGCTGCAGTCCATGGGCTAGCAAAGTGTTGGACACAACTTAGCAACTGAACAACAACACCACCAAGGTTTATCAAAGTATCATATATTATAACCCAAAGTTAGAAATGGTTTAAATGTACAGAATGAAGAAATGACTAAGAAAATTATTATTTATTCCCCACATTAGAATATTCCCCATATTATAATTTAAAATGACAGTTACATGAAGAGTCTATGGAACTTATAACAAAATGTATTCAATATTAATGTTTTTAAGGAGGACTGAACCCATAGTCTGGAATAAGAACTATATAACATCTACTTCATATTAACTTGAGCATAGACAATTAGAACAACTAAAAGCAGTCAGAAGTCTGACATTAACATCTAGTTTCTTTACCTTCCTAAGAAATTCCTAAAGCCAGTGGTTTTAAAACTTCATTGTGAGCAACCAAAGAGAATTTATCAAAACTACAGATCCTGACCGGTGGGTCTAGGACAGTGTTCAGGAATAGACATTCTTAAACAGACATTCTTAGTCTCTGGATGTCAAGGAAAAAATATTTTTTTCTCTGATTCTTTCTGAATATTTCTTTTGCCAGGCTTCCTGAATCCCCTCATGTGTTTATCCCAGAAGACGGAACTATGAACAGGTGAATCCTTGTACCTCTTCTTTACCTAGGCCCTACGTATCTCAGTTCAAGGTCAAGGAGGCACAGTGACAGTTTTTTCCACATTTTCTGTCATGTTTTATTGATTTCACAAATTTAAAAATGTATTTTCAAAAAGAATTTAGAAAATAGATGCATATATAGAACCATGACTAGAGTGATAGCAAAAAAAAAAAATTCTTAAGAGATAAGCTACAACAAAACTAATTTAAATTAATTTCATGGAAGAATGCAAGACAAAAATAAAAGAATGTTGTGAACCATTTTCGGTGGAGTTTTTTGAATACCTAACACTATGATTTTTATTAATGGAAAAGATCTTATCTTTGCCCTCTGAGTTTTACATATTTCAAGTACTATATACAGGAGAAATTCTTTTCTTTGGAGAAAAGTAGCATCCCCTTTCAGCAAAATGATGGACCCAAAACTAGATGCTTGGATAAATAAGACAAACTCATAGATTATTTTAGACAAACATATTTTGTAAGGCATTTTGAGCTTAGGAGAAATCCTCAAGAACCAAGAGAGGGAAAAAAGAAAAACAATGAGCTGAATCTTGCATTGTGCCAGTCAGCAAACACAAATGAAGAAGCAAAGTCAGAGAATTTTCCAGAAGCCAGAGCTGATAAGCTATCTGGAAGGCTGCCCTTGACCAGGTGAAGAAATTGAACCCAATACTCCTGCTTCAAGCAAGGACTCTTAAAAGAGCCTGAAACATTCCAAGACTGGCAAACCTCCTGGCTCTCAGCAGGTGCAAACTCCAATCTTCTCTGCAGAAAACAACTAACATTTAGGCCCTCAGAATTTCCACCAGATAAGTTTAATCAAACCTGCCAAGCATACAGGGAAACAAGCCTTCATGAGTATGAGTCCACAGACTGAAGAAAGAAGACCTCTAAGAACTTCTGAAGTTGAAATTATCAGATGCCAAATATAAAATAGATACCTGAGTATAAAATGTTTTAAAATTTAGAATAAAAAAAATGAGCTTTAGAGTTGCCACATGGCATGAAGTCAGATAGAAAAAGACATTCCATATGATATTGCTTACATGTGGAATCTTTAAAAAAATGGTAAAAATGAACCTGTTTACACAACAGAAATAGAGTCACAGATGTAGAAAACAAACATGGTTATCAAGAAGGAAACGGGGTGGGGTGGGGGGATAAAGGAGTTTGGGGCTGACATATACACAGTACTTATGTATAAAACAGATAACTAATAAGGACCTACTATATATAACACAGGGAATTCTCCTCAGTACTCTGTAAATATCCATATGGGAACAGAATCTAAAAAAGAGTAGATATATGCATATATGTAACTGATTCACTTTACTGTAATTAACACAACACTGTGTTTTGTGTAACTAACAACACTGTAAGTCAACTATACTCTAATAAAACTTAAAAAAAAAAGAAATCTTCTCCACATAGCCCAAGAAAACTCATCTCCCTTAAACATGAAATAGATATACCCCCCAATTCCATACTAAATGACTGCTAGGAAAAAAGATTAAAATGAGCTGTTAAATATCCCAACAGACAACAAGAACAAACCAGAAAATGTGGACTCAGAAGCTATAATCTAATATTTCAAAGTGACCAAAAATAAATCAAGAAAACTTAGTTTAAAAAATAGCACCCATCAGAAATAAATGAAGTCATAAATAAAATGACAGGAAAGAAGAGAATAAATGTGAAAAATTATCAGAAAAAAAGATAGTACCAGAAAAAATTAATCAAAAGGAACATGAGAGAAAACAGACTCACACAGAAATAGAGAAAGCAATAAAAAGGATCCGAGTAAAAGAAAATATAGGGGGGAAATGCATAAACATGCATATAATTTGAGTCTTCAAAAAGAAAACTAAAGCAGATGTAACTGAAAAAAAATTAATAATAATTCAAGAAAATATGGATATGTCAGAAATTTTAAAAGACTTATCTTAATATGAAAAAGGCACATCATGAGATTGCTAATATATATATATATATATATATATATATATATATATATATATTTGTAAAACTATTAGACTTTTTAAAAGAGGAAAAATGTATTTGGTCATCCAAACAGAAAGACCAGGTCACACATGAAGGGCAGAGAATAAAATTGGTGTCAGACTTCATAACAACATTTTATGGTGAAAACAATGGAACAATATTTTTAAAGATATTCCAAGAAATAAAATATAAGCCAAAGATTTTATATATATCTTTCCAGAAAACATGCCTTAACTAAATAATAATGAACACGTAAGAATTCAGAGATATTGATTCCATGAAATTTCCTGAGTATCCTACCAGAAAATGAGTTTCAAACAAATAAGAAATTACTGGGAAAACTTCAGTATAAAGAATAGACTGAGAATTGAATCTATTTTACTGTAGAACTAACATTAAAAGATAAGGATGGGGAAAATAAATAGTATGGAAAGTGTCATATGCTCTGACGATGTAAGACTCATACAGCTAACAAAACAGGAGGAAAGGAAGAACAGGCAGAAACTTCAATGGCATTGGCAAAGTTCTTCTTACAGGTTCATGAATGTTCACTTTAGTATTATGTTGTATATTGGACATAGGTGGTAGATAATTTAAAAGTTTTTTTTTTTTTAATGAGTGTTTGAAGCATTAAGATGTCATCTCCTCCTCCCAGCTCTCTGTAAATAAATACTGCAATATCCATCAGAATTTGTAAACTAGAATAACTTTTATCAATGATCAACCTTCAGAAATGGGTCACTAATGTAAATTTGGGTGTTTCTATTACTAATGTAAAGATTCCAAAAGTGAAGCACCAATTAAAATAATGCATCGGTAAGCAGCCATATATATATATCCATATACGTGTGTGTGTGTGTGTGTGTGTGTGTGTGTGTGTGTGAGACAGTCTGGCAGTTTTGGGAGCAGGTATAGTTAAGTCAAGGATGAGGGAATTGAGCTCTTAGAGAAACTAAATTTTTTTAATCTTTTCTGGGATAAGGGTTCTTTCTTCAGAATTACAATGACCTGATATTTGGGAAGTCAAGCCAATTGCTGAAGAATTTGATTTCAACCATGCCACAAAGTTGTGGAAATGGAAGGAAGCCTGGAGCAATGGAAGTTTTCACTTGCGGGTTAAGACAAGTACCAATGCTCTCCAAATATGTCTTAGTGATTAGTGGCTGGCATGGCTCCCTTCAAGTCTGTTGCTTACCATCTGTGATGTGTGTGCTAGCCAATCTCTAACTCCTCATTAAACAGGAGGGCTATTTGACTAAATGATATTTTGAGCTATTGATTACTAAGTCAAGCACCAGTATTACAAATGGGGGCCATAATTCTTGATCTTTGGATTCTGTGAAGAAAGCATCTAGAGACCCACATGAAAGAAGGCTGGTATACCTGGCAGCGGACATGTACAAGTGAGTCTTGTTTTTCATATATTTGACTTTTGGAAGAAAATGCAGTTGTAGAAAAACATAGGCCCTTGTAAAACTGTGTTCATGTGCATATTTTCATACCTCAGCTGAGTAATAAACATTTAAATCTATCACACTATAGTACTGCCTGCTTGCAGCCAGTTCCATTTTGGCAGGCACCATCTTTGTACGGCAATTTGTGCGATTATGTGAATACTTTACTGCATTTCGTCCTTATTGGTTTATAAATGAGTGGAAAATGTAAAAATGAAAGTGCTGATACTAGTGACAGCAAGTATAATTCTCATAAAGTTCATATAATTGGTACAAACTTGGAAATCACTAGGTGTGCTGAAAACAGCGAATCTTTAGGCTCCATTGGTAGCTCACTGGACTCAGGCCAGTTGCCTATGTCTTCAACTGTGAAGGCAAATAAGGAAATTAAAGAACATGCATAAAATGCTGGCACTGTATAATCAAAGATAATGTCTCCAAGGAAAAGTAAAATCAGAGATTTTATGTATTTTAGCTCTTTTATAAAATAGAGGCAGTGGTAGTCGTTGTAATCATACTGACCATTACTACCTGTCAAGCTCTCAGTTAAGGACTTTATATACCTCTCTGGCTGAGTCCTCTCAGTTTCCTCTCGTGTGTGTGTGTGTGTGTATGTGTGTGTCTGTGTGTGTGTGTCCGCCCGTGCGCACACACACTTAGCTGCTCAATTGTGTCTGACTTTGCAACCCCATGGACTGTAACCCCCTAGGCTCATCTGTCCATGGGATTTCCCAGGTAAGAATACTAGAACGGGTTGGCATTTCCTGACGCAGAGATTGAACCCATGTCTCCTGTGCTGGCAGGCAGATTCTTTACCACTGAGCCACCTGGGACTTCTAAATGCTAGAGAGCACAGATCCCAGGCCTCTTTTCTCCCTCCATACCCACTCCCTTCAAGATCACATCCATTCCTGAAGCTTCAAATGTCATCTACATACAGTGACTCCCAAATATCTAGCATCAGCCTCCATATTTTCAGTTCGGTTCACTTCAGTCGCTCAGTCATGTCCGACTCTTTGCGACCCCATGAATTGCAGCACGCCAGGCCTCCCTGTCCATCACCAACTCCTGGAGCCTACCCAAACTCATGTCCACTGAGCTGGTGATGCCATCCAACCATCTCATCCTCTGTCGTCCCCTTCTCCTCCTGCCCTCAATTTTTCCCAGCATCAGAGTCTTTTCAAATGGGTCAGCTCTTCACATCAGGTGGCCAAAGTATTGGAGTTTCAGCTTCAACATCAGTCCTTCCACCTTCTCCCACACCCAAATATATCCAAACGTACCGACTTCACTCCATCCCCACCACAACCACTCTGGCCTAAGACCCCATTTTCTCTTGTATTAAATTATTACAATAGGCTTTTAACTGGTCTCCCTGCTTCCACTCTTACTCTTCCCCAACTCATTTGCCATGATAGTCAGAGTGATATTTTAAAAAAAAAATCAAATTATGTCTGCTACCTGCTTAAAACACTCTAAGAACTTTTCATTACATTCTGAGTGAGATCTAACTCCCTACCCTAGTTTACAAGGCCACACACAAGCTGCCTCCACCTGCTCTCTAGATACTCTCTCCATTCACAGTAATTCAGCTCCATTCCACACCCTGTTCTTTCTTGAGTATGATTTGTTAATTCACAACCTTTGCACTTGTTGTGTCCTTCCACTTAGGAGGCCCTCCTCCCATATCCGTGCATGGCTTCCACCTTGCCATTATTCAGAACTTAGCTTTCTAAAGCGGCCTTCCCTACAACCCATGTGAATCTAGGGACACCGACTCCAGAACCCATCCGCTAACCCTTTCCTGTTCTGCCTTCCTAGAATAAGACTATCATGACTACTATCCAAACTACTATCATATGTTCCTCTCAGGAGTTTTCAGGAACAAACATATAATGTTTGACTTGACCATACAGAGAAAGACCTGAGGTGCTCATGTTCACACAATCAAAGCAGGGAGGAGGGGGGAAGTGCTGTGGAGTCTGAATAAACTCTTCTCTTTCTTCTCACATGCAGACTTCTGGCTCTTTTGAGGTGTATCTCTTCTATCCTTTCAGATTACCTTTGGTCTCAATTTTAACAAGATTTTGCCAAAATTAAAATGTGAATGCAAAAGGGTAGAAGGAAGATATTAGTAAGCAAGGATGTTTTCTGAAGTTTCCTCAGCCCTCTACCCAGCAAGGCTAGCCAAAACCACAGCTGAACTGTCCTGAATATGCCCAGTGACGCAAGCCAAAAAGGAGTTACATCTCCCCAGGATCCATAAGGCAAGACTTAGGCCAGAAAAGAGTATCCTCTCTAATCAGGATAGATTCATATAACTGAAGAGCAAGAAAATCATTTCCAGTTATTCCACACTGCAGCAGAAACATCCCAAGTGAGAGTGAAAGTGTTAATCGCTCAGTTGTGTTCGACTCTTTGCAACCCCATGGACTATAGCCCATCAGGCTTCTCTGTCCATGGAATTCTCAAAGCAAGAATACTGGAATGGGTAGCCATTCTCTTCTCTAGGAGACCTTCCTTACCCAAGGGTTGAACCTGGGTCTCTCACATAGAAGGCAGATTCTTCACCATCTGCACAACCAGGGAAGCCAGAAACATCCCAACCATCTCCCTACCACAATGATGCTAAACAGAAGCTATAGATTAAAGAAAAAAACACCACAAGTCACCAGCCATAGTCTTCACAGTCAAGATCGGTATTGTTGAGCCATTACAAGTCTGAGCAGCTGGGCAGACTGCAGGGCCATTCTAAAATCGAAAATTGAGGAGGTCTGGCACCTGGTGAGAGACAGAGAGGCAAGATCATGAGGAGGGGGCCTGTGGCAGCACCGTCACAGATGGCAGCCAGAGAGGCCTGACCGGGAAGATGGGTGCCCATGGTCAGCCACTGTCCAGCTCCACCCTCAGCTTCCCACGTTTTTCTGAGGCAGTTTCCTTCCAGGCTCCCACCTTGCCAAGCACCCAACTTTCCCTCAGCTCTTCCCTATCAGGGCGTGTCAACCTGGCTGAACACCTGTTCAGAAACAATCTGAAGTGATGCTTTACATTTTATAAACTGGCATCGCTACCCTTCAGAGACTACTCATTCCATTGAAAGAAACTTCACTACAGTGGTTTCAGACATCAAGTGATGAACGGTGGGCAAATTCCACTGCGGGAGGAACCTCTTCAGCCTCTCTGAATATAATCTGCTTCTGCTTTTGCCTCCCAGCTAGCGGTGACCGAGCAGGGGAAGTGGAGATGGAACTAGGAGGAATTACCATTAAAAGAAGTGAAACTGTAAAGGCAGTCAAACAAGAGGTACGTGGAAACCTGGTATGTTGGGTGTTTTTATTTGATATACTTAAATCTAGACATTCGTGTTCTCTTTCATTTTTCTTGGTTGATCAGCCTAGAGGCTTGTCAACTTTATTGACCTTTTTGAGGAAAAAGATCACAGTTTTGGTTTCATTGATTTTCTGTATTGATTTCCTATTTTCAATTTGACTGATTTCTGCTCATTGTTTCCTTTTCTTCTACTTGCTTTGGAGTTAATTTACTGTTTCATTATGTGGAAATGTATGTTACTGATTTTAGACCTTTCTTCTTTTCCAGTATATACACTCAGTGCTACAAATTTCCCTCTAAGCATTGCTTTTGCCACATCCTACAAATTTTAATAAGTTAGATTCTCATTTTCAAACTTAAAAATATTTTAAATTTTATCCTGAGATTTCATTTTTTGACCTATGTGTAATTTGGAACTGTATTATTTAACTTCTGTCTATTTGGGGATTTTCCAGTTATTGTTCTTTATTGATTTACGGTTTAATTCCATTGTGGTCTGAGAGCAGACACTGCATGTTTTCTAGTCTTTTAAACGTATTAAAATTTTGAGCAAGCTCTAGGAGATGGTAAAGGACAGGGAAGCCTGGTATACTGCAGTCCACAGGGTCACAAAGAGGCAGTCACAGCTGAGCAACTGAACAATAACAAAGAGTGTTAAGCTGTGTCTTATAGCCCAGAATGTGGTCTATCTCAGTGAACATTCCATGTGAGCTTGAGAAGAATGTATATTTTGCAAACGCTGGATGAAATAGTCTATTGATGTCAATTACACCCACTTGCTTGATGATATTATTGAGTTCAACTATGTCCTTACTGATTGTCTTAATCTGTCCGTTTCTACTAGAAGGGTTTTGAAGTCTCCAGCTATGATAATGTATTCATCTATTTCTCCATGTAGTTCTATCAGTTTTTGCCTCATGCAGTTTGA
Organism: Cervus canadensis; assembly: GCF_019320065.1. Lineage (NCBI taxonomy): Eukaryota > Metazoa > Chordata > Mammalia > Artiodactyla > Cervidae > Cervus > Cervus canadensis. The sequence goes on from NC_057392.1 coordinate 82,286,942, forward strand.
TTTGGTTAGGTACATATACATTAAAGACTGTTATGTCTCCTTGGAGAATTCACACCTTTATCATTTTGTAACTCCCTTCTTTATCCCTGATAACTTTCTGTGCTCTGAAGTCTGCCTGAAATTAACATAGCTACTCCTGCTTTCTCTTGATTAGTGTTTCCACAGTATCTTTTTCTCCATTCATTCACTTTTAACCTATATGCATCTTATATTTACAGTGGAATTTTATAGGCAATGAAGAGTTGAGTCTTGTTTTTCCATTCGGACAATCTCTTTTAATTGGTGCATTTAGACTGTTGATGTTCAAAGTGTTTATTGAGCAGCTGTATTTATACGTAGTACATGTGTTCATCTTCTTCCCTGTTGATCGCCCTTGTTCTTAGTTCCCATTTGTATCTTACACTCTTTTTGTTTTTTGTGATTTTAAATGAGCATTTTATATGATTCAATTTCCTTTTACCTCTTAGCATATCAGCTATAATTTTTTTTGCTAGGTCAAACTTAAAATGCAAATTTTATAAAACTCTTTAATAAATATTAGCCAATAAAGTTCATCACTGTATGGAAAAGAGTACTGTGTGAAAAAAAATATATGCCAAACCTTAAATGTGATACAGAAATCAAAACCTTGGGTTCAGCGTATGAAAATTAGCATGTCCTTCTGAGGCTAAACATAACTGTTAAAAATGGCTAAAAGTAATTCATAATCTCTAGATGTAAAGACTTAAGCTCAAAATGAGAATGTCATAATATGAATAAGGTATGCTACTTTCATTTCATTTTAAAAAGTATACTTAGTATAGTGTTAAACAGTATGCCTTGAAATTACCCAGATGTGGTTAGCAGACAGGTGTTCAGAAGCATGAGTCATCCCTCAAACCCTGCCACATTTGAAAATCTGTGACTAGAACCAGGCATTCGGTCACTTTCACAGTCTTCAGAGTCATGGACTGTCTCTCCATAGTCAATTTCTAGTGTCTAAAAATGCTTGAATGCTGAATCACTGTATCACCCTTTTAGAAGACATTTTAATCCACAAATGAGATAGGAATTTAAGTCAAGATTCGGGAGAGTGTGGTACTATCAGATCCCAGGAACTCAACTGAGGTGCTAACTGGATGAACATGTTCTGCCCAAGCTCTGTCCACATATACCTGAGGCCTTGACAAATCTGTCCCGGCCCACTCCTCCACCCAGTTTCTGGCAAGCATCCTTGAGAGCCATTGTAAGACACCCCCTGAGATATATGGGTTAGAGAAAAAAAGGAAATGGTGGGTCTTAGAATGGAAAAAAGAAAAAAAAAAGAGTGTAGATGACCACACAAATTGTCTCCATTTATTTGCTTTCTTTCATCCTTGACACACTCCAATCAGTCATCTGCTCATTGAACCTCTGAACTATACTCAGCAAAAGGACCAATGACCTCCATGTAGCTAATGGAGTAAAGGCATTTCTAAACTCATAATGCCTGACTGCTCAGCAGTACTGACCCTTTGTTAACCCCACCCAACACTCCCATCTCCTGGGTTTCTTTTGGTGGTTTCTTATGCTCTATTTATCTTAGCAGCTGCTGCTCTTTGGGGGTCTAGACTACCATGCCTTCTTTCCTCCTCAATCTCACTCATCCTTGGTGACCCCACCCAACTCCCCTGTAGAATTCTATGAGAATCTAGTTGTCATGTAATTAAAGAGGAATTCAGGTATTTTGACTTTTCTGTAATATATCACAATTGACCCTTTGTTCAGAAAAGGGGAAAAAGCATAGCAGTTTTTAATCCCCTCCTCCATTATTACTCCCTCACTTCCCATCTTCCCCATCAGCCTCCATCCCCATCACTCTGACCTACTGAAAGGGTAAGTACTGACCATTCCCTTCCTTTAGAAGTTGAACTTAGACATTAGGTATGTGAGTTTTAGCACAGAAGATGACAAGAAGAGAGGGAGTTAATATGAAAAGGAGACAGAGAAGAGAGAAACAGAAAAGAAGAGAGGTTTAGGTTGAGCAGAAATAAAATTAAGTATAACTGATGAGTACAAGATGATGATTGGGAAAAAACCTCTTGGCCTACTCAAAATCCCATGGCTGAGCCACACCATCTGAAATACTTTCCAGCTCACCAGATTCTCTGGACTTGGCAAGTTTTCTGACTTGATTTAAACCTCTCATCGTATTGCAGTTCAATACTCCTTGAAGTGTCTTGTCTCTTGCTTTCTCCATTAGTTAAGACTTCATTGCTGGGGAGAACGGTGACAAAGCTAAGCAATAATTTATTGGCTCATATAATCACTCTCCTGGTGATGCTGGTTTTAGACACGGTCTGATTCAGGAGCTCAGACAGAGTTACTAAGACTGCTCTCTTTATATGTTATTTCTTGGCTCCATTTTCTCCAAATTGGCTCCATTCTGAAACATACTCTCCCCTCATAGTGACAAGATGGCTGCCACAAACTCCGCTGTCTCATTTAATTATGTGCAACTCTGGCAAGAAAAATTATGCCTCAGCCAGGAAGTCCTGGCATTAGCAGTGATTGGTCCTGTTGTCTTATCCTGAGTTCAGTGTCCGTTCCTGAACCTACCTATGGCCAGGGGATGGAAGGCATTGACTGGCTCAGGCTGGGGTTAAATGCTCCACCTAAGAGAGAGCTGGGCTCACCCCAATCCCAAGTATTAGAGGAAATGGTGGTTCCCCTAAAGCATATTTGAGGTCCTATTACCACACAAAATGGACTGACTCTGGGACAGCAAAAATAGCAAATGCCCAGAGCAGTTTTTCTGACACCACGCTTTCCTAATATGCCTCCGACTTCACTCTTTTCAGTCTCGCCCACTGCATCACTCACCTCAGCTGGATCTCTAATGCTGAATATCCCCGTGGCCAAGCTCCAGAACTTCCCCCCTTCTATGACTGTACTGTTCTCAAGGCAATTTCATCCAGTCCATTGTGAAAGGAGAAGTTGGGCATAGCCCAAAGCACTTTGAGAAAACCCTGGCTCACACATGGTATTGAAATGGTAGGCCAGGGAATATAATGAGAAATAGTACTTAATGGGAAATTTTGAGAGGAAGGAAGATTGTTGACGCAAGTGTATCTGAGAAGGCAAAGCATCGAGTTACTCCTTATCCTTTGCTCTGAACGTAAGGGATAAGGTATGAGAATATTTAGAAGTAGTTACCATAAAGTCGTGGGGCTTCCCAGGTGGTGCTAGTGGTAAAGAGCCCTCTTGTCAATGCAGGACACATCAGAAAAGCGAGTTTGACCCCTGGGTCTGGAAGATCCCCTGGAGGAGGGCACGGCAACCCACGCCAATATTCTTGCCTGGTGAATCCCATGGATAGAGGAGCCTGGCGGGATGCAGTCCACAGGGTTGCAAAGAAATGGGACTGAAGCGACTTTGCACGCACCATGCACCATAAAGGCACAAAACATCAAGTGTATTAGCCAGGCAGGTTAAAAGTCTGGTTAACGTTAGATCTATAAATACTCGCTTTTCTCCCTGTGAAACTAAATTTCTGGCTGGGTTGCTTGCTGAGAAGGTAAAGAATTCACCTGGGATATTTCCCTTCCTTATTATACAGGTTTATTGTAATACTTTATGGTCTACAATCTTTAACCTTGAGGCTATGGTAACTGCAAAGCTTGTTTTACATATTTGTTGTGGGGAATTCCATTTATTCACTATATAGCTGTTATAAGAAATTGTCTATATTAGAATATGTTTGGGTAGGAGATAGAATTTATGTACCTAAGCAGTCATGTGCCCACCAGCCCTGTTAATGATTTCACTCACTTTGTCCCGTGACTGTTTCTACATAAATTCATAAACCCAGCTTCTAGTCAGGAACCATTAAAGCCCTTTGTCTTGGCTTTCTTGTTGTAGAGTTTATCTGAGGAAAATATACTTGTGATTCTAGAAGAATAACTTCTAAACAATATATGAAGCTTGTTTTCTTCTCACCATCCATGTCTTGATAATTCCTTCTCCATACCCACAGCTCTGTTCCGTGCCCTGAGCTCCACACTTGTATATCCCATAGTCCACTTGGCACTACCTGGATATTTTTGGGTAGATTTTACCAATCTACTGTGGTCAAGAGTGAACGTCTAATTTCCTCATTTTTCTCCTACCAAATCTGCCTCTCTGCTGAGCACTCTTATCATTTCAGTAAATGGCATTGTTATAGATCTAGTCGTTCAAGCAAAATCCCAGAAATCATTCTTCATTCTTCTCTTTTCCCTTTTCCCGCATCAGTCCATCGCCAAGTCTTACCAAGTATCTGTCACACCATCCACCACTGGTGTTCGCACTGGGATCTTTTGTCCACTTCAACTGTAGCCATCACTTGTCTTCTTGCCTCCTTTTACCTGCTCCATGCAGAGTGGTCAGAATGATCTGTATGAAGCAGAAATCAGACTCTGTGCCCTTCTAAAGGTATTCTATTGCCTTCCTTTTGTCCTTCAGAATAAACGCCAAATGTCTTCCCAGAGACTATAAGGTCCTGTGTGGTCTTGTCCCTTCTCTACACTTCAATCTCATCTCATCCTCTCTAGCCCCTGGTTATGGGGCTGCAGCCACACTTGCAATGTGTCCACTGGGCTATGGGTGTGCAACAGGAGAAAACTCTCTCTCTCTCTCACACACATACACACGCACACAGACACAGACACACACACACACACCACACCACACCCTGATTGGTGTCATCAAAGCCTAGGAACTTTTCAGAAGAGGGGTGGCTACAGAGGCCAGGAGCAGATGCAGTCTATTATGGTAGGACTTTTTCCTCTATGTTAGTCCCCCCATGGCATGTCCACACACAACAGGACAGGGGCCTGCTGTGTCTAAGTAAGCAGCCAGATTTTGGCTGTACCTCGTCTTTTACACATAGGACTCACCTCAAGACTGAGCCTAACCTTCTGTGTACTGTGTCCTTCCGTTTTCCAGGTTTGAACCAAATTCAGCATCAGCAAAGCCACATTATCATGTTGAAGGAGAGTCAATATTCAGTTAAGTCTGAAAAATGTCTGCTGCTTGCTTTAAAACGTCTGGATAGCCTGTTTACCCATGGTTCATTCCTTGACTCTCCTTCAGTTTGGATTATTCTTATGCTGAATTTGGTTCTAGGACCCAAGGCACAAGCTCACTTCCCTGAAGGCCTGTCTGTCCCCTGCACATACCACGCTTGTCCATGCTTCAGAGTGCTTACAATTCCTGCCCCAACTGCTTGGAGCACACTTTCCCAGTTTTTTCTCCGTATGACCAAATTCTTCTCATTCTTCAGATCTTAGCTAAAATATCATGTTCTAAGAAGGCTTTTTACTATCTAAAACTATTTGGGCTGTAATTCCTTCCTATGGCACCTAATTCACTTTCCATATTTTTTTACAAAATCTTTATTACTTTGCTTGGGTTTTGTCTGTATGCCACTAAAATATAATTTAATTGAGGTCAGGGACCTTGTCTGTCTTGTTATTTTTTTTTTTCTTTTAAATTATTTACTTATTTTTGGCTGTGCTGGGTCTTTGCTTCTGTGCGGGCTTCTCTAGTTGCAATAAATGGGGGCTACTCTCTAGTTGCATGGGCCTCTCACTACCGTGGCTCCTCTTGTGGCAAAGTACAGGCTCTGGGTGCACGGGCTTCAGTAATTGTAGCTCTGAGACATGGGGAGTGTTTCCAGACCAGACCAGAGATCAAACCCCGTTTCCCTTGCATTGGCAGGCAGATTCCTTTCCATTGTACCACCAGGGAAGTCTTGTTCTCTTTTGTATCCTCAGGCTTAACATCGCTTTGTATATAGTTGGCACTCAACAGATTTTATCTGAATGATGGAGTGGGCTGTGTACTGTCCCTGAGGGATGGGAGACAAGTGACTTGCTTTGCTGAGGACCATACTGCCTGTCTTGCCCCAGCGGGGTGGATTTCATTGCTGGGTTCATACAGATGATGACAGGCTAGCCTCTGAGACAGTGGTTGTTGGGAAACCACCGTCATGGATGGGCACAGAGAAAAGTGGCTTGAGCCTTCAGCCCCCAAAGTCTTGGCTCTTCCTGTGTTGAATTTCTCAATGGCCCTTACTCCTCCGTCTCCTTTCTAGAAGCCATGGATGATGATATAGAGCATCATGAAAAGCACCTATTATTGATCGCATAGCCAACTTTCCACACTGCTCTTGGAAATTCTGTACAAAGTGAAAGTGAATACATAAAAGAAAAAAAAGAATGGATTATGACTTGTCTTCATCTCCAAAAACAGTTATGAGGTTGGTCTTGCTACTCACAATTTTATATGAGTTGTTTTGTGATGACTGACCATTTTTGTGATTTTCAGTTTGTTGGTAACTGTGTCAGTCAGCTTTCATTAGGTGATGTTGCAGCTTCCCTGGTGGCTCAGAGGGTAAAGCGTCTGCCTGCAATGTGGGAGACCTGGGTTTGATCCCTGGGTTGGGAAGATCCCCTGGAGAAGGAAATAGCAACCCACTGCAGTATTCTTGCCTGGAGAATCCCAGGGACGGAGGAGCCTGGTAGGCTACAGTCCACGGGGTCGCAAAGAGTCGGACACGACTGAGCGACTTCACTTTCATTTTCCTGAACTCCTAATGGCTTAAAACAGCAAAGATTTGCTTCTCATTCTCCATGTGCCAGTGTGAGTAAGGGTCAGATCTTCTCCATGTCTCTTCCTCATCTTGGAATCTAGGCTGAGGGAATGGCCCCTGTCTGGGACATGTTTGTCTCATAGCAGAGGGAAGAAAAGAAAGAGAGGAAATATGCAATGCCCTTTAAAGCTTATGCTTAGAAAGTTACACTTCAATTCTGCTTGCATGTCATTGGCCAAAGCATATCACGTAGTCAAGCCTGGCAACAATGGGCTAGGAGGCAGAGCAAATGATTGAGAATGTTAATATAATCTTCCATAGGAAGTTTCTAATGATCAGAAACTACTGTTCCTGAAAATTTTTGGCAAGCTTCTAGTAATGAAAATGTAATAAAGAATGAATATTTTTAATTGTCATCATGTATTAACAGTATATGAAAAGCCACATAATGCAAGACAAAGCCCAGATATAGAGAATTTGGAATCTGTATACCGATAGTGGCTGAGTAAGCTTCAACAAGGTATTTTGTGTCACTGGACTTCCATTTCTGCAAAACATAGGGTTTAAATGAGAGGATCTCCAATTTCATTGTAAATAAAAAACATCCGTGTTCCACTGACTGCAGGTACATGCCAAGTGGTATATCCGGGTGGCAGTGTTGGTAGTATTGAGGGTGTGATTTTCGGGGTCTCTTTGAACTGTTAGTGTTGCTCTGCATTTTGTAGGCGGGTGGGGAGATGAAAGATTTTCACCCTTAGTCAGCCTTAGAGGGAATGAATTTTGTACTTAATTTCTTCCCACTGAAGCCTTGCCACTCGCCCACATGGGACCTGCTGTTCAGTTTAGAAGGGTTTTTCATTCTCAATTCACTTAGCCAAAGGGCAAGTTCTGACAAGGTGGCTGTTTGAGTTTTCTTGATGAGTGATGATGAAAAAAGCAGCACTAGGAAGTGAATGGAAATCCTGACTCCAGCCTGGCCCAAGATTGTTAGTTTTGGGAAAGAAAAAATTAGGAAAGAAAAATAAGATCTTGAAAAATCTCATCGATCTATAGATAATTCTATATAATTCTTCATGTTGGATGAGCCTCAGAGGTTTGGGAAACTTATTCAGTAAGATGCTAACCTGAACATGTCAGGACTTTTTTTTCTCTTGGTACATCTATTCCCATTTTTCTTTGCTATTTAGGTCCACTTGGCATATATCTTAAATTAGAAATGCTTAGCTCTTTCAACCAGATTTTCAGTTTAGATCAGACCCTGCAGAGCTTCAGCCACTGAATTAAAAACTTGACCAAGTTCTGGTTGACCTCTAAATGCCCATTCTTCATTTCTACAAAATTGATTTCATTTTTTTGAATATGTGTCCTGAAAATTGTGGCTTTGAACTCTTCCCTGTAATGTAAACATGTCACTGTCATTGTCGTCACTACTAACAATTAAAATATTAGTTCAATTTAGTGGACTACTTTCCTGTAATGTGTTAAAACATTTTACATAAACATTGTCTCTCAGAGAAGCTCTCACACATGTGCATCAGGAGATAGAAAAATGCAAGGATGCTCACTGCAGTTATTGTTTGAGTTCAGGAAAAAAGAAGAATGCCTAAATGTTCACCAGTAGGAGAACTGATCAATGTATAGTACTATAATCATACAGCATTCATGCAGCAGTTAAAGTGAATGAACTAGAACAACATGTATCAATATGAAAATATCTCAAAAACAGATTTCTTAAAAAACTGGAAATAGAACTGCCATATGACCCAGCAATCCCACTTCTGGGCATACACACTGAGGAAACCAGATCTGAAAGAGACACATGCACCCCAATGTTCATCACAGCACTGTTTATAATAGCCAGGACATGGAAGCAACCTAGATGCCCATCAGCAGATGAATGGATAAGGAAGCTGTGGTACATATACACCATGGAATATTACCAGCTGTTAAAAAGAATTCATTTGAACCAGTCCTAATGAGATGGATGAAACTGGAGCCCATTATACAGAGTGAAGTAAGCCAGAAAGATAAAGAACATTACAGCGTACTAACACATATATATGGAATTTAGAAAGATGGTAACGATAACCCTATATGCAAAACAGAAAAAGAGACACAGAAATACAGAACAGACTTTTGAACTCTGTGGGAGAAGGTGAGGGTGGGATATTTCAAAAGAACAGCATGTATACTATCTATGGTGAAACAGATCACCAGCCCAGGTGGGATGCATGAGACAAGTGCTCGGGCCTGGTGCACTGGGAAGACCCAGAGGAATCGGGTGGAGAGGGAGGTGGGAGGGGGGATCGGGATGGGGAATACGTGTAAATCTATGGCTGATTCATATCAATGTATGACAAAACCCACTGAAATGTTGTGAAGTAATTAGCCTCCAACTAATAAAAAAATAAAAAATAAATAAAAAAAATATAAATAAAATTACCTAACTTTCTAGTGAATCATAAAAAAAAATAAATAAATGTATCTATGGCAACAGAAAAAAAAAAGAAAATATCTCAAAAACATGTTGGGTCAAAAAAAGCAAGTTGCACAATTATACATACAGTATGAAATGATTTCAAGTTTAAAAACATAAAAGACTCCAAATTATATATAGGCATACATATTTATAGTAAAGGTAAAATGTAAAAGAAGGATACACAATAATTTCAAAATAATTGTCCCCTTTGGGGAAATTAGTTTTTGTCTATAACTCATTTTATTTATCAAAAATAAGATCTCATAAAAACAAAAAAAACAAATCAAATATTATTAGATATTAACCTTGGCTAAATCTTGCTGGTGGGCATGGGGGTATCTGTTATTGTTTTTTTTTAATGCTTTTTGGTATATGGGAAATAATATTAAAACAGTCATTCCCTTTCTCTGTTTCCCCCTTTTTTCTCATATCAACTTCAGAGAGGTAGCATAGAATTGTATATGGAAAACAACCTCTAGAAGATGGGTAATCTTCATGGGGTTTTGAGAAGGTGATTTCTTCTTTATTTTTAATTTAAAAACATCGCCGCAAACTTAGATTCAAGATAGGTTTTGAAAAAGATCTGGACTCTCAGGACCTTTTCATTCGTAATGATTCTTTTTTTTCCAGGTGTCCTTGAGCATCTTCCCTTGCTTCTGGCAGCCCCATGCTCCAAATCCTCCTGCAGCCACCTGCTGTCCTCAGAATGGAGCCCAGGTGGCCTGTAGCATCTGGCCCCAGGCATCCCCCCTGCCTCTTGGACCTCTGTCTCCTGCCATATTCCCTCTTCTCTCCCACCAGGTCTTCACAGGGCAGTGGCTTCTGCCTGTCTTCCTGTTGTCCCTCATCCCCCCAGGCTCCAGGTGCTTCTTCAAGGATCTCTTCCCTGAGACCCTCACGAGGGTCGGTGTTGTTCTCATTTTCTACTGGTTCCCCAGTGCTGGGCCTATGCTCCATATGTATTTTTTGTTTGTTTGTTTGTTTAGAAAAATTTCTAACAGCTACGTATTTATTAACTCTCACTAACTAACTTGAAATTAGAGTTGGAGAGAGTAAATGAATCATGTCACACTCTTAACACCTGTTATCCGTCTTTACGAAAGGAGATGTCTATTTATTCTTGCCTCATTTTTTGCTATGCATAAGACATTAACAGGCATACAGTTATTTTACCAGACTTAATAGAAATTCCTATCATGTTCTTTGCACATATTTAAATTTAATATTACTTAGTCACAGCAATAGAAAGCTGTTGCTTCATGAATTAAGTTTCAGTAGTTATTTTTAAGTCAGTTACCTGTAAAGTAGACAATCTGTCCTCTGAATCAAGAGCATCTATTGGTAATAAAGATTCCTAGGATTTTCTGTTGAGTTTAATATCAGTATTAGCATGCACTATGCATGGGAAGAAAGTTACTGAAACACATTCCATGTAAAGCATGCTTCTTTTAAACTAAAGACTTTAATTATGGAAGTACGGATAATTTTTTTGATAGTTTCATTATATCAGGCAATCTCTTAGAAAGAATTCATTGGGTGGTGTTAGAGTCAGAATCCTCTGAGTTTAATAATGCAAGTGAAAATTTAAGTAGTGTCTTTGAGTAAGGGGCTGGAAGTCTGCAGATCTTAAAAGGGTATATCTAATAACATGTTGATAACTCACAAATTGTTGGTTTTGGACTACAGACCCAGAGTGAAAGGGCCTTCATAAATTATGCACGTCTGACAAATAGATGATACATTTTTCAAATCACAAAAGTTCTTCAGAATCAAGTCTGCTCTGTGGAGATAATTAAAGAAAATCAATGTGTGTTTATTGATAGATATTTGACTTGAAAACACATTTTCCACACTTGCTCAGACAGTGGGGCGCCCGAGCTTCAAGTCCACTGTTCTCTGGGGTGGGAGGCTTGAGTGTGTTGGGTGTGTTCCTCTTGACTCCACATGCTGGTTCTTGCCTTGGTCCTTGCCCTGACCCTAACCCTTACAGAGCTGAGGACAATTGACTTGACTTCCTATCTCTGTCTCTTTTCCTGAGTGAAAGAGTATAACTGTGTTTTAGTTTCATTGGGACCACGAGAAGCTTAATTCATCAATGTTGGTAAAGTGCTAGGAAGATGAGAAGTGCTGTGTCCATTCTGAGCAGCATTATTGATTCCATTTTTTTCTTTGTGGTTAATATAAAATTCTCCACATATCAGATAATGGCTAAGCATTGCATAAACAGCCAAGAATTGCTGGCAGGAGAGATGTGGCCTGTGTTTTCCCCTAGGAAAATTGATGTCTGTAAAATGCCTTTGCTTTCTCTCAAAAGACATTATTATTTGATTTAAACTGATTATATTGGTACTGTATTTTTATTTGCCTATCAGTGTATTTTCTTTTTATTTGCTTGTTTTGGTTTGCTTTTTCAGTAACTATTGGTGATAATGTTGAACCTAATAAATGCTTTGTACTGTGGAAGGCCTGGATTGGTAAATATTTTGTTTATCCATTTTAGATAATCCTGTTTGTCAAATAATGAGGATACATACATACGTGTGTGCATACATGTATAAGTGTATCTATATATGTAGCATATGTTTGTGTATATATACAAAGAAATATAAAATTGTAATTTACATTATCCATAATGTATAATCCTGTTTGTTAAATAATAGGCTATAGGTATGTATGTATACGTAATACACACATGGATACATATAAATATATCAATTTTATGCTAATATGCTTAACATGTCTGTGTTATTATTCCACTAAAATAATGTAACATAAGTAACTGCTGCTGCTGCTGCTAAGTCACTTCAGTCGCGTCCAACTCTGTGTGATCCCATAGACGGCAGCCCACCAGGCTCCCCCGTCCCTGGGATTCTCCAGGCAAAAACACTGGAGTGGGTTGCCATTTCCTTCCCCAATGTGTGAAAGTGAAAAGTGAAAGTGAAGTCGCTCAGTTGTGTCCGACTCTTAGCTACCCCATGGACCGCAGCCTACCAGGCTCCTCCATCCATGGGATTTTCCAGGAAAGAGTACTGGAGTGGGGTGCCATTGCCTTCTCTGAAGTAACTACTAATTATGACATTTAGCTAATTCAGCATGCTTTAAAAAATTTTAGGAATTGCACTCCTGAAATTACTTTTCACAGGCATTTTAAAAGCATATGAAGAATTTAGGCGTTACTTTATCATTATAATTTTAAAAAATGGCGTGATATAGTTGAATTATCTAGCTTATTATTCATCAGAGTTGGTTCTGGATCACTTTTCCAAATTCCAAACACACCCTCACAAGTAAGAGTATTCAGCACCATTGGTTACTGTAAAAGAGACCATGCAGTGGGCTCTGAAGAGTGCTCTGAATGTGAAGACTCTTCTTTGTTACATGGGTTCTGGTTTGTTTGTTTTAACAAAATTCTGTTTCTAATGGTACTATGATCATGGCTTTTAGAAAGTATCTTTCCATGATACATACTGGAGAAAGAAATCAGTTTCATTATCTTATGGTCACACTATTTGTGTGGAGCTCAGCCGTGAAAATCATCTCCATAAACACCCCAAAGATTTATAAGAATTTGCTTGTTTCATTTGTCACTCATTGGTTCTTTTCCTACATCATTTATTGGATGCTTGCTATGTATTAGATGCCTTGAAACACATTAAAGAGTAGAAGACAGCCCTTATTCTTAAGGAAGTTGTGATCTGGTTGAGTCAAAGAAAATGCCCTAGAAACAAAAGATTAAATAAACGTTTATGGACAGAGGCTAGTAGGTGTCCCCCAACATCCCCTCCTTCCTCAGTAACGGAATTCCAGTTTTTAGTTGGCCACCCAGGGTAAAGATGCATCTCTCAGCTTCCCTTGCCAGTGCCAAGGGCCAGTGCCAAGTCTGGACCATCCTGGATAAGAGGAAGTTTCTAGACCCTCCCTTATATGTTGGTTATGTCTCCTTCGGTCTTTCTTTTTCATGTTTTCTTCTTGTTCACTGGATATGAATGTAATTGCTGGGGCTTCCGTGACCATGCTGGACCACACAGATAAGGGCCGAACCTAGGGATGCTGGAGCAGAGTCTTGAGGGCGACTGGGGGGCCCTGCATTTACAGGGACTGCCACAAGGCCCTGGGCAGCTACCCTTGGGCTTCTCCATGAAAGATCAATAAACTGCCACCTGTCTATTATGTTAGGTGTCTGATACTTCCAGCTACTTGTTATCCCGACAGGCACTTTCAACAAAGTGCGCATTTTAAGTGTGGAGGGGATAATATACAGTGAGTAATCAGAACGGGGAAGTGCCAAGAGAGGCTTCTGAGAAGAATATGCTATCCCAGCACGATTCTTCTCACACCTGCTCCTTATTTTTGCTACCTCACCATTTCCTGAACATGACACTTTCTCTCGTCCTTACCTTTCCCTTCTGCAATGCTTTCTCTACGTACCTTCCTTCCCATCTAGTTAATTTTATAATTATATTAAATTATATAATCCACATAAGCAGTTAACACAGTTAATTAAGCTATGTAAACACACAGTACATTTAGCTGTTATTCTCATTGTTATCACTGACCTGCTCAAATCTGGCTTCTATTCTGAAACCTCTCTCAAGATTCTTTTTTTTTTTAATTTTTATTTATTTTTTCATTTATTTTTATTAGTTGGAGGCTAATTACTTTACAGTATTGTAGTGGTTTTTGCCATACATTGACATGAATCAGCCATGGATTTACATGTGTTCCCCATCCCAATCCCCCCTCCCTCTCTCAAGATTCTTTCCGCCTCTCCATTTTATCAGAAACGACTATCCTCTTAGTGTCCTAATACCAGGCACTGAGCACTGCTCCAGGAACCCCAGTGTTGAGGAAAGTGGCTGGCTAATTACTTGTGTAGCTACTGCTCAAGAGGAATGGGGGAGGGCAGGAGGAATGTGGCTCTTCTACATTCCTTCCCCTTTGCCTTCTGGTGGCTTCTTTGTCATTGTGTCCCCTCCCCATCCCTATGTCTCTTTTCTAGGCTAGTTCTTCGTGTTCAATAGCTTCAACTCTGCTTTAGCTCTGCCAACATTATAACCTCTGCTGTTTGGAGCATCAGGGATGTGGTGGCAAGCAGATCAGAGCGTGGGGCTGAGAGCAGGCAAGCTGTGCTGGCAAGATTACCCCACCTCCTTTTGTGATAACTGTGGGACCGGCATTGTAGGACCAACAATGTTGCTCTGCTCTTTGATTTCCAGGTGTTTCTGCTCAGATGGGATTGTTCTGCCGACATGATGGATGTGAGGGGCTGCGTCTCAGAGACAACCACCCTCAGCTGTACTCAGGCATCTTTCTGGTACTTTCCCACCTCCAGCCTGCGGGGGCTGGGGGCACAGTCATGCAGGTGTCTGTGCGTCTGACCATGGATGGCACAAGCCAGCATCATTCTGGTGTCTGGGTTGGACTTGTACATGGACTTCTTGCATCGTCTTCGGGAGTTCAGACACATTGAAAAAAAAAAATGCCCTGTCGAGAATAATGAGGGCCCTGATGCTGATGGGATGAGGCAATTTCACTCCAGATGGTGGTCTTTAGCAAAAGAAACTGGTGCTGTCAGACTTGAGGTTTTCAGTCACTGAAGAAGAATGACTGATTGAGGATCATTTACACAGTCCCTCACTTTTTCTTGGCTTTGTCTCTGTTTAGAGAACCAAGTGGTCTGTCCAGCTTCCTCCTGTTGGCTCTGCCATACCTATGTTGCCTGGCTTTTGAACTACATTCCACAGTGGTATGTCCCTGAGGCCAGCATACGTTGGGGCCATATTTCATAGTAATTGCCTATTTCATTGAGACCCTTTTAATCTTAGCTAATTTCCCGAACAGGGCAAATTCTTACCTACTTATTCAAAAACTTTCTTCTGATAATAGGCCCTTCATCTAAGCCCACCCACCCATGATATCCAATGAGCAAAATTCCCCAGGTGAATACTTTCTATCTTTTTATTAATTTTTTTTTTAAATGAAGAGGTTGGGGGAATTGAGCTCTAATATTTCTTTCAGTGTTAAGGTATTTTAAGTTTTGTTTTATTGAGTTAATGCATATTTTTAAATACAGTTAGCCCAGGCCTCCAATATGAAAAACAGCATAACTTGTGTTTAGTGAAAAGTACCAGTTGAAAAGGAGAATTGAAAGTATTTCTGGAATTGTTAAACTAGAAAATATCTTTAAAGAAATTTGCAGTATACAGTGGGTAAGGAGCCACCTAATAGCTGATGTATAAACTAAAGGTATCTTATGTTTTCTTCTGGGTTTTTTAAAAAACCTGGATTAAGTAGGATTTATAGATGGAGGCAAACCTGGCCTCCAAATACTGAGGAAAATTCCTCAGTATTTGTTCTTGAGTTTCATTGCTTTGCACAGGAGGAATTTCATGATTTTCCAAACAGCTCTATTGTTTCATCAGGACAGAGTACTCACAAAGAATCCTCCCTCTTTTTTTTTTTTTAAATGCTTTTATTTTATTTATATATTTTTGGCTGCGCTGGGTCTTCAGTTGCTGCGTGGGCTTTTCTCTGTGGTGAGCACCGGCTCCTCTCCTTGTGGCGTGCACGCTTCTTACTGGGTGGCTTCTCTTGCAGAGCACGGGCTCTTCGCTCCGGAGCTTCAGTAGTCAGGCTCCCCAGCTCTAGGGCACAGGCTCAATAGCTGTGGCCCAGGGGCTTAATTGCTCCAAGGCGTGTGGGATCTTCCCGGACCAGGGATTGAACCCCTGTTTCCTGCATTGGCAGGCGGCTTCTTTACCAATAAGCCACCTGGGAAGCCCTCCTCCCTCTTTTATTTACTGACATTCAGAGATGAAAGGAACTAACCATTCCTTGCAGAGTGAAAGGCCCTCCCCACGAGGTTGGCACCTGGAGGCTTAGCAGCCTCGGGGAAGCCTACACTACGCAAAGCATTGTGGGAGCGACGGGGGCTGCTTCCGGGAGCTCAGGTTGAGATGTGCCCTCGCCGGCAAAGAATGCTCCGAAATCTGGTGCCAGCAGCTGCCTTGGAAGGAGTTAAAGGCCTTAGGACCTCCCGTGTGTCCATTTCTCCGGATGACATACTCCAGGATGAAAGGCAGGTGACTTGAGTTTCTGTTCTGAAATGTGGGGTCCCTCTGAGCTGATGTGGTGTTGCGGTCAGGTGTGGAATGAATGGGGTGTTCCGAGGACTGTTCTCTGTGGGATGCCGAAACTCCCCAAATTGCAGTGCAGTTTGGAAAGCAAGACTCCAAGCCGCCTGGGTTAGCTTTGCCTGTTTAGGTATAACCCCTGGAGATGATTGTGTTTGTGCTGCCTCTGCTCATCTTTAAAGAGACTTGAATCCCAAAGGTTGCGGGGATTGGGAAATGGCAGACAGGCTGGTAGTTCTTTGTTAGGAAGCCCGGTGACTGAGGCCCATGTACGCAGCTGTCAGCAGTTTGTCATCCTGCCTCAAAATCCAGGAACCTGGAGGCAGGCGGTAACGGTACCATGTTGTTGTTGTTGGCCAGTGGCTAAGTCCTGTCTGACTCTTTGTGACCTCATGGGCTGTAGCCCACCCGCCTCCCCTGTGCATGGGATTTCCCAGGTGAGAATGCTGGAGTGGGTTACCTTTTCCTTCTCCAGGGGATCTTCCTGGCCCAGGGATTGAACCTGGATCTCTGCATACTCCAGCATTGGCAGGCAGATTCTTTACCTGAACCACCAGGGAAGCCAGTGGTACCAGGTTGGTCAGAGCCAAAGGCTGGTCAGTTGCTTTCCCAGAGCATGGAACACTGGTGTTCTGGTCAGCCTTCTCAGCACCTCTGCTTGGGAGTTGTTAGGTCTGGTTTACAGGCTGCATGTCTTTTGTGTATGTGGGTGTGTAGGAGAAATGACTAAAAAAATGGCCTTTTCAGCATGGTTAGCTTTTTCTCCACCCACCTCCTGGGCAGGTACAAAGAGAAATGGCAGCTACAGGATGGCGTGTGGCTCACAGACTTATTTTATTTGACTTGTAGAGGATTTAACACTGGGGGAGGGGGATTCGTTCCTACTTAGTAAGAGGGAGAGTTCACCTAAAAACGATTTCCACTTCCTCCTGAAGAGTTGGTTTTTGTCTCAGGACAGTCAGCTAGCACTAGGCATTGGCTGCCTCTGAGCGGAGGCATCTGCTCCCTAGTTCACTGTGGCCCACGTTTGTCCAGGGTTGTTCATTGTCTGCTTGGCCCTAGAAGGCATTTGAGGGTGAGGGCCTCAATGGACACAGCCGTCCTCCCTGCTCCCACCCTCTTTAATGTCCTCTGTGCTACCCCTGCTCTCTCCGGCGCTCCCTCCGTGAGCCTGTCCTCCTGTCCCACCCTGGGCGGCAGCCCTCTGTTCTCCTCTTGGGGAAGAGCTCCAGGCTTGTGTTGCTCTGTAGCCTTCACCACAGGTGAAGGTGAAAGAACTGGGAAGCTGAGTCCTGACTCGGACTCTGTTGGCACATCCCAGCCTGCTGGGTACAGGGCGTGGCTCTGAGTGCCGTGGCATGGGGGTCTGGCCCTGCAGTCCTTCGCTCTGCCCCTGACTCCCTGGAGCTGAGCTTGACTACAGCCTGAAGTCAGGGACAGAGACGTATATATATATATATATATTTTTTTTTTTTTTTTTTTTGGTTTTTAAACTCCTTTTGGAGAACTGTGGGGCTTCTTCATAATAGAAATTATAATAACACAATTACACATATACTCATATTATATATAATGTGTGTATACATACCTTCTTGTAAATCATTTCTTTACACTCAACCATGACCTGCTAAAGTAGGGGTAAATTATTGCCCCTGTTTCGCAGATAAGCCCCAGAGAAGGCTCAGAGCACCTGCCCCAGATCTCAGTCACTCATCCCGGCAGGGACACAGAAGCCCATGTTGGATTTTGTTTTTTTTTTATCTGCACAGTGCAAGGCCACACTTTGAAGCTTGAATGTTTTTATATATATGTAAATGTCTATAGTCACAGCTTAGCACAAGAAAACATCAGCGTTACTACTCACATTCACTCTATCATTCAAGAGGCCATGAAGAGAACTCGAGGAGGAAAAATCCCCAATACTCCTTACACCTGTAAATTCCTCCGTTAAGCTTTCAGTATCCTAAACTATTAGATATTAAAAGTAAACACATTTTTAGTGACAGAAAAAGGTCTTGGCACTTCTAAATATTCAGAAATTTGCAAGCCCACCAGCACCCTTTTTACTATATCTGTATACTATTCTTTAAATTTTTTTTAATTTTAATTTTATTGGAGTATAATTGATTTATAATGTGTTAGTTTGGGGTCTACAGCAGAGTGATTCAGTTATACATATAATCATTATTTTTTAGATTCTTTTCTCATATAGCTTAGGATCATATTGTTATAGTCTTAAAAATTTACATTTAGGTTGACAAGTGTTAAAAATATCAACTTAAATTTGAATGAAAAATTTTAAAGAATCCAGTAGTCACATATTAAACAATAGTAAAAATGAGTTTCATATGCTAGTTGTATTTTTAAATGTCCATGAAAATAATATCTGATTAGTAATTTCATTTTAAAGTTTGTCTACAAATTGGTTAAAATTGTGCCACATTTGCCACCTTTTGGGAAACCTACTTCTGATGAAAAAAAAAAGTAAATTGCAGCTCTTCATGTCACCAGCAAGCCTCCCGAGCTTAGTGTTGGAAATGTATAATATATAATCCAGCAGACATAGAACAAAACTACTGGGGGATTTTTGCCGCATCTGGGCAGTTGTTACAGTCTGTTGGATCTTCCTAGGATTTCATGTGGTGATGGGCAAAGCTAGTGCATTGGTGGATATGGGATGTGCTGGGCACGTGTAATGACTCATCCTTATGCTGAGCCTGCCCCAAAGACTGGTGAACTGCTTTCTTCATCTGGCTTTATGTTCATGGCTAGCTGATAACCTCCATCTCCAAGAGCTCACAATAGGAATTGTCATGCAAATATTTAATTTCTCTAATTCAAGATGTTAAACTTGATTGGTTTAAGAGATGGTAGGAAAGTATTCTTCATGTCTTGAGTATTGAGTTTAAATGCACTTTAGAGTTATAGCACTGATTCGTTTATTTTGTATATTTAGACTTTGAACATTTGAACTCAAGTAAATTTATGTACATCGTGAACTACTTATTAATTTGAACAAAAGGTCCTGATCATGTTTTAAAAATAGATTTCAAGTACTGAAGAAAAAGTGAGAAAATTTTTATGTATTTATTTAAAAATATCTGAACACTGAAAGCAACACTAAAACCATTAATAATCCTTGTAGTTAATGTGCTTGGGAATTCACAATAGATCTCATGGTCTTCTGAAGTACTGACTTTATTGAATTATCCATGTGGTTCATATTGGTAATGGAAGGTGGGGCCACCTTACAAGATTCAGATCCAGGAAAATAAGAGCTTGGGAGATGCCCTCTGGGCTACTTGGAGAGAATAAGATTCAGATAGCTCAAATTGTGGTATATATTAGCTTGACCCTTTGAAGACCAACAAAATAATCATTGTAAACATTTCTTAATACAGTTTTTGAAAAGCTTGCATTGTTATTTAAATATGTTACCCATTATAATAGCCATTGTGGTCTTCTAAAAATAATCTGGAGTTTTTATTTTTTAAAATATGTTTGTTAGAGTGTTATTATATTTTTTAAAGTATATGCATTCAGTTCAGAATAGCTCTCTGAGGATATGCTGTGCATATAAATATCACGCTGCAGACAGGGCTTAGAGTAATGGACCAGGGAGGGTTATTTTATGGAGAGTTTAATAGTGTATTATTGTTATTTCTAAATTGTACTAATAATAATATCCTACACATGTCCAGCATGTGTATGACATTTTACTGACCTTAGAGGGTCACTGCATACATTATCTCATTTGTTTCTCACAACAACCCTGGGAGGGAAGTGGGATGGTATCAAGTGTTGACACTGAAGTCCTTTGGTTGAGATAAAGTCCTGGTAATATTGGGAAGAAAAAGATGCTATAGAAACACAAGCATTCTTTTTATTCTGTGTTTGACCAGTGTGGTAGCAGGTGTTCAGATTGACTTTGGACATGTCAGTTTACAAGGAGAGAGCCTATCTCGTCATTTCTTCCACTGGTAGGAGGGAAGAAAAGAGCAAAATGTGTGAGTACTCTCTTAGAGGAAAAGCTGCAAGATTAAGAGAGTAAACTACCTTCTACTTCATAGAAGTTAGCACTGAACCCTTGGATTCCCCATCGAGTACTTACATAAACTCTTGTTTAAAACACTTTTCTATACCCTTTCTGTGCCATTCATGATGAAATCTGGAGAATCAAGTATGTAGAGCTTGTCAGAGGAAACAAACAATTTTATTGTTATAGTCAATAGTGATCCAGTCTGGACTTATGTGTTGTTTATGAAATATTTTGAGCTTTCCTGTTTTACCAACAGCAGCATGGGAACTCAGAGACAATGGTATCCTGAGAGCTGAGCTGGAGTAGTGAACCCAGGACTGTAGAATCCTGGAGCCTGTGCAGAGAAGTATTTAAATAATTTATCATAATGATTATTTCTATCAGATATAACTCCAGGATTAAATGCTAATTTTATTTGACTTACATAAAGGGGAATTATTACTGCAGTTACTTTTAAAGAGCTCCCTGGGTTTGCCAGGAGTATGTGAATTAACAGTAAATTGTGCACCATTACTTATTAATGGGGTCCAGCTGATTTATTGGTGGTCTGTCTGGCAATTAGCCATTCTGTATAGTGTCTTCCGTTTGGCCATTACTTTTTCACTATTGAGTGCAAGCTCAGGGCTGAGCACCTTGAATCAATGGGAAAGTCTGCCTGTCAACCTAATAGGGCCTTGCATCATCTTAATGGTGAGTTATGATCTGTCTTGAAGGATATTTGGATACACTTAATATCTTTTGGATGACAACCATTGGAGGCATAGATGAAAGTACATGTTGTCATTGAACCACTAAAAATCTTTACTCAGTCACCAGATAGCCATTATATTATATGAATCTCTTTAGAATATTTCTTTTATTTAAAAAAATTACACAGGTGTTTTTAGCTTCTTTGGCACTTGTAGAATGAAATGCTGTGAGCAAACTGTAGCACAGCAAGTTATGGCCGGCAGTATTTATTTGCAAGTGTCACTTTGGGGTGCCTAATTTGTCCTCAGGAGAAATATTTTTTGCTCAGCTTGCAAAATGTTGTAATAAAAATTGGTGATTGATGTTGATTATAAGATTAAATGGCTGGGCCACAGTGGCCAACATCATAAATCAAAGCAGCTCAAAATTGTGATTGGCCACTAGAGGAGGTTCTAAGTGGGAGTGTTTTTTTTTTTTTTTAATGAATCAATATATTTCAGGTCTTTATAATATTGACTCCTGAACTTCATTGAAACTGTATTCAAAACATCATTTTACAGTGCTTTTAATAAGTTTTAATACAACCTGGTTTTGCCTATCTAAGCATGCAGGGAAGCTACGAGGCTTCCCTCATAGCTCAGTTGGGGAAGAATCTGCCTGCAATGCAGGAGACCGGGGTCCGATTCCTGGGTTGGGAAGATCCCCTGGAGAAGGAAATGGCAACCCATTCCAGTATTCTTGCCTGGAGAATCCCATGGACAGAGGAGCCTGGCAGAGCCTGGGTCATAAGAGTCAGACATGACTGAGTGACTAACACTTTTGCTTTTTTCAAGCATGCGGTAGTGGAAGAAAATACACGAAAATTCTCTTCTTAGTGGGAAGGCAGTTTAAGAATTAGTGAGGGTGTAGGAGCTGCTAAACCCAAGCTCATCGCCTAATTCTTTGATTGAAGAGTTTTATATTTGGTTGCCTAGCATTAATTTCTCCTTCCTAACAAATTCCTTGGAGGGTATGTTGTCTATAGTCTGATGCCATCCTACAGTGTCCTAGGGGCCATCCCCTACTCTGACACAGCTCCTCTCTGGAATTGGACTCTGGAGTAGAGGGAAGAACACTGGGAAAGCTTGGGGTTTTTTATTTCCAATATGATCAGAATGTTCTGGTCACTCCCATTTTCTGGCCATCATAGTGACAACTGAGTGACAATTGTTTTCCAAGTCTGTTTCTCCTGTCTTGGACACTTCTGGGAGCTCCATGATAGCATCCCAATAAATCCCCCTTTGTTTAACTAAACCAGAAGTGGTTTCTTTTGCATGACACTAAAATTTGGCATCTGTAAACATACAGGAAACAGAGGTTTTCTGATTGGGACTGAACATTCATTCATTCATATATTCACCAAATATTTATTGCGTACCTATGATATATGTTAGGTACTCTTCTCAACAACTTGGGAAGCAGTAGTGAATAGAGCAAAAATCTGTGCTTTCATGAAATTTGCTTTGTAATGGAGAGAGATATATAAAAAGGTAAGTTAAATATATGTATCTATCATATATATATAAATACAATATATAGGCCATGGTGAAAAGTGCTATATATATGTACAATATTTCTCTTCTTAGTTCTTTCCTTGTTAAAGTTCCTTGAATCAGATGTGGCTGATGATCTGGAATGACTTATCCTGAGGTTCTGTCTGTCTCTTGAACTTTGCTCCAACACATTTCTGCATAGCTCTCAAAGGGATATCAGCTGGAGTCTGAGCTGAGTGTCTACAAAACAGAGAGCTGGAGAAAGGGGACTGGGGTGAGATAAGGCAGTGGCAGGGGTTGAGTGAGGGCTTGTAGTCTTGAGGCCAAAATTCTTCCTTCTGGGGCTCTGCCTGGGCTCAGGCAGTAGGATTGAGTCAAGAATGCAAGGCTGGGGCTTGGGCAGGTGGCCTGGAGCAAGGATACAAACTGATTTGTGTGTGGAGGGGGAGTCTGGGTCGGAGATGTGAGGAAGTATCACAGGACTGTGTGAGGCAGAGCAGGGTAGCAGCAAGTGGAGGGACCTAAAGAAAGAAAGTCTGTGAGGGTTAGGGCAGGAAGTATTGCTGTGGTGAAGTAGGTGGCCAGCACCTTCTTCATTTAGTAGGCAGATATCAAGTGAGGGGACCAGAGTGGTGTCTGGAATAATGACCTCAAAGAGTGGGGAGGGATGTGGTGGTGCAGAATTTCAGAATACAGCACATTTCTTTTCCCATGAGCTTGGGAACCTGGCGAAGCATCCAGCCCAGTGTTAGCAGCAGGTTGGTGGGAAGCCACATATCAGGCCTGTCCCCTCACTAGGTGAGAGGTATCAAGGCCCAAATGCCAGCAATGGAAGTCTAGAGCCCCAGCAGATCTGCAGGATGACGGGATATGAACACAGAATATCTTGGGAGGCTAGAAGGAAGGTCTGGGTTTAATAGGGATGAGCTGAAGGTCAGTTTTGGAGTGTAGAAAACCAGATGCATGGCACAGAGTGAGGGAGAGATGGCCTTCCAGCAGCATGAATCAGGAAACAGGGTGAGTGTGTTTGCCCTCAATTTTGGCCTGCATTTTTAGGAGAATAATACTCAGAAAGAGAAAGGTGATTGTTTTTTCCTACAGTGTATTGAAGACAGAACATGTGGAACAAGCATTCTGGTGCCAATACTCTGAAAGAATTAGACAGAGTGGGACTCACTCAGGAGTGAATAACTGAAAGGATGAAAAGACCAGAAACCATTTTATATGAAAATGATTGGAGGAATTTTGGATATTTAGACTGGAAAATAGGCTCAGGGGCTATATGCGAGCTGTTTTCAAATATTTGTCTCATGGAAATGGTTTTGAGCTTCTCTTTGCTTCAGAAGCATTTGGACTGATTAATGTGGGGGCATAGAGTCAGACACGACTGAGCAACTAACACTTTCACGTTTTCTGATACTAGGAGATCCACAGATTGGATGATAGCCTCACAATGGGCTCAGTCTGGATGGGATAGTCACATGATGCGTTTTAGCCAGGTAAGGGTGGAGGGAGACATCCAAAGGCTTTTCAACCCTTCTATCATTTGGCTCTGTTAATAAACAGCAGACTGGACAAATAGCACAGAACTTAAAGAATCAAACACATACATGCAATATAGAACAGTTAGTAATTTCTTTTCTTCACTTTTGCTTGATGTTTATAGCTCTGTTAAATATAACCCTGGTCTAAAAACCTTAGCCTCAAGGAGACCGGGGTCCGATTGGTCTTGAATCTACTTTTGGTGCAGATGTCCTTCGTGGTCATTTTTTTTTTTTTTAATACCAGTGTGGCTCCAAAGTTTCTTTGTTGAGCTTCCGTGTTGTCGCACTTATGACTATCTTAGTGAATTACTTTATTCACTGAATTTTTGTATAGCCTGCTACTGAAGTCATTGTCTCAGTTCTAATCTAGTTCCCATTAGAGTTTTCTTTCTGCTTCAACAGAAGTCAGAAGAAAGGGCGACATAGCAGTGGTGGCTCCCTGGCCCCCGTCTTTCCCATTCAGTAGCATACTTTTTTAAGTTCCTATTCGTGGCTTAAGAGAACATCTCCTCCCTTCCATCTTGCTGGGTGCTCCTTGAAATTTGCAGCTAGCTTAAGTACATGGGTTAAACGTACTCATTGACCCCTCCACTGAAGCTCAAACTTGGTTCAGAACACAAACAACTTTCTTTTGCAGGGGTAGTATCTCTTCCCAGTAACAAATCCTAGCAACCAGGGTTTAGATTTCCAAATTATTTCAGAAGGAATGTAAAAGGTTATTTGGACAAAACCATAAAGATATTTCACCCCAGTATATTATTTCTCCTGGATTATGTTCTTGACTTTTTATCAGGAGCCCCTGGGGTTGAACCCAAAGCAGTAAACAGTGGGGTGATTTTCTAGAATCTGGAAGTGTTATAAGAGAGAAGGTTTCATTAGGGAGGGTTCTATTGTCCTTCAGATAGCACCTTGGGGTTGGTGTTTACCCATGTTTAGGTCTTATTTAGAATCCCAGCTATTAATAAAGTAAAAGCCCTACTCCCCATAGTTCCTGAACCAAATAAGAAAAGCCTCTAGGGAACCTCAGCAGGCCTGTGGCTCTGCAGAAATAGAAGTTGGGTCAGTTGAGAAAACGTTAAGGAGCAAAGCCTTTTCTCAGAACTGAACCGCTAGTCGATCTGGCAACAGCATATTCCAGCTAGAAATAAACACATTTATCTTTTATCGCTGAAAACAAGAAAGAAATCCTGGACTGCTGGAAACAGCTTTTCTCCCTCATCACAGGAGCTTGCCATGTAGGTTAATCTGCCTGGCATTTCTGAGAACCAGTTTTGTATAAGAGCTGCACTGGGCAAGGTGGGGCTGGGAAGGTGAGTCAGGCCAGGTTAGTCCTGAAAGAGTTCTCTTCACCCATGACTTTTGCATTCTGTGGCTCTTCCAGAACCTGGAGATAGTGAGAGGGGAGGTCTTGGTATCAATTCAGTAGACCTCCTTTAAGCTCTGCATAGAGAGTAGGTCAGTGTCACTGGCAGCCTTGGTCTTAAGGGAATGGGGCTGTTGGAGTTGTCACAGCCTTGGCCTGACAAGCTGAAGTAGGCTTTCACTCAGCCTTGCACATCTTTTCTTTCAGTGCACTAATTGTTCTCTGTGACTCTACACTGTTCTGACAAGATGGCAAATGTGCAGAGTAATTAAAGTAAGTGTGTGGTTTCAATTGTTAGAATCTATTGCCCTGAGCTGAATGCCATTTGAGGGGGAACCCAGAGAAGGGCTGCATTCAGGCATGGAGGACAAATAGTTTCTTGGTTGGTTTGTCTTTTATAACAAAAATTCAACTCAGGGAAATGACTGAAGAAAGAGAAACTTCGGGCTTTCCTTGGTAGTTCTTTCTCAGAACTTTAGGGATTCTGTGTTGTTGTTTATGATCAAATTTTCGAAGGTATTATCCGTATATGTAAACTGATTAGGAGGACTACTGATATAAATCGATTTATACATGGTTTGTGTACAAGGTACATTTGCCTCTTGTTGAAATAAAATAGCATTGGAATGTTGGGCTTGTAAACATTCCTTTTAAATAAGACTATATATCTCTGAAATAATTTTCCTCAGACTAAATCTTTGGGAAATCAAATATTTGCCCATTTGGAAAACCTGAAAAATATTTTGTTACAAATAGTTTATACTATTATTATTGTAGTAATAGTGCTCATCGAAAATATTTTAGAAAACAGAGACAACTGTGAAGAAAAGAGAAAATATTTTGCATTTTCATTAGGTTGAACTAATCTCTGAATATTTTCTTTCTTTTTTCTTTTTTAAAATTAATGCATAATGTGTGTCTGTGTGTTTACATAATTAGATTTATCCTCTGCAGTGTTTTATATCATGATTTTTTCTCACTTTCATTTCACTGAAGCTTGTAGAAATGTTTACTTTTAATGACTGCATACTATTTGATTTTGTATTTGGGCCATAACTTATCCAGCCTACATACAGACATTTGGGTTTTCTCACATCTTTGGTGCACAGGACATCCGACTGCAACTTTATTGATTTCCCTTAGGTGGATTCCTTGAAGTTCTTTTTCAAGGACAACAAGGTATGATGCCATCTTTTAGGTTACTCTGGTACAGACAGACACATGTGGAACAGTTGAATTGAAGCAGATCTCATTTTTAGAGAAAGGGTATTATTTCTGGATGGTTTTCCTTCTTTCTTTTCTAATTGGGTTCTCATGGTGCTAGAATTCCTTGGATTTTAGAACTAGGTAGACCAAGATTCAAATTCTAGCTCTGTGACTTTTTAGCTACTTGATGTAACAAATAAATTACTTGATGTAACTCCATTGTCTAGTGCCCCCATCCATAAAATAGGGTCAGTAATAGGTTTTCAGTGAGGGTTAAGTGCCTGTCTCTTATGCTTGTTCCCTTTTCAAGGAGTATTCAGAGCTAAGTCAGATGGATGATGAAGGTAACAAATGTTCTTACTGAGTAATATGTAGCTTGAGATACCAGCTTCACACCATTTAAAATTTATTCTAATACGAAAGTCCACAATAGATAGGGATCAAAATAATATATTATTTAGTTATTTGGAAAAAAGTCAAAGAATTAAATAATTAGAAAAATAAACTTACTAGTAAACACACCAGTTTACTACACAGTGGTTGATTTATTTCCCAGTGGGTGGTTGAGTCTCTGGAAATGATGAGACACAAAATTGTGTAAAGAACAATCAGAATCCTTCCCTTTGGGCTGTTTGGGCCATTGTTATGACAAGGCACACTTTCGTGAACTATATTACAAAATCATAAAACTGATGGTAATATAGTCACAAGAAAGAAAGTAGTATGAATGACCTCATTCATTGAATGAGATCTGAATGATCTCATTTTTTCATAATAAATACTTGATATTTTGGAGGTTAGAAGTCATAAACCTGATAACTGATAACCTGAGGACTAATTGAGAAAATCTTACAAATCTACTGAAAATGCATAAAGAATTATTAAAATGCACAGTATTGCAAATATTCTTTCCTGGTGATTCCAATCTACTCTAGCCTAAGTAATGAAACACTTTTTTTTTTTCTTTTCCTAATTAAGCTTCATAAATTTACTGTACTGACAAGAGACAAAGCCTTTTAAAAGGAAAAAAAAAAAGGCTTAGTAGTTAGAGATTGTGGAAGTGTGGTGTTTTTACCCACCAGAAAGAGACTTAACCACGGACAGGAAGGAAAAGACCGGCATCAGCCCTTTATCTCTCAGTCTGTAGCTTTCTTAATCACTTAAAGGTATGGTATTTTTAAAAAGATAGTTTAAAGTTTGAATTAACTGTAATAAATACTGAATTCCTCTGAGCAGAGTGAGTTGTTTCAAAATATATAAGGATTAGCACACTATTGTCTGAAAATAGGTTTTATCCTTAAATATATTAAACTGTGTGATGAACATTTCCTCTGAAAGATATCGCTGGATCCATGAGTGTCCAACCAGGAGTCAGAAACCACATGGTGACCTGAGCGGGGGCTTCCTGGGTAGTTCAGATGTAAAGAATCTGGCTGAAACACAGAAGACCTGGGTTCGATCCCTGGGTTGGGAGAGTCCCCTGGAGAAGGGCGTGGCAACCCACTCCAGTATTCTTGCTGGAGAATCTCATGGACAGAGGATCCTGACAGGCTCCATACAGTCCATGGGGTCGCAAACAGTCAGACGTGACTGAGTGATTAACACTTTCTTTCACTTTCAATTTGAGCTGGACAAGTTGAATATAACTAACTGTAACAGAGGTTTGGAGTCATGGGGAATTGGCTATTAAGAAGTACATAGAAATGAAGAATATGAGAATAGCAGATCTAAGGAATAATCACCACATCTAGGACAGGTAGAACACTCGAGAAAGGCCTCACTTCACCCCAGGGCTGAGATATAGACCTCATTGGAGAGGGCATGGCTGTGGCTGAGTATTTGCTGGAGAAGTCACTGAGGTGCTGTGCTGGCAGAACCTTCCTGAAATCTGCCCTCTCAGAGGCAGGGAAGTATCCATAGGAAGATGCCTCGCCTTGGAACTTGCCTCAAGACCGCTCAAGGGGAGGCTGGGGGAAGCCATTTGTGGGAAGATGCCTTGCCGGTGGTACTCCACCATGAAGCTGCCTGAAGGGGTGCTGGGGAAGCTGCTGGCCACAGGGGACTGCTGGACGCTGTGGGCTACAAGAGCTGATGCCGGAGATACTGCTTGTGCTGCAGGGGCAGGGGCTGTGAGGCTGTGTGTTTGGAGGACTCTCACAAGAGGACTCGTCAGAACCAGAGATGGAACTGCTTCTCCTCCAGTGTGCTTCAGCACTGTCAAGGGATGAAGGCTGTCATGCCAGCTGACAAAGGAGAAATACTTACAATCTCGAGGAGTACATTACAACCAGAGGAGTCATTCAAGTGTGAATCTGGAACCAGGAGCAATACATTGACAATGACTACAGTCCAGGCCTTTGGCTAACTCAGCTTCCATATACACCCTTCTACACATATGAACTTGTGTACAACAGTGAAACAACTCTCCCTAACGAGATACAGCTATCTTTTTACAGGTGAAAATGTTCTCCTCTTCTTCCCCAAATGAGGAGACATACACAATGATACATTGTCATTGTATCCATCACTGGTTAATATTAATTACTTGTAAAATTCTGTCAAGACCCATTGAATACTTTGTTGCTGACAAGCTAAATCATAAAGTTAACTTCCAAAAACATGTATGAGATAAAGATGAGAAGGAAGTTGAAGAAAATTGTTAACATCTACAAATAAACACACGCATATAGCAGGCAAGGAGAAAACATGTAAAGCTACTGCAGACCTTGATGTTTCTCTGTTTGGCAATGAGACTGTAATTGATTCCAATGGCATTCTTTTCCCATTGTCCTTATATTTTGTCTTCTTTCCTGTTAGAACCTCAGCTGGTTGGGAATCTTTATCTGTTGGAACAACCCACACTTTCCTGAAGGGTCTGAGTCCTCAGTCGTCCTGCATTTTTTTTCTTTCTATAGTTTTCCATTAACATTTACTGTTGTGCCTGGAAGTGCCCAACACTTTTGGGGTGAGAGACACCCCAAAGAATCTCCTGTTTTCCAGAATAGTTCTCTTGCACTCATTTGTAACAGCATCCTAATTTCTCCTTGGTAATTTCCTCTTTTTTTGTCAAAATAGTTATGTTTTTATTTTTTATTTTTTTTTTTTTGTTTGTTGGTTAGGTGGCATGGGCCTAAAATGGCCCAATCTCATCTTCCAATTCAGTGGAACCATTGAAAAGTTACAAGCACATCTTCCAATTCAGTGGAACTATTGTTGTGCCTCCCAATTGGAGTATCACCCCATTGGGAACTGAGACCTCCAAACTAGCAAAACCTGAGTCTCCCAGAATAGGAACCAACAGTTCTGGGAATGATTTGTTAGGTAACACTAAGCAGAACTAAGATCATGGCATCTGGTCCCATCACTTCATGGCAAATAGATGGGGAAACAGTGGAAACAATGGCTGACTTTAATTTTCTGGGCTCCAAAATCACTGCAGATGGTGGCTGCAGCCATGAAATTAAAAGACGCTTACTCCTTGGAAGGAAAGTTATGACCAACCTAGACAGCATATTAAAAAGCAGAGACATTACTTTGCCGACAAAGGTCTGTCTAGTCAAGGCTATGGTTCTTCCAGTGGTCATGTATGGATGTGAGAGTTGGACTATAAAGAAAGCTGAGCCCCAAAGAATTGATTCTTTTGAACTGTGGTGTTGGAGAAGACTCTTGAGAGTCCCTGGGGCTGCAAGGAGATCCAACCAGTCCATCCTAAAGAAGATCAGTCCTGGGTGTTCATTGTTAGGATTGATGTTGAAGCTGAAACTCCAATGCTTTTGCCACCTGATGTGAAGAGCTGACTCATTTGAAAAGACCCTGCTGCTGGGAAAGATTGAGGGCAGGAGGAGAAGGGGACAACAGAGGATGAGATGGTTGGATGGCATCACCGACTTGATAGACATAGGTTTGGTGGACTTCGGGAGTTGGTGATGGACAGGGAGGCCTGATGTGCTGTGGTTCATGGGGTCCCAAAGAGTCGGACATGACTGAGCAACTGAACTGAACTGAACTGAAACTGAAACTGAAGCAGAACCACTCCCACGTCTACTTCTTGACTCCCGAATCTATTAATTTTGGCTTTCGAAAAGATAACACCATATAATTACCTGTGATTCAAAGCATATGCTACATCCTGTAAGACAGAGCTCTCTTTCAGGGTGCAGGGTCCTAACTGGTGTCATAACTGAACCTTCTGTAAGTTATTCCACCTTTAAACTAGCTAGTTCAGTTCATGGGTCTGAACCCATTGCTACACTTACTTCTCTGTGAAATGATTTCATTGATCAGAAGCAGTGCTACTGAGAATATCATGATGATGGATAAAGCATTCTATGAGTCTATGGATGGTGATGTTTACCTACCTTTTCAGCAGGGAAGGCATGTCCATATCCACAATATATATCTATTGCAGTAAGGATAAATCTGTGCCCCATCCATGTCAGAGAGTCCAGTGCAATCAACTTGTCCCTTGGTGGTGATCTGTCAAATGGTGCCATATCTGGGGATGGGTGCTGGTTTCAACTGTTGACAGATTAGTCACACTTCGCAGGTCATTTCTAGGGAAAGTCCATGTCTTTGAGCTCTTGCATAGCCTCTGTAGCCACTTTGTTCATGGGCCCAGTGAGAAAGCACTTGAGTGATGGAGGAAAGAGACTGACTGACATCCACAGAGTGCATCGTTCTGTCCATCTAATTACTAGGACCCTCCTCTGCAGTGGATAAGTATGGAGATTCATTGAAAGATGTATTCTTCAGTCACTGGTTGTAAAGAAGCCACAGGCGTATATTGAGAAAGAGGAGGCAACACAGCGGGACTTGTATATAACCTGAACGACACTCATGCAACTTGTGGAGAACACTGCACTGTTAACCAGCGTCAGGGGAGGACTGTAACTATGCAGATGATAGCAGAGGTCATCATGATGCCATCCATCAGAAAGAGAAGTCCAACACTTCTGCCCACCACATCCTGGTATCAGAGTCACTGAGGAAAGTACAACACGGTCAAGCATTAGGTGGAGTAGTATTTTATTTTTACATGAAGAAGAGACAAAGCAAGATCCACCCCAGCAGTGTGCTAGTGTGTGTCCTGGCAGCTAGCTAGTTGCACACAGGGCAGTTGGCCTATGCACACCCCTCTCAGGCTGCAGCAGAGGGACCTCTCTCCTCCCAGTTTCCAAGAAGTCTGAGATACTGAAAGCTGGGGCCATGTCTGAGGGCCACTGATCCACACGCTTAAACAGAACCAAGGGGGTAACACACTGCGTCTGCAATAGGAAGAGATATTCCCACACAAGGCGGTGATCCCAGCACAGGCCGTGTGGGCTCTTGCCATCTTGGTAGGAATGCGTTCTAGACCCAAGGTCCTTCTTACGTGGCTGTGTAGGGGTCAGAGGGCTGTGTGTTTGAGACTACCTTTCTCAACACATCTTTCTCCTGCCTTCCAAACCTGCTTGATCTTAGTCTTTCATTCCCATTTTATGATAGACTGCTACTGGACATACCTGCTGCTGCTGCTAAGTCACTTCAGTTGTGTCTGATTCTGTGTGACCCCATAGATGGCAGCCCACCAGGTTCCTCCGTCCCCGGGATTCTCCATGTGAGAACACTGGAGTGGGTTGCCATTTCCTTCTCCACACTGAACATACCTAGCCAATGGCTGTACAACACTCAATTCATGATGGGAAGCTCAGGCCTCATGGTCACCTGTTATTGCATAGTTAGGAGTTCAATCTCTATCTAGGTCTAGTGGCAAAACCAGATGCTGTTTCTCAGAAGGAAAATAGTTATTTACAGAAGAGAACATAATTCATTTCCATAATCCCAGCAGTCTGCATTGTGAGTCTCCAATTTGTGCTTCACCAGAGGCTCTAAAAAACATCCATATTTGCCACATAGATTTCCAGGTGTCATTAAATCTGCTGGATAATAAAGATGGAGTGGTGAAGAGGCTTGTACTTCAACTTGAACTTATTGCAAAGCCTTCTCTTGCTCTGGCCCCACTTGACATTGGGAAACTTGTGGGTGACCGTCTGGAAGTGTTAAAGTAGCACACTCAAGTGTGGTGTATTTTGCTACCAAGAGGCCTCCTGAGCATCATGACTTTCACTTGGTGGTAGGGGATGTGAAGTGCAGGAACTTCCCCCTTTTCAGTTGAAGTGTAGTTGATTTACAGTATTAGTTTCAGGTGTACAACATAGTGATTCAGTATTTTTACAGTTTATACTCCATTAAAAGTTGTTATAAGATATTGGCTGTAATTCCCTGAGCTGTATGATATATCCTTATTCTTTATTTTATACATAGTAGTTTGTATCTCTTAATCCTGTACCCCTAATTTGTCCCTCTTCTCTGCCTTCTCCCCTTTGGTAAACACTAGTTTGTTTTTTATATCTGTGAGTCTATTTCTGTTTTGCTATATACATTCATTTGTATTATTTTTTAGATTCTTCGTGTAAGTGATATAACACAGTATTTGTCATCCTTTGTCGAACTTATTTCACTAAGCATAATATTCTCTAGGTCTATATACATTGATGCAAATGGAAAAATTTCAAATTTCATTCTTTTTTTTATAGCTGAGTAATGGTCCACTATACATATACATATATATATATACACATATATATATGTATATATATAAACAATAAGTTATCAGAAACTTATCTTTAACCTTAGAGGAAATACCTTGACTTGCTCCAGACCATTAAACCCCTAGAAACTTCCCTGAGGTTGGGGTGGGGTAGAGTGGGGCTGAAATTTTGTGGTGGTCATCTTCCATATGTCTTACGAAAATGTTAAGTACTTGTTCCTTCCTGCTCATTAGGTCTCATCAGTATTATCTTGTCAGTGTAGTAGGACAGTGTGAAATTAGTGGTTGTGGTCCAGCAGGTAAAGAATCCACCTACAATGCAGGAGACCTGGGTTTGATCCCTGGGTTGGGAAGATCCTCTGGAGAAGGGAAAGGCTACCCACTCCAGTATTCTAGCCTGGAGAGTCCCATGGACACAGTCCATGGGGTCACAAAGAGTCAGACATGACTGAGTGACTTTCAGTTCACTTCAGGACAATCAGGCTCTCTACAAATTATGTTAGAGCAGAGAATAAGAAAATTGATATACTATATACTCCTGAAGCAAGATTATGAGGGCATAGTGTTTTCACTGTGAGGTAAAAACAAACTACTTCTTGGAAAAAAAAACAAACTGGCCCTTGCAAATTACTATGAGAAAAAGGCATTAGTTATATGCTATGTGCTGGAGGACATGTTTATTTGCTCTAGTTAGGATATTACCTCTGGGTCAAGCGCTACAACGCTAGTCATCATTTGATTAAGGCTGTGATAATCCACAGTCAGTTTTCCAAAACCCATCTGATTTCTGCAGAGGCCAAATTGGTGAGTTAAAGGAGCATATGATAGGTATCAATATTCTTGCTTCTTTCAAGATTTTGATGGTGGCAGTGATCTCTAAAATTTCCCCAGGTTTTACTGTCTTGGCAGGAAGAGGACATCCTGGTAACTTTCACCCCACAGAGATCCTTCCAGTTGCCAAGTGTGTCTGTTGCGATTATACATTCAGAAACTGGGGAATAACTGAAAAGTAGGTCCAGAGCCCAACTGGGCCTACTGTAATTGAGAGTTGATGTAAAATTCCATTTGTCATGTGATCATTGTGAGCCCCACTTATTCACAATGATAATTTTGGTTTCTAGAAATGAGTGTCAGTTCAAAGTCAGTGTTTAGTAATCTCTGAAAACTTTAGGTAGTTATTTTTATTTCCCTGCATTGTACAGACACCTAGTAAATAGCTCCATGTCCTTTGGGGAAGATTTAGAGGAATAGTTGCAGTGTGAACTATGTGGTTTCTTTTTTAAAAAAATGTATATATTTATTTGGCTGCAGTGGGATCTTCGATCTTAGTTGCAGCATGTCGGATCTTTGGTTGTGGCACATGGGATCTAGTTCCCCGACCGGGGATTGAACCTGGGACCCCTAACCCTTTCTTTGGGAGTGTGGAGTCCTAGCCGCCAGGGAAGTCTTGTGGTTTCTTTTGAGGTGGATTCCATTACAGATTTAAATAGGAAATACACAAAGATTAACATGTCTTTACCTGAAAGTCAATTTTATTGGTTAATTTATCAAATAACATGGTGAACATTTCCTCCAAAAGATATGGTACAGGAAAAAACACTTGCCTGACTTTCCAGCTGAAATTAAGTTCTGGGCCATTTCAAGGGCATCATCACTCAAACGCTGGCTTTTTGCAGACTTGAGGAATAATATTTATAATGACCCAGAGCTGATATTAGAAATAAACGAAAGCCAGGAGAATCATTCTCTTGGAGTCCAGAAAGCAGCTGATTATTATGACAAAGGTCTTTGCAGTCAGCAAAGGTCAACTTGTCACCTTTGCTATAGCTGCAGATCCTTCTCAGTGAGTTACCTTTGAGAAGTAACTTAAGGCAATAGACCAAGCATGTGCTTCCTGACTGTCGGAAAAGACAGCAGTAGTGGACTTAGACATTTAAAACATAAAGGTTCAGCAATTTAAGGTGAGCAAGATGCTCCACAATTTTGCTAAGTTAGACAAAA
Organism: Cervus canadensis; assembly: GCF_019320065.1. NCBI lineage: Eukaryota > Metazoa > Chordata > Mammalia > Artiodactyla > Cervidae > Cervus > Cervus canadensis. Next base: position 82,322,110 of record NC_057392.1, read on the forward strand.
ACTCAAATCCACACTTGATCCCGAAACCCAGTCAAAAAGTGTAGATTTAATTGTCCATTCATCTCATTGCCTATTTTCCTAGTTCTAACAGATTATACCTAGATAGCTTGAGGGTCATTCTTTTCTTTCTGAATATACATTGTTACTGCTGATGAGCAGGGGCGTGGCTCAAAGCAGACTAGAAGCGAAGAGTTTTGGAGAAACTGCAAACTAGAAAACCTGGTGAATAATTGACAGGTTAGCAGCCCACACAAGCGCCATTTAGAAGCCTGCTTCAGCAAGGACCAGGGGGCGCTACATTACTTTGCTGGGAGCAAAAGCAACCTCTGAAATTACGTGCTAGAAGCTTTGGCAGTTCAAACTGGGCTGCCCATTAGAGAGAATAACTTATTTAAAATAGCTCATTTGAAATCTTTGTTGCCAGGGTTCATTTGCCCACTGCTTCTTTCAAGGATAATCTCATTTCTACTTTCAGATAACTTTAGAACCATAGGTTTCTCCTGTTCTTTTCTCTAATTTAATAGTAGATATTAATGCTTATTAAATATTTTATCTGATTAAAGCTTAGATCTGGCTAGATTTTTAAAACTGCTTCCATGTATTTAAAAATATTAAATAGATGATGCATTACTATCATTTTTTTCCTCTGCTTTTGGTCTATGACCACGGTTACTAATTGGAAAAGAAGAAATGAACCAAAAACAAAACTAGGAAAATGAATTCTATGACATGCTAATTAGAAGCACATTTATAGTTTTAGGAACCAGGATCACATTAGAGTATTATGACATATAGTTTTAGTTATCAGCTTCTATTACTTTTGAAAATGATAAACATACAAAGATAGTTTTCTGTATTTAATTTTTCTCTCTGTTCCAGGTAAATGTCTATATAATTTCCACCCATAAAGTATGGTATAACTTTCAAGTTATTCCTTATGTTGATGTATTCATTTCAGATTCATCTATTCAACAACTTTGAACCTATATCTATATTTTTACTGACTCTTCAAAGTTCGTTATTGTTCTAAGGTCACATATAATTCTATCTTGAGGAATTGCTTCCTTTTGCCTTAGTAATATGTAGTATGGTCATTTGAAACTTTTGGGGTGGGGCATTTCACTATAGTATAAATTGTCCCATTGCTGCTTACTTGTGAAAATGCCCTAGTATTCACAATTAAAAAGTACCGTAAAATGCCATTTACCCAGCTCCAGGAAAAAAACAGGGATTTATTTTGAGGAACTCTGATGTGTGTGTAAGGGTTTCCGTAAGGAGAATAGTCTTCAGGCAGTAAATGATAAAACATAGTTTAGTGCAAGGAGAGCCAAAGATATATGTGAATTTTGGTATGAGACCACCTTTCAGCTACATTGAATTGGACTTGTCTCTGTGTCACTCAATCATGTCTGACTCTTCTGTAAGCCCTTGGACCCTAGCCCACCAAGCTCCTCTGGCCATAGGATTTTCCAGGCAAGAATACTAGAGTGGGTTGCCATTTCCTTCTCCAGGGGATTTTCCTGACCCAGAGATCAAAGCCTCATCTCCTGCATTGGCAGGCGATCCTTTACCACTGAGCCACCAAGGAAGCCCATCTTGGTCTCTCAGTTCAGTTCAGTCCAGTCCAGTCACTCAGTCGTGTCCGACTCTTTGCGACCCCATGAATCACAGCACGCCAGGCCTCCCTGTCCATCACAAACTCCCGGAGTTTACTCAGACTCATGCCCATCGAGTCGGTGATGCCATCCAGCCATCTCATCCTCTGTCATCCCCTTCTCCTCCTGCCCCCAATCCCTCCCAGCATCAGGGTCTTTTCCAGTGAGTCAACTCTTTGCATGAGGTGGCCAAAGTATTGGAGTTTCAGCTTCAGCATCCGTCCTTTCAATGAACACCCAGGACTGATCTCCTTTAGGATGGACTGGTTGGATCTCCTTGCAGTCCAAGGGACTCTCAAGAGTCTTCTCCAACACCACAGTTCAAAAGCATCAGTTTTTCAGTGCTCAGCTTTCTTCACAGTCCAACTCTCTTATCCATAGTCTTCCCCTTTTGCTGGACCAGCTTTGCAGCAAACTGAGGAGCCACAGCCTTGGCTCCAGCCTGCTCAATGTTTTCATCAGTGTCTTAGGTAAAGATGACACTGAACAAAGCAGACTTATTAAATTTAGAGGGAACATGAATGGAGAAGTATAACTATTGTTGAGTTTAGACTGCAGATGACCTCAACTAACTGAATCTCAAGGCTGATTCAAAAATTAAGTAAATAGCAATGGATGGAGTTTCCTGAATTTAAGTTTGTTTAGTTCATTAGCCCTTTTTGAATTCCTGCCATGTGCTAGACACATTTCAGGTACTGGTCATACAGTGAGGAACAAACCTGCCAGGGTCTGCTTGCAAGTATGGGTTAAAAAAAAGAGACAAAGACCAAACTACCTCTTACCTAGGAGAAGGAAATGGCAACCCACTCCAGTATTCTTGCCTGGAGAATCCCATGGACAGAGGAGCCTGGCAGGCTACAGTCCATGGGGTCACAAGAGTCGCACATGACTTGACGACTAAACCACCACCACCTCTTACCTAAGTAGGGAAAGAAAGATCCTCAATACTGTAGGTTCTTGTGAAACAAATCTGAAGGTTTTTGATAACAGGAACTTCAATACCGCAAACCTTCTGGGTGTGTTAGGAACTGCACCAAAATTGTCACTGCACCAAAATGCGGTGTATTTGCTAATAGCAAAAGAACCAATGAAATCTTAGGATTTGTTGTCATAAATGCAGTGTTCAGCCGTTTGGAAGTGACTGGCAAACAGTTTTCTGGGCCTTTCAGATGACCACAGGGGCTATTCAGAGGTGGGGGGTTAGGGAGGGATAACATATTTTGGCAAACTAGAGTGTACCTAGACAAGGGGAATCAGGGTGCCAAAAGTTCTAACAGTCATGCATTTAATTTTTAGTGATTTAAATTTAATTTAATGATTGTCTTCAAATAGTTGAAGTGCTGGCAAGTAGACAAGGAAGGAAGCTTATTCTTTTTGTTGCTCTACTTTGCAGAAATAGCATAAAGCAATGGAACTTTCAGGGAGAGAAACTTTTATTTTTATTTTGGTTTAGTAATGACATTGTAAGGAGATCAAACCAGTCAATCCTAAAGTAAATCAACCCTGAATATTCACTGGAAAGACTGATGCTGAAGCTCCAATACTTTGGCCGCATGATGCAAAGAACTGACTCCCTAGAAAAGACCCAATGCTGCGAAAGATTGAAGGCAAGAAGAGAAAGGGACGACAGAGGATGAGGTGGTTGGATGGCATCACCGACTCGATGGACATGAGTTTGAGCAAGCTCCGGGAGATGGTGAAGGACTGGGAAGCCTGGTGTGCTGCAGTCCATGGGGTCGCAGAGTCAGACATGACTGTGCAACTGAACGACAGTGATGAATGACACTTCTCAGATATAGAAACTGTCCTTCAGTGGAACACAGGGTGCCTGAGGTAGTTGGGCATCCTGCCTCCAAGCATTTGACCAGAGACCAGATAATTCTTGGCCAGGGCCAGTAAGATGGCATTCCTGCACTGAGTAAGAATACAGGGCGATGCCCTGGGCTGTATCTCCAGCTTCATGTCTCTGACTCTTGTGGTGTGTTTGCCTGTGTTTATATGAAGTTGTGAATACTATGTAGGTTTTCCTTTCTCCCCAAAGAAAAAAGACCAGCCTAAAGTGGAGTTAGAGAGTAGGTTACCTCCATGCGTTTGGGATCAGTCTAAATAGGGGGTTTCCCTGGTGGCTCAGGTGGTCAAGAATCTGCCTGCAATGTGGGAGGCCTGGGTTGGATCCCTGGGTCGGGAATCATCCCTTGGAGAAGGGAATGGCTACCCACTCCAGTATTCTTGTCTGGAGAATCCCTTGGACAGAGGAGCCTAGCGGGCTATAGTAGAGTTGGAGAGTCACTTAAAAGTGGGCATAGAAATACTAGGAATGGTGAAGATGGTCAGAAAAGGCTGCTCCAGCTGGCTTAGGGCTAGCACCATAACTGGGAGCAGGCAAGTCACCAGGAGAAGAAGGTGAGGCTTTTACTCCAGTTACCACTTCTGGACCCTGCAGGGAAGAGTTGGGTGTTACTTAGGATTCTTGGTTGCAAGAGACAGAAACACCAACTCAAACTATCTTTAACTAAAAAGAGATTTGTTGACTCATGTAACCAAAAAGTCCAGCACTCATTCTGACTTTAGGCATGGTTCAGTCCAGTTGCTCCAACCATCTCCTTCCTTCCTTTCCTTTTGTTTTTATCTGTATGGCTTGTACCTGCATCTAGAAGGGTGTCTGACAGGGTAGATAGCCAACAAAAATTTGCTGAAGGCACTTGTGAATGAGCCCTCTAGCTTGGCAACCCCAGGTAAAGTCCCCATAGTCAAAGTTCCAGAGGGACTCCAGTGCGTGACTTCAAAACTATCACTGGTGATGGGGAGGATGAAACACACTGATTGATCAGACTATTGGGCTGAACCAATTTAGGTCTGGTAGTCGGCAATATCTGGTGACATGTTATTCTCCATCTTTCCTATGGAATCATAAGGAAAGAGGGAAGGCCCTCCTTTTCTTTTGTATCCCCCGTAGAGGCTAGTTCTGAGTGCACTGTTTTTATTTGACAAGCGTGTATTCTTTTCTGCTAACCAGAATGGCTGTTAATAACAAAGGTGCTGAAATAAGTGCTTTCCAGGTGGCTCAAGTGGTAAAGAACCCACATGCTGATGCAGGAGACATAAGAGATGAGGGTTCGATCCCTGGGTCGGGAAGATACCCTGGAAGAGCAAGTGGCAACCCACTCTAGTGTTCTTGCCTGGAGAATCCCATGGACAGAGGAATCTGGTGGGCTACAGTCCATAGGGTTGCAAAGAGTCAGACACAACTGAAGTGGCTGAGCACGCACACGCATGGCAAAGCAACTGAATTGTGGCATCTCCTTTGAAAATTACAACAAAAAATTTCAGTGAATTCAGAATTTGATATATTGCTTCCAAGTAATTTTTATGTGCATAAATCTAAGTGATAAATAGGAATTTTGAATTCATCCTACCTGGTCACCACAGAAAGGTATCCTTTCTGCTTTCTACTTTAATCATGTAATTAAAAGATTAAATTGAATGAATGTTTCCTACAACAGGAATAATCTTCATGGAAAAGCTTGCTTATCTTTCCATCAGGGCTATCTGAATTCTAGCCCTGGAGCAGAATTATTAAAATATTCTTTCACCCGAATTTTAGCTCCTTTATAATCAGGGCCTGCCCCCAAGGGCAGTGCTGTCCTGTTTATCAGCAGGGCTGTGCTGCACAGATATGGGAAAGTGGTACTGAGAGTGAACTCAGGAAGATAAAGGGGGCATTACAAGTAGACTCTTCTTTTCATATCCGCGGGGACAGAGCTTGCTTTTCTCAGACACTGGAATGTTAGAGATTTGGACTGTCAGGGATTTGATGGGAAATATCCTGATACAATGCTTAGGGGACTGTGCTTCTCTAACAGTGAAGGAAAATGGTTCTTCTTCCTCAGATTGCTTCCATATTGTATTTGAAATGACCTTACAAAGGTACAGCAGAACCCCAATCTGTGTGGATTCCCTTTTCCCTTCCAGTCTGATTTTACAGACTGAAATACACTCTTGTTTGGTGGAAGTTAGTGTATTTGCACTGTATTTATCTTACCTGATCACTCTAGTTTTTAACCATGTTCTCTCCACGTCATTATTATAGCTTTATCTCCTGAGAGATACTGTGTATAAGACATTTGATGATTAAAATAAAAGGGACATCCCTGGTGTTCTAGTGGCTAAGACTCCCTGCTTCCACTGCAGGGAACATGGGTTTGATTCCTGGTAAGGGAACTGATGATTTCTAAAATGTCAATGTCAGGATGGGAAAGACTAGAGATCTCAAGAAAATTAAAGATACCAAGGGAACATTTCATGCAAAGATGGGCACAATTAAGGACAGAAATGGTATGGACCTAACAGAAGCAGAAGATATTAAGAAGAGGTGGCAAGAACACACAGAAGAACTATACAAAAAAGATCTTCACAACCCAGATAATAATGATGGCGTGATCACTCACCTAGAGCCAGACATCCTGGAATGCAAAGTCAAGTGGGCCTTAGAAAGCATCATACGAACAAAGCTAGTGGAGGTGATGGGATTACAGCTGAGCTATTTCAAATCCTAAAAGATGATGCTGTGAAAATGCTGCACTCAATATGCCAGCACTTTTGGAAAACTCAGCAGTGGCTGCAGGACTGGAAAAGATCAGTTTTCATTCCAGTCCCAAAGAAAGGCAATACCAAAGAATGCTCAAACTACCACACAATTGCATTCATCTCACATGCTAGCAAAGTAATGCTGAAAATTCTCCAAGCCAGGCTTCAACAGTATGTGAACTGTGAACTTCAGATGTTCAAACTGAATTTGGAAAAGGCAGAGGAAACAGAGATCAAATTGCCGACATCTGTTGGATCATAGAAAAAGCACGAGAGTTCCAGAAAAACATCAAGTTTATTGACTATGCTAAAGCCTTTGACTGTGTGGATCACAAAAAACTATGGAAAATTCTTCAAGAGATGGGAATACCAGACCACCTGACCTGCCTATTGAGATACCTGTATGCAGGTCAGGAAGCAACAGTTAGAACTGGACATGGAACAACAGACTGGTTCCGAATAGGAAAAGGAGTACATCAAGGCTGTATATTATCACCCTTCTTATTTAACTTATATGTAGAGTACATCATGAGAAACGCTGGGCTGGATGAAGCACAAGCTGGAATCAAGATTGCCAGGAGAAATATCAATAACCTCAGATATGACACCACTCTTATGGCAGAAAGTGAAGAAGAACTAAAGAGCCTCTTGATGTAAGTGAAAGAAGAGAGTGAAAATGTTGGCTTAAAGCTCAATATTCAGAAAACTAAGATCATGGCATCCGGTCCCATCACTTCATGGCAGTTAGATGGGCAAATAATGGAAACAGTGACTGACTGTATTCTTTTGGGCTCCAAAATCACTGCAGATGCTGACTGCAGCCATGAAATTAAAAGACGCTTGCTCCTTGGAAGAAAACCCATGACCAACATAGACAGCATATTAAAAAGCAGAGGCATTACTTTGCCAACAAGAGTCCATCTAATCAAAGCTGTGGTTTTTCCAGTAGTCATGTATGGATGTTTGAGTTGGACTATAAAGAAAGCTGAACGCCAAAGAATTGATGCTTTTGAACTGTGGTGTTGGAGAAGACTCTTGAGAGTCCCTTGGACTGCAAGGAGATCCAGCCAGTCCATCCTAAAGGCGATCAGTCCTGAATATTCATTGGAAGGACTGATGCTGAAGCTGAAACTCCAGTACTCTGGCCACCTGCTGTGATGAATTGACTCAGTAGAAAAGACCTTGATGCTGAGAAAGATTGAAAGCAGGAGGAGAAGGAGGAGAAGGGGATGATAGAAGATGAAATGGTTGGATGGCATCACCGACTCGATGGACATGAGTTTGAGCAAGCTCCAGGAGTTGGTGATGGACTGGACAGTCTGGCGTGCTGCAGTCCATGGGGTCACAAAGAGTTGGACATGACTGAGCGACTGAACTGAAGGGAACTAAGATACTGCATGCCGTGCAGCATGACCAAAAAAAAAAAAGACGTCTACTTTTACTGAGGGCTCAGTTATTAGGAAAAAAACAACCAAAAACTCAGTTATTAGGAAAAAAACAACCAAAAACAAACAACAAACCAAACCTAAGAGTGATAACTGGAAACAGGCCTGTCATTATTGTATAGGCAGACCTGGTATTAGAGTGTCTGAGCATCATCAGAGACTGCTTTGGTAAGTATAACTGTAGCATTCAGAATGAACAGATATTAAACATCGTTGTACCTGTGTATATACTTATCTTTTGTTATAAGTCTTGTCTTTCTCTGTCAGCCTCTCAGAATTGAGATCAGATAGCTGCAGGATGAGAATGAGGGTAGTGTTGTACTGCAGCTTAACCAGAACAGACTGGGAGAGATTGCGAGTGCTGAGTTATCTGTATTCTGACTTTACGTGATGGCCACAGGTGTTACTGTTCCTCTTACCCTATCATGTCAGGTGATGTATGTGGTGAAGCATGTGTATAATTAACTCCTCGAGTATATTGTATTTTGCAGCTAAATGGAAAAGTCTTAAATATTTAAATATCTGAACATTTTCTGTTAAAAAAGTCTAAATAGCTAAAGGACATCTGGACCACTACTACCAAAAGATTGAACAGTTTAAAGGCATGGCTCGTGACTTCCTGTTGGTTTGACAAATAATCTTACTTTAAGGAGGCTAGAGGTCTGTCTAGGAGATTGAGTGAATTACTTGTTCAAACCTTCCACTTTTCTGCTAGTAGCATTTAGTTACTGCCATCAAATGACACTTTCCACTTGAGGAAATCATAGCTTAGTGCCTCCAGAATCTCTGCAATAACCCCTTGGGTGTTCAAATACTTTACCTAGCTTGGATTTTAAGCTTCTAGTGCAATAGGTGGAAAAAAGCAAATGGAACATTTTATAAGCTTAAACATTTCTTCCCCCTAACCAGCCTCTCTCTAAGGATTTTTACTGTAACTCTGAAATTTGATACATCATGGAAAATTTTAGTTAAGTATAAAACACTCTTATGAACCACAGTTTAATTTTTGATTCAGATACTCACCTTCCTCGTATAGCCTATAACCAATAAATCACCGTTTGAAACTTCAGTGGTCTACTAAATTGTGCTAAACAATGAAAATTTAGTAAATATTCTTTAACATTCATTTTGCTTCATAACTTGTATTCAGTTGTGGCTTTCTGATGTCAACCTGATGGATTTTGCATAATTTGGGTGCCTATGCATCTTTTAGAAGGAAGATATGTTTTTTAGAATGTCTGAATATTGATTGTCATTATGTTGTGACCAGAGAGGTTAATATTCACTTAGAATTTCACCCAACTGAGTAAGGGTCCTGGTTGGCAGACTTTATTTATGTATTGACATTGAGGATGGTTCCTTGCAGATATTGAATTGCGAGCATTATGAAAGCTCTACCCAGAAGTCTCTACCATTTCTGGGGTGCTTGAAATTCCACTTTATGATATTTACTATTTTGGGTTAAAAATTGTCTTCTTTGGCTAATCCTCTTTTAAGACTATAAACTTTAGTAGAAAGTAGTTTCTCCTAATTGTCTTTGCTCTGTGTTATGGAAGCATGTGTCATCTTGTTATTTTAGGACTCTAAAATGAAGAAAAAGTATGTAAAATGAGCTTTGCTAAAGATAAATTCAAGTTCCTTCAAAGTTTTTGCTAATGGTCAACCTTGATGTGTGAAAGAGATCTTTTTCAGAAACTGTCTTTCTTATCTTTTCCAGTTAGTTCTATTTTTTGATTAACCAGTATCATAGGTTAATCATATAGACCCTATGGACTGTAACCCACCAGGGTCTTCTGTCCATAGGATTCTCCAGGCAAGAATACTGGAGTGGGTAGCCATTTCCTCCTCCAGGGGATCTTCCCGACCCAGGGATCGAACCAGTCTCTTAACGTCTCCAGCATTGGCGGGCAGATTCTTTACCACTAGCACCACCTGCGAAGTCCATATAATAGGTTATAAAACAGTAAATAGAAAACCAGGGTGATTCCAATTTTGTACACCCCTGCCAAAAAAAAAAAAAGAATAAAGCATGTTACAAATACTGCTTGTTAAAGCAGTTTGATCCCATTCCTCCTCCCCACCTCCCCGCCCCACCCCCCGCTGTTTCTTTTGCAAATAAAGTAAAACCTTATCTAGGGACAGGTTAATTGAGCTTTGAAATAATAGTAATGGAAATAATAGTGATAAAAAAAACGGTACTAGTTAAAAAAATAGCTTTTCTAAAATAATTGAAAACATGTACTTCTTAGAAGACCTCTGTCTTTTGGCCCAGTCACTCTGATAGTAAACCAGTTTTCTGGTAAAGAACAGTTGATGAAAATAGCATTAATTGGTGTCTTGACAGAGATGGCTGTGAATTGAAGTTTGAGGCACTAAGGGATAATGATACTCTTATCCCTGGCTTGGTGGGGGAGGAGAATGGCACTGTGGTGGGCTTTTGATGGCGACTGGGGTGAAGGCAGGGTTGATGGGAGTGTGATGTCTGCGGTCAGAGAATAGAGACAAAGTCATGTCTGACGCTGGCTTTTATTGTCTGGAATATCTTTCTGGACACTAGAAAGATGAGAGGATAATTTGCTCACTGATAAACTGATGCTGCACAGACTTTGAAATAAGGAGAGATCAGCTACAAAACTGAGTAAAATGTAAGTTTATGTAAGAACAGCTGTAGATCATAAAAATTAAAAAAGTATTTTCATTATTAAATAACTGTATCTCATTTTTGACTGGCTCAGTGTTTTTCCACTGTGATTTTGGATGGACCGTGACTTCTCCTGTCATTGTTGCGTGCATGCTTAGAATAGATACCGGAGAGAGACGCACCAGAAGGTTTGCCGTGTTCTCTCTGGATGGAAGCCTTATGGGTGATTTTTATTGTCTCGTTTTCTGTTTTTCTCTAGTTTCTAAATTTCCTGTCATGAACATTATTTTTGTAGTTTGTGAAATAAAAGGCTGTAGCAGTAACAGTATTTTGATCTTTGATCTCCGGACATGAACATGTTGAATCCAATTCTGCCAGCTGAGGAGGCTACTTCCTTCACAAAATTGAGCTAGTTGGAACACAGAATTACATTCTTCATAAATGTGTCAAATCCCTCTCTACTACTCTAATTGCTTCCCTAAAGGCCTGAAACTGTTAAATTATCAAATGCTTTAATTTACTGCAGGGAGTAATTTACTTACCATGTAGGATTATAGCAAACAAACATGCCTTATAATTTGTATTAGAAATCTGTGCCTTTTGTGAAAGACCACCCCACTGAAAGTCTGATTTAGGTTTTTAAAGCAACCAACAAACAAGCAGAAATGTTTAAAAGGGGAGAGAAGGTTTATATTAAGAAATTTGAATTTTGATGCAAGTGAGTAGCATTAACTTAAGTTTTGAAAACTGATTGAAAAACTGCTTTTAGCTCACTGTTAACATAGATGTTTGTGTGGTCTCTCAATTCTTAAAAATACAGATCAAAGTCTTATTCTTACTTAGGCAAGATTCTGTCACATTTTTAACAGTGTGTACACACACATATATGAGCATATCTTTTAAATATTTTAATCATAATTTATTCACATCCTGCTTAATTTTAGAAAAGGATTTAATGTGTCTTAGATCTACTTCCTATGGAAGGAAATGGGTTGTTTTGCTTCCTCAAACATAAATGCATTTAGCTTATTCTTATGCATATACCACAGCTTTTATTTACTAGTTTTAAGTATAAGTGGCCAGCAGTAGGATTACTGGGTCAAATCCTAGCATTGGGCTGAATTGTGACTATTTCTGTTCTCACAGGAAAGTCTGAGAGTATGTTCCTCCGAGACTTGCTGCACTTGCTGGCTGTTTTGCTTTTCTGTTTGTGCAATCTGATCACTCATCTCACTTTTATTTAATTTGCATTTTTGGACAAGTGGTGAGAATGAGCATCTCTTCTGAGACCATTTATTTATTTATTTATTCATTTATTTTTAATAGTTGGAGGCTAATTGCTTTACAATATTGTAGTGGTTTTTGTCATACATTGACATGAATCAGCCATGGATTTACATGTATTCCCCATCCTGATCCCCCTCCCACCTCCCTCTCCACCCGATTCCTCTGGGTCTTCCCAGTGTACCAGGCCCGAGCACTTGCTGAGACCATTTATTTTGTTCTTTTGCCACTTGCCTAGTCATACACAGTCTTTGTCCATTTCTCGAACCATTGCTTTTTCTTCTTATCGACATGAAGGAGCCTTATGGATTTTATGAATAACAACCTTTTATTGGCCATCTGGGTTGCAGTCTTTTTCACTGCATCTAATTTGTTTTTTTAATAGTATCTTTTACTAAAGTAAATTGTTTAATTTCTGTCATCAGGTATTTTCTTTTGTGGTTTTTAGATTTCCTGCCCAGCTTAGAAAGGTTTCTTCTATTCCCAGTTAATAAAAATATTTTCAAACATTATTTTTTTATATTTTAAATTAATCCATTATTTTAATATGTAAATATTGAATTCATTTGGAATTTTTTTTAGAGTTGTATGTGGTAGAAGTCCACCTTTTTCCCCCCAGGTGCATAACCAGTTATGCCAGCACTATTTATAAATAAATCACCTTTTTATATTTATGTTTCCATGCTGACTTTATTCCACTTCAAGTGCTCATGCATACTAGAAGAGATAATTAAAACACAAGTCCCAAAATACTTTATCCATCCAATTGGCTAATGCAATTTAATGATGCATGAGATGCTTTTTTTAAACAGTTTTCATATGTGCATATAGGCAGTTCAGTTCAGTCGCTCAGTTGTGTCCGACTCTTTGCGACCCCATGAACCGCAGCATGCCAGGCCTCCCTGTCCATCACCAACTCCCGGAGTCCACCCAAATCCAGGCCTATTGAGTCTGTGATGCCATCCTACCATCTCATCCTCTGTCGTCCCCTTAGCCTCCTGCCCTCAGTCTTTCCCAGCATCAGGGTCTTTTCAGATGAGTCAGCTCTTTGCATCAGGTGGCCAAAGTATTAGAGTTTCAGCTTCAGCATCAGTCCTTCCAATGAACACCCAGGACTGGCCTCCTTTAGGATGGACTGGTTGGATCTCCTTGCAGTCCAAGGGACTCTCAAGAGTCTTCTCCAACACCACAATTCAAAGGCATCAATTCTTTGGCGCTCAGCTTTCTTTATAGTCCAACTCTCACATCCATACATGACCACTGGAAAAACCATAGCCTTGTCTAGACGGACTTTTGTTGACTAAGTAATGTCTCTGCTTTTTAATCTGCTGTCTAGGTTGGTCATAACTTTCCTTCCAAGGAGTAAGTGTCTTTTAATTTCATGGCTGCAATCACTATCTGCAGTGATTTTGGAGCCCCAAAAAATAAAGTCAGCCACTGTTTCCACTGTTTCCCCATCTATTTGCCATGAAGTGTGCATATAGGCACACCCTCCCAATATGACACCAACACCATCTTTTATAGATTACCTTTGAAATTCATATAATGCATGTTGTTCACTACTTTTTATTCCTGTACTTTCTGAATTGGAGTTGGTTCAGGAAAGGTATTTTTTACTGCTGGACATTGTGAGCATAGTAGCCCATGCACTTTTAAATCATAAATTTTTGTTGACACTCTATGAATTGTAAACAACAAAATTCATCATCTAAACACAGTAAGGAAGGGAGTTAGTGTATATTTACTGTTTATGTATTTCTTTAATTTAGCTTTATGCAGGTTCATCAGTTATATGGTACACAGTCAATTCACTTTTGATTTAATGCTGTTTTAGGGTATATATCTATGGCAGTTCAAGTAAATGAAGTTTACTTGGCAGTCTTTCCAGACATAAATATAACCAAAAGTCATGAGATTTTATACAATAATCAAGGTTTTTAAATGGAGAACCCATATTTAATGGAATATTCTTGATCTTCTCATTTAAGATTTAATGGAGACTGTCCCTCAGATTTACATATTTATGACAGTGAATGTGTCAATTACTCAGTCGTGTCTAACTCTTTGTGATCCCATGGACTGAGCCCTCCCATGGAATTCTCCAGGCAAGAATACTAGAGTGGGTTGCCATGCCCTTCTCCAAGGGATCTTTTAACCCAGGGATCAAACCCAGGTCTCCTGAATTGCAGTCAGATTCTTTACTGTCTGAGCCACCAGGAAACCCTTAAATATTTTCCTATGTCCTTAAATAAATCAAGAAATTAACTAGATATATATAGGACCTTTTTACTATAACTGAAAATCTTAGTTTTCTCTTTTTAATTTTGAAGATAACCCAAATAACAGTGTAATTAAATTATTTTTGATTATCTATTTTATCCTGAAGAACTCAGGAAAAAACCAGATTGAAAACATGGCTAAACTCAAAGTGAACATAAATGGCGGTAGCTGGATTCTAGCTTTCCTCCTGGCATGATGCTCAGTGGTGTTTCTGAATAAAGATGTTGTCATCTTACCTCTGCATCCTTGTTCTGAGCCCTTGCAGTGATCATCACTGCTGCTCAGAGACAACCAGCTCTCCTCATTAACGAGAAAGGGATGCTGACATGTATCCCCATCCAACACAGAATCATGTAGTGGTGGGCTCCTTTCTGATTCTGGGGAAAATTTGGGGATTATGTAGAAAGGGCATTGCTGTCCTTAGGGTTCATTTCTGTTTAGGAAGGATAGAGGAATAGGGGAAAGTATGCAGCATCAAGTTGTGAGTAAATAATACCTTTTATTCACTGATGATGCTCCCTAATCCCAATTGCCTTTCCAGAGAAGGCAAAAAGTGAAGGCTTTCCAGCACGGTGGCAATAAAGCTAAACATTGAGGTTGTTAATTGTCAAATAGTGTCTTGAGGCCAATATTAACAACTGTTTTAAATTCTTAAGTAAAGGTGCACAGCCTAGGAAGGGGGCAGGGTGGTTGAGTGAATGAAGGGAGAAGGGCAAGAATTACAATTAGGCTTGATGTTTAGAGTTTTGTAAAACAACAACAACACAGTAGAGAAAATTCACTGATGCTGGGAAGAGTTCCATGTAGGTCTTGTACTCTTTTTATGACAGTTCCAACTGGAATAACAGTTTGTAACCTAATTAATATTTTCATTCATCCATTTATTCAACAAGATTTTGTTAAGCCCATACTTCATGCCAGACACTACAGATCCTGGGATTACAAAAAGTCTGTCTTCTTAGGTCTTTTTTGTCTAATTTGAATACAAAAGCTGTAAAGGTATAGTTTGCTAAAAAAGGGTTTACTTAAATTTATTCAGTGTTCCAAAAGAGATTTAAGGAGGCTCAAAAATTATTTTAATTAGCTTCAGTGTGAATTGTATTTGAATTATTTAAGTCCCATTCATCAGAAGCAATGCAGACTGCTGTTCTAAACTTCCAGGCATGTATGCTTGTCATCTAGTGAGATGAATAGTGAAAACTGATACAGGATCTTAAAAATTCAGAGAAGAAAAAAAGTCTTTGTCCTGACACTATGTCTCCCAGTAACAGATATTATTATATGGCTAAGCATAAAGAGTCTATAATTGAGATATCTTTTAAAGTTTACTTTTTGAATAGGTAATTAAGTACATGCCACACAATTCTTAATATAAAATGGCATACAATAAAAAGTGAGTTTCCTCACCTTTCTCCCAGTTTTCTAGCTTTGCTTGCTCCAGTGGGGATCACAGTTTTGGTTTCTTCTTTCTGAGATAGTTTATGCATTTTGCAAACATAGGGGCTTGTGTGTATATATTCATTTGTACATAAATGATAGTATGTCACTATATAATGTTTTGTACCTTACTCATTTTTAAAAAAGATGTACTTATTTCTTTATTCTTATTTTATTTTTGGTTGTAGTGGGTCTTTGTTGCTGCACAAAGGCTTTCTCTAGTTGTGGTGAGAGCTTCTCTTCACTTGGTGTGCAGGTTTCTCATTGCGGGGGCTTCTCTTGCTGCGGAGCGTGGGCTCTAGGCACATGGGCTTCAGCAGTTGTGACATGAGGACTCAGTAGTTGTGGCACACAGGCTTCGTTGCTCCATGGCATCTGGGATGTTCCCAGGCCAGGGACTGAACCTGTGTCCCTTGCAATGCAAGGTAGCTTCTTAACCACTGTAGCACCAGGGAAGTCTTGTATCTTCTCTTTTGTTTATTTGTGTAATATAGTTTGGAGACCATTCCTTAGCTGGACATGTAATGCTATCCCATTTTAAAAACTGGCTTCATCATCTTTCATTGTAAGGATAAAGTAGAATTTATTAATACTTACTGTTGCTGCTGCTTAGCTGCTTCAGTGGTGTCTGACTCTTGTGCGACCCTAGGAACCGTAGCCCACCAGGCTCCTCTGTCCAAGGGATTCTCCAGGCAAGAAGACTGGAGTGGATTGCCATTCCCTCCTCCAGGGGATCTTCCCAACCCAGGGATTAAACCTGGGTCTCCTGTATTTGCAGGGAGATTCTTTACTGCTGAGCCACCAGGGAAGCCCATTAGTATTTACTAGTTACCTATTATTGGTAGACATTTAGGTTGTTTTTATCTTTTTGTTCTCTAAAAGAAAGTTTCAGTAAGATCCCTGTATAAACATTCTACATGTAAATAACTAAAAGTAGAGATACTGAGTCAAAGAGTATGTACACTTTAAATTTGATGGATATTGCCAAGTTGTCCTACATATATATTGTGTCAGTTTACAACCTAATAGCTCTTCCCACACTGTTTTCAGCCCTCTGTGTTTCCAAATATTTTGATCCTTGTCTAACTAATCAGTTACATAGCATCTCTTTTTAATTTGCATTTATTTTATAACAAATGAGGTTGAATATCTTTTCACATGTTTAAGATCAATTCATATTTCTTTTTTAGGGAGGTTCCTATGCTCTGCTTTTTCTGTTGGTTTATTGAGCTTTTAAGTTGTTTGTAGGACCTCCTTATTAAAGAAATCAATTATTTGCCTGGAATGTGGGTTGCAAATGTTTTTCTACAATTTAGCATTTTTAAAACTTTTTTTTAACAACTTAAACTTTAAATATCAGTGAGGTTCATTGCTCTTTCCCTTTTATTGTTTCTGGATTTTGTATCATACTTAGAAAGACCATACCAGCTCTGACGTAAAAAAACATTCTCCTGGGTTTTCTTCTAATGCTTTTATGATTTGATATTTTAGATTTACACCTTTGATCCATTTAGAATTAGTCTTATTAGAAGGTATGAGGTAATGACCCCGCGTTCTTATTTTGGTCTCACACCACAGTCCTTTGTAAGAGGCTTTAGAATAGCATGAGGAGTTTGATGGCAGTGAGAGCAGGTGGAAGAGCACCCTGGAAGAGCACCCTGGAGGACCCAGTGATGGACTCTGGCACTTTGCTTTGCCTGAGCTCTCCCCCTCCTCTTTCTTCCTGCTCCCACCGGTGCCGCTTTGGATTTTTGCTGGTAGTAATTCCTGGATATCCCCACAAGGGCCTCCTACCTTTCTCCCTGTTGGAAGAAAGGAGTGAGGGTGGGGAGGTACAGAACATGCATATGTCTGTGTGGTAAGGCCTTGACAAAGCTGGCACTAAAACCAAGGTGCGTATAAGGCTAGATGGTGCATATTATTTGACATTCAAACTTCTTGGGCCCTTGAGTAGAAGCTGGCTTCCTGGGGAGGTCACAGAAATACTGTTTGAGATTGAAGAGCACCTATATTTTTCAAGTCATTTTGCTGTGGATCCGAACAACTGTTTACCATAGGACATTGTTTACAAGTTGATACAACATATACTTAATGAATATGGTCGTGTTTCTATGTGTAGATGTATTGTTTATCAATACACATTACTTGTTTTGTGGATTTTTATTCTTTGCATAGATTTAGTGAATAGGAACTCCGAAGTCAGCATGGAGGCTGACATTTTTCTTGCGGAACGTTCTTAGGAAGGCATAGATGATTTTTTAAGAAAATTATCTGAAGGAAGTTTGGTAGGAAGCATGGCATCTAGGAAGCTGGAATGGGCACCAGGCTTAGTTCACTTTTCTTTTCTCTTGGCAGACCCCCTCCTTCTTAATCCCATTGTCAGTCTCTAATCCCCTTGAATCTGTACACTTCAACATTTCTCACCTTTGTAATGTCTACCCTCCAAATTATTAAACACATTCAAGAGCCTCATTATAAAACAAAGATGTAAACCAGCCTCTTTTCGGCCTTTCCAGCCCCCTTTTGAACTAGCATTTTTATCTATATTCTCTTATCCTCCTCCATACCCCAAATTTCTTGAAGGATTAGTCCATTCTTGCTATTTTCACTAGTTCACTCCTCAGTCCTCTGTTATACAGGTTCACCACTATCATACCATTTATATGACTCTTGTTTGGGTCAACAGTGACATCATCCAGTTGCCAGACCCAGTGGGTATTTTCCCAGTCTCTGTTATTATGGAACATCTCTGCTGGATTTGGGCTTCTGGCACTACTCATCTTTTCCTTCCTTTCAGTTATGACTTCTTCCTGTCTTTCTCTGGGGGTCTCAAAGATCCTCTTTCTTTTAGAGTTTTGTTTTTTTTTTTAAAGTTCGTGTAAGTAAGTGAAAATCACTTAGTCATGTCCGACTCTTCATGATCCCATGAACTGTAGCCTACCAGGCTCCTCTGTCCATGGAATTCTCCAGGAAAGAATACTGGAGTGGGTTGCCATTCCCTTCTCCAGGGGATCTTCCACACCCAGGGATCGAACCCAGGTCTCCTGCTTTGCAGGCAGATTCTTTACAGTCTGAGCCACCAGGAAGCCCCTTCTTTTTCCTCTTACCATTTCTTAAATACCAGGTGGTCCCCGAGGTTCTGGCTTCAGCCATTGTTTTTACTGCTTCACATACTCTCCGTGAGTCATACCATGCTCCTTTTGGGTACTAACTGTTGTATGATTGGAAACAATTCCTCTGGGTCTTTATATTCCAGCAGACTTCTACCCTGACTCCTAGATTAAAAAATACAGCCCTTTCTTGGGGCCCCATAGGTTCCCAAACACAGATGATGGTTGGATTCATCATCTATATTTACATTAGCTCCTCCTCCTCCTTCATTCTCCATCTGACTCAGCAGCATCACCTTTCATTCAGTTGCCAAGAAGAACCCCAAGCCAGAGGCCATATTGCTGCTCCTGTTTTCTTCAGCCTCATATCCAGTGAAACATCAACTTCTGGCAGTTTTAACTTCTCTTTTACTTATTCCCTCTCCTCTGATGCAGCCCAGGTCTTTAGCCTCTCTTACCTGGACTATTTTTAATTGAGTACTTTGATTCTGGTCAGGGCCATTTTTCATAAAGTTCCTAGAAATATTTCTTAAAAATATATAATTGACCTCAGAAATACAGAACAGACTTTTGAACTCTGTGGGAGAAGGTGAGGGTGGGATGTTTCAAAAGAACAGCATGTATACTATCTATGGTGAAACAGATCACCAGCCCAGGTGGGATGCATGAGACAAGTGCTCGGGCCTGGTGCACTGGGAAGACCCAGAGGAATCGGGTGGAGAGGGAGGTGGGAGGGGGGATCGGGATGGGGAATAAGTGTAAATCTATGGCTGATTCATATCAATGTATGACAAAACCCACTGAAATGTTGTGAAGTAATTAGCCTCCAACTAATAAAAAATAAATAAATAAAAAAGGTTATGGAATGGGCAGATATAAAAATATATATGTATATATGTAATTGACCTTTGAATAACATGAACTTGACTCATATAGGTTTACTTATGCACTATTATTTTTTTCAATAGTAAATATACTACAGTATACTACATGGTCTGTGGTTGGTTGAATTTAAGGATGTAGAAAAATGGAGGATATGGAGTACAGACTATGTAAATTATACATGGACTAGTTTCCTACATTATATCTTACTAGGTCGTTCCTCTTTGGTTGCTCCTTGTTGCTTGTGGGATAAGGCCAGTCTTTGGATAGTATCAAAGGACCCTCTAATCTCACCTGCCTACCTCTCCATCTGTCTCTTTCTACTCCTTCTCTTGCACGTCTTTTCACATTCCACAGTGCTGTGGTTCTCAGGCCTCTGTTCTTTTAGTCTTTGTTCCTCTGTTCAAATGGTCCCCTCAGACCGTCCCCCTCATTGCATGAAGTGATGTTTGCTCTTTCCTAGGACAGCTCAGGTGTCTCCATCTGGGGAAAGTCTTGCTTTCTGTTTAAGTAGCCTTCATAAGAGGTTCAAAATACTCAGTGCCTATGCATTTATCCAACTCCTTTATGTCTTCTAAATAATTAGTGATTAAACATCTCTCCCCCTCTACTGGGCTTAAGGGCGGGATAAATAATTTCACCTTGTATCTCCTGTGCTGCATGCAGAACTTACCACGTATTTTAACTCAGTCAATGCTTATTAAAATAATCTTGAATGAATGAATGAATGAAATTCAACAGCTGTTTGTACAAAGATAAGCATGACATTGTTGAGTTAGAAAATATCTCAAAGAATCTTTTATTAAACCATATATAAATACAGATTTGCATCCTTGCTCATATTTATCAAGATTCTGAAGCAGAGAACCTTTGAGAAGTCTGAATTCCTATGCCTTTCTATTTTCCACTGGTCTGATTTTCTTTGAAACTGTGGTGGTTGGACACTGTTAAACATACTTGCAGCTTCTTACTGGGATCTACTTAAAGACAGAGATTAAGAGAGAAATACTGGAAAATGTAGATGGGCACATTTAAATGACTTCTTTAAAATCTGCTTTCAAAGCTGTTCTAAACAATTTTGATAAAAAATTTAACCAGTTTTTTGAACATCTGGTAGGCACAAATAGCTTACTCTATTACAAGGTGATATTACTTGAAGCAAGGGACATAGCAATTGTGGTACCTTTATGTGAATTTCTCTGTGGAGCAGTTATTCCATAACGTGGCCCCACTCTTGAATTAGTGTGTTGCCAGTGGAGTCCCTTTAAACACTATGTTTATTGGTTGACACTGTAATAACAGCACTGCACGCTCAGTGGCTGATACAGGGTCTTCGATCATTGTTCCATGTTACTAAGCCTTCGTCTACACTCACTCAATCATCCGGCACAGTCAACTGCATTAGGAAATGAGGGCCCGCTTTTGTTCAGCAATGCACTTGATAAGTTCCATCTTCTAAACTTGGAACTAGGTGATGATGTGGCTAGTCTGTGTTCAAGTGGAGAATAATTTATTGTGAATTTTGGCATGCAATTTCACCCTTGCTGGTCCAGAAACTCATTACATGGTGGAGGTGATTGCTAATCAAGATTTCTGGGCTCTGCTGTCTCCCTAATAAAGTTTTCTCACCCCTCCCACTCTCTGTATTTTTATCCCAATTTTCAGCTGCTATCAGCGTGGAGCCACATGTAATAAGTAATAAAACATTAGGGAGGGTTATGCGGTATTTTAAAATATTAGGGAATAGTTGTAAATCATGTAAATGATTTTCCTTTGTTTGGATTTTCTAATCATGACATCTCTGTAATGGGAATGTCTGAATCTGAGGCATTGGGGTATTAAAATGGTCCATTATCTAGAGACCCATCTTCTCATTGGTATATAAATGCTTGAGAGGTACCTTATCATGCCTATTCCATAGCCATCCATTCCTGGAACCATGACAAAAGGGAGCAGGGTAGAGCCTCGTTGGTGTGGAACTGTGTCTGTGGCTGACATGGCGCTTGTAACTGGTATGGAGAATTTCCAGGGCGTTGAGAGACATAAGGGAGAGAGAGGATGGATGAAGTGGGATTGAGTGGAACCACATGGGAAAAATGTTACATGTGTTTTTACTTTTAATTATTTCATAATAATTGGTATTAGAAAACAAAAATTGCAATGTGGTATGTAATTTTGATACTTAAATTCATTAAAATGAAATTGACAACAGTTAGTTAATACTTCTCCCCCCAATAGTAGCATTTATACTTTTGTATATTTTGCACAAGTATTCCTCCTTTTATGATCATATTAAACAGCTTTTCATTTTGCAGATTATAGAGTGTGATTACTCTTTATACTTGGAGGGTTGTGCTGTTGTTTTGATACCTGTGTGCGCAAGGAATAATATCACATGTAAATAATGGGTGATGGTGTAGTTCCTAATATGTTAGCTGTGTACCAAAGTATATATTATTATATTTTCATAATTTATTTTTAAATGCCTCCAGGGAAGGTTGCTGTTTAAAGAACTCCTTAGTGGAGGTTTTTATAAAGCAAATTCTCACCCCCTAATCAGGATGTTTATGTATTGGGTTTGCTTAAAGCGATGGATGCAGTTATATGTAAAATTCAAATAGAGTTTTGGAATCCAACAGAAAGCAGTTATGGACTGTGGATAAGTTCCAAGGTAAAGTTATTTTACTTTTGTTCTCAGTGAGATTTTATTGCACATTCAGAGTGGCTTTTTCCACACCAGAAGTTTATATAGTGTTGTATAACCTTTGCCTTTCAGTAGAGAAGTCTGAAGTTGAGGGTCTCCTTAGATGAGAATACGCTCTCCTCTCCAACTCCCTAGGCTGGGCAGTGGCTCCTTTGTACTCA
This sequence comes from Cervus canadensis, assembly GCF_019320065.1. Classification (NCBI taxonomy): domain Eukaryota; kingdom Metazoa; phylum Chordata; class Mammalia; order Artiodactyla; family Cervidae; genus Cervus; species Cervus canadensis. The sequence continues at coordinate 82,344,296 of NC_057392.1, forward strand.
GGGCTGCGTGGCCTGTGCTGTGGGGCTGAGCAAAGCCCAGTGTGGATGTGAGCCTGTGACCTGCTGGGCTTCTCCTTCTACATCCAGGAGCAGTGTTCCAGCTGTGGTTGCTCCAAGTTCAGATCTGAAGTCATAAGATGTTCAGGATGTTTTCTCTTCTCAAAATAAAATGATGCTTGCTCCATGTTTTGCTCAACCTTGGGGAGAGATGTGCAGGTCAGAGGCCGAACCCGTGTCCGGCTTCACTCAGGAGAACCTGTGCTGTGTCCTCTGATTGGCACTTCCCTTGGTTTCATGCACTTCCTTAAAATACTTTGACTTTGTGTGGATTTCTGGCTCCAAATCACAACTAAAAATAAACAGATCTACTTCAAAACAGTTTAAAAAAAAAAGGAAACTCAAACCACAGTGTGAACAAAAATGACTCTCTCAGCGAGCCAGCTGACAGTCCTGTCAGGGCTTGTTACATTTGTAGGTGGCTGATTCCACCCCATTTGGCATTTGGTGAAATGTCATCACACCTGTGGCAGGCCAGGTGCCCTCATATCAGGCACATTGGAAGATCTGCTTTCTGGTAGTGTGAAGATGGCCTTGCCCCTCTCTTTGAGCTCCTTACCCAAGCTTCATTGTGGTCACATTTGAATAATTTGCTAGAGTTAAGGGAAAAAAACTGATTTTTATGTGTGATCCTATAGAGGTGAGAGAGCCACAGATACATAGGGGTGTGTGTGTGTGTGTGTGTGTGTGTGTGCGCCAAGTGACAGTGTTTGGTTGTCTTAGGATAAGACATATGATTTATGCAATATTAGTAAATGCTAATGGAGAAGGAAATGGTGACCCACTCCAGTATTCTTGCCTGGAGAATCCCATGGATGGAGGAGCCTGGTGGGCTACAGTCCACAGGGTCACAAAGAGTCGGACACGACTGAACGACTTCAGTTCAGTTCAGTAAGTGCTAATACCTAACATTACTCAATTGCTATTTCAATATTACTTATATGTATGTGTGTATAGATAGATAATTTATAAAACAGAAAAAAAAAACACTATGACAAAGCAGTGGACCATTTAAATGGGAAGAAGAAAATAACAATTTAAAGGTAATGTGGTCCCCTTTCAGTGGACTTTGCCAGGTGTTGTGGAGGCCAGTGACCTAGGTTCCCATCTCCTCAGGGCCAGCCTGGCAGGCAGTTTGCAGAGAATCTAGGTGTCCTTCCTGGATAAGGTCCCTTCCCTCTAATTCAGGTGGAATGAGGAAGCTGACTTCAGGTCGACACATGACAGTTTAAAAATGTATGGAGAAATTTTCTCTAAAACAAGAGTTGCTATTCTGAGTTTTGAGTTCATGTATGGAATTAGGACTCTCTGACCCTTGAAACTATATTCAGACTTCTTAGGTATTTGTATGTGTGCATATTTCTGGGCATGGGTTCATATGTGTGTATATATTTCTGGGAATGGTTCTGTACTTTTTATCAGATTCTCAAAGTGAAGTGTGAATACTCCCAAGCTGGTCAACCAACTATGTCCTAAACCTTTTGGGATTTTAGATCATGAGGATGGTAGCTTGTGTTGTTCAGATCTTTTCACTGCACCTCCCTGCTGGCCCTTTCCCTCAGGAGGTTTAGGGTCCCTCTATACTGATGCTGGAATTGGTCATGTGACTTCCTTTAGCCAATGAAATGCGAGTGGAAGTGGTACATGCCGCTCTGAGAACCATTGAGTGGTTCCATTGTTGCTGTCTTAACTCTGCCACAAAACTCACAGGTCCTTGAGACGGGCTGTGCATACTGCCTGGCTGGGGGTAAAGATGCCAGAGCCGAAGCTGACTCTTGGACATGTTGCATGAGAGGGGAAATAGACCATATTGTCTTAAGTCATTGAGATTTGGGTTTTTATTTTTGCTGCTGGTGGCATTACTTAGCCTGAGCTGACTGATTCAACAAGTGGCAGCTTGAATTACATTCAGAATCCAACAGGGCACACGGGAGGGCCCTAGTTTAGTGAGCTTCCTGTGGTCTGGCACATTTAGAAGAGACACATTTTCCTACAGATTCTGTGTGGTCCTTCAGGGTTTCCCCATGGAGTCAGAAATAAGACTTCAGCCCTGTAGTTAGTCTATTAAGAGCTAGAGAGTTCATTTTGTTGAACCAGAATCCTCTTCCTCTGGAGCAAGAGAGCCACTCTGGGCCTGTGTCTTCTCTCTAATCCACAACTAGTGTGTGCAGGAAAGAATTACTGATGTGAGGTGTGTCTGAGGTCAGGACCAGCTCTCTGAAGCATAACGCAAGCCACCTAACACACTAGGTATGAACATATTGAAAGATTATGGGGTGCATATCATTTGTGGAGCAAAGTACAGTACAGATTCATTTTCTAAAATGCTCCCATACTCCAGGCATGACAAGGATGAAGAATAGGTGTTGCCACAATAGAGTACAGTGAAAGGCCACCATGAAAGAAAACAGATTTCAGAGGTGCCTCATAAACCAAGTACTACCTTTGAGAAAATAAAGAAGCCATCCATTACCCACACAGAGTGCATAATAATAAGGACAAACGCTTTATCACCTCGTATTTGACACCTAGTGGTCAGAACTCCCACAGAGGCAACACTGCAGAACCTTGTACTTGAGTCAGAAGGGGCTGCGTTCAAACCAAAGAGCTGTTCTGTCTTTGGAGAGATTCGTTTTATTCCATGTCCTAGATCCTTAACTATTGCTCCCATTAAGCAGTTCCAGTTTTTAATAATCTTATTGTTTAAGAAACATTCTGTACTGATTATCCCTAGTGTCATAAAATCGGGAAAGTTGATGAGCAGCTCGTAAAAGATCTGCCCTGAAGCTTTTTACTCAGTGGAAAATGATCTAGGAAACTATATAACTATAGTTACTGGTACCCCAGATGGAATAATAATTTCTTCCTAATCTAGTACATTTAAAAAAATGTTCAACTTCTTTCATCACAGATTATAGACTTCATTTCCTTTTCTTTTCATTCATTCATTCATTCATTTATTGCCTACTCTTTGCTGGAACTGTTCTTGGAGCTGGAACTCAGCAATGCTTTGCTCACAAGGTGGCTACGTTCTAGCGGGAGAAGACAGAAATTAAGTACCAACAGCAAAAATAAAGCACTAGTAATATGTCGGGTGGAGATAAATACTCTGAAAATAACAGAGCAGAGTAAGAGGAGATAGAAAATTAGGGGCACAGAATGTTATTTTATACAGGATGGTCAGGGCAGTTCTCATTGATGGAGGGCTGAAAGTCCTGAGGGGATGGAGGGATGAAAGGGATGGAGGGTTGAAAGTCCTGAGTGAAGTGAAGGACTCGTCATGTACATGTCTGTTGGAAGAGTGGGGAGTTGGATTTATGTCTCATTTTACTCAGCTCTACTTCTGAGGAGTGGTATGTAAATTGAGTTTTATTTTTAAGTATATTATGGAAACTTCTTATAACTTTTTCCCCCCTGAGTGAATGTCTCTCTAGAATGAAGATCCCATTGGTAAAATGAGCAATTATGCCACAAAATTATTTGCATCATGAATACGAGTTTCCACACCAAATTCATTTTGAGTTGGTTACACATGTTTATGGTAAGATGTTATAGATGAATGATGGACAAGAAGAACTGTTTGAGTGAAAAAACTTGGATGTAGTTTTTTTAAAGATACATCATCTTTTAAACTGTATAAGAGTAAGCAAGTCAACAGTGCTGCATGGCTGAGACTCATATTACCTCTTTGAATTAATAATCAGAATGCTTTATTATTAGCATATGCAAATCACAGAAATACTTTAAAAATATCTGGCAGCCCTTAGAAATGATTTCTGTTATTGGGTTAGCATTCTTTTTGTACTTTTATGTACTCTGAGGATGTGCTGGAAATAAACATTTTTCCAAATGAATGAAGATGTAACTCAGGCCTCAGGAAGATTATCACAATTTCCAAATAAATTTGTTTAAAGCTGCAAGTTTATGCTTTGCCTTTTAGTTTCACCCTTCGTGGATTCAGAGATTGTTTTGAAAACAAACAAACAAACAAAGCCTGTTAAGAATATAGTGAAAGTCACTCAGTTGTGTCTGACTCTTTGTGAGCCCATGGACTATAGAGTCCATGGAATTCTCCAGGCCAGAATACTGGAGTGGGTAGCCTTTCCCTTCTCCGGAGGATCTTCCCAACCCAGGGATCAAACCCAGGTCTACCGCATTGCAAGTGGATTCTTTATCAGCTGAGTAACCAGGGAAGCCCCTTGAGAATATGGTGAATTATAAAATTTTGTCATCAGCTCATTTTATGTATAATAAACTTTGACTTTATAACAAAAATTGCATGATGTGGTGGTTGTGGTTCAAACCTTGGGGAGTGTAAGCTTTGAGTGCCTTTGCTATTTTAGAACATTTAGGTGGTTGTTAATTTGCAGAAGAGTACAACTGGTGTGAAGGTGAGCAATCAATGTAAGAAATCCTGTTCTTTACTACTTTCATTTCCTGCAACCTTCCCTTTACCTCCTTTTAGTAGGCATAGTAAATGTCGGATGCTGAAGAAGTAGAATTGATCCATCCTTTTAGCATTTATGACTAGTGTCAGGACTAGGCATTTCTGGGGAAGTACTGTATGATACAGTTCATTTCTCTCCTCTACCACAGAAGAGCACTCGAATCATCCAGATTATTACCTCTTTGTATGACAAGTTTACCTTTTATAACCATCTTTCTTAGGGTTACCTGAGATGGTGTTTTTGCATGTATTTTTTCTGTTGAGTTAAATAACACAGCTGTTACTTTTAATATGTAAAACATCTGTCTCTTCATGGCAGAATGGTATTTTATAAGCAAAGCACTTCATCTTTAATTTACAGGTGTATCGGACCAAGTTCTTTGTCTTCAGAAATGCTCCAAGTTGGCTTCTTTCTCTTTTCTAAGAAATCTGTTTTCTATTTTCTCTTTGTCCCTTAAAGAGCTTATTCATTCATATCTAGGCCTTGAAATAGAACTTGGCAGTATTATAAAATCAATGGCTCCTCTTTAGAGCACCAGACCCAATCTGAGTGGTTGAAGTTGAAGCTTTCGTCCCAATTCCAGACAAGTAGCTGGCTGTCTGTGCTCCCTCTCTCCAACCTTCTGGATGCTTGTTTTTGAAATGAGTTTTCTTCTTGCACTGCTGACTTCTCTACCTGCTGGATTAGTTTCCTACAGCTGCTGTAACAAATCATTATAAACTGGGCAGCAGGAATTTATTTTCTCGCAGTCCTGAAAGTTAGAAGTCTGAAATCAAGGTGGCATCAGAGCCGTGCTCTTTGACAAGGCCCTGGGGAAGAATCTTTGCTTGATGCTTCCAGCTTCTGGTGTGTTTTTCTGCACCCCTTGGGTTCCTTGTGCTGTAGATGTGTTGCTCCCACTTCTGCCTGTTATCACTTGACACGCTCCCTGTGTATCTCTGTTTTCACAGGGTATTCTTTTCTCTATGTGTGCATGCGCAGTCACTCAATCATGTCTGACTCTTTGAGGCTCTTTGAACTGTAGCCCACCAGGGGTTACAATCCCTCTGTCGATGGGATTTTTCAGGCAAGGATACTGCAGTGGGTTACAGTTTCCTCCTTCAGGGGATCTTCCTGACCCAGGGATCAAACCTGCATCTCCTGCATTGCAGGCTGATTCTTTACTGCTGAACCATCAGGAGAAGCCCTCTTTTCTTTGCATCTCTGTCCAAATTGAATAAAAGTCATTGGGTGAGGGCCCACTCCAATCCAGTAGGACATCCTATTAACTTGAATATATCTATAAAGACCCTATTTAAACAGGGGTCCATTCTGAGGCTCTGGATGGGCATGCCTTTGTTGGGGACACTATTTAACATGCCCAGAGCTGTTAGGCCCAGAGCATGTTCATGGCCAAATATAATCAGTTCTAGTCTAAGATTTTTCTTTTGGTAAGTGTTTCAAATATATAGTGTATTTGTTTTCTTCTGTAAAGTTTTTGTTGAGATTTAACATATATGCAGAAAAGTTCATACATTTTAAGTGAATAAATTTTTACAGAATGAAATACAGCTATGTTACTAGCATCAGGTCAAGAAATAGAGCATTACCAGCAACCCAGAAGCCTCCATCATTTCCCAGTCACTGTTACCCCAGAATGACCTCTATTATGACTTCCATCATCAGCATGGATGAGTTTTCCTTGTTTTCAAGCTTGGTATGTGTGTATTATTTTGTGTCTGGCTTTTTGGTCCAGCGTTATGACTGGGAATTTCATCCATGTTGTAGTATGTGATTATAGTTTGTTCATTCTCTTTGCTGCACAATATTCAATCCTATGAATATGCTACAACTATTTTCCCATGCCATTGCTCATAGATATTTGAATTACTTGCAGTTTAAAAAAATTACAAATAATACTTTGTGAATATTTTTGGGCATGTGTTTGGATGCACATACATATGTGTCTGTGTTAGATATATAGTCAGGATATGAATTCTTATCAGATACATGTAATTCAAAAATCTCTGAGGTTGGTGTTTTTCTGTTAATGGTGGCTTTTGATTGAATATAATTTCTTAATTTTAATCAACTGATGCTGAATCTTATTTCCTTTAGGATTGACTGGTTTGATCTCCCTGCTGTCCAAGAGACTCTCAAGAGTCTTCTCTAACACCACAGTTCAAAGGTATCAGTTCTTTAACGCTCAGCCTTTTTTATTGTCCAGCTCTCACATCCATACATGACTACTGGAAAAACCATAGCTTTAACTATATGGACCTTTGTTGACAAAGTAATGTCTCTGCTTTTAAATATACTGTCTAGGTTGGCCATAGCTTTTCTTCCAAGGAGCAAGCGTCTTTTAATTTCATGGCTGCAGTCACCATTCACAGTGATTTTGGAGCCCAAGAAAATAATGTCTGTCACTGTTTCCATTGTTTCCCTGTCTCTCTGCTATGAAGTGATGGGACTGGATGACATGATCTTAGTTTTTTGAATATTGAGTTTTAAGTCAGCTTTTTCACTCTCCTCTTTCACTTTCATCAAGAGGCTTTTTAGTTCCTCTTCACTTTTAGCCATAAGGGTGGTGTCATCTGCATATCTGACGTTATTGATATTTCTCCTTGCAGTCTTGATTCCAGCTTGTGCTTCATCCTGCCTGGCATTCTGCATGATTTTTTCCCCCATATGGATATATAATTGGTCTGGCTCCATTTATTGAAAGGATCATACTTTCTCAGTTTTATTGAAAAGAAAGCAATTGTATATGTGTGGGTCAGTTCCTGGGCTTTCTAGTCTGTTCTGCTTAACTTTGTGCCATTACTATTTTATTACTATAGCTTTATAAGAAATCTGGATATCTAGTAGTTTAAAACCTCCAGGTTTGCTATTTTTTAAAAAAGAGTTTTAGCTGTACTTGGCTTTTTACATTTTAATAAAAAATTTTGAATCAGCTTGTGAATTCCCAAAAGAAAATACCTATTAGGAGTTTAATTTGTAGTTAATGAGTATATAGATTAGTTTTAAGATAATTGACATTTTTATAATTCTGATTCTTCTAATCATTGGAAGTGGTTTGTTTCTCTAATTCAGGGGTTAGCAGCCTTTTCCTGTGAAGCATCAGATAAGAAATACTTTAGGCTTTTTAGACAACATGCAGTCTCTGTCACAAAGTCTCTTTCCTTTTACGTTTACAACCTTTTAAAAATGGAAAAGCTCTTCTTAGTTTATGTGCAGTAAAAAGCAGTTTTCTGTTTGTAGTTTGCCATCCCTTGCTTTGTTAATTTAGATTCTGTTTAATATACCTTAATAATGCTTTATACTTTTCTATGTAGAGTCCTTGTGTGTCTTTCATCATATTTAGTCTTGGCTATTTGTGATTTTTAACACTACTTTAAGGAGTATTTTCTTAAAAATCATTTTTCCAATGTTTGTTTCTTGTACATAGAAATAAAATTGATTTTTGTATATTTACATTTTTCCAGTGATCTTGATAAATTTATTTATTAATTATAATAGTTTATCTGAGATTCTTCTGGAGTTTCTACACATAAATAATGTCATGTGCCAACTATAGATTTCTTTATTTTGATTTCCAAACTTTAAGGCATTTATCTATTTTCTTATCTTAGTGTATAGGCTAGAATTTCCAGTACAGGTTGAATATAAGTGATGACTGTGAACATCTTAATTTTTTCAAGAAGGCAGTTATATTATGTGGTTAATTATGGTATTAGCTATGGGACTTTTGTGGATACTTTTACTCAAACATGATTCCTTCTATTTCTAGTTTGCTTAGAGTTATTTTAAAATTGTTAATAAGCATTGAATTCTATCAAATACTTATTATCTATTAAGATGATCATATAATTTTTCTCCTGTATAATGTGGTATATTACAATTTTCAAGTTATATTTTACTTTCAAGAATTAAACTAACCTTGCATTCCTAGGATCGACTCTATTTGATTATTGTATATTATTTTTAAACATCTATATCTATATCGCTACTTTGTGTATTTTCATGGCAGATTGGTGAGTAGTTTTCCCCCTTTTGAAATGTTTTTATGTTGCTTTGATGTGTAGCCTCTTTTCTATTCTCTTTTTGTCTCTTCTGAGGCAGTTTGTAAAGTGAGTGAAGCTATCTTGGTCTCTCAAATCCAGCCAGGTCGCCTATTAAGTACTGGTGATTGCAGTCAGCGTTATGTAGAGTAGCATAGTCTGAGCTTTGCTGAATTCATGACTCACAAAAACATGAAATAGAATTATAAGGTTATTGTTTTAATTTACTAAGTTTTAAGGCACTGGGTGTATGGAAGAATCTCATTGTAGTTTTAATTTGCATTTTCAAGATAGAATAATGGTTTGAGAAACTTTTCATGTACTTCTCTGCCAGTCATACATCTTCCTTGGTGAAATGTCTCTTCAAATCTTCGGCCCACTGATTTCATTGGATCTTTCACTATTACTGAGTTTTGAGAGTTCTTTATATATTTTGGATACAAGTTTTATCAGATAGGTGTTTTGCAAATATTTTTCTCCTAGTCTATTGCTTGCATCTTAAGTTCCTTAACAGTATTTTACAAAGAGCAAAAGTTCTCGATTTTGGTGAAGTACAATTAATGAATTTTTTTCTTTTATGTTTTTTTTTTTTCCTGTGACTTATTTAAGACATCTTTGCCTTAACCCATGGTCACATTTTCTTTTTTCTTCTGTATATTTTATAGTTTTATTTTTAACATTGTGGTTGTGATCCATTTTGAGTTTTGATTTTTGTTTTTGATGTGAGACAAGATTTGAGGTTTGTATCTTTGCATATGGATATCCAATTGTTCTAGTACCACTTATTGAAAACGGTCTTCTCTCCTTTGAATTACTGTGGAGAATGAATTGACCATATATGTGTATACTATTCCTGGACTTTCTACTCTATCCCATTGATATGTATGTCAGTCCTATCCACAGTGTCCAAATAACTGTAGTCTTATCATAAACTTTGCAATCAGGCTATTACATCCTTCAACTTTGTCTTTCTGTTTCAAAATTATTTTGTAAAAACAAAAAAAAATTGAGTATGTCTTCTGTTTCATGAAAATTTTATAATCAACTTGTGAAATAAAAAGTCCTGCTGGTATTTTGATATGGCTTGTATCGAATTCATAGATCAATTGGGAAAGATTTGATATTGTAAAAATATTGAGTCTTCTGACCTGTGAACATGGCATCTTTGCTTATTAAAGGCATAATTGATTCTCTCAGGAGTGTTTTGTAGTTTTCAGTATACAGATCATAGCTGCTGCTGCTGCTAAGTCGCCTCAGTAGTGTCTGACTCTGTGCGACCCCCACAGAGGACGGCAGCCCACCAGGCTCCCCCATCCCTTGTTCTCCAGGCAAGAACACTGGAGTGGGTTGCCATTTCTTTCTCCAATGCATGAAAGTGAAAAGTGAAAGTGAAGTCGCTCAGTCGTGTCTGGCTCTTAGCGACCCCATGGACTGCAGCCTACCAGGCTCCTCAGTACATGGGATTTTCCAGGCCAGAGTACTGGAGTGGGGTGCCATTGCCTTCTCCGACAGATCATGTGCATATTTTATTAAATGTATTTCTTAAGTATTTCATGTCAATGCTATTGTAAATTCTTTTAAAATTATAATTTTCTATTTTTAATTGAAGTATAGTTGATGTACAACATTATATGTTATAGGTTATTATAGTGATTTCTAATTTTAAAAAGTTTACTTCATTTATAGTTATAAAACTGTAATTTTTGCCTGTATTCTGTGTGTTTTACAGTACATATTTGTAGTTTATTTTATACATAATAGTTTGTACCTCTTATTTCTCCACCTTGATATTACTCCTCCCCCATTCCCTTTCCTCACTGGTAACCACTGGTTTGTTCTCTATACCTGTGATTCTGCTTCTTTTATGTTATATTCACTAGTTTGTTGTATTTTTTTAGATTCCACATATAAGTGATATCATTCAGTATTTATCTTTTTCTGTCTTACTTATTCCACTTAACATAATACCCTCCAAATTACAATTTTAAGTTGTTAATTGATAGTATATAGAATGTTTGACTTTTACTGACCTTGAGTTATGTTACACTACTAAGCTCCCGTAATAATCCTAATAAAGTTTTTGTGGATTTCTTAGGATTTTTCACATGATTTTTACTTTGAACAGTCACAAGTATTTTTAAGAACTTAAAGGATACAAATGGTCTCTGTGCCCAGATACTTACCATTTTTGCTGCTCTTTCATTCTTTAAGTCCTTTGTTTTCCTTTGATATTATTATTATTTTTTCACTCTGAAGAAATTTCTTAAACATTTCTTTTTTTTAAAATCAGGTGTGATGGCAACAAATTATCTTTGTTTTCTTTCACCTTAGAATGATTTTATTTTTCCATTATTCCTAAAGGATATTTCTGGTAGAATTTTGGGTTAAAAACTATATTCTTTTAATTCCTGAAAGATGTCTTTCCATTCCCTTCTAGCTTTCATGGCTTCTGATGAAAAATTTGTAGTCATTCAAACTGTTATTCCTCTGTACATGATATGTCATTTTTTTCTCTGCCTGCAGTTTGATTATGAAGTTTCTGGGCATGATTTCTTAATTTTATCTTGTTTGAGTCTCTTGAATCTGTAAGTCAGTATCTTTTCCCCAAAGTTCACGTCTGTTCTTTGATATTTTTCAGTTTTTTTTTTTTTCCCTGTATGCTTTATGTTGGACAGTTTCTCTTGGTGCGTCTGATATTGTTTTCTCTCAAGTATCCCATTGACTGTTAACTCAATCCAGTGCTGTTTTCACTTCAGATTTTGTACTTTTTGTCTAGAATTTCCATTTAAATATTTTCATATCTTCTGTTTTCTCTGCTAATTGTGCTTATGTTTCCTTTACATGGGCTTCCCTTGTGGCTTAGCTGGTAAAGAATCTGCCTGCAATGTGGGAGACCTGGGTTCAATCCCTGGGTGGGAAAATCCTCTGGAGAAGGGAATGGCTACCCGCTCCAGTATTCTGGCCTGGAGAATTCCATGGACTGTCTAGTCCATGGGGTTGCAAAGAGTTGGACACTACTGAGTGACTTCCACTTTCACTTTTCCTTTACATCATGGAGTATATTCATAAGATTTATAACAGCTGCTTTTTCTGAAAATTTCTGCAAATATCTGTCGTTTCTTGTTCTGTTTTTATTGGTTGGTAGAATCTTCTGTTTATAGTTTGTATTTTTCTTCTTTGCCACATGCCTGTAAGTGTTTGATCAGATTCCAGGCACTGAATTTTATTTTGTTCAGTGTTAGATTTTGTTGTATTTCTTTAAAGAGTTTTTACAGTTGCAGATCAGTTTGATCCCTTTGAAACTTGTTGTCAAGTTTTCTTGTGGTAGGTCTGGAGCAGTCTTTATTCTAGGCTTAATTTATTCCCCCACTGCTAAGACATGACTCTTTTGAATATTCTACTTAATGTTCTCTATTTTATGAAGTTTATTCACTCTGAGTGATGAGAATGTGAGTTATTCCTATTAACGTGTGATTTCAGGGACATTTCCAGCCTGTTTGGTTCAGGTAGTTCTATCCCTAGTCTCATGGAGTATTACCCCAGGCATGTGCAGATCAGTAGCTACAGACTTGAGGGGACCCCTTTGATGATCTCTGGAGCATTTTTGCTTAGTGCCTTCTTCTCCAATATTCTGACCTACAGAATATGTCTCTTTAAATGAGAATACTATATTCTGTTTGAGTTTCCACTCTGAACTACAGTTTTGAAATGTCTCCAGGAAGTAAACTGGGGCAATCAGAGCACTTATCTGATTGTTTTCCTTCTCTGAGAGATCACAGAGATTGCCTCATTGCCTAGTATCTGAAAAATAGTTTTATGTAATTTCCCTACTTTTCTGATTGTTAATACTAGGGCAATCCCTGTAGTAATTGGCTCTTCATACATAAGTGAAATTCCAAAAGTAGACTCTTGAACATCTTTTGTGTACAGAGCCCTGGGTTGGAGTCACAGGTTAAATATTCTCCTAATTGTGTTAAAATGCATGCCGTGTTTATACATACCTCTTATAAGTTATCTGTTTATTTCCTTTCCCGTAGACTCAAATTTGGTACTTTCAGTTTATTATTTATATAAAATTGATTGTGTTTCAGTATAAATAATGATAGATGCAGGTTAGAACTATTGAAGAACTTAGTCATTTTGTAGCTGGACTATTGGATTAGACTCCTAACTGATCCTGATCTTCTCAGTCTCACTGTCTTCCATTCTTACCTCCTCAATATTTCCATAGTGATTTTTCAAGTATATGATCTCCTGGATAATTACAAACACCTACTAACTCTCACTTTGCTTCTACCTTATCCCCCAGCCCCGGTCTGTTCTCAACCCAGCAGCCAGAATGATCCTTTTAAACAATTCAGATCGCATGAGACAAGTGCTCAGGGCTGGTGCCCTGGGATAACCCAGAGGGATGGGATGGGGAGGGAGGTGGGAGGGGGGTTCAGGAAGGGGAACATATGTAAATCCATGGCTGATTCATGTCAATGTATGGCAAAAACCACTACAATATTGTAAAGTAATTAGCCTCCAACTAATAAAAATAATTGGGACAAAAAAATAAAAAAATAAAACAATTCAGATCAAGTTACTCTCCTGTGCCTATGTAAATCCTTCAGTGTTTCCTGAGTTCACTCAGAAAAAAACTCAAAGTCCTTCAAGGTCTTTGAGGCCCTACCTGATCTGACCCTGTCTGATCGTATCTCCAGCTCTCTTCCTCTCGTTCTGTTCCAGCCACAGTAACCTCCATGATGTTGTATAGGTACATCAAGCAGGGTCCTGCTTTATGGCCTTTGAACTGATCATCTCCTGTGCTTTGAATACTCTTCCTTCAGATTGGCTCACACTTAACCCCTCAGCTCCTTCAGGTCTTTGGGGAAGTGTTACCTTCTCAGTGTTGCCTCCTTGGCCCTCCAATTAAATGATGGACTCTGACCCGTTCGTCCTCTCTGCTTCAGCACGTCCAGTGTCTTATACTGCTCTAATTATTTCCACAATATTTATCAGCTTCTAACATCCTAGATAATAAACACTTACTTACTATGTTTATAATCTGTTACCTCTTTCCCACTAGAATGTAAACTCTCTAAGGGCAGAGTTTGTTGTCTGTTTTACTCTCTGATGTATCCCCAGAACCTGGTACTTTTAGGTCTATAATAAATATTTGTTGAATGCATGTAAATTTGATATTCTTTAAAGTTAGTTGATTTAGCTATTAATGAGCATCAGAAGGATAAAGCCTAAACTCTTCACAAAGCAGAGTACATTCTTCATGAGCACCTCCTCTTTCCCATGTCCATCTTTTTAGCTTCTCCATCCCTCCATTCCCTGATTTCCACCCATACTTAATTAGTAATTCCTGAAATATTACTGGCTCTCTCACATTTCTTGGCAACATCTCAGGCAGCACCCATTGCTTCGTACTCACTTTATGGCATTATAACAATTTCATATTCAGATGTGAGCAACCCAAATTTTATTGTCTAATTCACAGTAAAGCTTCTTCCCTCTTCCCTGCTAGGGACATCAGCTCAAGGACCTAGAGTGGTGAAGGAGATGTGGTTTTCTCTTTCATGCTCTATCTTTGCTCCTGTCTGTGCTTCTGTTCTCTCCAGGGTCCAGTGAAGAAGGAGAGAGAAGGGGTGGAGTCTGTCATCAGTTGAGGTTGTAATCTAGTTGTTGGTGGCCTTTCTGAGGCAGATGCTTTCCCCCTATCATCAGGGACCTCTGAGATGCACAGCATGCTGATGCAGGTGACATCTCCCTGACTGATTTACAGCAGAATGACCCACTTAGCACCTTTCTACTGGGATATTCTCATATTGGTAAAGCCTTCTTGAGTGGGCTTCTTTCAAGATACCTTGAAAGAGATGCTGGATGTAAATATCGGCTACACAAATACAGATCTGACATCTAAGGCATAATCGTCCATCCATTTTACTTTACTGCTGCTCTTCTGGTCCTGAATTCTGAATGTGAGGAAATTAGGTAGAATCTAAACAATGAATCGAATTCATGGTCCTGGCAGAGAAATGGAAATAGTTTCTCAGTGAGACTCAGTAAATGACTTCTGACTGGATGCAAGTTTCTGAACCTTGGTCTTTAACACTCAGATAAACAAGTAAATATGTGCATAGTCATCTTACCACTGACTAGCTGTGAGGTAATAGCTACTTGATCTCTCTGTGACTCAGCTTCATCATCCATAAAGTGAGGCAGTTGACTTTTTAAGTTAATGATTTATTGTAAGAGCCTATGATGCCCTTGGGCTTCCCTGATAGGTCAGTTGGTAAAGAATCTGCCTGCCATGCAGGAGACTCCGGTTGGATTCCTGTGCAGGAAGAGCCGCTGGAGAAGGGATAGGCTCCTCACTTCAGTATTCTTGGGCTTCCCTGGCGGCTCAGCTGGTAAAGAATCCACCTGCAATGTGGGAGACCTGAGTTTGATCCCTGGATTGGGAAGATCCCCCGGAGAAGGTAAAGAAGGCTACCCACTCCAGTATTCTGGCCTGGAGAATTCCGTGGACTGTATAGTCCATGGGGTCCCAAAGAGTTGGACACGACTGAGTGACTTTCAGTTTGGATGATAGCAGACATGATGCCCTTTGATTCTCTGCTTCCCTTTCTATTTCTTGGATGTGTCATGGAGATGAGGCTTTGCAAGGCTGAGCTCCATTTCTTTACTCTTTCTGTAGGATGGCAGTTCCAGCACTATGAAGCATTGGTTTTGAAATTTATATTGAATTATTAATGAAATACCACTTGTAGAGGGTAAGCTAGAACATAGCAGGGAGTCCAAGAAGCATGAAGACCTCAAATAGGGAACATCCCATTGTTTTCTCTGCCAGTGACTGGGTGGCCACCAGAGATGACAGACAGGGGCTTGGCAGCGTGTACCAGGAATGCCTGCCATGGGTCTTGGAAAACAGAGGCTGCTCAGTAGAAGGGGGTGATATATCTTCCTGACAAAGCTCCTGCCAGGAAAGAATGTACATAACTCAGCCCTGAGCCTTGCTATGAGCTCTGCCAAATCCGACAGGCAGATAACAAAACACTGAAAAGAAAGTAATGTCAGTCCAGCCTAGTGACGACCAATACTGCACCTTAATTACTCTACCTAGTGACAAAAGCTATTTATCAAGCTTGAAATAAAGTGGTTTTAAAGTCAGAAAATTAGGTGCCAGCCAGTCAGAGGCTGTAATTTTTGGGGCATTGGCTTAAAGGCACATAAACTTAAATGAAAACAAATTGGAGAGCTAAGTAACTATACATATGCCCAGTAGCTCCCCCGGTTCTGTCTTTGGTTTTTCTGATTTCCGCACCATGCCCCTGCACCTGTGTTTCTGGTCAATTACAGCATGTCATCTAAGCCAAGATCTCACCCAGGAACCAAAAGGAAGATGTTCTGTCTTTATTTATTCCATTTACTCAACAAGTATTTATTGTATTTTGTGAGTACAGTAGAAAAGAAGGCTGAGGAAGCCTGGAGGAATTCATTTATTCAACAGGTATTTATTGAATACCTGCTATGTGCCAGATATTGACTGGGGAGCTAAGCATGGTGGTGGTGAGCAAGACAGCAGAGACCTCTTCTCCCATGGAACTCACACACAAATAAATAAGAACACGTATAAATGAGAAAATAAATGACAGTGGTTGGAGGGAAGGACAGCAATGCTAGAAGAGACTGTAATGATCAGGGAGCAGAGTTCTAAATGGAGGGAGCAGCCTTTGCAAAAGCAATAGAGCAGGAATAAACTTCGCATGTCTGGTGAATGGGGAAACAGGTCAGCATGACTGAAGAGGGGTGGAGTAGAAACAGACAAGATCAGAGAGGCAGGCAGGGGCTAGATTGAGAAGGGCCTGTGGGTCAGGTGAGGAGTGTGGATTCTATTCGAAGTACAGTGTGAGCCCACTGGAGAGTTTTAGGGAGGGAGCAATGATCTGATCGCAATACTTTGTTGAGAGGGAAGGGGTGGAAAAGATTTTTGCAAAAGAAGAGGCTTTAATGACTTAACAGTTGTTTAATCAAAGAAGGATTTATTGAATTTTCCTCACGTGCCACATGCTGATGACAGAACAATGAATTGGACACACCATGTCCTCAAGATGCTTGAGGTACAGTGGTGTGAAGTCAAGTGTGTAAGAACAACATGACATTAGTGAGCCTTCTTGGGCAAAGTCACCTGTAGTCACTGCCATTATTAATAGTACATGGCTTCTTAAAGGAGGCTCTTCTGGATGTGACTTTTAAATACAAAAATCACACTGAGGGCAGAAGGAGAAGAGGGCAGTAGAGGATGAGACGGCTGGATGGCGTCACTGACTCAATGGACATGAACTTGAGCAAACTGCAGGAGATGGTGAAGGACAGGGAAGCCTGGCGTGCTGCAGTTCATGGGGTTACAAAGAGCTGGACGTGACTGAATGACTGAACCACAACAGCATCAGCAGATGATGGACATGCCACTGGATCTGCTCTCTTATAGATAACACAGACAGTCTAAGAGGCACAGTGGAACTCTAAGTCATGAGACTGACTTCTCTTCTCTATGTGGCTGCAAGGGGCAAGTGTTCCCAGGAATCTGGGCTTCACTTCCTCTATAAGAAAGAGCTGAAATAATTGCTCTATAATGTCCTCTCCAGTTTTATCTGTTTGTAACTTAGAGGATGCTTTATCTTGGTCATTGATTTTAGGCTGCTTTCTTGCCATAGTAATACAGAAGACTAACTTTGAACCCCAATTAAGCAAAACGTTATCCCTCACGAAAGAATTTCAGTCTTCTCATTAGTAGACCTGAATTGCACAAAATTGCACTCAACTATGAGTATATATTTTTAATTTCATCAAGGTATTTTTAGAAATTTGTTTTTTCTCTTGCATCTAAGTCCCTGCATCATCTCCTTGATGCTACATCATGGCCTGAAAAGCTTACAGTGTTTATTCTTGGGCCCTTTATAAAAAAAGATCACTGACTCCTATTTTAAGGCTGGAATGTTGTAGAGCAGAGTTTCCTGGTTTGAGATCCCCAAAACCCCATACCTGCCAGATGCTCAGTGGAGAAGATGATTCCATGGTCCCTGACAAGTGCTGAAGTAAGAAACAAATCCATAACCACAATCAAATGAAGAAACAAACCCATTTCACTTTGTTTAATTCTGTGTTTCCAAATGTAAATGAAGTCAGACCTTTTATTAGATAACAATCCTTTTTTTTTCATTTATTTTTATTAGTTGGAGGCTAATTACTTTACAATATTGCAGTGGCTTTTGCCATACATTGACATGAATTAGCCATGGATTTACATGTGTTCCCCATCTCGATCCCCCCTCCCGCCTCCCTCCCCATCCCATCCCTCTGGGTCTTCCCAGTGCACCAGCCCTGAGCACTTGTCTCATGCATCCAACCTGGGCTGGTGGTCTATTTCACCCTTGATAGTATACTTGTTTCAATGCTGTTCTCTCAGAACATCCCACCCTCGCCTTCTCTCACAGAGTCCAAAAGTCTGTTCTGTACATCTGTGTCTCTTTTTCTGTTTTGCATATAGGGTTATCGGGTAACAATCCTTAATTGCTCTGAACCCTGGACCTGAGCAGGTTCCCTCACCTGCAGCTCCTGTGTTCTCCTGGCAGGTACTCTTGATTTCACCCTGCCTGGCTGCAACGGCAGGGACGTCTAACTGTGTTTTGTGTTGTATCAGTCAGTTCAGTTCAGTAGCTCAGTCATGTCCTACTCTTTGCAACCTGAATCGCAGCATGCCAGGCCTCCCTGTCCATCACCAACTCCCAGAATTTACTCAAACTCATGTCCATCGAGTCAATGATGCCATCCAGCCATCTCATCCTCTGTCGTTCCCTTCTCCTCCTGCCCCTAATCCCTCCCAGCATCAGGGTCTTTTCCAATGAGTCAGCTCTTCGCATGAGGTGGCCAAAGTATTGGAGTTTCAGCTTCAGCATCAGTCCTTCCAGTGAACACCCAGGACTGATCTCCTTCAGGATGGACTGGTTGGATCTCCTTGCAGTCCAAGGGACTCTCAAGAGTCTTCTCCAACACCACAGTTCAAAAGCATCAGTTTTTCAGTGCTCAGCTTTCTTCACAGTCCAACTCTCTTATCCATAGTCTTCCCCTTTTGCTGGACCAGCTTTGCAGCAAACTGAGGAGCCACACTAGCTGAAATGATACTTCTTCCTTCCAACCCTGGGGAATGCCCTTTCTGAGGCTTCATACTGCATGCCAGTTGGATCAGTTCAGCCTCAGGATGAGGATATACAGATCTATAGATGATGATGTCGTTGTTCAGTCGCTCAGTCATGTCTGGGTCTTTGTGACTTCATGGACTATAGCCCAACAGGCTCCTCTGTCCATGGGATTTCCAGGCAAGAATACTGGAGTGGGTTGCCATTTCCTTCTCCAGGGCATCTTCCCGACCCAGGGTTTGAACCTGGATCTTCTGCATTGCATTGCAAAGGCAGATTCTTTACCACTGAGCCACCAGGGAAGCCCATAGATGATGTAGAACACATGAAATTGCTTTGCCTGTTTGTGGTGAGGCGTTTGAGTTAAGACATAAGTGCTGTCTTGCCTGTTTTTTCCTGTGACTAACAGAACTCTGTCCAGCTTATTATGCTCCCTGAGTTTCCCTGTAGGACAGCTACAACCAATATACAGTACCATGCGGCTCAGCCTATGTTGTGCAGGCCAGGCCTAGGCCCTGACTTCTCCCCCACCACAAGCATAACAATTTCAATAATAATAACTACCATCTCTTCTGAACCTGTGAACCCCCTGGGTGGGCTATGGTGCTGACCTTTGGCTGTGGTCAGAGTGATTCATGTAGCATCTGCAGGGTCAGACTCATCAAGGAGATTTTATCAGCAGTTGTCCAGCAACTGAGGCACAGACACTGGTTAAATGAGCGAGTGGGTGACTAAACGCTGTTCATCTCTGGAGAGCTGCATCATGGTCGGCAGAGACTTGTGCAGTGTAGGTGATCTAGACTACTGTCTGTGCAAAGGATACTATATATAAGAGGAGATGGGGCAGAAAAATTGAATGGACATGGGTTTGAGTCCTAGACCTATCAACGAGGCAATGCATCACTTTCATCGAGTTCTTTAACTTCTCTTGAGTGTTACTCGTCTCCTCTGTAAATGGAATAATCATACCTACCTTGCTGAATTCATGTGATGATGAGGCTATGGACAGGAATTAACATGAAGGCTAGCATGGATCTGGTATGTGGAAAAAACTCAACGGACTTCAGCCATGATTATGAGGTTATTAAGGGTGGGAAGCATCATAAGTCATCACTCCATCAAGTCCCCTCATTCTGTCATTGAGGAGACTTGGTCAATACAGTGGTTGGTGGGAGAACACAGGTTTCCTTAGTCCTAACTCAGTGCTCTGCACAGCACATTTCTCTCTTCAGTTGTTAGTTAATTGCTGAGGGGAAAGACCTCATTCTGATCTTGGATATTTCCTATAAATCTTGACTCTGCTTTGAGATCCAAAGGATGGGTGTCTGGCATCCAGTGTGCATGGGTTTACAGTTTGACTTTTTACCCACAAAGCACATTGTTGTCCAGAAACAGGGCCTCTCTCCTGTTGGTACCTCTCACGTTGCCAGGCTAGGACTTGGGAACATTAGGCTCACAGATGCCTCGGACACACGACTGGGTGGCTTGATCACGCCTCAGGGCTTGGAGGAGGCAAGCCGCCCTAGAGCCAGGTGCTGCCTTGTTACCACATGCCTGGCTGGAGTGTTCTGAGGAACACCTGGAGGCAGCACTGATGAACAGCGGGGACAGAAGTAGAAGCTGCAGAAGGAGGAGAAGGACCAAGCTCTTGCCATAGGTTGGAGGGAACAGTTGTTTTCCTAAGAAAACCCAGTGTTACACCTGGTGTCTAGATTCCTTCTCAGGCAGACCCATGGAAATCCCATTAGACACAATCTAGCACTTCCAGTCTGGGAATTTACCCAAAGGAAATGAAAATACTAACTCCAAAAGATATCTACACCCCCACATTTATTGCAGCATTGTTTGCAATTGCCAAGGTGTGGAAGCAAGCTACGTGTCCATGAATGGATATGTGGTTCAGTAGTAAAGAATCCACCTGCCAATGCAGGAGACTGAAGTTTGATCCCTGGGTTGGGAATGTCCCCTGGAGGAAGAAATGGCAACCCACTCCAATATTCTTACCTGGGAAATCCCAAGGACAGAGGAGCCTGGTGGGGCACAGTTCATGGGGTCACAAAAGAGTTGGATGTGACTTAGCAACTAAACAACAACAACTGCACACACACACACATACACACAATGGAATTTTATTCAGCCATAAAAAAGGAGGAAGCCTTGACATTTGCAACATCATGGATGGACCTTGAGGCCGCTATGCTAAGTGAAATAAGTCAGACAAAGAAAGGCAAATATCATATGATCTCATTTATATGTGAAATCTAAAAAAAACAAAGACAAAAAGTTCCCAAACTGCCCCATTACAGAGAATAGGTTGGTGGTTGCCAGACTCACCGGGAAAAGTTGAAGGTGGTCAAAAGTTACAGACTTCCAGTTATAAAATAAATTAGTCATGGGGATACAGTGTGGTGACTATAGCTAATAATGCTGTGTGTATATTTGAAAGTTGCTAAGACAGTAGATCTTAAAACTTCTCATCATGAGAAAAAGAATTTGTAACTGTAGTGATGGATGTTAACTAGACTTATTGTGGTAATTATTTGCAACACATACAAATATCAAATTATTATGTTATACACATGAAATAAATATTATATGTCAATTATATCTCAATTAAAAAATTTCCACTAAACACATAAAGAATATGAACTATAGTACTCCACAACTGACTGTGCTCCTTGGGTTCCTGTGAATGTAACTGGGTATCTACTTATCCAGCATTATCATAAAATGAGCTACCACTAATTATTTTACTATAAAAATATCAAAAAATATGCCATAGAGTGTAAAACAAAGTCTCTTCCCTCACTCTGCCCCCAAGATAGTCCCACTTAGTCGAATTTTCTGCTGTTAACAGTTTCTTATGTATTTTTCAGATATGCATACTCTCTCTCTCTCTCTCTCTATATATATATATATATATAATGTATATGTAGTATTAAAGTGAAGAAAGTGAAAGTGATAGTTGCTCATTCATGTCCAACTCCTTGTGACCCCATGGGCTGTAGCCCACTAGGCTCCTCTGTCCATGGGATTGTCCAGGCAAAAATAGTGGAGTGGGTAGCCATTTCCTTCTCAAGGATATCTTCCCAACCCAAGAATCAAACTCGAGCCTCCTGCATGGCAGGCAAATTCCTTACCATCTGAGCCACCAGGGAAGCCCATACATAGCATTGTTGTTGTTGTTCAGTTGCTTAGTTGTGTCCGACTCTTTGTGACCTCATGGTCTACAGCACGCCAGGCTTCCCTGTCCTTCACCATCTCCTGGAGCTTGCTCAAACTCATGTTCCTTGAGTCAGTGATGCCATTCAACAATCTTGTTTTCTGTCATCCCCTTCTTCCTCTTGCCTTCAATCTTTCCCAGTGTCAGGTCTTTTCTGATGAGTTGGCTCTTCACATCAGGTGACCAAAGTATTGGAGCTTCAGCTTCAGCATCCGTCCTTCCAATGAATATTCAGGACTGATTTCCTTTAGGGTTGGCTGGTTTGATCTTGCAGTCCAAGGGACTCTCAAGAGTCTTCTCCAACACCACAGTTCAAAAGCATCAGTTCTTTGGTATTCAGGTGCTTTTATGGTCCAACTCTCACATCTATACATGACAACTGGAAAAACCATAGCTTTGACTTGATGGACCTTTGTATAGTAGGTACAAATTCCACAGGCATTGTGGAGGCACTGACATTTGATGTGCTACTGAAATGAGCTCCTCGAGCAGAGGCATGATGTGACCTGACTTACAGGGAGAAATATTTAGAGGCTCTTATGTAATAATCCAGGTGAGAGATGACAGCATGAACCTTGGTGGTAGTGGGGTGGAAAAATGGTTGGATCCTGGACATGTTTTAGAGAAACACCTAACTGGTGTGATTTGTTGTTGACCTGGTTGTGGGATGGGGGAGAATGAGCATGTAGGGCAGATTCCAGATGTGGTGGCTGAACAACTGGAAGGCTGGGGTTTTAAATTTACCGTGGAGCCAGTATTCAGGACCAAGTGTGCTGGGTCGTGGGTCTCTGCTCCCTCCGCCACATCTTGCCTCCTGGGCACCACACGGTCATCCATCCCACTGTGATGTGGTATACTTCTGTGTTTCAAGTCAAGGAACAAAATTTCACAGTATTGCCTTCTATTAAGTTGGGGACTTTCTAGCCCAAATTGTTCCTAGTGTCTCAGACTGTGTTATAGTGGCCATTTCTGGTAGGTAAAGAATCCGCCTGTAATGCAGGAGACCTGGATTCAGTTCCTGGGTTGGGGAGATCCCCTGGAGAAGGGAATGGCAACCCATTCCAGTATTCTTACCTGGACAATCCCATGGACAGAGGATCCTGGTGAGTTGCAGTCCATGGGGATCGCAAGGAGTCGGACTGAGTGACTAACATGCACGTATTTAAAAGATATTTATTAGAACCCTGGTAATTCATCCCTGGAGCTCTGGACTCACTGGGACTGCCTGCACTAGCCTGTTACTCTGGAGTCCTGCATCCCTGCTCTTGGTGGCCATACCCTTGGTGGCCTGAGTTTTACCATGCTTTCCTGTCAGTTACTCTCTGTGTCTTATAATGAAAACACAGTGAAGATGAACATGCTATTTATAATCTCCTTCCTGGAGCCATTTCAATTAAAAGTTAATTAAATGTCTTCACATCATAATTTTAAAGTATTCTTTGAGTAATAGTGAGATGGGGTGAGAGCTGTAAGAATTCCCAAGTCTAAAATAAACTTATGCAAATACCTTTTCAAAATGCCACTTTATGCACAGACAGCATTACTTAAACATGATTAGTGCTTTTATGTCTTTATTAATTTTATTAATTAAAATATTTAACAGGTGAGCTTGTGATTAGGGGTGCTCAGTGAAAGCATTCTTTAAGTGCTGGGTTATAGGTTGACCCTTGTGCTTTAGAGCCATGGTGCTCACCTAGCGAAACACCTCAGGAGCTGATGAAGAAGACAGAGGCTCATTGGACTGGGGCCTGGGACTTGCCTATTTTTATTGTCTCCCACATGATCCTGATACCCACCAAAGTGTGAGAACCACCGCTTTCGAGTGTCAAGCTGCTTTAGTGTTTCCAGTCAATGATTCTGCACTTGAAAAACTAGGGGGCAGATCTATTGTGATCTGCCCAAGGGCACTCAGGTGCTTTAGGCATGATATCTTCCTCCCCACATTCCAGAGTGTGAGTATGTTGTTTACAATGTGACTGAAATGGACACAGGCCCCCGAAACTTCATGCCTAGGCATATTTCATACACTGTTTCCTTTGAAAACAAGCTGTGGAATTCTGGAGTTCATTGATAAGACCTCAGGTATGTAGATTTGTAGGCAATATATTGGCTTGTGCCAAAGCAAGACTCTCATTTCTCTGCTCAATGCATCTCCTACTATGGCAGTACTCAGTCTATTTTTCTGCCAATGACTTCATGGTGGCCGTAAGCGGACGAGGCCTGTGTGGACCAATTCAGGAATGAGTCTTCCCAAACCAGTGGTGGCGGGGGGATGTTCATCTATGGCAGGGAGGATGGTGTTTCTGTAGGGTTTGGGCCTTTTAGGTCTATATCTTGTTTCTAGTGGGTAAGAGAGACTCTCGGCCTTATCGATGATAGTGATGGTTAATGGGTGAAGGAATGTTCCACGCGCTTTATATGTATTATCTTAATTAATCTGCATAAATCCCACTGGTGCTAGTACTTTGCTAAGTTGCTTCAGTCGTGGCCAACTGTGCCAACTGTGGGCTATAGCCCTTCAGACTCCTCTGTCCATGGGATTCTCCAGGCGAGATTACTAGAGTGGGTTGTTGTGCCCTCTTCAGGGGAATCTTCCTGACCCAGGGATCGAACCCGAGTTTCTTACATCTCCTGCATTGGCAGGCAGATTCTTTACCACTAGTGCCACCTGGGAAGGACCATAAATCCCACGGAAAGTTTGATATTATTTCTATTTTAAGGAAAAGGAAATGGAAGTACAGAGAACTTGCCCATGGCCACCTCAGCTAGTTGTGGACCCTAAGATCCAAAGCTAAGCCAGGCCGTCTGGCTTCAAACTTTATCATTTTAACTATTATGCTCTGCTGTTTTCCAATCTGACAGTATTTATGTTCCTTCTTTCTGTTATGTTGGCCTAGGAGTCATCAGTGAGAGTGACACACAGATGGACACTCCAAAGGGCAGCCATGCAGGGTACTGAGGAATTCGGGGACAGACGGGACAGACGGGAGCTCCTGGAAGCCCTCCCTCACCTGCAGAACCAGAGCCAGGTGTGGATAGAGGTGCTGGTGGGGCTATACAGGTTAGCATTCAGCAGTAAGACCAAACTCACTCCTTGCAGGTAACACCCATTCTGATGGGCAGTGCCATGGTACACCTGACATGGGGTGTTTTGAGTGTTGTTGCTGGTATATATCCCTCCCCTAGAGCCATAACTGGCTTGGAGATAGTCCCCTTGGTTATAATGGACCTTCTTCTAGTCCAGGAGAAGGAGAGGGCCAGCTGTCTACCAGGGCTGTTCAGATGCTGCTGGCAAATAGCAAACTAAAGGCCCCTGGGAAGCCCCTGGGTGACGGGGAGAGAATAGGTGGAGGATGGTAGAGGTGCAGTGAATAGGACAGGTGTCATGATCCAGGGCAGGATTTATAAAATTTGAGTAACATAAGGATTTATTTTCAAGGAAAACTGCTACAGCGTATTTCCAGTGGAAAAGGAAATTAGTCTTATTACAGTATTACTTAAACATGTTCAAACAAAACTAATTACAAATTCCTCACGTTTTTAGCTGTTGTACAGCTGTAAAACTGAAACATTTTAGTAAAACCAAATAAAAGCAAAATTATAATAGCAGTAATATTCCAGTTAGTGGCACTGATTTAATGTGATGGATACTGCTGTTTTGCTGAAATAGCCACAACGCATTATTAACACATGTGCATGGCAGTGACGCTGTAGGTTCTCTGGATGTCATGGCCTCCACTTCTTGTGTCATGGGATGACTCAGTTATCCATTATCCAGCTCCACTTGTCCGGAGGAACAACCATGTGGCTTTTGCTTGTACAGGGGTGGTGATGTCCTTTGACCTCCATTGAGTACAAGGACATCATTGGCTTCTGCCCAACTCCTTGGTGCCAACCTGATCATGGTACCAAACCTGGATGCCAGTGTTATATGGCTCTTCTTGGTGATAAAGGGATTGATTATACAGATGATAAAGAATGTACATATTTTGATTTTTGTTGAGATGATTTGGGATTGCACTCCACTGAAATGTAAGCTGTCTTGAGAGCAGGGACTTTGATCTGCACTCTGCCATATTCTTGGTGCTGAGTGTAGTGCCTAGAACATCTCTGTCCAATAGAAATATAATATAGCCCATAAATATGAGCCACATATGTAATTTAATATTTTCTAGTTGCTACACTTAAACTAAAAAGAACAGATGAAGTTAACTTTATTAATATATTTTATTTAACCCAGTATATTTTATATGTAGTAATTTCAACATATAATGAGTATAAAAATTACTAATGCAAGATTTTATATTTTTCTTTTTCTGTGAAGTCTTGCGTGTATTTTACATTTATAGCACATCTCAGACTAGCCATAATTCAAGTACTTGGCTATCGTGTTGGATGTGCAGGTGTGGAAGATAATAGGTGCTCAATAAACATGTTTTTAAAAAGAATATTTCTTGATGAGTTAAATAACTTTTAGACATTCAGGATACTGTTCTCAGAAATGCTGGTGCTCCCTCTTATGTTACAGTGAGGCGGGGGAGCAGAGGAAGATGGGGCTCTAGGTTTTTTGCCTCTCTCTTGAATGATTGAGACATCCTCCTGTCTGGTCTCACTGTGTCCAGCCTTGCTCCTGCCGTTGTGCTCCCCAGGAGGACCAGAGGACTTTTTCCTAAAATGAAAAGCCTATCAAGTCACTCCCTTGTTTAAAAACACTCCAGCGGCTTCTCTTAGGCCTTAGAGTCCGAGTTCCTTACCTTGGTTTACAAGGCCCTGGATGGTCTGGCCCTCGCCCTTTTCTCCAGAGTACCCTCTTCTGCTGTCCTCCTTGAGCCCCCTGCTCCTGCCACACGGGGCTTCTTTCTCTCCTTTCACAAGGAAGGCAGGAAATACCTCCCCCTCTGTGTCTTTGTTCACGCCACTTCCTATTCCTGTGACAGTCCTTCCTCCACGCTTCGTTCCTTGCTTATTTCCTGTATATCCGTCAGGTACAGGTTAAAATGTCACCTCTTCCAGAAAGCCCTCCCTGAACCCACTGTCCTGTCGGGCCCCTGATTCCTGGTGCTGTGTGCTAGTTGAACATTTATCTCTCTCATTTCTCGGAGCTGTGCCCTCTACCCTCTGAGACCTGGGATAACTTAGGAAAGAATACAACTGATATGGATGAGGGAGGCCTGGGAGACTTTACTGTTGTCATAAAGCATGTCCCAAAGTCTTGGAACAAAAGGAACAGACATTTCCTACCTGATAAAAATATGCACTATGGGCAAGGCTTAAATAAAATACAGAAAGCCTATTCCTCATGGCAATCCCTTCCCTCTCCTCACTGCAAAGACCAGAGGATTTTTCTAGAGGGCTCAGCCACGAAATGTAACCTTCCCTCAATTGGGAGATGTTGGTTATTGGAAAACTTATAACTCATCTGTCCTTGAGTATTGAGGGCTCCTCCCAGGCCCTCCTCCTCCTCAATTAGAATGACTTCCATAGTAGTTATGCTTAGTGTCTGTATCAGCTAGACCAGTGATTCTGAACCAGAGGAGCATCTCAGAATCACTGGGGAGTTTTCCTAAAGTACAGCTGTCTGATACTCATCCTCCCCCAATTCCCCTCTAGACCAATGACTCAGACTCTCTTAGGATGGGGCCCAGGAATGCATATTGTGAACAGGCTTCTCAGCCAACTCCGATATTTAATCTGTGGTTAAGAATCGCTGAGCTGGAGTGCAAATCCCTGAGCTGGGATCCAAGAAAGCAAATAGTCTAAAACCAAAGCCATTTCAGGTTATAATGGGTGCTTTTTTAATGAGGTGCTCTAGGGTCTAAGGGCAGTGACAGTTCCTACTCCAGGAGAACAATCTGGGAGAACCATTAGCCAAGGCAGAAATGGCATCCCATAGGGAAGGTGAAAGAATGCCATACCTGAGTGATCAGGCTTTATTTGTTCCTTGTGCAGCTCATAATCTTAACTTTTATTATTGCACAGCTGCCAGTTCGATTTTACAATGCAAATAAAAGTCTGACATGTTATGACACTTAGCATGTATTGTTCACCGTATCTATTAAGAGATGAAATAGTTTATTAAAAATTGTTCTCAAACCACATTCAAATGCACATTGATAAGCATGTTAATATAGTAAAATCTGATCTTCCATATTCCACTGGCCATGGGGCTGGAGACTGAGGATAAAGCGTGGTGCTTCTGTATTTGGGGACCTGGGTTAAACGAAGCCCACAGTGTCGGTTCTCACAGTATTTTTGTTCATTCAGTAGCTACTTATTAAGGCCCTGTATCAGGGTCCTGTTTCTAGCAATAAAAGAAGGTCCAAACCTCTGCCCTGTGGAACTTATGTTTTAGTGGAAGTGACAAAAATAAGCAAAATAAATAAATACTTACATTAACTATATAGTGATAGAGATATGGTAATTGCTAGGGAGAACAATAAAGACTGAAAGGAGGATAGAATTACTGCATGTGGAATGTTTTTTGAAAAAAATTATTTGTTTATTTTAATTGGAGGATAATTACTTTACAGTGTTGTGATGGCCTCTGCCATACGTCAGCATGGGTCAGCCATAGGCATACATGTGACCCCTGCCTCCTGAGCACCCCTCCCCTCTCCCTCGCCACCCCATCCCTCCCTCAGGTGGTCACAGAGCACTGGCCTTGGGTTCCCTGTGTCATATATCAAACTCCCGCTGGCTATCTATTTTACGCATGGTAATGTATATGTTTCAGTGCTGTCCTCTCAGATCATACCACCCTCTCCTTCTTCCACTTCTCCATCCAAAAATCTGTTCTTTATGTCTGTGTCTCCTTTGCTGCCCTGCATGTACGATCATTGGTGCTATCTTTTTAGATTCCGTGAAAGTGGAAGTGAACGTCACTGATCATGTCTGACTCTTTGCAACCCCATGGACTCTATAGTCCATGGAATTCTCCAGGCAAGAATTCCCTTCTTTCCCTTTTCCAGGGGGTCTCCCCAACCCAGGGATCGAACCCAGATTGCCCACATATCAGGTGGATTCTTTACCACCTGAGCCACAAGGGAAGCCCTTAGATTCCATATATATATGTGTTAATATATAATCTTTGTCTTTATCTTTCTGGCTTACTTCACTCTGTATGAATAGACTCTAGGTTCATCCACCTCATTAGAACTGACTCAAATGCATTCTGTTGTAGAGCTGAGTAGCATTCCATTGTGTATGTACCACAACTTCCTTATCCAGTCATCTGCCGATGGACATCTAGATCGCTTCCATGTCCAAGCTATTGTAAATAGTGCTGCAATTGTTGTGTGTGGAATGTTGATGGGCATAGGTGGTGGTGGTGGTGATATGTGAGCACAGACCTGAAGGGGAAAAGGGGATGGACTGTGCAGGTGTCTGGGAGTAAAGTGTTCCATGGGGTACAGTAAGTGCAAAGCCCTGAGACAGGCAGCAGCATATTTAGAGTGTCTGCAGAATCACCAAACAGTGAGGCGAGTATGGAGAGAAGAGGGAAAGCAGGCAGGAAATGAGGCTAGGGAGGTAAGAAGGGGCTGCAGCAAGAGTTTCACTCTTACTATGAATGGGAGGAAAAGCCAGTGCTGGCTTTTGAGCTGATGTGTAGAAGAGACGATTTAATTTCAGCAGGATCCCTCTGGTGGTGGATGGAAACTACCCTCTACAGGAACCAGGGTGAAGCAAGAAGAACCTTTAAGAAGCTGTTGCAATATCACAGATGGGTGATAGAAGGGGCTTAAATCAGGGTGGCAGAAACAGAAGTGGGAGAAGGGGTTAGATTCTTGACCTATTTTGGAGGGAGAGCAAGCAAGATTTGCTGAGCGTAATGTCAGAGAGAAAGAAAAGAGTTAAGGATGAGACCTGGGACATGTGTGCACCTGGAGAGATGGAATGGCAGTTCACTGAGATGAGAAAGGTCACAGGGAAGCAGGGCAGGACAGTGCTCAGAAATTCAGGAACTTGTTCTAGACCAGTTTACAAAAGCAAGTGGTGGTTCCCTTGCAGCCCTGAGCTTGCTACTGTACGCGGTTGCTGCTTCTGAAGTCTTAATGCTTCTTGTCACCTTACTAGCTCATGTCAAATGGCAACTTTTATTGGTCATGTGCTTCTGAGAAAGGAATTAGGATGCTCCCAAATTTTGTTTCCTGATCTACAATTATTCCTTAAAAAGAAAACTTTTTTAAAAAATGTTTTCTTTAAACGTTACAGGATTAATTTCTTAACCCCTAATTTGGCTCTTTTCTGTGTGTCTTAATTAAATAATTCATCTTCCTTTTCAGAATTTCTGCTTCCAAGGAGCTGGATTAATTT
Organism: Cervus canadensis; assembly: GCF_019320065.1. Classification (NCBI taxonomy): domain Eukaryota; kingdom Metazoa; phylum Chordata; class Mammalia; order Artiodactyla; family Cervidae; genus Cervus; species Cervus canadensis. Next base: position 82,374,570 of record NC_057392.1, read on the forward strand.
CTCTCTTAAGTTGTTCCTTTTTAAAGAGAGTGACCCCACTCAACTTTCTAAGTTGTGAGAAACAGATTCTCTCATGTTCCCCTTAGTGGTAAGAATTCATAGTAAGGATTCTGTAAAATCCTTTCTGGGAAGAAGGATTGAGGTGAGATTATTTCTTGCTTGATTCATTATTATATATTTTTTGCATATGTATATATATCATAGAATGTAAGATTGCAATTGAATAAGTACATAAAATATAAACAAATATGTGGGCTCATAGTGACACTAAAAATGAAATAAAACTCATTGGTCACCATTAAAGATTGCTAGGGTACCACCTCAATAGTCTGAAAATAATAAAATGATGAAAACAATCTAGCAATTATTCTGTCTTCCTTGTATACTGTATTTGAGTCTGATCAATTGTTAAGGATTTGTTAAGGATTCCTTATAGAAGAATTTCAGCGAAAATGAAGAAGGAATTATGAAATCATAAATAAATGGATCTAGGCCATGTTCATAAGTGGGCGGTAAAACCATCGTGGGAAAGGAAAGGCAGATGTAGAATTTCATGATGGATGGGCCAAACTGACCATACCTGAACCCACTGATCCAGCAATTTCAGCTTGGCTCGAGGTCGGACACTTAAGGGAATAGATGCATAGGGGTTCACTGTCTTGCTCTATTTTTGTGGTGTTTGAAACTTTTCATAGTAATACAGTTTTAAAAGACAAAAATATGTTGATATTATGCACACACAAAATTTTTAACTACAAATAGGATCATACTCTCTATGTTGCTCTGCACTTATCCACCAAACTGATTTTCTGTGGGTTCGATATAGCTCAACCTAACTGGTCTCTAGACTTTCATATAGGGTAACTTTGCTGAGAGCTTTTATTTATCAGGACTGATAGTGAGTATAGGAGATCAGTGATCAAGGACAAACAAGCACTTTTCTTCCAAGACAGGCTTGCAAAGTGTACTGGCAGGGACCTCTTGAATCCTAAGAGATAAAAAAAGAGACTTTAGGTGAGAGGTGTCAAGGAAGCAGAAGTATTTGAAGCTGTTTTCCTGAGCAGGGAAGGGATTCACAGACTGTCCATGCTGCCATTTGGCGTCTTTAACCTTGGAGCAGCTTGGAGCGTGGTGGGGAGTGGGGGCTGCTTCCTGATGGTGGGTGGGAAGCCTCCTCCTCAGTATCTCCAGCTGTGCTGGCAGACAGTCAGCTTCAGACTCTTTCCCCTGGGTTCCAGAACTCCAACCTCAGCAGTTCTTCCTGGAGAGTTTAGGTCTGCTGCCTGACATCCCAGAGGGTACAGCTCTGGCCAGACACACGGTGCTTCAGCAGTGGCTGGATCTCTCCAGAAGCTGCTCTGCTGAGAGGCGTTTTGACAGGTAAATGGGGAGAGCAGACTGGAGTGTGTGGAAAGAGTATAAACTTTGGAGTCAGACAGGGATTTGAACGGTGGTTCTTCATCAGCTGTGTGTCTGTGGGCAAACCGTTTAGTCTCTCTGTGCTTCCATTTCACTCCTTTGTAAAATGCTAAAAAAAATTCCTGCTTTCTGTGGCTGTGATAGGGCTCAGTGATGCTGTGTAAACTAAGCCCGTGATGGTGCCTGACACTTGGCAGATAATTTAGGAATGCTCAGTCTCGATAGAAGCTATGCTACAGAGATTAGAGTTTAGGAGATGAAAGTGAGGGGTCCTGGTTGGGCCTCGGAGAGTCTGGGTTCTGTGGACTGAAAGCTGGTTTCTGAAACTGACAGGATCCAGGGTGAGGCTTCGCGGAGCTGAGGACCCTGCTTCCAGGAGGCACGGCATTTACCACTGTTGGCCACACTGCTGGCGTCATTGTGTGTGTGTGTCTGAGCCAGGAAGCTCCAGGAAGTCAGGGCCTGCCCGTCTCCTGCTGTCTGCGCTATCCTTCAGTGCCTCATGTGCCACAGGGACTTTATACTGATCCGCACACGAGTGAATTAGTGTTCATGGAAGAAATCTGAGCAAATACAAGTCAGAAAGAGGAAAACCCACCCTTAACCTAATCGCCCATTGCTAACATTATGGGTTTTTATCCTTTCAGTCCTTACACTTATAGTTTACAAAACTGGGATCATATGGTTTTATAATCTGCTTTGTGAAAATGTTTTGAACATTAAAAAAAATTGTGTATGCTTTCCTATAAAATGATTTTAATGACTACATAATAATCTTTGTATGTACATACAATGATTTTTATAGTGAATGAATTCCCTGTCTTTAGACATTTAGGCAGTTTGTGCAGTATTTAGCTGATATAAATAGCATTGTAATATTCTTTAAAATTTTTCTATTTGCTTATTTTTGGCTATGTTGGGTCTTCGTTGCATTGTAATGAACATCCTTGCTGCTACAATCCTTGACCGAATAACTGATTGTTGTTGTTCAGTTGCTAAGTTATGTCCGACGCTTTGTGACCCCATGGACTGCAGCACACCAGGCTTCCCTGTCCTTCACCATCTCCAAGAGTTTGCTCAAACATATATCCATTGAGTCAGTGATGCCATCCAACCATCTCATCCACTGTCGCCCCCTTCTCCTCCTGCCCTCAATCTTTCCCAGCATCAAGCTCTTTTCTAGTGAGTTGGCTGTTAGCAGCAGGTCGCCAAGTATTGGAGCTTCAGCTTCAGTATCAGTCCTTCCAGTGTATATTAGCTTCTCCATTTGAATACCAGTTTTATTTTACTCTTTCTTTTTGAGATAATTGTAGACTCACATGCAGTTGTAAAAAATAATATGGACAGATTCTTCAGACCCTTCAGCCAGTCAGTATCCCCCAGTAGTAGGAAAGTGTATTGTATTTCTTCAGAATAACACCATAATCAGGAAATTGACACTGATATAACCCCTCAATGCCTATTTTAAGTTTTTTAGTTTGCCTTGGCCAGACAGATGTTGTAAACACTATTGTAAACTCTAGATTTGCATTTTCAAGCATGTTTCTTTCTTCTTCAGTCAGCTACCCTCTTCTGCTTTTCCCCTACCTCTCCTAGATAGCCTGTCATTATGACACTATTCTAGCTGTCTTTGTGCAGGTGTGTGAGCTCTAAATTCTTGGAATTCCAAGCACTGATGTTCCTTAGAGCCCCTGTGAAATAAGGTCAGAGACTATTTCTTCTTTTATCAATTTGTAGCCTTCTCTTGGTTTCTACTCCTAATACCAGTGTAGGTAACAGCAGGGTATCAGAGCTGGCAGGAATAATAGATACAGTCTGCTGTCCATCAAGTTCACTAATTAAAGCTGTGAGTCAGCCTGTAAGGTTACATTCCTTTGTTCTTATTTCGGATTCTGTGTAGTCACATATTATATACATATGAAAGTGTGTCTATGTTATATTAAGAAAATTTCACCTTACGCACACGTGAAATCGCACAAATTTCAAATAAAAAATATCAAGAATTGTGTAATTTCAAAAATAACATGCAGCTTGAATGAAACAGTCACTGTGTTTCCCTTTGCTTCACCTTTTGCTTTAGCCCTTGCAAATGGGCACACCCACCACGGCTTGTCAGAACAGGAACTTCTGCAAGAGGTGTTGGTGACTGTTGTGCCTTTATCTGAAAAGTCACTGTTATAATTGAGTCTCTTTTTGTAATTGTAAAATAATGTCATACATGTATTTATTAGTGTCTTGGACAGATGCTGGTGCTAGTTCTGAAAATGTGCCTGGAAACCAGTCAATAGAAAGGAAGGGAGATGTGATAAAACTATTGAGACAAGCATGTACTATGATCCTCTGTGCTTTTAATTTCAGAGAGAGCATTTCCTGAAATATTATAGATAATGCCAAGGAAATAAAAGGCTGCATTAAAGGGAAATAAGCTACAATGGTTGTAGATTTATGTGCCAGCATCTTCATACATTATATTTATTCCAGTGGGAAAATTAGTCATGAATTATGCAAGTTTTGATTTATGCGAGATCTTGACTAACTTATCCCTTACATAAAATGCATCCCCTTATAGTACTGAATTTACTTTGTTCATGATTCACATGGTGTGTACATTTAAGATGGGAGTTTGAAACTTCTTAGTCCTAGTGGAATTGAATTTCTTCTTTATTTTTACAACTTATGAAAATTTTAATTCAGTTGTTTTAAATTCAAGGATACATTTCTCAAAGAAACAGTCATTACATAGGAGCTCACATTTGTTGATTACCTAGTATACATGTGTTGGTGCTTTACGTATTCTTTCTATTGGTGGTTTAATACAGTCCTTTCAACAACTCTGACATTCACCACCCTGAATTTGTAGAAGAGGCTTCCAAGAATCAGAGGTGAAGAAATGGGTCCCACAAAGATGAGAAGGCTAGGATTCAAATATACATATGTCTGATGAATATTTGATGTATATCAAAACCTGTGTTTTGTCTGAGAGCCCATGGACTCTCAGAGCCCATGAGAAGTCAGTGTATGTCCGAAAAAATTATAGGCAAAATTTTGTTGACCTGTGTATTCATTCTTCTGTGCAGAAGGCTCATGGCTTTCATCAAACATACAAGGAGTTTGTTAACCCCTTCTAGTGTTAAACACCCCAGAACCACACCAAAATCCCTCCTAAATGACCCACAGAGCCTTATTTAACCCTCGCCACATATTAATCTTAGCAGTCAGCTATTTTAGGTGTTAATTAAGCATTGATGTCTTTGGGAAAAACATTTCACAGTGTGCAGTGAAACAGGGTTTCTCTCTGTCCCACACTTCCTCTCAGAGGGTGGGGTAAAATCTTTTGGCTGCGGGACAAAACTCATGATAAGCCTTGAACCCCTTTTGCTCCTTGGGTTTCTAAGGGATCCCAGACCTGTCCTCCACATTTTGTTGGACATCCAGGCAAATGTACAAGACCACTAAAACAAGAATCCATCTGGTTTCCTATTTGTTTCTCTCGTGTGGCATGTTTTTTTCACATATCATGTTGTCTTAAAATGGTCATATTTATGCCTTATCTTCCCATTCAAGTTACAAGTCTTCTGAAAGCAGGAGCATGTTTTGCTTATCTTGGGGTTTCCCAAGTGCCCCGGATCATGTGTCACAGGGACAGAAAAGCCCTGAAGTGTCAGATTCACAGCAGTTTTTCTGTCCACATCTTGCTTTGCATGGAGTCTTTGACTGATGTGGCTCCTGGCTTTTGTGGGCTGGCTGTGGTATTGGAGTGGGGGAAGGTGCAGAATAGCGATGGTGGATAGCAGATCAACTTCAACTACCTGTGGAAAAAGAAGGCAACAGCCAAGGGGCTGGAGGAAAGGTGAGGCTGAGAAGAAATGCAGCTGAAGTTCAGTGTAGGTTATTTGAAAGGAGAGAGAGGTGTGGGAGCTGCTCTGTCAAGGGGCACTCTGGGGAGAGAGATGGTAAAGAAGGTTGTGGAGAATTATTCTATGAACTTGCGTATCCTCCCCACTCTCCATCCCCATGTTTCTATCCAACCCCCCAAATCCCATGGATCTTCAAGTCTTTGGGGACTATGCTTCTGGTTATATTTCATTGTGTAGCTAGGTTCATGCTGATGGGGGACATGCAGATTTGTCAATTACACATCTCTTTTAAGAGCAAAGTAAATATAGAACAGTTGAGCAAATTGATTAGGTTGGGTTTTAGTAAAAATGCTTGTCTTTTTTTTTCAAATTTCAAAACTTAATTATAGGGATGTCCCTGGTGGTCCAATGGTTAGGACTTTGCCTTCCAATGCACGGGACATGGGGTTGATGCCTGGTCAGGGGACTAAGATCCCATATGACTTGAGACCAAAAGAACCAAAACATAACGCAGAAGCAATGTTGTAACAAATTCAATAAAGATTTTATAAATGATCCACATCAAAAAAATCTTTAGAAAACTTAATTGTAGAACATAGCATTTTCATAAATTTAAACAATGTCGAAGTATGTATAAAAACAAAGCTTCCTTTACCCTTCATGTCCCCCTCTCCTCTTCCCATCCCACATCGCCTCTGCTAATAATTTGGATTTGCTTATCAAACCTCTTTATGCAGTATTTGTCTTTCTATGGCCAAAGCCCCACAGAGTTAGGAGAAGGAAAAATTCTCTTCTGGTAGTATGAATTCTAAATAGTGACAGCCATAGAATTTCTTCACTCAGTTTGATCAGAAAATGTAATTGCTTCTGCTGTCATACTCAAGAGGCCACTTGTATCTCCCTTGCAGGAAACCATCTGCATGAGTAGGTCTGAAATTCAGAGGGTGTGAACGCAGAACATCCTGTAAGGAAATCTCTTAAATCTTTGTTGCCCTCTCCTGACCACACAGAAATTGCCTTTCCCTCTGTCATTCATTTGAATAACCTACAGCTGCTTTTATGGCTGTTTTTTCTTCCTTTTTTTTTTTGTTTGACAGTGTCCTTTCAGTCAGAACATCTTAGCAAATGCTCTCCTTTGCTAAGCTTCCCAAGGCGGTGTCAAATAAAGCACCAGGAACATCTGAAATAAAAACAGCATCAGTCACAGTGTTGAGGCTGGCTGTAAATGAACACGTTCGTGAAGTTTACAAACCATGGTTGATGCTCATGAGGGGCTGCCCACAGACTGGGGTGCAGACTTCCTTACCAAGTGATACGCTTTGTAGATGCCTAGCACTGTCCCTGAGGCCTTCATGGAAGCGCTTGTCTGTGCTCTTGGCTTGTTTCGGCTCACTGCCTACATCCCGGTGGGGACTTACTCTGTGTCCTTGCCTTTGGTCTACTGAGTCTGCTGTGTCTCCCTGGAATGCTCTTACCCCGCTCTCCCTGTGTCCTGCTCTCATGCCCTTTTTGCATGGCCTCAGTTCAGTTCAGTCGCTCAGTCATGTCCAACTCTTTGTGACCCCGTGAATTGCAGCACGCCATGCCTCCCTGTCCATCACCAACTCCCGGAGTTTACTCAAACTCATGCCCATCGAGTCAGTGATGCCATCCAGCCATCTCATCCCCTGTCATCCCCTTCTCCTCCTGCCCCCAGTCCCTCCCAGCATCAGGGTCTTTTCCAATGAGTCAACTCTTCGCATCAGGTGGCCAAAGTATTGGAGTTTCAGCTTCAGCGTCAGTCCTTCCAATGAACACCCAGGACTGATCTCCTTTAGGATGGACTGGTTGGATCTCCTTGCAGTCCAAGGGGCTCTCAAGAGTCTTCTCCAACACCACAACTTAATGTAATTCCCTCAGATCCCCCACATCAGGTTTATCTGCCTTGCCTATCTCTATGAAGTATTTTGTACTTCATCCAACACTTAACACTTAGAACTTCTTGGTTGACGTCTCTTTTCCTTCCTGGGTGGGAGCCTTCCCGAGATTCAGGACTGTGCCTGTCTCCATCACAGCCATATCACCAGTGTTTTGCCCAGAACCTGACACAGAGAAGGTGCTCAATAAATGAGTTGTCAAGTCATGGAATGAGGTTAAGAACAAGGTTTTCTAAGCTCAGTTAATCAGAGTCACCAGGAGAAACTAGGTTGCAGTACATATTTTGGGCTCCTTTACTGTGGAGATTCTGATAGCAAGTCTAGGGTTGGCTTCAGAAATGTGTGTTGTTTTAAGCACTAAGTTTGTAGTACTCTGTTATGCAGCATAGAAAACTTAACATGGTTAATAATTGATGAAGTGATGCTGTGTAACAAACCACCCCAAAATTCAATGAAAATTTGTGATGATAAGCATTTATTCGCATGCTGAGGTGTAGTGTGGCATGGCTAGTGTAGGCTGGGCTCAGCTGCTTGCTGTGGGTTATGTTGAGGTCTACTCCACATGTGTTGGGCTGAGGGGCAGCAGTTTCTCCTGATGGTGATCCCCTGGTGCTCAGGAGCCAAGTCAAAATGTACAGATTCATCTAATGCCTGTACTGTGTCACATCCTTAACATTTCGTTGACCAAAGCCAGTCACATGACTTTCCAACATCAGTGGGAAATGAATTATTTTCTGATCAATAATAAAAAATATAAAAATTTGTCCGGCCTCTCTGTTTTGTAGCTCGTTCTGTTCTCCCTGAAATCTTATAAAGAAGGCAGAACTTTTTTTTTAAATTTCATTTTCAGTTGAGGAGAGAAGGGCTCAGATTGGTTAAGTGAGATTCTATCAAATGGATGGTTTCTGTCAGAGCTGTGACTATAAGCAGAGTCCTTTCCACTGCTCTTCTAATGGTCTTCCCATGGCAGGCATTTCCCGGGATATAGTCAGTCTCTGTTAATAGTGCATAGCAACACTGTTAAGTGTTCTAAGAACCATGCAAGTGTCTAAGTCATTCTGAATGGCTCACTCCCCTGAGTACCCAGCTCCCTCATTCCAGGCCTCTGTGCTGGTCATTCCCTTGTGTGTAATGGTTTTCCCTGCTCCTCCCAACGCACAGTGCCCCATAACCTAACACCTCTACTTACTGTCCAGCTCTCTGATCTCAGCTTAAACTTCAAGAAGCCTTCCTTGGCTTGGGCTCTTTCTGACTTCTCTTGTCATGCCCTGAATGTCTCTCTGTTGTAGCAGTTACCTCACTGCGTTAGTTACCTGCCTGCCCTTTGGACTCTTGAGTGCCCGAGAGGCAGTAGCTAGGCTATGCCTCCTTTTCACTGCCATGCACTGAAGACCTGGGACATAGTAGACAGTAGTGTTTGTTTATTGATTGACTAATGTTTTCTGCTTGTGGCCTCAAGTCACAGATGCTGCCATTTATCTGTGAGTGACACCCTGCTCTAATGCTTTTATCTTGTTGTTTTACTTACTTTGCATAATCTGTCTTTATCCCCCCCATTATTAAATAAAACCTGGATAATTTCTAAGAGTACATGGGCCCAACTAGCAATTTTTAAATAACTGTGAAGTCTCCTTGACAAAAATAGAATGGTGATGGGTGTGGCATGAAAGTTCGGACATCCTGGTTCTTGGCCAAATCCTGGAGACATTTAGATATTTAGACTCCCCACTTTCAGTAGCACTGTGGGAAGTCACAGTGCTTTTGAGAGGAGATTGACAAGGTCAAATGAGTGTTCTGGGTAGTTCTAAATGGATGAGCAGAGGTGAATGAGGGATACCCATGAGAAACTGCAATCCTACTGAGAAATCCTGTCAGCTTAGACCAGGGTAATGGCGGTAGGAAAGGAGAGGAGAGATAAATTCTGGTATTGTGTGTTAAGTCACTTCAGTCATGTCTGACTCTTTGTGACCCCATGGACAGTAGCCCACCAGGCTCCTCTGTCCATGGGGATTCTCCAGGCAAGAATACTGGAGTGGGTTGCCATGCCTTCCTCCAGGGGATCTTCCTGATCCAAGGATCGAACCTGCGTTTCTTATGTCTCCTGCATTGGCAGGTGGGTTCTTTACCTGTTCTTTACTTGTTCTTCGGGCCACCTGGGAAGCTCTAGAGAGATTCTAGAAGTAATGAAACACTCTTATGGGAGATTGGTGACTTTGGGGCAGAGATGTGAGATTCCTGCCTGCCTGAGGCATTTTGGATTCTGCTCCAAAGTAAGAAGCCCAGTGCAGAAATCTGTGACCTAAAGAGGACAGCCCTCATGTGTAATGCAAACAGAATAGTCTTTGGAGTCAGAGGTGAGTTACTTAACCTCTGTGAATTTCAGAATACACAATGAGGAAATAAAAATGTCCCTCATAATCAAATGAGATGGATATGTAAATATGATCAGTGGTTGGCAACCACCATTAAACATTCTGCACTATAACCACCTGACTTGTTTGTATCTATTAAAAGTCTGCTCATCCCTCAGGGGTGAAATTGCTGTCTTCCCTGACCACTCCCACCTGAAGCGGTTCCTGCCTTAATGCTTGGAGCATTGTTGTCTGTATCTGGCACACGGTGCCTTTCAAATTTGGTTTGTTTTGCTTTGTCTTCAGGAGCTGATTGAATTGATCATACTCCTCACACTCGATGGATTGGTCCCAGCGAGGCATTCTCTTGTTTTATTCCTTTTTATTCCTTTCTACCCCTTCAGGAAACCACTTCGGTGTGTTTTAGTGTATATCTTTTTGTTCATATGTATGCTTGCAGAACGTCTCTTGTGGTTCTGTGAACATATATTTTTAATTTGCATAAGTGATACTGTGTTCTACATCTCATTCTGTTTCTTTCCTTTTCCTCAGGACTGAAATTTAATGCTGCATTCCTGTTGCTATGGTGTGCTTCTAATTCATCACATCGACAGCTGCATACTATTCCATGCTGGGCATCCCTCACATTTTACTTACGCATGTTTCTGATGTCAGACCCCAGGGTCGCTCCAACGCCTTTTGTCACAAGTGATGCTGTGGTGCACATCCTTAAGTGTGTCCCTTTATGGCATTGGTTTTCAGTTGGGGATGATTTTGCATCTCCAGGGATATTTAGCAATTTCCGAAGACATACTTAGTTCTGACAAGTGGTGGAAGATGCTACTGGCCTCTGGTCGGTAGTGCTGCAATAACATCCTGCAATAACAGAACAGTCCCCCCAACAAAGACAGGGTCCCAACCGTCAGTAGTGTCGAGGCTGACAAACTGCCTCATGGTCACCAGATAGGATTTCTTAGGACAAATCCCAAGCGTGGGCTTGTGAGTTGTGGTGTATGTATATTCTCAGTTTGAGCTGGTGGAAACAGATCAGGGTTCCCGCACTCGCTGCGGGACTTCAACACCTCACCTCGCTGCTAGTACTTGGATTACCCAGCTTTTGATTTTTTCAACCTAATGTATATAAAATGAGATTTGTTATTGTTTTAATTTTTCTGATTGTTAGAGAATTAGCAACACTTCTTGGGAGGTCAGAAGAACACATAATTGAGAAGCTGGGAACCTGCTGTTTTGCCTTTTATAAAATTTTTACCAATTACCTGGTCTCTCTAAGCATCAGTTTTCTTATTGATAAAATCTGGAATAAAAATAGTAAGCTACTTATAGAGTTATTGTTATCCCATGATTATCTCATCATCATAATTAATGAGACAATAAAAATTAAGCTTTGCCTGGCACGTAGTTAGCACTAAATGAAAGTGCTATTATTTTAATGGTAATATAATATGATACCTTTCTTACTTGAAGTATATACCTTCCAGTACTTGGCACATAAAAATGCTTCATATGGTGTCATTGAGTAAAGAGCCAAAGGCTGCAGGAAAAAGGGATAAGGGGAGGAGGAACAGGTACTCTTATAACCTGGCCCACCTTTGAGCTGATGATTTATTGCTTCCACAGATGTTGTAAATCTCAGGGCAGCCAAATTCAAGGCTGCAAAAGACAACTCCATTCCTCTCATTTTCTGATGATGCACGGTCGCAAAGACAAGCGTCTACATCTTAAGGGCACTTTCTATTTATTGAATAAATGCCTACCAAGCGCCATGCGTTTCACATGCAGATACATCATTCAGTCCTCATGACTGCCCTGTAAGGTAGATCTTTTTATCCCCATTTCACTGGCACTTAGGTGATCTGCCCAAGCCACCTCCCTTCTTAAGTAGTGAAGGATTTGATGTTGGCACTTCTGGAGTCCACTTGTTCCCTCCAGCTGAATTTAGCTGAGCTCTCAGAGAATATGTGTTTTCTTAAAGCATTTCTTCATTGGAGTAGAGTCGATTTACAACATTATGTTAGTTTCTGCTGTATGGCAAAGTGATTGTTATACATATTTCCATTCTTTTTTACATTATTTTCTTATATGGGCCATTACAGAGTATTTAGTAGAGTTCCCTGTGTTGTACAGTAGTCCTTATTAGTTATCTATGTTATAAATATGGTAGTGTGTATATTGGAGAGGGAAATGGCAGCCCACTCCATTGTTCTTGCTTGGAAAATCCCATGGACAGAGGAGCGAGGTGGTTTATAGTCCATGGGGTTGCAAGTGTTAGACACACCTGAGCGACCAAACCACCATAGTGTATATATGTCCATTCCAATCTCCCATTTTATCCCTCCCACCAATCTCCTGGGGACCATGTCTGTTTTCTACATCTGTGACTCCAGAATACGTACTTTAGATGTGCAGTGGCTTCGGGAGTCTAACAGCTCACTTTCTCTCATTTATTCAGAGTCATCAGATGTGTCTGACTGTATGCAGGGGGTCTCTGGAGAAGCTTGTACACTGAAGCAAAGGTGTGAGCGTTTCTGAGTGTTATGTTACAGGTTCCTCTGATGGCTCCAGGCAAACAAAATACAACATGATGTGTACTGGAGGCAGTGTTCTAATTCTGCTGTGGTTTGTGCAGCTAGGCAAATGATCTCTGAGCTGGGTCATGAAGCATCTCAGGCTCAATGCAAATGCCATAAGCAGTGTAGAAATTGAGCTGAATACTGTGCCCCGTTTGTACCCCTGATCTTCAAGTTCTTGTCACAATCGGATTCACAGAACACCTTCATAATTCTGGTGGTCTGATGGAAATATTGTTTGCCTGATCTCCATAAAAATTGACTTCAGGAAAGGTTAATTCTGGGCTATAAAAGGACTAAATCTTTTCCTTAACAAGCTTATTTCCTGCCTAACAAATATAATGAGCTAATTAATAAACATGAGCTCAATTTGGCCACTCTTCTGAAGCCAGGCAGTCCGATTTTTACTTCTGAGAGGCACAAAAGAACAGGAGAGCTTCATTATTAAGTGCTAAGTGGAGTCACCTTTCTTTGTGCCTGGTTCCTTGTAACCGCTCCTCTTATTTAAAGGCCAGAGGCTCAGATCTGACACCTGGGAAGTTGAGAACTTGGCGACAATACCAGAAGGAAAAAGTGGTACTTAATTACCTTCTTGCACCTATCAGTTCCACCAGGAAGGCAGGCCCCAGGATAATGATACTGACACCCTGAAACTGGTGTCTTTGTATTTCTCTTTGATAGCTATAAAATGCGCTGACATGTTTCACTGCAAATTACTTCTTAAACCGTTAACCATAACCTAATAAAGAGACATTTTGACAGAATAAAATGGGAGAGGTTATTTTTGTATAATGAAAAAACATTTATGAGTTGATATAAAAATACAGTGTAAGTGACATAACTTTGCTCCAGCATCCAGCATGGATCAGGTGGGCTCCTCCTTAGAATGGATTCAGCATTTTTGAATCTTTTGTGATGTGATCCAGGAGGAACTACAAGTTTGGTTTTAGCACAGGATTTTTTTGTAAGACCCGAGTTGTAGAATCGCTCAAAATAGAGGTGTAAGGTGATAATGGCAACCTTCCAACTCAGAGCTGCCTAGGGCAGGAGGACTTAAAAGCTGGAGGTATGGGTGAATATTTAGGGGTTCTCTCAGTGAGGTTCTGAGTGGGTGGACTTTGTCTCAGAAGGGTTGGGCATCCTGAGCTCCCAGAGCCATCAGATACTCCACTTTGACGGCTGTTCTGTGTAGGGCAGGGCCATCCTAGGGTGTGTGGGCCCCTGACAATATAAACAAGTCTGATTAAAACTGCGTTACAGGATTCCTGGGCCCAGGCTAGGTAAGTGATGTACCGAAGAAGATTTAGAATAAAGAGGGGGAGGCAGTACTGGCTTAGGTGTTGGTGAATTGTCCAGTCATTGCCAGAGAACACCTGTGTGGTATCCAGGCTCTCTCTCTTCCTGTTCCATCTGGAAGCCATCTCTTTGTGTTCTTTATTGTTAAATGCAGTCTTCCTGGCTAGTTTCGTGGCTCCCACAGTCGGGAAAAGGTAGCGACGTTACTGTTGCTCACACTGATGTGCCTCATCGCAGTCTGTATGAAAGCCAAACCATCAGTGGAGGGGATAAGGGAGGGTCCTGGGGGCCGAGTGAGCAGAGGGGCCCATGTGAGCAAGGGCCGTTCCTTCTAGATCTGGCGCAGCTTAGCATCAAGTCTCTGTGTCACTGGGGTCAAGTGAGGACCCGGATTGGAAGGGCCCAATAGCCTTGCAGAGTAATTGTCTTGAAGGCCCTGGGGATGGAGGCGCCATGTGGGAAGTGCAGCCTGGCACAGGTAGTGTGGAGTCTGTGGGGATGGGCATTGGAGTGGGAGGGGCCGCTCTGCCAGCTGGCAGCGGGGTCACACATTATGGAAGACCTCTGCTGCCCCCAGGGCCATCCTTGGGGGCTGTACGCTGGAGGCAGCGCCCTGGTCAGAATACAGACAGGCAAGAACCAGAGCTGGAGCCCACCCACGCGGCTCAGGACTGCTGCGACCCTTCCTCAGTGACGCGTCCGACCTGAGTGAGAGTCATCCCCGATCTGTATGTCAGCACTTTGCACGGACCAATCTTGTATTGTCCCAAGGAAGAAACACTCTGCTGGCTACATCACTGTGTTGGAACTGGAGCTTCCCTAAGATGACAGCTGGATTGCTGGAGCTTTCTGAATCGCCTGCGGAGCTCTCTGTACAGAGCCTGGGGATAAGCGATCCGGGAGCGCCTTCTCTTGAAGGGGAGAAGTGGGAACCATGTGGCGCTGGTGCAGAGAGTGGCACTGCTGGCCCTGGCACGTCCCAGGTGGCAGAGGAAGGTGCTGCTACTGACTGATGGCCATCTAGGGCCTGGTCCAGGCCTCCAAATCATGGGGGACTCTGAGGCCCGGGTCTCAGCGTGTACATGAGCACTGGGACCATTGCGAAGCCTGAGAAGGGCAGAGGCAAGAATGACCACCTTTCAGCCTGGGTGCTCTTTGCCCCACAGGCTGCCCTGCCAAGCCCTGGGGTGCTGTGATGCTCACGTGTTGCCCCAGGGCTCTCTTTGGCTCTGTCCTCTGGATCTGTGTATTTGTTTTTGGCTTTCTTCTTCTAGCAGTACCTAAGAAATTTGAGTTTGCTTCTTCCGTTTCACATATTCTTATTCTCATGATTGCATCTTCAGTTTCTTTTAGATAACCAGCTGTCTCCCCCAGCTCTCAGCGTGCATGGCTGGAGCAGGGCTGTAGTGGACCAGATAATAGTTTTGGCTTTGTGGTCTGCATGGCTTCTGTTGCAACTGCTCGATTCTGACGTGGGAGAGTGGAAGCCACCATAGATAGTACGTAAGTAAGTGGGTATGGCTGTTCTCCAGTAAAGATATTTTTATGTAAACAGGCTGCATTTGGTCTTCAGGCCATAGTGTGCTGCCCCTTGCCTGAGAATCTAGGGTCTAATCAGGTGGAAAGGGAGGTGGGAGGGGGGATTGGGATGGGGAATACGTGTAACTCCATGGCTGATTCATGTCAATGTATGACAAAACCCACTACAATATTGTAAAGTAATTAGCCTCCAACTAATAAAAATAAATGAAAAAAAAAAGCAATGGCTTTAAAACCTTTTTGAATGTGAGTCACAGAAAGCACATATTTTACCTTACTACTTTATTTACTGTACACACACACACACACACACACACACACACATACACATATATATATAATTGAAATAAAAGTTTCATGAGGCTCTATTTTCTACTTTTAATATACTCTGGTCTATTGCCCTCCCTTCCATTCTGTCTCATAATTAAAACATGCTAGTCCTGACTAATTTGATTTTATGACCTACTAAAGGTCACAACGCACCAGTTTGAAAGACAATGCCCTAATGAGGTTGACCCCAATGAATGACCCAGGAGTGGGCATGTGGCAGTCAGCACATTCTGTTTCTTTCCGCCCCTGGGCCCTTCTCCCATCCTGCTAGCTAGGTATTCTGAGTTTGTTTCCTTAGGGAAGCAATGGTCTACTGGTTTGCTTTGAGAGAAGGGTCAGTTCTTGACTTTTGGCATACAATCTAATTAAATGTAAAATTTGAAGACAAGGTCTGACCAGGAAAATGCTTTGCAGGGCCTAGTGTAAAATGAAAGTGTGAGGGTCCTCATTAAAAACTCAAGAATTCCTTGATGGACACCCGAGCATTAAGCCAGGTGTATGGAGCCCTTCTAAGCACCAGGCCCTGTGTGGCTGCACAGGTCCCATACACTGTAAGCCAGCCCTGTGTGGGGGCAACATGGTGAATTAGACAGAAACTCCTATCCAGGCTGGGAGCAGGAAGGGCAAGGAGAGAATGTGAGGGGAGAGAGGAGAGGATGAAGGGTCTGGGCTGGAGTGATGTGTGTGTGGATCTGAGTTTATTCAATCTCTTGATCTCTCCCAGCTCCCACGGGCACTTCTGTGAGTGGAGCCCAAGTCAGTGCTCTGGGACCCCAGCGTACACCTGGGTGAACATGGGTTTTCCTGCATGGCTCAGCTGTCTCTGCAGTATCTGGTGGAGATTTCCCTTCTGCAGTAACCATGCATTGCTGTTAGCCTTGGCCATAGAGCAGGAGAGATGCCCTGGAGCTGTGGCTTAGCCCTCCTCTCGCTTGCCTGTTGTTGGCAACAGCCCTCTGACATTCCCAGATGCTGCTGCGCCCTGAGATGCAGGAGTGCCATGGTCATCTGGCGGAGGGGCGCCTGCATTTGGACGGGTGGGGTTTGTGTTAGTTTGCCAGGGTGACCTGAAGACGGTGTCGCAGACTAGGTAACAGGATAACAGAATGCGTGGTCTCACAGTTCTAGGTGGCGGAAGCCCAAGATCAAGGTGTTGGCAGGACTGGCTTTCTTCTGAGAAATTCAAGGAAGAATCTGTCCCATGTTGCTCCTCTGGTTTCTGGTGGTTTGCTGGCGGTCTTGGGCATTCCTTGGCTTCTGCTGCATCAGCCCCATCCTGCCTTCATCTTTCACGAGGTTCTCCTTGTGTGAATGTGTATGTCTGGATGTCCTGTTTTTATAAGGACACCCGTCATAATGGATTGGGGGCTTGCCCCATGCCAGCATGACCTCATCGTATACCTGCAATGACCCTATTTCTAAATATAGTCAGTTCTGTGGTGCTGTGTGCTAAGACATCAGCGTATGAATTTTGGAGGGCACAACTCAGCCCATAAAAGGGCTAAAGGAAGCCAGCTTGTCTTTCTCCTGAGCTACCACAGTGGTGAAACATACCTCGATCAACACATAGAACCTTGACCCTGGGAGGGGCTTGTGGCTTTGGGGTGTGTGCCTGGCAGTTACTTAGTTATTGTTCCTTACCCACCTCCCACTGCTGAAGCTGGGGAAACCAGGTGTTACCCAGGTTCTCAACTTTTGGGGCTTCCCTGGTGGCTCAGAGGTAAAGAATCCACCTCCCAATGCAGGAGATGTGAGTTCTCTCGCTGGGTGGAGGAGATCCCCGGAGAAGGAAATGGCAACCCAACTCCAGTACACTTGCCTGGAGAATCCCATGGACAGAGGAGCCTGGCTGGCTATAGTCCATGGAGTTCCAAAGAGTTGGACATGGCTGAGTGACTAAGACTACAGCGGTAGCTTCCCCTTGCAGTTCGGGGTGGCCGTATGCCCTAGTTCTGGCTAATCACGCATAAGAGGTGGTCTCCGGGAAAGCTTTTCTTTCCAGGTGAAAGGAGAGAGAGGGCAGTGGAGAGGGATATTGTTCCTGCTCTTGGAGTGTTGCCGTGTGAGATGGAGGCTCGCTGCTCTTCTAGTTTTCTGCCACCATGAGGGAAAGACCAGCAGAGTCACAGAGTGTCACACCCAGCACTGTGACCTCAATGAGCCCCAGACCAAATAGGGGAAGTCTTCCTCTGCACTGTGTGACATGTGAGGTGTTTAAATGTCTATAGTAAGACAGTGCTGGCTAGGTATCGCCAGTTGCAGCCAACAGTATGCCAACTTTTATAGAAGTTCTGCAAAAATGGTTAAATAGATGAGGGAAAAGGAGGAATACTATCATTTCTCTCAAAGCTTCAGAGTGAATTCAGCAATTCAAAGACTTTATAAAGTTTCGTTAACCCCAGTGTTTCATAAATATTTGTAACTATGAGACTTGTCTTATCCATCCTCTCTTTCTCTCCTTCTCCCTCTCTTCTTTCCTCCCTCTCTCTCCAGTGTCATCTATTGATGTAACCATCATCTCTTTTAGTATAACATATCTTGATGGAACTCATTTTGGAAAACACTAAAACTATGGTATCAGATATACCCAAGCTCTTTGCCGAAGCCCAAGTTTCTGACTTTTTCCTGCCACCCACACCACCTCTGTAAATTACCACTCCCAGCACATCTGTCTTCCAAGAACAGGCAGCTCACTACCCTCACCCCGCTGTGTCTGGAGGAACAGAGCTGCACACTTCGGCCCCCAACTTTGGGCTGACCGCTGAGGGCCCCCTCGTGCCCCTTGGGAGATCTTCCTAGATGAAGCAGTGACCTCTCACCAGCTCATTTACCACCTCTCTCTGCTTCTATTAGAGACAAGCAGAAAAATGTGGGAGCCAGAGGCTGTGCTTAAACTGTCAGCCGCAGAAGAGCCATTCTCACCCTGGAGCTGGCTGAGACCAAATTCGGGGAGAATGTATGTGCTTCCTCTCCGGGAGACAGAATGGAGCAGATGGCCTAGTAGCCAGGAAGGAGTTTCATTAGCATCAGCTGAAACAACTTCAAAGAAGCAGCTTTGGTGAATACCACTTGCAGCTTCCAGGGGGACTTAGTTGCTTTTGAACAAAACCTCTACAATTTCCTGTCTTATGCTTTGTTGTTTCTGGGCTGGCAAGGTAGAGAATGAAGCCAGCTTATGCTGCATTATATTTGTATTACATTCTGTATGTATTACGTTCCACAAGGTCTTCCCTTGTGGCTCAGCTGGGAAAGAATCCGCCTGCAGTGCAGGAGACCTGGGTTCGATCCCTGGGTTGGGAAGATGCCCTGGAGAAGGGAAAAGCTACCCACTCCAGTATTCTGGTCTGGAGAATTCCATGGACTGTGTAGTTCATGGGGTCACGAAGAGTTGGACACAACTGAGCGACTTTCACACCACGTGTATACAGTTGTTTTCATCTGGTCCCTATGGAAAGTTCTCTTTGCTATCACCTTATCTCAAGAGGAAAATCTACCTTGTTTCACCCCCTAAATCCACAAAGATTAGAAAGTGCATCTTGCGAGTCGCTTAATTCATTCAGGGGGTACCTTCATAAAGTCAAATATCTCAGCAGCTGCAGAGTGAAATTCACACACCTAGCACAGTGAGGCGCACTGAGTCGTGGAGAATGACCCTCGATTTGGAATTAGACCCAGCAGACAACTAACGCCAGCCTCTTACAGGTGATTTTTCAGGAAGTGACTTGAGTTTTCTAAACCTCTCTGTCCTCATTTGTAAAGTGTGTGTCCTGACCACTCCATAGCATTGTTGTGTGGATTCCATGGAGGAGGCTGAGCTTCTCATCTTATTCTGTGTCTGTAACAAATGGCAGCACACTCCAGTATTCTTGCCTGAGAAACCCATGGACAGAGGAGCCTGATGGGCCGCAGTCCATGGGTCTCCAACAGTCAGACATGGCTGAGTAACTGAGCACACACATTTGTAACATTGGGCTTGTTCCCTGGTGAGTCATAAATATTTAATTAACAAATGTTGGATGAAAAGAGGAATGAATGAGTAAGGGTTACTGTTTCTTGTGGCACTTTCAAATATTACTCCTAGCAGTTATTTGGTTTGTGAAATTGCTTGTTTAATATTTTGACACTTGTTTTAACTACAAAATGACATACAAATATAATAATAACAGTAATGTTAATTGTTTCTTTTAACACAGATTGTCCAGGGTCTAGATAATTTAAATAGATGTTCGAAGATTATAGATCCCCTCTCTCAGGTTGTAGTCAAATGTTTGTCACGGTATAGACTCAGACCAGTTCATGCCTTCTTGACTCTCAAGGTGCTGTCTGTTTATGTTCAGCATATGGAAGTTAGAGTGTGTATAAGAGCTTCCAGAGGTTAGGTTCAGAAGACAGTAGGGATAACAGAATAACTTTCAGGATATATGACTTCATACTTTTGAGGAATGGCAATAGTTCTTACTGACATGTAGGTGGAGGTTCTTGCCGTTTATATATTAAGAAACATACTGAGCAAATATATATATTGAGCACTTTCTATGCCAGGCAATGTGCTAGGCGCTGGGGAGAGAATGGTGAGCAATATAGACTCTCTTGCCTCCTTTTACAAAGCATAGTATCTGGAGAGGGGATAAATATTAAACATTATTTGTGCAAATAAGTCTATGCATATAAATTATACATATATGCATAGTTATATCCAGTATACATATAGTACATAAAGGGTGTTTACAAAGTACAATAAGAAATGATAAGAGAAAGAGAGATTTACGTTAGGGGCGGAGGGCTGCTATGAAAGAGTGTAGTAAACTGAGACCTAAATGATGAGTAGA
Organism: Cervus canadensis; assembly: GCF_019320065.1. NCBI lineage: Eukaryota > Metazoa > Chordata > Mammalia > Artiodactyla > Cervidae > Cervus > Cervus canadensis. The sequence continues at coordinate 82,394,695 of NC_057392.1, forward strand.
TGTAGCAGGTGAAGAGGAAGGATAGGGTGGGAAGCTGCAAAGGCCCTGGGGTGGCTACATGACCTGCAGTGCAGAGAACAGGTGTGATATGTGGCAGAGACAAATCTGGAGAGGTGAGCGGGACCAGGTGATACAGAACTTTGTATCAAAATGAAGGATTTTGGTGTTGTTTTTTTTTTTTTTGCATAGTGTTTTCTCCAGCTTTATTGAGATAAAATTGGTATGTAACAGTATGCAAGTTTAAAGTATACAATGTGATGATTTGATACATGTGTATATTGTGACATGATGGCCACAATAAGGTTAGTTACACATCACCTTACATAATTACCTTGTATGTGTGTGTATTGAGAACATTTCAGATCTACTCTCCTGACAACTTTTAAGCACATGATATAGTATTATTAATTATAATCAACATACTTCGTGTTGTTGCTGAGTTGCCAAGTTGTGTCCGAGTCTTTGTGACCCCCCTGGACTGCAGCATGCCAGGTTTCCCTTCTACTTCACTATCTCCCAGAATTTGCTCAAACTCATGTCCATTAAATCCTTGATGTCATCCATCTCATCCTCTCTCACTTACTTCTGCTCTTGCCCTCAGTCTTTCCCAGCATCGGGGTCTTTTCCAGTGAGTCAGCTCTTCATATCAGATGGCCAAAGTGATACTACATGTTAGAGACCTAGAACTTATTCATCTTATATCTGGAAGTTTGTATACTTTGTCCAACATCTCCCCATTTCCTCCAACCCCCAGGACCTGCTAACCACCATCCTATTCTCCGTTTCTATGAGTTTGGCTTTTTTAGATTTCACATGTAAGTGAGATCATAAAATATTTGTCCTTCTCGGCACTATTTCACTTAGTGCCCTCAGGGTCCATTTATGTTGTCACGAATGACAGGACTTTATTCTTTTTATAGTTGAGTAATATTCCATTGTGTATGTGTGTGTATATCACATTTTCTTTATCCATTCATTTGTTGATGGACATTTAGATTCTTTCCATGTCTTGACTATTGTGAATAATGCTGCAGTGAACTTGGGAGTACATAAATCTCTTTGAAACACTAATTTGATTTCCTTTCGATGTATACCCAGAACTGGGATTGCTGGCTCATATAATACTTCTACTTTTAATTTTTTGAAGAACCTCCACACTGTTTTCCACGGTGGAATTGGTGCATCAATTTACATTCCCATCAACAGTGTACAAGGGTTCTCTTTTCTGCACATTCTCACCAACACTTATTATTTGTTGTCTTTTTGATAATAGCCATTTTCACATGTTTGAAGTGATATCTCATAGTGGTTTTGTCTTAACTGCAGTGAGAACCTGTTGAAGAGTTTTCAACAGGGGTAAGATTTATGCTTTTTAAAGATTGTGTTGACCAATGTGTGGAGAATGAATTAGGGTCACGTGAGAGTGAACAGTTCAGAGGTTATTGCTATAAGTCAGACAGGGGATGATGGTGTTTTGGATGCAACAGGTGAAGGTAGAAAAAAATGGAAGAATCTGAAATATTTTGGAGGCAGTATCTCTGACTGTTAGAGGAATTGAACATTTGGACAATGGAGAAGATGGATGATGAAGGTCTCCAGATTTGGGGCCTGAGAAATTGGTTGGATGGAGGAACTACTGGAGGCGTAGTAATTTGATGAGAAAGTTTAAACATATAAACTCAGGGTAACCTTGCTTTCTTTTATTTTTTTTAATAAGACTTAAATTTGTAGAGGAGTTTCAGGTTCACAGAAAAATCGAGTGGTACATTTGTTGTGACTGGTAAACCAACACTGACACAGCATAATCACCCAAAGTTCACAAGTTACATTAGGGTTCTCTCTTGGTGTTGTACAGTTTGTGGGTTTGGACAATTGTATAATGACATGTATCCTTCATTATCAGACAGAGTGTTTTCACTGTCTTACAAATCCTGTGTTCTGTCTGTTCAACCCTTGTTGCTCCCCTTTTTATCTGCATTTCCACCTCCTACTGCCAACCACCTAATCTTTATGCTGGGTCCATAGTTTTACTTTTCCTGAAATGTCATATAGTTGGAATAAAACAGTATGTAGTTTTTCAGACTGACATCTTTCACTTAGAAATATGCATTTAGTGCTGGAGAGGGTGTGGAGAAAAGGGAACCCTCTTACACTGTTGGTGGGAATGCAGACTGGTACAGCCACGGTGGAGAAGAGTGTGGAGATTTCTTTAAAAAACTGGGACTAGAACTGCCATACGACCCAGCAATCCCACTGCTGCGCATATACCCCGAGGAAACCAGAATTGAAAGAGACGTATGTACCCCAGTGTTCACTGCAGCACTGTTTACAATTGCTAGGACATGGAAGCAACCTAGATATCCATCGGCAGAAGAATGGATAAGGAAGTTGTGGTATATATACACAATGAAATATTACTCAGCTATAAAAAGGAATGCATTTGAGTCAGTTCTAATGAGTTGGATGAAACTGGAGTCTATTATACAGAGTGAAGTAGGTAAGAAAGAGAAGCACAAATACTGTATATTGATGTGTACATATGGAATTTCGAAAGGCCATAACGATGATCCTATATGCATGGCAGCAAAGGAGACACAGATATAAAGAACAGACTTTTGGACTCTGTGGGAGAAGGCAAGGGTGGGATGATTTGAGAGAATAGCATTGAAACATGCATATTACCATATGCAAAATAGATAACTAGTGCAAGTTCAGTGCATGAAGCAGGGCACCCAAAGCTGGTGCTCTGGGACAACCCAGAGGGATGGGTGGTGAGGGAGGTGGGTGGGGGATTCAGGATGGGGGGACACATATGTACCCATGGCTGATTCATGTCAGTGTATGGCAGGAGTCATCACAATATTGTAAGATAATTATCCTCCGATTAAAACAATTTAATTGAAAAAAAGAAATATGCATTTAAGGTTCATCCATGTTTTTTGTGACTTTATAGTTCAGTTCTTCTTAGCACTGAGTAACATTCCATTGTCTAGATGTACCACAGTTTGTTTATCCATTCATCTACTAAGAAACATCTTGGTTATTTTCAAGTTTTGGAAGTTATGAGTAAATCTGCTATAAACACCCACATGCAGGTTTTTGTGTGGACATAAGTTTTCAACTCATTTAGGTAAATAGTGGCTCACACAGTAAAAATCTGCCTGCAGTGCGGGAAACTGGGGTTTGATCCTTGGGTCAGGAAGATCTCTTGGAGAAGGGAATGGCTACCTACTCTAGTATTCTTGCCTGGAGAATTCCATGGACAGTGGAGCCTGGTGGGCTACAGTTTATGGGGTCTCAAAGAGTCAGACATGACTGAGTAACTAACACTTTCATTTTCATGATTGTTGGATCATATGGTAAGAGTATGTTTAATTTTGTAAGGAATCATCAAACTGTCTTCCAAAGTGGCCTTGGCATTTTGCATTCCCACCAGCAATGAGAAATTCCTGTTGCTCCACATGCTTCTTAGCGTGTGATGTCAGTATTCTGGATTTTCACTAGTAGGTATGTAGTGGTAGTGTTTTAATTTGCATTTCCCTGATGACATATGATATGGAGCATACTTTTATATGCTTATTTGCCATCTGTATATCTTTGGTGAGGTATCTGTTAAAGTCTTTGGCTAGTTTTTAATTTTTTTTTGTTTGTTTTCTTATTGCTGAGTTTTAAGAGTTTCTTGTTTATTTTACACCTGAAAAGATGCTCAACATCACTCATTATCAGAGAAATGCAAATCAAAACCACAATGAGGTACCATCTCATGCTGGTCAGAACGGCTGCTATTAAAATGTCTACAGACAATAAATGCTGGAGAGGGTGTGGAGAAAAGGGAACCCTCTTATACTGTTGGTGGGAATGCAAACTAGTACAGCCATATGGAGACAGTGTAGAGATTCCTTAAAAAACTGGAAATAGAACTGCCATATGACCCAGCAATCCCACTGCTGGGCATACACACCGAGGAAACCAGATCTGAAAGAGTCACGTCACCCCAATGTTCATCGCAGCACTGTTTACAACAGCCAGGACATAGAAGCAACCTAGATGCCCATCAGCAGACGAATGGATGAGAAAGCTGTGGTATATATACACAACGGAATATTATTCAGCCATTAAAAGAAATGCATTTGAATCAGTTCTCATGAGGTGGATGAAACTGGAGCCTATTATACAGAGTGAAGTAAGTCAGAAAGAAAAACACCAATATAGTATACTAACACATATATATGGAATTTAGAAAGATGGTAACTATGACCCTATACATGAGACAGCAAAAGAGACACAGATGTATAAAATAGTGTTTTGGACTCTGTGGGAGGTTAGAGTGGGAGGATTGAGAGAATAGCATTGAAACATGTATATTGTTATATGTGAAACAGATCCCAGTCCAGGTTGGATGCATGAGACAAGTGCTCGGGGCTGGTGCACTGGGATGACCCACAGGGATGGGATGGGGAGGGAGGTGGGAGGGGGTTCAGGATGGGGAACACATGTACACCCACGGCTGATCCATGTCAATGTATGGCAAAAACCACTACAATACTGTAAAATAATTCGCCTCCAATTAAAATAAATAAATTTAAAAAAGTTCCTTGTCTGTTTTGTATAATAGTCCTTTATCAGATATATACTTTGCAATTATATTTTCTCAGTCTGTGGCTTGTCTTCTTGTTCTCTTGACATGATTATTATCAGTGCAGAAGTTTTTACTTTTAATGAAATCCAGCTTATTAATTATTTCATGAATTCTGCCTTGGTGTTGTATCTAAAAGTTATCACTACACCCAAGATCATCTAGATTTTTTCCCTATGTTCTCTTCTAGGAGTTTCATAGTTTTGCACTTTACATTTAGATTTGTGATTCATTTTGAGTTAATTTTTGTGAAGGATGTGAGTTTTGTGTCTAGATTAACTCTGTTGCATGTGGATGTACAGTTGTTCCAGCACCGTTTGTTGAAAAGATTCCCATTGCTCTGTTGTATGGCCTTTGCTCCTTTGTCAAAGATCTGTTGATTATATTTATGGGGATCTATATCTGTGTTCTCTATTTCACTGATCTATTCCTCTGTTATTTCACCAGTTCCGCACTGTCGTGATTACTGTAACTTTATAGTAAGTCATGAAGTCAGGTAGTACCGGTCTTCCACCTTTGTTCTTTAATATCTTGTTGGTTATTCTGGGTCTTTTGCCTTTATTTATTTATTTTTTGGGTAACTTTTAGAATCAGTTTGTCAGTATCCACAAAATAACTTGCTAGAATTTTGATTGGAATTGTGTTGAATCTATAGATCAAGTTGGGAAGAACTGACAGTTTTGAAAAGTTGAATCCTGTTCATGAGTTTGGAAGTATATCCTTTCTCTTATATTTAAAAACAAATTTGGGTTGTTTCGGATTCAACTTTTCATATTTTCTTAGCAGTTGCAGGATATGTTCATTGAGAAGGAAAGTGAAATTCACGTTTGTAATCCTTATGTTTTTAATTTTGAAAGCACGCTTGTTATTGTCTGTGTTGTGTTTCTTAGTACTTTTGAGGCAGATTTTGCAGATAGGACTACATTAACTACCACACATTCATTTTGTTGAGCTGCATCAGGAGAAATGTGGGGAAATCAGTCATACTTAATCATGAAAGAAAGTCTACTTGGCATTATTTGGCAGAGATGCTGGTTAGATTTCTTAGGTTATTAGAGATAAAGAGTGATTAAGGTGAAAATTTCTGTTTACCCCTTCAGAATGTAAGGAAGGTCACTAACAGCCAGTCATATTAGAAGATTTTTCACAGTGGGAGGAATGCTGAAGGCAGATTAAGTGTTCCAACCTGCCAGAATCCTTCAACAGACTCTATCCATACTTGGTAGCATTAGGCAAATACCAGTGGGCTCCATTCAGGTAAGGAATACGGTACTTATTAGTTAGTTGGAAGGAGCTTACAGCCCCTTTCAGTTCCACTGAAATGTTTACTTTGATGAAGAATGGTTTATTTTAATTCCTAGGCCTATGGAATTAAATAATTGATAAATATCTAAGATTGGTGCTTATTTTCTTGGTAGAAAATTGAAAAAGATTTTACTTGAATAAAAGCAGTCTTAACTATAGTTGAGGTCAAAGTGGTAGATTCAAGAGCTATCTTAAAGACAATCAGGTGATTTCCTTTATTTGCTCAAATTGATAATCTGAATTAAATGACATTGAGGCACATTGCTAATCATACACTGAAATATCAAAATTGGGTACCAAATCACCAGAAATTCCAATATAAATATATTTTGGATCATTTATTGAATATATTCCAAGTTTCCCATTTATGGATTGTATGTCAAAACAGTTCAAAAATATCAAGCTTAAGATCTACTCTTCACCTATTTATGCAGTGCATAATTAAGTCATTGTGTAACATGTCACATTACCTTAGTATCCAGTATGGGGATGTGGGGAGGGCCATGCTGCTGCGGCTCCTAAGTCGCTTCAGTTGTGTCCGACTCCGTGTGACCCCATAGACTGCAGCCCTCCAGGCTCCCCTGTCCCTGGGAGAGTGCCATACACATTTAAAATCTCTTAAATTATTTAACATATGAAAATCCATCTGTGTTACTGTTCATGTAAAAAAGCTTTTCCTATTTCCTTGGCAGTAGCAATTAAGCTTCATTTCTTCCAAGCTTAATGATCACAAATATGGTGCATATACTCAATAAATTTAGTTATGAAGAATACTGAGTCCTCCTTGATAAATTAAATATCTTTAAAACCCTCCTCCATGAAATTTAGAAACTTCAGATTCATGAAAGGCTATTTAAGAAACAGTGAGATTAGGACAGAGGAAAGAGAATAAAGTTGTAGGACTTAGGCCAAAGTTAAAAATAGTTTTGCAATTCACCAGTCCTTTATTGAGAGTAAGCAAAGGTAATTATACTCAAAAGTGAGAGACAATATTTATTTCATTTATTATCATTACCTGAATATATTTCCTTCCAAGAGTTACTGTAACAAAGCTCTACAGTTGGGTGTCTTAAAACAACAAAAATTTATTCGGCCTGAGATAAACTCAGGACCTTTAACTATATGCATCTTTGAACCTTGCTCTTAAGTCTCTGCTATCAGTTCAGTACTTACTGATAGGTTTGACCTATTTGATCACTGGTAATATCCCAGCTTGACATATTAGTTGTTTTAAATCACTGGAACACAAAGTTAAATCCTGTGTTTGAAGAAAACCAGCAGAAGTCTTCGTAATACTCCTCCTGGTACTTAAATGCTAATCATGAATTCTGCACTCCAGCACAGATTACAAGTAATAATATTTTACTCACATACAATATGCTAGTGTTGAGCTTTCTTCCCTTGATGTCTGTGAGCCTAGAGTTACTGGTGTCAAAGTCTTTTCCACAGTGCACAGCCTAGGATACTATTGGTAGAGACTGATGGGGATATCTGATAAAAACTTCACTTTTTAGTGCCCATTACAAAATGATGATCTGTACTAATTTAGGATTGAAATTTGATTATGTTAACATTTTAATTTTGGCTATGAATGTCAGCTTCTATAAAGATGATTACTTTTATATTTTGAATCACCTTACATTAAATATCATTTTTCTATTTATTCATTCTTTTTTTTCCATTTATTTTTATTAGTTGGAGGCTAATTACTTCACAACATTGCAGTGGGTTTTGTCATACATTGACATGAATCAGCCATGGAGTTACATGTATTCCCCATCCCGATCCCCCCTCCCACCTCCCTCTCCACCAGAGCATCCCTGCTCTCCTCTCTACTTGTCACAGTACTTTGCATATTGTAGGTTAAATAAATGTTTAGTTAAAAAAAAAAATGATAGTAGAAAATTTTTGAAAACTTTCACCTACTACAAAGAGGGCATATTTTTTAACAATTTGCTTTTAGAATTTCATTAAACTAACATTTACTATGAACTTACTGCATTTGAGATATTTTCCTAGGTAATGATAATGAATGGGACCTGGTCGTGGAGCTCACGGTCAAGTTAGGGAGATCGCTGGAAGTACAGGATTGTCACCAACTACAGTGCTACTAACAGAAGTCTCCCGTTGACTCAGTGCACGTCCCCCGCTTCCTAGGACAAGTGTGGACTTTCCCTTTCACTCCCTGTTTAAAACCCCCCCACCCTTATTACATTCTGGATTTTCTGGAGTGTGGAGAGGTTTGATGGGATGAGAGCCAAGTAATGTCTGCTGGTGTGGGAGTACTGAGTGGCTAAGGGTGAGGTGAGGGAGCAGAGGGGGGAGGAGAAGGACGTCCTCTGTGCTATAGAAGAGGGATCAGGTGGGATCCTGCCCACAGACCCTGGTGCAGGACATGCGTGACTCTCCTTGAAGGTGAAAGCTGAGCTGGCCTTGGGCAAGGACTCAGTTCTCACGACTTCCATTGGTTCTCAGGCCTCAGGACCCCAGCTCTTTTCGTTTCCTTTGCCCTGATTTCTCTCCTGTTTCCTAGTAGCCTTGAGTCCCACCCTTGCCTCTGCCATACAGATTCTTCTCTATTCTCTTCTTCCACAAAAGAACTTATTTGCAAAATGTCTCCTACCTGCCCCCTCCCCCCAATTTTTTCCTAAAGCTTTTGGAGGTCAGGAATCAAACTTTCAAAGGGGGAATATGTTTTCTTTCATTCTTTGACTGAAGCAAAAGAGGGGAAGAAGACAGAATATTTCCATTTCCATATTAAAAAAGGTTCAGTTCAGTTCAGTTCAGTCGCTCAGTCGTGTCCGACTCTTTGCGACTCCACAAATCGCAGCATGCCAGGCCTCCCTGTCCATCACCAACTCCCGGAGTTTACCCAAACTCATGCCCATTGAGTCGGTGATGCCATTCAGCCATCTCATCCTCTGTCACCCCCTTCTCCTCCTGCCCCCAATCCCTCCCAGCTCAGGGTCTTTTCCAATGAGTCAACTCTTCCCATCAGGTGGCCACAAAGTATTGGAGTTTCAGCTTTAGCATCAGTCCTTCCAATGAACACCCAGGACTGATGTCCTTTAGGATGGACTGGTTGGATCTCCTTGCAGTCCAAGGGACTCTCAAGAGTCTTCTCCAACACCACAGTTCAAAAAGCATCAATTTTACGGCACTCAGCTTTCTTCACAGTCCAACTCTCACATCCATACATGACCACTGGAAAAATCATAGCCTTGACCAGACGGACCTCTGTTGGCAAAGTAATGTCTCTGCTTTTTAATATGCTGTCTAGGTTGGTCATAACTTTCCTTCCAAGGAGTAAGTGTCTTTTAATTTCATGGCTGCAGTCACCATCTGCAGTGATTTTGGAGCCCCCCAAAATAAAGTCTGACACTGTTTCCACTCTTTCCTCATCTATTTGCCATGAAGTGATGGGACCGGATGCCATGATCTTAGTTTTCTGAATGTTGAGCTTTAAGCCAACTTTTTCACTCTCCTCTTTCACTTTCATCAAGAGGTTTTTTAGTTCCTCTTCACTTAGCACATTGATAATCAACACTTAGACACAAACAGTTAAGGTAGGAATCCAGTGAGCTTTAGTAGAGGCAGATAGAAAAGTTTATTAAGAGCTATAAACTTAGTCAAAGCTATGGTTTTTCCAGTAGTCATGTACACGTGTGAGAGTTGGACCATAAGGAAGGCTGAGCACTGAAGAACTGATGCTTTCAAATTGTGGTGCTAAAGAAGACTCTGGAGAGTCTCTTGGACAACTAGGAGATCAAACCAGTCTGTCCTAAAGGAAATAAATCGTGGATATTCATCAGAAGGACTTATGCTGAAGCGCCATCACTTTGGCCGCCTGATGCAAAGAGCTGACTCATTGGAAGAGATCCTGATTCTGGAAAAGATTGAGAGAAGGAGAAGGGGTTGACAGAGGATATGAGATGGTGGGATGGCATCACCGACTCAATGGGCATGAGTTTGAGAAAATTCTGGGACCTAGTGAAGGACAAGAGAGCCTGGTGTGCTGCGGTCCATGGGATCTCAGCGTCGAGCATGACTGATGACTGAACAACGAACGGCATGAGAGCAAGTGGAGGGAGCCAGAGGTGAGTGCAGCCTTCCCCGGGGGAGTGGTGTGGGAGCTGGGTTGGCAGATGTGTTGGGTTTTAAGAGAGAATTCCCAGTGGGGCAAAGACGTGCAAGGAGCCACAGAGGAAAGAGCTTTGGGCAGGTGGTGGTGGCTTCTGTGGGGCAGTCGGTGGTGGGCGCTGCGTCAGGGTGGCCCAGGAAAAGCTGACTGTGACGGGCCGTGTAAGATGCGCTGAGGAGTTGGGTCTTGACCTTCCAGGCAATGAGAAACTATTACCTAAAACAGAGGCACCCTTTCCTGCCCTCCCTCTAAATCAGTCTAGATGTTAATAGCATCCCTTGGCCTCACCATAAATTTGGGGTCGTCCTGCCCACTCGGGCTCACCCCGAGAAGCTGGTGAACAGCTGTCAGATAGTAAATGAACCGTATGTTCAGTAGGAAAGGCTCTGCCTTCTCTCATTCCTCCCAGCCTGTCTAGTTAATCAATACTTGTATATCAACAGAGAGCTGAAGAAAAAGAAGGGAAGATAAATTATAGTTGTTGAGTAAGATGGAACCTGCAGATTCATGGAAGCCTTCGAGGGAAAAGCAAGGTCTAATCGGCATTTCTTATCTTCTTGGCTTGGGTTCAGGTGATGAATGGAAATGGATTGATGGACACTGGTGACAAGGCTGGCACTCCCAGAGTGATGAACTCCTGCCACCCTTGTCTGCTCACTCCTGTGCAAAATGAGGAGTTGGCTTCACTTTCTCCTTTGTTTTCCTCTTGCTGTCGAATAATTTAAAAAATCATTTAAAAAATGAATTAAAGAGTCATCACTTGTCCTGCCATGTTGGTCAAGAGAGTAAGTTTAAATCCCAAAATAATTTTAAGTAACCCATTTAGAAGTAATGCCAAAAAGGTTAAAATTTATCAGGAAGGATAAACATTTAAGTTTTACCCTTTTCAGATATCATCTCAGGGGATATTTATCCTTTCAGGTCTCACTTTATCTACACAGTTTTTGTCTTGAATGCATCCTGGTGCCTCGCAGGCCTGACCGGATGTATTTACTGTGGTAGAGCTTCTGTAAATCTTGTCTGCTGATGGGTACAGCCAGTGACTGCCTGGGTGAATTATTATGTATGTAAGCATGAAAACGAAGTGCTTACTTGAAGGGCACAAATGTTGGGAGTTACCTGAGGGCATTTCGAAAATGGCAAGTGTCTGTAACTAGGATTTCAAAAAGGACATCTCATCTAATTAAAGGCAGTAGGCATCACATTAAAGTTGTAAATCATGTGCTTGGAATTTCTTTTGGGATTCTGCATGAAATCTCATTTAAGACATTTACCTGGACATTTGAATCTGGGTAAAGTGAGAGATGCCTTTGGACTCTGTTTTTAAGGGCAGAAATCCATTGGCTTCCATTGCAATAATTCCTAAACTTTCCCAGTAGAATTTCTCCCCAGCCTTTCCTCTCCTGTTGATTTCTCCTTTTGGTGGCTGGGGGCCTGCTGCTGTCAATGTTAGGATGAAGGCAGAAGGGTAGTCGACTAACAACCATCATTGTTGGGGGTGGGTAGGAAGCCCAGGGGTAAAGAAAGGTATTGCTGTTTCTGTTTTCCTTTTAAAAAGTTTTGTACATTCTTTTGTTCTGTTACTCAGTTGTGCTGGACTCTCTGCGAATCCATGGACTGAACCACACAAGGCTTCCCTTCCTTCACTATCTCCCAGAGTGTGCTTAGACTCATGTCCATTGAGTCGATGATGCCATCCAAGCATCTTATCCTTTGTCACCTCCTTCTGCTCCTGCTCTCAATCTTTCCCAGCATCAGGGTCTTCATATTGGAGTATGGTTGATTAACAATGTTGTGTTAGTTTCCGGTGTATAGCAAAGTGATTCAATATTGCAAACACATGTTTTCTAACTAAAAACTGTAGGCAATTGCCCGGGGGATGTCAGTGAAGGTTCTGCCATTATTTAGAATCCTAACATCTTAGAATCTCATATGCCTGGGATCACACTTGAGATTTGGATTTAGTAATTTTGAGTGGGGAAGCCCAGAAATCTGGCTTCAAATTAGACATTCCAGGTGATTATTTTTTTAGAATAGAATGTTTTTTATTTTTAAAGTTTTATTATTATAGAAAATTTTAAGTAGTCATGAAAATAAAGTTAAATAATGAATCTGCATGCATCCATCACTCACTTTCATCAATTATCAATATTTCTCATGTATGTACCCATTACGTTTTTCCCCCTATATATTTTAAAACCAATCCAGATAGCAGGTTGTTTCATGCATCTCTTTGATCAGAGTTTTCAGGGGCTCCCATCATGCAGGTGTGACTGACTACTCACAGAGTTGATCTCAGTCTCTGATCCTCAGCTTTTGGTTGTTGACTAGCACTGCTGATACCAAAGCCCTTATCCTAAAGCATAGTGTTAATACCTAAGGTGGCCAGCCTCCACTCTAGAGCTATGTTGTATGGCCTGCATTTACTCAAAACACATTGTTGACTATTCTGTGTGACCCAAGGCCAAGGCAAACAAAGGTACTCCTATGAGGCATCACATTCCAAGGGCTCAGAGATTATATCCCAGAAGCTAAGGGCAAAGAACAGACCTCTTTTAACCTCTTTTTGAGCACAGTTAATTTATTTTTACTGTATACCTATTCAGTTCAGTTCAGTCACTGAGTCATGTCCGACTCTTTGCGATCCCATGAATCGCAGCACGCCAGGCCACCCTGTCCATCACCAACACCCAGAGTTTACTCAAACTCATGTCCATGAGTCGGTGATGCCATCCAGCCATCTCATCCTCTGTCATCCCCTTCTCCTCCTGCCCCCAATCCCTCCCAGCATCAGGGTCTTTTCCAATGAGTCAACTCTTCGCATAAAAGTACTGGAGTTTCAGCTTCACCTTAAGTCCTTCCAATGAACACCCAGGACTGAGCTCCTTTAGGATGGACTGGTTGGATCTCCTTGAAGTCCAAAGGACTCTCAGAGTCTTCTCCAACACCACAGTTCAAAAGCATTAATTCTTCAGCACTCAGCTTTCTTTACAGTCCAACTCTCACATCCATACATGACCACTGGAAAAACCATGGCCTTGACTAGATGGACCTTTGTTGGCAAAGTAATGTCTCTGCTTTTTAATATGCTATCTAGGTTGGTCATAACTTTCCTTCCAAGGAGTAAGTGTCTTTTAATTTCATGGCTGCAATCACCATCTGCAGTTATTTTGGAGCCCCCCAAAATTAAGTCTGATATAGTTTCCACTGTTTCCCCATCTATTTCCCATGAAGTGATGGGACCGGATGCCATGATCTTAGTTTTCTGAATGTTGAGCTTTAAGCCAACTTTTTCATTCTCTTCTTTCACTTTCATCAAGAGGCTTTTTAGTTCCTCTTCACTTTCTGCGATAAGGGTGCTGTCATCTGCATATCTGAGATTATTGATATTTCTTCTGGCAATCTTGATTCCAGCTTGTGCTTCTTCCAGCCCAGTGTTTCTCATAATGGACTCTGCATGTAACCTAAATAAGTAGGGTGACAATATACAGCCTTGGTGTACTCCTTTTCCTATTTGGAACCAGTCTGTTGTTCCATGTCCAGTGCTTAGTGGTGATTCCTAACCTGCATAGAGGTATCTCAAGAGGCACGTCAGGTGGTCTGGTATTCCCATCTCTTTCAGAATTTTCCACAGTTTATTGTGATCCACACAGTCAAAGGCTTTGGCATAGTCAATAAAGCAGAAATAGATGTTTTCTGGAACTCTCTTGCTTTTTCAATGATCCAGTAGATGTTGGCAATTCGATCTCTGGTTCCTCTGCCTTTTCTAAATCCAGCTTGAACATCTGGAAGTTCACGGTTCACATATTCATGAAGCCTGGCTTGGATAATTTTGAGCATTACTTTACTAGTGTGTGAGATGAGTGCAATTGTGTGGTAGTTTGAGCATTCTTTGGCATTGCCTTTCTTTGGGATTGGAATGAAAACTGACCTTTTCCAGTCCTATGGCCACTGCTGAGTTTTCCAAATTTGCTGGTATATTGAGTGCAGCACTTTCACAGCATCATCTTTCAGGATTTGAAATAGCTCAACTGGAATTCCATCACTTCCACTAGCTTTGTTCGTAGTGATGCTTCCTAAGGCCCACTTGACTTCACATTCCAGGATGTCTGGCTCTAGGTGAGTGATCACACCATTGTGATTATCTGGGTCATGAAGATCTTTTTTGTACAGTTCTGTGTATTCTTGCCACCTCTTCTTAATATCTTCTGCTTCTGTTAGGTCCATACCATTTCTGCCCTTTATTGAGCCCATCTTTGCATGAAATGTTCCCTTGGTATCTCTGATTTTCTTGAAGAGATCTCTAGTCTTTCCCATTCTGTTGTTTTCCTCTATTTCTTTGCATTGATTGCTGAGGAAGGCGTTCTTATCTCTCCTTGCTATTCTTTGGAACTCTGCATTCAAATGGGAATATCTTTCCTTTTCTCCTTTGCTTTTTGCTTCTCTTCTTTTCACAGCTATTTGTAAGGCCTCCTCAGACAGCCATTTTACTTTTTTGTATTTCTTTTTCTTGGGGATGGTCTTGATCCCTGTCTCCTTTACAATGTCACGGACCTCCATCCATAGTTCATCAGGCACTCTATCTATCAGATCTAGTCCCTTAAATCTATTTCTCACGTCCACTGTATAATCATAAGGGATTTGATTTAGGTCATATGTGAATGGTCTAGTGGTTTCCCCTACTTTCTTCAGGTTAAGTCTGAATTTGGCAATAAGGAGTTCATGATCTGAGCCACAGTCAGCTCCTGGTCTTGTTTTTGCTGCCTGTATAGAGCTTCTCCATCTTTAGCTGCAAAGAATATAATCAGTCTGATTTTGGTGTTGACATCTGGTGATGTCCATGTGTAGAGTCTTCTCTTGTGTTGTTGGAAGAGGGTGATTGCTATGATTAGTGCCTTCTCTTGGCAAAACTCTATTAGCCTTTGCCCTGCTTCATTCCGTACTCCAAGGCCAAATTTGCCTGTTACTCCAGGTGTTTCTTGACTTCCTACTTTTGCATTCCAGTCCCCTATAATGAAAAGGACATCTTTTTTGGGTGTTAGTTCTAAAAGGTCTTGTAGGTCTTCATAGAACCATTCAACTTCAGCTTCTTCAGTGTTACTGGTTGGGGCATAGGCTTGGATTATTGTGATATTGAATGGTTTGCCTTGGAAATGAACAGAGATCATTCTGTCGTTTTTGAGATTGCATCCAAGTACTGCATTTCGGACTCTGTTGTTGACCATGATGGCTACTCCATTTCTTCTAAGGGATTCCTGCCCACAATAGTAGATATAATGGTCATCTGAGTTAAATTCACCCATTCCAGTCCATTTTAGTTCGCTGATTCCTAGAATGTTGATGTTCACTCTTGCAAAGCATCTCCTGTTTGAGCAGTTCCAATTTGCCTTGATTCACAGGACTAACATTCCAGGTTCCTATGCAATATTGCTCTTTATAGCATTGGACCTTGCTTTTATCACCAGTCCCATCCACAAATGGGTATTGTTTTTGCTTTGGCTCCATCTCTTCATTCTTTCTGGAGTTATTTCTCCACTGATCTCCAGTAGCATATTGGGCACCTACAGATGTGGGGAGTTCCTCTTTCAGTGTCCTATCATTTTGCCTTTTCATACTGTTCATGGGGTTCTCAAGGCAAGAATACCGAAGTGGTTTGCCATTCCCTTCTCCAGTGGACCATATTCTGTCAGACCTCTCCACCATGAGCCGACCATCTTGGGTGGCCCCACACGGCATGGCTTAGTTTTATTGAGTTAGACACGACTGTGGTCCTGTGATCAGATTGGCTGGTTTTCTGTGATTATGGTTTTAGTGTGTGTGCCCTCTGATGCCCTCTCGCAACACCTACCATCTTACTTGGTATACCTATTATATTATTATTATATTATATATTATAATAGGTATACCTATTATATTATTATTATTATTATAGCAGAAGGAGAAACCATAACTGGCTCATCAGGGGTACCACTTGGAGTCACTCAGGAGTGCTTCATCCCTCCTCGGGAGTGGAAGATCATTTTTGGACTTGTTCAGGGTCAGCCCAGCACATGTGGTTGCAGGGGAGAAGATGAGCCTGTGAGAGGAAGGAATTGCCTTCTCTTTGTCCCCATTCTGTTATCATATTGGGCAAGCAGTGATTATAAACACTGGAAATTCTACTTAATAAGTTAGTTTTTCTCAGGGGGCCTGAGATATTAGACCAAAGAAAACCAGTGCCCTCTTTGATCATAGCAAAAGTGATGAAAAGCAGTTGCACTATAAGAAATGATAAGGTTTGAGTCGAGGGGTTCTAAAACTAGTGGACATTGTGGAATCTTAGTTTCCTTCTGAACTCTCCTAAAAGCGGTGTTGTTGATTTTACAACTGGAATTAAAAAGAACTCTAGGTCACTTAACTCTTCCTCTTGCTCACTAAAAACTTCACTTAATCATGTCAGGCAGACTGAAACCTCTCCTAATTGCAGAACCTCCCAGGAAAATCTGTTGGATGGGGCTCTTTTTCACTCTTATCAGAGATAACTGCGAAAATGTGCATTAACCATAGGTTATTGAGCAGATACTCCACTGCTTGCTGCTGCTGCTGCTGAGTCTCTTCAGTCATGTCTGACTCTACGTGACCCCACAGACGGCAGCCCACCAGGCTCCCCCGTCCCTGGGATTCTCCAGGCAAGAACACTGGAGTGGATTGCCATTTCCTTCCCCAGTGCATGAAAATGAAGAGTGAAAGTGAAGTTGTTCAGTCTTGTCTGACTCTTCGTGACCCCATGGACTGCAGCCTACCAGGCTCCTCCATCCATGGGATTTTCCAGGCCAGAGTACTGGAGTGGGGTGCCATTGCCTTCTCCACCACTGCTTGCTAGGGCACCCAAATAGAAGGATTTATCCTAAGCACCTGCCTTTGGCCAATGGAGGGAGCTTTGATGATGGGTCCTTACTGGCAGAAACCTTGTTTTCCTTGTCTGCACTCTTGGTGCCCATCCCAGGGCTTGGCAGTCAGTAGGCATTGCCTGAGAGCCTTTAGACGGAACCCTGAAAGTAGTGGTTTCTGTGTAAAGGTCTACTGTGTCCAGATTAGCTTTAGTTTGAAAAACTTTTGAAAGAGCCTGTTTTGTTAGTTACTGAAATAATCCAGACTAGGTAGCTCAGCTGGTAAAGAATCCAGTTGCAATGTGGGAGACTTAGATTCTGTTCCTGGGTTGGGAAGATCCCTGGGAGAAGGGAATGGCTACCCACTTCAGTATCCTGGTCTGGAGGATCCCATGGGATTGCAGAGAGGCGGATACACTGAGGGACTTTCACTTTTACATGCAGAAAAGGAACTGGAAGCCTGTCATGGCATAAAATGTTGGGAATTTTTTTTTAACAAATTAAGCAAATTAAACTTGTTTCCCAGGTGCTGAAGTATCACTGACATAATAGCCAATTGAGAGTTGATGGGAAGAATAAGAGGGGAGAATGAAAAACTTAATAGCATAATAAATATGCAAGAATAATTAGTAAAACTTGGTATCAATTTAATTAGCTTAAAATAATAATCATTTTTAGTTTTTAAACATGATGGGGTGTTTTAACCTTCTTGGTCCTTTTATTTAAAAAAAATTTTTTTAATTGGCTGATAATTGGTTTACAGTATTGTGTTGGTTTCTGCCAAACATCAACATGAATCAGTCATAGGTTTTTATTGAAATAGTTCACATGTAAAGGAAATCATTCTTTTTCTGACTTATTTTAGTATATTACCCTCTAGATCCATCGATGTGTTGCAAATGGCAAGATTTTTTTTTATGGCTTGGTAGAATTCAGTTCAATCTTTTTATGTAGTACTCATCTTCTTTATCCATTTGTCTGTTGATGAATACTCAAGTTGCTTCCATATCTTGGCTATTGGAAATAATGCTGCAGTGAACATTCGCACATTTATCTTTTTGAATTAGTGTTTTTTTTTTTTTCTCCTTTGGGTAAATACCCAGGAGTAGAATTGCAGGATCATATAGTAGTTCTATTTTAAATTTTTGAGGGACTTCCATACTGTTTTCCACAGTGACTGCATTGATGTACTTTCCCACCAACAGTGCACAAGTTTCCCTTTTCTCCACATCCTTGCCAACACTTATTTGCAGTCTTCTTGATGATAACCATTCTAAAATATGTGAGGTGATATCTCATTGTGGTGTTGAATCCTTGGCATTAGTGATGTTGAGATTCTTTTCATATATCTGTTGGCCATCTGTATGTCTTTGGAAAAATGTCTATTCAGATCCTCTGCCCATTTTCTAACTGGATTGTTTGTTCTTTTTGATATTGAGTTGTATGAGTTCCTTATATACTTTGGAAATTAACCTCATATGAGATATGTTGTTTAAAAATATCTTCTCAAATTCAACAGGCTGCCTTTTTATTTTGTGGATAGTTTCCTTTGCTGTGCAAACCGTTTTTAGTTTAGTGTAGTACCATTTGTGTATTAAAATTTTAAAAAGTTTTATTGAGCTATGATTCGCATACCATATAAAGTATTAAATTCCACCCACTTAAAGTATTAAATTCAGTGGTTTTTTAAAAATATATTTAAAGATACGTGCAACTGCCACTGCAGTCAGTTTTAGAATACTTTCATCACCTCAGACAGAAATTCTATACCCCTTAATTATCATTCTCTTACTTCCCCTGCCTTCTCCAGCCCTAAGCAATCACTAATCTCTTTTCTATCTCTGTAGACATGTCCCTGATTTGGACATTTCATATGATTGGAATCATATAATATGTGGTCTTCTGTGTCTGGCTTCTTTTACTTAGGACAAAATCTGTTTATTTGTTCTATAGTATCTATCAATACTCCATTTGTATGGCTGCATAGTATTCCACTACAACACATTTGTATGATACATTTTATTTTCTATTTATCATCATTTGATGGATATTTGGGTTGTTCCCATCTTCTGGCTAATATGAATAACATTGTAGAAAATGCTCTTGTACAAGTTTTTGTGTGGACATATGATTTCATTTATCTTGGGTATATACCTGGGAATGGAATTGCTGGGCTTTTGATAATTCTGTGTTTAATTGAGGAACAGCCAGACTATTTTCCAGGATGGCTGAATTATTTTACATTTCCACTAGCAGTGTATGAGAATTCTGAGATGTCTATATCCTTGGCAAAACTAATTTTCCATTAAAAAAGATTTTTTAAAAAATTATAGCCATTCATGTGCATGTGAAATGGTCTCTCATTGTGGTTTTGATTTTCATTTTCTTCATGACTAATGAGATTGGGCCTCTTCTCATGTGCTTATTGGCCATTTGTATATCTTCCTTGTAGAAATGTCTATTTTTCATTTTTCCTATTCAGTTCTCCTTAAGCTTCAGCTAAAAAATGAGGTTGTAATGCCTAGTTAATAGAACTAAATGAAATGGTACATGTAGCCATTTAGTCTGTGTCCAGCTCTTAATTAATAATTCTCATTATTGTCATCACTCACAACAACTCTGAACCTCTGTTTCTTCATCTCCATTGTCCTAAAAATCTGTGATATTTTTCCTAGTATACGACAATTATAAAAGTAATCACTGGTGTTTAACATTAAATCATATTCTGTGCTAAGTCCTAATGGATAGATTTATTTGATTCCTGCAGACTGCAGTCTTGATATCTGATGTGGATTCTCCTCAGCTTGAAGCTTTAATGAGTGTGAAATGGACATCCTGGGAGATCATTTGGAGACCCAGTGTTTGAACCTCAGATTCCACATGGTTCAGGGATGGTGTTAAAGGCCTGTAACTGGAATGTCACACCAAGAAATCTCAAGAATTAAGTAGAACAAGAGTTAAGTAAATCTGTA
This sequence comes from Cervus canadensis, assembly GCF_019320065.1. Taxonomy (NCBI): domain Eukaryota; kingdom Metazoa; phylum Chordata; class Mammalia; order Artiodactyla; family Cervidae; genus Cervus; species Cervus canadensis. The sequence continues at coordinate 82,414,618 of NC_057392.1, forward strand.
GTAATAGGTATGGATGGAAAAACAGTGTCTAGCATAGCTAACTCTTAAAATAATAACAGTCACTTGCATAGCACTTACTTTGTGCTGTACGTTTTATAAGATACATATAATACACTTATTTAACCTTCACACAAAATGTTGAGTAAGTGGAATGAACAGATTCTTAAGTGTTTCTTTTGTGCCAGGCAGGCCCTCTGCTCTATGCTGGCAAACCAAGCACTGAGCCAAAAGCACAGTTTCTACCTTCAGCGTCTGCAGCGTAGAGAGAGAGGTGACGTGGCTCAACTGATTCCATCAGTGATTGTGGATTACACTGAGATGGGAGCTGCGGAGGCATGAACGTGGTGCTGTGCAAATGCTTGCTGGAGGGGGATTACTCTTCTGGGGCAATAGCTGAGCTGAGAGATGAAAGGAATGTGTTCGCTGGGGTGGAGTGAGATGCCAGAGGAAAGAGCAGGCGCCAATGTCCTGTGGCTGGAGGAAGCAATGTGAAGCTGAGAAACTGAAAAGTCAGGGTGTCCGGAATACAGAGAGCAAGGGGAGCATCCGTGAGGTGGGCAAGAGCCCTGTAAGCCTACAGGATTTTGGTCTTTGTTTTGAGAGCACAGGGAGTGATTGAAAGATTGTAATTAGGGGGATAACATGACCAGATTTCTGTTGCTGTGGCTGCAACGTGAGAAATAAAGGGGGAGGGGCTAAGGGGGCTGGGAAGACCAGTACAGACGAAGACTCAAGTGAGCAAGTTAGGGAGGTCCACGTTCATAAGGTGGATGACTCTACCGGCACGATTCGCCTTTTGTAAGGCTTGGGTATTTGTCTTCCCAGTCATGCTGTGGGCTGTCTTCCAGGTGCCAGCCAGCATCTGACAGGAAAAATCAATTTTCTGGACACATAAGCATATGACTTAGAACATGGAAATACTGAGCTTATCCAGGATGCTATTCTGTTATAAACCTTATAATGCCTGAGATACAGCTCCTCTCTTGGTGCCTTTTTAGCCCTTGACATCCTGCAGGACCTAACTTTGAGTCCATCTCTTCCTTGATTTCTTTTCCCAGCACTCTGCCCCTCTTTGATCTCTCCTTCTCTGAACTCCTATTAAAGTTTGTCATCTATTTTTAGTTTAGGTTTTGCAAGGTCAAAGCTTAGAGTCTTTCCTGCAGTTGGACCTCCTGCTGTCCCCAGGTGAATATATCTTTATATGACCTCATGTTTCCGACAGCTGGGTTCTCCACAGGGAAGGTTAATGGCGAGAGAGAGCAGCATCCATTTCCACTAAATGATACCCAAGAGCAGTAGGCATTAGAATCATGTTTGTTAGACTTACTTTGATAAGAGTCACTGAACGTATATATATATATACATTTTATAATATATATATATTATATATATTCATATATATATGAATATATATATTCATATAAGCTAATATATAAATATATATAAATATTAGCTTATATGAATAAATCACTGAATTTAAATAAATGTTCAGTATTTACCAGTACCACTGAGATAGAGACTCCTTCCCGCCTCCACCCCCCCCACCTCCTCCCCACACCTTTTGATCTGTTCTCAATTCTGCAATCTGAATACCTAGAAAAGTGCCTGGCACAAAGTAAGTTGCTCAATAAATGTTGCATGAATGAGTGGATAGCTGAATGAGTAAATGGAGAATTTTCTGCATGTCAAGCACTGTTCTAGTTGCTTAAGTTGGATAATTTTCCCATAACCATTATAACAGCTCTAGGATCTGAGTTTAGTATTATCTTTCTAAAACAGTGCTGTCCAACAGAAATATAATACAAGTCATGTATGAAATTTCAAATTTTGTTGTATAGCTACATTTTTAAAAGCTTTAAAAAGCAACATTAATTTTATAGTATATTTAATGTAGTTAAAACATTTAATATTTAATCAATATAAAATATTAATAAAGTTTTATTTTGCATTTTTTGTCCTTTGTCTCTGAAACCCAGTGTGTATCTCACAATTATAGCATATCTCTGCTCAGAGTGGCAATAGTTCTGGTGTTCATTAGCCACATGTGGCTCCCAGCTACTGTATTGGCCAGCAGAACTCCAGAATCTAGGATGGCTCTAACTTAAGAAATATGTAGATATCATTAAGCAGACTTATTAATCCTTAATCATTATCAAGTTTCAGTCAATATAACCCAATAATTCTGTGAGGCATGAATATAAGGTATTTTTTAGTTCCTGCTAAATCTTTCCTCTCATTGGCCTCCTCTGGGACTTGCTGTCTGATCCAGGACTTGAGGCCACCTTGCCATCAAAGCCCCTCCAGAGAGATGTCCTCAGCCTGATTCCTCTCTGTGATTGGTACCAATGGTACCAACAATCTGTTCACATTACTAAGACCACTGGGAGAAAGGAAAGCATGGCCTTTATCCTGCCTGGTCCTGCTGGGTCCTTAGCACTGCCTCCCTGCCCGATTCTCCTTGGCTCCCTTGTATACAGCGATCAAATTGGAAAGGGAAGAACAATATACATTTGCCCCACGAGTGCCTTTCCTGCCAGAAGTCTTTTCCTGTCATTTTGAATTTAGAGTTGTGTCATTTCTATATTTAAGTTGAATAATTCTATCAATGATTACAACCCTGGATGCCATACTTTAGTTTGGACAAAGACTGCTTTTAAAAAGGAGAAATCTTATCTTTTTAAAGAAATTTTCTGTTACAAATTAGTGCTTATATTTTTCAGATATAAGAAATAATTACCACCCATTTAGCACTTGGTCATTGTTCAGCTGAAGTGACTTAGCAGCAGCAGCAGCATTGTTCAGCTTTCTATTGCTATGAAACTAATAAAGCCCAAATTTCGGGACTTAAAACATTTGTTTTATGTAGTTCATGATTTTGTGGGTTAGAAATTTTGGAAGGGCTCAACTGGATGGTTCATCTCGTGGCTGGGGAAAGATCTACTTCCAGGATAGCTTCTTCACCTCCATGTCTAGTGCCTCAGTACTTCTTAGCCTCCTCTGTCTTACCACATGGCATTTCATTCTGCAGGATTTCTCCAGCATAGCTTGGATGTCACAGAAGGATGGTTTCATGGTGACTGCTATTCTTACATGTGATTGGCTTGTAAGAGGTAGGATGCAGAAGTTTCCAGGACGGTAAAGAGCTATGCTTGGAACTGACATAGTATTACTTCTGCCATATTCTGTTAGTCAAATCGGTCACCAGGCCCAACCAAATTAAAGGGGGTGGAGAAATAGATTCTACCTTTTGAGAGGTTATGTGGAGGTCATATTTCACATGAGCATGTGGGATGGGAAATACTGTTGCATATATTTTTGGAAAATGCAATAGCTAGTTTTATGCCATCTTGGATGGTGTCCATTTGTCTCATATTTGTCTCTTTTTTCCACTGAGGTTACAAGAATCTTCATATACCTTCTTTTCTCTGGTTTTCTGTAGAGACCATCAGTCCCATAATAGATACTAACTAATTATTATTGATTTGCAGATTGTTGTTGTTTAACTGGTAAGTCATGTCTGACTCTTTGCCACCCTATGGACTGCAGCATGCCAGGCTCCTCTGTCCTTACTGTCTCCCGCAGTTTGCTCAAATTCATGTCTGTTGAGTCAGTGATGCTATCTAACCATCTCATCCTTTGCCATCCGCTTCTCCTTTTGTCTTCAGTCTTGCTCAGCATCAGGGTCTTTTCCAATGAGTCGGCTGTTCACATTAGGTGGCCAAAGAATTGGAGCTTCAACTTCAGCATCAGTCCTTCCAATAAATAATCAGGGTTGATTTCCTTTAGGATTGACTGGGTTGATCTCCTTCCAAGGGACTCTCAAGAGTCTCTTCCAGTACCACATTTCAAAAGTATCAGTTCTTCCATGCTCAGCCTTCTTTATGGTCCAACTCTCACACTTGTTCATGACTACTGGAAAACCCATAGCTTTGACTATACGGACCTTTGTTGGCAGTGTGTCTGCTTTTTAATGTGCTGTCTAGGTTTGCCATAGCTTTTCTTCTAAGGAGCAAATATTTATTTTTCTGATAAAGTACCCAAAGATAAATTAATATTTGAAATGTTAGGAAAAATATAAATATTTTTATATTTGTACCTTACATTAAAACTAGTTTTAGCCACATGATTTTCTTAGTTTTCCTAATTATTTTTTTTTCCTTTAGTGTGCCCACCCTTCTCATTTCCTTCTAAATTATCCTTTTAGATTCATATTATAGCCATCTCCTTCATGAGGTCTTCTCTAATTAACTCAGCCTGTGTGATCTGTCCATTATCTACTCTAGCCATTTGTGCTGGCTCCAAACCCACCCACCCTTTTATGCCCTGCTCAGTGATATTGAGCTGGCCTCCTGAGAACTAGATTTTTCTTTCGTAGCTATCCTCCTTTCAGGTTTCACCAATACAACACAATAGAGGGACACTGGAAGGCAGGGATGGGAAGGAATGGACTTGTTCTTCCTGCTTGCTTGCTCTTCCTGCCCTGTCCTCAGCAGTTGTCCTCCTCAGAGAACAGCAGTTGTTCACCCGGAAGCAATGGCTAGTTCTGATTCCAGCCCAACTACCCACAGGGTAGGTGTGGTGGGCCCTCAGAGACACAGTGTCCTCTCCCTGGGAGTCTGTATCCTAGCTCCACTAGTAGCCACTCCTCTGAGCTCCTACTGCCAGCCCCAGTGGGTAGTGTTACCCCTTCCAGGAGTCTAGGTCTCAGCTCCCGGGGTCCTTGTCTATAACCTGTCTGATATCCTAACTCCTTCCTCTTTTTCCCCAGTCCTGAGGTTGATAGTCCCTTCCTGCAGTTACCATCTCTATGTTACATTCAAATTCCCTTTTTGTTCTCACCATCCTCCAACACCAATCTCTTATATTAAATTTTCTCTGTTGAAATACCTAGAATGGTCTTTGTGTTCCTGACTGGACCCTGACGGGTCTTCTGTGCCTACTCCTAATTTGATAATTGTATAAACCATGTACTGTTTTGTGACATGTTCTCTAGGTGCCCTGAGCTGTCATTTACTTGTTTTTTATTTTATTAAAAAAATTTTTTTGGCTGTGCTGCAGAACATGTGGGATCTTAATTCCCTGACCAGGGATCACACCTGTGCCCCCTGCATTGGAAGCACAGAGTCTTAACCACTGGACTGCCAGGGAAGTGCCTGTTATTTACATTTTTAATAATTGTCTTCCCATATTCCTGCCTTTCAACTTCATATTTTAAACTCCTAGAGAGGAGAGACCATTTCTCCTGGTGGTTTGTGTTTTATATGACATGTGTTTGACATGGTTGCTTGTGCTAGCTCATGATAACTGTGTAATAAGTCTTTATCAAGTTTTTGAGTGGAGTTGGCAATCCATGATAGAGGATGTGGAGTCCAAGGCATTGGTCAGGGTAGAGGGATTGATTGCTCACAGAGATGGAGATGTTTCTCAGCCAAGTTATTACTGTGCGCGGCTGGTGGATGGGTCACAATTATAGGGTGGCTGCATCAGGGTTGTGAGTTTGGGAGGTCACATTCATTGTCAGCTGAAACCCTCGTAACTGGTATTTGAAAACACTCAGTTCCTTGAAGTAATTTTCCCCTCCAGTTGAGGCATTTCTGGTTGACATCTTCTAGATTACTGAAGTCTCATGTTTTATTTGTTCAGGTTAGTTTGAAAACAGCTTGTTTGGAGCACACCTCTTACCTAGGTTGTGAAAATTGATCTTACTTAAGTAAATTGAGATATTTAAGTTTGGATTGTTGTAACAGATGTGGGATGACTTCTACTTTGATGTTAGTGGCACTGTTCTTATATAAGCTTAAAGAATAAGGAGAAAACTCTTTACAGTTGTATTTAATGGTCTTCTTTCAAGACAACATCTGTGATGGTTTATGCTTCAGCACTTATGGTAAAGTGGAAATTACTTTGTTAAACTGATTTCTATCTTTCCCCTAAGCAACCCAACCTTCCATCTTGTCAGAGTTTAATTTTCTCTTTAGCATTTTCCTGTGTTGATCATCCAAAACCTGTTTTGTTTTTTTTTTTCAGTTTCTTCTAGGCGCTCATGTATTTATTGGAGTTAACCAAGCAGGTAAGTCCTGTCTGATTCTTGACTTTACTTTGCTCACCTCACTGTGAGTTTTAGTAAAATAATGTACTTAATCAGGTGTCAGTGTTTGGATAATGGAGATTTCTGTAGTATCTTTTACTTTCTTTTGGTCAAGCAAATATGTTGATTAATCTATGACATTAGATCACAAGATAGAAGCCATCAGAATGAACCTTTTTTATTTCTTTCTTGTTAATGGTTCCTGTCTAGATGTGTATGTCATTTGGAAAAGGATTAATGGCCACATTAGCATCAAGATTAATTGTAAGACCAGTCACCTGAAGAGGGGCTTCTCTGCTGAGTATCAGAATAAGCAGATAAAATTATAAATTCTAGCCCACATGGCTTTCTTGGTGTTAACAAGTACAAATTCAATCATCTATTTCTTAAATTTGGCACTATTTAAGGATCACGTACTGTTTGTTTCATTTTGTTTTAATTAGATTTTAACTTGAGGAACTACATCCATGAAAAGAAAGCTGATTACCAGTCATCAATGTGCAATTTTATGTTGTTGATTATGCAACCATCCTATCATCTCTTCTTTTTGCCTAGAAAGCTGATTCACATTTTGTGTTCATAGATAATTTCAGTGCTTTAATAATGTTTAGTGCTTTCTGATTTTAGAATCTGATTTAAAATAAATTTAATTTATTAAATATTTAGGGTGCTTGAACCATTGTTTGTGTATCAGGAATTAGTAGTATATCCCTGGAGGAATAAATCAAGGCACAGAAGGAAAGTCTATGCGCTGTTTTAAAGTTAAGAAGAGATGCCTTTATAACTTTCAAAAGTGTTTGAAAATTAAATGTTTGATTTATAAGGGTTGTGTACATACAGGGCTCAAATTATTCATGTATCATTTGGAAAATATAAAATGCTTAATGTTCTGACATTATGTGATAATTGCTATTCTAATATATAGTGTCTACTAAATCTTTCTGGGAGCGGGTAAAGGTGGCATTGATATACAAGAGCACATGCTTCGTGTGCTAGTAAATCATTCTTCCATTGAGTTAAGGCCAAGGAGGGAGCAGTGAGTGGAACTTAAAGTGATATTACAGTATCTGGTACTGTTCTAATCAAGAAATATGTAGCACTGCTTGTGAAAAATGAGTGGAAACACAGAAATCCACTAAGGAGAAAATGCAGTCAGAGATTTATCAGTGATGCTTTTTGCAAGGTTTCCAAGAATCGTGATCATCAGTCAGTGGAGTTGCTTTTCAAGGTTGAGTCTTGAAGTCTCTTTTTTGTGTTGGTACCACTCTGACAACATGCTCTTTGGGGGTGCTTATTCATTAATGAGGCCTTCCCAGTGGGTGCAGTGGTAAAGAATCCGCCTGCCAATGTAGGGGATGCAGGTTCGACCCCTGCATCGGACGATCCCCTGAAGTAAGAAATGGCAACCACTCCAGTATTCTTGCCTGGGAAATCCATGGGCAGAGGAGCCTGGTGGGGTACAGTTCTTGGGCTTGCAAAGAGTCAAACATGACTGAATGACTGAGCACACACATTCATTAATGAGCTAGAGTCCTCCTGGCTCTATCACTAACCATCTGGGTGAGCTTGAACACGTCACTTCACCCTCTGAGTTTCCTTCATCTTCAGTTTCCATATGGCCATAGCTTACCTTGTAGGTTGACCTGGGGCTTGGCACACAGTAATCCCTTGATACTGTCACCATTTAGCTTCTGCAGATACCTGCCCACAGTTATTTTAACAAAGACTGAAGGGGTACATGGTAAAATAGACTAGGGAAAGAATTAAGGAAGGACTACAAAATCAGTGATTTTATCCCCACAATGCCAGTATAGCAAAATGGAACTCTCTGAGTAGGCATAAGGATATGAAAGACTCGAACCAAATGTGTGTGGGAACTAGTTGACTAATTTAAATTCTTCTTTTTGAGTTGTAGAAAGGCAGTTCCACCCAGTGTACCTTTTTTTTTTTTTTAAACGTACTCTGGCCTCTCTTGGGGAACTCACTTTCTGCCAGGGACAATATAGAGCTCAGTACATGGTGAAAGGGGAAGTGCTCCTTAGCTACAATCATTCTCTTTTCTGGAAATCAGAAGGAGACGAACAGTACATCTCAATTTAGGAAGGTGATACATGAATGTGTATATTCTGGGTGTAGGGGAGAGGAGTGAGAATGGACTGATCAGGCTAGATCACTTCAGTTCAGTTGCTCAGTTGTGTCTGACTCTGCAGCCTCATGGACTGCAGCACACCAGGCTTTCCTGTCCATTTCCCACGTCTGGAGCTTACTCAAACTCATGTCCATCGAGTCAGTGATGCCATCCAACCATCTCATCCTCTGTCGTCCCCTTCTCCTCCTGCTTTCAATCTTTCCCAGCATCAGGGACTTTTCCAGTGAGTCAGCTCTTTGCATCAGGTGGCCAAAGTATTGGAGCTTCTGCTTCAGCATCAGTCCTTCCAATGAATATTCAGGACTGATTTCCTTTAGGATGGACTGGTTGGATCTCCTTGCAGTCCAAGGGATTCTAAAGAGTCTTCTCCAACACTGCAGTTCAAAAGCATCAATTCTTTGGCGCTCAGCTCTCTTTATAGTCCAACTCTCACATCCATACATGACTACTGGAAAAACCATAGCTTTGACTTGACAGACCTTTGTTGGCAAAGTCAAGTCTCTGCTTTTTAATACGCTGTCTAGTTTGGTCATAGTTTTTCTTTCAAGGAGCAAGCAGCTTTGAATTTCATGGCTGCAGTCACCATCTGCAGTGATTTTGGAGCTCCCAAAAATAAAGTTGGTCACTATTTCCATTATTTCTCCATCTAATTGCCATGAAGTCATGGGATCAGATTCCATGATTTTAGTCTTTTGAATGTTGAGTTTTAAGCCAGCTTTTTCACTCTCCTCTTTCACTTTGATCAAGAGGCTCTATAGTTCCCCTTCACTTTCTGCCATAAGGGTGGTGTCATCTGTATATATGAGGTTATTGATATTTCTCTTGGCAATCTTGACTCCAGCTTGCCCTTCATCCAGCCCAGCATTTCGCATGATGTACTCTGCATATCAGTAGAATTAGCAAGGTGACAACATACAGCCTTGATGTACTCCTTTCTCAATTTGGAACCAGTCTGTTGTTCCATGTCCAGTTTTAACCTTGTATGCAGTCTTGACCTGCATACAGATATCTTAGGAGGCAGGTCAAGTGGTCTGGTATTCCTATCTCTTGAAGAATTTTCCACAGTTTGTTGTGATCTACACAGTCAAAGGCTTTGGCGCAGTCAATAAAGCAGAGGTAGATGTTTTTCTGGAATTCTCTTGCTTTTTTGGTGATCCAACGGATGAGTACCAGGCTAGATACTCTATGTCAATATTAGGATGATGAGTTCATTAAACATCTTTAAGAGTCAACTCTATAAGGAATGTTTACTCTATTACTTACAATATAGGAGAAAACTCATGCAGGAAATAATCATCGATCCCTTGTTCTTGAGGATATTATCACCTAATGGCTGTAGAGTCTGAGGGATTCCAAGAGAGACGCCATCACACACATGTACACACACACACACAGAGGAGATGACCTACCTCTGTATGGGGAAGATCATGACACTACTCGCCCATCTGGATTTTTTTTGTCCTCCTTACCTCTTCTTTGTCCTTCGGGGAAGGATTGTTGAAGCCTTGGCTTACTGGTCTGGACTATAGAGAGACCCCCAGACTCCAGTGGAGATAAAGGTACCAGTGAAAGTGAAGTCGCTCAGTCATGTCTGATTCTTTGTGATCCCATGGACTGTAGCCTACCAGGCTTCTCCATCCATGGAATTTTCCAAGCAAGAGTACTGGAGTGGGTTGCCATTTCCTTCTCCAGGGGATCTTCCTGACCCAGGGATCGAACCCGGGTCTCCCACATTGCAGGCAGACGCTTTACCGTCTGAGCCACCAGGGAAGCCAGTATGTCTCCTAAAACAGTGGCTCTCAAACTTGTTAGTCCTCAGGACCCATTTACACTACTAAAAATTATTGCGGACCTTAAAGAGCTTTTATGTGTTGTATCTATTAAAATTTACCATGTTAGAAATTAAAATGTATTAATTCGCTTAAAATATCAATAGCACTAATCAATTCATGCTTATTAACATTAATAGCAATTACTTTAAGCAAAAAATACATTTTCAAAACAAAATTAGAAGAGTAGCATTGTTTTACTTCTTTTCTAAATCTCTTTAATGTCTGAGTTAATAGAATATAACTGGGTTCTCAGATTGGCTTCAGGACTCAGTCCAGTGTGGTCTCATACATTCAGTTGGCTCTGAAAGGTTCCATTATTCATTCATGAGAGAATGTGACCAAAAGGCAGGTGACAGCATAGTATTAGCATGAAAATAGTTTTGACCTCACAGACCCTGCGCCCCCATGACTAAGGCTGGAAAGACAGTCCTTTAGCTGATTTCAAGGAAGGAAGAAGGACGGCTATTACCTTGTAGTTTGGGGACCATCAGGAAGCTGGCAGTATTGTCAGCGCTTAGAAGTAAAGGCCCTGACTCTAGAACCACAGCCCTGATTCTGCCACTTTCTTACAACTGTGTGACCTTGAAGTTCCTTAACCCTTTTTGCCTGCTTTTTCATCTTAAAAATGGAGTTTGCGATAGGATCTGCCTCTAATGTCTGTTGTGAGTCTAAGTGAGATAACGTGAGCAGAGTGTTTAGCTGGTTGTAAGTGCTCACTATTAGCTGTGTTTCTTTGGTGTTTATCACTGTTAAGGTGCCAATCCATTATGAAACTGTTTCCACATCTAACAAATGAGGCTGGTCTAGATGGTCTTAAAGACCTCGCACACCCCTAAACATTCTGTGATTTTGCTCTGAAGCTTGCCTTTCCCACATTATAGAAGGGAAGTAGGGGTGGTGATGGTGTATACAGTTCTAGTGGTAAGAAAAAGTACTTATTTTCCTGTTATTTTGATAATTAGCCACCATTCCCTTTCCCCCTCTCCTGCTTATAAATCTGTTAAAAACTTTCAAGGGCTTTAAGAATAAAACTTGGTGAAAAAATTGTTGTTTGCTTGGAAAAAATTAAATTTAGCCCTTTCAGTTGGAGCCAATATAGATAACTGAGCAAACAAAAATTTACAAATTTGTTTCCAGGTCCCATAGTGGTTTCAGGTCAAAGTCATAATAGGGTTTATCTCATGTCTAAATTTAATTGAAGGGTAAATGAAATGATGCTGAGAGATTTTGCTGACTCCTCACTTTACAAAAATATACAGAGTAAAAAAAAAAAAAAATATACAGAGTAGACAATAGACTTTTAGTGGAAAAGGAAAGTAAGGAGCCTGGATTCATGGACTGGGGCAGAAAACAGGAGAAAACAGGTGAAAAAGTGTTTTGAGAAGGTGAACATTAGACCTGTAGTTTGATTGAGGACCAGGATCAAAAGAAATCAATACAGATGTTTTGGTTTATTTTTTTCCCCTCCATTTACACTTAAGTAGCAGTCTCTAATACAATGGAAAGCTGGCACAAAGCGTATTAGAAAGGAGGTAAGATGAATGGGCTCAGCGGTAATAGGAAGTACCGCACATGTTGCATGCTGCTTAGTTTAAATTTACTGGAGCCTTGCTACAGAGCCCTGAGGCGAGGCTTGGGGATTTGCATATGAGGACTTTATTAAAAGGAGATACTTAGTGGATGTCTTGAGAACATCATCGTTAAAGCGCTATTGCTTGCGTTGACTTGCAAGGATAGTACAATAGCAAGGCTTGACTTTGGTGTGAAAATGTGCTAGAATTCAAATCACAGAAGCTTGTGTCCATAGTAGCAAATAGCATCATGGATGGCAGTCATCATGGAATAATGCTAAAATTCTGTACTTAGAGGTAACTGTCAGGATAGCAGCTTTAGAGTTTATAGATATAATTGTTTACTTGATATGGTATGATATTGGTAATTTTTACGCTACTGACATTTCTAGAGTGATGCTTAATGTCAACTTTACTATCAAAAGCCATTTGATACAATAATGGAAAGCATGGGGTCTTGCAGGTGAGAAACGAGCTCAGGTTGAACCAGCAAACTGTTTCCAGCAAAGGCAGATATGTTTGTGCTCAAAGGAAAAGAATAATAGCTGTAATCAGATGGATTAGGAACTCTTACTTGTGGTAATCACTGGAAATGTGAATAATATTTTTCATTTTTCAAAAATATATAGATCAGAAGGAGCTGAACCTGGTTTGTTGCCATTTGCAACCTAAAAAAAAATGATCTCTTGACCTTATCCCACATGGAACTAGAAGTCATCCACTTGCAGTTTGTTTCATCAATCAAAGCTGTTATCTGCCTGAGTCTTTCATCTATCCCAGGAAGTTCCAATATATGAAAAAAGCCCTAACGTGGCAGAGGAGCACACATGCACCCCATGGACTCTTCTTTTTGTGCCAAAGCAAATATAAGTCTGGATTCTGGCCCCAGACAGTTCTCCTGAACCGGAGACACTGCGCCTCTGGTTGATGGTCCTGGAGAGCCAGGACGTGGGTCTCTGGTTACCGGGTGCTATGGCAGGTTTGTGCCCTGATGGCTGGGTCTGGGCTCAGGCATCCAGACGGGGTCATTAAAATGGCCAGGAGGGATGACTGGTGAGAGCAGCAGGAACCGCTTTTCCCTCTGAAAGACTGAGGGAGTTGGCCTGTGCAGCAGACAGACTTCTGTTGATGCCACTGGAAGGTGCCTGGCATTTTCTGGGCACATAGGAGGTGCTTAAGTAACAGTTTGATTGAAGTCCTCAGACAGCACAACAGAGCAGGATGTGCCCATGTAATATAGCCCTTTGATGATTAATTCAGAGAAAAGGCTGGAAAATGATTTATCTTTTCTGTTTACACATTAGGCAATCTGCTTCAGAAAGAAAATGATGACATTTAAATCCCAATACTGTCTGTTCTTTGTAATAATTGGCACGTTAGCAAAATTCTGCTGAAATAGGAAGGATTGGAAGGATGTTTACCTCCCTGAAATTGGTGGAGAGACATGAGAGAGGAGGGTTTCTGGTATCGACTTCAGCATGAATTTATGAAAATTACTGAACTTCTTTGTCCTCACTTCTCATCTTTCAGAAATGGGAGGCTTCCCTGTGGGAGATGTCGCTAATGCTCAGCTCACCCATATCTAGTTCTCTTTACCTTTCGTATGTGTGAGAGGTTCGTGCTTGTCAACCCATTTTACAGTGTGGTGAGACCATGAGACCAGGACTGGCCAGTGAGTTGTGGGCAGAAGTAATGTGTGCCCATTTCTCAAGGAGAGCATTCAGTTGCTAGTGGGAGCACTCTAGCTTTGTCTTGTCCATGCCTCTGCAACAGAAATGTAGATGGCAGAGCCTCCATCAGTTTCAGTGAGTGTCAGTGAGAAGTAAGGAGCAGAGCTCTCCCACTTTCACCTGTATCAGAATCAGTGCACACTCAACACTTAATGTCAACAGCGGTTGTTTCAGGTCTCTGGGGTGTGAAGGGCAGTTGTCACCACAGCTAACTTAGTTTATTCTGGATGATATATGCCCATTATTTTGATTCTTTAGCTGGAGGATTATTTTATTAGTTTTCTTCTTTCAATACACAGATGTCTGGTTCTCAGGTTTCAGAGTACATCAGAATCATATCCTGCTGGTTCAATTTGCAGATTTTGGGGCCTTTTTGCCAGAGCATCAGACCTCAGTATACCTGGTGAGAGCTGCAGGTATCTGCTTTAAAGAAACAAAACGGGTTTTTGCATGATTCTGATTCAGGAGGTAGGACCACACTTCAAGAAATGTTGTAAATCTCTATCATGCTATAAAGATTCTGGCAATTATTTCTCAAGTTCTCCTAAACAGACATGTTCAGATATTAGCAAAAGGTTAAAGGCATTTACAGCAGGAATAAGTATAATGGATATAAAGTTCACCAGCTCTGTTTCAAGGCTGCATGAAGCAGTGATAAAGTGAAGACACAGAAGTGGTGATTAATAGACCTGACCACTTTCTAAATGAGAATTCTAAAGATTGTTAATCATTTGGAAATTGAAGTGATGACCTGGAAAACAAGTCAGAATTAAGAAATATCAAGTCAGAAATGGATTTATAAAAGTAAAAGCAGAAAACATTGAGACATTTCTCTCACAGTTGATTTGGGAGTAAGGTGGAGAGAGGAAGTCACAGGGAGTTTAGAGCAGGGGGAGGAGGAAGCTGGGTTGAACTCCACTTGTGGGCTTTGTCCTAGATCAAGATCTCCCAGCTTGATTCAGCATCTTGATATAGTGCCGCCATTTACAAAGATGACAGTTTTCTATGGATCATGTTTTCTTGACCTTCTGGAAGTGGGCTTTTACTGATTTTGCAGAAGGAATTTGCTCCTCCAAATTTTGAAATAAAAGACTTTTGGTTAAGATAATGATTTTATTCCTTCTACCCACCCTCCAGCTATCTATCAATTCTCTTAGTACTGGAGAGACGACAGACCTGTGAAGTTGGTAGCATTGCGCACCAATTCCATAGACTCATTTAGGGATCCTTCCTCTTAGAGTTGTCATGGGCGGTGGGGTGACTGCTCACAACTGCTAAATCCAGCGGTGGAGGCAGAGCAGCTGCTGCGTGGTGTCTCCGGCAGGGTAGTCCTTCTCCACCTGTGGGGTCTACCTGCTTCAGGATTCTGTTTAGAGAAGAACCAACTGCCCAGAGCAGAATCATCCATAAGAAATGGAGAGGGCTTATCAGGATTTGGGTGGAGGAAAGCAGGAGCAGTACCCACTAGGACATTAAATCCAGGAGACAGTCTAGCACAATTGAAAGTGGTTCTGCCAACTGGTATTTGAGGTGTCCTGAAGTCATGGTCTTATACGTTGAACAGCTTATCTTCCCCATCCCCTGTTATCTTCAGGGAAAAGCACCTGGGGTCCACTTGTCCCCACCAGTATCGATATGCTGCTCAGTCTACCCTTGGGTGACTCCTTTTCCCCTGGAAGGTTCCCTTTGCTGTTCTCTGTGAACAAATGGTATTTGGATAAACATTTGAGAAGAGAGGGTAGCAGCAGTGGGCAGCATAATTTGCTTGGGTCCTCTATGAGGATTGGCCTGTGTCCTTCACTCTGCACCGTCGCTTCTACCCCGAAGGGATTCAGAGTATAAAATGCCAAAATATACCAGTCTGGCATAGGATTATTTTGAACTGAAGGCAATTGATTAAAAGCTCTCTGTCTTCCCTCTATCTGCTTGAGAGTAGAATATAAATTTCCCTTATGAAGGTGCCCCTCCCAGCATTTCTCATACCAGGAAGAGAAGAACAATCTTATCACTGGAGATGGATGGCACCAAAGAAGATTCTACACAAACGAACCTTGCTAAATAGCCCTTGCCGTCTATCAGTTTCCCCATTTATTTGCCTTCCCATCATTTGCTACCCATGGAGGCTCAAGGCTCAAAATCCTCTTCTTGTCACTTCTCTAAAAAATTCTTGCTCTTTGCTAAGATGCTATATGAGTCCAAGTTCTAGCCATCCCTTCGAGTTACTCATCACGTGTGTATGCATGATGTGCATATTAATACACTTCTGTTCCTTTTTCTCTTGTTAATCTGTCTTTTGTCAGTCTTACATATAGGGTCCCAGCCTGAGAATCTAAGATGAGTAGAGGAAATATGTATTTTTCCTCCCCATAGTGCCATATCCTCTTTTTTTCATGCCATTATTTTAATGATTTTTTTTTATTTTAATGATTTTTAACTCATGTAATTTAGAAGGAAATTTTTTGCTGAAAGGGAGAGAAAGCCAAACTGAAGTAGGTCATGCAGAAAAAAAAAGAGTGCACACATATGTTGTATGTGCATGTGTGTTTTTATCATGTACTTTGAAGAGTCTAGGACATTTGTGTTTATTATGTCCCAATCTATGTACTCGAATGATATTACCAGGAATCTGATTATGTTTTCCTCAGTCCTGCTTTCTTCTGTGTTGTTTTATTCTAAGATTCTCTTAAAGAGCTAGCAGATATTCTCTTGACTTGCGTTTTTCCTAGATTAGTGAAATCAATGGAAGGAGAGTTCCAATTTCTCTGGAATTACAGAAGTTCTAGGGCTGACATCTATTGGCTCTGACTGGCTTGTCTTGAGTCATATCCCCTCCTTGAACCCATTATGGGGCATGTTCAGGTAGACTCTGCCAAGGGGCCAGGCCTTGGCTACATTCCCACCCCTGGATAGTGCAGGCTGGGAAATCCCACCTGAAAGAGATGTGAAAGAGATGAGGGGAAAGAGTGGTTCTCTAAAGGAAAATCAGAATATTCTTACCAGAGAGAGCAGGTAGCTGCTGGAAGCCAAAATGCAGAAAACTGTCTAAAGCAGAAGATGTCTCCTGGCTAGCGGTGAAATTTGAAGTTTTTAAATTCTAATAAGTAGGTGGGAGAGTGTGAATTGGATTTACTTCTTTCTCATTCACTTTATCAACGTCAGTTTATGAGAGGATAAAATCTAGTTTTCAGGAGGAATATTCTTTGTTTGACCTGTTTTAGGAACCACGAGAGAATTTGCATAATAGGATTAATGTTGCTTCTTATTAGTGACACACAGTCTAAAGCTCTTCCGGATTCCTATTATAAACTTCCATTTTACTCAAATATGCAAACTTGTTATTTTTGTCAATGAGAGGTATATGCACAGTTCAACATGTATTTCATTATTTTATATTTGGTGCAATACTATTTACTGTTTTTTATGATGAAAGTCACTTGTTGTCATTCTTAAAGGTGCAAAGCAAAGTTGACCTTGCTATTGCTTGAAATTTCACCTGAAATAAGAACTCCAGAGAGTTTTTCTGTGATGGAATTCTTTACTTTCTTAAATTCAGTATTAAGAAGATGGATTTTGGTCAAACCCCAGCCACCCAGTGAATGACAGGGTGACCTTCGACAAGTCACTTAGTCTTGTCTGTAAAACAGGATAATCAGAAAACCTCTGTCTCAGCATTGTTTAAGGATTAAATGAATGCTTGTAAAGACCTTAGAACAGTGTTCGGGCACATTGTTAGGATTCAATAGATGTTACCTATTCTAATCTTTTAGACATAGATGGTCTGAATTGTTAATTCCTTTGACAGGAGTTCTTTTTTGGACAATTTTATGTGCGTGTTGAGGGTAGGAGCTGATGGTTTGGAATTTGCAGGCTAAATATTTTTTACCCCTATCTTTACAAAAAATTCCAAACTGGGTTGAGGTTTTAAGTAAAGAAAAGTCTAACTTCTAAATGGTTATATTTATCATGAAAAAAGAAAAATAAAGTACTTATAAAAATTGTGGATAAAAACCCTCCAGATTAATTCTCCGTATTGGCAGATTATAAAAGCCTAGGTCTTTAAACAGGTAAGCAGTTGGAGAAACTGATTCATAAATATTTTTAAGATATAAAATGTTCAAAAGTATATATATCGTATACTTATTTATTAAATAATTATACACTCTCAGGGAGGTGAGATGGGGGAAAAAGAAAGGGAGGAGAGAGCTGAGGATGCTAGTTCAGGGCCTGGTTAAATCTATACTTCTGTGTTTTCTTCATTCTAGATTCTGCTCTCTGGTATTTCTGATCTGGGTTTGATCTGATTTGACTCTTGCATGATTCCTTTTTCTGGCTTCATGTTTTTAAGCTGCCTCTGAGTCTTCTTGACTCTAATATGACACCTTGGGCATGCACTCTGTATTTTAACAGAGGATCAGCCCTACTGAAATAAAGACCATGTTTAGTTCATTCAGAGAGGAGGAAAAAATGTCTTCTCTAGTTATTTAACTAAATTGGGCTTTCAGTCTAAGAGAATGGTAGGCCTATATTTCCATTAGGACATAATCTTATGTGACCAATAGACCGGTGAAAATATTGTGGTTTAAGAATTAATCTAAAAAAAAAAATTCATCTGATAAAGCATAGCATCTCAGATAATACGACCATCCTTCAGTTGGTTAGTCTAGTCAAAACTTCAATGGACTGAGTGTTTAAATGCATTGGCCCATGTGATGTTTGCTTTTATCATTTTTTCTCCAAGGTTTTATGTTTAAACTTTGTGGAATTTTCTCAGGAGAAACATTTACTTACAGCCATATAAAAACAGAGCACAACCCAGAGAGTTTGTTAAAATAAAGCACAATTATCAATGGATCTCTAATTCCTTATGTGGAAAGTCGATTCATTATATAGGACAACATTTAAAGAACTATCTAATGTAATGGGTTTCAGTTGCTATCTATTGCTTATTTTACCCTGATTTTCTCAAATTTGCTTCAAAAAAAAAAAAAAGCTTTTAAAAGTCATTTTAATGTTGTTTTTTAAATTATGAAAGTGATAAATGGGAATACTGGAAGCTGTTAGAAACAACAGACCAAGTTTGCACACTTTACAGATAGATCTTAATATAGTTCTGAATGAAAAATAGTAAAAATAAAATGGAAGAACTATCACAATACTATTTATGTAATTAAAAAAATACATTTCAAATCAGTGTCACACATTTTACTACACAGCACCATGGTTTTCTACAAGAAAGAAATGGAAATAAAAGAGGAAAAGATGAGACAAGAGAGAAAGGCTTTGTGAGAACAAATGATGATATATATATATGCTCCTGAGGACCAATAAAAAATTGTAAGTGTAATGAATACTTACTGTAAAAAGGCAAATAAAAACACACTCATTAATCCACTGTGTCCTACCAAATAATCACTGTTGGCATGTTTATCTATTCATTTACAGCCTTTCCTTCTTTTCTAAAGAAAAAAAATCTTCAACACTTTCCATTTGGTTTTCTGAAGGACAAAAAGGCTTATGGATTTATTCATAGCAACTTGAAATTTGTGACCCTGCAGAGCCAACACAAGCTACTTTATTCTATTATCTGTTTTTACCCCTTCCTAATTTACCATTCACCCTGTCTTTTTCTCCCCCTGCAGAACATCTGAGCTGAAGTATCCAGGGATAGTTGGAAATACAATATTTCCAGTACAAGAGATCTGGATCTCTCCAGAAGGGCCTGATTGGTGATAAGTGATGTGGGTGGTGTAAACTTTTGAAAGCCATTCATTTAGCGCATAGTAAGCACTGCATTTATTAATTGATATAATTAATTCTATAGTTATTTATTGAGAATCATAGCTGTTTCTCATGTGCTAAACACTGAAATAGTAGAGGGATCTAGGGGAGGATTAAGAATCTTGGGATTGGTCGATTCTTTATAAGTGCTTACTGTATACTAGCCATGAGCATAGTCCCCTAACTTGGAATTTTTAAGATAATTTGCAATTTTTAGAAGTAAAGTATTTGGGAGTAGAGTCAATATGAAGCAAATCTTCCTGTTAGGGGGAAGGCTTTTCCGTTGGAAGAGTTTCCTTCTAAACTCTAAAACACTTCAGGCTGTAGATGGGCCTTTCCCTTAAAAAGGCTATGTAGAATTTTACCTTTGCTTAAACTATGAAGAAAAGATTGGGTAAGAAAAAACGAACTTGTATACAAGATTGTGAGAGAATGTTTAAATCTACTTAAGGACATTTTCAAGCATCTTTGCACTTTTCTTTTTGTACAGAGCAAAAATATTCATAACATAAAAAATTATAATTTTAAGCTTGTTTAAGCTACAGTTCAATGGCATTAAGGGCATTCATGTTGTGAACCATAATGACCATCTATCTCCAGAACTTTTCATCTTCCAAAACTCCATACTTACTAAACAAAAACTTACCAAGCCCCCTCCCCTCAGCCTCAGGCAACTATCATTTTACTTTCTGTTCCTTTGAATTTGACCATACTAGTGCTGTAGACTAAATTAAAATTCCCTCCCAAATCTGTGTGTGTGTGTGTGTGTTAGTTGCTTGGTCATGTCTGACTCTTTGCAGTTCCATAGACTGCAGCCCACCAGGCCCCTCTGTCCATGGGATTCTCCAGGCAAGAACACTGGAGTGGGTTGCCATTTCCTTCTCCAAAAGGAACTGTAGAAAGAAAGAAAGTGAAGTTGCTTAGTTGTGTCTGACTCTTTGCGACCCCATGGACTGTAGCCTACCAGGCTCCCCCATCCATGGAATTCTCCAGGCAAGAGTACTGGAGTGGGTTGCCATTTCCTTCTCCATCGCAAATCCATAGGTTGAACCCTAATGTTCACTGTGATGGTATTTGGCTCTGGGGCCTTTGGGTGGTGATTAGATCACAAGGTGGAACCTGCATGAATAGGATTGGTGCCCTCACACCAGAGACCCCAGAGAAGGAGACTTGTGAGGACACAGTGGAAAGATGGCTGTTGATGAAGCAGGAAATGGGATCTTATCAACACCAGATCTGCCAGTGCCGTCATCTTGGACTTCCCAGCCTCCAGAGCTCTGAGAAATATGTGTTGTTAATAAGCCACTAAATCTATGTTATTTTGTTATAGTAGCCCAAACTGACAAAGGTAACTTGTGGTCTCTCTTAAATGGAATCATATAATATTCGACTTTTTGTGACTGGCTTATTTCTCTTAGAATAGTGTCTTTGAGGTTCACTCATGTTGTAGCACTGTTCCTGAAAGTGGGGTCCGGCTGCTCGCTGCTCAAAAGTCAATAAAAGGTTGGTGGAAAGGAAAGTTTGCTTTATTTTGGATGTCAGCAATTGGGGTGGAATGTGGTGGGGCATGAGAGGGGGTTTCTCTCCAAAGGCTGACTCCCTCCTCATCCCCGCCCAGTGACAATCAGGGGGTAAGAGCTTTTATAGGTGAAGGGAAGGGGTCACATGCATAAACAGTACAGTCAGCTCTGATAGTCATCTCAAAATTGGTCATGGGGTGGCCTAATCAGCGTCATCTTGTTCTAAGTGCAGTTAATCTTCAGTTCCAGTGTTGGTTTGTTCCCATTTCTTTAAGGCCGGATCTCAGAAGTGTGGCAGCTGATGTCATGGCTACAGTCTGGTCCTCATGCAGTTACCTTCTCCCACCTGGTGGGGGTTTCAGTATCTACACGACAGCTCAGAGGAAGTGGCTCAGAATATTATCTATCACCCCTGACTACACCTAATGACTAAATTATTGTTTTTTAGTCTTGTTGGACTGTTTTCCTTTGTTTTTGCATTTTCTCACTTCTCTGGTTAAACTTATTCTTTGGCTAAAGTTTTTTCATAGACAGAAGGCAGGTTGAGGACTTGGTGGCAGAGGAGGACCCTAGGACCCTGTTCCATTTCAGCATGAGTCAGAACTTCCTTTTTAAGGCTGAATAATATTCTATTGTGTGTATAAGCTACATTTTGCTTATTCATCTATTGATGGACACTCGATTGCTTTCACTTGTGGCTATTAAGAATAATTTGGCTGCTGTGAACATGGGTGTACAAATATCTGATTGAGTGCCTACTTTCAGTTCTTTTTGGTATATACCCAGAAAGGGAATTGTTGGATCATATGATAGTTCTACGTTTACATTTTTGAGGAACCACCGTAGTCTTTTTCATAGTGGCTGCACCAATTTATACTCCCACCAGCAATGTACCAATATTTGAATTTTCCACATCTTGGCCAATACTTAAAAATATATATATATATATTTAGCCATCCTAATGGGGGTGGGGTAGAATCTCACTGTGGTTTTAATTTGCATTGTCCTAATGATTAGTAATAATCAGGACTTCCCTGGTGGCTCAGATGGTAAAGCATCTGTCTGCAATGCTGGAGACCCAGGTTCGATCCCTGGGTCGGGAAGATCCCCTGGAGAAGGAAATGGCAACCCACTCCAGTACTCTTGCCTGGAAAATCCCATGGACAGAGGAGCCTGGTAGGCTACAGTCCATGGGGTTGCAGAGAGTCAGACACAACTGAGCGACTTTACCATACCTTACCTTAACGATTAGTAATATTGAGCATCTTTTCATATCCTCATTGGCCATTTGTGTATTTTCTTTAGAGAAACATATTTAAGTCTTTCATTCATTTTAAAAACAAATTGGTTTTGTTGTTGAGTTTTAGAGATTCTTTATTCTAGATATTAATTCCTTATCATACATACAGTTTGAAAATCTTTTCTCCCTTTCTGTGGGTTGCCTTTTCATTTACATCTCTTTCAAGCATCTTTTTTGAAATTAATTTTTATTGGCGTGTAGTTGATTTGCAATGTTGTGTGAGTTTCTGTTGTACAGCAAAGTGAATTAGTTACACATGTACATATATGCACTCTTTTTTAGATTCTTTTCCCATATTGACTATTGAGTATTGAGTAGAGTTTCCTGTGCTATACAGTAGGTTCTTATTAGTTGCCTTTTTTGTATATAGTGGCATGTCTGTGTCAATCCCCATCTCCTAATTTATCCCATCGCTCCTTCCCCCTTGGTAACCACAAGTTTATTTTCTATATCTGTGACTCTATTTCTGTTTTGTAAATAGATTCATTTGTACCATTATTTTAGATTCCTTATGTAAATGGTATCATATGATATTTATCTTTCTCTGTCTGGTAGAGAAAGATAGCAGATGGAGAAAGATACCAGACGTCAATCAGTATGACAATCATGTTGTTGCAAATAGCATTATTTCATTCTTTTTTATGGCTGAGTAATAATCCTGTGTGTGTATGTATGTATATATACCACATCATCTTTATCCCCTCCAGTGATGGGCATTTAGGTTGCTTGCATGTCCTGGCTATTATAAATCGTGCTTCAGTGAACATTGATGTACATGTATCTTTTTGAATTATGGTTTTCTCCAGATATATGCCCAGGAGTGGGATGGCTAGATCATATGGTAATTCTATTTTTAGATTTTTTAAGGAACCTCCATTCCATTCTCCATAGTGGCTGGACCAATTTACATTCCCACCAACAGTGTAGGAAGGTTCCCTTTTTTCTATACCCTTTCCATCATTTATTATTTGTAGATTTTTTTGATGATGGCCATCCTGACTGGTGTGAGATGATACTTCATTGTAGTTTTGATCTGCATTTCTCTGATAATCAGTGATGTGGAGCATCTTTTCATGTACCTCTTGGCCATCTGTATGTCTTCTTTGGAGAAATGCCTAGATCCTCCATCCATTTTTTGATTGGGTTGTTTGTTTTTTTTTTGATATTGAACTGCATTAGCTGTTTGCATATTTTGGAGATTAATCCCTTATTGAGCACTTTGTTTGCAAATATCTTCTTCCATGTGGAGAAAAACTGTGGAGCTGACTTTTGAAGCATCTTTAATGTAACTTGGTGACATGTGTTTACATGGAAGTACTCAACATTCACTGAGGAACACAGACAACAGGAAATGGCCTTCTCTCTGCCTCTTTGCACATTCAGGTTGGGGGAGAGACAAGTCCCTTATTAGAAGATGATGTAACAGGGCGTGCTGAAGGCTGGGAGAGCATCGAGGGAAAACCTCTGCTGCGTTAAATGTGAAGTGCTTATATTTGTTTATTAAAGCAGTTACCCTAAAGACTGCCACAGGATTTCTCATCCATCTCAGGGTATCAAATCCATATCCGGGTTCAGATGACTCCCAAGTCCCAAACAGAAGGATGAGAACCCAATTTTCACTTCTAGACTTAACATCTCTTTCTAGATGTCTTGTAGGTATGTCATAATCTTGTTAGGATCAGTTCCTAACAAATATATTAAAAAAGAAAATATATAAATTTATTCTATCAAAAAGTATAATGATTTACCTCTTCATCAAATTCTGAGTTTACTTCCTTAAAAAAAAAATCACTGCACTTTCATTTTCAAGGTCATTTTGTACCTATATGATGCTTAGATGATACAGAATAAATAAAAGAAGTAATTTTCAGCTCACTTTGTCATTGCCGTATTTTTGAAATTTGATTGAATGTGAACTATTATTCATAGATGGTATTTAGAATTTCAGCAAGAAGGTTAGTATAAATTTCCTATGACTTTGGGTGACTGCTTTTAATATTCTAGAAAGATTTTGATAGAGTAAATATTTCACTATTTTAAAAGCTGGCAAGAGCTGTTGATCACAAAGAAAACAATATGTAACTTCGAGATTCTAAAGTTAGACTTAAATTTTTAATCTTATCCCTAATTTATTTTAGTCATTGAACATTCATTTTGCTCATCCACTTAATAATTGATTTTGGATAGCATCATTCTTTAAAGGAGACCGAAACAGAGCAGATAAGTCAAATTTTTCCAGTGCATAAATGCTTTCCTATGAATATATTAGATGTTCAAAATCTATATAAATACTTTCTATAAGGTTGCTTATTATTCATAGATGGTGATAAAATGATGATGAATAAGAGTTATGTGTTTTTTATAGTTTACAGAGCACTTTTGCATATATTATATCATTTTATCCTCATGCAAGCTTTGTGACATAGTCATTATTTTTATAATTTCCACTTTATAAGTGAGGAAATAAAGGCAAGGGAGAATTTAAAAAACCTGCCCAAGGTCACTGAGCAAGAGATTGGATCCAGCTCTAGCTTTCTAACTACAAACTGTGCGTCTTTTCCATCAATTACCACATCTCCCCTCATGTCTGTTAGTACGTGGGTTTGCTTTAAACTTTTCAGAATCTACTACTGACTTGAGTGAAAATCACTTATGATCATTTTCCAAGGTTTCTCATATGAAGAAGTTGACCTGTGTCAATCACAAGAGAAATCTGGTTATTGTTGTAGAGGGAATGAATTCTCAGTCCACCAACTGAATTAGTTAACTTCTAGTTCATGGTCCCATGCTGCCTAGCATTTCCTACTAGGAAAAGCTCAATCAGTCACGATACATATATTCCTTTGTTGTCTCAGTCAGTCCGAGATTTTCTTCCATCACCATCCTTTTCACAAAGACTGCTTTTAAATTCCCAGAAACGTTGTGGAGTCAGGACGTCTATGGAGTGTGGGAGAAGCTTTAGGTCCCTGGGTGTCATTTGTCCAGACTGGCACCTGCTGAACAATCCGTCATCCCATCTGGTCCCCAGGCATCATCTCTTCTATCTGCAGCTGCTGAGATGTCTGAGCTCCCAGCTGGCCTCTGAGCATCAACCCCCTCTGGCACCTGCTGTGGTGTCCTTCTTCTTACAACAAGCCTCTCTCAGGCCTGGTTACTTTCAGTGCCATTTCTTCTGGGCTCTTGACCACAAGGGACAAAGGTCTTCTGCTCCTTAGGTCTTTCTCAGAGGCTGTGAACCTGTGGTGGGTCGTCTGTAGATTTTGCTTACTATTCACCAGCACTGCAAGGCAGGGGAGCCTGTCTCCAAGGCTTGCTCCTGCCTGAGCTGTACCTGGGAAAGGTGTTGCCTCGCCATCATTTCCTCCTCTCTCCCAGTCATGCCTGGGCGTGGATGGTGTTCAGGGTCCTTCTTAGGAACACTCATCAGTGGCCATCTCTCTTGCTTTCCCAAGACTACCTGTTCCATTCTCCAGTCCAGGCACTTTCCCCCGCTCATGTATATGATTCACTTGAATGTTTAATTTAATTTAGTTGTTTCTTAAGTATTAATGGGTTTCCCTGGTGGCTCAGATGGTACAGAATCTGCCTGTGATGCAAGTGACCTGGGTTTGATCCCTGGGTTGGGAAGATCCCCTGGAGCAGGACATGGCAACCCACTCCAGTCTTCTTACCTGGAGAATCTTACAGAGGAGCCTGGTGGGTTATGGTCCATGGGGTCACAAAGAGAAGGACATGACTGAATGACTAAGCACAACAGTACTTAGTGCTTAATACGATTAGTACTTATTTACTAAATTACTCAATGGACAATTTTCTTTCATCCCTGTGCCCTCCTTCTTTCTCCTCCTTAGTTATAGACAACTACTTGTTTAATGTGCAAATTTTTCTTTACATATCTTCTTAAAAATGCATATTGTTTTATGCGCCCACCTTTAATTTGCATTAATTAACATTCATTTAATAATAATTAATATCATAGCTAACATTATTAAAATATTATCCTTTATCTAAGTCATCCCCTCATAGCAGGTTGGTACTAAAGAGAGATGGACATAAGAAGCAGATTGTTTCAATTTAGAGAACGGGCCCACCCTCTCTGAAATCTTTCTAAACATGTGAAATATTTTCACTTACTTGGATAATTTATTCATTAAAAAAAAAATGTTAGGGACTTCATATTAGCTGGCCAAAAACAAATGCAGTCTCAGCTTTCAGCAGTTCTAGTCTTGAGGGCTTAGTATATGTGGGTGTCTTGTTAACTGTGAGAAAAGCCTCATGGTCTGCTTAGTATTCCATTTCTGGAGGTGTGAGTGGAGCCAGGATGGCACGACCTGCCTTAGGTTGAGATCAGGTGCCACCATGGCAGGATCTACAGACCCCTCACTGCAGGGCCCCTGCTCCTGCTAGTCCTGGAGTGACTCAGTCCTGGCTTAAATGAAAGAAACATATTCCCAGAGTCACTCAGAAATCTAAAAAGACATTGCAGAGCAGAATTCTTCACCATCCTCAAGATATATAAATACTAAGCCCAGAACTTGAAATCCATGCATTTCTGGGTTGAGTGTATTCTTTTTCTACTGCTGTGAGTGACACTCCAAGGCCAAATGTGTGTGGGGCTATTTAAGCACTGTGATGATTAACCATTTTAGCCTCATTCTGTGGCTGCCAATACCAGGGGGGTATCAACATATGGCTCTTCTATCTTTGTTAACATTAACCTTGAGCACAAGGATGGCCAGACTGGGGAGCCAGAGAGAGCAAGTTCCTATAAAATCCAAAGCTATACATGAGACTGAGGGATGGGATTGGAACAGGGGTCCATATGGGGATGGGAAGGTGATGGTAAGGAGAGGTGGTGAAGAGACACGAGAACTGCTTCCTTTGAAGTCTTGGAAGGAGTTTCTCTTTTCATTATTCCTGCTTCTTGCTTCCTGGGTCTCTGATACCACTTGACCCTCTAATCCCCTCCCAGCATTCTATGTACTTGCATTCAGGCTGTGCTCAAAAACATATGGTGTACTGTGCCTTATAAAAATTATCTTATTTCTTCTCCCCTTCTAAGAAGTTTTATATTGTTATCATAGGAAATGGGGATGCAGAGGCCTTAGTCTATGGTGATTCAATTTGCATAAAACTCAATCACTTAGACATTTCTGAGAGATTATGCTTTGGTTAAAAAAAAGTATAGTCTCTATTTTTGAGTGCAACATGGTTCCTGTAATAAGTTTCTGAATTTCTTGAGAAATTCAATTGTGAGGCCATCTGGTTCAGAGGTTTATGTCCTTGTCTTGAGATAATTGTATTATCTATACATCAACAGTGATGTCCTCCTTAACTAACTGAGTCATCCCACAATTTCTGAAAATATTTTAATTTGATCTCTATTTTTGATCAAAGGACAAAAGGAACATAGGAAACCACCTATGAAAGGATGTTCATAAAAAAGATCAAGTATAGTATTTTTCTGGTTTGATTTCTTCAACAGAGCTAAGGTGAATTTTATCTGCTTTTGTTGTTTCTTTCCTTTCCAGTTGTAATCCTGCAGAAAAATTTACTAGGACACAGCATAAATGCAAACTGGTAAATAGTTACAATAGGTAAAATGATCATTTAAGAAATTATAGGTGAGCATAGTGATGAGGAAAATTATAGATGAGCATGGTGATAAATTAAAAGATGCTTGCACATTGGAACCTCCATGAGAAACCTAGACAGCATATTAAAAAGCAGAGACATTGCTTTGCAACAAAGGTACCTGTAGTCAAAGCTGTGGTTTTTCCAGTAGTCATGTATGACATGAGAGTTGGACTATTAAGAAAGCTGAGCACCGAAATATTGATGTTTTGAACCTTGGTGTTGGAGAAGACTCTTGAGAGTCCCTTGGAGTGCAAGGAGTTCAAACCAGTCCATCCTAAAGGAAATCAACCCTGAATATTCATTGGAAGGACTGATGCTAAAGCTGAAGCTGAAGCTCCAATACGCTGGCCACCTAATGTGATGAGCTGACTCATTGGAAAAAGCCCTAATGCTGGGAAAGATTGAGGGTAGGAGGAGAAGAGGATGGAATGGCTAGATGGCATCACAGACTTGAAAGTGAAAGTTGCTCAGACATGTCCAACTCTTTGTGACCTCATGGACTGCAGCACACCAGGCTTCCCTGTCCATCCCTGGAGCTTACTCAAACTCATGTCCATCAAGTCGGTGATGCCATCCAACCATCTCATCCTCTGTCGTCCCCTTCTCCTCCTGCCTTCAATCTTTCCCAGCATCAGGGTCTTTTCCAATGAGTTAGCTCTTCACATCAGGTGGCCAAAGTATTAGAGCTTCTGCTTCAGCATCAGTCCTTTCAATGAACACCCAGGACTGATCTCCTTTAGAATGGACTGGTTGGATCTCCTTGCAGTCCAAGGGACTCTCAAGAGTCTTCTCCAACACCACAGTTCAAAAGCATCAATTCTTCAGCACTCACCTTTCTTTATAATCCAATTCTGACATCCATACATGACTACTGGAAAAACAATAGCTTTGACCAGATGGGCCTTTGTTGGCAAAGTAATGCCTCTGCTTTTTAATATGCTATCTAGGTTTGTCATAACTTCTTTTCCCAAGGAGCAAGCATCTTTTAATTTCATGGCTGCAGTCACCATCTGCAGTGATTTTAGAGCCCCCCAAAATAAAGTCTGTCACTGTTTCCAATCTTTCCCCATCTATTTGCCATGAAGTGATGGGACCAGATGCCATGATCTTAGTTTTTTGAATGTTGAGTTTTAAGCCAACTCTTTCACTCTCCTCTTTCACTTTCATCAAGAGGCTCTTTAGTTCTTTGCCTTCTGCCATAAGGCTGGTGTCATCTGCATATCTGAAGTTATTGATATTTCTCCTGGCAATCTTGATTTTAGCTTGTGCTTCATTCAGCCTGGAATTTCGCATGATGTACTCCGCATTTAAATTAAATAAGAAGGGTGACAATATACAGCCTTGACGTACTCCTTTCTCAATTTGGAACCAGTCTATTGTTCCATGTTGGGTTCTAACTGTTGCTTCTTGACCTGCATACAGATTTCTCAAGAGGCAGGTCAGGTGGTCTGGTATTCCCATCTCTTTAAGGATTTTCCACAGTTTGTTGTGATCCACACAGTCAAAGGCTTTGATGTAATCAATAAAGCAGATATTTTTTTCGAACGCTCTTGCTTTTTTGATTATCTGACAGATGTTGGCAATTTGATCTCTGGTTCCTCTGCCTTTTCTAAAGCCAGCTTTAACATCTGGAAGTTCTTGGTTCACGTACTGTTGAAGCCTGGCTTGGATAATTTTGAGCATTACTTTGCTAGCATGTGAGATGAGTGCAATTGTGTGGTAGTCTGAACATTCTTTGGCATTGCCTTTCTTTGAAATTGGCATGAAAACTGACCTTTTCCAGTCCTGTGGCCACTACTGAGTTTTCCAGATTTGCTGGCATATTGAGTGCCCACTTTCACAGCATAATCTTTTAGGATTTGAAATAGCTCAACTGGAATTCCATCACCTCCATTAGCTTTGTTCATAGTGATGCTTCCTAAGGCCCTCTTGACTTCACATTCCAGGATGTCTGGCTCTAGGTCAGTGATCACACCATCATGGTTATCTGGGTTATGAAGATCTATTTTGTATAGCTCTTCTGTGTATTCTTGCCACCTCTTTTTAATGTCCTCTGCTTCTGTTAGGTCCAGAGCATTTCTGTCCTTAATTGTGTTCATCTTAGCATGAAATGTTCTTTGTATCTCTGATTTTCCTGAAGAGATCTCTAGTCTTTCGCATTCTATTGTTTTCCTCTATTTCTTTGCACTGATCACTGAGGAAGGGTTTCTCATCTCTCCTTGCTATTCTTTGGAACTCTGAATTCAAATGGGTGTATCTTTCCTTTTCTCCTTTGCCTTTAGCTTCTCTTCTCTTCTCAGCTATTTGTAAAGCCTCCTCAGACAACCATTCTTCCTTTTTGCATTTCTTTTCCTTGGGGATGGTCTTGATCACTGCCTCCTGTACAGTGTCACGAACCTCTGTCCATAGAACTTCAGGCACTCTATCAGATCTAATCCTTTCAATCTATTTGTCACTTCCACTGTATGATTGTAAGGGATTTGATTTAGGTGATACCTGAATGGTCTGGTGGTTTTCCCTACTTCTTTCAATTTAAGTCTGAATTTTGCAATAAGGAGTTCATGATCTGATCCACAGTCAGCTCTAGGTTTCGTTTTTGCTGACTGTATACAGCTTCTCCATGTTTGGCTGCAAAACATATAATCAGTCTTATTTTGGTATTGACCATCTAGTGATGATGTGTAGAGTCTTCTGTTGTGTTGTTTGGAGTGGGTGTTTGCTGTGACTCATGTATTCTCTTGCAAAACTCTGTTAGCCTTTGCCCTGCTTCATTTTGTACTCCAAGGCCAAATTTGCCTGTTACTTCAGGTATCTCTTGACTTCCTACTTTTGCATTCCAGTCCCCTTTGATGAAAAGAACATCTTTTTTGTGTGTTAGTTCTAGAAGGTCTTGTAGATCTTCACAGAAACATTCAACTTCAACTTCTTCAGCATTACTGGTTGGGGCATAGACTTGGATTACTGTAATATTGAATGGTTTGCCTTGGAAACAGAGATCATTCTGTCATTTTTGAGATTGTACCCAAGCACAGCATTTCAGACTCTTTTGTTGACTGTTAGGGCTACTCCATTTCTTCAAAGGGATTCTTGCTGACAGTAGTAGATATAATGGTCATATGAATTAAATTCACCCATTCCAGTCCACTTTAGTTCACTGATTCCTAAAATGTCAATGTTCGCTCTTACCATCTCCTATTTCATGAGCTTTCATGAACCTAACATTCCGGGTTCCTATGCAATATTGTTCTTTATAGCATCAGACTCTACTTCCATCACCAGTCACATCCACAGCTGGGCGTTGTTTTTGCTTTGGCTCCATCTCTTCATTCTTTCTGGAGTTATTTCTCCACTCTTCTCCAGTAGCTTATTGGGCACCTAACGACCTGGGGAGTTCCTTTTTCAGTGTCATATCTTTTTGCCTTTTCATGCTGTTCATGGGGTTCTCAAGGCAAGAATACTGAAGTGGTTTGCCATTGCCTTCTCCAGTGGACCACATTTTGTCAGAACTCTCCACCATGACCTGACCATCTTGGCTGGGCCTACACGGCATAGCTCATAGTTTCATTGAGTTAGACAAGGCTGTAGTGGGTAACCTATCCCTTCTCCAGTGGATCTTCCCGACCTAGGAATTGAACCGGGATCTCCTGCATTGCGGGTGGATTCTTAACCAGCTGAGCTACCAGGGAATGAGTTTGAGCAAACTCCAAGAGATCGTGAAGTACAGGGAAGCCTGGGGCACTGCAGTCCATGGGGTTGCAAAGAGTTGGACACAACTTAGTGACTAAACAACAACAAAAGTGATGAGGAAGAAGCTGGAAGAATGTAAGGGGGTTTGCAGTTTCAGGCAGTCACTGACTTATGACTGAAATACAGAGACAAACGTTTGTATATATGTGCAGGTAACAGAATTGATTCATGGTGAACAGACTTCAATAAAAGAGAAGTATAGCAGGGAGATGGATAAGGAAAAGACATTTAGGAAGTGAGAGTGAAAATCAGGCGAGCTTAACATGAGAAACCTGGGCCTAAAACATTAGGTAAAACACCTTACAACAACGAAAATACAATTAACATTTCAAATCAGTGTTTGTAATTAAAGGCATTGATTTAACAAAAAGGGAAGAAAGGGAATGAACTTGAGAAGGAAATCACTGGAGGAGAATAAGTCACCATGGTGGTAGTCTAGTTATTCATTTATTTTCTACTGGAAACAGTGCTGTGGGTCTGGCTTATATGAAAACCAGTGACCTAGACTCTAAAGCCGTTGTACCCCATTAGCAATTTTTTCAGTCATCTTAAAGAAAATTTGAAGGGCAAACAAACGTGATCCAGGATAACCTGGTACTATGAACCGAGTGGGAAGCTGAATGAGAAATTGACCTGTTGAAATGAAAAAGCATGTAC
Source organism: Cervus canadensis (assembly GCF_019320065.1). Taxonomy (NCBI): domain Eukaryota; kingdom Metazoa; phylum Chordata; class Mammalia; order Artiodactyla; family Cervidae; genus Cervus; species Cervus canadensis. The sequence continues at coordinate 82,446,627 of NC_057392.1, forward strand.
CTCATGTTTTTCTCTAAGGGTTTCCTATTTGGCATGAGAAATATGAGTGGTGTCTGGATAAACTGTTTTGGTAATGTTTCTGAGTTCTGTTCTCCTACACAGTTTCAAAGAGTTTTACTTCTCACTCGTCCTCTGCTTCTTCTTCCATTTTGAGGTTTAAGTTTTGCAAATGTTATCCATAATATAAAGTTTTTAGCAACTTCTTTTCTAGGATTTTATCTTATGGACAGATTCACACATGCAGGCAAATATGTATGTCCGCCCCTGTAGAATTATCTGTAATAGCAAAAGGAAAAAAGGTCTCAATGCCCATCATCCAGGTAGCATCTATAAGTAAAAGAAGTAACACTTAGAAAATGATTACTGTGCTCTTGTTTCTTTCTTTCTGAGCCCCTGGGAGTCTCCAGTTAGTCTTAGAAGCCCATCAGCCTGGGAAGGGGGCATAATCAGTTTCTGACATGCAGAGTCAGATCACAGAGCAAGATGAGAGCCTGGCAATCCAGGCCATTGTGAAGAGAGGATTTTGTGAATATCACTACTTCCCTGCTTCAACATAGAATGGAACAGAAATGATATTCTTTCCTATGACAGTAATGCCACAGGGCTTTCTTCTGTATCTTTAGTGGTAGAAGAAGCCTCTCAAGCAAGGAGAATAAGAGAAAAGATTGACCCTTTTCTACCCTGGGAGACTTGGGGACGAAGAAAGGAAGGAAGTCAGTGGCATAACCTATGTGTGTCCCAGGCTTTCCCTTCCTGATTGTTGCAAATAGGGAGGGAGTGGGGCATTAGGTGAGAGAGGATGCTCTGCTTCCCCTCCCCAGGGAGGATCTGGAGCGAGGTCTCCTGTGGGACCACGCCCTCATCCATCTGCTCCCATGGAGCCCCATTGTTTCACAGTACAGCTTCAAATTCTATGTGATTCCGGCAAATGCAGTAAAAATAACTGGATTTTTTCCTCTTTAAGAATTTCTTAGTAAAAGCAAGTTTCATATCGTCATTCTTACCTAAAAGCATTGTGCCTTGTGGCCAATGTAGCTGAACTTGGGCAACTGACCACGAATGTGAAATTCCAGGAGGAAACAGCAGACCACCAATCTTTCCGAGACTCTTTGTCAATAATTAAAGAATTATCAGAGAGAGATGGATAAAATCCGTCCCTTTATCATCTGGGGTGGAGGTAGGGTATGTGCCGTAGTGATACCAGTATACCCCGACTGTTTATCCCTCCACTCACCTCAGTGGGTCCTGAGGATTCCTGCCCTTAGCCAGGACTCCTCCGCACCCCAACAGACTGCAGTGACATTGCTCTACTCCCATCAGGGGAATGAAGATAAGTCACCACTTTCGACCATTCCAGCTATTTAGAGCATCACCATTCTAAGTAACTAGCCGGTTTACACTTAGAAATAAGTGGTGGTTTATCTTCATTTTTTTCTACTATGGGATGGCTGCAGCACACAGGCCCGACAGCAGCTGCTTTCCAAATGCCGGTACCCAGGAGTCTCGGAGAACTGGGCTCAGTGCCCAAAAAGTACAAGCACGAATAATGAAAATACGCACCAAAGAAAGTTGGGCAGAAAACAATCCTGGCTTGGAATTAATGAGCCCCAGCAAATCCCTTTCCCAACAAGAGCATTTCATGTCTATTGTGTGTAGAGGTTGATTTTTATTTTTAAATAAAATTCTGATTTATTTTAAAGAGGGCTTAGAGGTATTTCTGATATGCGTATTTCTGAGCCTGCCGGCAAATTTTGACTCTCAATTCCTTCTCTTTAAAAAAAATTTTTTTGATAAAATTCTGGAAATACAGGAAAAGCACATACCTCCCACCCTTAAGATTTGCCCCTTTATCATCTGGGGTGGACATGTAGGGAGTGTGCAATTAATTAAAAATTAATACTTAAGTTTTAAGGTAACTATTTCATTGGAAAGTAGACTGAGATTCTGTTTGTGGGTTTTCCATTATTTATTTCTGTAACCTTCATGGACTTCAGTTACCCCACCTGAGAAATGGGCTCAGGTGGATTTTCATAAACTTGCTCCTTCCAACCCCAAGAGTGTCTGGATCTGTGCACACACTCCACCTCCCCTTTCTGTGACCTTCTCCACACTCTGAGACGTCTTCTCACCTGTCCAGATGTTCTGTAACCTGAGGCTAGAGACTGTCTAGGCCTCTGCCCTTCCCACCCCCACAGTGTTTCTGCTCCCCGTCCTTCCTTCCCACCTGATCTTCATTGACTGAGGAAGCCAGAGACCATGTGAGTGTGGATTGTCCTGCTGGCTTTGGCACTTAACCTATTTCAATTTAAGTAAATGCAGTTTCCTTCCAGGCATTTTTTGCAATGGTCACCAACTCAGCCTCTATTTCTGTGTGCTTGATTAATGCCTCCCTCATAGATGGTAAACCTCATGTGGGCAGGCAGCATGTGTCTTTGGCCTACCCTGAGTCCCCAGTGCCCAGCACAGTGGCCAGTGCAGAGTAGTGGCACAGTTACATATTTGTTCGAATGAATGAATGGGTCATTTCCAGGCAGGACCCCTTAAATCACACTTAGCAGGCAGTGAAGTTAGACCTTGCTGAAATCCTTGTTGGCTTATGTAGGTCTATCCTGACCCCCAATCTAAAATAACCCCCAGTCCCCCTCCCTCCCTCCACTCATCTGTCCTCGGTCTTTCTTCGTTCTTATATCCTGCCTTATTCCCTTTCCCAGGACTCACACTGCCTTTATTTATTTGTTCCCAGCTTTGTTACCTGTCTCTTCTATCAGAGTAAACTTCATGAAGCCCGAGACCTTCTTTACGCTTATTCAAGGCTGTATCCTTACCATCTGGAACAGCAGTGGCACAGAGATGTTGGCTGAGGGCATGAAAACTGACATGTTGTTTGTAGCCGATTCACATGGCGTGGACTCTCTGGCGTGGACGTTGGCTGGAAACCTGTTCCTTGCAGTGTCCCAGGCAGCAGTGCCAGGTACTGCTTCTCCCTGTTCCCGGCAGAATATTGGCTCATCATGTTCTCCTGGTTTCCTTTTCAGGGCCCAGAGCAGAAGCTGTGTTCTTGAATGATGGTCAGTTCAAAACAGGTCATCTTCTCCTTCACTTGTTTCACTTCTTTTTCTTTATTTTTGACTTTCCAGAGCTCTGAGAAAAAAAGAGAGCAAGAGACTTGAATAGAGGGTACTAACTCTTCAATCTGATAATGTTTCGTTCGCTGGGCAGGCAGGCATGCGTGGTATCCAGGCCTCTCTGGTGAATGAGGAACATCTGCTCCAGCTAAGCCTGATGTCTTGCAAAGCACTCAAGGCTCCTAGCTGCCTCTAGCATGGTACCCAGGGCCCCTCTCTGGCCTGCTGTTGTTGCTGCCTATTTGGTGGTTTTTTCTCATTCTTTTGTGCCTCGGGGTGTGTGTTTTTTGTTGTTACCTACAAAACCTCTGAGTTTTCTTGTTGTAAAAGCCAGAGAGGAGCTGGATTAACAGATGTTTTTTTAATTTTGCTATATAGAGGAGAATTAATATCTTCCTTGTTCAATAAAGAACATTTTCCTAGTGTTTAAATATATTCCTTGTTTAATTATGTTTTAAAGTCACGTGTGTCTGTCGAGGAGTGGAGGTTTAAAAGTGGAGGCAGGAGCAGTGGCCCATTTGAAATGATTTCTGAGGGAAAGACTTCCTGGCTTCTAAAGATATTATTCTTCATGCTGCTAATAAACTCTCTTGTTTGTCTGTGTAGCAGGCACAAATGAATTTGAATTTAATCCAAAGTGGCTGAGTGATTGACACACACTGCTTGCTAAAAGCATGATAGAAATTTCTCAACATTGGGAAAAGAAGAGAGAATAGACTAGGGAAAAGAAAATGCTTTTGTTGTAAAACATTTCTATATGATGAGTTTGATAGAATTAGAAGTCACTGACTGCTTTTCATATTATGTTGGCCTTTAGTACTGGCTTTGTAAGAGGTAAAGTCAGCTATAGTTTAGAAAAACATCTCACTTATACAGTAATTTTTGTAAAGACTTGACTTTCTTGAAATGGATTATTTTTCTGAACAACGAAGTGAATATTGAAAATAATTTCTCACTAATATGATGTGGATTTGATGAAAAAGGCATTGTTTCTGTATATAATACAGTAACACCTTTAAAAACTATTGTTTAACCTGTTTATTCACTTGCTTTGTATTAGAATCAGACCATATAAATTATTCCTACCAAGAATGTGCTGTTTTATGTGACTCTATTGTTAGCATTCTCCTTCAGATTTCTTCTATAGCTAATTTAGCACAGCTGCATTTAAATCAGTCCCGATGAGAGGACCTGGAGTTCACATTTTTGCTTTTAATAGACACATTAGTCTTCCTACATGGTAAGATTTCATAAATGGCTTCTTATTCTTTTCCTGGGAGATAGCTATTATATATCACTCAGTGCGTTTCTGGTCTTACCTTAGGGAATTTACAGGGGTTGTCATTGCTTTGGCTTCAGCTGAAACACAAGAGGTTTTAAATTGGATCTTGTATTTGTATTCCGGATTGAGAAAACTCTTCGGGTACCTTTAACAAGAATCCTGTAAAGATTATGTTGGCTAAACTAGTTTGAATAACCAAATATTACTGAGGTACTTGGTTATTTGCAGGCTGCTTTCCCCCTTCTCCCAGTGAGAAAAGGAAGGGAGGGACTCTTAGAGGCAGGGGTGAGGTGAGGCTCCTGGCAGGGTTATTTACATGCTGGCGTTGGGGCATAAAAGCTGTGAGTGCAGTCTTCACCTGCCAAATGAGAAGCTATGGTTGACTTTAAAACATTACACAATATAATTTGCATTCATAGTAGAAAAGCAGGTAATACAAATTAACAAAAATAAAAGAGTATTCATAATCCTACCAGCCTGAGATAACTACGTTGAAATGCTGTGTATAACCTTTTATGCTTTTTCTAAAGTTTGTCTTTTTTTTAATGCAAAAATGGATCTTTTGACTAGGATGTTCAATTAAAAATATATGTCCTTTACCTGTTACTTAATCAGTAACCCTTGTCTTGTGCCCCATAATACAAATAGTGTTTACAAAGAGTAGAAGAAGGTAGTCATTACCGCAGGTCCCCAAGTGGCCTGGCCTGAGATGAGCTCGAGGAGCACATGGTGGTCCCAGGGAGCTTTCAGGAGAGAGAGAAATGTCATGCAAAAGCTGCCTGAGTGAAGCCTCTAGTTACAATGAAAACAAAAACCCTGGTTGTGCATGTCCAAGAGTCACAGAGCAGAATTGGGACATTTACATGAAGACTCCTACACAAAATGGTTTGGTTGAAGGGAAGTGGGGTTGGGGGATCAGATTTTCAGGATTTGTAACTCCTACCCATTTACTTATCATTTTTAAGACCTGGAAAGGCTCTGAAAATTGATCCTACTTGCAAGCTAGTAGGTTAGCCTGCTATAGTGTTACGGATGCTGCCAGAAGACACAGGATGCCTGGATGACAGGCAGAGGACCTTATTGCTCATGGTACAGCAAGAAGCGTGAGCTTCATGTTCAGGTTACCCTGTCCTTCAAATCTCATGGAGTGACACACGGAGGCTCAGGTAGATCTCGCCCATAATAACTAGGCACCTCTTTTGGCTTCCACAGAGTGGGTGTCTCAAAAAACTCAGACCTTGTTCCCTTCTGTTTAACCTTCACACACATATTCCCTCCTAATAGATGTTCCCTACTCTAGTAGAATAGTAGGATTTTCCCCAGAAAATGTACTGTTAAAATGTGATTGTTGCTTTTCAAAATAGCCATCAGTTTTGAAGGGCAGTTTATCTAAGCATTGGTGAATTCAAACAAAACCTGTTTAAGTACTTTCCCTGTTGAAAAATAATGTGCTAAATGTTGAAGCCTGGGCCTCCTGCAGAGTTTATGGGCCTATTTCAGGCCTTGGATGAGGAGAATCAGTGATTAGGTTACTATTTAACAGGACACTAGATCATTAAGTCTCAGAGGAGACCTGGGTATTTTACATTTTAGGCTAACTACTCCTTTTATGACTTTAGATGACATCTAATTTGGAGAATAAACACCTCTGTAATTAGCCTAGAGGCATGAAAAAGTATTTGATGTTTGTACCTTTGTTATCAGGATTTGGCTCTGCCAGCCACAGTAAGCTTTAAAACCCTGAAGGTAAAGCCTGTGTGCTCAGGAAACTCCATTAAGGCATCTAGTAATTAGGATTAATTTCCATCCTGGGCTTTCAATTAATGTAATTGATATAGTGTATTGTGACTTGGTCTGAGGATATGAATTGTAATCTTTCTTCTTTCACAGTATGAGTTTGGGAGATGGTATAGGTTTGGACTGATGCTGAAGCTGAAGCTCCAATACTTTGGCCACCTGATGTGAAGAACTGACTCATTGGAAAAGACTCTGATGCTGGAAAAGATTGAAGGCAGGAGGAGAAGGGGATGACAGAGTATGAGGTTGTTGGATGGCATCACCGACTCAATGGACATGAGTTTGAGCAAGCTCCGGGAGTTAGTGATGGGCAGGGAAATCTGGCATGCTGCAGTCTATGGGGTCGCAAAGAGTTGGACATGACTGCGTGACTGAACTGAACTGATGGGTTACGGTGGGCCCTAGGATGTGTGATTTCAGGCTTGGCTGGATTCCACTTGCCTCATTTGTTGTGTGCTCAGTCACTCAGTCATATCTGACTCTTTTGTGACCACATGGGCTGTAACCTGCCAGGCTGTTCTGTCCATAGGATTTTCCAGGCAAGAATACTGGAGTGGGTTGCCATTTCCTGCTCCAGGGGATCCTCCTGACCCAGGGATTGGACCTGCATCTCCTGTGTCTCCTGCGTTGGCAGGTGAATTCTTTACCACTGAGCTACCGGAGAAGCTGCCTCGTTGGTTAGGGGATCTTTTAAAAAATGGCTGTTAAACTCCTGTCCTAACCTTCTTTCCCAACCTTAGTTTTTCCCATTGGAAGGATTTGCTCAGCCAGGCTGTTTACTTTCTGGCCATGGGCAATGAGTCATCTCCAGCTTCATGCCTTTGCCCATGCCTTTCCTTCCCCTCCTTCCTGGAGATATTTCCTAAGAATGGGCAGCCAGGTCTTCATCCTTCACAAACCTCTCTACGTTCATGCCATTTCTCAGTGATGGCTCGCTCCTCTCAGATTCACAGCAGGGGAGTGTGGAGTTTGAAGGCAGGAGCCTCACCTTGTACCTTGCTTAACATGCTGCAGTACAAGCAGGAAGACGTCAGTGGCCACCTGGCTACTTGATCAAATTAAATCATGAAATAAATAATAATAGTGTGCGGAATTGAGGGATTTAGGGGCTAATCTAGAAAAAAGTTAGAATGGCAAGAGGGAGTAACACTCACATGATTTACTGGGTGCACGAGAAGGGAAGTTCTCACAGCACGACACCATCCAGAGGCTCATGGTGAGGGAACCACCGTCCAGAAAGGTGGAGGAGGGCAAGTGAATTCCAGGGAACAGAGGAATCAAAAGGAGGGCTTGAGTGTCTATACGACGTCCCTCAGCAATGCAGTGGGAATCTCTTTGTCGGAGAGCTCTGAAGGGCAACAGTGGCTTGGGGTTTTATAGCTGCAAATCCCATCTTATCACTAGATAACAGCTATTGGTGAGGTCTTGTGGGGTATGCAAAGTAAACAGGTCCCGAATGGATAGAAATTTGCTAGTTTGGGCTATTTCTTATTGAGTTATAATTAAATGCAATATATATTAGTTTCAGGTATACAGCATAGTGATTTGATGTTTTTATACATTGTGAAATGATCCCCGCAGTAAGACCAGTTACCATCTGTCACCATACAAAGCTGTTAACTCTACTTTACCTGCAATGCAGGAGACCGGGTTTTGATCCCTGGCTCAGGAAGATCCCCTGGAGAAGGGAATGGCTACCCACTCCAGTGTTCTTGCCTGGAGAATTTCACGGACAGAGGAGCCTGGTGGGCTACAGTCCATGGGGTTGCAGAGTTGGACATGACTGAGTGATCAGCATGTTCATTACTTCACTACTTCATGTGCCTTTGTGTCCATTACATCCTCACGACTCATTTATTTTATATATGGGAGTTTGTGCCTCTTAATCCCCTCACCCCAGTTTTGGCTTTCCCCTCAATCCCTGCCCCTCTGGCAACCACTGACTGATTTTTTGAATAAGCTAGAATGTGCGAGTCTGTTTCTGTTGTTGTTGTTGTTGCAATTTGTTTTGTTTTTCAGATGCCACATATAAGTTAAATCATAGAGTATTTGTTTTCAGCAATATGACTTACTTCACTTAACACAATACCCTTCATATCTGTCCTTGTTGCTGCAAATGGCAAGATTTCATTCTTTTATTTTATAGCTGAGCAATATTCCATTGTGTCTGTGTGTATCTTGTGTCTCGTCTTTTATCCATTCATCTATTGATGGACACTTAGATTGTTTTCATATCTTAACTATTATAAATAATGTTACCAGGAACATGGGGTTACATATATCTTTGGAATAGTATTTTTGTTTTCTTCAGATAAATATGCAGGGGTGGGATTGCTGGATCATATGCTAGTTCTATTTTTAGTTTTTTGAGGAACCTCCAAAGATTTTTTGCCTTAGTGTCTGCACCAATTTACTTTCCCTTTAACAGTGCATAAAGGTTCCCTTTTCTCCACATCCTCACCAGCACTTGCTGTTTCTTGTCATTTTGATAATAGCCATTCAACAGGTATGAGGTAATATCTTACTGAATTAAAGTTTCTGGATGACCAATGATGTTGAGCATCTTTCATATGTCTGTTGGCCATCTTTTATCATCTTTGGAAAAATGCCCATTCAGATTCTCTGCCCATTTTTAATTGTTTTTTTTTTAATATTGAATGAGCTCGCTCTATATTGTAGATATCAGTCCCTTACTTATATATTGTTTGTAAATATCTTCTCCCATTCAATAGGTTGCCTTTTTATTTTGTTGGTTTCCTTTGTTGTAGCCCTATTTATTTTTGCTTTTTGGCCCTTGCTTGAGGAGACATAGCCAAAAAAATATTGCTAAGACCAATGTTGAAGTGTGTACTGCCTCTGTTTTCTTCTACAAGTTTTGTGATTTTAGATCTTACCTTTAAGTTTTTACAGAGGGAGGGAATGTTACACATTTTGACATTGGTCTTAGCAATATTTTTTGGAGATTATATATATATATATATTATACACACACACACACACATATATATAGACATTTTGGCATTGATCTTAGCACTATTTTTTGGCTATATATATCTATATATCTCTAATTATGACTGATTGACATTGTTATATGGCAGAAACCAATACAACATTGTAAAGCAATTATCCTCCAATTAAAAAATTTAAAAAAGGTTTTAATCCATTTTGAGTTTTTTTTTAAATATGTATCAAGTTGTCTCAACATCATTTATTAAAGAGACTCTTTTCCCCATTGTATATTCTTGCCTCATTTGAATAGATTAATTGACCATATGAGCATGGGTGTATTTCCGGGCTCTTGTTCAGTTTCATTGATCTGTGTCTGTTTTCTTGTGCCAGCATTTTATTGTTTTGATTAGTATAGCTTTGTAATATAAAATAAAATAAATAAAGCCTTCAGCTTTGTTCTTCTTTCTCAAGATTGCTTTGGCTATTTGGGGTCTTTTGTGGTTCTGTATAAATTTTAGGATTATTTGTTTTGGTTCTGTGAGAAATGACTTGGGTGTTTTGATAGGAATTGAATTGACTCTGTAGATTGCTTTGGGTAATACAGATGTTTTAATGATATTGATTCTTCTAATTCATAAGCATAGTATAACTTTCAGTTTATCTGTGTCATCTTCAGTTTCTTTTCCTCAGTGTCTTCTGTTTTTTAGACTGTAGGGCTTTCAGCTCCTTGTACTGTGCTGTGCCATGCTAAGCTGCTTTAGTCATGTCTGACTATTTTCGACCCCATGAACTGTAGCCTGCCAAGCTCCTCTGTCCTTGGGGCTTCCTAGGCAGGAATACTGGAGTGAGTAGCTATGCCCATCTCCAGAGTATCTTCCCGACCCAGGGATTGAACCCATGTCTCTTACGTCGACCTGCATTGGCAGGCAGGTTCTTTACCGCTAGTGCCACTTGGGAAGCCTTTCACCTTCTTGGTTAAATTTATTCCTGGGTAATTTATTCTTCTAATGCAATTGTAAATGGTATTGTTTTCTTCATTTCTCTTTCTGATAGTTTGTAATTGATGTATAGAAATGCAGTGAGTTTCTGTATATTAATTTTATATCCTGCAACTATACTGAATTTGTTTATTGGTTCTATATTATTTTTTTTTTTTGGTGGAGTCTTTGGGATTTTCTATATATAGGATCATGTCATCTGCAAATAATGACAGTTTAACTTTTTCCTGTTCAGTCTGAATGTCTTTTATCTGTTTTTCTTGCCTAGTTGTTGTAGCTAGGACTTCCAATACTATATTGTATGAAAATGTTGAGAGTGGGCATCCTTGTCTTGTTCCTGATCTGAGAGGAAAAACTTTAAGCTTTTCACCATTGAGTATAATGTTAGCTGTGGGTTACTTATGGCCTCTATTATGTTGAGGTATGTTCTTTTTATATCTACTTTGTTAAGAGTTTTTATGATGATTAGATGTTGAGTTTTGTCAAATGCTTTCTATGCATCCATTAAAATAACCATGTGATTTTTATCCTTTTTTTTTTTTGGCTAATGAGAGGTATCATATTAATTGATTTGTAGATATTAAACCATTTTTGCATCCTTGACGTGAATCACATTTGATCATGGGCACTCAATTTGATACTGCACTCCAGCCCACTCTAGCCATCCTGTCCCACCTAAGGAGAAAGAAAAAATCTGAGGAACACTTTTGACGGTCACAGACCAGGATTTAGGCTCACTGAAAGACTGAGACCTCCTCATGGGACTCTAGAACATTTCCCCTCCTCTCTCACCTCACTACTACATTACTAAAGGCTACTGATAGTAGTTCCTTTTACCAAGTAGATCATGTCTGTGTATCAAAAAAAAAAAAAAAAAAAAGACAAGACATACCTTGATGAATCTGGGCAAAGATTGTCAATTTATCTTCTCAAAGAATCAACTTTTAGTTTCATTAATCTTCAATTTGTTTTTTAGTCTCTACTTAATTTATTTCTGCTCTGATCTTTATTGCTTCCTTCCTTCTTCCAATGGTGGGCTTCATTTGTTTTTCTTTTTCTTTTCCTTTAGGTGTCAAGTTGGGTTGCTTATCTGGATTTTTTTTCCCCCTTGAGGTAGGCATGTATGGCTGTGAACTTCCTTCTTAGAACTTCTTTTGCTGTGTCCTATTTTGGGCAGTTGTGTTTCCATTTTCATTTGTCTCAAGGTATTTGTTGATTTTGCCTTTGATTTCTTCATTGACCCATTGATTGTTTAGAAGCATATTGTATAGTTTCTATGTGTTCGTGTGTTTTTTCCAGTTTTTCTTTTGTACTTAATTTCTAGTTTTATCCTGCTGTGGTTGGAGAAAATGCTTAATCTTAATTCAATTTTAAATTTCCTCTTAAGTTTATGAACACTTGTTTGTGGTCTAACGTGATTATTCCTGGAAAATGTTTTTGTACGCTTGAAAAGTATTCTGCTTTTGAGTGGAATAGTCTATATATATCTATTAAGCTCATCCGATCTAATGTGTTACTTAAGGGCAGTGAGTGTTTCCTTATTGATTTTCTGTCTGAACGATGTATCCATTGGTGAAAGTGGAGTATTAAAGTCCCCTACTGTTATTGTATCATGGCCCCTTTTCTCTTTATTTCTGTTAATATTTGGTTTATATGTTTAGGTGCTTCTATATTGGGCCCTTCAGTGTTTACTAATATTATAACCTCTTGTTGGATTGACCCCTTTATCACTGTATAATGCTCTACTTATCTTTTGTTACAGTCTTTGTTTTAAAGTCTGTTTTGTTTGATATGATTGTTGCTACCCCAACTTTCTTTTCTTTCTGTTTGCATAGAATGTATTTTTCCATCCCTTCACGTTCATTTTATGTGTGTCTTTAAAATCTGAGGTGAGTCATGTGTAGGCAGCATTTAGATATGTCTTGTTTTTCTGTCCATTCAGCTCCTATGTGTCTTTTGATTAGAGCATTTAATCTATTTACATTTAAATAGGTCTGTACTTATTGTCACTTTGTTAATTGTTTTCTGTTGTTTTTTTTTTTTTTAATCTTCTCTGTTTCTTTTGTCTTCTCTTGGTTTCATTCCTTGTGGTTTGATTGATTACTTTTGTGTTATGTTTTAATTTCTTTATTTTTTATGTATACCTTTTAGGTTTTTGGTTTGTGGTTATCAATCAGGTTCATATATATATTGACCTCTAGATATAGCAGGAGGAGGCACTGGCAACCCACTCCAGTACTCTTGCCTGGAGAATCCCATGGACGGAGGAGCCTGGTAGGCTGCAGTCCATGGGGTCTCGAAGAGTCGGACATGACTGAATGATTTCACTTTCACTTTTCACTTTCATGCATTGGAGAAGGACATGGCAGCCCACTCCAGTATTCTTTCCTGGGGAATCCCAGGGACGGAGGAGCCTGGTGGGCTGCCATCTATGGGGTCGCACAGAATTGGACACAACTGACGTGACTTAGCAGCAGCAGCAGCTATATATAGCTGTCTATTTTAAACTGATAGTCACTTAAGGCATTCTGAAGTGTTTGAAATATAGTCTTTTGTCTCTCCATTTTGTTTTTTGGTTTTTGTTTCTATGAATTAGCTGAAACAGCTACCTCTCTGTCTTGAAGGAGTGGACTTGTGTGGGAGCATCCCCTGAGTAGACTGTTTGCGTCTGGTGGCTTTGGCAGGCTAGCTGGAGCTGAAGCAAGCCTGAGCTGAGGACCATCCCTGGGGAGTGCTGTGCCCAAAGCTGCTTTGTCAGACTGCAGTTGGAGCAGAAGTGGGCCAGAGTTAAGTCCCTAGGGAACAATGCACTAAGGCTGCCTTGGCAGGTGTGGGCCAGGGGAGTCCCAGGGAAAACCCAAAATGACATTGCTGGTTTTTCTGAGTTTGGAAAGGGTCCCAGCAGTTTTCTCTCTGTTTGTCAGAAGCTCCAGGGTTAGTAAATGGATTTTATTTCTGTATAGTCTCATTGACCTTTAAACTGCCCCCTTTTTCCTGTGTCCCACGGTGGGTGAACCTGTGCTTGGGCCCCTCAGCAGTATCCCTCCTTGCTGCAGGTTGCCAGGTTGGTGATGGGGTTCCTGTGGATACTGTCTTCATCTTTCCTGCTTGTTTCTGTGTGGTCCTTCTATGTGCAGTAGCTGTTCATTCAGACCTCAGGTCTTCTTCAGGAGGAATTGCTCTGTATGTAAGTATAGATTTGATGTGTTTGCGGAAGGTGGTGAGCTCAAGGTCTTTCTAGTTACCATCTTGGACCTAGTTTGAGCTACTTTTAAAATAACTTAAAGTATTAAAAATTGAGTTTGGGGGAGGAAGATGGCAGAGGAGTAGGTGGACGTGGAGTACATCTCTCTCCATGGATACATCAGGAATACACCTTCAGACCCAGAAGTTCACGCAGAACACCAGCTGAGAGTGGACAGGAGTAGCTGACCAGTAGAAAAAAAATATATAGAACCATGTAAAACTCGATAGGATGAAGGAGCTAGGGGGAAAAACAGGAGTGTTAGTAGGACTGGACCTGCACTTGGCAGGTGGGGGAACTGAAGCTGGGGTCCGATTCCCACATTGGGGCAATTGTCTGAGTCAGAGGAGAAACATTTAAGGCTGATAGGGAAACAGCTGATCTGTGGCAGCCTAAATGGAATGAGAATCAGACAGTCCTTGCTGCAGCCATACATACCCCAGACAGGAATGCTGGTTCCCTGGAAGGTGCAGTGGCTGGGAGTTAGAGTTTAGGGACTGTGGAGCAATTCCAGGGCTAGGGCTGCTGTTGGCTGCGGAGGGCATGTGAGGGAGGAGATTGTGGTGAGAAATGCTGGTGGAGGAAAACCTGGTAGCCATGGAAGCAAGGTGCAATACTGCTGAGTCACGCCTAGGGGGCGGAACCATCCCCATAGCCTCTCTCTCCCCACGCCAGCATTGGCAGCTGAACTATAGAGAGGCTGGCCTGTCAAACGCCTGATGCGCTGATCTACAGAGTAAGACCCCGGCCAGGGGGGCCTGTCTATGTGCTTGACGGGTGAACAACAGAGAAGGACCCCAGGCAAGGGAGCCCTCTAAGTGCCAGAATGGGTGGAGCTATGGAGAAAGACTGGCCAAAGAGGCTTTCTAATCGCCAGCTACAAGAGACTGGAAAAAAGACTCTGATAGGACCATAGCTCCTGCGGTGGAGGTGGTCTGTGTTCCTGCACACTTGGCACCGCCAGGGTCCCTGCAAACCAACCAGCCGTGCCACCTTCATGCTCAACTCTCACTGGGGCAGAGCTGCCACAGGCAAAAAAAGTTTTGCATCTATGTGTGCAGGGTCTCTTCGGTCGTGTCTGACTCTTTGCAGACACCTGTCTGCAAAGTCTGACCGTGTAGACTGTGACCTGCCAGGCTTCTCTGTCAGGGAGGGGAGTTCTCCAAGCAAGAATTTGGAGCATATTGGCCCATATTGGTTACCATACCTTCTAGAACACTCTATTTCCTGCTCCCCCAGCCGCCAACCCCCCTGAGCACCTGGTGCTGCTCGAACCCCTGCGACCCCAGCAGCCGCACCACCTCCGCACCTGACCCTCACAGGGGCAAACTCAAGTCCTCCAGGGCAGCCTCAGGAGCAAACCCCAGTGAACGACCCACATGCAGAGGTGGAGATAAAACCACAGTTGAAACCTGGGGGCAGTGTGGCTGAGGAAGAAGACCCAAAGCCTTCCCACCAGCTCTACAATCTGCAGATTAAACCCACACGACCAGCTAGGCAGACTCTGTCTATGGAAAATACAAAAGGCCACTGAGAGCTCCCAGAAAAGAAAACGCACTAGTTCTGATAGCTGTGGACATTGGAGGCAAGAACACAGGAGTAGGACCAGGTTAGAATCTGAGCTGCCCCCACTGCAGGTCCAGAGATCAGCGCAGTGTTGGAGGGCATCCTGGGGAGGCGAGGGGGACTGTGACACCCAGCGAGGGAAAGGACTCTGACAGCAGTGACTCAAGAAAAACATTTATTAGTCTTATTTTTAACTTGTTCTGTTGATTTTTTTGGATTCCCCCCCCCCCTCGCCCCTTTATAGTCGATTTTATTGGCAGTAAGAAATCCAACTAAGTTTTTGAGCTTTTTTTTTCTGAGTCACATTTTTTTATTGTTGTTATAAACCTCTGCCTCTATGTTGGGCTTTTGCAGTTCTGTGGAGTTTTCCTTTTTTTTTAATTTAATTTTTTGAACCTATTGGTTTTTCGACATTTATTCCTTTGTTTGCTCTTCCTACTGTTCTTTTCCCTTTGCAGTTAATATTTAACATTATAAATCTTCTTTATCTACCTCTATTTAACTTTGCATATCTATTCTTTCTTTTTTTCTTTCTCTCCTTTCCTCTCAACATATTTGTTAGTTTTATTTTCATTGATTTATTCCCCAATTGGCACCTTGCTTTAGTTTTGTTTTCCAGTTTGTGCTTTAATTAATTTTGTTCTGGTAGATATAATTCTTGGTTTCCTTTATTCTCCAGGTCAATCTATTGTATTTTATTTTTGTTGGATTGTTTTGATTTTGCTTATGGGTGTATATGTATATGTGTATATTCAGTTGCACTTTTTTTTTTTTTTTTCAGTTACACTTTTTATTGTTGTTATAAACCTCTGCCTCTACGTTGGGCTTTTGCAGTTCTATGGAGTTTTCCATTTTTTTTCCTCTTTTCTTTCTTTCTCCATTTTTTCTTTTCTCTTTTTTTATAATTTTAATTTTTAAACCTATTATATTTTTTCCACATTTATTCCCTTATATGCCTTTCCTACTGTTCTTTCCCCCTTGCAGTTAATTTTTAAATGTATATAAATCTTCAACTACCTCTATTTAACTTTGTATATCTTTCTTTCCTTTCCTCTCAACATATTTGTTAGTTTTGTTTTCATTGCTTTATTCCCCACTTGGCACCTTGCATTAGTTTTGTTATCCAGTTTGTGCTTTAGTTAGTTTTATTCTTAACTGGTAAATATAATTTTTGATTTCCTTTGTTCGCTGGGTCAATCTGCTGTACTTTATTTTTGTTGGACTGTTTTGACTTTGCTCATGGGTGTATATGTATATGTGTATATTCCATTATTTTAATTATTATTTGCCTGATTTTGTAACTGCCATTTGTCTGGGGTTCATCTTTGATTTCTTGTTTTGGGATATTTGTTTTCATCTCACTTAATGCCATAACAAACCACTTGTGGAAACTTCATTCAGAGATTCATTCAGAGATCAAGCCCTGAACCTTTGGAGTGGGAGCACTGATTCCAAGACTCTAGACTACCAGAGAACTAACCCTAGGGAGTATCAGATAGTGAGAACTCACACAAAGGAAACCACTTGAATACAAGGCCTGGCCTCACCCAACCACCAGTTGCACCCTATGCAGGACACCTCATCCAAACAACAAATAAAACAAAAATACAAACCCAGTCATCAGCAGACAGGATTACCACCTCACTCAGTCTTGCCCATCAGAGGAAAAACAAACAAACAAACAAAAACTCAGCACAAATTTACCCTATAGAAGCTTACACAAACCACTGGACTAACCGTAGGAGGGCAGAAACCAAAAGGAAGAAAGAATTCAACCTTCCTCAAAGAAAGAATTCAACTTTCCTTGAAGCCTGGGGAAAGGACACCTTAAACACAATAAGTTAGAAAAAAATAATGAAAAGACAGGAAATACTCGACAAATGAAGGAACAAACTAGAAACACAGAAGTCCAAATAAATGGAGAGGAAAAAGGCAAACTACCTGAAAAAGAATTCAGAATAATGATAGTAAAGATGGTCAAAAACCTTGAAAACCAAATGGAGAAAATGCAAGAATCAATTAACAAAGACCTAGAAGAATTAATGAATAAACATACAGAGATAAACAACACAGTTACTGAAAGTAAAAATACTCTAGAAGGAATCAATAGCAGAATATCTTAAGCAGAAGAATGAATCAGTTAGCTGGAAGATAAAATGGTGGAAATAACTTCTGAAGAGCAGAATAAAATAAAAAGAACGAAAAGAACTGAGGACAGTCTCAGAGACCTCTGAGACAATATCAAATGCACCAACATTTGAATTATAGGGATCCCAGAAGAAGAAGAGAAAAAGAAAGGGTATGAGAAAAATTTTGAAGAGATTATAGGTGAAAATTTCCCCAACGTGGAAAAGGAAACAGTCAATCAAGTTCAAGAGGCACAAAGTGTTCCATACAGGATAAACCTAAGGAGAAACATGCCAAGACACATGCTAATCAAACTAACAAAGGCTAAACACAAAGAAAGAATATTAAAAGCAACAAGGGAGAAGCAACAAGTAATATACAAGGGAAACCCCATACACTTAATGGCTGTTCATTCATCAGAAACTCTGCAGGCCAGAAGGGAATGGCAGGATATATTTAAAGTACTGAAAGGGAAAAATCTATAACTAAGATTACTGTACTGACAAGGATCTCGTTCAGAATTGATGGAGAAGTGAAAAAGCTTTTCAGACAAGCAAAGGTTACGAGAAGTCAGTACCACCAAACCAGCTCTACAACAAATGTTAAAGGGACTTAAATAGTCAAGAAATAAAAGAGAAGAAAAAAGATCTACCAAATCAACCCCAAACAATTAAGAAAATGGCAATAGGAACATATATATCAATAATTACTTTAAATGTAAATGGATTAAATGCTCCAAGCAAAAGACACAGACTGGCTGCATGGATATAAAAGCAAAACCCATATCTATGCTGTCTAAAGAAACCCACTTCAGACCTAAAGATGCATATAGACTGAAAATGAGAGGATGAAAAAATATATTCCATGCAAATGGGAAGCAAAAGAAAGCTGGAGTAGCAATCCTCATGGGCAAAATAGACCTTAAAATAAAGAAGTTTGCAAGAAATAAGGAAGGACACTACATAATGATCAAGGGATCAATCCAAGAGAAAGACATAACAATTGTAAATATCTATGCACCCAACATAGGAGCACCTCAATACATAAGACAAACACTAACTGACGTAAAAGGAGCAATTGACAGTAACAAAATAATAGTAGGAGATTTTAACACCCTACTCACACTAATGGACAGATCATCAAAACAGAAAATTAGTAAGGAAACACAAGTCTTAAATGATACGTTAGATGAGATGGATCTCATTGATATCTTCAGGACATTCCATCCAAATGCAGAAGAATACACCTTCTTCTCAAGTGCACATGGAACATTCTCCAGGATAGACCACATCTTGGGTCACAAATCAAACCTCAGTAAATTTAAGAAAATTGAAATTGTGTCAAGCATCTTCTCTGACCACAATGCTATGAGACTAGATATCAATTACAAGAAAAAAACTGTAAGAAACACAAACACATGGAGATTAAACAACACATTTCTAAATAACCAACAGGTTCCTGAAGAAATCAAAAGGGAAATAAAAAAATTTCTAGAAACAAATGACAATGAGAACACGACAACTCAAAACCTATGGGATGCAGCAAAAACAGTTCTAAGAGGGAAGTTTATAGCAGTACAATCCTACCTCAAGAAACAAGAAAAACATTGAATAGATAACCTAATTTTATACCTGAAACAACTGGAAGAAGAAGAACAAAAAACCCCCCAAAATCAGTAGAAGGAAAGAAATCATAAAGTTTCAAGCAGAAATAAATAAAAAAGAAATGAAAGAAACAGTGGTAAAGATTAATAAAACTAAAAGCTTGTTCTTTGAGAAGATAAACAAAATTGACAAACCTTTAGCAAGACTCATCAAGAAAAAATGAGAGAAGAATCAAATCAACAAAATTAGAAATGAAAAAGGAGAGGTTACACCAGACAATGCAGAAATGCAAAGGATTATAAGCGACTATTATGAACAACTAAATGGCAATAAAATAGATAATCTAGAAGAAATGGACAGATTCTTAGAAAAGTTCAGTCTTGCAAGACTGAGCCAGGAAGAAATAGAAATTATGAACAACCCAATTACAAGCACCGAAATTGAAGCTGTGATAAAAAAAAATCTCCCAAAAAACAAAAGCCCAGGACCAGATGGCTTCACAGGAGAATTTTATCATTTAGAGAAGAGCGAATGCCTATCCTTCTAAGACTCTTTCAAAAAATTGCAGAGGAAGGAACACTTCCAAACTCATACTATAAGGCCACAATCACCCTGATACCAAAACAAGACAAAGACAACACAAAAAAAGAAAACTACAGACCAATATCACTGATAAACATAGATGCAAAAATCCTCAATAAAATTTTAGCAGACATAATTCAGCAACACATTAAAAAGATCATACACCATGATTAAGTTGGCTTTATCCCAGGGATGCAAAGATTCTTCAATATATGCACATTAATCAATGTGACACACCATATTAACAAATTGAAAGATTAAAACTGTATGATCATCTCAATAGATGCAGAAAAAGCCTTTGACAAAATTCAGCACCCATTTATGATTAAAACTCTTCAAAAAATGGTCCTAGAAGGAACCTACCTCAACATAGTAAAGGCCATATATGATAAGCCTACAGCAAACATTATTCTCAATGGTGGAAACAGAAAGCATTCCCCCTAAGATCAGTAATAAGACAAGGGTATCCACTGTCACCACTGTTATTCAATATAGTTCTGGAAATCCTAGCTACAGCAATCAGAGAAGAAAAAGAAATAAAAGAAATCCAGATGGGAAAAGAAGTAAAGCTGTCAATGTATGCAGATGACATGATACTGTATATAGAAAACCTTAAAGATAGTATCAGAAAATTACTAGAGCTAGAACTGGACATGGAACAACAGACTGGTTCCAAATAGGAAAAGGAGTACATCAAGGCTGCATATTGTCACCCTGCTTATTTAACTTATGCAGAGTACATCATGAGAAATGCTGGGCTGGATGAAGCACAAGCTGGAATCAAGATTGCCGGGAGAAATATCAATAACCTCAGATATGCAGATGACACCACCCTTTTGGCAGAAAGTGAAGAAGAACTAAAGAGCCTCTTGATGAAAGGAAAGAGGAGAGTGAAAAAGTTGGCTTAAAGCTCAACATGAAAACTAAGATCATGGCATCTGGTCCCATCACTTCATGACAGATGATGGGGAAACAGTGGAAACAGTGGCTGACTTTTTTTTTCTGGGCTCCAAAATCACTGAAGATGGTGACTGCAGCCATGAAATTAAAAGACACTCCTTGGAAGGAAAGTTATGACCAACCTATACAGCATATTAAAAAGCAGAGACATTACTTTGCCAACAAAGGTCCGTCTAGTCAAGGCTATGGTTTTTCCAGTGGTTATGTATGGATGTGAGAGTTGGACTATAAAGAAAGCTGAGTGCTGCAGAATTGATGCTTTTGAACTGTGGTGTTGGAGAAGACTCTTGAGAATCCCTTGGACTGCAAGGAGATCCAACCAGTCCATCCTAAAGGAGATCAGTCCTGGCTGTTCATTGGAAGGACTGATGCTGAAGCTGAAACTCCAGTACCTGATGTGAAGAGCTGACTCATTTGAAAAAAGACCATGATGCTGGGAAAGATTAGGGGCAGGAGGAGAACGGGACAACAGAGGATGAGATGGTTGGATGGCATCACCAACTCAATGGACATGGGTTTGGGTGGACTCCAGGAGTTGGTGATGTACAGGGAGGCCTGGCGTGCTGCGGTTCATAGGGTCACAAAGAATTGGACACTACTGAGTGACTGAACTGAACTGAACTGAATCAGTGAATTTAGCAAAGTTGCAGGATGCAAAATAAATACACAGAAATCACTTGCATTTCTATATACTAACAATGAAAAATGAGAAAGAGAAATTAATGAATCAATCCCATTCACCATTTCAACAAAAAGCATTAAATATCTAAGAATAAACTTACCTAAGGAGGCAAAAGAACTGTACACAGAAAATTATAAGACACTAATGGAAGAAATCAAAGATGACATAAACAGATGGAGGTATTCTATGTTCCTGGGTGGGGAGAATCAATATTGTAAAAATGACTATACTACCGAATGCAATCTATAGATTCAATGCAATCTTTATCAAATTACCAATGGCATTTTTTACAGAACTGGAACAAAAAATTTCACAATTCATATGAAAACACAAAAGACCCCAAATAGCCAAAGCAGTCTTGAGAAAAGAATGGAACTGGAGGAATCAACCTTCCTGACTTCAGGTTATACTACAAAACTAGTCATCAAGACAGTATGGTACTGGCACAAAAACTGCAATATAGACCAATGGAAGAAGATAGAAAGCCCAAAAATAAACCCATGCACCTATGGGTACCTTATTATTGACAAAGGAGGCAAGAATATACAATGGGGCAAAGACAGCCTCTTCAATAAATGGTGCTGGGTAAACTGCACAGCTACATGTAAAAGAATGAAATTAGAACAATTCCTAACACCATACACAAAGATAAACTCAAAATGGATTAAAGACCTAAATGTAAGACCAGAACCTATAAAACTCCTAGAGGAAATCATAGGCAGAACACTTGATGACATAAATCAAAGCGAGATCCTCTATGACCCACCTCCTAGAGTAATGGAAGTAAAAACAAAAGCAAAAGAGTGGGACCTGATTAAATTTAAAAGCTTTAGCACAGCCAAGGAAACTATAAGCAAGGTGAAAAGACAGCCCTTAGAATGGGAGAAAATAATAGCAAATGAAACAACTGACAAAGGATTAATTTCCAAAATATACAAGCAGCTCATACAACTCAATACCAGAAAAACAAACAGACCAATCAAAAAGTGGGAAAAAGACCTAAACAGACATTTCTCCAAAGACATACAGATGGCTAACAAACACGTGAAAAGATGCTCAACATCACTCATTATTAGAGAAATGGAAATCAAAATTACAATGAGATATCACCTCACACAGGTCAGAATGGCCATCATCAAAAAGTGTACAAACAATAAATGCTGGAGAGAGTGTGAAGAAAAGGGAACACTCTTGCACTGTTGGTGGAAATGTAAATTGATACAGCCACTATGGAAGATGGTATGGAGATTCCTTAAAAAGCTAGGAATAAAACCACCATATGACCCAGCAATCCCACTCCTAGGCATATACTCTAAGGAAACCAAAATTGAAAGAGATACATGTATCCCATTGTTTATTGCAGCACTATTTGCAATAGCTAGAACATGGAAGCAACCTAGATGTCCATTGAAAAATGGATAAAGAAGTTGTAGTACATATACACAATGGAATATTAGTCATAAAAGGAATGCATTTGAGTCAGTTCTGATGAGGTGGGTGAACCTGGAACCTATTATATACCAGGTTGCAAAGAGTCGGACACTACTGAGCGAATTGCACTTTCACTTTTCCGCTCTTGACTTCATTCCATGGGCCTGTCCCATTGCAAACTGAACATTGTCCAGGAAGCAAAACATGCAACAAAGGTCAGTGGCTATTTAAAGGCATTTTTCTTATTTAGCTCAATCAGGAACAGGATAGGAGAGGTTAATTTTTCAACAGAATAACATGCCGTATATATCAGCACTAACAATGTGGTTTTATTTCCCTGAGTCAGCTTTAAAAATAATGTTGACTTTTATGGTCGATACATTATAGATCACCATATTTATGTCAGAACATATTGGCATGAAAATAAATCAATGAAAATATTAATACGTGAGCCTTGTGTTTAAATGAAACCCCTTGCAACTCCACACCTTCCCGTCATATTTCACTATGGCACTTTCTGAGCCCTCACCTCTGACATGTTTTACTGAACATGACATTGAGGCCTGATTTTACTCTCTGCAACTCTGTTTTTCATACGTCTTGCATATAAAGAGGTTCAAAAAATATCCAGTCAGTTCTTTTACCATAAACATACATATCTGCATTCCATCATTAATAGGACTGTTGATTCAAATAGTTAATGCGTGAACAAAATATCTCAGAGTCAAATCTCTGACTGGTATACTATTAATAAATGAAACTCTGTGTTGGAGACCACCTTCAAATATTATGTTTGCTATCGACAATCACTTTTAAGAGTCATGACAAGTTTCTGTTATAAACATGCATTTTAGAAAGCAAGTTCACAATACAGACATTATTAAAGAAAATTGGGTTTAGTGGAAAAGAAAATCCATTCTCTTAAGTGTATCTTCTCTTTCTAACACGCTTCTGTACTCACAGAACATGCCAAGTGCCAGCTGCCCAGAGCCCTCTTCGGAGGGGGAATCATCTTTCTCAAAGCCTCCCCAGAAACAGCAGCCATGGGTGTGCACCCATCAAGTGTGGCCTGCTCCTGCCTCCATGATCCCATCCAGCAGCCCCCGGGGTACCAGCAAGGGGCCCCCCAGGCAGCCAGGAGGTGTGCAGACCCCCAGCGTGCCAGAGGCCTGGTGTGGCAGTCCTGGCCAAACAGGAATAACGGGCACCACCTGGGCCAGTCAGTCTCTCGGGGAAAATTCCCAAGTTTCCGTGGGCAGAGTTAGCCATCTGCAGCAGTGATGGAAGGCGAAGGAAGCCCAGAGGGAAAGCTGAGTCAGGGGGAGCAAGGAGGAAGCAGGAACTGAACTGAAAAGCAACAAAATAGAGGAAAAAAAGAAAAGGGTGAAGGTGTCGGTTAGGACAGCAGAAAGAGGCCACTAGGGGTAGTCCTCAGGTCCTCCCCCATATTTAATTCACCAGCTCCTCCCCAATATTTAATTCACCATCAACTCACATTCATTTCCCTCCTAAATAGCCACTGAATACACCCAGAACTCTCTGGGTGAGTGTATACACCCTCACCACTGAGGTCAAAGCTACCATGATGTCCCTGTTGGACTAGAGCAAACACTCTCCACCTGTCTCCAATGCTCCCCCCTCCACTCTCTACACAGCCTCTCATCAAGTCATGGGGTTGTCCCATGGAGAGCCATTCTGTGTTTCTTAGACACAGACACACACAGACACACAGACACATACACACACACATTAAACCCTTCAGTAGCAAAAATAAATTAGATCTAAATGGGGAAGGCTTTCTATATGCTAATTGGAGAAGGAAATGGCAACCCACTCCAGTATTCGTGCCTGGAAAATCCCATGGACAGAGGAGCCTGGTAGGCTACAGTCCACGGGGTCGCAGAGTCAGACACCACTGAGCAACTTCACTTCACTTCATATGCTAATACAGAAGAATATCTTTATGACCTCAGGGTAGAGAAGGAGTCTTAAATCAGAGACAAAAGGCACAAACCATAAAAGGAATATAGATCATTTCAACTATGTTAAAATTAAGAACTTTGTTTCCTAAAATGATATATATATATGCCCTTAAGTCTGGGAAAGCTGGAGTAGGAAAACAAAGACTTGTAACATGAGTAACAGAAAACATTTTTATCCAAAATATGTAAAGAATTCCTAAAACTCAATAGCAAAAGGGCAGACAATTCAATAGCAAAAAAAATGACAAAAAGAAACTACAAGAATCACTTCACACAAAGAAGCAGGTCCAGATGCAGCAGGAGCCCCTCTCCCACACAGAAACAGCACAGGGCATGTGGGGAGGGAGAAGAACTCCTCATAGGGCCAAAAAAAAAAAAAAAAAAAAACCCCAAAATAGGGTTCAGTGAGAGTCTTAGGCCAGAGGGTAAGAGTGGCCCAAGGTGGGTCCTTCCTTCACCAGGTCACTCCCTTGCCCCTCACCCCTGCTCCCTGGAGCTGCTCTCCCAGACACGATGGTACCACATCATCCTCCTTCTCCCTTCACGTGCTGAGAGTCCAGAGCCACTGTGGATTCCTCCCTCCACTCCCCGCCCACCCCGCCCTAGCAACACCCTAGCAACAGGAAAGGCTCTGGCAGTGGACTGCACATCCATCAGCGTGCTAGGGCTGTAAACGGCCTTTTAGGGAAGCTGTGAGAGGAGGCTGATGCCCGAGGGTAAGAGTGAGTGAAGGCAGGGTCCCGAGATACAGGCCCTCTACTCTGCCGATGCCTTGGGCAACTTTACCGCTAGTTCTTGAGCCCCAGGCTCTGCCACTGATCTCCTCTCTTGCCCCAAACCAAAGCAGCTTTCTACATTTCTGCACACAGCACACAAGCAAAGACTCAGTTGTGATGTGTTTAAAGATCTTTGATGCCAGATGAAACGAAAAGGAAAAAGTTTCCTAAAGAATTCCTTTCAGAGTCATGACTCCAGAGGAAATGATGGACTTCCAGAGCCACAGGACTTTATAGCTATTTTTACTGCACCATTAATGTAACAACAACAACAACAAAAATCTGATTTCAAAGTCATTGAGGGTGTGGTATTACACATCTGTATAGGTGAAATAAAAACATTACTTCTTCAGTAGTGATTATTTTTCCAGACAGTAACATCAGTTTCAGAGCAGCCACCTTCTCTGTTGTGACAATACAATGTCAGAGCAATGCTTCCCAATCACTCCCTGTGTTTACACTAATTTGAAGCTGCCAATTTTGTCAGATCCTTGTCAACAGAAAACAAAAATGTGCAAGCTGCTATATAAATTAATTATTAAAATTAAGTACTCACAGTCTCTAGATACTCTTCTAAATTATTTAAAGGATCCAATTTGCTTTTCCTTGTGAAAAAAAAAAAAGCCCTTGCATTCTTATGTTTGGGGACAATTCACACATGGAAAAGAGATCTAGGTACACAGCAGGCATAAGCCCACACTGCAAAAATAGAATACAAAATTATTAAAAGGCTAATCACCACCTTTCATCTTAAGACTCAACGTATAGTTTAAAACTGGGTTGCTATGTAGGTCTCATTCTTGAGTTTTTTTCAATATTTTTTTCTTTTTTGATGACCATTTTTTTAAGTCTTTATTGAATTTGTCACAATATTATTTCCATTTAATGTTTTGATTTTTTGGCCATGAGGCATGTAGGATCATAGCTCCCCGACCAGGGATTGAACCTGAACCCCCTACATTGGAAGGTGAAGTCTTAACCAGTGGACTACTAGGAAAGTCCCTTGACAGTTTTTTAAAACTCAGATCTGTCTTCTCTCTCTTTACCATTATCTCCAGATCATGTTTTTCAAGCTAGGGTTCTGCAGTGCAGGAGACCTGGGTTCAATCCCTGGGTCAGAAAGATCCTCTAGAGAAGGAAATGGCAACCCACTCCAGTATTCTTGCCTGGAGAATTCCATGGACAGAGGAGCCTCGTGGGCTACAATCCATGGGGTCTCACAGAGTCAGACATGACTGAGTAACACTTACACTCTGCATTCTATAAAAGGCACTACCTCTAGTGACTTCAGGGATGACCTGCTTTTCTATTTCCCTTCTTTCTTTGTTATGTGATTAGGTGGGTGAGATGGGGGAAGGTAGCTTAAAAAAAAAAAAAAATAGAAATCCTCTGGAAACCTGGGAATTTGCTGTCTCTGCTTTGTGAAGGAAGCCCAGGTTCCTCCAAAACATCACAGATAGGACTTCCACTGCACCTCAGTTTGCTCAGCTGTAAAATGGTGAAAACTCAACATTCAAAACACTGAGATCATGGCATCCGGTCCCATCACTTCATGGCAAATAGATGGGGAAACAATGGAAACAGTGACAGACTTTATTTTCTTGGGCTCCAAAATCACTGCAGATGGTGAAGAACTGACTCATTGGAAAAGACCCTGATGCTGGGAAAGACTGAAGAGGAGGAGGAGAAGGGGACAACAGAGGATGAGATGGTTGGATGGCATTACCGACTTGATGGACATGAGTTTGAGCAAGCTCCGGGAGTTGGTGATGGACAGGGAAGCCTGGTGTGTTGCAGTCCATGGGGTTGCAAAGAGTCGGACATGACTGAGCGACTAAACTGAACCAAACTGAAAATGGGGGAAATAATTCTGGCCGTGCCTATCTCACAAGATCTTTTTATAACTCAGTCTCAGCAAGGCTGCTTTCAGCTGATTGCAACACCATTTTATTGTGGGAACCTAGCATAGTAACTTTAGATAAAAGACCAGTAGGAGGTGGTTTAGCTGGTGGGATTTTTCTGTATGTCCTCAATGAATTATATCCATTCACAACTACTAGGCCTGGACCTAAAACCAATCCCAATTCCTGCTTTCATTTGGAGGGGAAAAAATTATAAACTGTCAGTCTTCATCACCACCTAGTGGTTCATTGACCAAATAACACCAAACTATCTAGTGGATTTGAAACACAGGAAAAGTAATTCAAACTACTAACTCCTGTAATCCACCACCTAATTAAATGTACCTTGGGGCCCCATTTAAAAAACTTATTGAAAGACAAATTATGTTGTGAATATGAAAAATAAACTTATAATTCACCCTTATAAAGTTAAGTAATGCATATATTACATTAGCTTTTGTTGGTTGCACCATGCAGAATGTGACATCTTAGTTCTCCAACCGGGGATCAAACCAGCGCCCCCTTCAGTGGAAGCACAGAGTCTTAACCACTGGACCACCAGGGAAGTTCCCTACAGCAGCTTTTTGAGAAACCTCCATACTGTTTTGCACACCATTGTGGGAGGGGTATCATAGGGGTGGAGACTGGGAGGGACAAACTCCTGGGTGTAAGACAGGCTCAAGGATTTACTCTGCAACACGGGGAGCACAGCCAGTATTTTGTAATAACTCTTAATGGAGTGTAACTTTTTAAAATTGTATTAAAAATAAAAATCCTAAAGAAATGCATCTATTTATCAACAGTTTTTTTCAGAGTAACTTGTAAAAACAAATTTACTGTCTGAAAGCATTAAAAGGCTCCATTAAGTAGCTCCATTTCTCTAAGAAAGGTCTCTAGATATAGGTAAAATATTAAAATCAATTTATAGATTAAACACATGTCGAATACAAGAGTGGCATTCAAAAATGGAAATAAGAAATGTCCACTTCTTTGGCCCAAAATCTTTTTTAAGGGAGATCTTATTTTCCCACTTCAACAATCACTCCTCCACAACTGAAAGCAGTAATATTTCATTGTTACTCAAATTTATTCATAACTTTTCCCTTTTCTGAACTCTTGAAGTACATATCTTACAGATACTTGTTAAAGGAGAAAGAAGAGCCCTTTCTTCATCGTGGCTGAGTCATTTCTCTGGGTAGTGGTAACTATTTCAAACCATGAAAATGATAAAGACTTCCCTGTTCCCATGGAAGAAGAACAACTAAAGAGCCTCTTGATGAAAGTGAAACAGGAGAGTGGAAAAGTTGGCTTAAAATTCAACATTCGGAAAACTAAGATCATGGCATCGGGTCCCATCACTTCCTGGCAAATAGATGGGAAAACAATGGAAACAATGACTGACTTTATTTTTTGGCTCCAAAATCACTGCAGATGGTGACTGCAGCTATGAAATTAAAAGACACTTACTCCTTGGAAGAAAAGCTATGACCAACATAGACAGCATACTAAAAAGCAGAGACATTATTTTGCCAACAAAGGTCCATCTAGTCAAGGCTATGGTTTTTCCAGTAGTCATGTATGGATGTGAGAGTTGGACTGTGAAGAAAGCTGAGCACCGAAAAATTGATGCTTTTGAACTGTGGTGTTGGAGAAGACTCTTGAGAGTCCCCTGGACTGCAAGGAGATCCAACCAGTCCATCCTGAAGGAGATCAGTCCTGGGTGTTCATTGGAAGGACTGATGCTGAAGCTGAAACTCCAGTACTTTGGCCACCTCATGTGAAGAGACTCTTGAAAGACCCTGATGGGGGGGATTGGGGGCAGGAGGAGAGGGGATGACAGGATGAGATGCTGGGCACACTCGAACACATTTTGTAAACTCCGGGAGTTGGTGATGGACAGGGAGGCCTGGCGTGCTGCAATTCATGGGGTCACAAAGAGTTGGACACCACTGAGCAACTGAAATGACTGACTGATTCCCATGGAAAGATATCCATCATGGTACTCAGAGGTCATTGCTCCATGGATGATTACCCAAGGCTCCTGTTTAGCAGGGAGCCAGAAACAGGCCCAGACTCTTGGAGACTCACAATGGGAAGAACTCTGGGCTGAAGCCCTGGGACCCATCTAACCCATTCAGGATTATCACTTCATTATTTCCTCAAGGGCCTTATCCCCACTGAGTCCAACAGTGAAACAAATTCCAACCCTAATCATATCAGTCTTTTCGAAAGGTCTTGAAGAAATGGCGACAAAGAGGAGAAAACGCATGACACAGTCACGTTTTAGGAGTGAGGATGTCTCTTCTCCCGAGAATTTCATTCATCATGAAAACTGCCCCCCAAATTCTCTTCTCCTATAAAACCCCAGCCTGCTTCTCTTCCCTTCTAGGTCTTTCCACTTTTGCTGTGAACAGCTACATAGCCCTTCAATGCTTCTTCCCAATGAATGGAGGAAGCTAGTTCTAGAGAGACAGGAGAAAAGTCAGGGGATTGCAGAGGCTAGAAAAGCGGCTTCAAGGAGGTGCTCCACATCGTCCCAGATTTTGGTGAGTGAATTAACCCATTATAGTCTGCGTTTTGCTCCTTCCTTTCTCCATGATAGCAGCCTCAATGATGCACTGGTCCAAACGTGGTGTATGCCTTACGTGATGCCTTGACTAAGGATGGTCAACCTCTGCCTTAGACAGCTGTCCCTCCAGACTGAGTAAGGGCTTCCCAGGTGGTGCTGGTGGTGAAGACCCCACCTGCCAATGCAGGTAGACATAGAGACATGTGTTCAGTCCCTGAGTTGGGAAGATCCCCTGGAGGAGGACATGGCAACCCACTCCAGTATTCTTGCCTGGAGAATCCCCATGGACAGAGGAGCCTGGTGGGCTACAGTCCACAGGGTCACAAAGAGTCAAAAAGACAGAAGCGAGTGAGCACACACACATGACTTTGTAGGTGACACATTTCAGACCACAGCAGGAAGAAAAGTGACCTTGTCTGTTACGAAGTGGAAATGTGACTCACCCGCTCACCCTCCCACATAAGCCAAAGAGCTTAGTCAGAGCACCGTAGTCTCTAGGAGGAGGAAAAGGAAAGGTGGGAACAGAACCAGAACCTGTTGGGTCACCCCCTTATGATACCCTGAGCGCCTCTCTTCCAGCTGATTCTCCCAACAACCTCACCAGGAGGCCGTGGCTCGGAGAGAGAAGATGACTTGCTCCTTCACACCATATTCACAGTCCCTGCCGAGCTGGGATTGGGGGGCTTCTTACCACAGTCGTGAGGGGGCAGAAGCCCACAGCCCACCTCAGGAGCAAGCCCTCCACACTGGAGGGCCTAGCCAGCCCTGCAGGGGTGTTTCCTCTGACTCAAGGCTTCCTCACATTAAAACAGAGCTCGGGCTTCATTCCCAAGGTTGCTCAGAGGACTATACGAAATCACAGTGTCAGCTGGCGGGCCCGAGCCAGCACGGAACCAGGCCGGTGCCACTCCTCAGCATCCCCCTGAGAGCCCACAGCGAGCTGGGAAGGCAGCTTTGCTGAAAATAACTACGCATTGGCCAGCCCTCCATGTGGAAGACAATAGGGGACAAAATGAATGAAAATGTCATTCTTCCTATGAATACTCACCCAGCCAAAAAGCTTTGATCTCCCAGTCAGGCGGGTCTTAAAGTCAGTCAACAAGCCCCTTGCCTCAGAACATCGGTCTCGGCCTTCAAGCTTCAGGCTTCAGATCAGCACTGGCCTCACCCGCCCCCCACCGCCAGCCTCAGGTATACCCTCAACTCCTCCTCTGGCTCACGACCCATGTTCAATGGGTCCCATTGTTCCTGCCTCAGAAGTGCCTCTGGGATCAGGGCCTCTCTCCTCATCAACCCACATGGGCTCGCTGGGGTCCCGAGCATCTCCCACCCGCAGGCACTGCCCGGGCCCCCTTACAGTCTGACTGCTCCAGGCTCGCTTCTGGGCCTTCCTCCCACACTGCCTTACCTGTCACGGTCCTGCTTAAGCACATCCATCCTCCTTACCGCATCCTTGCAGTTCAGCCCCCACACAGGTCATCCTGCCATCCCAGGACTCTTCAGCTCTGTCTCCTTGCATGTGCTATGCCTCCAGGCCCATCCCTCAAATGCCCTTCACCCTTCTTTCCCAAGCAGCTCCCGTGGCACCAAACCCAAGTCTCCCCTCGACTCCCTCAGCATCCTGCTGGTTTTTGCAGCACTTGGGGACCATTTCCTATGCTGCAATGCAATCAGCTGTATCTGCTTGTCTTCCCCACCAGATTCTGAGAGCCTGGAGAGCAAGTGCTGTGCCCATCTTTTCTCCATAGTGCCTGACCAACAGGTGCTCCATAAGTGCTTGTTGACTGATAGAATGCATGAGGTCTCTGTTCTTTCTGCTGTAAAGATCTGTATGTTACAGTTTACCCCCAAATTACCCAACGTACACTTTTCCCTCTTTGCCTGTATTAACTCATCTTTCTGAAGATGAGCCCCTAGAAACCAACTTCTTGGAAAGTTCAGGCTTCATCTCAGGCACCCCTGAAGGTCTGGTGCTGGCTGATTTCCCGATGCATCAGGCACACACAGCTGTCTCAGCTCCGTGGCTCTGCTTGTTGGATCTGCTTTGTCAGCGGGGACGAGGGTAAGAAAGAAGCTGCACCTGGCTTCACAGCTCAGATGCGTTTTCTTGGATGTCCGGGATGCTGAGGTGTTTAACAAGCAAATCAGCCTCGGGATTCAAATACGCAGTTAATAAATCCTGAAAGAGATACAAATCGAAATCCTCTTGCAGAGCCTGTAGGCAAAACCCATGCTTTCCCTAATCCTCCCTAACCCCCATGGATCACTTTCCACTGCCACCAAGGCATGTATGTGGGGTTAGGGCCAGGTTGCAGGAAATACTGCCCTCTACGGATGCACCAGCATCTTCAGCTGGAAGAGGTCCCCTTGGAGGTTTCCTAAGTCTATGCAAAGTAGTCTAACCAAAGAACAAGTCACAGCGCTGGAGGTGGTGTGCCCTGCTTAAATGTGGCAGCAAGCACCTTTTCCTGCCACCATGGGTATCCGAGCTTCCTATCAGCCCAGCCTGGAACCAAGAGCACACAACTCGGGGTCAGGGAGGCCCTGTGGACCTGGTAAGTTGAAAAGCCCTCCTTTAAAATCTGCTTTGCCTTTGGCCTTAGCTCTATTTTTTTTTTTTTTTTTAACTAGCACTCGTCTTTCTCAAACAAGGGCTCTGACCAGCCTTCATGAGTTAATGCCAAGTCCAGGCAGAAACTAACCCTCAGCTGAGGCCGTGATGCTCTGCTATCCACTCTGTTTCCTCCCAGGGGAAGGAGAAGCAGGAAGAGCGGTGCTCCCCCGGGGAGATGGAGAAGCCGGACACGAACATCTCAGCGGAAGGAAGATCCTGCCATCGCTCGGAGGAATACAAGCAAATCTACCTCTCCCTGACCTACAGCATCATCTTTGTGCTGGGGCTGCCCCTGAACGGCGCCGTCCTGTGGCTCTCCTGGCGCCAAACCCAGCGCTGGAGCTGCGCCACCATCTACCTGGTGAACCTGATGGTGGCGGATCTGCTGTACCTATCGACGCTGCCCTTCCTCATAGTCACCTACTCCCTGGGGGGCACCTGGCCCTTCGGGGGGCTGCTCTGCAAGCTGGTGCGTTTCCTGTTCTACGCCAACCTCTACTGCAGCGTGCTGCTGCTGGCCTGCATCTCCATGCACCGCTTCCTGGCTGTGTGCCACCCGCTGCGCTCGCTGCCCTACCGGACCCGCCGGCACGCCCTGCTGGGCGCCGCCGCCGCGTGGGCACTGGTGGGCATCCAGCTGCTGCCCACCCTGGTCTTCTCCCACACCGACGACATCGACGGCCAGGTGATCTGCTACGACACGACCAGCGCGGACCGCTTTGACCAGTTTTTCATCTACGGCATGGTGCTGACGCTGTCCGGCTTCGTCCTGCCCTCCTCCGTCATCTTGGTGTGCTACTCCCTGATGGTCAGGAGCCTGGCCGCGCCCGCGGAGACCCTCAGGAGGGCGGGGGGCGCAGCGCGGGCCAAGTCCATCCGGACCATCCTGCTGGTGGGTGGCCTCTTTGCCCTCTGCTTCGTGCCCTTCCACGTCTCGCGCTGCCTCTATCTCACGCTCCGCCTCCTGTCCTCGGACGACTGCCCGCTCCTGACAGCGGTCAGCCTGGCCTACAAGATATGGAGGCCTCTGGTGAGCCTGAGCAGCTGCCTCAACCCGGTCCTCTACTTCCTGGCGGGTGGGAACAGAGTCAGGCTCTTCCAGGGACTGGGCCACAAGGTGGGTGAGCCCCCGGCCGGAGCCGAGGGACAGAGACCCGGGGGTGGGCAGGTCTGGGTCCTGCCGAGATGAAGTTCAGGGGGGGGAGCTCCAAGATGTCCACAATGACTTGTCTGAACAGAGTCACGAGCTCTTGGGAGAGAGACTCCCACTAGGTCTCCTAGTGGGGTCCTGAAAGGACTTTAATTTTGATCCTAAGTGGTTTTAAAATAAGAATATGGAAAGAGCTACCAACACAAAGGAAAACTTTCTTAGTGAAGCTGACATTTATCTCTCGTCATTCAGATTTCAGCTCACACGTCACCTTCTCCAAAGCCACTCCTGCCACCCTAGCCAATGTTGACCTCTCTCCCCGTAAACCAATCCATCTCTATTATATTTCCCGATTTATTGTCATTATTGTAACACTTATGAGGACCTGGACATGTTTGTTTACATATTCATGGTCTCGTCCCCCTAGGATGGAGGCTCCAATAGGACAGGGACCTCACCTGAGTGCTGTCCCCTAACAGCCTCCACAAGAGGATCCAGCACACAGTGAGATCATAGGCACTGAGTGAAGAAGTGGGTGGCCGGCTGGATAGATGGAGCCCTTACTACATAAGAGCACTTTATAAGAAATAACTCATTTAATCCTCCCAACAGTCCCTGGAGGCAGGAGCTATTGCTAGCCCCTCTGACAGATCAGGAAACTGAAGCACAGAGCTTAAAGTAGCTTATCCAAGGTCACCCAGCTGGAGAACGCCCAAATCACAGTGCTGGACGGGAGCTTTGAACCCAGGCACTGGCTCTGAGGAACACAGCCCTAAGATTGAAGCAGATGGCCCAGTCCAAATACTCCTCAAGAGCTGGCTGAGCTTTCGTTGACAGTACCAGCTCACCGGTTTACATAACTGCTGTGACCTGAAGACAACTGCAGCCGTCCCAGCCTCTTTGGCACCAGGGACTGGTTTCATGGAAGACAGTCTTTCCATGGAGCAGGGGTAGGCAGGGATGGTTTCAGGGTGATTCAAGTGCATTTATTGTGCACTTTATTTCTATGATTATTACATCAGCTCTACCTCAGACCATCAGGCATTAGATCCTAGAGGTTGGGGACCCCCGGAACACAGTATGTGCTCTTTTACTGCGCTTCTTAACCAGTGTTCTGGTTAAGGTCAGGAAAGGCTCTGCAGGGTAAAGTGGCTGCAGAAATGATGATCCACCTTATTCATATGTGGACATAATGTCTCAGTTTATGACAGAAAAGTTCTACCACTGTCACAAATCACAAGTTGATGCTCATCTTCTTAAAAAAAAAAAAAGTAATACAAAAACAGAAAAGACCTTTAAAAAAAAACCTCTTATATTTAAACAATAATGATCTCCAAGGAGCTCTCAGGTCTAAACATGTATGATTTAATAATTCATTATAATCTCTCTATGAAAAGATAGATAATCCTTTTTCATAAAAGCTAAAGTGTAACCCCTCATTACTACCCCGACTCTATTTACAGGGAATGTCTGAGTAAACCATGTACATGTCTAAATTATAAAATTTTATTCTAAAAGTGCCGTTTATTGCTTTCAAGGGCACACAATAATTAGAACTAGACTAAGTGTTGCCTAGCAGAATTCCTTCAGATAATTAGTTTAATGAATAGGCAAGGATGTTTTCTAATTAGCAGGTCAGCTGTTTCTATATAAATAAGTGCTTCTGTAATAGCTGAGAGAGCTTAAAACTGTCTGCTCTTTTGAATATTCTCTCAGTTGTCTTGCTTATATTATTACTTTTTGTACCTTTCTCCTCACAAACACAAAGGAAACACTCAGCTGACCTACAGTCTCAACTATCACCTCTTACAGATGAGCAAGGTTGAACATTTCTGGAGAGTTGGCTTCCCAGTAAATGCTTAAAGCCATCCTACATCCCACTTAGACATTATTTCTAACACCCACCAGCCTGCCAACCCTGGAAATGGAAAGAAAACTAATCTAGAATTTTCAGGATGCATCACTTTTATCTAAAAAGCAAGTAGTTTGTAAATAATAAGTGTTAGTCACTCAATCGCGTCGACTCTGCAATTCCATGGATTGTAGCTAGCCAGGCTCCTTTGTCCATGAAATTCTCAAGGCAAGAATACTGGAGTAGCCATTCCCTTCTCCAGGGGATCTTCCCAATCCAAGGATTGAACCTGGGTCTCCTGCATTGCAGGCAGATTCTTCACCATCTGAGCCACCAGGGCAGCCCGAGTGCTTTATAACCCTGCCCAAAGTTTTCCAGCCTTAAGTCCTTGCTAACTTATGTGGTTTCAATTATTTCTCTGATCCATATAATGCTAATTTTGCTTCTGCAGAATCTTTTGACCTATCCAACAGCAAAGAATAAGCATCCACTTTTAACTTACTTCTCTATCACTGGGATCAAGAAAGTTTCACCTAGTGGTCATCATATCGTAGTTTTCAAGGGTAGTTTTCTCAAGATATGAGAATCAAAGTAGGCTATTCCCCTTTAGAGAAAGGGCCCCACTGAAAGGGGAGCTGGGAACCCACTGCCCAACAAAAGTCAAGGGGGTATTCCTGACTCCCCTTTGGTTAGCAAACACCCATCAGCACAAGGGGACGAGGAGACTAAAAGGAACGGAAGTTCTTCCTCAGTCTCCCCATTCAGTGCCCACCACCCTGGTGAAAGCGTGGGTCCTCAAATGCGTTATCACCCTGGGCTCTGAGCATCTTGTGTAATCCGCCTGGCTGCTCGGACAGGTTAAAACAAAATTGAAGGTCAGCAAATGTCATCATGTTTGAAGTACCAGCACTGGGACAGTACCGGATGCAAATATAATGGCTGTAGTTACCTACAAGGGCAAGCGCGGTGCCAGCTCTTGAGTAAGTTACAGACGGTTGGAAAAACAAACCCAGACAAACAATATGGGTACTAATTAACAACTTCGGCAGCTACAGAAAAAAGTCGTGTGAGTTGGTGATTAATTAAAAGCAAACAACACAGTGTAAGTATGAGGGAAGCTTTGTCAGGGGGCAGGGGCTGCAGGGGCCATGAAGGGTGTCATGTGTATGCTGCAAGCTGGGTGAAACTGCAGTCAGAATTTCTCAAGCATTGGAGAGAATACAAAATTTGTGTGGGGGCCAATGGTTGGTTACTGACGGGTAGGAGGCAGAGACGATGCTGGAAGGGTATGCTGAAGTGTGATTACAAAAGTTACCCCAAAGTCAGCAAAAGAACTGCTCCTTAAGGCATGGGACCCACCAAGGGCATCTGAGCAGGAGGGTCACAGGATCAAAACTGCAATTGAGAAACTTAATCTGGCAGTCT
This sequence comes from Cervus canadensis, assembly GCF_019320065.1. Taxonomy (NCBI): domain Eukaryota; kingdom Metazoa; phylum Chordata; class Mammalia; order Artiodactyla; family Cervidae; genus Cervus; species Cervus canadensis. Next base: position 82,483,243 of record NC_057392.1, read on the forward strand.
TGTGTTTAGAGATAAGAAACAAAATGTTACAGAAGACTTCTGTGAAATCTCCTAACTGGCTTCAAAGTCAGCCTAACACACTGCCTCCAGGTACTTCTTAAAGAACACTTTTCATAGATCACACTCTCCCCATTTCTGTCCATTCCCTCCCTATAAACTTACTTCTAAACCAGATATCTCATCCTGGTCTACTAGATCCATCACAGTCCAGGCCTAGCTGAACTTTTCAACTCACAGGTCTTATACCACACCACTCTCACATGTTCACCAGAGGGCCACCATCCACCACTCAACACCCTGCCCAAACCTTCTCCACATGCCTAGATACGCATCTCCCCAGATCTTGGGGTCCACTTCCTCCGATCTCACTGCACTGCTGACTAAGCCTCTGGGCCTATGGCCTTGGAGTTGGTGATGGACTTCTTTATCAGTCAGGTCTGTTTTGTCTCTCCTTCTGCTCCATTTTTCAACATATAGACTATGGTACCCTAGTAACATTCCTAGGAGGAGAAGGGCATGACAGAGGATGAGATGGTTGGATGGCATCACTGACTCAATGGACACGAGTATGAGCAAGCTCCAGGAGTTGGTGATGGACAGGGAAGCCTGGCGTACTACAGTCCATGGGGTGGCAAAGAGTCAGACACGACTGAGCAACAGAACTGAACTGAGCAACATTCCAAACATGATGGACACTTAGTAAGCAATGGTGATGCTGACAATGAACAGGAGGTAGAGGAAGGTCACCATTTCCGAGGCCACTGCCGCGATCCCAGCAGGCAGATAACGGGCATGAAGAACTCAATCTTTTAGTAGAACCAAAAAGATTTCAAAACATACTGGAAAGAATGAAGAAGAGTGAAATAAATTATTGAGACATAGGTGGTAAGGGGGACAGAAAAAAACTGACTCTGAGACTCCAAGCCTGAGGAGTCAAAAGAATGATCAACTAGCACTGAGCACATATGGACACTCCATAGTGGCTCAATAGGAAAGCGGAAGGAAAGAAGGAAAGAAGGGAAGGCAGAAGGCTGTGTATTGTGAGGGAGAGTTCAGACAACTGAAGTGTGAGTTGCCGGTGAGGCCTCAAGGTGGAAATGTAGGATGGAGGGTCAGAGAAAGTTTAGGCTCAAGCTCTGGGTTTAGAGTTATCTATTCAGGCAACTCTTCCAAGCTGCAGATGGAAATTACATCTCTGAGGAAGAAGGGAAGAAAAAGGACAGAGAACCTAGGAGATACAGGAACCATAAAAAGGGTTGACAGGGAACACAGAGGCAGGAGGTGGTGCTGGATAATAGTGTGGGAAAATCAAACCAGGGCAGTTTCAAGAGAGAGAGTAGTCAAGGGTATCATGTGAAACAGACACGCCAAAGAGAATGAATGAACCGTTGTCTCTCAGCATACAGTTCAAATGCCACCTCTTCCAAGAAGCCTCCCCTGATCACCCATCAAAAGGCCCTTTCTCGGGACTTCCCCAGTGGTCCAGTGGCTAAGACTCTGCACTCCCAAGGCAGGGGGCCCTGGTTCGATCCCTGGTTAGGAAACTAGATCTACATGCTGCAACTAAGACCTGGTGCAGTCAAATAAATAAATACTAAAAATAAATACTTAAAAAAAAAGAAGGCTTTCTCTCTTCTCTAGACCCTCATCTACATCTCCCTTCAACGAAGTATAAGCAGCATTATTTAAGTCCCCTTATTTCCTCTCCTACAGGATCTAGCAGAGATTTCAACATATGGGTACTCGCTAAATCTTTGTGGAGTAAATGAACATACAGCAAATAATTCTCCTGTATATGCTTTCCGGAATTACTGCCTGAATCCAGTTTATGAGTGTGTGCCTATAAAACTAAATCACAAATCGTTTGGGATTTATTTGTTCTCACACTCACCAACTGCAATTCAAAGCAATTCCAGGACACACAATACCTACAAGCATTCTCACTTTTTAGCCCATATTTCAAGGACAATAAAGAAAGGAAATTTTTCATCAAGTTGTTTGCAATTAAGCATAACCTAAGCTTATAAAGTTGCGTATTCTCATTGTCTTTTACTTTTTTGTAAACAAGCTCAATCTCCTTAGTATTTCAATTGCTCAACTTTTTGTCTTGTTGTTTTCTGTTTATTTGTTAATGTACCAAACAACTTCAAAGGTAATGGCCTCAAGATGGAACTCATATTCCTGCAGCGAGCTCTAGCTGGGTGTTTTTATAGTGTTAAATCATGAACAAAAAGCAAAAAGTGCCACTTCAAGCAAATTAAAGAATAGTCGAGTCTGAGAAAGTTCCACTCCACAAGTATAAAAACACATTAGCCATGAGACCTTTAGAAAGCATTAACCCAACAATCAAAGACACAGTCGCTGAACACTCCTTATGGTCTCTCCTTTTATAGCCTCATTTCTTGCAAGAGTAGGCTATGCTTTTTATTGCCATTTCTACCTTGACTTCATAGTGCCAAATCATCACAAGTTGGCTACTGCCCATCTCACCAGCCCACTGCATTGTAACTGCTCTTCACAACACACCAGTGGTTTCCAGTTACAAACCAAATGGTCATGCCCTATCCTGCTTGGGCTTCCACGGCATTTGTCACTGTCACCCACCTCCTCATTAAACCGATTCCACACACTGCACCCTCTCCTGCTCCCACCCTGTAAGTGTGAGTGGGTAGCCCCAGGGTTCTGCCCCTGCACTCTTCTGCTCTACCCCACTTTCCTCCTGAGCAACCTCACTGACTCCCTGAAGGCCCCAGTGATGACCCACAAACCCCTCTCCAGGGAAAGCCTCTTGCATTCCAAACCCATGCTCTTGTCCATACAACAGTTCCTCGGGCATGGCAAGTTCCATAAAGTCAAAACTGAAATCGTTTTCCTCCCAAACCTGCTTTCAGCTCAATGGCACCACCATCCATCCAAGCCAGAGATCTGGGAGTCATGCTTAACTCCAGCCTCTTCCCACACTTCAAATTGTCATGATCATGTGGTCAGATCGGCCTCCCTGGATCACAGCATCACAGGAACGTGTTTTCTCCTGTTCATCTGCTCCGCCACTGCCTTAGTTCAAATTCCATCACTTCTCATGGGCGTGAAGCCCATGCTCTGACCGATCTGTCATTCTCTGACCCCAGATTTGTTCTCCTCAACCTCTAATTCATTCCCTTCCTTCTGCTTCTACAGTCATCTTTGTAAGATGTAAATCTTAATTCACAACATATGTATCTTCCAAAAGCACCCATCTGCCTTCAGGCTTAAGATCAAAATGCTGAACATGCAACAACAGTCCTTCAGCAATCTTGTCTCCTATCAAAGCTTCCAACCTGGACTTCCCTGGTGATTCAGGGGTTGGGACTTCACCTTCCAATGCAGGGGGTGTGAATTCAATCCCTGCTTGGGGAGGTAAGATCTCACATGCCTTTGGGCCAAAAAGCCAAAATAGGTAAAACAGATGCAATGTTGTAACAAATTCAATAAAGACTTTAAAAGTGGTCCACATTAAAAAAAAAAAATCTAAAAAAAAAGTTCCAACCTGAACCCTACACTAGCCTCCTTCACTTCATCTTCATCAACCAGCAGGTTCCAAGATTACCTCTAGAAACTCTTGTCCTCCCCATTCATACCTCACTCCTCCACTGCCTCGGCAAGTCATCTGATTCATCCTTTGTCATGCAGCTCAAAGAGCATCTTCCTCTGGGAATCTCAGTATTCTAGCGTCCCTAACCCCCACTAGTCACTGCTCTATGACAGTGCCCTTTGCACCATATCACTATCTCAGAATCACTGATCTTTTGTCTGTTTCCCTCACTCATCAGTGTGTGGAAGATGGTCCACGATTTTCACATTTCTGAATCACCACCTCTAGTAAAGAGCCTTAGGTTCAGTGCTCCCAGAAATGAATGATGATACAGAAGTCTGTGCATATCATCAAGCATCATCTATTGTTACAGTATTATGCTTGGTTTTCCTCACTACTATATTTCTTTGCATCATAAGATGCTGTCAAAGACACATCCCAACTTCAGAGATGTTAAGAGGTGAAATACTACAGTCTACAGGATACAGCATATTAATTTAAGTAACATGATTATAAAAACTTTTTAGTCATCAGACTAAAAAGACATTAAAAAAAAATCCAAGTGCTGGAAAATAACCCAAAACTTTCAAAAATAATTCTTTAAGTGAAGAGAACACACGTATGTTATCTTAAAATGTTACAACATTTTTCCTTTGAAATGTTCATTAAAGAACTGTTTGTTCTGTATTCTGATTGTGGTTCAGTTCAGTTCAGTTCAGTTCAGTCGCTCAGTCGTGTCCGACTCTTTGCAGCCCCATGAATCCCAGCACACCAGGCCTCCCTGTCCATCACCAACTCCCGGAGTTTACTCAGACTCATGTCCATTGAGTCGGTGATGCCATCCAGCCATCTCATCCTCTGTCGTCCCCTTCTCCTCCTGCCCCCAATCCCTCCCAGCATCAGGGTCTTTTCCAATGAGTCAACTCTTCGCATCAGGTGGCCAAAGTACTGGAATTTCAGCTTCAACATCAGTCCTTCCAATGAACACTCAGGACTGATCTCCTTTAGGATGGATTGGTTGGATCTCCTTGCAGTCCAAGGGACTCTCAGGAGTCTTCTCCTAACACTGCAGTTCAAAAGCATCAGTTTTTCAGTGCTCAGCTTTCTTCACAGTCCAACTCTCACATCCATATTTGACCACTGGAAAAACCATAGCCTTGACTAGACGGGCCTTCGTTGGCAAGTCTGATTGTGGTAGCCAAACACAAATCTGCATCCATTAAAATTCATAGAACCATTAAATTCATGTAATCCATTAAAATTCATAGAAAATAAAATTAAAGTCATGGGAAACATTTTAAAATCTCCATTAAACATGGCCCATTCCTTGCCTCTCTTCTCCCCCAAGCCTGGATTGCACCTCCACAACCCCATCAGAACCCAAAGAGGACACTTACTTCTCTGACACTCTCACTCCATCCCCTGAGTGATGACTCTGAACTTGGAGATGGCCCGTATCCGGGCCCACCTCCCCACACCTCCACATCTCAGGCCAGGCTTCCTGCCATTCACATAAGCCCTGCTCCCCTTGCAGCCGATTCCCTCACCCCTGCTCTCCCAGCCCTGTTGCTGCCAGTCCAGTGACCTTGAACTGGTACCTTGGGTATCTTTTCTCTCTCACCCTCCTCCCACTTCACTCCCTCAACTCTTGTCCACCGTACCCCACAAAGTCTGGGCTCTACTGGGGTGCAGAAGGGGGAGAGGAATTCTCCTCTCATCCTGATTATTTACTTACTATTTAAATATTAATATTTACTCAGAGCAGATAGGGTCTGCTCTGAATGGTTAAAAACTGCCTGGACATGGTAAGACACAGAACCTGGAAATAATCGGATTTTCCTTGGGAAACTGAACCAGACTCTGCAAAGAAGGCAAGTCTGCTGCGGTCCAGGGCACGTGTGGTCCGGCACCCACCTTACACTTCCTCTGTGCCTCAGCTGCAGTGAGCGGCTTACGTTTTTTGTTTTTTTTTTAATTGGTCACGTTCCATCCCTTCTCAGGGGCTCCATCCATGCTGCTCCCTTTTCTTAAGACTATTTTATCCAAGATTCTCTACAACCTGGTTTCATAGAATTTACAACAGAAACTTGAGCCCCAGTGCAGCCTTTCCCAACTGGTGAGGCCATGGACTAGAACAGCCACGCGGCAGTCAAAGCCTAAAGAAACAGCGACTGAGTAATGATACAATAAACCAGGAAAACGGACGTACTGAAAAAAATAAACTTTCCCTGAGTAATACACTTTCAAGCTGTTCTAGGACTTTTAAACTTATGATGTTATGCCATGTACGTCAAACAATATAACCAGCTAAATATGTTAAATGGTGTCTAAAATATCTGCATGTCCAGAGAATGCAATACACAAAAATTCCTTGACTTTAATATATAATATGACAAGACCAGTGTTAATCGCTCAGTTGTGTCTGACTCTTTGCAACTCCTCCGGACTGTGTATCCCACCAGACTCCTCTGTCCCTGGGACTGTCCAGGTAAGTATACTGGAAGAGACTGCCATCTCCTTCTCCAGGGATTCTTCCTGACCCCAGGATCAAACCTGTGTCTCCTGCATCGCAGGCAGATTCTTAACTGTCTGACCCCCAGGGAAGCTAAAGAGTGTTTCAGTTTACCAGAAAAATTTCATATCCATATTTTATTTAATGCAAAAGACATAAATGTTATGTAAGGTCCTACTCTGGAGGAAAAACTACTCCCATAATCTTTTGACGGTAACTAGGCAAATTTTCCATATTCCAACTTAGATTTTCTTTTTATAGAAATAATTTTCCCCATAAATAAGAGTTACAATCAGTGTTTTAATGCTTTTTAAGTCAAAATTTAAAGACATCAAGAATTTCTTTTGCAGCACTTTTATTTATCTGTGTAGATATACAAGTACCATAATTTACAGTTACATAACTTTTAGTAATTAACTGGACTATAGGAAGAATCATACAGAAAGTTTGCACCACAAAATCATGTCCGTAAGGGATTAGGGTTCTCAGTAACAGAGAAATAGAGAGGCTCAAAAAGGTCAGCAACCTCTCATAACTAAAGAGAGGAGAACAAAATCTGCTATATGTGGAAATGAGACTTCATAAAAGTATCTTTCAAATATCCCCTATTACAAAAGGGAATGCCTACTAAAATGCCATTATTTATCCTATATAAAACATCCTTTCTATTACTTCAAAGGCTTTTTTTTTTTTGCTTTAAGATTAAAAAAAAAAGGCCATATCTTTAAGATACATTTTGTGAAAATTATGTCAATACAATATCCAAAGGTTTCCATTATCTACTGTCCTTACTCAAAATCACCTGCATGTACCAGGTGCAATTTTGTCAACTTCACCACTGATAAGCCTATTCCAAAGCAGAATTTTTCAGCAATACAGAAGACACAGTCCCCACAGTTATGCTTTAAAATAGTTATATTCAAAATATAAATATAAAATCTCTCCAGACTATTATTTTTCCTAATGACTAAACTCTAAATTTTAAAAAAAAAAAAATGGAGGTTTTCAAACCAATGATGTATGCAGCCCATTCTCATGACACAGCCATTCTTCTCATCTGTAAAACACAATATAACACATTATCAAAAAAGGGAGGGGAAAACCCCACAAAACCCCATCATTACAAAATCAAAACCATAACCACTATAAAAAACAAGCAGTGTCAAGTATTAAGTTACACATTTTGCTGGATAATCTTTTCACTCCTCTTGACCATAAAAGCAACACAGGATCAATGTAGAAAATTCAGAAAATATAGAAAAGAGAAGAAAAAAAAAAAAACTCTTCTAATCCTACCATTCAAATGGAATTAGTAATATCTGGGGATTTTTCTTTCAGCCTTTTTCCCATTATATACAAGTAATGGATTTAAGAAATACATATGCCTGCATACTTTTTCTTGAATAAAATTAGATATATTTGCATTTTTACCTTTTGTTTACTTAACATATGGCAATGTAGAGTATCTTTGACTTTAAAAATCCTTCTAAAACATGATTTTAACAACAACAACTATTTACAGAAGTAGAATTACTATGTTAAAAGGGAATTTGAGGGAGTTCCCTGGCAGTCCACTGGTTAAGACTTCACACTTTCACTGTTGAGGCCCTAGGTTCAATCCCTGGTTGGGGAACTAAGATCCCATAAGCCTCAAGGTGTGGCCAGAAAAAAAAGGAATTTGAGACAACCAAGAATCAGTCTCCAGAAAACACAGCCTTGTTCAGCCTATTTCACAGCCTATTTCAGCCTACTCAAAATTCATAAAACTTACATGGTATATATTTACAAGCAAATTTTTTAAATCATAAAAAATTCAGTATCTAAAAAACTAGAAATAACAAGAAAAACAATCATCAGGAGAAACTATCTGCAAATAGTATGACTGATAAGGGATTAGTCTGCAAAATTTACAAACAGCTCATAATGCTTAACAGCATCAAAACAAACAACCCAATCAAAAAATGGGCAGAAGACCTAAACAGACATTTCTCCAAAGAAGACATACAGACGGCCATTAGGTACATGAAAAGATATTCAACGGCGATAATTATCAATATCGATAATTATGAGAGAAATGCAAATCAAAAGTACAACGAGATATCACTTCACACCGGCCAGAATGGCTATCATCAAAAAACCCACAAACAATAAATACTGGGGAGGGTGTGGAGAGAAGGGAACCCTCCTATACTATTGGTGAGAACGTAAATTGGTATAGCCACTATGGAGATCAATATGGAGACACCTTTAAAAAAACTAAAAACAGAGCTACCATATGACCCTGCAATCCCACTCCTGGGCATATATCCAGAGAAAAACATGATCCCAAAGGATACATGCACCCCAATGATCACTGCAGCACTGTTTACAATAGCCAAGACATGGAAGCCACCTAAATGTCCATTGACAGAGGAATGGATAAAGAAGATGTGGTACATACATATCATGGAATATGCCTCAGTCATTACAAGGAATGAAATAATGCCATTTGCAGCAACAAGGATGGAACTAGAGTGTGTCATGCTGAGTGAAGCAGGTCAGACAGAGAAAGAGAAGCACTGTATGACATCCCTTATATGTGGAATCTAAAAAGAAATTATGCAAATGAATGTACAGGACACAGAGAAACTCACAGACTTAGAAAACAAACATGGCTGCTGGGGTGGGTGGGGACAGTTAGGGGGTTTGGGATGGACAGGTTCACACTGCTGTGTTTAGGATGGATAACCAACAAGGAACTACCGTATAGCACCTCAAACTCTGCTCAATGTTATGTGGCAGCCTGGATGAGGGGGGTTTAACAGAGAACGGACGCTTGTGTATTTATGGCTGGGTCCCTCACTGTTCACCCGAAACTATCACGACATCGTTAATTGGCTACATCCCAGTATAAAATAAAAAGTTCGAAAAAAAAAAATAGAATCACTACTATGGTTCAGCACACACTTATGGAAAAAACTGATTGAACCTAAATTCCACACTATATACTTTAATCTGTTCCAAGTAAGACAATACAGAATAGCATGTTAGTACCAGGAGGAAATAAAAGATTATCTTAACTAGTTTATCTCAACTAGATAATAAAAGATTATCTCAACCGTCACAAAGAGTTGGACAGGACTGCACAACTGAACAACAACAATTAGTTAAGAAAAAGAAAATATGAGAAAGAATGAAAGGGTAAGCCTAGCACAGGAAGTGAGGACAAAGCCCTCTCCTCCAAAAAATTACAAATACTGCAGGCCTCTCTCTCTCTTCCCTCAGAAGGAAAGTTAAAGCCCAATTTGCTTTTTATTCCCTTCATTTTATTTTAACCTTTGATATCCACCCTTTAAAAATTTTCTAATACAAACAAGAATAATGTTACAGTAGTCCCAAAGATAATTGTTAGCTCTCAAAACTCAAGAGACTAATTTCTTAAAAGTCTAAACCCAATCTTGAAATAAACTGCTAATGCTTCAAGATTTTCAAAATAAAGGCTTTTCTCTTTCAATACTTACTCTTCATGAGAAAGTTTCGTTTCTTCCCTTTTTTTTGCAGAATAATTTAGGTTCCCACCTAAAATACATACAAGTGTGGAATTTTTTCAATATAACTATCAGCAGTAAAATTCAAACATGCATGTGCCAATGTGCACGTGCACATATACATCTTAAAGTAACAGAAAAGCTATGGAACGTGAGAAATAGTTTATCTCCTGAAAACTTCCCAAGGGGGAAAAAATGTTTTTTAAGAACCCTTGTATGATACAAATAATCACTCCTTAATGTTAGCATTTTTTAAGAAATTTGGACTTATGTATTGCTCAAGGTTTTGGGACACTGTACTATTAATAAGCAGTAGAAATTAAGAGACATTAAAAGAAATGACCTAAAATTATTTAAACATCATATATAGTCATCCTTCTAAATACATGACAACCCTTAGGGGCAAGCCAGTTTAGAAAAATTAATAAAGATAATATAAAAATTTTATTAAGGACAAAAAATAAAAAAACAAATATAAGCAAATGAAAAAAAATCTGAATTTCTCATTCTGTTATCAAACACTTTCAACCTTAAAATGCAAACTTCAGCCATAAATGTGTTTACTTCTCATTTTTTAAAAATATAAGACACAGGCTAAAACAGTCCTCAGAGTTATACTTTAAAGTATATAGGAAAGACTTCAGGTTACTTTTTTTAAAAGTCATACTTCTTTATGATAATATAAAAATAACATCTAACACGAAACTTAAACTGAAATGACCAGCAAGACAGAACAACGATTTTAATAAATAAATGTGAAGGTCCAGAATACATAATTATATGCTATGAAGGAAAATGTGTTTCAACACTATAAACAGAATGTTACTACATGAACTAAAGCACTGGCCTCTACAGGGGCATGGAGACAATCCAAGGGCCCCAAACAATTGTCCACTGTGGTTGATATTTGGCAGAAAACAATAAAATTCTGTAAAGCAATTATCCTTCAATTAAAAAATAAATTAATTTTTTAAAATACCTCAACTTCTCTTACCTTGGGCACGATTCACCACGTAGAGTAAGACGACAGCTAAAAGTGACACTGGAAGTGAAAAAAACATAGGGTCCTTAAAAACATGTACTTTTCCCCAATGGTTCCTAGGTAATCATAATTGCAACCCCATGGACTGTATGTCGGAGAAGGCAATGGCAACCCACTCCAGTGTTCTTGCCTGGAGAATCCCAGGGACGGGGGAGCCTGGTGGGCTGCCGTCTATGGGGTCACATGGAGTCGGACACAACTGAAGCGACTTAGCAGCAGCAGCAGCAGACTGTATGTAGCCCGCCTGGCTCATCTGTCCATGGGATTTCCCAGGCAAGAATGCTGGAGTGGGTTGCCACTTTCTCCTCCATAAGATCTTCCCGACCCAGGGATCTGGAAGATGGGTGGATTCTTTACCATCTGAGCCACCAGACCAGGGAAGTCCATTAATTCATATACAGCCCACTATTTAAGAAATAATTTTATATATTTTTAAAATGTGATGTGCTAATTTTGAGATAAAATGCATTCAGGCTAGTCACAGCAATCATCTGCAAATGCCACACTTTAAGTACAGTCTTTATTCCTATAAATGAAGTCAGGTAAAATTATCAGTGGAGTATACCATTTTATTTATTTACTTTTCCATTTATTTTTATTAGTTGGAGGCTAATTACTTTCCAATATTGTAGTGGTTTTTGCCATACATTGACATGAATCAGCCATGGATTTACATGTATTCCCCATCCCGATCTCCCCTCCCACCTACCTCTCCACCCGATTCCTCTGGGTCTTCCCAGTGCACCAGCCCCGAGCACTTGTCTCATGCATCCCACCTGGGCTGGTGATCTGTTTCACCATAGATAATATACATGTTTTGATGCTGTTCTCTCGAAACATCCCACCCTCTCCTTCTCCCACAGAGTCCAAAAGTCTGTTCTGTACTTCTGTGTCTCTTTTTCTGTTTTGCATATAGGGTTATCATTACCATCTTTCTAAATTCCATATATATGTGTTAGTATGCTGTAATGTTCTTTGTCTTTCTGGCTTACTTCACTCTGTATAATGGACTCCAGTTTCATCCATCTCATTAGAACTGATTCAAATGAATTCTTTTTAATGGCTGAGTAATATTCTATGGTGTATATGTACCACAGCTTCCTTATCCATTTGTCTGCTGATGGACATCTAGGTTGCTTCCATGTCCTGGCTATTATAAACAGTGCTGCAATAGTATACCATTTTAAATACAACTTACTGAAGTATAAAAGACATCTTGGTATGTTATGTGACATTTTCTTCAGATGAACACAATTTATGTGTAAGGTGAACACATTAGTGGAAAAATACTGATTTATGTTTGCAGTTTTCAGCAGTTTCCTAATGCTTCCTATTTTTAACCAATGTATCATTAAATAAATGATTTATTGGTAAAATTAAATAACAGGACTAACAATAAAAACAATTCAAAACAGACTAATGAATAAACCGTGAGTGCTCAGCCCTAAGCCACACTAATGTCCACACCTTCACACCAGGTGACATACTCAGGACCCTTCAAATGGTTCCACTCTAAAGCGGAAAGTGTCTTGCTTTTTAAAAACAAAACATTAAGTATTTATGAAACAGACAAGATGAGTATGAGATCTGGGTGACTTATTCTGTGTCGCTTTTTTCACTGAGAATGTTTTTAATGTTCATTCACGCTGTAACATGTATCTATCTGTACTACATTCTTCTTTGCACTGTAATTAAAAATATGTAACATAACATTTACCACTAAAAAAACAAATATTTAGAACAGAATAGAAAGTAGATTCTATTGCTACCTTTATGGGTAGGAATCTTCTGAAAAGTGCCAATGAATCTTCACAGAGCTGAAAAGTCACTAGCTGGAGCAGGAAGTTACCGTATAACACGGGAGCTCAGCCCCGTGCTCCGTGGGTTTGGGGGAAGGAGGTTCAAGAGGGAGCGGACCTACGTATACTTATGACTGATTCACCAGCTGCCCGGCAGAAACCAACAGAACACTGTAAAACAGTTATCTCCAGTTAAAAATAATTTTAAAAACTGAGAGATAAAAAAATAATAATAACAACAACAACAAAAAATCACTAGCTGGGAAACAGATGCACAGGCTAAGAATTAGGCAAATGTGAGTGCAACACTTTAGGCATTTGGTTTTTAAAAGTGGGGAAAAGAATAACAAAACAAAAACCTAGAAGTAGAAGTGATGACGTGTGCATGCTAAGTCACTTCAGTCATGTCTGATTCTGCAACTGCATGGACTGTAGCCTGCCAGGCCCCTTCAGGTTCTTCTGTCCATGGGATTCTCCAGGCAAGAATACTGGAGCAGGTTGCCATCTCCTTCTCTAATAAACAAGACATTCTGCCACATATTAGAAGAAACTAAATGTTGCCAGGTGGCATACTTACAGGAAACACAGGCAATGAAGAAAACTTCTAAAAACAAGTATCCCCGAGTATCCAAGATCATTCCAGCAATGATGGAAATGACCGCCAACCCAAGATTCTGAATGGACTGCATGCTACAATTTAAGAAATTAAAAAAATATACATATCAATTCTAAAGTCAGCATACACAAAATAGCAAGTCACTATAAATAATCATATGAATAAACCACATATTATCAATGCTAAGAGATGTTTTCAATCAGGAATGATCTGATTAGATTTTTTTTTCCCCATGACTGTTTCTACTACTTAACTTTAGGCTCACAGGTAAGGGAATCTGCCTCAGCAAGGGCAGGATGAATGTGACACCTTTCTGCTGAATGAGACAAAGGCCTAAGTGAATGCCAACCACAGCTGTGGTTCCCCGCTTTGGCCTTTTGCGCCAGAGACGACAGGAACCCGGCGTCTCACCGAGAAGTCTACAGATAAACAGGCAGTAGGATGGTCAGCAAGCAATGCCCTCTTACAGGGTGTCTTATTGCTAGTTCTATTAGGGGCTTGGTGCATTGTTTTGCCACAATAATAACACAAATAGATTAACGGACTTTTCTGGTTATTTCCAGGTTCGGAGCTGTCCCAAAAGCCTGAAGATGACTAGATTCAAGAGATTTGGACTTTTATAAGATAATTAAATTGACACAGCAGGGAGAGACATTATATGACCCATGTGCACTTACAAGCCATATGCAGTTCCCAGCTGATGTTCAGGAACCACAAACGCCACCATTGGCCACAAGGCACAGGCAAGCAGTGAGTAGGAGAGTCCCAGGAGACACTACAGGAAGCAACGCAGAAAAAAGCAGAAAACTCACATTTACCAAAAGGTGATTTTCCTTTGATGCAGATTAGCAAGAGTGACATAATAACAAACACATACATATCCACACAAATTGCATTACAAAATAACTAGGCTAAAAATTCACATTCAATACAGAAAGGTCCTGGCCCCTCACTAACAGTATTCCTCCAGTGACAAAATACACCAAGTAAGAAAATAAAGCTAATTTGCAAACAGTCATTACCAATGTCTTAGGCAAGCTAATGTTCCAGTATTCATTAGGAATTACAAATTAAGCAATCATGGTAACATCATGCCAGTAGCCTATTATCTTACCTCTGGGTCATCACCACCCATCTAGAGAGCCGGGCACAGAACCAGTAACCACCACTGCTCGTTAAACATCACCTACTGCTAACTTTTTCTCCAATTAAAGAAGAAACTTTATGATTTAAGCTAAAATAAGATCACTCATCATTAATCCCTATCAAATTGGCAATAATTAAAACAATGCCAGTGTCCAACATAGCAAGGACGCTATTAATAAAAAACAAACACATTCATATATTATTGGTAAAGCTCTAAATGGGTAGAAAGTCATTACAGGAGAGGTTTCACAGCATCCATCAAGATGTCCAGTGTGCAAAACCTCTGCTCTAGCATTTCTACTTCTAGGAATCCATCCCACAGACTTCTCACCAAGGGCACAAATATATATATTCACAATATTCTTTTATTAACAGGTAAGAAATATAGCACTTTAGCCTGTGGCCTTAAAAAATGACATTTTTGATGAACAATAACAAAAACTTGATGAATTCATCATGACTCTTTGACCTATTAAGAGTCAGAGACAAAAAAAAGTGTAAAATCATGGATACTGGGCTAAATGATGGAATGACTTCTCTTAATGAAAAATACATGGAACTAATAGGCATTTTGGCTTTTATATGACTATTTTATTTCAAATTCTCCATTAGCATTGAGAGTATTATGCAGCCAAATGAAATCAAAAAGACTTTATGTATTACTGACTGTTATTTATATACTTTAAAAACAGTTATCCTGTGGAAACTGAAGTCAAGTCCCTGTTTCCCCACTACCAGCAGCACTGCGGTCAGAAGAGCCGAGCGCGGCTCCCGCCACAGGCTGCTCGGCCCTCCCTGGACCCCTCAGCGTCAGCAGCCACGTTACCATAGCAATCCAGGGGTTCCACAGCGTGAAGGCCAGCATGACGTGCGAAGCAAGTGTGGTCACCACTGCACACAAAACCCAGATGATGTTCTTTCCTGTTTTATCCACCAGAAGCCCAAATATTGGGGACATGGGAGCTGATATTACATATACGATACTGCCCAGAAAACACAAAAGATACTTAATCAAAGACATCACAGCAAAAAAAAAAAAATCCCAAAGTCCTTAATTCTAAAATTCCTAGCTCATTTAACATTCTTCTAAAATGGTCATCAGTAAATAGAAATATAAAGAGATAAAAGTGATCCAAGACTTCGCTGGTTTTCCATTAATGCAAAGATGGCCATTTTCAGGATCAAGACCCAAGACAGACTTGGTTTCACACTGTAGACATTAGCTCACTAAGTCTTTTCTGGCTCTAACACAGGGTTATAATGAAAGACCCACACTGAGCATACAGTAAGCATTTACAGAATTAATGGAATACCTGTTAATAGCACTGGCTGCCTGGGAGGAAAATCCAAATTTCTCTGTAAAGAAAACTCTAAAATAAAGAGAGAGAGGGGAAAAAAAATAAACCATTTAGAACTATTCTGTTTTTGTAAAAATAAAAGCAAAATAATACTGAATAAAATAGTCAACTTCTCCTTCTTTCTAAACTGTTTTCCCATCTTATTTGATATTCATCTTCGAGCAACTGGCTAAAGCTTTAGTATTTATGTAAGTACTTCAGCAACTAAATAAAATATACTGATGCCTAATTTTTCCTCTTTTACGTATACAGAAAACAATACACACAAATTTTCAGAAACCCAAATGTATTACTATATGAAATCAAGATGGCTTCTTTTCCTTAAAAGCAATACTTGATGCGTCCTTTGCTAAATAATGTAAAAGGCTCCTCTCTCAAACTGTAAAATGAAAGACTGAATTTAAGGGTTATGATTACAAAGATGCTTCTCCACAAACACATACACTGCTCTGTTTAAGTGACAGTGAAAGTCGCTCAGTCCTGTCTGACTCTTTGCAACCCCATGGACTATACAGTCCATGGAATTCTCCAGGCCAGAATACTGGAGTGGGTAGCCTTTCCCTTCTCCAGGGGATCTTCCCAACCCAGGGATTGAACCCAGGTCTCCCGCATTGCAGGCAGATTCTTTACCAACTGAGCCACAAGGGAAGCCCACTCTGTTTAAGTAGGTGCCTACAAAAATACAAAGGAGGTAGGAGATAAAGCAAAGAATTTGATTTAAACCCTGAATTTGAGTCTGCTAGAACTACAGACCTAACAAATGGAGATGTGCCTTGTCACTATGAGCTAATACACTGTCTCCTTTCTCAGTAAGAGACTTCCTAACAAAACAATAAACAGGAAACAAAGAATTCAAATCCAAAATCAAGCATTGAAATAAATCAGTATTATGAATCAAAAACTGTAATTAGGTATTTCCTCAAAAACCTGATCCAACTATTAAACCAATACTAAATCTTAAGCTATGGCTTCCTGGGTGGCTCAGTAGTAAAGAATCTGCCTGTCAATGCAGGAGATGCAAGAAAAATGGGTTTTATCCCTAGGTCAGGACGATCCCCTGGAGGAGGGCATGGCAACACACTCCAGTATTCTTGCCTGGAGAATCCCACTGTCAGAAGAGCGTGGCGGACTACAGTCCATGGGATCACAAAAGAGTCAGACACAAGTGAGTGATTGAGCAAACAAACCTCAAGCTAAGAAAAACAGTTGTATCCCAGGATGTAAAACAATTTCTATGAACATACTAACAACCAGAGAAGCAAAATTTACAGCTTAAAAATTTACACTTGTATGATTAAATTTTCATTACAATTTAGGCAACAAAAATGGAAGGCTAGAAATTACTCACTTTCCAAGTCCAATGAAAGGGAAGATAGCGACATAATAGCAGACACAGATGATAAATATAAGCCACAGGGGTAAGGAGAAGTCCTTCACGTCAGTTAACTTGATCACTTCGCCTGAGAGGAGAAAGGAGCGATGTTGTCAGTGCAATTCTGCATTTCTAAGTCAGGATTCTTTCTCTTTTATCACCTGATTAACTTTTGCAATCCAGTTAAAAAAAAACTTTTCTCAGTAAATTACTAGAATACAGCTTTGGGATAATTTTAAAAGACAACAGAAAAATGTAAAATCTAAGATTAGTATCTATCTTCTTCCTCTCCTCCAGGAACACTTATCATTTTGCAAATATACAAAGTACAATCAAGAAGGTAAATTCTGCCAAAACCACTTACAGGGGGAAAAAATGCATCCAAAACTTTAGACAAGTGGAAGTAGATTTGGAAATAAAAGACTTAAATCGACTATACATTGATATAAATTTTTAAAAAGTGTAAGTGGAAGAAAAAAGATTTAATAAACATGTATTATTAAGCCTCACTGGGTTTATAACATTACTATTAAGAACTTACCTCATTGTAAATTATCTCAAAAAGGCCATAATTCCCAAAAGCCTAAGTTTTCTTGCATTCAGACTAACCTGTTTTTCCTTGTTCTTTATGAAGGATTCGTTCTGCTCTCTGATCCAAGTAAGCAAGAGCCAAGGCACAGACAAGTGAAAGAATACATGTTATACCCCCTATAATAGAGAGAGAGAGATTTTTAGAGAACCAAGCTGAAGGTTCCTAAAAGGCAGCACTTTATATTAACAGCAGAAAACTTAGCCACAGAAAGGGATGGCATCTGGACGCATATATGAAAAAAACTACAATTACTAAACCAGGACAGAAGGAAAGGAAGTGCAAATGGGAAGCACTCAACACATAACAGTTGCTATTACTGTATATTAATTATTTCCCAGTAGAAGGTTGGAGACTAGAAGGAAAAGGCTAGAACGCACTAGTCTAGTCTTATAATCAGAATACAGATTAAAGAAAGCCGATGACCAGCTAGCAAATTAGTCCGAATTTCTTAATTCAGTCTAAGCACCCATTATTGATGGATACCGGGGCAGGGGAATAGGATAGACTTGCAAAAGCAAAGTCTGACCTGTGAGCAGCTCATGTTCCTTCTGACTCCTTCCCAAGTCTAACCCCCGCCCCTTGGCAGGCCCAAGGGCACCAGCCCTCCCAGAGCACAGCCCACTCACTCTCTCCTCCGTGCAGTCAGCCTTACTCACCGAGGCTGACTCATATCATTAAAGTGAATCAGAATAGAGAGTGAAGAAAGTTTACGCTTCTCAAGATTTTAATAAAAAGAAGTTTAGTAAAGCTAATGAATCTTTAATTGGCTGATGCAATACAACGTAATATGAAAGACTGCAGGGTCAGGAGACGTGGGTTCTGCTTCTGGCACTAACAAGCTGATTGATCTTGGGCAAGGAATTTAACCTCTCTGGGCTTCAATTTTCCCATCTGTAAAATAAGCAGCTTTGACTTGATGGCACAGATCTTTCCTGGCTCTAAAATTCTTTAAAATTTATTCTCGAATTCTCCATCATGGAGGGAACTAGAAAGAATACTGAAGAGCATTTGGAAGTAAGAAAAAGCTTTTGAGAGGCAAAGGATTTGAGAGGGAGGGGAAGGGAGGAGGGATCTCTAGGAACAAGCTGCCTGTCTAGCATTACCTCTCACTACACCCCAGTTCGATTCCTGGGTTGGGAAGATCCCCTGGAGAAGGGATAGGCTGACCACTCCAGTATTCTTGGGCTTCCCTGGAGGCTCAGGTCGTAAAGAATCTGCCTGCAATGAGGGAGACCTGGGTTCGATCCCTGGGTCAGGAAGATCCCCTGGAGGAGGATATAGCAACCCATTCCAGCACTCTTGCCTGGAGAATCCCCATGGACAGAGGAGCCTGGCAGGGGCTACAGTCCGTGGGTTGCAAAGAGCCGGACACAGCAGTCCCTTCACCAGCCTGTACCAAGGAACTGTAAGGAATAAAAGATGGCATAGAGCCTGTAGCTCGCCACCCACAAGTCTCCCCAGGGCTCTGCAAGCAGTCCTCCACACCCCACGCGACTCAGTTAGACAAATTTACTGCACAGAGAAGCATAGCCGGTGAGTCAAGAGAGTCTCATCCGCTTCTCACTGACCAGCTGGCAACCAGCACGACCGAGGCTTAGCCACCAGCACTTGGGGCCAGAAGTGATCTATGTGGCTGAGTCAAACAGCCACACTTTTACAGAAAACTAAGACGTGGAGATAACTTCCTTGTCCAAGATGAGTCAGGACCAGAATCCAAACTCTGGGCTCCCAACCTGGTAGGTTTCTACTCACATCCTATCACCTCTGACATCTACAAAATCAAAGTTTCATAAGCAAACTGAATTTGATCGAAGGGAACAATTCTCCCTTTTGCCACAGACTATTAATGAACACCTTACAGGGAGGTATAAACCCCCTGACTGTTTTTAGATCTCACGTATACTCTCATTTGCTCATCGCAACAACACTGAAGCGCCCATGGGACAAGATCCTCATTTTAAGAAAGTGGAAATAAAAACACAAGTGGGATGAACGATGCTACTGTGTTCACTGTGTCTAATTAGGTCCGAGAACTCGTGAATTGTGCAGGCACAGCTATAACCAAGTGGTCTAACCTGGGTTCCCCTCTCTGTCACACCACTTTGCGTAAGAAGCTTTCAGAAGAGACCAAAAATGGGACTTCAGGATTCACTAACCGATCATAAGTGTGACCCCAAGGGTTGTGTGACCAGCAGAACCCAGTGAAGCTGCAACCTTAGAATACAGCCATCCCATGAGGTTCATGTTGACTGTGCTTCCCTGGAAGAAAAAAAACCATCATCATTTTCATTTGTATCTGTCCTGCTTGAAAAAAAAAGATGTGAGTAGCTTAGAGAAATAGGTATAATAGGGATCATTAAACAACAGATAATTTAAAAAAAAAAAAAACACTACAAGGAAAAAGAACAACCTAAGATAAAGCCACAGCTAAGATTACTACACAAAACTGGCAATTTATAGAAAATGCTAGTATTCAGAACAGCACAGTACGTCTAGAACTTCCTAGTAGCCCAAACAAAAACAAAACACAAGTTACAGAATTTACAGGGTACCCAAGACAATAATAAACTCTGGCTCAGAAAAAGCACAGCTTTTCCTGATAGTGACATCTGGGGAAAAAATTCATCCTCTGATTGTCCTTGGCGTGGCGAGCTGTCGTGTCTGAGTCTCTGTGGCCCCATGGACTGTAGCCTGCCAGGCTCCTCTGTCCATGGCATTGCCCAGGCAAGGTTACTGCAGTGGGCTGCCATTTCCTTTTCCAGGGGATCTTCCCGACCCAGGGATTGAACCCAAGTCTCCTACAAGTCTCTTGCATCGCCGACTGATTCTTTACCACCGAGCTACCTGGGAAGCCCATATCAAATAGCAATACATGTTTCCTTAAAAAATAAGGAAAAAATAAAGCATGGAAGGAGAGTAGAAAGGGGCGGACACCTTGCTGAGAATGTGACTGTGGATTGAGAACTTGAAGGAAGCTGTGGGGCCGCCCCGGGGAAAAGCGCAGCACTCCAGATCGGAGATAGCAGTGCCCTGGCCCCGAGAGGGAGGCCACCCGGCGTGCTCAAGGCAAGGAGCACAGAGTCTAGAGCAGTGTAGGCGAAGGAGAGACAGGAAGAGATGAGGTCCTCAGGGAGGAACTGGGGGGAAGGCAGGCTACTGGTAATCAAAGAACTTCTGGATTTTACTGTATGAGACGGGAAGCCACTGGGATTCTAAGTAGAGAACTGGTACAATCCCTTACATTTTAACAGACTCACTCTGCCAGCTATATTCAAAACACCCTACAAGTGAGGATGACACAGAAGCCAGGACGTTGGCTGGGGGTTGCTGCCATAATGAAGAAGAGAGATGACGGTCTTGGACTGGGGAGACTGGTAGAGGACACAATGAGAAGCGATCAGATTGCAGATACACGCTGATGGAAAAACTGACAGGATTTGCTACTGGAAAATATGTGGAGAGTTGAGCGAGTGGTAGGGAGTGGTTCCCAGTGACATCAGTTTTTGCCTGAGAAACTGGAAGAAAAGAGCTCCTCACAACTGAAAAGGAGAAACCTTTAGCATGAGCTGGTTTGGGTGATGGGAGGTGGAACAGCAAGAGCTGGGCTCTGGCTGTGTTGAGTTTGATATGCCTACGAGACATCCACATGGAAATGTCAGCAAGAAAGCTACACGTGAGGGATGGAATTCAAACGAGAGGCCTGGACAATACAACTTCAGGAGCAAAGTCATGCTATTTAAAACTTCAAAACCAGGTAAGATTACCAAGGAAGTGAGTGTCAAAAGAAAGGAGAAGGTGTCCAATGACCCAGCCCACATTACAGGTTGAGAAGACTGAGATGGACGCAGCAGAAGAGGAAGCAAGAAGAAAACGATGAGCCTGTAGGGTCCTTGAAGCCAAGAGAAGAAATCAAGGAAGTGTTCTAAACACCACTGCTAAGAAACATTACTGAGAAACGAATGGGTCCTCAACCAGATTCTCACAGCAAAGTGCACAAGTGGCTATTTCTCACAAAACGGTAGCCAGTGGCACTACTCAGACGAGCATTAAGGTATAAATGAAGACCTACCAGAAACTTTCCTCAATATCATCGAAAACACAAGCCTCTCAAAGACATGTTGTCCTAATAACCCTTTAAATCTAAAAATGCCTAACGTGACCTGGCTTAGCAAGTACTCAATAAATATTTCTCGAAATAAGGAAATTTTAAAAGTAACAAAGAAGAACCAAAAGGCTGCTGGACTTCCAACCCCCAGGCAAGGCATGAAAAATAACAGAAGTGAGAAGTCCACTGCCTGAAGGGTAATGGTAACAGCCCAAGTGTCTAAAATCAGGCAAACTCCCAACTCAGCCAACAGAAAAATCATGATGAGGTAAAGCCGGAACCTCCACGATCCTTCTGAGTAAGTGCAGAGACATAAGAAACACAAAAAAAAGACTGAACCTCCATCTACCCCAGCAGCTCTGATGGGCTCCTCTGGTCTCATGCGTCTCACAAGGACCCTAAATACACCATCCAGACTAGAGCCGAGCCACCCTGGCTGTTGCAGAGGTAGCTGCCTGACCTCTGCTTCACTCCACGTCCAGCTCAGGCCCCTTACCATCCGATAAGCCCTGCATCACAGAGGCCCCTGAGACACCTTTTGAGAAACTCAGGGCTCCTCAAGACGAAGGTGAATAGATTATTACCTAGTTTGTGACCACAAAGAAAAGAACCTGAAGATCACTAGTAACCACAGTGGCATCACTGAGAATGAGCCTTGCTCAACTGCTCCTATTCCCTTCCTCTAGGAGTTACTGGATGATGAGATCCACCAACTGCTATAGACATGTCTTGATTTGCACAAGATACATTATGAAGCAGCCAGAATGTCTCTGTGGATAAAATTTAGAAAACATAGAAAACCACACTAGTTATCAAAGGTAAAAAATTAAAGTAATACTTGGCTGTTTCCTATCCAATTGACAAAATGACTTTTAAAAAATAATAGCCTGCACTATCAAAGCTACAGTAAGAAGGATCCTCCCATATCCCAAAGACAGAGATAGAAACATCTCTGAAAAGATAAGGTGGAAATATGTCTCAACAGTTCTAAGAAACCCAAACAAACGCTCTGACTCAGTAATAATTCCATTCCGAGCAATCTAGCCTCAGGAAACAATCAGAGATACAGACAAGTTTTGGAGTGTCACTGCACAACAGCTATATTTATAATACTGGAAAACTAGAAAAAGCCCACGTGTACAAAAATTAGAAATGTTTTATATATATATACAACACACATATGTGTAATATATTTCATAAGATGAAGCATTACATTAAAAATATTTCATTTGTACTGCATTTTTTTGTACTAGATTTCTTCCCTAAGACCATGTTCCAAGGATTTTCATGCCATTTTACAGTCTTTAAAATCTTTTTTTTTTTTTTTCTTAAATCTTGACTTTTAATGGCAAGAATCTTTTTAAAAACCTCCATTCATAAAGAGTTCATGAGAAAAAAAACCTAACAGGATTTGGGATGGCCAAAACACCTTCCAGGTTGAGTTTATAACAACATAATGTAGCTCTCCTGGGTACCCTTCTACCAGACCGCCTATCATGAAACACCGTGATCATTTCCAGGTTCCAAATGCTGGAAGGAGCATGACCACCCACAGTGAAGTCCAGAGAGGCGGGAGCACCAGTCAGGGAACTGAAACCCAGGCCACATGGTTTAGACACGCACAGGAAATGAGTATGTCTGACCAAGACCTTCAGATCTGTCTTTGTAGGCAAAATGCTAGTGCCTGACAGAGAAAATAAACACTCACTAGAAGGCAAAAGTCCAACAATCAGTAAAAGCTACTTGTGCAGGCAGATCTGGTCTCTACGGGAGGCTGAGCTTCACTAAGTTAATTGTAGTTGGGACTTCCCTGGTAGTCCAGTGGCTAAGATTCCATGCTCCCAATGCAGGGGACCCGGGTTCAATCTCTGGCTGGGGAACTAAGATCCACGTGCTGCAACTTAGAGTTCACGTGCTGCAAGTAAAGAACCCATGTGCCACAACTAAGACCCAGGGCAGCCAAATAAACAAATAATAATAAAAATAATGTATTTGGATGCTTTTTATAAAGTGACATGACTTTGAGAATTTGTTTAAAAAACAAAAAATTAACTGTAGTAGATGAATGAGACCTTCTTATCACTAGAAATGTGCAAGCAGAGCCTGGATAACCATACATAAAGACTTTCACTGCAGTAATGCCGAAAATGGGTAAAGAAGTTAGAGAATAAAACCTCTGTGATCCGTCTGTCCCAATGCTCAGAATCTCTGAACTAACGAATGCTCAATTAGCATTTGAAACTGCTTCCTCTTAGGTGAAATAAGATTATAAATGCCTTCACTTAAAGGTAAATGGTACATTATGGTCTAGAAAAATATATAAAAAACCAACACAACTTGTACACAAATATATTTCAAACTGTAATCTTTAAGACACGGTTATAAGAGTCAATCTTTTGCCTCCTATTTGGCTTTGTTATCTGTCATACTTACAATTCTTGCCATGCTAAGTTGGAGTCCAAACACCAAGTTTAACTCTTTGCCTTTAAACCAGCTCACAGCATATGTATTCTGGGCAACTGCTAAGGACTCCCCACCAATCCTAAAATAAGGAAAGAAAAGTCACAGCTTTTAAAAGAAATACCATAGTTAGCAAGGCAGCAGGTGTAAAATTTTGACACTCCTCCTGTCAAGAGGTAGTGTCTACGCCCCTCCTCTGAATCTAGATGGGCTTGCGATTGCTTCAAAGAGTAGAAGGTGGTGGAGGTGGGGCTGGGACACAAGAGGGGGTATCTGCCTTTTCACTGAAACGCTCACACTTAGAACCCTGGGCCACTGTGTAAGGCGCCCAGCTACCCTGAGCCCCCCACACTACGAGAAAGCCAAGCCACACAGAGGGCCACATGCAGGCGCTCCAGTCGGCAGAGCCAGTCCTCGAGTGACCCCAGGCCAGGCTCCAGACATCAGGCGCAGACACACCGTCCACACTGCACGCAGTCCAGATTTCTACCCACGAAGTCCACCATGTAAGGGTTGTTTTGTAACCGAGCAGATCTATGGGGCCTTCCTGGGACAGGCCTGTGCCCGTATCCTCTGCTGCAGCTCGTCTCTGAAGGACACAGATAATAGTATTTGGTACGAATTTCCTGAGGTGTGTTGCAGATGTGAAAACTGCTCCCACCAAAAGGAAGTACTCGGTGACCATGAGCACACAGCCCAGGAGCCTAAGTCCGGGAGCCGAAGGACTGACACAGCTAACCCGTGACACCACCCTACTGCCTCCCGTCATCGCCACCCATCATCAGCCAGTAACAGAATTGCACACGAGCTGATCAGGTACCCTGAGACATCCCCGCTTCGTCCGTCTTTCAAAATGCTTTGCCAAAACCCTTCCAGGAGCATGAAGCTTTTTAGGGCATGAGCCACCTCGTCTCCTTGCATAGCCCTGAAATATACCTTTCTCTGCTCCAAACGCCTACATTTCACTGTACCTCACTGTGCAGCAGGCACACAAACCTGTGTTCATAGTTTTATACTGCTACGTACAGGTAATTTAATATGCTGCGATGACAACCCTGCCTGGCAATAAAAGGAGTTTGAGCTACCACATCGTCATCTACGCTGTATAAAATGCTCATCCGGGAAGAGTGGTCCATACTTTGTGAAAACACACAGATTCACACTTTTTAGGCCAGTATCTTCCATATTTGACATTCTCCTACTTTCCAGATTTTAATTTTCCTTCTGCAGGTTCTAAATATTGACCTTCAGGTAAGAGATTCCTCTTCTCTGCATTCAAACACTGAGTCCTCCTCACCACTGTCCTCATCTAAAAATATTTCCCCTCTTCTATGAATCCAAATCCTATATGGATGGCCATTTCTGATCACACATCTACCTCTGAGTCCCTTTCACATTTTAATAAACCATTTTTCCCTTCTCCCTCACTTAGAGCACTTTTGGGGATGTCACCTATGGCTACAGGTCCCTGGTACCTGTAAAAAGGGTAAGTTAGGTTGTCTGCATCCCTCCAGGCAGGAAGCCCAAGGCTGAATTGAGAATGAGCTTACAGAACAGACACTGAAATTCACTGAAAGCTATTGGTCTTTTAGTAATCTGCTCATTAAAGTCTTTTCAACATGATTCAAAAGGACCTACACATTATCCACTAAGAAACAGCAAAATGTACATTAATCACCAAGCTAGAAATTGATGGTCTACATTTTTCTACATGAGGTTTAAATCACAGTCTTCAACACAACAGAAAAGCAAAACACCTAAGAAAAACATCATCTCTGGAAAACTATTTAATATTCAAAGCCTATACAGAGTTAACTGTCACCACTCAAAATTCTTGCTTACTGTAAAGGAAAATTAAGACAACAATTGAGCAGTTGTGTGTGTCTGTGTGTGTATATACAGACACACACAGACACACACACACATATATATATATATAGAGAGAGAGAGAAAGAGAGAGGTAGATTTCAAGAATTTGAAGTAATTCTCCAGAAGATACAATAATATATTTTGGCAAATCTTTAATAAATTGATAAATGAACACTAAACAGCAATGTGTGCATGTGTTCAGTCGCTCAGTTGTGTCCAACGCTTTGCTCCATGGACTACAGCCCACCAGGCTCCTCTGCCCATGCAATTTTCCAGGCAAGAATACTGGAGTGGGTTGCCATTTCCTCCTCCAGAGGATCATCCCCATCCAGGGACCGAACCCATGTCTCCTGCAATTCTCCTAACACTGCAGGCAGATTTCTTTACCACTGAGCCCCCTGGGAAGCCCCCCAAACAGTAATATGTTAAGACAAATGAAATTATGCATAACTTACCCAAACACAAACCTTCCCAATTCCATCAGCCAAAAAGCATTAAATATTCCACCCAGGGCAAAAACAACCTATAACATGGAATATAATGTAGGATCAATGAAAAAGAAAATTGAAGGAATCCAAAATAAGTAACACATGATGAAACACAACTTCTACAATGATTTTAGTGTTTCTTCTTAGTAAATCTGTGAAATTTAAGTATCAATGTTCATCTGTCTCGAAGCTTAAAATGGATTGTGCACTATGTCACATGGGTATTTGTGAACTCTGCTTAATTAAGTTAGGCTTTCACCAAACACATCCATGCTGATGGAAGTAGACAAGTATTCAAGAGACAGCGTCCACAGTGAATCAGTGAAGAATTTGTCTTACCTGCCCAATGCAAACAAAGCAACTAAAAATAATGGTGCCCCATCTGTTAGAAAAAGAGAAAGAAAGTGAATTAAGAGTTTATCACCAAATCCTTCAGTAATAATTCACTTTGGATTTCTTGGACTCCTCTGCATTCCCTCCAAAGGAAGAAAACTGAGGTTCTGGTTGGCCTCTGAAATCAGCAGCTTTCCAAGGCTGAATGTTAATCCATAGAGGTCTCTAATCCCAAAGGGATTCCAGAGGCTTTGATAAGGGCATGTCTGTTTAAGCCATTATCATCTCTTAAACAAAACTTGTTAAATAATCTTCAAGAAGTTCCCAGGGTTCCCATTTAAAAATGGACATTCTTCACAAATTTTTTTATTGAGTTCAGGGTTGATTCCAAGGAATTCTATTAAATAATTTTAAGTGGTTTTAATTCTGTATGCTGCTGCTGCTAAGTCGCTTCAGTTGTGTCCGACTCTGTGCGACCCCGTAGACGGCAGCCCACCAGGCTCCATCGTCCACGGGATTTTCCAGGCAAGAGTACTGAAGTGGGTTGCCATTGCCTTCTCTGCTAATTCTGTATAACCAAAAGCTATTTTTAAAAGGAAAAACAGGGACCATGAGAAATGATATAAATCTGCTTACTCTAACATTCCATACTCTGAATAGCTCATTAATGTTTCCCCAGAGTAATAAAATACCAGTATTAGGAGAGTCATTAAAGATTATATGAGTAAACCATCCTTCTGAAATCCAAGTCCCTCCAAAAATCCTTGTGCAATGGTCATACCACAGTCTACTGAAAGTTTTCCCAAAACAACTCATGATCAAGCAAAATCTTCATCACACATAAATGGCATCTGCTTCCTTCAAGTTCAAGCGAATTCTACCCCTTTAGACCAAGCCAGTTAAAGTCCTCCTTTATACACTCATCGAGGTGTTTAAAAGTTAGTCCCTGCGCTTAAACACATATGGTTTCTTCAATTCTTTTCACCACACATGGCTGGAAAGCACATGGTCATTTCGCCCTCTGCCTTCTGAAAATGTTCCAGACTACATCCCTCCTAAAGTCTCCACAAACAGCACGTAATCATCAGGATGAAAACTGACAGAGCTAATAATGTGATGCCTTCCTCAGCATCTAACTGGAGTGGTCACAGAAAGTTTAATGCCTAAAGAAAGGCAGAAGAGAAAATCTCACTGGGGCTGGGAGAGGTAAACAGTAAATACATGCCAAATACTGTGCATCCACCTCCCTCAATCCTTATAACCACCTTGCAAGGCAGGAAATACTATCCATATTTTACCAGTGAGGAAACTGAGGCTCAGGAAGCTAGGAACAGATCAGAAGAACTAAGAAGCTGAGCAAGTGGCAGCAACAGAAACCAGAACCGGGCTTGCTGATTCCAAGTCAGGGCATAATTTACCTTTAGATAACTGAGTTTCCATACGCCATTAGCAGCATTTAACTGAAATACCAACCAAGTTTCAAAAACCAAAATCACACAACACACAAATGTAGATTAACACACTCAATACACAAGTTTGTTCAGTTCTTTCTAGAAATACTTAATCTAGTTTTGTGTTTTCTTAATAATCATATTTACCCGTAAGTGAGATTTCTCCCAAGCTTACCGTATTCCAAACACTCGGTCTATCAAAAAGCCACCAAAGAAACACAAAACGACATTGGGCCAAGAATACCAGGCATACAGCAGCATGAACTTCGTGGTATTCACCTGCATATCCTACATGGAAAGAAAGCAAAACAGTTTTTTTCAAAGCAGGTAAGTGTAGCAACTAACAATCAAAACATTCTTTCTGGTAGTGGCAGCATTTCTTAATCATTTACTGTTACTATCAGCTTTGGCCTCTACCTCCAGAAAAATGGTCACACCTGGGAACTTCTTCAGTCTGCAGTCATTTCAGAGGCTTCATGGAGTTCAGCATCTGTCAGCTCTTGCACTACGGGGATCACTTCTGCCTACATCTGCCTGTATCATCTACATTTCTATTCCCTGTGTGTTACCTGCTGTGGGGCTTCACCCATATGAAAAAGGACAATCTTTAGCATATCCTTTCCTCCTACCTCACTAATTCTTGGTCTTTTTCATTCATTCTAGAATGTGAAGGGCCAATCTGTGTATTTCTTCCTATCCAAAGGTAAAAAAAAAAACTTACAAAGGGAAAAAAAAAATCTAAATACATAGGAAACTGTAAATATCAAAAATACTGATATGGACAATCCTCTGGAATCAGTATCCACATTTTAAAAATGAAATAACAATTAACATATTTAAGAAAGCAAAATGCTCTCCTACCAAATCATTTGTCCTTCTGATGATTACACAGTGGGAGAGAGAAATGCCAACAAAAATTCACAATACTTTTTGGGTTGCACTGTGGAAATAGTAGTTATTTATCTAAGGTATGAAACAATATCAAGTCATAAGTGCCATAAATGAATTCTCTGTGGCCACTCATTCCAAGTCAAGAATACTCCTTGCCCTCACAGATTTGGTGACAACAGATGTTCAAATGGATTCATTAGACAATGTTTCGGACCATGCAACCTGAGAGTTGATACTTCAGCAATGTATCTGCTCCAGAGCCAACAAAAGAAACACAGATGAAAAGTCAACTTACCCGTTTAACTTGAATCTGAAGGGCAGCAGGATTATCATAGCAAAAGTAGCTGCCTAGAAAACGGAAAAGCAAATTTCTTTTTAGTAATACTTTCCATATAAAAGTTTCAAGTTGCAATTACTACTCCAATGGTGATTTGCAATGTTTATACTAGGGACTCAAGGAAACTGGAAACTCAAAAAAAAAAGAAACTAGAAACTCTTTTGGACTGCTTTCTTGTCCATTAAGACTTTCTAAGTTGCAGCCAAATAACCCAGAGAAAACATACCAAGTTATTTACAAATTATTAGCCTGCATACCGGAGAAGGCAATGGCACCCCACTCCAGTACTCTTGCCTGGAAAATCCCATGGATGGAGGAGCCTGGTGGGCTGCGGTCCACGGGGTCACTAACAGTTGGACACGACTGAGCAACTTCACTTTCACTTTTCACTTTCATGCACTGGAGAAGGAAATGGCAACCCACTCCAGTGTTCTTGCCTGGAGAATCCCAGGGACGGGGGAGCCCGACGGGCTGCCGTCTATGGGGTCGCACACAGTCAGACACGACTGAAGTGACTTAGCAGCCTCAGCAGCAGCCTGCATACACAGCAAATACTGGGAACCTGGATTAAGAAGTTAATCAACAACTGTTTTTCCACCTTGAAAGTGAAAGTCGCTCAGCTGTGTCTGACTCTTTGCCACCCCATGGACTACACAGCCCATGGAGTTCTCCAGGCCAGAATGTTGGGAGTGGGTTGCCATTCCCTTCTACAGGGGATCTTCCCAACCCAGGGATCAAACCCAGGTCTCCCACATTGCAGGAAGATTCTTTACCAGATGAGCCCTAGGGAAGTTGTTTTCCACCTTTCTTTCTTTTTTTTTCCACCTTACTTACATCCTGTTTCCTATGTCTATTGTTTTATTAGCATCTTCATGAAACAGCTATATTTTCCTTAAAGCTACCAACACACACACACATGAAAAATGTCAAAAACATCCTCAGCAGTTTCCTAGTAATGTTACCTAAAGCCACCACTTGAGTGCACAGGAATGGAGTTTAACTACTCTGACTAGATCTGTTTTCAAAATAAGAATTCTAATTCCACAAACAGTATATCCAAGATCAAATAACTCAGGAAATACACAGCCAGGAATGAAGAAAAATAAAATAGAGTTCTAAAAGGTTAAATTAAAACATAGTAACATCTTCTGGAGGGTCAGAAAGAAAGAAGTGGAGAGAGGTCGGACTTTTTACAGTAATAAAATCGACAGAGTTTTGATAGGCCACGAGATAACGTTGCCTCTGTTTCTCCACTAACTGTCTAGAAGTATACATGAGAAGCCACCAGTTCAAAAGAAATAAAATTGTCATTAGAAAAGTTATGACTCTGGCTTCTGAAACCCACTAAAGGTAAACATAAAAATCACTAAAAATAAATTGTTAAAGTAGGGGCAATTTTAAGTGTCTTGTGTTGTTCTTGATTTTTTGTTCCTAAACTCAGAACTTTATGAATCCTGCTTTAATGGCTGTAAGGAATATCAATGTCAGGCTTCAAAGTTAATGAATGGGCACCATCTTTCCACAAAGTGAGAAGAGGGGGAACAAAAAGAGATGCAAAGAAACTAAAGCCCAAAGCAGCCTCCATGCCTACTTATATATTCCAGCAGTAGATAAAGGTATCCACCATAAACCTGTTGATTACACCAAATCCAGCGAGTCCACGAAAAATACATTATTACTTTCACACCAAGCTGATACTGACATAGAATGTTACTGGAAAAAATTAGTTGCTGGGACATAATAAGAAGATATTTTAAAAAATTATCTCCAGAAACTGCTTTCAGTCACCAAATTTCGTAACTGAAACCAAACAGCACAAGTCCAGTCCAGTATGATTGCTTCACATTAGCAGAGCGGAGGAGTAGGAGAATACATCTACCCACTGAAGCAATCAACAAGACACACTCATACATTTTACCAAAGAGGAAGAGAAACATAAACGACTGCCAACGAATACCTCAATCAAAAAGCTTAAAGTACTCTTTAAATACTACAAAGTATTTTTGGAGGCTTCTTTGGGGCAGGGGATTACATATTTCGCAATTCCCTCTAAACAAAGTGTCATGAGAGGAACCTTGACATCCAGGGATTCTCTCATATCTAAAGCCCCAGAAGGCAAATTGCTAGCTTTTGGAACTTCTTGCGAGAGCAAATGAGTAGGACAAAAGTCACTCAGCTCAGTCCCCTGACCCCCCACCTTCGGGACACTGAATAGCCTGCAACAGGGTTGAATGGGGGTCGCGAAGGTGGGGGGAAATGGGGGCAGGAGGACCCTGGAGCTCAACGCAACTCCGAGACAGTCTGGAATTCCTTGATTTCCAGTCCCACCCCACCAGGCCGGCCGGCTCACCGAAGCCAAGGAAGCACATCAGCAACAGAACCACAAGCCGGTGCGCTAGGCGACTGGGGTCGCAGAGGGCCTGCAGCGCCCCGGAGGCAGCAGGGGTGGCCCGGGTGTCTCTGCCCGCCTCGTCCGAGCCGCCTGGCAGCAGCGCCCTCGCTTCCTCCTCCTCTTCCTCCATCGAGCCCGCGGGAGACCGAGAGATGACAGCGAGTGCAACTCCAGGAGGAAGCCGCTGCCAGAGCCCAGAGCAAACCGTGCTCACGTGACCGCAGCCGCTCACGTGACGCCGCGGCAGGTCACGCAGGGATACGCTCATGTGAGTGGGCGTGGCCACTCGGTGGGCCGGGCCGGCGGGGCTCGAGGGGTAACGGCAGCGTGAGATTTTCACCCGGAAGTTTCTAGGCGGGGCGCCTCTACCCTTCCTCCGCAGATCGCCCTGTCCTCTCGTTTCCTGCCTTGCTCCGGTTGCCGACTCCGCGCCGCTCCTCCGGAGAAAGTGCGGGCCTCCCCTCAGGCCCTACGCCAGGCTCGTCCTGCGCGATGCCACCTGCGCGGAGGAGGCGAGAACGCGCGCAGCGCTCCTCGCAGCGTTGTTCCGCAGCCTTTTTGGCTGCTCTTAATAACACACGGTTGATTGAGCACCTTATGATGTGTCAAGTTACGTCTCAGGTGCTGGGAAAACTAAGTGGAATGTGACAAGCTCTCGGACCTCAGAGAGTTCACAGTTTAGTTGGAGACAGCGACTGAAACCGATACCTTAGAGAACAGTGTGGTGAATGAATGAGTGTAGTGAGAACTGCGGCTGAAATGAGCCCTGAATTCTAGCGCAATGTCTGGGAAAGGCGTTTGGGAAACGGAGAGTTAAGTGTACCGTTTAACCAGCTGTAGGGGAAAGTGACGGCGGAGGAGAGGAGGAGTGCTAAAGATCCTTGAAGTTCATACCTAAACTAGAATTAAGAATGAGTCAGTCTTGGTTCTTTATGAAGGGGTGGGTAATAGAGGTGAGGGGAGCGTTACGGATAATAAAGACGCAAGCATGAAACAACTGTGTGTGTGTGTGTAATAAAGACGCAAGCATGAAACAACTCTGTGTGTGTGTGTGTGTGTGTGTGTGTGTGTGTGTGTGTGTGTGTGAATTGATCTGGGAACGAGAGAGGGAACTCCAGAGTAGGAACAATGAAGCTTGTTTCATGAGGAGCCATGCAAGGTAGAAATTTCTAGCAGAGCAGCAAGGACGCCAGAACTCTTGAGGGTGACAAAGCTAGAGGTTGAATAACAATGAGGATTACTAGATATTTGGAAGATTAGAGGTGATGAGGGTCTATCCTGGGGAAATATGGATGGAGCAAGGGAAACGGGCTTCCCAGGTGACGCTATTCTTCCCTGGAGAATTCCGTGGATAGAGGCGGCAGGTGGGCTGCAGTCCATAGAGTCGAAAAGCGTCAGACAGGACTGAAGCAATTTGTCCGCAGGCAAGGAAAACAGATGAAGTGTTTCACAGGTGAAATGGATGACTTTGTGAATAATAGCTTATGAGGTCTGAGAGAAAGGCTGGACTTGAGAACCTCTCCCAGGTTTCTAGCGTGGGCTCCCCAGTAGAGATCAGAATACAGGGAGAGGAGAGTGGGGGAGGATGCCAGAGAAGAAAGATCAGTTTGGAACATGTTGCCTTTGAGATGTCTGCAGAAGACGACTTCACCGTCCACCTCCCATTCTCCAGCTCCGAAGGAGGAGCCTCCAGTCTAATAAAGCTGTCTTCCCAATCTCAGTGGTTGCTTCTCTCCCTATCTTACTCCACTTCTCAACATCAGTTGATGCAGTTGACAGCCCCTTCTTCATGGCTCCCTTGACATACTCTTGCCTTGTTTTCCTGCTGGTTTAGTGGGCTCTCCTTTGCTATCTCATTTGTCAGCTCCTCCTCTGCTACCTGAACTCTAAATGTTCAAGTGCTCCCGAATCCAGTCCTGGACTCTCCTCCACCCCTCCAGTTACATAGCTTTAAATATCATCACTGTTCTGTACTGTCCAATAGGTAGTCATCACCACATGTGACAAGTTGACACTTGAAATGTGGCTAGTCCTATTTGAGGTGTGCTATAAGTATAAAATACACACCAGATTTCAAAACAGTATGAAAAAAAAAGATATGTATCTCTGGAAATTCCCTGGCAGTCCAGTGGTTAGGACTCCACACTTCCACTGCAGGGAACATAGGTTCGATCCTTGGTTGGAGAACTAAGATCCAACATGCCTCAAGATGCAACCAAAAAGAAAATCTCATTAATTTTATACTGATTACACATTGAATTAATAATATTTATGCATATTGGGTCAAATAGAATGTTAAAGTTAATTTCACCTGCTTTGACTTTTTAATCTGACAGCTAGAAAATTTTAAATTATGTGTGTGGCTTACGTATTTCTATTTATTGGTGCTGATTTATACACTGATGCCTTCTAAATAACCTCCATTCCAGACTTCTTTCTTAAACAATGATTCCTATTTCAACTGCCTGTATAACATCTCTGCATGGATGACTAACAGGCATTTCAAATCTTACCTATCCAAAGCAGAATCCTTGAGTTCTCTCACATGTTCTACCTGTTCCTCCCTAGCTGCTCCCCAGCAAAGTAAATGGCACATCTCTCCACCTGTTGCCAGCCATGGGCCTAACATTCATCCTAATGGCTTACTTACCTCAGCGCCAATATCTACTCCCCACCTTTGGCATTGTCAGCTTTCCTCCAAAACATACCCTGAATCCGTGCATGAGCTCCACCACTGCTGTTTTTAAAATACTGATGCTTGCAATGGTGTACTGCAACAGACATTTAAATTCTTTTTAAAATTTTGCTTATTTTTCATGATAAACATACCTAGTATGACATTCAAACAGTACTGAAAAGAATTGAGCTCAAGGCAAGACTTTTCTGCCTCCCTCTCCCCAGTCTCCTGGTAAGCAATCACCTTTTCTAGATTCCTTTGTCTTTCCAGAGATATTCCACAGTTGTTTTTTTTTTTTTTCTTTCGACAGACCAATATAACAAAGAGAATGGCTTCATTTTGTGTAACAGATGCAGAGGATTCTGTCCTATAAATATGTTATACTTAGCA
Organism: Cervus canadensis; assembly: GCF_019320065.1. Lineage (NCBI taxonomy): Eukaryota > Metazoa > Chordata > Mammalia > Artiodactyla > Cervidae > Cervus > Cervus canadensis. Next base: position 82,518,171 of record NC_057392.1, read on the forward strand.
AGTCCTCTGTTGATGGACACTTAAGTTGTTTCCAAACTACTGTACCCAGTCCTGCTGTGAATCACCTGGACGATGCTCATTTCACATTTACCTGTAGGATAAATTCTTGAAAATAGATTGCTGGATCAAAGGGGTATACTTTAAAAATACTGCTCAGTTCAGTTCAGTCACTGAGTCGTGTCCAACTCTGCAACCCCATGAACTGCAGCATGCCAGGCCTCCCTGTCCATCACCAGCTCCCAGAGTTTACCCAAACCCATGTCCATCAAGTCGGTGATGCCATCCAACCATCTCATCCTCTGTCGTCCCCTTCTCCTCCTGCCCTCAATCTTTACCAACATCAGGGTCTTTTCAAATGAGTCAGCTCTCCGCATCAGGTGGCCAAAGTATTGGAGTTTCAGCTTCAACATCAGTCCTACCAATGAACACCCAGGACTGATCTCCTTTAGGATGGACTGGTTGGATCTGCTTGCAGTCCAAGGGGCTCTCAAGAGTCTTATCCAACACCACAGTTCAAAAGCATCCATTTTTTGGCTCTCAGCTTTCTTCACAGTCCAACTCTCACATCCATACATGACCACTGGAAAAACCATAGCCTTGACTAGACAGACCTTTGTTGGCAAAGTAATGTCTCTGCTTTTTAATACGCTATCTAGGTTGGTCATAACTTTCCTTCCAAGGAATAAGCATCTTTTAATTTCATGGCTGCAGTCACCATCTGCAGTGATTTTGGAGCTCAAAAACATAAAGTCAGCCACTGTTTCCACTGTTTCCCCATCTATTTGCCATGAAATGATGGGACCAGATGCCATGATCTTAATTTTCTGAATGTCGAGCTTTAAGCCAACTTTTTCACTTTCCTCTTTCACTTTCATTAAGAGGCTCTTTAGTTCTTCTTCTGCTACATAGTGTTCGATTGTTCTGATTAAAGTCATACCAGTTTGCACTCCATCAGAGAAGGCAATGGCACCCCACTCCAGTACTCTTGCCTGGAAAGTCCCATGGACGGAGGAGCCTGGTAGGCTACAGTCCATGGGGTCGCGAAGAGTCGGACACGACTGAGTGACTTCACTTTCACTTTTCACTTTCATGCACTGGAGAAGGAAATGGCAACCCACTCCAGTGTTCTTGCCTGGAGAATCCCAGGGACGGGAGCGTGGTGGGCTGCCGTCTATGGGGTCACACAGAGTCGGACACGATTGAAGTGACTCAGCAGCAGCAGCAGCAGCACTATCCCTAATCAAACTTGTGATCAGAATTTTGGTGTTTGCAAATCATAAGTGAAAAACAGTTCTCGTAGTGTTGTCTCAAATTGCATTTCTGTTCAAATTGCAGGTTCAATCTCTTTATATGATTAATGAAAGTGAAGTCACTCAGTCGTGTCCAACTCTTTTGCGACCCCATGGACTGTAGCCTACCAGGCTCCTCCAATGGGATTTTCCAGGCAAGAGTACTGGAGTGGGTTGCCATTTCCTTCTCCAGAGGATCTTCCCCACCCAGGGATCAAACCCAGGTCTCCTGTGTTGGAGGCAGACGCTTTACCATCTGAGCCACCAGGGAAGTCCAATATAGTCACTTACATTTTCTAGGAATGCTCTTCATATCCTTTGTTAATATTTTCAGATGAGTCCTTTGCTTTCTATCACTGATGAAATTGGCTGTTTGTGAGATAATATCCTTTGACTATGTTTATGGTGTATTTTTTCGTATAGTTTTTTAGTGTAAAAAAATTTTTTTCACGACTCTGGGGATTTGCTTCTCACAAGATTTTGACAGCCTTAACTGGGCTTCCTACTTCCACTGTTAAATTTCTATGATATGTTGACCACACAGCAAGTCAGAATGATCTTTTTGGTTAGTTCTGGGCTTTGGTCTGTCAAAAGATAATGAGACAACCATCCAATATGTGAACTAAAAAAGACAAAGCTGGAGTTGTTGTGTACTCTTTGCAAGGGAAAGCTGTGTGGGTAGGTATATAGGTAGGCGCACACCACCTTAACCAAGTGATCAAAGTTAATATTACCAGTACTGAGATAAACTGACATCATGTGCCTGCTGATATTATGCACTGAAATGGACACAGCCCTCTGTAGTAGCCCTACCAAAGCTCATGCTTAGATCTAATCATGAGGAAATTCCAGACAAACTCAAATCAAGAGAAATTTTACAAAATGACTACCCTGTACACCTTCAAAAAATCAATGTCATGAAAGACTAAGGATCTGTTCCTGATTAAAGCAGACTAAAGGGACATGATCATTGACTACAACATGTGATCCAGAATTTCTTCAGTTGTAAGGAGCGTTATTGGATCAGTTGGCAAAATCCACATAAGGCCTATGATTGGGTAATTTATACCCTATCAGTGTCACTTGCTTTATCTTGACTATCACACTGTGGTTATGAAAGAATTGGGAAAAAATACTTCATTTTAGAAAACACATTGAAATATTTAGTACCAACTTAACCTGCAACTTACTTTCAAATAGTTCCAAAACATGTGTATGTGTGCATGCTTACACATGTGTATATATGTATGTATGTATGCATGCATGCAGAGAGTGGAAAAGAAATCAAATGTTAAAAATATTAACATTTGGGGGATCTGGGAATAGGATATGTGGGAATTCCGTGAACTAGTGTTACTTTCACGGAAGTCTGAAATGATGTCTACCAGTCATTGACCTGCCCTAAGTGCCTTGTGTGTTCTGGTATGTAAAACACCTTGTACAGGACCCAGCTTGAAAAAACACTGAAGTGGAGGGATGACATCATTAAACCCAAGGAGTGTTGCTCCAGCTCAAGGTGTAACAAGGAAAGCGTGTGGACTTGGAAAAACCCATTCCTGCCTACACAATAAACATGCTCATTCTATCTTCCTTGACCTCTTATAAGTGAAGCAAATCACTTATAATTACCAAGTTACAGAAAAATAGGAATGAGGATATAACTGTAGATTTTGTCATCTGGCTGGGATCAGAGGCCATTGGGTTGACTAGCTGGTTTCATTGGTGTGGCGATGGCTACAGCCTCTGGAGCAACATTAGCCCTGTAGGCAGAGAAGAGGGTAGGGTTCTCTCAAAAATCAAAGTTCTAGATTCAGCCTTCACCTACTTTTACTTCCTACCACTCATCCTGAGGGCTGTGTGGGTCAGAAGTTTTCACTGTCTCCCTCCTACTCAGAAGCCAAGCTGTAAACCACTTGGTCGTCTTTAGTGTCTTCCCACTGGGATCTGCCCCAGCCCCACCTCTCCACCAGCAGGGTGAGCTTCTAACGTGGGGCAAGAGAGAGGAGTGTTGGGTTCTACTTGGGAGTCCAGAAGCAGTGATAAGTGAGCTTGATCTCAGAGAATGGAGAAGGTTGAGGAGGAGGAGAGTGAAGGTTTTTCAGGCAGGAACAACATCGTATGCAAAGACAGAGATTCAAAATTGAACATGCAAGAAGGAAAGTGTTGGTTGTCTGGCAAAAATAATTTTTAAATTGATTTAAATCCTGGAGCTAGAATTTAAGTCTGATTTTCCCATTTATCAGCTCACAATGGATATTTTATAGTCTCTGGTCAGGTTTATATAATCAGAATGAAAATTCTGTAGATTCTTACTTGAACGAGGTACCAATTTTAAGAGAAAAAATATGTGCTTTAGTTGTGTGTGTGTGTGTGTGTGTGTGTGAGTGTGTGCATGCTCAGTAGTGTCCAACTCTTTGTAGCCCCATGGACTATAGCCCGCCAGACTCCTCTGTCCATGGGATTTCCCAGGCAAGAATACTGGAGTAGGTTGTTATTCCTACTCAAGGGGATCTTACTGAACCAAGGATGGAACCTGCATCTCCTAGGAAGTAGTATAGTAGTATAAGATAAGACTGCCCTTACATTTTGGTATTTAATTGACAAAGCTCATAGGCCAGATCATGAAAAGGCATCCTCTAGAAGGTCTGGGTAGCCTTGGCCAGTTCATCTACTAATCATTCTTTAACTGCTTTCTTTTCCTTTACCTTTTCTTTTGGCATTAGCATCCATGACCTGAGAATCTGTGTCTTTCACACATTTTGCCTGGTACCTTGCCTTTGACTGTCACTGGTGTGGACTAAGCTCTTCATCTCTCAGCTCTGGGACTCAGGTAATGTTCCTGTTCATTTGTTAGCATTTCTCTCAGCAATATATTTGCAAGGAAGTCCACTCTGAATATCTACATCCTCTGCCCAAAATATAAAATTCACTCATTTATAAGGAACAATAGAATGGAATAAGCTTGAAATGATGTCCTCATAAAGCATAATTTTAAAAGTCTCTTGAAACATAAGTGCTTTTGCAATAAGAAAAGATACTGTATGACTATAGTCATACTATATGACTATAGTAATAAGCCTATATGATTTAGTCTTATTTCAGATTTTAGCACCATAATTTTCCCATTAGTTAATTAAAAGACACTTACTCCTTGGAAGGAAAGTTATGACCAACATAGACAGCATATTAAAAAGCAGAGACATTACTTTGCCAACAAAGGTCTGTCTAGTCAAGGCTGTGATTTTTCCAGTAGTCATGTATGGATGTGAGAGTTGGACTATAAAGAAAGCTGAGTGCTGCAGAATTGATGCTTTTGAACTGTGGTGCTGGAGAAGACTCTTTAGAGTCCTTTAGACTGCAAGGAGATCCAACCAGTCCATCCTAAAGGAAATCAGTCCTGGGTGTTCATTGGAAGGACTGATGTTGAAGCTGAAACTCTAATACTTGGCCACCTGATGCGAAAAGCTGACTCACTTGAAAAGACCCTGATTCTGGGAAAGATTGAAGGCGGGAGGAGAAGGGGATGACAGAGGATGCGATGTTTGGATGGCATCTCCAACTCAATGGACATGAATTTGGATAAACTCCAGGAGCTGGTGATGGACAGGGAGGCCTGGTGTGCTGTGGTTCATGGGGTTGCAAAGAGTTGGACATGACTGAGCAACTGAACTGAACTTTCCTTCAGTAAAAATCATGTTTGTGACTTGCATACTTTATTGGGATATCAAAGTAACAGTGGAATTTTTAAGCATGTCCATGTCCTCATATAGAAAAAAAATATGAACAAAAAATAGTAGTCTTAATATCTTTTGGGAACAAAGCCTTGAATCTAAAATAATTAAAGCCAAAGAGCAGTCTTTATGGGTCAGACCCTCTGCAGCCAAACTTTTTTTTAAAGGTCTGAATGAATGTTTGCATGCTCAATAAATAATGCTTTTAATTGTATAGCAAAATACACGAGAACTATTTAGATCTATTATACACAATTCCAATGGAATAATTTTATTGTTTTCCTCATTTGTTTATGACAAACTTGAGTCTTGAAGGAGCAGAGTTTGTTGTAATACAAATTAATGAGTGAACAAAGATTAAACAGTAAAGTATTGTATAACTTACTTCAAACCTCTGGCTTAAAGAAGGAAAAGAAAGTGAAAGTGAAGTTGCTCTGTTGTGTTCGACTCTTTGTGACCCCACGGACTGTAGCCTACCAGGCTCCTCCATCCATGGGATTTTCCAGGCTAGAATAATGGAGTGGGTTGCCATTTCCTTTCTCTAGGAGATCTTCCCAACCCAGGGATTGAACCTGGGTCTGAAGGGATTGTGAAAGATATTACATTATTTATATATATGACTATTCCCCTGAATGAAAAAATTCATTAAAAATGCAAAAATTGGGACTTCCGTGACAGTCCGGTGGTTAAAACTCTGAACTTCCACTGCAGGGGGCACAGGTTCAATCCTTGGTTGGGAAATCAAGATCCCACATGCCTTTTGGCACAACCCCAAAATTTTTTAAAAATTGTTTTTGATATGCAAAAATCTATGAAAGTATAAAAATATATAAGGCAATATGACCAAACAAAACTAAAAAGATACATAATACAGACTTTAGAAATGAGGAAGAAAAGATAAAAACAAACAAGACAACACCAAAACAAGCCCCTTGGACAAGCTGCCTTAGAGAGTAAATCTGAGTGCCCCAGTACAGAAGCACTCCCCAGTGGGAAGAGTGAAAAATGGGAAGGGGGAAGTTCTTACACCTTAGAGCTCAGAGCCTCTGGCTCTTAGATCCCAGCATGACTGTTAGGGTTGTAAGTACATGAGTGTAAAATGTAAGAGTAAATACTTGTGTTTCCATTCATACACAGACCCCCAGACTGACACGTTACTATCTGTTTTGAAAATCAGTTGAAGCGATGGGACCTGCCCCAAAGATACTCAACTGGTGAATTTGTCAGGATGAAGAAGAGAAAAGGCTGGCTTATGGGGAACAAAGATACGTACAATGCCTTATGAGATGCCATCCACAGTTGCCCGAAATTTCTAACACCAGTGATTGAATTTATGCCCTGCAGACTTCAATTTTTAATAAAGTTAGAATCTGCCTGCAATGCAGGACACACAGGAGATGCAGATTCAACCCCTGGGTTGGGAAGATCCCCTGGAGAAGGAAATGGCAACCCACTCCAGTATTCTTGCCTGAAAAATCCCATGGACAGAGTAACCTAGTGGACTGTAGTTCAAAAGGTTGCAAAGAGTTGGACACAGCTGAGCAACTAAGCACACGCGTCTCCCTCTCACTGTGTGTTACCTGTGTATGAGTTCTTCTTTCAACTCATTTCTGGTTTTCTCTTTATGTGCCTATATTCATCCATCCATATGCCTATATACTTATCTGCCTGTTTGTCTACTATAGTTGTGGAAGTCTGTTTTACTGTCTAATTGCAAAAATAAATCCATCGTATTTTTCCTCCTTAATAATGGGTGAAAGAATAAGTAATATTACATCTTCTAATTGGAAAAATATAAAGGAACTCTCCCTCTCTTGGTTAAATATATATATATATATATATATATGCACATATACATTTATGTATGTATATATGAATATAAACAATGCAATATGTTCACACACTTATGAATTACATGTTGTGAAAGAGAAAGACAAAGGATGGGTAAATATATTAAGAAAGAATTAAGCTGTTAGAGGCACAGCCATAGGATGTCTGTGTGGACACTCCTTATGCCCGTTATAGATTTACTGTCTGACCTCCAGCTCATCCTTTTGCCCTCTTCTGTGATCATTTAAATATGTTTCCTTTGCCAAGTGGCCCCGGTTAAGTTTTGTCAGTAGATGGCAAAGGAGAGACATCTCAGACGGAAAGGGTTTCCCCCTCCAGCCCTCCTCTGCTCCATCCAGAGTTTCCTGTGAGTGCCCAGGCACTCCAGTTCCCAGTTCCTGCAGTACACGTGGTTGGTTGTTGTTTTTCTATTTTTAAGGAAAAATGTTAAGAAAACTACAATTTTAATAGAAGAAAGAAATAGAATACTATAAAATGAGTACTATTGCAAAGCCATACAATAAAACTGCCTCTGAAATTCAAAGTGAGACGAGGAAAGAGAAAAGGATGAGACAAAATTAGATTAGATCAAATTAAATTAAATTTCAGTGACCAGCTTGCTGGAAGAGCAATGGATAGAAAGAGAAGTATGAGCATATCTCTACAGAAGCAATGACAGCTTTTACAACCTGGGAAGCAGTAATTCTTCCCTACTCTAGTCTTGAAATTTAAGTCAGCACACACCCATGCAAACAGACCAGTGTAAAATCTTGAAGTAAACAATCTTACTAGATTCTGGTTCACCTGTTGTCATCTGTTCAAGCGTGATTTTTCTGTAAATACTGCAGAATCAATGTATGATTCAGTTCACACATGTAAACCCACATGTTTTAATTATGTTTCTAATATCTATCTACCTACATATGTATGTGTGTATATATCTCTACCTATACATGTAGATATATGTACATCTGTAACTATCTGTAGAAATGACTGCCCCTGATTGATTGTATCAGTGTGTATATCAGGAGGCTGTCCCATGAAAGACAAAGACGAGTATCACAGGTATCATATCTGACTTGAAATGCCTTTCTCATCCATCTCTACCATGCCTGATTCACCATACCTTTATGGTACAATAAAATTTTTTATTATCTCCTGGCTTAGGTTTAAAAAAAAGCAACGGCATTGTTACCTGTGTCAGTCATTGAGTGGTTTCTCTCTGCCTAATGATCTATCCTGAAAAACTCTCCACATCAGTTCATATAGATCTTACTCTTTCTTTTCTTTCTCTTACCTGCATAGCACTGTGTCCTATGTATGTACCATCATTTATTCAGCCTCTCTTCTATACTGGGGCATTTATTAAGTATTCAATATTTTGCAATTATAAATCATGTCACAATAAATAATTTCATGCATATGTATTTTATATTGTCAGAAGTGTCTCAGTCTAAAGTGGGATTGCTGGGTCAACAGATAAATGCGTGCGTGGTTCTGTTGGATGTTGCCCAATTTCCCTTTAAAGGGTTTGTGACATTTTGTGTCATGAAAATACCTGTTTTCCCACAGCCTGACCAAGAGAGTATATTGTTAAACTTTTGAATTTTTGCCAGTGTGGATTGGCATATGCAGCATAGATTTGTAAAAATAATGTTAAGAAGTGTATACAATAGTGGATATAATTTTTTAAATTTGAATACATTTGCTTTTGGATAGATGTATTCACCTATACAGTAGTAAAGAAACTGCCTGCCAATGCAGGAGATGTGGGTTCAATCCCTGGGTGGGGAAGATCTTCTGGAGAAGGCAATGGCAACCCACTCCAGTATTCTAGCCTGGAAAATCCCAAGTACAGAGGAGACTGGAGGGCTATGTTCTGCCCGTGGTCCGAGTCCCTGGTCGGGAAAGAAGACTCCTCGAAACAATGCAACTCGCAATAGGGGAATTTATTACTGACTAGAGCCAGGGCCTCCCGCCCTCACCAGGTGTGTGAGGACGAAAGGCCCTGAGACCCAGTTCTCTCCGGTATTTATTAGGTCAAAATAAGCAGCAGGTAGTTGGCGCAATCGGATTGGTTACACAGTGGGTAGTTGGCGCAAGCTGATTGGTTACACAGTTGCAAGGTAATTTTTGTTGGCCCAACGTGGGGCTTTCAGCTTTCCCCTGATAGGTTCCCTTTTTTCTGGCTAGGCATATGTTGATTGACTGGCTCCAGGAGGCCTGATAATTATGTTACCCCGGGAAACCAGGCCTACTCCTAATCTAGGCTGCCTGCCATGGCGTTAGCCGTGACAGCCTCACAGGCTACAGTCCATGGTCTCGCAGAAGAGTCGACGTGACTTAGCAACTGAACAACTTTCAACTATGTAGAGCATCTGTTTTGGCGTGTTCTCTTTGTCACTTGTCACTAAAGCTATTTGGCCAGTGGATGTCACCCTTGTACTACTTTAAGGAATAGATTCCGGTACAATCCTCTCAGTTCATATATTTTACGACAGTAGCTCTCTTTAAAAATCCACCCCATGTGTTCATTAGATAAACTATGCAAGAGTTTCCAAGGTACAAGTCATTTTTGAAAAGCCTAAGACTAATGTGCTTATTGGGAGGGAAGTTTTTGAAGGGCTAAAATCAGTATGTTCTGATTTAAACTGTATGATAGGTGTGAGCTGATACCTAAAATCAGCCAAATTAAGAATAAAATTAATGAGCAGTGAGAACTAAACCTTGATCATATGGCTTTTTGGTGTATGTAAACATTAACAGTTTGGCATTTTTGTCCTTGGTGAAATGTCCTGTGTGGGATCAGATAACTAGAAGGAGGGTGTTTACCTGGACTTTTACAGACCCCTCTCCAGCCCAGGGCCATGGACAGTCTCCAAACATCAAATGAAAATCTCTTAACTCTTACAGTCTCTCTCCTAACACTACCTTGATAAAATCCATCTTTAAATTAATTCCTAAAGCATTTATGCATTTTTTAATTGGCAAGATCAGTTTTCATTCCAATCTCAAAGAAAGGCAATGCCAAAGAATGTTCAAACTACCGTACAGTTGCACTCATATCACATTCTAGCAAAGTAATGCTCAAAATTCTCCAACCTAGGCTTTAACAGTTCGTGAACCGAGAAATTCCAGATGTTCAAGCTGTATTTAGAAAAGGCAGAGGAACCAGAGATCAAATTGCCAACATCCACTGGATCATATAAAAAGCAAGAGAATTCCAGAAAAACATCTACTTCTGCTTCATTGATTATGCTAAAGCCTTTGACTGTGTGGATTGCAACAAACTGTGGAAAATTCTTCAAGAGATGGGAATACCAGACCACCTTACCTGCCTCCTGAGAAACCTGTATGCAGGTCAAGAATCACCACTTAGAATTGGACATGGAACAACAGACTGGTTCCAATTTGGGAAAGGAGTATGTCAAGGCAGTATATTGTCACCCTGCTTATTTAACTTCTATGCAGAGTACATCATGCGAAATGCCAGACTGGATAAAGCACAAGCTGGAATCAAGATTTCCAGGGGAAGTATCAATAACCTCAGATACACAGATGACACCACCTTTATGGCAGAAAGCGAAGAGGAACTGAAGAGCCTCTTGATAAAGGTGAAAGAGGAGAGTGAAAAAGCTGGCTTAAAACTCAACATTCAAAAAACTAAGATCATGTCATCCAGTCCCATCACTTCGTGGCAAATAGATGGGGAAACAATGGAAACAGTGACAGATTTTATTTTCTTGGGCTCCAAAATCACTGCAGATGGTGACTGCAGCCATGAAAATAAAAGACACTTGCTCCTTGGAAGAAAAGCTATGACCAACCTAGACAGCATATTAAAAAGCAGAGGCATTACTTTGCCAACAAAGGTCCGTCTAGTCAAAGCTATGGTTTTTCCAGTGTTCATGTATGGTTGTGAGTGTTAGACCATAAAGAAAGTTGAGCACTGAAGAATTGATGCTTTTGAACTGTGGTGTTAGAGAAGACTGTTGAGAGTCCCTTGGACTGCAAGGAGATCCAGCGAGTCCATCCCAAAGGAAATCAGTCCTGAATATTCATTGAAAGGACTGATGCTGATGCTGAAGCTCCAATACTTTGGCCACCTGATGTGAAGAACTGACTCATTGGAAAAGACCCTGATGCTGGGAAAGATTGAAGGCAGGAGGAGAAGGGAACAACAGATGATAAGATGGTTGGATGGCATTACCAACTCGATGGACAAGTTTAAACAAACTTTGGGAGCTGGTGATGGACAGGGAAGCCTGGCATGCTGCAGTCCATGGGGTCAAAAAGAGTCCAACATGACTGAGAGACTGAACTGACTAACTGAACTTAAGATTTATCTTAAGAACTGGGAAATCCTTGAAGTGTTTACTTTTTGCATTAAAGGAAAAGAAAAGTCTTATTTAGCCTGTGGCATTTTAATATTAATTATTGTCGCTCTTTAATATTCATTATCATTCTTCATTATCATTAATATTCATCATTGTTTACTTCAGAAAACCAGGTAATTTTCAAATCCAAGAGAAAGAAAAAGTTAACTTCAGAGATTAGAGCTGTGTTAATCATCATCAATCAGGCATATTTGTTATCAAAATTAATTAACTGTACTTGTTATTTTTAAATAGATATTTTATCAGGAGAATCCCAGCAGAAAAATGGTAGCATACACAAATTAGGATACCTCACAAAAGGTTCTGAGAGTCTTAAAGACCACAAATGCTCATTGGGTTAGCCCAACTCTTCATTCTGGTGTAAGTTCAGTATTCAGCAAACATAATCACGATTAATAAAACGACAGCAGATGATGCACCCTGAGTTCCGGCATCCGTAGTTAGATCCCTCAGGATGACAGACCTTAGCCAGCTGTGGCCAACAGGTCGCCCCCATTCTGAATCTCTCCCTCCGCACGGGGGACGTCCTGCCACACGTTGTCACCTGCTGGCTTTGCCCTGTTTGGGCCTTTGTTCCAGTTGCCGGGCCATCTGGGGTTCTTGCTTAGACTCTTGTTCCAAGGTCACCAGAAGTGCAGTCTTCATGAGGGAGTTCTCAGAATCGCCCTCTTCCTTCCACTGTGCTTGCTAAGCATTCGTTGTTCATCACATGTGACCACGGGGCTGTCTGTCTCATTCTGCTCATGAGATCCTGTGGCTTCTGTTTCTCATTGGAGCATTCTAACTTTTCTGGCCATGGCCTCTCTGTTCTTCCCATAAATGGTTATGGAAAGAGTTTTCAAATCAGTTCTGTAAATACTGGGCTTTTTTTTTTTTTAAGGAAAGATTAGACTGTGTGGATAGTAGAGGGTGACGGTGAACTTAGGAGAGTTTCCACTGTATTACCTTCCATTCCTTGAGCAGGAGTTTCACTCAGTCTGCCTAGCAACCTTGATTTTAGGAGCTGAGCATGTAAATCACTCACTGCTGTTTGAGAGGAATGGTGTTTTACCTAGAACTTCTGACAGTTTTGCGAAAGCTGAAATTGAAAATTGGCTGAGAGTTCCTGAAGAATCCATCATCATGCTAGTCTGCTGATGCATTGCAATCAGCAGGCTGAAGCAATCTGGATTGATTTATTTATAAATAAATATAAATTTATTTCTTCCAATAAATACGCATCTGCCAATTAGTTATAATAGACGTGTATGCTTAGTCGCTTCCATCGTTTCTGACTGTTTGCAACCCTCTGGATTAGAGCCTGCCAGGCTCCTCTGTCTGTGGGATTCTCCAGGCGAGAATACTGGAGTGGGTTGCCATGCCCTCCTCCAGAGGATCTTCCTGACCCAGGGATCGAACCAGCATCTCTTAGGTCTCCTGCATTGGCAGGCAGGTTCTTTACCACCTGGAAGCCCCTGGTTATAAATACCTAATAATAATAGTGAACTCTTGCGTGCTTGCCGTGTACCAGGCACTGTTTGAAGCACTTTACTTGTGATATCTGACATAAAACTCATAGCAGCTCTCTGAGGTAGGTACCCTTAATATCCCCATGTTATGGATGATGAATTTCTAGCCACCTGAGTAGAAAAAGACAGAGTGAGAAGACTGTTAAGTAAGCCAGAGAGTTCTGGGGAGTGTGGCAACTCCACCAAGAGCAAGCAGGGTGGATCAGCCCCAGTGGATGCACACAATACCCAGACAGAGAGAGAAGCAGTCAGTGTGGCCTGATGGAGGAGCTGCCCCTTCTGTGGGTGGGGAGGCCTCTTGCTGACCTATTCATCAGACTGAGTAAAGAGGTGAAATACGAAACAGTAAACCAGAGCACGGCTTCCTGTGCCCAGGACATGAGGGCAGAGAGGGAAGAAGGCCCACACCTCTGTCTTCAACAGATAAGACACCTCTGCACATGGTGCCCCGGGGGCAGCCTCTCCCGGGAGGCAGGGGCTCCCTGGTGGGAATGAGCCACAAGTGATCCATCTTCCCTGTGTTCCTAGGGAAGGGGATGAGCAGCTTGGGAAAGGCTGGGCAATAGTCCTATTTCATGTTCCATTCAATGCCTTTCAGGGGCTGTGGCAGAAGCGGCCCACCTTACCCTCTGCAGGCACATGGCGTTTCTGCACGTGCAAGCCCGGCTTCCAGCTGCAGCTCTTGCCTTCAGGGCTGGCTGTGCACAGCCCCCCACCCCGTCCCACAGTGCCCACTGGGCCCATGCACAGGGTAGGCTGGAAGTTGCAGACAATTAATACCAACTCAGGAGTTGGTGGATAAATGTCACATCCCCCTTGCCACATACATGCTTGTTCTACACTTGTTCCAAGTTCCCCAGAAGAATTTTGCCCTATTTGTGCACTTAGGTAACTTATTTGACAGTATATGCCTTTAAGGCCATCATCTCTGCCCTTCTTTGTGTCTCCTGGGATCACCTCTTGTGTTGAGGCCTCCAGGATCACCCCCAGGTTCAATGATTCTGTAGAAGGACTCACACAACTCAGCATATAGTTGTACTTTTGGTCATGGCTGATGATAGCTAGAGGACACAGCCAACTCAGCAAAGGGAAGAGGCGTGTCGGATGAAGTCCAGAGGACCAGGAACACACTCCTAAGAATTCTTTCCCAGTGAGTCAAACGGGATATTGTTCCTTCCCCCAGCAACAAGTGGTTAACGAGTGTAAAAAATGCCATTTTCCAGGGGAGCTCTTGAGAAACTCAGTGCTCAGTGACTCTCTCTGTCTCTCTCTCCCTTTTTTTTTTTTGGCTGCACTGGGTCTTAATTGCAGCACACAGGATCTTTGATCTTCGTTGTGGCATTCTAATTCTTAGTTGTGGCATGTGGGATCTAGTTTCTTAGCCAGGGATCAAACCTGGGCTCCCTGTGTTGGGAGTGCAGAGTCTTAGCCTCTGAACCACCAGGAAAGTCTCACCAGTGTCTTTCCTGAGAGGTGGTCACAGAGATACTCTCTCCCTGGCCTGTGGCCTAATTGCAGAAGGAAAGCACAACCCATATTATTTGTAATTTAGGCACAGTGAGCCATTCTTATAAGAGTTTTAGGATCCTTCTCCAAATCCAGGTTCTCAGATGCCAGCCAAGGGCCCCAGGATAGCAGTCTCAGGCCCTCATGTTAATGCTTTTCTCCACCCCCAGGATCCCTGCCTCAGGGTACACTTAACCCGATCTAATCCTGGAACATGCCCCTCCTCTGAGGGCGCCACCCAGGAACTGTGTCACAAAGTCAACATATTTGGTTTTAAAACTCCTTCATGTTTCTCTCATTTTCACAGTGCTTTGGATTCATGTCGGTGATATTATACAAGCTAAAAAGAACTGAGCACATGGTGGAGTGGCTCGATCCCTGTTCTGGGAACTAGGAACCCCAACTTCTTTATCTGTACACGCCTCATATGAGGACTGACTCACATGGTGGATTTCAGTTTGTTATCAACAATAATCCCTTGTTATTCCTGTTTAGTCCATTCAGACTGCTAAAACAGAGCGCCATAGCCCGAGTAGCTTATAAATGACAGAAATGTATTTCTCGCAGTTCTGGAGGCTGACCAGTCCAGGATCTGGGCGCCAGCTGGGGTTGTATCTGGTGACAGCCTACTTTCTGTTTTTTTTCCTTCCTGCATCATATGTGGCAGATGGGGTGAGGGAGCTCTCTGACTTCTAAGAGCACTAATTCTACCTCCCAGAGGTGCCACCTTCACATCAGGGATTAGGTTTTAACCTTGAATTTGAGGGGGAAAACAAGCTTTTCAGCCTGTAGTAATTACCTAATTGCATAAACCACACGTTTCTTTGATTTTTGTCTAAAAAATTTAATCACTTTTATAGAGGTATGATTTATATTCAGTAAAATGTGTACTTTGTCATTGTACAAGTCAGGAACTCATGAGAAATGTATATATTATGTAACCACCACCCAAATCAAAACATAAAATAGACATCACCCCAAAAAATTCCTTCTTGGTCCATTACAGTTCATCCTTTCCTCTACACTTATCCCCAGACATCCCCTGATCTGATTCCTTCCATTAGAGTTTGCCTTCTCTAGATTTTTATATAAGTGGAATCAGAGAATGTATAGTCATCATGGTCTCTCTTCTTTCACATAACATAAACCATCTGCACTGCATCCATGTTGTACGCACTGGTAGTTTATTCCTTTTCTTGCATTGAAGGGATTTAGAATGGTTTGTCTGTGCAGTTGCTTGTTGATGAAACCTTTGTTGAGTTCCTTCCAGTTTGAGCTACTGTGAATAAAATTGCTAAGGACAATCATGCATACATCTTCGTAAAAGCATAAATTGTTTATTTCTCTCGAGTGAACACCTATGTGTAGGCTTGGTCAGTGGAATGGTAAGTATATACTTAAGTTTTTAAGAAACTGCCAAACTACTATGCAAACTGGCTGTGCCTTTTTACATCCCCACAGAAATATATGAAAAATCCAGTATTACCACATGCTCATGGACACTATATATTGTCAGATTTTCTTTCTTTGATTTTAGCCATTCTAATGGATATGTAGAAATAGCTCTGGCTAGTTTCACTTTACATTTCCCTGATGACTAATGATGTTCATTGAACAACTTTTTATGTTTATTTAGCATTCATGTATCTTCTTTGGTGAACTGTCTGTTCAGATCTTTGCCCTATTTTTTTTTAATAGAGGTGTTTGTGTTCCCAGTATTTAGTTGTAATATATATTTGAGTTGTTATTTTTTAATCAAATTATATTTTGTAAATAATGTTCCCCAGTCTGTGGCTTTCATTTGTAATTTCTTTATTGAGATACCACTCATATACCATCAATTCAACCATTTAATATGTAAAATTCAATGCATTTCAGTATTGGGTTGGCCAAAAAGTTCAGATTTTTCTGTAACATCAGGGCTTTTCAGAAAAGCCCAGACTTTTTGGCCACCCCAGTATATTCATAGAGTTGTGCGACTATCACCACCATCTAATTTTAGCACGTTTCCACACTCCAGAAGGAAACCCTATACCCATCACCCTTCACTCTTCATTTCCCCTTCGTGTCCCCCATCCACCCAGCCTTAGAAACCACTAATAGGTTTTCAGCCTCTTGTTATTGTTCAGTCACTTAGTCATGTCCGACTCTTTGAGACCCCATGGACTGTTGCATGCCAGGCTTCCCTGTCCTTCATTATCTCCCAGAGTTTGCTGAGATTCATGTCCATTGAGTCAGTGATGCTATCTGACAATCTTATCCTCTGTCACCCCCTTCTCCTTTTGCCTTCAATCTTTCCCAAGATTTTTCTCTGTAGATTTGCCTATTTGGAACATTTCATTTAAAAGGAATTGCACATGTGGTATATTATTATTAGCTCCTTTCATTTTATAAAATGTTTGCAAGTTTCATCTATGTTGTAGCATATATCAGTATTTCATTCCTTGTAAATGTCAAACAATAGTCCATTGTGTGAATATACTTTTTTTTTTTTATCTCTTCATCACTTGATGGACACTGGAGTTGTTTCCACTTCTTGGTGATTATGAATGAAGCTGCTATGAATATTCTTAAACAAGTTCTTGTGGACGTATGTTTTCAGTTCTCACTAGGGATTTCATTCTCCACATCCTTGCCAATACTTGTTATTGTCTTGTCTTGTTTATGATAGCCATCCTAGTGGGTGTGTGTGAAGTCACATTTCTTTGCTTTGTGTTTTCCGATGGCTGATGATATTGGAAATCTTCCCATGTGCTGATTAGACTTTGTAAATCTTCTCTAGAGAAATATCTGTTCAGATCCTTTGCTCATTTTTAATCGGATTGTCTTTTTATTATTGGACAGAATTAATAGTTTTATCGATTTTTTTTCTGGTTATATAAATTACCCCAAATTTAGTGGTTTTAAGCAATAACCAGTTGATACTATGCGGAGGAATATACCTTAATAGCTGGGGAAGCCTTGTGAAAACATAAGGGATTACTACTACTGATGCTCCTGGCTAATTTTAGTTCTTCTCAATTCCAGTCAACTAACCTGGAAAGGAGTAAAATAATGCCGAATAGTGCACTAGTGGTTTCGAGCAGTTGTAATCCTGGCCGATATCTAACCAGCAATGTCCCGTGTAAAGTCAAGTCACCTCCCAGAGAAGGGGCCGGGCACAGTCCCCAATCCCTCTCCAGATGAAGCAAGCTATGGCAGCCCAGTTCTCTTGAGAAAGAAGAACGTACACAAGAGGCTACCAGGGCAAGATGACACAGGATAAACAGAGACAAGGAGAAAGCCAGCTCATTCATCGTTTCCTCCAAAAGAACTGTGACTCCCGGGCCTACTGGATCTTGTCAGACACTCCTGCTTGGCTCACAGATGAAGCTGTTTCTAGCCTAATCCCACCATTGATGTGGGTTTTCCTGGTGGCCCAGATGGTAAAAGAATCTGCCTGCAATGAAGGAGACCCGGGTTGGAAAGATCCCCTGGAGGAGGGAATGGCTACCCACTCCAGTGTACTTGCCTGGAGGATCCCCAGGACAGAGGAGCCTGACGGGCTACAGTCCACGGGGTCGCAGAGTCGGACACGACTGAGCAGCTAACACTGCCGCAGACTTCTCTGTCACCTTGGAAAAGTCCGCTTCACCTCCTTGTGCTCCAATTTCCTTATTTTTCTCCCCAGCTTCATTGTGATATGACTGACAAATTGAAATTGTATTTATTTCAGGTATACAATGTGATGTTTAAAACATCTCTTAAATTAGCCTTAGGGATATCAGGTTTGTTTTTTTTTGTTTTGTTTTTTTTGTTTTTTTTTAATATGCTGCCAGCCAACTCTTAAATGAACTAAATGCATTTTTATCCAAACTTGCTCTAACACTGTCTAGAAATTAACATTTTTCCTTCATTAAAATGGACTAAATTTTTAAAAAAAAATGGACTAAATTATTTCCCTGTTATGAAATTACTTTGAACTTAGACACTCTTACTTTGGTTTGTATTGAAGTAGTTTTCAAATTAATTGAATTATGCCACCCTAGTTGTATCCATGCTGCCAAAATAAGCACAAGACAACCCACATAACTAAACAGACCTCAAGAGAATTATATTGACTGGGGAAAAAAGCCAGTCTCAAAAGTTTAAAACTGCCTGATTTCATTTACACAGCATTCTTGAAATAAAAAAAACTATAGAGATGAAGAAAAGATTAGTGGCTGCTGGACTTGAGGGCTGGGGGAAAGAGGTGAGTGTAAAAAATAAACAGAATGTGATTATTAATCAGGAATGTAGAAAGATGAAATCCTATATATCATTTATTTGAAAAATATTTATCATTACGCATTTGATCTTTTTCATTTCCAACCATATATAGTTTTCACCTTGGCAATGACCTTGCTGAGTGGGAAACATAATATCTTTAATACACGAGTTAAATCTAAGATGATGTTCAAATGGACTGCAGGTAACCGTTTATGTCAATAATAAATACAGTAGATTACTTTTAAAACCCATACTTTGGGTTTTTTATTACAGATGCAATTGCTGACTTACCATAAATCAATGTGCTTAAAGTGCCATATGATATCAAATGTTTAGCTTAACAGCATAAAATTGAGCAGAAACTGTAAAACATGTTTTATAGATGCCATAAAACCCTGGGGCTGGAGGTCTTGCTTTTTTGCATTACTCTGATCCATCAAGTCCCCTGAAAATTCCGTCAGTACACTTGGGAATTGAAAACTGGCTTTCAGAGTTTTACTCACCTAGGTTGCTGTGACCTCCAAGGAGAGCGTTTCTATTTCCTAATGTGAGGCCAGAAGCACTTACCGGCTAGTACGGGACTCACTGGGAGTGAAATCTTTAGATCCTTTGTAATGCTGTTTGTTAGGAGTACTTCTTGCTCTATCAGGTCTCCCCCTCCCCCTCAACCCTTTGTGGGCTCTTTACTGTCTGAAAAGAGGCTGATTGATATGGCAAAAGGGTAGTTGTTGTTTGTCCTAAACTGTTTGCCTCTGTGAGCATTCATGTAGCAGATTGAGTCATTAGGCGGTGTTCTGTGGCTGAGCGATAGAAAAGCCCAGGTAAAAAGTGTGGAGAGATGTGAATGGATGTGAGGGACCTTTAGGATGTAGAGGCAGTCAGAGTTGGTGATAAAAAGAGATGAGAAAGAGAGGGAAGTCAAGGGGTTTCTGGATGGTTTACTGGATGCCCAGGTTCTAGGCTTGGCAGCCTGGTAGGAGGTGGCACTATTGCTGAGATAGAGTACAGAGAAGGGAGCCAGGGCAGTGAAGGAGAATACACTGAATTTAAGATACTCATGGGTCATCAAGTATGAATTTCCAATAGCAGTTGGATATTGACTTCCCTGGTAGCTTAGCTGGAAAAGAATCCACCTGAAATGCAGGAAACCCTGGTTCGATTCCTGGATTGGAAAGGTCCTCTGGAGAAGGGATAGGCTACCCACTCCAGTATTCTTGGGCTTCTCTGGTGGCTCAGCTAGTAAAGAATCCACCTGCACTGTGGGAGACCTGGGTTCAGTCCCTGGGTTGGGAAGATCCCCTGGAGAAGGGAACGGCCACCCACTCTAGTATTCTGGCCTGGAGATGTCCGTGAACTCTATAGTCCATGGGATCGCAAAAGTTGGACATGACTGAGCAACCTTCACTTTCATTGGATCAAAACCAGAAAGCAAATATAAAAGAGTTGACTGAAGGTGTTTTTCTACGTTGCAAATGTGGTCTCTTCTGTTGTAAAACCATGTATCCCATGAATTCCTTCAAAGAATGACCTAGTTCAGCCTTCCATTTTTATTTATCCATCCAGCCATTTATTTCTAAGCTTAAACCACATATTGCCCACCTCTTAGCATTCAGAAAGTTTGCTACTTTTCCTCTTCCCCCTCTGGAGCCTGGAATGGAAGGTAATGCCTTACATTGTAGCCAGAGATCAGCACTGAGGACACAGTAGTAGCGGTAGTGCTGGTCGCTCAGTCGTGTCCGACTCTCTGCGACCCCACGGACTGTAGCCCGCCAGGCTCCTCTGTCCATGGATTTCCCAGGCAAGAATACTGGAGTGGGCTGCCATTCCCTTCTCCAGGGGATCTTCCCAATCCAGGGATTGAACTTGGGTCTCCTGCATTGCAGGCAGATTCTTTACCATCTGAGCCACACGAGAAGCCCATACTCAAGACATAAAAACACTAAAGAAAGAAATCTGTGACAAGGCAATAAAGAGGTAAAATGAAATGACAAAAAATGTGTTAGTCATTCAAAAGAAGGAAGGGAAAAATTTTAGATGGAACATAAAGCAGGTGGATTAATTAGAAAACAGCAAGATAGTCACTGAAAACCCAACTATATCAAGAACTAATATAAATATAAACTGTATCAATCAGGCTGACTAATCCAAGTAAAAAGCTACAACCATAATAGTGGATTTTGAAAAACAGACTTTAAATATAGGAACACAGAAAGGTTGAAATTGAGAGGATGAGTCATCATGCAGATGTCCACCACACGGAGCTGGGGGAGCTGTCCTAATACCAGACAGTAAATTGTGAGGCAGGAAGCACCACCCAACAGAAAACAGGACACTTTATAATGACCAGAGGGTCAGTCCAACAGAAAAACAGCACAGTCTCAAATGCTTACACACACAGTAACTTAGCCTTAGCTTCAAAGTATAAAAGGTAAAAAATTTACAGCTCTGAAATCCACTGAGAAAAGTCACTAATCAATTTGAAAACTGATCTGAAAAACATGTCACTTCTAATTGTGAACTCATTATTGCAAAGCACCCGACTTCTCCTGAGCACCGACTGGCCTTGAAGTTGCCGTAGGGACAGTCAGGAAGGGGCAACCTCTGGAGAGTGAGCCCCATCCTTGCCACTTGCTTAGTGAGCCCTCTCGAAAATATCTCCAGGCACTTCAAGTAAAACACTATGTGTTTATTACATCATCAAGTGAGACTGTTGCATTCCATCTGTGCTTTTCTAAATGAATTCTAACCAGTGTCAGCAGATCACCAGGACTCTGGCCTGCCTTGGGATCCTCTAGCTCCTAATCTTGTCAAAGGCTAAACATAATCTGCAGCTGCATCTTGGTACCTGGTCCCTCAGGAGTCCTTCTCAGACACTTAGAGCAGTGAAGTGCTCCAGGAATATGGTCCAAAGGATTGTAAACATGGAGAGAATTTTAAAATGCTGGTTTCCTCCCCAGCAAGGAGCTCATCATTTAGTTCCCCACGTCATCACTAATTTCTGCCCTGAGACCGTTTGTTTCATGAAGATCATTTAACTCTCTGCTAGATCTGCAAAGTCACCTGGTGCCTGCCACCATAACATACAGTGTCTACTTAGGGCAGAATCTCAGGTCAGAGGTAGTAATCTCTGCAGTAGAATTCCTTTCTCTAGGAATGGAATATTCCTCTGCTACATTTAATCATCAAAGAATGTGTATCATTCTTTTGAAGTGTCACCTGTCTCATTGCCTCCCTGACATAGGGCTTTGACCCTGGAGTTCACCCACTTCCTCTTCCTCCAGGAAAAAGGACCCCCTTCATTCTTCTTTAGTTCTGGGAGAATTCCCTGGGTTTCCAGCCACTGACCTCTTCCCAGAACTCCCTGTATCCCTGCCATCTCTGCAGGCTCCCACAGAATCTGCCTCCAGCGGTTCAGGAAGTAACTCCAGCCTCTCTTGCTGAGGGTAGGGCTGGAGAGGTGAATGCAACAATGGGTAGGTTGTTATCAACAAACATGGCAGGATGTTACCTTGAGATATTACTCTGTGGATTTTTCTTTCCCTGCTTCCTTGTACAGTGACCAAGTGATCTCGTGGAAGAATAAAGTTGATAGAAAGTGACTGAAAAGAGCCAAAAATAGTCAGTGTTGATATTGGTGACTCCAAAACAGCTTTAGGCTTAGGGCATGAAGCACATGCAGAAACATAAAACAAGAAGAGAGACTCGAGGACTGGCCAGACAACCGCAGCCCAGTGCCTCCCAGGGAGACCAGAGTAGGTCTGCTGGGTGGGGTGAGGGGAGAAGCAAGGAGGAGCAGGTCAGCACTGGGAACCTGGGGAACACCTGAGAGGACTCCCCATCATCACCCTTCCTCCTGCGAGGCTTTTGGAGCTACATATCCCTGGAGATGTTTGCTGAACTCTTTCCACACTCACCTGATCGGACACCCTTTCCACTTTCACGTTTCAGGACTCACAATCCCCATGTATCTGTTAGGAATGCTTTCAGTTGCAAACAGCGAAAAAGAATATGCTTTGCAGTGCCTTAGACAGCAGAGGTTTCTTTTTCTCTTGTAACAAGAAGGCTGGAGGTGGGCAGTTGCTTCACTGAAAGGCAGGTTCCCCAGGACAAAGTTTCTAAGAACAGGATTCAGTTAGTTCTGGAACAGTCTTCAGAGACCTGTCACTCTAGAAGCTTCCCAGGTGGAACCAGTATTCCTGAAGTCACTTGAACCTACTGTGCTCTCCTCCCTTCTGGGTTTCCAGAGTCCTTTAACTTCCAAAGGAGTCCGTAGTACTACCAGTGGACACCTGATTCATTTATTCATTCACATAGTCAACCGGCAGGAACTCCTCACCTTCTACATGGCAGACAGCTCAATAAGGGTTGTGCATTGGACCTACAGATGTGATGATTTAACAACATTCTCAAACTTGGTGGGATTTTCAAAGAATATTTTAAGCACTTTTTCCCCATTGAAAGATGGAGCAACCATCCAAGTCAACGTGGTGTATTAAACACCCTCTTTTGCCTTCGTCCCATCTCAAAACCTCATTACAATATAAAGATTTTGTTCAAGGCAACAGACTCCTCAAGGACAGAGCTAAAAAGAAAGAGGCAACAAGGATGGAGAGATGTGAACAAAATTTTGGAAACTGGAAAGCAGGTAGCGAGTAAGGAGTGACTTAGAGGCCAGGCGTGAGCTGCAGAGAGGAGGCAGGAAGCGAACAGATTGGCCCCATAGGGCAGCCCCCTGAAAGGCACAGGACTGGGGGCACCAGGGACCTCTCAGGAGGTGGGATGAGTTAAGAGGCTTTACTAAAAGCAGGGGGACCCCTAGATCACTTCTCTGCCCCACCCGCCAGGCATCGACTTCGACAGAAAACACCCTGGAGGAGATTAAGGGCAGCTCAGGATGCTGAATGAATGGGGAGAACCACCAGCGACTCTTTCTCCACTGCCTCTGCGAGTCCTGGTGGCCCAGCTTGTACATCTGAGGCAGCAGGCTAGAATGTTCCTCTTTAGGGTCACTGAACTCAAAGAAAAGACGTGTCCACAATGATTGGTGGGAATCCTATCAGACATAGAAATTTAGAGGAAATTAAGGCAGCACAAAGAACAGCATAAACTTTCAGGAAAATCTTAACTAATATCTTCAGAGGGATTTGCACCAATGAAAAAATGCTACTTACAGAATAAAATGAGTTATCAGTTCCTATAAAAACGGGAAAATATTCAAAAATTTATTAAAATTTAAGCAGACCTTATTGGGAAGCTACTAGAGGATGTACTTCACCAAAATGAGGGAATAAACCAGGGAAAGAGAAGACATAGGATTCAAGAAATGGATTCAACCCAGGAGAGTTGGATGACACATCAGAGCAGGAGGCCAGAAGGCTCCAGATGGGCTGTGTTAAAAGAAAAAAATCAAGGCACTTTCTTGATGGTCCAGTGGCTAAGACTCCCTGCTTCCAACGCAAGGGGCACGGGTTCAATATCTGGTCAGGGAACTAAGATCTCACGTGCTACACAGCCAAAATAAATAAATAAATAAACCAGTAAAAAAAATCAAAGGATTACCTGACACATTTGACTATTAAGTGGAGATTAACAATTCTGGCAAAGAGTTGAAAGAACATTAGGAATAGTTATAAATCTTAAGATAATTTTGAACTCCAGGGAGAAAAGTTGCATTACAAAGGAAACATTATCAGTTTGCCTGAGCTGGAAAAAATATTTCCCATAATCACCACAGTGTTTACCTTGACTATTGAATTAATAAAAAATTACAATAGGGAACTCCCTGGTGGTCCAGTGGCTAAGACTCTGCCCTCCTGATATAGGGGGCCTGGGTTCAATCCCTGGTCAGGGAACTAGATCCCACATGCCACAACTAAGACTCTATGCAGTCAAATAAATAAAAATAAATGTTTAAAAAAAAAATTACAATACAGTTCCATCGGCAGAATGGGCAGAACAAGAGTGCCACAGTCTTATCTTTCACAGCAGGAAGTCAAGAGGTTATAGCTGAATCTGAAAAATCAGTAAATAAATACAGAAGCCTCTGATTTAAGCACAATGGAAGAAAAATCCAGAAGAAGCAGCAAAGCCCATTGAAAGTGATACCGTCATCTCTCTGATGAAGAGGGCTGTGTGGGAAACGGTGGTCTGTCAGACCACAGGAAATTTTCTGGTCAACAAGTCCCAAACTTTGTGATTCTTTCCCCACTGATTCCCTGGGTTCAGCCAAAGTCCTCCCTTGAGGATTGCCAAGTGTAAACTCTTAAGTAAGCAAACACACACACACAATGAACTTCATTTGAACTTGGTTTTATCTCTTTTTTTCTAAGCCAACAGCATCATAACAAAGAGGGAAGGTGCCAGGGCCGCTCGCAGGTCGGCGGGTCTGCTCAGAGGTTCTGTTCCCCGAGGCTCTGGCATCTGTGTCTCTGGTTCACATGGAGACCCGGGAGTGTCTTCACTAGTCACCCGGCATACAGGCACTCAGCACACGTTTGAATGAATGGAAGAGTGAATGAACAAACAATGAAAGAAAACCCCACTATTTTTCATACATCATAAACACTTAACAAATGTTAGGAACAACACTGTTGCCTCTAGGGCTTCTTTGACTCACTCAGCAGTTTGATGGCCTATTGTGTGTTCTGACAATATATGGAGTGGGCATCTCTAACATGCAAGGGACACTCCTGCCTTCAAATATAATACTAGCCGTTTGGAGAGGCAGCATGTGAACAGAGGAACATTGAAACTTATGGCCTCAGACAGTTGAGCAGTGGGTGCAAAGGAAGAAGTCGCAATGGGACTTGAACCCATAAACTGAGGGAGGGCGTGGCACAGGGAGGCGGGACTTTCCCGACACCGGCTGCAGGATCCCTAGTCTTTCCCAGGTATTTGTTCACACTGAGGATGGAAAGAAAGGAAGACAAAAGTCAACACAGTGCAAATTTGGTTGGCTTCCCACAAGCATCCTCGTGTTTACCTTAAGGTTTTCACTCGGGCAGAGAAATAACAGTTTCTCTGGTGCTGAAATCTCTCCAGTCTTTCCTTCCTGCCAGGACAGCAGTGGGGAGACTACAAGCTGACTGCCTGTTCTGCTCACTCCTTGTCTTAAGAGGTCCATTGATTTCCCCCCCATCTGGATTTCCCCCCATTTCTTCCCACTGGAACAAGGATCAAATCATCATCCAGGAGTAGCGAAGAGAACTTTCACTAGTCTAGGCCCCTTCTTTTGATGTTTTCTAATTCTGGAATTCTGTATCTCCACTCGTGTCCTCAGGAATAAACCAGGTCCAATGCCAGACACACCAGTTCACATCAGAACAGCCGCTTCCTCATTCTAGGAGGAATATCCCAGTGAAGGAGAATTCTTGGTCTCACATTCCACTTGTTGAGACTTCCAGGTATAGTGTCATTATTTCTTTAATTCCAGTTACTTTGCCTTTATTTACTCCTGGAAAAATATCTGGAGGAGCATTACTCTTAAGTTTTGTAAATATTTCTTTTTAGCAAAAGGCATGCTGTTGACATTTAAAATCCCTGACTTTGGGAAATAAGACAACTACAACAGGCAGTATAATCTTAAAAAGGCTCTTGAACTCTCTGGTGTGGTCACTTCTAGGAATCTGGTTCCATGTACGCATGTGTTGGAGTGCTCAGTTCTAACCGTGTATGTCCAGAAGAGAGCCTGGCATAGCGAAGTCCCTCCATGAAGATTTTTAAATGAATGAAAAATTTAAAAACCTAGTATCTGATGGCCGTGAGTGTATCCTGCCACAAGAGAGAGTGTCAGAGAGTTCTATTTGGTATTCTGTTCAAATCCACTTATCCATCCCATGAGCTTGCATAGACTCTATTTTGTTTCAGGATGACCTGGGAGCTCATGTATGCTGATTAATCTAGTGGTTCCATGTCCCAAGTGCAGGGAAAAAGTCCTCTCTTCTGGCTCTTTTCAAATAATCTCCTTTGTGAGGCCAGCTCTAGGAGGGCAGGGTTCCAGCTGCCATGGTCCATGAACCGCACAGGATCTCTGGCGTGGCTTGTGGTGGAGGAAAATCTGTGTCGGCAGAAAGCGTGGGAAGTCACCTTAGAAGTCGTGGGAAGAAAGTCCTCAGAAGCCCTGTTCCAGTCATGCTCCGTATGAGGATACTGTTGTGCAGACTGAGAGCACCTACTATGTGTCAGTGGTAAACGAGACAGACACATTTCTGCTTTCAAGGGACTTGAAGTCTCATGGAGGAGCTGGAAGTTGTAGAGTCTCACAGAGCTACATAAAGGGACATATGGCCCAGACAGCCAGAGAATGATCAGTCAGAGCTAAAACCAGGCCAAGGAGGGCAAGGAGAGTTCCCAGCAGGAAAACAGCCCATAGATGAGAGATGCTGGGATGTATTTGGGTAAACCTGGAACAGAGAATATGACGGGGCACAAGAAGCTGCAGTTGGGGACTTCCCTAGTGGGCCAGCGGTTAAGACTGCACGCTCCCAGTGCAGCAGGCCTGGGTTCATTCTCTGGTCAGGGAACTAGATCCCACATGCTGCAACTAAGAGCCTGCATGCCAGCTCAGCCAAGTAGAAGTTTTTTAAAAATTAGACAAATACAAAGAAGCTGCAGATGAAGGAGGGTGCAGCAAGCAGGGGTAAGATCACAGAGACATCAAGTTAGGCGGTTCGGGCTTTATTCTGAGAGAAACGGGAAGTTACTGAAATATCTTTTAGTCGGGTGTGGGGAGGCATAGTCATATTTGCATTTTAGAAACATCAGATGGATGGAGATTTTTTTTTCCATTTATTTTTATTAGTTGGAGGCTAATTACTTTACAATATTGTAGTGGTTTTTGTCATACATTGACACGAATCAGCCATGGATTTACATGTATTCCCCATCCCGATCCCCCCTCCCACCTCCCTCTCTACCCTATGGATGGTGATTTGAGCCAGCAGAATGGCAGTGGTGATGAAGAGAAGCAGCAGAATTTGAGCCTTTTAGGAGATGGAATTTATATGTGGGAGGGAAAAAGATACGGTGGGTGACCGAGGAGACGTCAAGATGAAGCTGCAGGCTTCTAGAATGAGCAAGGGGGTGAATGAAGGTGCCCTTCCCTGACCTGGGGCTCACAGAAAGATCAGGTTTGGTGGGAAGATGATGGCTCCGTTTTAACCTGATGAATTCAAGTTACCTGTAGGAAATCCAGCACAGGTAAATGTCCCTCGGATGGACACTGTATTCGGGTCTAGAGCTCTGCAGAGGAGCTGGGCTGAAGACAGGGGTTTGGATGGCATCAGCTCAGAAAAGCAGTGAAAGCTGTGGAAGTGGTGAAGAGTGTGTCAGAGAGGAGAAAACAAAATCAAAACCTTGAGGAGCCCCAGCATTTAAAGGCAAGACAAAGGAAGAAGAGTCTATGGCACAGATTGAAAGGAGGCAGCCAGAGAGATGGGAGAAAAACCATGGGTGTGGGGTCAGGGAAGCAAGGGAGGAGAGAGTTGTAGATGGCGGTAGATATCTTTGTCCAGTGATGCTGAAGAATTAAGCAAAATAAGGGTGGGAAAGTGTATGTTGGATTTAGCAGTAAAGCAGGTGTTTTTGAGTTGAATCGTGTCCCCAAATTCATATGCTGAAGTCTAACTCCCAGTATTTCAGAATGTGACTATATTTGGAAATAGATCCATTGATGGAGACTTGGGTTGCTTCCACTTTTTAGCTATGATAAATAATGCTGCTGTGAACACATGTGTAAATGTCTCTTCAAGACCCTGATTTCAATTCTTTTGGGTGTGTACTCAGAAGTGGCATTGCTGGATCATACAGTAATTTTATTTTTAATTTTTTGAGGAACCTCCATACTGTTTTCCACAGCGGCTGCACCATTTTACAGTCCTACCAACAGTGAACAAGTGTTCTAGTTTCTCCACATCCTCACCAGCATCTATTTTCTATCTTTTTGATAGTAGCCATCCTAACGGGTGGGTTGGGAAGATCCCCTGGAAGAGGGCATCACAACCCATTCCAGTATCTGTGCCTGGAGAACCCCATGGACAAAGGAGCCTGGTGGGCTACAGTCCAAAGGGCTGCTCAGAGTTGTAGACAGCTGAATCGATTTAGCATGTATGCATCCTAATGGGTGTGAAGTGTTTCTGCTGGCACTTTTCTGGAGTACTCTAGTTTAAATAGGTCCACCCAAAGCTGACCACAAAGCCGGCCAGTTCAGGGTAGCCTGAGTTCAAGTTGTCAGCAGGTGTGCCTCCAGCCATCACACAAGAGGAGCCTATTGCACTAGTGGCCAGCAAAACTACACAGACACACAGACACACACACATTTTAAAGAAGTTGTCATTTAAAAGGGAATGCGTTCATGGGCTGAAATGTTTAAACAAAACAGAAGTATATAAAATAAAAAGTAAAATCTCTTCACACTGCTTCCCAGTCTCTAGCTTTCTGCCATCAGGAGAAAGGCACGGTTGACCACTTCCTGTGTATCCTCATGGAAATTTCCCATTCACTTCCACACAAACCCCATTTTATACCACCCTACCTGGCTGATCAAGATGACACTATCCATCTCGTAAATTTTGTATTTTAAAAATACATGTATGGGATTTACCTGGTGGTCTGGTGGTTAAGACTCCACGCTCCCAATGCAGGGGACATGGGTTTGGACCTTGGTTGGGGAATATCCTGCATGCTACATGGTGCAGCCAAAAAACAGAAAAAATGTGCATGTGAATGCACACAATTTACTCCTACGTCATGACAGCCCCTCACCTCCGCCCCGTGGTATGGGCTCACAGCTAACAAGAGCTAGTGCACCCACCTGTAGGGTGTATCTGTGTGAACCTGTGTGTATATTTTACCCAAATGAAAGCTTACCTTGTATACTTTCTATAACTTACTTTTTTTTTTTTTAACCTTAAAAAGATATCACAGTGTGATGGAATAATTTTATGTGTCAACTTAACTGGGCCATGGTGGGCCCAGGCTTTTGGTTAAACATTATTCCTGGATCTGTCTGTGAGGGTGTTTCTGGATGAGATTAGCATTCCGAGTCTGCAGACTGAGTCAAGCAGATTGCCCTCCCCGGAGTGGGTGGACCTCACCCAGTCCATCGGACTCCTGTGTAGAATGAAGGGGTGGGGTGAGGGAGACTCCGCTCCCTCTGCCTGTCTTCAGCTAGAACATTCCGTCTTCTCCAGCGCTTGAACTGGAGACACATGACCAGCTCCCCTGGATCTCCAGCTTGTAGATGGAGCGTCTTTTAACAAGTCTTCAAAAAATCCAGGATCGTCTCTCACTGTCTTCACCTTAAGCTGTTTAATGTTTTTATCTAATTAGTTTTCTCTCCAAGAATGAATTTGACTTTTCCCATGATGATTAGATGGGACACCCCAGAGGGACCACAAAGGGCCACCTGGGGAGGGCAGGGCAGCCCCCAGTGACACGCCAGGGGAGAGGAGCAGATGGCTGTCTGCACGTCGCAAGGGCCAGTCAGGAGGGAGGACTCTAGGTGTTGCCCCCACTTCAAAATTCTGCGTCCCATCACCTGGCCCTTCCAGCACGTCAGAATATGGTATCTTTTGTTTTTCAAGAGAACCAGTTTAGTTTAAATCCTTGAGGGGTACAGTATCATATAATTCTATGTGCAGTGAGGTCTGTTAGCAGGAAGTCTGTTCTTAGCAGGACTTGCTACTGTTTCCATGGGCACCACAAGTTACCGTTCTCCAGATTCCTCTGTTTGGTTTGCCACCAGAAGTCACTCTGTTGTGCTTCATGCCTTGATCTCTTGCCCAAATAGAGTTCAGGTTCATTTGGGACATAAATGCCTTCAATTTTAAGAAGAGCTGTGTGCTCCCTCTGGTTGCAGAGACCACGCTTGTAGCTGGCAAAAATGACCCCAGACCACAGCCTCCCCCACAGCTACTTCTTTAGAAGTCCTGTTACTGGCAGGCTTCCACAGGCTCCAAGATGGTGAACAGAGCAGATTTGATCTCTTTTCATAGGATAAGAATCCCTCTCTTCTAATTAGAGAAGAACAAAGTACTTTTTAAATACAATGTGTCCCCACATTGTATACTATTGTATACACTATACTATATACTACTGAATACACATTGTATAAACTATTTTGATTGCAGAATCCAAGATGTATCAATACATGCAGACCTAAATCTTACTCGGATTCCTTAAAACTACCTTTAGTTTCTAAAAGGTTGATACCATGTTATTTTGTTGGTACCATTTACTTTTTGTGGTGAAAAATTAACACTACAAAAAATAATAGTTCCACTAGATAGTTCCACCAGAGAAAAATCCCTTCACTTCTATTAAGATTTGAAAGACAGCCTATCAGTTTACATGGACATTGACTCAGAATTCACAATTAATTCCCAAATGATGTAAGCGAAAGTTATGCAGGTCAGTAAGGAAGAAAATAGAGATGAATCTCATTAAGGGTTAAGACTGCTCAAACTGTGGCCCAAAGCCATTCCCCCTCTAGTTCTGTAGGCTTGGGTTCTCAGGCAGATTGGAGTTGGGGTCGAAGAGAACTCAGCAGGGCCCTGCCAGAGAGCAGCCGGGTACAGCAGGATGTGGTGGGGTTGTGATTAGGAGGCCTCAGGCCGCTTGGGTTGGTAACAACAATATTTAGTCTTCCTAGGGTGCTTTTGAAACCTGAGAAGCTCCTCAAAGCCCCACCGTAGGCCCAGGACACCACGTTGCTAAGAGAGGTCGCGACTACGGACATCCTGTAACCTGAGGTCCTGGGGGACAGACCGGGGGGCGGGAGGCACCAGCGCTGAGTGGGGGTTACAGGAACACGCTCCCCACCGAGAGTGTTCTGCCTCTGCCTTCTGCCTCTGCCTGTTCCCGTAAGTGCACTGCAGGGCAGCCAGGGTGACGCTTTCCAGACACTTCTGATCCCATCAGGTCTCTGCTGAAACATTCAGGCCTCGTGTCAGTCTTAGAACAAAGACCACGTCGTCCTCACAGGGTCTTCAGGCCCCATTCTCCACCACCTTGGTCCACTTCCAGCTCCTGTGCACCGGCCTTCTATAGGCTCCTCAGGCATTCCATGCGGGCACTTGGCTACGTCAAGCTCTGTACAGGCTCTGTTCCCTCTTCCAGGACTTCCCTCCGCTCCCCTCCCTCTTGCCTTGTCTCACACTCCTGCTTCAGATCTCAGCCTGAAAGTCTGCTCCTCCATGAATTTCCTACCCCAGACAAATTTGCCTCTCCCAGCACCAAGCATCTTTCCCCTCAAGAATTTATAACAGTGTGCAATTATGTTGGCACGTGCATGACATCTTCCTCCTCCATTGAAGTTGTGATCCCCACAGGGACAAGGCCCATGTCTGTTTTGTTCATGGTAGTGTTTCCTAATGCTTGGCACAGGTACCTCACAGGCACTCAATAAATGCTTCACGCTGTGAATAAATGGTGTCCCATCTTTTATAAATGTAAGATTTGGACTCACTGTCCACCACTCCAGCAGAGGGTATAACCAACATGCAAATTCCTCATCTTACCCTCTAGGATTTAATTGTATTTCCATTACTTCAATTCATGTATCTCCATCCTTCAAAGTGAAAGAAAATCATCACAGATTCTTGGTGCTAAAAAGGACTTGGGTTTTGGGGTTTGTTTTTTTTTAAGTATAGTTGATTTACAATGTTGTACTGATCTCTAATGTACAGTAATGTGACTTCAGTTATACACATATAGACATTCCTATATTCTTTTCCATTTTGGTTTGTCACAAGATATTCAGTATAGCTCCCAGTGCTATACATTAGAACCTCGTTTTTTAATCCATTTTAAATGTAATATTTTGCACCTACTAACCCCAAACTACCAGTCCATCTCTCTCCCTTTACTGCTCCCCCCTGGCAACCGTAAGTCTATTCTCTGTATCTGTGAGTCTGTTTCTGTTTTGTAGATCAGTTCATTTGTGCCATATTTTAGATTCCACATAGAAGTGATATCATATGATATTTGTCTTTTTCTGGCTTACTTCACTTAGTATGATAATCTCCAGTTGCATGCATGTTGCTGCAAATGGCATTGTTTGCGTCTTTCTTACGGCTGAGTAGTATTTCGTTGTATCTATGTACCATATCTCCTTAATCCATTCATTTGTTGATGGGCATTTAGTTGTTCCCATGTTTTGACCATTGTGAACAGTGCTGCTGTGAACATAAAAATGCATGTGTCTTTTTGAATTATAGCTTTGTCTGGGTATAGTCCCAGGAGTGGGATTTCAGGATCATACGGTATTTCTGTTTTTAGTTTTCTGAGGAACCTCCATACTGTTTTCCATAGTGGCCACATGAACTTACATTCCCACCAACAGTGTAGGAGGGTTCCCTTTTCTCCACATCCTCTCCCACATTTGTTATTTTTAGACTGTTTAATCATGGCCATTCTCTCTGGTGTGAGATGGTGACTCATTCTAGTTTTGATTTGCATTTCTCTAGTAATTAGTGATGCTAAGCATCTTTTCATGTGCCTATTGGCTATCTGTATGTCTTCTTTAAAGAAAGGTCTATTAAGGTCTTCTGCCCATTTTTCAATTGGGTTGTTTGTTTTTGTTGAGTTGTATGAACTGTTTGTATATTTTGGAGATTAAGCTTTTGTCTGTCACATCATTTACAAATATTTTCAGCCTATTCTGTAGGTTGTCTTTTCATTTTTTTATGGCTTCCTTTGCTGTGCAAAAGTCCCCACTTGTATTAAGTATTAGGCAAATGTGTTAAACAGGCTAGTCAAGATAACTAAGCTTCCTAAATTTTTCTATAGTTCAAGATTTTTTCCCTGCCCCAGAAGTCTAGTCAAATGCCACTTAAATCTTTCTGCTCCCTAATAGACCAGGAGAATCTCTCTTTGTTTTCATGTACTCTCCCTCTGACTGATGTTCTGGGAAGTAAAGATCATCCAAATGCAGCATCTTGCTCATTCTTCACAAGCTCTCTGTGTAACTGATGGATGCTATGCCCTCTGTTCCCTGAAATAAGCCATCCTCACGTCTAGCTTAATTCCCTTATTTGAAGTGGTTTTTCTTCTCAACTTCTGCAGAGGTGCCATGGAAAAGGCAACTTTGGAAAGAATCATAAGGACAAATCAGCTCTGCCAAATATTAAATACGTTAAAAGGCTATGATAACTGATGAGACTAGTGCCAGGACTTCTGTTTCAGTAGCCATGTCCTTTGGGCACCAGAGTAACTAAAGGAATAGAAACCCTGGACATTGCTGACCAGGGCTGTGATCCTTCATGGCTCCTGGAAGGGGTTGTCCGCTTGATGCACTTGAGGCTGCCTCTCCACCAAAGCACCCCCTTTAAGGATCACAGTCTCAACTTAAGAGTGCCTGGCTTCTCCTGGCTTCCTGGCCTCACTTGTTTTCTGGTTACTACCCCTTTTATTTCATCCCAACCATACTTCCTCCACTGTAGTTACTTAGGTTTCTTCATTCACAGTGATTATACTCCCAAACTGGAGTCTACTAAAGTCTTCAGTGGCCTTCTGTCTAGAGCGATGCTGATTCAAGAATACCATAATCAGCTCAGTAGGTAACGAGTAGCTGAGAAAATTGGAAACTCCTTGTCCCACATACTATGAGATCTATTTTGTGTAAAAGCAGAAGGAAAATCCTGAAACCACTGTGTAAACAGCAAATCTTGGTCAGAGCTGATCTCAGTTTCTGTGGACAGCAGCACAAACAGACAATAAATAAATCCTTTTAGTTCCTAATTTCCCAAGTACCAGAATTAGTTAGCTGAGAGAGCTGAGCAACACAGTTAGTAGCTGCAGCCAATTCAATAGAATTTTTTAAAAATATAATTTTTAAATATTATAATAATTGAAGTCTTTCTATCAAGCTCAAGAGTAGTGTTGGAAATAAGTACTAGAATAGACACTACAATGAAAACCTAAGTGCCTACTGTCTTATATATATATATATTTTTTTTTCTCCCCTTTGTAATTGACACTTCTGTATCATCTGACCGAGTGTTCACTGAGAGATTCACCTCTCAAATCTCTAATAAGTGCAGCATAAGTTTTGTAACTCTCTGTGAACCCTTCCATAAAAAAAAGGGCTAGAAAAACTATACCTGTAAAAGCAAATGTTTCCGCGAGGACTATGGGCATCCAGGGAGTTTGTCATCTGCCTGCTGCTGTGTGTAAAGAAGAGTAAGTCTTTCATGTGAAATCAAATCCCCAGGCTTACTCCATTCATAGGCATGGGAGTCACATTTACATTATTTCCAGAACACAAGAATCCTGATCCAAAAAGTTAAACTGAAAGCTAGTCTAGGACCTAAAAAGTCCTTGGGTTTAAGAATAGGCAGACTGCCCTGTAAGGATACCAGGAAAGAATTAAGATTTCAAAAGTTTGGGATAATCCAACCATGTGCCCAACATTAGGAACATATTTTTGTCCTGTCACACTTGAAACATTTGTAAAAGTTGAATAATTACAAAAATTGACCATTGAACAACAGCAAAAGGAATCTCAGTGAATAAAAAAACTCAGTACCATGACGAAAATTCAATCAAAAGCAAATTTTAAAAATAAATCAATGTATTTGGGCAATAAGAAATAGTTTTCTAATTATTTCATGAGTTAAAGAATAAATCATTTTAAAAATTATAAAATATTTAGAAATGGATGCCATTCTATATGTGGAATGCAACAATGCTTAGTGAAAAAAAATCAAATATAGTAGAAAAGAAGAAAAATTTAACTAATGATCTACAGCATTTGGTTCAGGAAGTCATAAAAACAATAAAGTAGAAGTAATAAATGTAAAAACAAAAGTGAATGAAATAAATAAGAAATCTAACTCACTAGGTTTAATAAAATCAAAGGCTGACTCTATAGACCTTTAAAATGGATAAAACTCTCCAAAATTGGTCAATAATAAACAAGAAAAGGCACAGGTCAATAATACCAAAAATGAAAATTAAATATAAGTATAGGAATTTTTAAAAATTTCATGTAAGAATGCTATGCACAATAGGACAATAATTAGAGGCAGTAGATAATTTTCTAGAAAAATACAGAAAAATCAAATGAATTTTAGAAGCCTATAAAGATCTATAAACTTTTAAAAATGAGTTGAATAAGTAATTCTTAAAAAATTGAACCCCTAAAAGGAAGCAATGATCCTTCAAAATGGTATAGCAACTCGGGAAGACAATTTGGCAATTTCTTACAAAACTAAACAGACTACAATCCAGTAATCATAGCCCTTAGTATATACGCAAAGGACTTGAAAACTTATATCCACACAAATCCCTGCACACAGATGTTTATAGCTGCTTTATTCATAATTATGAAAACCTAGAAACAAGCAAGATGTTCTTCAGTAGGTGAATGGATAAACTTTGGTACATGCAGACAATGGAATATTACTCAGTATTAAAAAGAAATAAGCTATCAAGTCATGAGAAGACACGGAAGAAACTTAAATACGAATTACTAAGTGAACAAAGCCAGTTTGAAAAGGCTGCATACTGTGTGATTCCAACTATGCAGCATTCTGGAAAAGGCAAAACTATGCAGACAGTAAAAAGATGAGTGGTTCCCAGGGCTTGGAGGTAGAAGGGATGAATTAGGTCACAGGAGATTTTTAGAGCGCTCAGCTTTCTTTATACTCCAACTCTCACATCCATACATGACCACTGGAAAAACCATAGCCTTGACTAGACGGACCTTTGTTGGCAAAGTTATGTCTCTGCTTTTTAATATGCTGTCTAGGTTGGTCATAACTTTCCTTCCAAGGAGTAAGTGTCTTTTAATTTCATGGCTGCAGTCACCATCTGCAGTGATTTTCGAGCCCAAAAAAATGAAGTCAGCCACTGTTTCCACTGTTTCCCCATCTATTTGCCATGAAGTGATGAGACCGGATGCCATGATCTTAGTTTTTTTGTAAGTGGAGTTTTAAGCCAGGTTTTTCACTCTCCTTTTTTTCATCAAGAGGCTCTTTAGTTCATCTTTGTTTTCTGCCCTTAGGGTGGTGTCGTCTGCATATCTGAGGTTATTGATATTTCTCCCTGCAACCTTGATTCCAGCTTGTGCTTCATCCAGCCCAGCATTTTGCATGATGTACTCTGGATATAAGTTAATTAAGCAGGATGACAATATACAGCCTTGATGTACTCCTTTCCCAATTTTTCCCTGGCAGCTCAGATGGTCAAGAATCTGCCTGCAATGCAGGAGACGTGGGTTTGATCCCTGGGTCAAGAAGATCCCCTGGAGAAGAGAATGGCAACCCACTACAGTGTTCTTGCCTAGAGAATTCCATGGACAGAGGAACCTGGCGGGCTACAGTCTATCTAGCAAAAAAAGACATACAGATGGGTAATAAAACACATGAAAAGATGTTCAACATTGCTCATTATTAGAGAAATGCAAATAAAAGTACAACAAGTATCACCTCAAACTGATCAGCATGACCATCATCAAAAAATCTACAAACAATAAATGTTGAAGAGAGTGTGGAGAAAAGGGAACCCTCTTGCACTGTTGGCGGTAATGTAAATTAATAGAGCCACTATGGAGATTCCTTAAAAATCTAGGAATAAAACTCCCAACAATTCCACTACTGGGCATATACTCTGAGAAAACCATAACTGAAAAAGATGCACATATCCCCAATGTTCATTTTGTCACTATTTCCAACAGCTAAAATATGGAAGCAAGCTGGATGTCCATCAACAGATGAATGGGTAAAGAAGCTGTGGTACATACACACAATGGAATATTACTCAGCCATAAAAAGGAACACACTTCAGTCATTTCTAAGGTGATGGATGAATCTAGAGCCTATTATACAGAGTGAAGTAAGTCAAAAATAGAAAAACAAATGTCATATATTAATTCATATATATGGAATCTAAAAGATGGTACTGATGAACTTGTAGCAAGGCAGCAGTGGAGACACAGACAGACATAGAGCTCAGACTTGTGGACACAGTTGGGTATGGAGAAGGTGGGACAAGTTGAGAGAGTAGCATGGAAACATGCGCGTTATCATATGTGAAATAGATAGCCAGGCAAAATTTGCTGACATGATTCAGGGAGCTCACACCAGCACTCTGTGACAACCCAGAGGGGTGATGGGATGCGAGGTGAGAGGGAACTTCAAGAGGGAGGAGACATATGCACACCTATGGCTGATCCATGTTGACGTATGGCAGAAACCAACACAGTATTATAAAGCAATTATCCTCCAATTAAAAATAAATAATTTTTTTTAAAAAGAAAGGATACCAAAACAAGTAGCTATATCTACCACAGTCACAAATGGCAAAACTTAATATTTTTGTTTTGTTTTGCTGGGGTTTTTTGTCTGGGCTGCATGGCTTGTGGGATCTTAGTTCTCTGACCAGGGATGGAACCCAGGCCCTCGGCAGTAAAAGCACCAAGTCTCAACCACTGAACCACCAGGGAATTCCTCAAAACTCAATATTTTGAATAAGTCAGTTCTCTCCAAATGTTTCAGACAAACAGTTTCAGACAAAACCCCAACAACTTTTTCCCCTGGAACTTGTCAAGTTCATTCTCAAAATATTAGCAAGTAACAAAAGGAATAGTACAGCTAAAAAAATTGAAGAAGGAGGAGGAAGAGCAGGAGATAGGGACTCACACTTCTGGATAATGTGACTTACTAAGAAGGCTGGAGCAGAGAAGGCAATGGCACCCCACTCCAGTACTCTTGCCTGGAAAATCCCATGGACAGAGGAGATTGGTAGGCTGCAGTCCATGGGATCGCAGATTCACTTTCACTTTTCACTTTCATGCCTTGGAGAAGGAAATGGCAACCCACTCCAGTATTCTTGCCTGGAGAATCCCAGGGACGGCGGAACCAGAATCCCTGGTGGACTGCCGTCTATGGGGTTGCACAGAGTTGGACATGACTGAAGTGACTTAGCAGCAGCCGCAGCAGCAAGAAGGCTGGAGACACTAACATAATGAGTGCCAGGTATTTATAAAATAACAAGCCCAGGTAGACAAATCAACTAAGGAACATATCCACGTGCATGTCCTTAAGTGAAAACTCCATTCACGGCAGAGGTGGTATTATAGTTTAGACCAGTGAATGTTGCTGGGACAACTGTCAATTGCTTTGGGGGAAAAAAATCACTTTTTTACGCACACACATACAAAATTATGGATGCTAAAGACCCGATGTGGAAAACAACATTTTAACACCTGTGGAAGAAAGTAAGAGCCATTGGAGTGACATTTTTTTTGACATTGGAGTAGGAAAGGAATTTCTTAAATAAGATATAAAAGCACAAACCTTGAAAGAAAAGCTAAATCTGACTATACGGAAGTGTAAAATATATGTAGAACAAAAGTCAACATACATGAAGTGAAAACAACATGCCATAGGCTGAGTGAAGAAAATTTCAGTATAAATACTTGACCACACCAACGGGCCTCCACCTCCTGCTTCCATTGGGTTTATCAGTGGAGACAGACGAGTGCTGCGAGGTCAGGGCACGCATCCTCCCTGTATCTGCGGATGCCCTGTGACTGACAGTGACCCCCGGCCAAAGACCATAGCTCCTGAAAGAGCCCTCTGCACAAAGCCTCCCCGTCCCCAGCTTCCTCCTCGCTACTGATGGGGGCACAAGTGCCCCGCTGTTGGTAGCCCCCATGGTTTCCCTAAGCCCTGTCCACACCTTATTTACACTCACTTCCAGTCGCCCAGGGTAAGTTTACCATCTGCTCTCTGCTGGGAGAACCGGTGTAAATGCTGCCGTTAACGTGGTGTAGCCCTGTTAGGTAAGTTACCTAACCTGTCTGACTCCAATTGCTTCATCCATAAATGGCGCAGCCATGGGAACTGATCAATATGATTTACATAAGCCCCTCAGCACAGCTTCCCGCACACAAGCAAACAGTAAACGGTCGCTACTGTTGCCGTGAGAGCGGTGGTTATTACTGACACCACTGCCAATGTTTCTTTGTTGCTGCCCAGTGATCTGAAAAGCACTTAACCATAAGAGGGCAAAAACACCAAAGCGGAACCCGAGGTAGGATTCCTAAAACATAATTTGCATCAGACTTAAAGAACGTTCCAGAGTTTTCCTGAGGTCACCATCATAATAAATGTGAACACTCCTTACAAGGCAGAATTTCAGAGAGTTTTCTTCTGTCCACTTAGGGTGAATGGGCCAGTTCACCTCTGGCAACAAACAAAAGCTTCATGATTTGCAAAGTCAGGCCCCACCACTCACTCATGTTGCCCCAACACATGCAGGCGTGTCAGTTGCAGCAGTCAGCAATGCACTTCAAATGTGAGTCTCCTTAAACATCAGCCAACACACACCGGCTGCAGGCCTCAAGGGTTAATTCAGCCAACCAGTGACCATGACATCAGTCCTTCCATACCCAATGACACTCATGTCCAGGCAGATTGTCCCCATTTAGCTTCAGTTTTATACAGGTGTTTGTTACATACCACACGTTACAACACAGAATAAAGGCTTTAATTGTTACGACATACGGAACTACTTGTTTTATGCAGTGGGAATTATGGGGACAAGATGTAGTAAACACTTGGTACCTTGCCGCCGGTAGAGGGAGGGGCATTCTAAACTGTAGGGACAGTTGAATGTAGTTGAATGTAGGAGGGACATTCAGATCATGTTTTCTGTAGGGTATTTATTCTACCCTAATTCTGTTAGAATGGTGCCTAAGATCTGTTGCAGTGGTAGGGCCTTAGAATGTGTGAAGGGTGAGGGAGGGGACCTGCCCGTGGTGATGGACAAGCTCTGTATCTTGACTGGGATGCTGGTAGTGCGGATCCATACATTTGTCAAAACTCATGGAACTGCACCTTGAAGACCTGGGCATTTATCTGTAGGCCTTAACTCAGTTGTAATTAAGGTCATAGGAATAGGTAGACGAACAGAAAAGTTAAAACACAAGTTCTAAAAGGATACCTGTGAAAGTGTATCCTACTGTACCAATGTCTTCATGTGACAGAATAAAACCTTGGAATAGTTAGCAAATCAACCTGAACTCCTCAGGAGTTTGCTAAATAATTGTTGGTGAGAGGAGTTGACACAGAGACCTTTGAGTGGCCAAAGGGAGTCAGTCAACCATTGGGGATTTGTGGGGAGTAAACCACCCACAAAATTACAGGGTCAGCGCTTCAGTTCTCTGTGCTTGTTAGAATGGCGTTGACCGGTAACACCCTATACTTTCTGGGAAAGGCTTCCGCCCCTCACGGATCTTTATTTTTCAGGAGTTTGTGCTCCAAATCGCTGTGATTACCCCCACAGGCCAAAGATGGATTCCTAGGTGGCTCAACAAGAAAATTGCGGATTATTGGCTGACAGCATATCCACCCAAATGGGTGTCTCGACGGTGTGCTTTGTCCGGAGCCCTGGATGAGAGTGTTGAAGAACTGCTTACCAGATGTTTAGAAGGCACACACGGGGCTGAGACCACCAGTAAGACAGGCTGTAGGCTCGCAATTCACATCACCTGCACAAGAATGATGCCTGGGCCCAAGCCAAAATGTTAAACTAGAATAAATGAAAAAACAAACTGCCGTCAGGTTGAAAAAGCCAACTGCCAAATGCAGGCTGTGACTGGGGAAACTGGACTTGAGAGACATAAGCCCTATGGTTTTCCTTAATCACACTCGCAGTTAGGAGCCCACGGTGGTACGGTTGGTTACAAACTGACGGCTTTGACAGACAAGCCCGCCAAACTCAACACTGGCTGCTGTCTTTGGTTCCAGGTGCTGATTTTACAAGCAACATTGACAAGCTGGAGAGTGTGCCAGAGAGGAGAGTCAGGATGCAGGGAGATGTAAACACCTCATTCTATTGCAAACATTTTAGGAAACACATTGCTTAGCCTGAAGAAGTGTAGACAGTTACAGGTTAAGGGATTAAACATGCTGATTTGCCCAGGTCTGAGATTTCCAGACAGAGCTTTCAGCTTTAAAACTGGGATAATCCCAGGCAAACCAGGACAAACTGTCAGTCTAGATCAAGGTAACAATGAGGGAAGAGGTACGAGGACATGTGACTACCGACTTCCAAATATTCGGAAGGGTTTATTCTCAGCTGCCCCTCGAGTGGACCAGATCACTGGTATGAGCTACCCAGAGTCAGAGCTGAGCTCAGGGTAAGGAAGGCCTTGAGGTTCCCAGGGGGCTTGCTCAGAGAAGGCCCTGCTGAGCGAGCGGTTTGTTTTCTCTCAGAAGAGGAAGTCTGGAGATCAGCAGCTGCAGGGAAGTCATCAAAGAGGCAGGTTCCTTCTCTCTTCCTGCTCCAGCTTCCTCAGGGTGCAGCTCTTGGAGCAAAGTGGCTGCTACAACTCCAAGCCTTGCATCTGCATTCTAGGAAGGAAAAAAAGGAAGAGGAAAAGGATAAGAGCACCCCAACTGAGCCAGACCCACTTAAAAAGCCATTCCCTGGAAGTCCCACACAGAAGCTGCTTGGATGTCATTGGTCAGTACTGGATCACACAGCTACTGTTGGCTGCAAGGGCATTGCTGTATTTA
Source organism: Cervus canadensis (assembly GCF_019320065.1). Taxonomy (NCBI): domain Eukaryota; kingdom Metazoa; phylum Chordata; class Mammalia; order Artiodactyla; family Cervidae; genus Cervus; species Cervus canadensis. Next base: position 82,560,205 of record NC_057392.1, read on the forward strand.
GGGGACACGTTGCCACCCCGAACAATCCTGGGGTCCAGTTAGTAAGGAAGAAAAGGACAACGGGTATTGGGTAGGCAGAGAGCAGGCCTGCCCAGCCACCTGCTCTGGGCATGTGCACTTGTGACCTCCCTGGCCGTCACCACTCCTTGGGGAACTAAAGCATCACCCTTCCTAATGGCAGGGCCGGAGTCTGCAGCCCAACCGGAGGGCAAGGATGTCAAGAAGAGAGTGAGTGTCGTGTCTTAGCAGGAAGTTCCATGATCCCCCAAAGCAGAACTGGTCACAGTTAACCCTGGGCCCAGGGAATCTTGTTTACGAAAATAGCACCCGTTGGAAATGGAAAAAGGTTTGGGTAAGTCTTTTTTTTTTTTTTTCCCCTCAAAACTGGTGGAATTGGCATAACTGTTACAAAGAATGTTCTACTAGAACCCTCTGTTCTAAAAACAAAAATAAAGTGACTGAAAAGTGAGCCAAGAGGAGGCAGGCCTGGTGCAGAGTGAGTAATAATAGTACATGGTTTATACAGAGACTAAGAATACAAAAGAGCTTGTCCTGGTCAGATGATTCGCAATTCTGACTCGCTTGCCTGCTCGTGCCTGGAAGGTGCCAGCTTGGGTACCTGAACGAGCCACACAGGCACCCAGATGAGGAAGCATGTGAAGATGGTGTTCACCATCCCAGCTGCAGATTTCTACACCAGCCTTCCTTGAAGTCTAGTCCCCGGACCTGGAACAGCACCACCTGGGCACTTGTTAGAAATGCAAACCCTCAGGCCCATCCCAGACCTCCTGGGATTCTGCTCTATGGGCAAGTTTGAGAATCACTAGCCTGGATCAATGGCTAATAGCAGGGAAATATTCAAAAACAGTTAACTGGTCTGTGATTTTCTACTGTATAGCTATCATGAGAGAATTACAGTAAAAAATTAAATCAGGACTTCCCTGGTAGTCCCGTGGTAAAGAATCCGCCTGCCAATGCAGAGGACACAGGTTCAATCCCTGGTCCAGGAAGATCCCACATGCTGTGAAGCAGCTAAGCCCGAGCACCATGACTGCTGAAGCCTGCGTGCCTAGAGCCCCTGCTCTGCAACAAGAGAAGCCACCGCAAGAAGCAGCCTGCGCACCGCAACTAGAGAGTAACCCATGGGCAGCAACAAAGATCCAGCACAGTCCAAAAAATAATAAAGGTACATTTAAAAAAAAAGGTATAGAACACTTTAAAAAATTAAATCAGTCTTCTGGACTCTGCACAATCTAAGTTCAGAAAAAATATAGGCTATGAGATGAATTAGGAAAGCTTTCTCTATAGGCCTGTCACTGAATTTACATTTCTTTAAACTTTTAAATCCTAATCACAGCATCTGTCTTAAAGGTCATAGCAAGTAATGACTTGTTTGCAGAAATTTATTTCATTAGAGTTTCAGCACCAAGTGTAGGAATAAGATGTACCCAAAAGTCTTGCTTCCCTGGTGGCTCAGTGGTAAAGAATCCGCCTGCCAATGCAGGAGACAGGGGTTCGATCCCTGTTCCGGGAAGATCCCACATGCCGCCCAGCCACTAAGCCTGTGCCCCAGGGCTGCTGAGTCTGTGCTCTAAAGCCCGAGAACCCAAAATACTGAGCCCCCATGCCACAACTACTGAAGTCCGTGTGCTCTAGAACCCACGCTCTGCAACGAGAGAAGCCCCTGCAGTGAGAAGCCCCTGCGCTGCAACAGAGAGCGGCCTCCGCTCACAGCAGTGACGACCCAGCACAGCCAAAAATAAAGAAAAGTTTTGCATGCTCCAAGTATTGTCATAGTCCCAATGCATGAGATAGGCCCCAGTTTTTACGTATCTGTTATGGGGTGAACTGTGCTCCCCCCAATAAATTCATATGTTTAAGTCCTAACTCCCAGACTTTAAAGAGGTAGTAAGGTAAAATGAAGTCATTGAGACTATATGACTGGTGTCCTTATAAGAAGAGGAGATTAGGACACAGACGTGCACAGACGGAAGACCACGTGAGGACAGTCATCCACAAACCAAGAAGAGAGGCATCAGAAGAAACCAGTGCTGCCAAACCTTGACCTCAGACTTCTAGCCTTCAGAAGTGGGAGAAAAAAATTTGTTGCTGTTTCATCCACCCAGCCTGTGGCACTTTGTTAGGGCAGCATAGCAGACTAATAACGTTACCAAAAGACTTGTGATCAAATTGGGCCACACCTGGCCCTTCTGTTGTGGCAGGCGTTTGTGCTGTTCCAAATACTTCAGGCTTCCCTGGTGGCTCAGATGGTAAAGAATCCACCTGCAATGCAGGATACCTGGGTTTGATCCCTGGGTTGGGAAGATCCCCTGGAGGAGGTGGGCATGGCGACCCTCTCCAGTATTCTTGCCTAGAGAATCCCCATGGACAGAGGAGCCTGGAGGGCTACAATCCATGGGGTTGCAAAGAGTCGGACACGACTGAGCGACAAAGCAGGCATGCAAATACTTCGAGCTCCCCACCTCCTGGGGAACATAATGGTATTGTACTTCCCACCCTCTGAAGAAGTTAGGCACAGTCATGGAATGTGCTTTGGCCCATACAAGGTGAGCAGAAGTGAATGTCACTTCCAGTAGGAACTTCAGGAGCCTGAGGACAGTTGTCCTTGCTCTCTTTCCCCCTCAGCCCCATCAAGGAGCCGGCGCCTGAGGAAGCAGATATGGCAGCCCACTCCTGAAACCAGTAACATGGGCCGGGCTCCCAGCTAACCAGTAATGGACTTATATAGTGGGAACAATAAATAAACCTTTGCTATTTTAAGCCCTGAGATTACAGCATATTCATTATTGCAGTGTATCCTAGCCTCTCCCGACTGCTACATCAGCTTACTGACCATTTCAAATCTGAGTCATCTCACCAAATTCCAAACATGCAATTGTTTTGTTTACTTCAGATGATAGCAGTAGCCATCAAATCATTGATTTGGGGGACATTTGGATTTTTTTAATACCTAAAATATGCATGCTAGTAAGAGGGCACGGAGCTTCTTGTAGAAGGTGGGGAGATGTCTCTGAGGTTACCCCTGGAAAGAGACAGTTGGCAAGTCTCCCCACACTGAGGGGGCACAGCCAGAGTACAGCCTCCTGTGTTCCAAACCGGCAGTCCCCTCTGACTGTCATCTCCCTCGTCCCACACCAGGCGTTTTACATAGAAGAGATTGAAGTCAGTCGGTGGTGGAGCTGCAACTAGACCTCCTCCCCCCTCCCTCTCAGACCAGAGCCCTGTGCACTAGACCGTACTTACTAGTCCTGTAAGAATGAAAAAATAAGAATCTCATGCTAGCCAGCAACAGGACCTCCTAATCCTAAAACCTGGTCATAGTTCTGTTACCAATGAAAACCATTTCTGAAGAACATCTGTTTCCAAAACAAATATCCATACGATCCAACTTGTATGCTTTTTTCAGCCTCGGTGTACAGAAGATCTGAGGAACCTCCAAGAACAAATCCATTTCCAGTCACCAGGTCTTCCAGCTGTTTGCTTTACCCCAGGTGGCCCTACTGCTGCCCCTCGTTTGCTGGCTCAGGCCTCCTCTTCTGCCTGGACAGCCTGCCCCTTGATGTTCTCCCAACCTGCCGACTCTTCTAAACCCACCATAGATCCAGCCTGTCTTGAATGGTTTCCTGCCTTGAAGATCCACAAACTGCTTCATCACATTCCAAAGAACACCAACCCCTGTATGTAGACAGACGGTCTAGGAGACTGTCCTCTATGTATTACTCTATTACACTATTACAAGGTGATTTACTTCTCGGCGCTTTGTTCTGTTAGACTCATGCCCTGTAATGAACCCATGGAAAGAATGGTAAGGAGGGAAAGAAAAGCAGAACGTGGGACTTCTAACACACTGTCCTGTTATCTAGACTGCCGTGGGTGGGCAGAGGCCTTCCTCCATGGTATGCAGAGTTGATTTCCCTGATAACATATTCTGTGCAAGTTTGATTGGTGAACAGTGGTGCCATAAACAGAGTTTCATAGGTCACTTGCTCCAGGAAGTTATGGTATACAAATATTAACAACAGCTGGGGATTTTTCTTGGAAAAACATAAAATTCCAAGTATTGCTACCAGGGGGAAAAAAAAAAAACCAACTTCTAAATCCTTTATTTCACTCTGTAATGAATACAGCATCATGTAAACTTTACAGTTTGAAGCTTTATATATTTTTTGCTTGGAACATCAAAGCAGTCACAATTCATAATTTATTTCACATCACAGTTTACAGATCACCAAAATAGAATTTTAATTCATTCTCAGAACGGCAGACATCCTGTTTTAAGTGAGTGATGGAAAAACAAAATGCCATGCCAAGTTCACCAGAATACATATAATTGGTCTACGATGATGCTGTTTTCTTAACTTGAGTGACATGCCAAAAATGACGGCTTACTTTGGAAAACTGCAACATCCAATACATGCAGTACTGACCATGTTCATTTCATTAAAAAAAAAATCCATCTTTTGTCAGTTACATGTCAAACTCTCTTGTCAAATCTTTGCAAGAGAAGTTTTTTTCTCAAAGCTATACAATCTAAATTACTTTTAGTTTCATGGTGGGATTTTTAAGGAATTGTTTCCTGCCCACAGGTGAGTGGGGCAGAGAGTTTCCTCACAGTTCTATTCATCTGCTGAAGCTTGGCAATAACTCCATATCAAGAGTGGTCCAGCAAAGAGGCTGTCCACGCTGTGTGCTTTTGCTAACATCACTTTTGAGATCTACAGATAACCTGAATACAGGCTTTTGCTTCAGAAGCCACCAGTTTCTGGTTAGTCTAAATGCTACTCACAGTGTCCCAAGGCTTGAGTTCCTCCTGGACCAGAGTTGGCCCATGGGGACCTGAAGTCCACTCAGGCTCACTGAGATGTGGAAAGAAGTGCCCCTGTTACAGAGGTAAGGCTTTAAAACCTTCTCCTATGTGCTCCCTGTAGCCAGAATTAACTGCCACTTTCAGTAGTGGTGAGAGAGGCAGCCTGTCATTCTCCTCCAAAAACTTAATCTTTTAATACTAAAGACTGATTGGTTCTTTCAGTATTCTTCTCTTAAGATAATCCCAACTTCCCTAACCACAAAGTTGTGTTTTCTGGCCTTAATTAGCTTTGTTGCTGTAAGATAACCCCCTCCAGTCCATCTTGAGTCTCTCTGGTTACAGAGCCTACAGGATGGTGCTTGGAGAAAGAATGGGCCAGGGTTGAATGCTTCCCTTGACCCCTCTAAGGATGCCACCTTGGGCCAGTCACCTCTTTCTGGCCCCCAGTTTATCCCTCTAAATAGTAGGGATTAAATGAGATAATTCTGTTACAGAAACCATCCACCATTATGTTTGAAATACAACTCTCAAAAATGCTACTTTCTTTCCCCAAATCATTACTGTAGTGAAAGTCAGTTGTCTATAACTATGTGTCTAAAGTGATCATCACCAGCCACCAGTGGCTATGCATATTTAAATGAATCAAAATTAAATATGCTTTAAAATTCAGTTCTTCAACTACACTAATCCCATTTCAAGCATTAAATAGTCACCTGTAGCTTGTGGCTACCATACTGGACTGTGTAAACATAGAACGTTTTCATCAGAAAATTCTATTGGATAGTGTCGGTTACCTTATTCATTTGGATTTCAAGGCTTCCAAACATCCACATCAGTCTTTACCTAAACTATGTCATGGGAAATCTTTCCTTTGGTAACAGGAATAAATGCAAACCCTTTGTTTCCTATCACATCTCTTTTAGAAGAAAACTAGTCTCCAGTTGTGTATCTCAAAGAACTCAGCCTCACTGGATTCAGGCTGGAAATGCCCTCTCCTTATCCTCAGAAATTCAGAAAACAATAATTAGCTGTCCCACCGTAGCCTAGACCTGTGTCTAGGGTCATGGGCACTGTAGCCTCTGCCTTGTCCTTGAGAGTCTGGTGGGGTGTGGGCACAACCTGGAAAGCTCCAACCCTGCTCTTGTTCCCAAAGCAAAGTGCCCTCTCTGGGGACTCACTGCAGCCAGTATGAACCTCAGGTAGCTTATGAGCGCCTGTGTAGGACATGGTGAGTCCCCCCACGAGTCCCTGGCACCCTCAAGGGAGAAATGAGGAAGCCACAAGTCTAGGACAGCAGATGGAGTGACCCAGGCCTCTTTTCTTTCCACCACCAGCAAAGCATCTCCCTCCAGGGGTCTCAAGAGAGACACTGTGGACCACCGACACAGCATGGAAAACGTGAAGGTTTGCAGGGTGAACCCAAACAGAAGTGAAGAGGTCACCTGGAGCATACAAGATGCGAACCCAAAGAACCAGGTAAACTGAATTTTAAGCATTCCTAGTTTCAGGGCTGCAGATAAGGAGCATCTCGGTCACACCTGAATTGAACTATGATGAAGCAGCTTTTCGTAGTCAAGGATTGATTACCCATATTCTTCTTCCAATTCCACCAGCATTCACTGATACCAGGGAGAAGAAGAAAAAAAGAATATAGACTCAATTCCTGACTTGCCAGTAGCTCCAATAAAAGATAAGAATAAGAAGGCTAAAAGTAATAGCTAAGATTTTATTTAATGACCCAGCAGTTTTTAGACCCTGCTATCTCTCTACATCATTTGTGAAAATTTCTCAGCTGATTGCATTAGTTTCAAGATTACACCTCAATTTTTAAAGTAAATAATAATCACAATCCTGGCCGTTACTGTGAAGTGCCTCACGTGTGTGTAGATATCAGTGCCCAGGAGCCTCACTGACAACCCTGTGAGGGAGATGGCACCCCCAAGGCCCGGGGCGGGGCTGAAACCACCGGCCTCAGCTCACGCTGGTGCAGCTACTCCTCACAGCGGGCAGCCTGGCACCAAGTCGGAGCTCGGAGCCTCTGTGCTGTCTGCAAATGGAATAGAAACAACCAAGGACGTACAGTTTGAATAAGCCCCTCTTCCCCCAGCTCCCTTCCACTATTAGCAGCTCCTGACTGTCCTTCTAGAGACGGTCTGGGCGAATGTCAGGATCCAGAAAGGAGCAGCTGGGGTTTTACCTCACGTGCGTGTGTGTGCTAAGTCGCTTCAGTCGTGTGCAACTCTTTGTGGCCCCATAGCTCCCCATAACCTGCCAGGCTCCTCAGTCCATGGGATTTCCTAGGCAAGAATACTGGAGTGGGTTGCCATTTCCTACTCCAGGGGATCTTCCCAACTCAGGGATCCAACCTGTGTATTTACATCTCCTGCATTGGCAGGCGGGTCACTCGTGTATAAACTGGGGGTTTTCATCTTTACTAATCCCTGACGTCAACTTTGCTCCCCAAGCCTCCACGGGGAAGAAAACATTGTCATTAAGGATACTCGAGATACTCCACCCGCCCCAGCAGTGCTCCCGTGGATGCTACTCTGAGCCACGGCCTGGATTCCAGTCTCTATCTTAGGGGTTCCTTCTCTTCCCCAGGGTCTTTCCTCCCTCCCATTCCTCCTGAGCCTGCTCTTCTTACAGAAGCGCCTGAGGCGGTGCAGCTGACTGCCATCCAGCCTGGGAACAGAAACTTCTCCTGCTGGCCCCCATGGCTGGAGAGGTAGGGAGCTGTTGGGGGCGGGGGGGGGGGTGGTCTCCCTTCACCACCTGGTTTAGCCCAGTGTTGGTGGAATCTGCCAATACTGTCTTCTCAGGTTGGAGGGAGCTGGGGTGTTCCCTGGCCCGGCATGAGCAGAACCCCACGGGGCAGCCTTAGAGCTCCTTGGTTCCTGCCAGTAGTACCTGCCTCAGCAGTCCGTTAGGAATTTTTCAGCTGGGACAGCAAAATCATGCTTCAGTTGGCTTAAACAATAAAGTTGACTCACTGGTTCCTGTAACTGAAAGGTCTGGATAGGGCAGGCCTCAGGAAGATCATGAGCCAGCAGGTCAGTAATGTCTCAAGGACCTGGCTTCTTTCTCTGTCTCCTCTCTGCCTTCATCCCGACACCCACTTTCCTGTGGACGGCAAGATGGTGCCAACAGCTTCCAGGGTCATGGCTTCCTCCCAAAGTCACAGCAAGAGAGGGAAGAACATGGTGTCTTAGAAGAGCTTAGGAGCTCCTCTCCAAGACCCTTGTCAGCAGCTCCTCACGATTGATTCACTCTCTGTGCAGTCAGTTCGTTCAAGATGGCTGCTCTCCTGCTCTCCGTCCATCCCCTGCTTGACCAGTACCTGCTTCTCTCACATCACTATCTGGTCCCCTTAATCATAAGGCCCAACCAAGAACTGCCTGCGTGCTTGCCCCCTGTCCCAGCTGCTGGTGTCCCTGGTAACTGATGAGCCAACTTGATGTTCACTCCCCATGTAAACGTCAACCTCTTTTTTTCCCTCTTCCCCATAGCAAAGACTGCAGCCGTGTCCTGTCTGCCTTACGGGGTAGGGGTTGTCTCTCCAGGGCCTTTGGCTTCAGACTTCTAAGCTCTGCTATTTGATAAACCCTGACGTCTTGCTCTCTGTATTTAGGCTCTTCCTTCCATCTGATGGCTGGGCAGCTCCAAGGCTTGCAGGTCTGTAGGGTGCAGCCCAGCACATGCCCAAATAGGTCCCCGGGTCTATGCCGAAGCCCCCACAATGCCCAGGGGTGTGAGAGTGGAGTGAAGTGTGTTCAGCAGCACTGGGGAGGGGCAGAAAATGATGAAGATCAGAGAAGCATCACCCAGAGGAAGAGCCGTCCCTGCTGGGAGACCCCAGCCTTTTTTGTCCTTTTGCTTTTCTTCGATAGAAAAGGCGCTTTCCTCCGTTTCATTTGATAACGCATGGTTATGTTTATATAGTTTTTTTTAAACAAACAGTAGCATACAATTTGCCCTACCCTACACCTTGCTGTCTGTTAACCTTATACTTTGGAGATGGCTCAGTATCTACACGCTTGGATCTCATTCCTTAATGGTGGTAGAGTATCCCACTAGATGAGGTACCATAATTATCCAGCCATGGGACTTAAGATTTTTCCAGCTTTTACTCTTCATTGTTTCCTGAAATTTGTACTGATGCCTATGGTATGCCAGACACTGTTCTGGGGTGGAGAGCAGAAAATGAGACACTTGTAAAATGAATTTACAACCTACATAAGAGAGAAACATTCTCATACATCTCTGTGTACAAGTGTGGATGTATCATTTCTATAAGCTATAGAAGTAGAATTGCTGGGTCAGTGGGTACATGAATTGATAATTTTGATAGACATTACAGATAGCCTGGAAAAATATTATATCAATTTTTCTTCTGAATCTTTTCACTCAAATATATCAAAGTACATATATAATGATTTATACCATTATATTCACAAACCAAATTCTCCATTTATAAAAATGCTCACAATCACCCGAGCAATGATTAAGGAACTAGAAGAAGGGAATAGCAACCCACTCCAATATTCTTGCCTGGAGAATTCCATGGACAGAGAAGCCTGGAGGGCTACCATCCTTGGGGTTGCAAAGAGTTGGCCACGAATGAGCTAACACACACACACAAACATGACATGCGGGACACTCTTGGCTGGGGCGGGGTGGGGGGGGGGGGCACAGTCCCGCTGGCTGAGACTTTCCTCCCTGCCTGCAGGGAACCCTCCCACAACGCCAGGGAGACCAGGGCGGGATCAGCCCTGTGTCACAAGTTCAGGCCCTTTGGCGCACACAGTGTGCAGTTAACAACATCACCCACGCACACGGCATCTGGCAAGAAGGAACACCACACACACAGTGTAGGAACTTAGCGGAAAAAATATTAGTGATTCTTGTGACAGATCTCGGCCTGCAAGTGAAAACTGCTCAATCGTGTCTGACTCTTTGCGATCCTGTGGACCGTAGCCCACCAGGCTCCTCTGTCCATGGAATTTTCTAGACAAGACTACTGGAGTGGGTAGCCATTCCCTTCTCCAGGAGATATTCCCAACCCAGGGGTCAAACCTGAGTCTCCTGCATTTCAAGCAGATTCTTTACCATCTGAGCCACCAGAAGCCCCATTCCGTAGTATTTAAAGAACTTCTATAAATCAATTAGAAATTCATCAATCTCACAGATAAATGGACAAAGGACAAACACACAGTTCTCAATCAAAGGAATCCTCTCCTGTTCCAGAAAATCTGTTAATAAAGTGAATGCTGTAATTAACTTTTGAAACGTGTATTCCTGACCAACAATCTGGCCCAGGTGTAGTTACTACCACTGTTATAAACAGCTGACCTGGGAAGAGTTCTCCGTACTCAGGCAGCTACGCCTGTTCCCTTGTGTGACTATTTCTTCTCAGGCAAGAATACTAGAGTGGGTTGCCGTTCCCTTCTCCAGGGGATCTTCCCAGTGCAGGGATCAAGCCTGGAGCTGTGTCTGGAGCTGTGACAGCCATTCTGTAATCATGGAGCTACAGGTGAGTCTATGGACAAAAAGCCAAACAGCTGAGGAGAGCTGTGCAGAAGGCTGGAGAAAGGCTGAATCCTTCAAACCATCTGGGAGACCTCCCACTCCACACCACTGCAGAGTCACAACGTTGATGAGTTTTCCTGTTACTGTGGTTGAAAGCCGCCCAGCACCCACGGGGGGTGAAGCACTGAAATAAAATAAGGAGAATTTAGTCTTTATAAAACCTAGAAGTGATAACTTCTCAAGAAACCTACCATGATAACCCCTTGGAGAAGAAGATGCCTGGGTTCTAGGAAGATAATTATTTGTGTTAGGCTGCCTCTGAAGGCAAGAAACAGAACCTCCAGCTTCAATGAACATTAGAAACGAGCTCCAGGATCAGCTGATTTGGGTGCTCAAGGTCATCAGGAAGCTGGGCTCCTCCTGTCTCCTCTGCTCAGCCATTCTTCAGATGGGCTTCATCGCGAGACCTGGCAAGATGGGGGCGCCCTTACACCGGGCACACCCAGACACAATACACATGCTCTGCCCGGCTCCCCACTGTCCTGCAGACTCGGCATCGCTGTCTTCTCCTTGTCCTCTCCCTCCAGCCGCACCTGCTCGCTCTTCTTCACACATGCCGGAGGACCCCTGCCTCGGGGCCTCGCTCCTGCGGTCCCCTCTTCCTGCAGTGCTCTGGACATGTCCACCTGGCTCCCTCATCTCTCCTTCGGGTCCTTACTTGAATATCACTTTCTCAGCGAGGTCTGCTTTGACTGCGCTATTTAAAATGATAACCAACTACCTTTCAGGTCTACTCTTCCTCCACAGCATGTAACTGCCTCCAACAAAGGGTTCATTCCCTCGCCTCTCGGTCCCCCCTGCCTAGAAGATGTGCTGCAGGAGCATGGAGAATTATCAGATTGCCCCCTCCTCACTTCCCGCAGGGCCTAGCAGGGTGAGTGTTCGATGAATACCTTGGAGAAAAGACGGGCACGAGATGGACAATATCCAAACAAAGGAGTGGGGGAGGGAAGATGTTTCTACCCCTAACCCCACCAGGCTTCCCCCACGCATATCTTATCCAGATTCGTTTTATGTGGGGCGTCAACCAGTAACCAGCAAGGAGAAGGGGCTTTCTTTGGCTCCTCGGTGGGGATGGGGTCAGCGAGTGTTGGGGAGGAGTAGACCCCTGAACAGGTGGGAAAAAGGATGCTGGGAGTGCCTCTAATTCCGAGTTCGTCTCCTGGGCTTTCTGTCTGGGCTTAAGAACAAGGGCCATCTCGTTCCTTCACTGCCACGTGTCTAAAAAGAGTCGTCAACCCTTGCTGCCGCCACAGGGCTACAGCCCAATCCATGCCTCACTTCCCGGACTCTGGTTTCCACGCCCACCTGCACTCCACCACGGTTATCAACGTTTCCAAGTCCAGTGGGGCCTCTAGGTTCTTATCAGCTTACCACCGCAGCCCCCTCTCTGGCCCCAATTCTCTGGGTATCTGGCTCACGTCAAAGGCATTGGGCTGTAAGGACCCCCATCAATGCCAGCGTCACGGCCTGTTCTCCACCCGTTTCCAATTTCTTCTTCTGGGAAATAAGCTCCAAACCTTGAACAACTGAAGCAGGTTTGCTCTGAAACCCTGAGGGCTTCGAAATCACAGCAACCGCAGCCAGGAACCAGGTCCCCGAGCTAGGTTGTGGGCGCGGAGTGGCGCCGACCTGGCCGCGCTCCCTGGAGAGATGCTCCTTGTCCCCCTGCCCGCGCGGCCCCGGCCAGACATCCCCGCCCCGCGCCGCGGAGGCGCCGCCGCGTCCGGGTACCGAGCCGGGGCAGCTGGGGCTCGGGCGGAGCGGGGCGGGGCGGAGGGGCCCAAGGGTTGCGGGAAACGCCGAGAGGGACCCGGACGCCCTCCCGCGGGCCGCCCTGGGGGCGGAGGGGAGGGGCCCGCCCGGCCTTATTTCCTCAAGCGCCGCCGCCGCCCACCCGAAGCTCGGACCGGTCGAGCGGCGCGCCAACCCGCGTCCATGCAGCTCCGCAGGCAACCGCTTTCCGCTCCCCGGCCGGGGGACACGCGCCCCGCGGCCCAGCGGCTCGCGGGACCGCTGCTCTTGCTGCTCGCCCTCCAGGGGGCGGCGGCGTCCGGGGGGCCCGAGGACGCCGGCTGGCTCCAGGACGCGGAGCCCTCGAGCCGGCTCCTCTCGCAGGCGGCGCGCGCGGCGCTGCACTTCTTCAACTTCCGCGCCGCCTCGCCCAGCGCCCTTCAGGTGCTGGCGAACGTGCTGGACGGCCGCGCGTGGGTGAGTACGCGGGCGCGCGCGCCTGTGCTGGGGCTCTGCGGGCGGGAGCGCGAGGCGCCAGGTGCCGAGACGGCCCGGGACGGTTCCCGCGCGCCGCAGGGCCCGTCGGGGCGCAGAGTCCGCGGAAAGCTGACTTGTTCCTTCTGGCATTCACAAGGCCATAAAGAATGTTCACAGGGTAGCTCCCATGCCTGGAAACACGTACAAGGGGAAACTGAGGAGCAGGCCCCAAAGGCCAGGCTTGATCTTTCCAGAGTTGGTTGCTATGACGCGGTCACCGAATGCACGACCCACCAGTGGCTTGAGCGTCAGTTCTGGACAGGGTTTTTCAAAATCCAAGCCAGTTCCCACGCCGAACCGTGGACGTTCCCTTGTCAAATGCAGGCCGTCTTGCAAGGGTTTAAGATAATATTGCAGTTTACGCGTTGGCCTGGCCAGGAACCTTCGTAACCCTGGCGTCTGCTTTAACCTAATAAGAGTGAATGACCCAGGGCTGTTGTGTTTGTAAACCGAATGAATGAGAATTTGGCAGCTCGTTGTTCCGTTGCTGATTTCAAGGCTGTAGGTACCGTTCTGTGTCCGTGGAGCTACGTGGCTTTTTCCTGTAGAAGATGACGACGAAAGTTACAGAACTACAGTTTGTCCCCAAAGTAACGATGCTCTTTCCAGCAACCCCCCCCCCCCCAATATTCCAGAAAGCCTGTAGACTCAGCATCGAAGAATCTAGAGTTTAATGAAGAGGATAAAGAGAGAATTTTAAGGAGTGGCAGTAGAAGTTTTAAGATAGTTCTAGATGTGTTGGGGGTGTGAGAACGCCATTTGGAAGAGAACGCCTTGGTTCTTCAAAGACTTAACCCTGTACCTAGTTTGGCTAGATTTATTGACTGGTGAAAGCATTTCCCCCCTCCCCCCTAGAAAAAGGCAACCTGCGCTTGTCACTTGTAGCAGACCTTGCTGTCTCAAGGAGGTTCAGTTTAAGTACCCCCCCTACTTCCCCACAGAGAAGTGAGGGAACAGAGCTTGAGAACTTTCTATCAAACTGGAGAGTAGCCACGTCCCAGAGCCGAAACAGCACACCCCCCACCCGGAGATTTGCTCCCTGCTTATCAGTGGGAAGGATTCTCTACAGAAAGCCAACCTCAGATTTCTAAAGTGCACCAGGAATTTTTCAGTCCCAGAAATGTTTTTCTTCCTTCTAACCATTAAAGAATTAAATAATAAAATAATTTGCATTTTCATGCATTTAGCTATCCCCTTATTTTTATTTATATAATTTTAATTTTTAAAACCTTTTTATTTTATATTGGAGTGCTGCTTAATAGAGCTATGATAGTTTCAGATGAACAGCAGAGGGACTAAACCACACGTGTACATTTATCTGTTCTCCCCAAACTCTCCTCCCATCCAGGATGCCATATAACATTGAGCAGAGGTCCCTGTGCTATACAGTAGGACCTTGCTGGATACTCCCTTTAAAAAAAAATTTGTGTCATCTTTCACAAAATAAACTAGCTCTCAAAATCCGAGTGAAGGAAATTTTTCCTTTCTTATCCATAGAGCTCAGTTACTCTTTTCATCTGTCATAATATAATCCTGAATTTTAAAGGGATGCTCCTCTTTGGCCTAAAAAATCCCAGGGGTGTGGGGATAATCAATAAATTAGAGACAGATATGCATGAAAGGGAGTTAAATAGAAGAACCCAGAGCATTGACCCTAAGAAAGGATACATTCCTGTGATCTTCTGGTTTACCTTTACATTTCCTCCCAAAATGATTATAAATGTGTCAACACCAGGGAGCCAAGGAAGAGAACTTGGTGACTTTCAGGGCCACGACTCTCAAGAGACTAAAGTGGTTTCAGTTTCTATGGAAATTCAATGAAATTGCTTGATTGAAACTACTTGAATGAGAAGAGACCTGTAATGCAAGGAATTTCTGCTTCGATTACATGAGCAGTTGTATCATTGACAAGAGGTGGAAAATGATAGACTGTCAACTACTTTATCCAATCAGTGCATTAGTAGAGTAAGTGCTGAGTTGCTGCACGATGTCTTTCATTCCTTCAGGACTGACTCTGGGTTTAGCAGGTGGCTGGGTGGGTAAGAGAAGGGTAGCTGGTAGCATCCTTCTCCATCCTCTGGGTTATTGTGTCCCTTAGTAGATGAGAGACTGGGACCAACTCAGGGTTTTTCAAGCTAATGGCACACTGGTGAGTTATGACATCTATTTAGTGGTTGCAGTTGCTTTTTGTTTGTTTGTAATGAAACAGTTTGGAATACAAATTGTTTAGCGTGCATTACAGAGTAAAGGTAAGTAGTGCCTCAAAATATTTGCGAACATGTAGGAAATGGTTCATTACGAAGCATGCAGTTCTTGTGCATTTCAGTTGAAAAAAATTTGAAAGCCTGTGAGCCAGATGATTTTTAAGACCTCTTCCAGCTCTGAAATTTCTTTTTTTTTTTTTCATTTATTTTTATTAGTTGGAGGCTAATTACTTTACAATATTGTAGTGGTTTTTGTCATACATTGACATGAATCAGCCATGGATTTACATGTATTCCCTGTCCCGATCCCCCCTCCCACCTCCCTCTCTATCCGATCCCTCTGGGTCTTCCCAGTGCACCAGGCCCGAGCACTTGTCTCATGCATCCAACCTGGGCTGGTGATCTGTTTCACCCTAGATAATATACATGTTTCGATGCTGTTCTCTCGAAACATCCCACCCTCGCCTTCTCCCACAGAGTCCCAGAGTCTGTTCTGTACATCTGTGTCTCTTTTTCTGTTTTGCATATAGGGTTATCATTACCATCTTTCTAAATTCCATATATATGTGTTAGTATACTGTAGTGGTCTTTATCTTTCTGGCTTACTTCCCTCAATTCTAAGTGATTTTTTGGTTCTGGATGAATGCCTTATTTTAGGAACACTCTTGCCCTCTAGTGGTAAAATGCAGTAACAGCTATGGTAGTGAAAGTGTTAAGTCACCCAGTCCTGTCCCACTCTTTGCCTCCACATGGCTGTCTGTGGAATTCTCCAGGTAAGACTACTGGAGTGGGTTGACATTCCCTTCTCCACGGGATATTCCTGACCCAGGGATCAAACCTGGGTCTCCTGCATTGCAGGCAGATTCTTTACCGTCTGGCCACCCACTATGGTAGTAAATGCAAGGAAGTATTGAGATTCTCAAGTCAGAACTAGCTGGTGAAACCACTTGTGAGTATTCTGTTTTGTTTACTGCACAAGGAGAGATCGTAAGGGGAGAGTCATAGTGAGGGACACAGGCTTCCCTCACTGCTCCTGTCTGATGACCTCTTTTTCCCAACCATCCACCACCCTTCCATGACCAGAAGGCTACTGTTTCTCTGATGCCGCAGGCCCCAGAGCATGGAAGGTTGTGGTGTTGAGAGCTCCAGGGTACATAAGCCTGGATAAGCCTGCTCCCGACCACCTGGGGCTGTCCTTACAGTGAGGCAACTACGCTCAGGACACTTGTAAGACCTATGACCACTATCCCTGCCCCAAGCAGCTGGTGAGAAGCCAGCCTTTCCTTGCATTTAGAAAGACTGGTGAGATCTTTGTGTGCACAGACTTAAAAACAAAGGCAACCCATTTGAAATCAGCCCGTGTTTGGGGATTGCTCGGAGGACCAAGTCACAACCTGGTTGGAAACATTAATCAAAACAGTTGACCAAAGGTAAGGTAGGGGGGGTTTATGCCCAAACCTTAACTGCTTCAATTTAAACGAAAATCAGCAAATATAAAACTGCCATCTGTCTTTTGGTGTAGCGTGAAGGACATTAATTGGCACTCCTTGCTATCTTTCCAGCAAGAAGATCCACCCATAGTGGGCATCTGTGATTTTCGCTTTTGTTTACTTACAATGGCAGAAGCACTTGCAAAGAATACAGTTCACAATCCTCTCCTTTTACTTCTGACTTTTCTTGCCTAACCCTGACTCACTCATACCCAGTTAACCAGCAAGAGTTTTTGGAGACTTCATCAGTTCTTTTTACAGTATTTAACTTGGATTTTGTGGACTTATGTTTTTTTCTGCCTAGTCTTCACCAGTTTACTTAATTTTGCAGCTAGGTAATGGGGACACCTGAGACAGGCAAGTTTCAGAGCAAAACAGCTGACTTCTGTTGAGCATCCCTCCCCCTCCCCACAGGTGGGCTGGCCGCTGTGCCCCCCGCCCGCCGCAGGGTCTGTGGGCAGAACAAAGCCTGTCCACGGAGCCCACAGGCAGCTGGGAGAGCGCCTGGTATACCAAGAAAAAGCTTCTTCCTCTATCCCTTTTCGATCTATAAAGCACTTTAATACAACATAATTCATCTAATTACTGCTGTCCTTGAAATCTTCTCTCCATTAATGTCAATAATTCAGAGGTGATGGTTCACAAGAATAGAAAAGCAATGCATCAAGCAGACCATAGAAAAGAAAAACTGGAGAATGAAGAAGAAGGCTGCGGTGAATATGGAGGGAAAGGATATGTAATAAAACCCTAAAGTGAAAGAATCTCCACTTTCACACAAGGAGGGCTTCTCAGCGCTTTCATAGCCCTCAAGAAAGAACCACAGGGGGATAGCTATTGGCAGGATGACGGTGGTGCTCCTCAGCGCCCTCTGCTGTACTGATGAAACATAACAATCCAGAAACAGAGAAGAACAGTGATCTTCCAGGGCACTGCGCCTGCTGAAATGGCACGGGTGCCCCCCATGTCTCTGCCCACCTTCCCGCCCCCCCCACCAGTGCCCACCTGGCCTGCAGCCTCTGACTGCAGAGTTTGGGTCCAGCACCGAAGTGGAAAAGGCCCTGAGGTTGAACCTAGGCTTGGCCTTCCCGGCCTCGTCCTTGAGTCACCCGAGCCAGCTACAAGTGAGCTGGCAAGTAGGAATGCTTTTAAGCAGCTTGTAAGAAGTTGCTTTTGAATCACACACATTTTTTTTTTTTTTTTACCAGCCCAGAGCATTTTCACTCGTCTTGCCACACGGGGTGTCAGAGCCAAGGATGTGTGTGATCACAGAGGGTTAGTCTTGGCCCCAAATAAAGACCACTGCTGGCGGGTCATGAATTTAACCATGAGGAGTCTGGCTTGGTGGCATGATCTTTCTTGAATAACCTAGGTGGTTCTGCTGGAGACAGAATGTAAATAGCCCTAAAATGACTGATCTTAAAGAGACGCAGAATGTTAAATACACACACACACACACACACACACACACACACACACACATGTCTCCCAAATCCCACCCAACCCTTGATCTCAGAGCATCAGCATGAATCACCTAGAGATTCATTCACACTTCTGCAGGCTTGGTGTTTATTCGCCTTTGTGATGGTCCCCAGTTTAAGAGGTTTGCCCAGAGTTAGTCCCATAGTAGCAGGAGCACTTCTCCACCCTGGGTTATGTCTCTGGCCAGTAAAGTCGAGTTAGGAAAGAGTCTTGTTGTGTAGGAGATGATGTGTCTGAATCCAGACTGCCCCAAGGGAGGTGCCCACGCAGAACACTAGGAAGGATCACAAGTAATTTTGTATCTGTATGGATTTCACTGCTGTGACAAATGGTCACAATCTTTGTAGGAAAAAACAACTCCCACAAATTCATTCTCTGACCATTCTGGAGGTCAGAAGACTGAAATCAGTCTCACTGGGCTCAGATCTAGGTGTTGAAAGGGCTGTGTTTGCTCTGGGAATTTTAGGGGAGAATCCATTTCCTTGCCTTTTCCAGCTTCTAAAGGCTGCCTTCTCTCCTTGGCTCGCGCTCCATCCTCCATTTTCGTAGCCAGCAGGCAGCATCTGATGGTGACGCTGCCGTCTCCTTGTAAGGACCCATGTGAGCACACTGCCCCGCCTGGTTGAGCCAGGACACCCTGTCCAGCTCAGGGTCCTTAACCTGCTCGTACTGGCCACGTCCCCTCTGCCTTGTAACATGTTCAGAGGTTCAAGAGATTAGGATGTGGACCTCTTTGGGGGCCACTCCTCAGCCCAGCACACCCAGCTTCTGGGTGACTGTGAGCTGATGCAAGTCCTTGCCACCCTGCCAGACACGTGACCCTGCTGAAGAAAGGGCAGCTCTGGCCGACCTGTAGCCCCAGGAACCTCCTCACCCCCAGCACACCTGCCCGTCATGCTCTGTCTTGACTGGCACTTGACGGCAGGCCGCTTAGTGCTCTGGCCCTGCACGTGTCAGCTTGTACAGGGTGGGGGGCATCCCCTCTCTCTTTCCTCCGCTGCACTGGTGAAGGGACCTGCTGAAGACAGGAGGAAGAAGCGCCTTAGGGGGTGCTGATTTCCCCATCTTCAACCAAATGCTGAATAATCAAGTGTCGCTCAGTTCTATGTTGGCAAGAAGTTGAAAGTCTCCAAGTCTGATATTCTATGATTCTATACCCTTGAACTTTTCTGACTACAAACCCCAAAAGAAAGCTATTTTAATATGTAAAGCATAGTGATTAAGATATTAAAATTAGATGAAAACAAAGGCAGCTAGAAGGGTGTTGGGCCACTGGGTACCTAGAACAGGAGGCTGGGCCAGGTCCCCATTCCCAACCTGCCTACAACACCTCGAATCCCTCTCACAACCAGCCTTTCCTGAGGCCCACCTGGGCCAGAGGGGAAGCAGAGGGGAACACTGCCTCTGACCCCTCCCACTCCAGCTCTTTGGGGAGGGTCAAGAACCCATCCCCAGAGTTGGCCAAACAGATTAACACACAGTAGTCTGCCTGTCTCTGTCCACTACTCCTTAGCCTGATAGTGTCCAAGGCAGAGATCTCCTTCATCCCCACGGGATAGGGCCTGATCTGAAGGTCACTGACTTTTCGCCATACATTGCATTCGCCTTATCTGGCATTGCCCGAGAGAAGGAAAATGCAATGAAATAACTCCAGGGTGTAATGTAATATACTAATGTTCTCCCTGTCCGGAACAGAAGTGCAGCTCAGCAGTTTTTATCCACAGATGAGCTGTTTGTCTCCAACTAAGCCTGACTCATAAAACTAACTTTATAAAATGGAGAAGTTTGCTTTTCCTGGAATGGCATGACATTTATGTTTTCTTACCAAACGTGAAGGCTGGAGGGGACATTTAGAAGCCGAGTCTGTTAGGTCAGTGAAGCTCACTGTGCTTCCGAGGGGAGATCAGCATCAGCTTTGAGCTCTTGACAACTGGCCTGTCCCCATCACCCACCCCCTCGGTGTGGGAACATGAAGTTCAAGGCTATCACCGCCGACTCTAAGGCCACATGAGGGGACTGTGCCTAGAAACCAACGGCAGAGAGGAAAAACATGAGACAGTCTTTCCCTAAAACGTAGAGTTTTCTTTTTCTTTCTTTTTTTTTTTTGGCCACACTGCATGGCATGTAGGATCTTAGTTCCCCAACCAGGGGTCGAACCCACACCCCTTTCAGTGGAAGTGGGGATTCCTAACCATTGGACCGCCAGGGAATTTCCAAGGGTTTTCTTTGTAGCTATGAGTCTTGGGCAGAATCGTGTCTTTGGAGACTCCCAGAGTCACGGCATTTTCGCATTCCCTACAGCAGCTGGCAGCATTCTCTGGGTACCTGCCCTACTCCTCCATTTACCCACATTTTTGTTGGATTTGATTGAGTTTAAAGGGGATGTTAGGTTTTTAAAATGTGCTCTTAGAATAATAAATACCTATTTTCCATCCCTTATTAGGGTCCTCAGTTACACATTCAATACTCACACTCCACATTTCAGTGACTTTTAAACAAGCAAGCAGGCATTGTATAGTATCTAATATAATGATAGTCTGGACATGTGCTGGAGGAAACATCTTTGATCCCACTGACATGAAAACGAAAGCTTTGTATTTTACAGAAAACAGTTTTTTACTGAAAAATGAGACACAACTTAGTGGAGTCACTATTGGAACGTGTGATTTTTAACTTCTGGATATAAATTGTATTACATGGCCAAGTTGCTACCCATGGAGCAGGATGCAAAGGAGTGAATTTTCTTCAAAAACAATTTTAGGGACTTGCCTGGTGGTCTAGGGACTCCCCAGGTGGTGCTAGTGATAAGGAACCCACCTGCCAATGCAGGAGATGTAAGAGACTTGGGTTTGATCCTGTGTTAGAAAGATCCCCTGGAGAAGGAAATGGCAACCCACTCCAGTATTCTTGCCTGGAGAATCCCATAGAGGAGAATCCCATAGACAGAGGAGCCTGGCGGGCTACCGTCCTTAGGGTGGTAAAGAGTCAGACACGACTGAAGTGACTTAGCACACATGCATGCCCTGGTGGTCCAATGGAAAGACTCTGAGTTCCCAGTGCAGGGGACCCAGATTCAATCCTTGGTCAGGGAACTAGACTCTACATACAACAATAAAGATTGAAGATCCTACATGCTGCGACTAAAACCCAGTGCAGCCTAAATAAATAAATATATAAATAATAAAATAAACGTAGCTCCTTTAACCCTTAAGATAACCACAATCCATTAATTTCTTTTTAATCCAGACTACCTACTCCAAATATCCCTGCTTGAAAAACAGCACATCCCCTGAAAGAGAGGGTATACCTGTCCCCTGAACTTCATAAGGCATCGTGACCTGATTTGCCAGAGACCCCAGGTGGACCAGAATTTACGATAACACTCCTCCATTTCATTCAGTCTAATGATAGGAGACTCCTCAGGCCTTTGGAGAGAATTAATGGTCATGTCCTTCATCCCCTGCTCATCTGTCTTCTGGTGACCACCTCTAGTGTTTACTTCCTGTCCCTCCCTCTGAACTTCAGTGCCAGAGAGGAGTTCTCAAAGTGTGGTCCCTGGACCAGCAGCCACAGCATCCCCTGGAACTGGTGAAAATGCAGGGGCTTAGGCCCCACCCCCAGTTTACTGAATCAGAGCTGGAGTGGGGCCAGTGTCTTCATTAGCACGCCCTCCAGGAGATTCTGTTCCAGCTCAAGTTTGAGACCCATTGCTCTAGAATAAAGTCCCTGAAGACACCTTCTCTAATCTGGCCCCATCCATCATGGTAACCTGCACTCCAAGTATCCCCGTCACTAACTTGCTAGTCGCCCCAGCCTGGCTGCTCACCTCTCTTCCTTGTCCCGAGTGCCCTCACCCTCTCTCCCCCAGGTTGTCTCCATTCCCTCGTCCTCCTGGAGATTCCTGTTCATGTGCTGCTCTGGCTCAAGCTCCCACTTCAGCCTTGCCTGATGGGGTGCATCCAGGGCCTCCTTCCAGAGTCTTGGATGATCCTCACTTCGATACTTCCGTGGGTTATTGTGCCCACAAAAAAGCTGTGTTGAAGTCCTAACCCCTGCACCTGTGATTACAACCTTACTTGGAAATAACAGTCTTTGCAGATGTAATCAGGTTAAGATAAGGCTATATTGGGTTAGCATGGGCCCTAAATCCAGTGACTGATGACCTTATCAGAAGGTCATGTGAAGATACAGAGAGAACAATACCATTTAAAGACAGAGGCAGAGGCTGGAGTGATACAGCTGCAAGCCAAGAGCACCACGGTTTGCCTGCCACCACCAGAAACTCAGAGAGGCAAGAAGGGATTCTTTCCAGAGCCTCAGAGGGACTCGACAACACCTTGATTTTGGACTTCTAGCCTTCAGAGCTGTGGAAGAATTCATGTCTGTCCTGGGAAGGCACACAGTGTGTGGTACTGCACACAGCAGCCTTAGGAAACAACACACCCTGCCTGGCCGCCTGCCTTCCAGAAGGTCTTCAGCGCCTTGTCTCCAGGAAGCTCGGTTATGAGCACAGTCCAGCTGTCAGTCTCCCTGTCCCTCCCTCCCTTTCTCACACCTCACACGCACACACTTCCCACACACGCCCCAGGCAGCGTTCCTTCTGCCCTCTCTTGGAGGGCGTGACTGGGTCTGTCTGTGTGACCTCTGTGCTCTGCAAGCGAAGAACAGGGGTCTGGAGCCAGGCTTCACTGCTCCGTCCCTCTGGGACTTGGTGTAATTCCTTACCTTTGGGCAAGTGCCTCAGTTTCTTCATCCTTAAATGTGGATAAGGTCAGCATTCCCCGGAAAGGACTCTTGTGCTGGGATAAGTACTTCCCGGGCACTGTGTCAAGCCACGTGAAGCATGTAGTGAGAGTTCAATATATTTGACATGAATATTGTAGCTTTTATCATGATGCTGCCCAGTGGCTAGCAGGATGCTTTATACACAAGCCCTGAATAAATGCTCGACCTTGATTTGATAGGGATTTGAGGAGCATTTTTTTGTTTATAAAAAAATATCTAGTGAGCTGAGGGGCACTGTGAAGGTGTTCTCTGGTACACTATTAAACAGGACTTTTAGAGCGGCCTGTTTTTCCCAAGTGACTGCAAGTGAAGAGAAGTGTTGGGCTCTCAGTCCTGTCTCGTGTCCGACTCTTTGCCACCCCACGGACGGCAGGCCCCCAGGCTCCTCCGTCCATGGAATTCTCCAGGCCAGAATCCTGCAGTGGGTTGCCATGCCCTTCTTCAGGGGATCTTCCCAACCCAGGGATCAAATCCGCATCTCCCGCATTGCAGGCAGATACTTTACCATCTGAGCCACCAGGGAAGCCCCAAAGTGCTGGTCACTTTTCCAAAGAGCCTGTCCTCAGAGAGGGCGGCTGCAGGGGGCTACCCTTGTTCATGGCCTTTGGGGACAAACACCAAGAAACCTATAAAATCGACAGAACGCACAAAAAACAGGTTAGAACATGAACCACATCATTGGTGGTCCATGACTGTAATGCATTTACTTCTAGGCTGTAGTACGTACCTTCAGGTTATACAGTCATGCGGTCAATTGCTCTGTTTGCTGACTTGTTTATATTAAAAGCCTCATTCTGGAAAAGATTAGAATGAGGTGCTGTGCCCCGGGCCATGCTTTAAGAGAGGGATGTGGAGCTTCCTAATCTGTTTGCAGATGGGCAGTTTTGGAAGCATGAGGATGGGAGGGACAGAGCCCTGTGATCCTCTCTGTGGGAACACGCCTCACATCAGGGAAGCCAGACCTGCCTGTCCCCTTCCCGACAGACCTGGCTCTTTAAAAAGGTTCAGCTTTAAAAAAAAACATCTTTTAATGAATGGATTAGCTTTGTACCACATGCTTTGTATCATGTACCATATGTAGCAACACATGTTCTAAGTGCAGGGGGGGACCACCTGAACTTGAGACCTTGGCTTCATCCAGGTGCAGAGCTTCTAGATTCAAAATCACTACAGTAAGCAGTTTATTGCACTCACAGGTCTGATCACACCAATATGCAGGTCAAAAACAGAAGTTTAAGATCCAGGGTGGAGACATCCATACCAAGTTACTTTGGACTTGACTTCTTGCACTTGTTGGTCCCGGGTACAAAGCTGAGGGAGTAATACCCTCATCACCTTTGTTCCCTGGAGACCCCTCTCTGATGATTGGTTATTCTCTTTTATCCCCTTTCCCATTGTCAACTGAAAAAACAAACAAAAGCAGAACCTGGAAGTTGAGAAGTTTGTTTTATTCGGTGGACCTAACTGAGGACTGTAGCCCAGGTACAGCTTCTCAGATTGCTCTGAGGGACTGTTCCAAAAAGGTGAGGGAAGAGCTAGGGGATGCAGGAGTTTTTGCTGGGGAAAAAGCCCGTGTAGCTGAAGATCCAAAGATTACTGCTGATCACTGAAACAGACACCTCAAGGTAATGATTTTAGTGCTTCTCTGTGTATGGGAAGATGCAGGAATCTGGGCTCCTTGAAATCATTCCTTTGATAAACATCTTAACTATCTAGGAGCAATATCCTGTTTTCTCCCTCCTGGTTTCCTCTCAGGGTCCACTGTTGGGGTTTTAAGGCTGCAGTATCCTTTGTTTACTGAAATGGTAGGCAGCATTCTTTGTCCACGGTGCTTCTTCTTGGTCATAAATTTGACCAAAAGTTGGGAGGCATTTCATAACCAGTTTTGTCCCACGGCTCTAGGAAAGCTCATTCCTAGATCAGGTGAGGATTCTGTTGATAGGCTACTCAATGTGCTACATTTTTTGGATGAGGCCCTGTTGATTATCTAAAATCCTCTGAATTGCCTGTTTTACTAGTCAGTTATCATCCAGGAAATGTTTTCCCTTGTTGCTTCTTCCCACATCTAGAATTTTACTGTTACAGTTATTTTATATAGAGTTATATATGTGATCGATTGCCTCAAGACATTTAGCCATCATTACTTTTTTCAGTGGTCTGGTTATGCACTGGGTAATGAAAGAGACAATAGTCTTATGAAATAGAATATAGATAATACAGCTAGTAACATTAATAAAATACAGCAGAGAAAGGCACAAGGCATAAATAATTTGAAAACAACAAGAGAAACGATTAAAACAATGGTTAGTGTAACTAGTTGTAATCTGGTCGCAATAAACCATCAAGTTCACAGGAGAGCCAGATGGATAAGCCAAATTTTGGAAGGATCATGTAGAGAGAAAAAGATAAATGTTTCATCTTTGTTTACAAAGGTATATTTTGTCAGCTTGTTATAGATCAACATTTGATCTATCTATATATATATATATAAGAGGAAAGATTTTCTGGAAAACAAACATTACAAATCAGAATAGTTCAGAAGTCATAAAATTGTAAATCATATTTATCAATTCGTTCAGTTCTGTGTAATTCCAGTTGGTCTGTATGAAGGCATCAGGTTTTCTATTAGAGTTTTGTAATTTCTTACTGAGTTCAGTGGTATGATCTCAAAGTTATCAGAAACAAATTTGTCAAAAAGCTCTTTTTATGAATCCTCTCGAAAATCCTCATTTTGTAAAAGCATGAGAGTAAAACAATGATTGTCTATAAACGACAAAAGACTTAAAATGGCATGGTTAAAGATCTGTTTACAATATAATTGACAAGAAGCTTGGTTATTTTTGTGGCTTACAACCTTTTAAAGATAATGACTAGAATGATAACTGATAACAGTGTATTAGGACATATCAGATTTTTAGGAATTCTGTATAACTTTTGGAATGACTACATTATTGACATTTGCCCATAAAATAAGAAGCTTTTGTTACACTTAGTTGATAGTGCTACCCATGTAATTTAATGTGCCAGATAAACCTAATTAGTTTAATCTAATGTCTCTTCGGGACATTTCAGGGGTCCTTTGAGGCATCCCAAAGTTAGCTGGGGGTCAAAAGAATCTTAAATAGAATTTGATATTTGGGAAGTTTGTTCTTTTTTAAAAAAAAGTCAAGTTCTTGAAATACTTGGTCAAATAGGATCATAGATCACTGAAGCAATGCTTATTCACTCAACCAAAGAGACAATAAGAGATATTTAAGGCAAATGACAGATCATGTAGAAGGCAGAGCAACTCACAATCTGTTACCAAAAATAGTTCATAAGAAAACTCTGTTCTCATAAAAGAGAGAGAAAACCAAACTCCAGTCTTGCACCAGCCCATCCTCAACAACAAAATTTACTTACCTAATTAAATTCAATCCAAACGGAACCATGTGCAGAACAACTTTGTCAGAGCAGCCTTTCTACAAATCTTCTACAACTTTCTATATCCATTTTAGTTTGTCCCTATAGACTACCTGGATCAGGAAGCTCCCCCTGGAGAAGGGAATGGCAACCCACTCCAGTATTGTCTGGAGAATTCCCCAGACAGAGGAGCCTGGTGGGCTAAGTCCATGGATGGCAAAGAGTCAGACACAACCGAATGATTAACACACTCCCCAAAATAGTCTAAGATAGTAAAGATCCTTGTTGTACAGTTAGATGCAACAAAGGTTAAGGTGACAAATGCCCCTGAGAGTTGCCTCAGCCTTTACAAAGTCTTCTCAGAATCCCAGTCTATTCCATGGGCTGCCAGTTGTGCACCAGATGGTAGAGACCAAACTGTTAAAACGCGCGCACACACACACACTTGCGCGTAAGAAAATCAGGTAGATCATTTACATCTTAAAGAAACAGGGAGAGAAATGCAAGTTCCCCCTAGAAGGGCTTTTGTTTCTGAATTCTGAAAAGATATTTTATGGAGTAGGCTCTTTCTAGCTGCATACACACTTAAAAATGAGTTTCAGAATGTTAGAAGAGCCCCAATTTGACCATTTTAGGTTGAGAGCTCCTAGTATAGTTCTTCCAGTCAAGTGAGTATTTGCAAGTATAAATTTCCACATGAACCTGGCTGGGGTGTTGGTTGGAGGCCGGCAATCTATTGCTGTTTTGTTTTGAAAGCTTTGTTCCCCATTGTAAAGTCGGTGTGTCGAGATAAAAATGCTAGTGACAATCCTGTCGTGGATCTGTGTGCTGTTTGTAAACTGGACTCCGCTAGAGGTCACCCTAGAGTCGATCCACCTTTCTCCTGTGTCTCAGTTTCTCCTCCTGGTGGTCTAAGACCACCCTGAGTGCTCCGGTCAGAGTGGCCAGCTGGGAGGCGCATCCCTGCAGAGCAAGTTTTTAGTTAAAATGTGTGGGTTTCCTGATAGGGACAGCTGCGTGGTATGAGGACGTGCTTCTAGCACTCCCACGAGTTTCTCAATTGCCTGAGAAAGCCCACTGGGAGATCTCCTTCCTTGGAGCTGAAAGCTCTCATGAGATAGCTTCAGTTTTATTCTGAAAAACTCTATTAAAATAGCCAATCCAAGTTAAAACAAAAGGCCAGCTTCCCACCTAATTACACAGTCCAACCCTATTCAGTGTCTTTCAGCTGAGGATAACCCAGGTACCTCTTCTTGAAACTAAGTTTTCGGGATAATCTTGGAGGCAAGAGGAGGTTAACATCACCGAGTAAAACTTAGGACCCTCAGCCCCTGATGGGAGAGCTACAAGCCAGGAGACTCACCCACATTTGTCTGTACTCTTGTTGCTGGCCAAATCTTGGTTTTCTCTGCCCACTGAAGCCAAACAAAAGATACGGAGACAGAGCTTCAAGGAAATAGAAAGGTGGCTTTAATTCTCAGCTGGTGGAGAGGGGAACGCAGTAGGCTTATGCCTCAAGATCTGTGGGCCCCTGTCCCCCACCCTGCGCTGTGAGGAGTCTCGGGGCTTATATAAGATGAGGGCTCACAGTCAGGAGTTGGGAATGAGGAACAAAAGGGTTAGCATCTTGATTTTTCCCTCTTGCATCTTTTCAAAGACAGTCAGAGGCTGCGTCAGTAACCCAGTCACTGAGTCTGGCAGTTGGCTGGCTCTGTGGCCTTCTTACTGATCTGTAAAAAGAAGAACTATAAGGCGTGTTGTAAGGGTAACCACCAGGTTCAGGATGCATTTAGCATAGAGCCAAAGGAAAATAGGTGTGAAGTATATGGCTTCTGCAGGGGCTTCCCTGGTAGCTCAGCTTGTAAAGAATCCACCTGCAATGAGGGAGACCTTGGTTCGATTCCTGGGTCAGAAAGACCTGCTGGAGAAGGGATAGGCTACCCACTCCAGTATTCTTGGGCTTCCCTGGTGGTTCAGATGGTAAAGAATTTGCCAGCAGTGCAGAAGACCCGAGTTTGATCCCTGGGTCGGGAAGATCCCTTGGAGGAGGTATGGCAACCCACTCCAGTATTCTTGCCTTGTTCAAAATCCCCATGGACAGAGGAGCCTGGAGGTCTGCAGCCCCTGGGGTCACAGAGGGTTGGACATGACTGAGTGACTTAAGCAGAGTTGACACAGCCCAACACAGCTGCAGAGTTAGAAGTCAGAAAAGCAAACTTATTTACAGACCTGCGGAGTTAGGAGCAGTTAAAGTAAAAAAAACAAAAAACAACTAGGGAATGTTCAGGCCTGCTCACTGTTGTGTTTAATCTTCTTTGTTGTCAGGAAAGGGAAAGAAAAAAAACTCACTCCTCTTTTTATCATTTTCACCGCAACACTCTCTGAGGAGACAGGCTGGGCTAAGAGGCCACTGCTGGTACCGCGGCTTCGGATCCCGGTGAAGCAGAGAAGCCTGCCCTGGGTCCCTTCACTGGCCACCAGATCTGTCAGCTGAAGAAATGTATAACCTAAGAGTTGAGAAGTTTGTTTTCTTTGGTGGACTCACGGAGGACTATAGCCCAGATACAGCCCCTCAGATTGTGCTGAGGGGCTGTTTCAAAGAGGTGAGGGAGAAGCCAGGAGATGTAGGGGTTTTTTCTGGGGGGAAAAAATGTCAAATATCCAAAGATTACAAGATTACTGTTGTTCACAAATACAGACGTTTCAAGTTAGAGTTTAGAGCTTGTGTATGTATGGGAAGATGCAGGAGTCTGGGCTCATGGAAATCATTCCTTTGATTGACACCTCAACTATTTAGGGCCAGTGTCCTGCTTTTCTCCTTCCTGAATCCCGCTCAGGGCACACTGTAGGGGCTTTATGGCTGCAGTATTTTTTGTTTACTGATATGGCAGGCGACATTCTTTGTCTACACCATGCATCCCACCTCCCTTGGGGGACCACTGAGAAGGGCTGATGTAGCTTCTTCTGTCTGTGTTTTCTTCTTTTTAATTTGACTGCGCCGGGTCTTGGTTGCAGCCTGTGGGATCTAGTTC
Source organism: Cervus canadensis (assembly GCF_019320065.1). NCBI lineage: Eukaryota > Metazoa > Chordata > Mammalia > Artiodactyla > Cervidae > Cervus > Cervus canadensis. Next base: position 82,589,282 of record NC_057392.1, read on the forward strand.
CCTGACCAGGGATCAAACCCCATGCCCCCTGCATTGGGAACACTGAGTCTTAGTCACTGGACCACCAGGGAAGTCCCTGTAAGTTTTCTTATGAGAGATATGGCTGCTGTGTGTGTCAATTTTTGTTTAAAACATCGTTGTAAGTGGTATGCTGTGCATCTTCTTGTGTCTGCTGTTTTCACTTCCTGCCTTGAGGGTCTCTCTTAGTTGCTCTAAGTATGGCTAGTTGGCTGCCTGTCCCCGCTGTGATCTGTGGTTGTTGTTCAGTTGCTAAGTTATGTCCCAATTTTTTGTGACCCCATGGACTGCAGCATGCCAGGCTTCCCCATCCTTCACTGTCTCCTGGAGTTTGCGCAAACTCATGTCCATTGAGTCGGTGATGCCATCCAACCAGCTCATCCTCTGTCTCCCCCTTCTCCTCCTGCCCTTCTGTGTAGCACTCCCATTCTACCTGCCTACCCCCCAGGGAGGCACAGCAGATTGTCTCCAACTTCCCACCACACACAGATGCCTCGAGGAACATCCTCCCATCAGTCCCATGTTACAGTATCACCGTTTCTCTGGGATACACGCCTGGAAGTAGTTATTGGATCATAAAAGTATGTGTAATCTTGATTTGACTGAATCACCCAGACTGCCCCCCAGCCAGACTGCACCGGGCTACTTCCCACCAGCCATGAACCCCCAGCCCTGGCCAACAGGTTGGCCTTATGCACTTTCTCATTTTTTGCCAATGTAACAGTTGTGCAGTGGTCCCTCCCCGATTCTTTAGCTGCATCTCATAATTACTCACTTGTGTACAGGCCTTCAGAGCTCTTGTTAACCCAGGTAAGACATGTGATATGTTTAGAACCACACCCAGCACAGAGGGTATATGTTATTGTTCTATAAATGTAAGCATCCTTAAATGATGGTAGATTTAATAATGTCCTAACACAAAATGTGAATTCTAGTGATTATTTCTGATCTTGAATAATAGAAGCTGACCATAATATTTAGCTGACCATGTTGACCTGCTAGATCACATCCACATCTGTCCACCATACACTTCCCTCCGTTTCTGCCATGCCCACATTGGTTCATCCCACATCCTTCCATGTGGAATATTTGCCAGCCACTCACAGTCATCCTGCTTCCCAGATGGCACAGATGGTAAAGAATCTGCTTTACAATGTGGCAGGTTTGATCCCTGGGTCAGGAAGATCCCCTGGGGAAGGGAATGGCTATCCAGTATTCTTGCCTGGGAAATCTCATGGACAGAGGAGCCTGGTGAGCTACAACCCATGGGGTCTGAAAGAGTCAGACACGAGTGAACATGTGCACACATAGCATCATCCTGACATGCCCAGAGTTAATTCCTTCTTAACTTCAGAGGTCAGCTCAAATGTCACTTTTCTGGTCCCCAGACTAGATCACGTCTCCAGTTATCCTTTCATAGCTCCTGAGTCATCCATGATCAAACAGTCAGCTGTACCATGAACTGTTTGAAGTCCTTCTCCTGACTGCCCTGAGGGTGGCCGTGACAGTCTCTTCTCTGTCCTTCTGCTGCCAGCCCTGATTCACGTTCAGAACTCCTGGGCTGCATGTTGAACTACAGAGACCTCTTCACCACAGGATAGTTTAATTAGAGCCAAGGGAACACACAGCCCTAAAGCGGCCTGAGGAGCGTGAGACACTCATCCCAGATGGCCCTGACTGGTCTTCCAAGGCTGCCACCTTATATCTGGAGACCCAGCAACGTGGCCTCAGAGGAACTCGTGACTCAGAGGAAGGGAGCCGGGAGAGGCCTTTAGGGGAGATATAGAGACTGAGTCTTGATAATCATGATAAATTGCAACCACAAATATAAAAATCCTATTTGGGACAAAATGTAGATGTTTTTAAGAGTGCCTGATTAATACAAAAGAAGCAGAGCAAATCGGGAAGGAAAATTACTCTTCATAACGACAGCTCCATCCTGACTCGGCTCACAGCCTTGGTTACTCCGGGTGTTTCGTTCCCTGCAAAGAGGAGGTACTGGTGCTGTAACCGGGAAGGGTTAATTTTGAATTTACTCTGGATCTGCTTGTGCAACTTTAACCTTTATTTTGCAGCTTTGATTGTTATAAGCTTACATGGTGGTCTGCCCCAGGGAGATAACCTGATTGAAGTGAAACAAAAACATGGCCCTGCCTGAGGCTTGCCATTCTAGGGGACATTACAAGGATTGAATAGCTTTTTACTTTGTTTCCTCACCTCCCCTCCCATCTCTGATCCATTAAAGAACCTGGCAACCAGGCCCCAACAAGATGGTTATTTTGAGATGCTAGCCTGCCATCTTCTCAGTCAGCTGGCTCTGGAATAAAGTCCCTTCCTGATCCCAACACTTCGTCTTGGATTCATTGACTCATCTTATGGCGAGCAGAGCGAGCTTGGACTTGGTAACAGCTCCTCATTTAGCCTCCATGTGTTTTCAAAAAAATACAGAGTCAAATAATATCTTAAGCACTTTATTTGAAATATGCACAATTATATCAAGATTAAAGCAAGCTTTTGTGAATTTCTGTGGATAGCAAATAAGTGTGCCCAGTTTATTAGTTATGGAAAGGTGGGTAGTCCTTAAGATTATTCTCAGTATTGCCTTCCCGGGGGCATGACAGGAAATGCCATAGCTTCAACCACCACCTCCACTGAATCTCTTTTTATGACATCCAGCTGCTTCCTGGCCTTCTCCCTTGTCCTGGAGCATGAAGGTGGTACCACCAACTCTGCTGACCTCTCCTCTTCTTAGCACCGGTGGTGCTCACCCCCAGATAGCAGCCTGAGGGGCGTCCTGACTCCTGTGAAGGAGGCTGACCCCAGGCCCCTAAGTGGAGGTGAAGGGCAGACTCCTAGGTCATGCGTGGAGCAGGTGGGAGGGCCACAGGGCTGGTGCAGCAAGCAGTTCAAGCCTTAGGCCTGCCAGCACACAGAACCAGCCTCTCTGAGTCTCAGCTGTTGGTGTCCGCGTGGCTCAGGGGAGTGTGCTGTGTGTTCTTCTAACTCGGGTGGGGTGTCGAGGAGACTTGGAGACAGATGTATGGGGCACCTTGTTCAGCTACTTTCATGCAGGTCTCACTTACACCCTTTAACGGTTCTCTGCGAGCTCCAGGCAGGAGAAAACCAAAGTAAAAATGAGCTGTGATTTTCAGTCGCTCAGTTGTGTCTGACTCTGTGACCCTGTGAACTGCAGCACTCCAGGCTTCCCTGTCCTTCACTATCTCCCAGAGTTTGCTCAAACTACTGTCCATTGAGTTGATGATGCCATCCAACCATCTCATCCTCTGTAGTCCCGTTTTCTTCCTGCCCATAATCTTTCCCGGCATCAAGATATTTTCCAGTGAGTCAGCTCTTCGCATCAGGTGGCCAAAGTATTGTAGCATCAGCTTCAGCATCAGTCCTGCCAATGAATATTCAGGACTGCTTTCCTTTAGGATGGACTGGTTGGATCTCCTTGCAGTCCAAGGGACTCTCAAGAGTCTTCTCCAACACCACAGTGCAAAAGGATCAATTCTTTACCACTCAGCCTTCTTTATGGGCCAACTTTTCCATTCATGACTTCTGGAAAAACCATAGCTTTGACTATATAGACCTTTGTCGGCAAAGTAATGTCTATGCTTTTTAATACACTGTCTAGGTTTGTCATAGCTTTTCTTCCAAGGAGCCAGTGTCTTAGTTTCATGGCTGCAGTCACTATCTGCAGTGATTTTGGAGTCCAAGAAAATAAAGTCTTGTCACTGTTTCCATTTTTTCCCCCCTATTTGTCACAAAGTGATGGGACTGGATGCTAGAATCTTAGTTTTTTGAATGTTGAGTTTTAAGCCATCTTTTTCACTCTCCTCTTTCACTTTCATCAAGAAGCTCTTTAGATCCTCTTTGCTTTCTGCCATAAGTGTGGTGTCATCTGCATATCTCAGGTTATTGATATTTCTCCTGGCAATCTTGATTCCAGCTTGTGCTTCATCCAGCCCAGCATTTCACATGATGTACTCTGCATATAAGACTTCCCTGGTGGCTCAGACGATAAAGCATCTGCCTACAATGCGGGAGACTTGGGTTCAATCCCTGGGTCAGGAAGATCTCCTGGAGAAGGAAATGGCAACCCACTCCAGTAATCTTGCCTGGAAAATCCCATGGATGGAGAAGCCTGATAGGCTACAGTCCATGGGGTCACAAAGAGTCGGACACAACTGAGCGACTTCACATTCACTTTCATTCTGCATATAAGTTAAATAAGCAGGGTGACAATATACAGCCCTGCTGGTTCTTTGCAAGCTCCAGACAGGAGAAAACCAAAGTAAAAACAAGCTGTTGTTTTTCAGTAGCTCAGTCATGTCTGACTCTTTGCGACCCCATGAACTGCAGCACGCCAGGCCTCCCTGTCCATCACCAACTCCTGGAGTTCACCCAAATGCATGTCCATTGAGTCGGTGATGCCATCTGACCATCTCATCCTCTGTCGTCCCCTTCTCCTCCTGCCCTCAATCTTTCCCAGCATCAGGGTCTTTTCAAATGAGTCAGCTCTTTGCATCAGGTGGCCAAAGTATTGGAGTTTCAGCTTCAGCATCAGTCCTTCCAATGAACACCCAGGACTGATCTTCTTTAGGATGGACTGGTTGGATCTCCTTGCAGTCCAAGGGACTCTCAAGAGCATTCTCCAACACCACAGTTCAAAGCATCAATTCTTCGGTGCTCAGCTTTTTTATAGTCCACCTCTCACATCCGTACATGACCACTGGAAAAACCATAGCCTTGGCTAGATGGACCTTTGTTGACAAAGTAATGTCTCTGCTTTTCAATATGCTGTCTAGGTTGGTCATAACTTTCCTTCCAAGGAGTAAGCGTCTTTTAATTTCATAGCTGCAGTCACCATCTGCAGTGATTTTGGAGCCCCCCAAAATAAAGTCTGACACCGTTTCCACTGTTTCCCCATCTATTTGCCATGAAGTGATGGGACTGGATGCCATGATCTTAGTTTTCTGAATGTTGAGCTTTAAGCCAACTTTTTCACTCTCCTCTTTCACTTTCATCAAGAGGCTCTTTAGTTCTTCACTTTCTGCCATAAGGGTGATGTCATCATAGTGAATAAAGCAGAAGTAGATGTTTTTCTGGAATTCCCTTGCCTTTTCTATGATCCAGTGGATGTTGGCAATTTGATCTCTGGTTCCTCTGCCTCGTCTAAACCCAGCTTGTACATCTGGATGTTCTCGGTTCACATATTGTTGAAGACTAGCTTGAAGGATTTTCAGCATTACCTTGTGATGCTGATTACCTTCAGCATTCACATTAGCATGTGAAATGAGTGAAGCTGTGAAGTAGTTTGAACATTCTTTGGGATTGGAATGAAAACTGACCTTTCCCAGTCCTGTGGCCAATGCTGAGTTTTCCAAATTTGCTGGCATATTGAGTGCAGCAGGAGCTAGATGGAGTCTGGATCTCAGCCTTCCATAGTCTCATCTTTGGGCCAGACCCTGCTTCCCAACACAGTTCTTTCTCTCCCTGAAGTGATATTTTTCAGTTAATTTTTATTGGAGTATAGTTGATCTACAATGTTGTGTTAGCTTCTGCCATATAGCACAGTAAATCAGTTATACATATGCACATATCCACTCTTTAAAATTCCTTTCTCATGGAGGTCATTGTAGAGTTTTGAGGAAAGTTCCGTGTGCTGCATGGCAGGTTCTTATTAGTTATATATAGTAGTATGAATATGTCCATCTCAGGCTCCCAGTTTATCCCTCTCCCGTCATTTCCCCTTTGGTGACCATAAGCTTGTTTTCTACATCTGTGACTCTCTTTCTGTTTTGTAAATAGGTTCATTTTTTATCATTTTTTTAAGATTCCACATATAAGCAGTATCATATGATGTTTGTTTTTCTCTGCCTTACTTATGGCAATTTCTAGGTCCATGCATGTTGCTGTAAATGACATTCTTGCATTCTTTTTATGGCTGAGTAGTATTCTGTTGTATGTATGTACCACATCGTCTTCATTCCTCTGTTGATGGACTTCCAGGTTCCTTCCATGTCTTGGCTATTGTAAATACTGCTGCAGGGAACACTGGGATGCAGGTATCTTTTCTAATTATGGTTTCCTCTGGGTATATATGCCCAGGAGTGGGATTGCTGGGTCACATGGTAGTTCTGTTTTTGGTTTTTAAAGGAATCCCTGTACTGCTCTCCATAGTGGCTGCACCCGTTTATATTCCCACCAACATTTATAGGAGGGTTTCCTTTTCTCTGTACCCTCTCCAGCATTTATTGTTTGTAGACTTTTTGATGATGGCCATTTTGACCAGTGTGGGGTGAAAACTCACTTGCATGTCTCTACTAATGAGCAACATTGAGCATCTTTTCATGTGCTTTTTGGCCGTCTGTATGTCTTCTTTGGAGAAATGTCCATTTAGGTCTTCTGCCCAGTCTTTGATTGAGTTGTTTGTGTTTTTGATGTTGAGCTATATGAGCTGCTTGTATATTTTGAAGATTAATTCTTTGAATCCTTTGTGGGCTTTTCTAGTGGTGGCATGTGGGCTTGGTAGTTGCAGCGCGTAGGCTTAGGTGCTCCACAGCCTGTGGGATCCCAGTTGCCCGACCAGCACTGGAACCCTTGTCCCCTGCCCTGGAAGGTGGATCCCTAACCCCTGGCCCACCAGGGAAGGTACCTGTGGTGTAGTTTCAGGTCAGGGAGCCTGATTCCTCCAGCTCCACTTTTCTTCCTCAGGATTGCTTTGCTATTCAAGGTCATTTGTGTTTCCATACAAATTACAAAAAATTTTTGTTCTATGAAAAACGCCATTGGTAATTGATAGGGATTGCATTGATGCAGTGGTGAGTAGGCTAGTTTCCTTATTTGTTCTGACCTTTCGTTGTGAATGTGTAGAAATGCAACAGATTTCTGTGTATTGTATGCGGCAACTTTGCGGGGAGGGGTGGTGTGCCACCGTGTGACTTGTGGGATCTTAGTTCCCCAGCCGGGGACTGAACCTGGGCCCTCTGCAGCGAAAGCACCAAGTCCTCACCCCTGGGCCGTCAGAGAATTTCCATGTATCCTGCATCTTTACCAAATTCATTGATGAGCTCTCGTCATTTTCTGGTAGCATTTTTGGGGATTTTCTGTGTATAGTATCATGTCCTCCACAAACAGTGACAGTCTTACTTCTTTTCCAATTTGGATTCCTCTAATTTTTCTCTTCTCAGATTGCTGTGGCTAGGACTTCCAAAACTATGTTGAATAAAAGTGGCGAGAGTGGATAGCTTTGTCTTGTTCCTGATCTTAGAGGAAATGCTTTTAGCTTTTCACTATTGAGGATGATGTTAGCTGTGGGTTTGAATGGGTTTTAATAACAATGCAAAAGTGAGCACTGCACTTCTACCCCAACCAAGGCTCCATCTAAACTCTTTTTGTGCCGCGCTTTACTCTGCACAACAGCCTGAGTGCTGCAATATGTTTACTTTACTGGGGTTCCCACAGACTTTGGGATCATGTTCCAAGTCCTTGTTGCAAAAAATGCTTTCATGACCTTGCACCAGCTTCCCCAGACAGCCTTTTCCCTCACTTCACAGCCTTCCCTGAAATGCCAGCCCCTGCCTCCATTCCCATGTCTCTGCCTGGCTCCCCTTTGCTCTAGAAAGCCTCCCTGGAGTAGGTGCCCAGCACGCCTGCCGCTCTGGCCGCGCAGGAGAGCCGTGATTCACCCTTTCCACGCAGGGTGCGGGTCTGCGGTCAGGCTGGACAGGGTGTTTCATTTCCGTGTATCTCCCTGGTGCCGGGTATACTAGGTGGCAAACAGTGAATGGCTGAGAAGACAGACACGTGTGTCTGAATTGTGTAATTCGTATGAATATGTAATTGAAATCAGTGTTTCAGCGTACACCAGCACTTGTTTCGAGATTGAAAATGAGCCCTAAGCAAACAGTTCTCACGCATGGGCTTTGGGTGCCCCTTGACCCCCAGCAATATCTGTACATCTACACATTTAAATATTCCTTATATAAGCAATCGCCATAGAATCCTCACTCGCCGTTCTCCAGTTTCCCAGCATTAATTTTTTTAAAGTCTGTGATAGGAATGGATGATATCTGGTCTACTTAAAATAACCATGCTTGGCTGTGTTCCTGGGCTAAACTTCACGGGAAACGGAGGGAATTCCCTGGTGGTCTGTGTTTCCACTGCAGGGGGACGTGAGTTCGATCCCTGGTTGAGGAACTAAGATCCCGTGCGGCTGTGTTTCCACCTCACCCCTGCCTCCCACAAAAGGGAAATGGCTCTTTCCAGAATAATTTAACACTGTGTGGAATAACTTCAGCTCCGGGTGGCAGAAGCTCCCTTTCTTCTCTAGAAAACATTCCTTTTACTGAATGATCATTGTGCTCTTTAAAAAAAAATGATGGCCAGTAACAAAGTTCTTCTGAACAGTCTAATGGGCTTCAGTGTATTCCCTAAAGCTCTGCATTGGAATCAGTTCAAAGGTTTAAAAAGGCTAAGCATGCATTTGCAAAGTTTAGAAGCATGCCTACTGGTCTCTGTGGTAACTCACCCTGCCCCCGGCTCGGCCCCTCACAGAGCGGCCCCCGCCTCAGGCCTCCCCTCTGCCCACCTTGCACCTTGGTGCGCTGCTTCCGCACCTCCCTCTGACCTCAGCCGAGGGCTCCTCCCCCAGACGCCTTCCTTGACCACTGTAGCGTACGTAGCCGTGTTGTCCCACCACTCTTTCTTCACGTCCCACCATCTGAAAACCCATCATTTGTGACGGGGTGCATCTTCGTGGCCGGATCCTGTTTTCAGCTGTGAGCGGCAGTGGGGGCAGCTGCTGAGGCCCGGTGCCCAGCACAGGGCATGGAGGGGCACCGCCTCCCCCTTTGTGAGCAGAGTGGCCTGATCCGACCACAGTTTGAGATCTTTTCTCCTGCTTATAAAAAAAAAATCGATTTTATTCAGGTATAAGTGTTAGAGCTGCCATTTGCATGTCATGTCATCCCAGGAGAGTAAGCGGTTGCTGTGGTTCAGTTGCTAAGTCTTGTCTGACCCTTGGTGATCCCAGGGACTGCAGCACGCCAGGCCTCCCTGTCCTTCACCATCTCCCGGAGCTTGCTCAAACTCATGTCCATTGCGTTGGTGATGCTATCCAACCATCTCATCCTCTGTCGTCCCCTTCTCCTCCTGCCTTCAGTCTTTCCCAGCCTCAGGGGCTTTTTCGATGAGTTGACTCTTTGCATCATGTGACCAAAGTATTGGAGCTTCAACTTCAAAATCAGTCCTTCCAATGAATATTCAGGTTTGATTTCCGTTAACAGAACTTCCACTTGGCTAAAGTTCCATTTCTGTGTTTCAGGTTAATCAGAAGAAGGAATATAAATTTGACCTGGTGTTTACCACAGAATTCTACAGCACAGAGGTAAGCTGCCATGGTTCGGGAAGTGTCCCATTAACAATTTTCATGGATTTTTTTTTTTTTTTTTTAAGTGAGAATCTCAGTATTGGGTTGGCCAAGAAGTTCATCTGGAGTTTCCCATAATATAATACAGGAAAACCCGAACAAACTTCTTGATCAAACCTGTACATTGTGACCTGTAGGTTTACTTTTGTGTGTGTGTGTTTTCCCCTCCTGCTTTGCTTTCTATTCGCTCTCAAGAATCGAAGACTAGAGCTTGACAGGACAACTTCATGACCTTAAACAGGCTTGCTTTTAAAAACAGTCCACACGGCCATCTTTGTCGCTAGGAGGGTGTTTCACACTCTAGCAGCTGCTGCCCCTCCCTCCCGTCTCAGAATCCCTGGAGTGACTCACTTCTAAATGCCAGCCTGCTCTTTCCTGTCCGCTGGTGACATTTCTCGTTAGTGGGCTGGCGTAGCAGGAGACCACCTCCAGGAGCTTCCTTGAACAGAGGGATTCTGTAACCCAGAGCAGCCTGTCACGCCGCAGGCACCTTCAGCCTCTCCAGTTGTGACCCAGCAGGCTGTGATTCTCCAAATGTCCTTTCCCCTGCTCTCAAGAAGAGAGTAAAAAGGAGATTCAGACAGAAATCAGAGCCGGGTGAACTTTGCAGTGCTGGGCCGGGCTGGAGGCATCAGTAGAACCTGGGTGGAGGGACCAGCCCAAACCCCGCTATGAGGCCCTGGGTCAGGGCCGCAGGGGTGGACAGGCAGCATCAAGGTGTCTCAGGGAGGCAGAGCTTCAGAGAAGGCAGGACCCCTCCAGTGGATGCTTCTGGAGGAAAGTTGACCGGACAAGCCAACGTGGCTTATTAACCTAAGAAATAACGTTTTCTTAGAGCATAGGAAGGTGCTTTTGGTTTCTGCGTTGCCAGTGGAGGTGTTCTTTAAAGCAAAAGGGAAAGTGACCACTAGATTATTTTGACCTACTGTGCTTCTCTGAAGGGCATGGTGAGCTAATTGACAGGGTAAGGAGAGTTCTTTCATCTTCAGGCAACTGCTTTGATTCTGTGGGGCCAACTGGGTTGGCGGGGCGGGGGGAGGAAAAAACAAAAGGGGACAACACCCATTTCCTTTCCTCTGCCTTGGAAATAGCTTTGACATCAAAAGAGCCACGTGCCAGCCCTGTCTTTTGCCCTTGATAAGCCTCTTCCAGAATGCTGCCTTCACCGTTTCCCTGTGTGGCCCTGATGATTAGGAAAGCCTATTGCAGTTTTTGTGGGGTTTTTGGCTTTAGTTCCAGGAGGAGGCTTCTTAGGTAGATCCAGTCTTGATTACAGTTTGTTTGTGGGCTTTTATTTATTTATTTATTTTTGGTTGTTTTAACTGGGACTCCACACAGTTCAAATGACTGTAAAAGGGAAAAGAATTTAGTTGGTCAAGCGACCAAGTTGTTACAGGAGTTAATTCGGGCCATGAACTTCCTCAAATCATAGGCCCAGTGGATGGTTTGAGCGAACATGCATTTTTCTGGGAAGTGGTTCCTTGGCTTTTATTGTTAGATTAAGGAATCAGTGACCTAAAAGGGTAAAGAACTGTCCCAGAAATGAGTCGTGCACTTGATGTCTACTTAAAGCATCCAGCCACCCAGCTCCATGTGTCTCTGGGTTGGAAAGTAAGTGAGGGAGATCCCAGAACACTCAGCGTGTCTCGGTTTCCATGTGAGTATAAGCCGACAGCCCTCGGTCACGTGGATACTTGGAGCAGCCCCACTGGGGTGGTTTGTGCCTCTGCTTCTTGCAGATTATATCTCGGGGCTCTCACAGAGCTAGGGCCCCGGCATCACAGACACAGCTCAGGTCCTGGCTGACCACTTATTAGCTGTGACACATGGAGGAGGTTCCTCTTTAAACGTCACTCTTAATCTGTAAAATTGGAGTAAGAGGACCAAATTCATCAGGCAGCATGATGGTATTGTCGCTTGTGTCATGGAGATCGGCTTCCTCTTGGTCAGAGTTTGCAAGCGTGAGTTCCAGTTGGGCATTACATTGGTCCCAGAGAGGAGAGTACCCATCCTAGAGTTTTGAGTTGAGCAGCACTCACAGCTGTCAGTGAGTATTTCTTTGGGAAAAGGCCCAGCCTGCTTTCCTAAGGGCACCATCAGAAAGCAGGAATTTAAAAGACAGCAAAGGCTGAAGATTGTTGTGTTCAGTGTGAGCCCCAAAATCACACTCTACAAAGCAGACCACTGCATGTGCATGCCAGGGCATGCCTGCCGGGTACGGGACGCTCCCCAGTCTTGTGTTTGTACGTTGGGCTGGGTGGGAAGTGATGAGGAACCATCTCTTGTAATTTCAAAATTTTTATTTCAGGAAGATGAGAAACGTCTGGGAAAATGTTCTGCTCAAGTATTTTTCAGGAATGAGAAGCCCAGACCGGCCGTTAATGTGACGTGTACTCAGCTCATTAAGAAGGAGAGGAGACAGGAAGAGGATTACCATCTCTACAAGCTCATGAAGCAACTTAAAAGCCCCTTGAACACAGTCAGCATTCCTGGTATGTACCCGTCTCTGGAATTTCTATATTCAGGAGTGTGTGTCATTACTAAGTCTCAAGAAGAATGCTCATGTAAAAATTTATTTCCCAAATGGCACTTGAACGACAGAAGGTGGTTTGCCTCATTATTTAAACAAAATTCAGAAGTATCCTTTTCCGGTTCTCCTCCTCCAGTACGAGATAGTGACTCCATCCCAGACGCGGGCAGGGCAAGAGCTCGACTCCAAAAGAGGTGGAGGTCTTTGTAACAGGACCCACACACAGAGGTGCAGTTTTCAGGGTTGAGTCCAGGAGCCGAGGAGATATTCCTAGAGGTTTCTGGTGGTGGCTTTGGGAACTTAAAGTGATGAGACCCCATCCAGGGCCTTGGCTGTGCCCAGCATCGTGTTCTGCACCAGGGCTGGGCGAGCCGACTGTCTTGGGGCCTTGCTGGGAGGCTGTAGTGGAGTCGAGCTGATCTCATTTTAGGTCCAGAGCTAATGGGCAGTGGTGCCGTCTCTTCTAAGAAATGAACCTTGCTTCTCAAGTGACTCAGCTGAAGTGAAGCAGAGCCCATTTGCTCTGGCACTAAGAGACCCAGCACTTACTGGCAAATCCAATTTCCAAAACCACAAAGTCATCCCTGCACCTGCACTTAGGCATTAGACTTGACATCTGACCACGGTGCTCCCTGTCTCTCTCTCAGCTTGCTCACTTGCCGGGAGGCTGTGAGAGGCCCCGTTTCAGCATGGAGGCCCTGCGGTCTCCATTCATTACTGCATCTGTGTCCCTCCATTACGGGGTCGAGTGTTCTGACAGACCTGGAGGTCGGATCCTGCTCTTTGCGCTTCTCAAATGCAGAGCTTGGATCGGTCTCATTATAGGTCTCTGACAACTTGGATTAAATCCTGTTCCAAAGAATCAGAATCTCATACTGTAGTAGAATTTGCTTATATTTAACTGCCTGAAATAAGGGGGCCACTGACAAATACTTACAATCTAGTTACTTAGGGATTGATCCCCTCCTTAGCTAAATGCAAGTGGGAAGAAAGGGGGGCTTCCCAAGTGGCGCTAGTGGTAAAGAACCCACCTGCCAGTGCAGGAGACATAAGAGACGCAGGTTCGACCCCTGGGTCAGGAAGATCCCCTGGAGAAGGAAATGGCAACCCACTCCAGTCTTCTTGCCTGGAGAATCCCATGGACAGAGGAGCCTGGCGGGCTGCAGTCCCTAGGGTCGCAGAGAGTCGTACACGGCTTAGCGACTTAGCACACACCCCTCCTTAGCATTAGCTGGGGAAATGTGGTTTTATATATTCCTCTTAAAACACAAATTTTTAGAAATCATTTTGGACCTTCTCTTTTAAATATTTATTTACCACAGGATTTCTAGATTTTGGACACTTTTTAATAGTACAGATTAAAAGTCCTATATGCCCATAAGGATCATTCTATAATAATACAACAACATGTTGCTATGAAGATTCAAATAATTTAATGGAGTGTATGTTTTTATCAATGAAACCTACACGTTCTCTTGTCACTTTAAATTCAGCAGAGACATTTAATGGTGTATTTATAGCCTGTATATATAAAATTATCTACTTACAACTGAAAAGGTTTGGTTTTGGATAAAGTGAATTAAAATCCATTTTGGAAGCGCCGCCTTAGCGCAGTGGGCAGCGCGTCAGTCTCATAATCTGAAAATCCATTTTGGAGTAGGCAATGCAACTCTCAGCCGATCCCATTATTTAATCAACCCAGGGTTTTTGACTGTTGAGCAGTTTTCTCTACAATTGGTGAGTGAGAAGAGCTAATCCATTTTATGATATCTTTGCTCTGCACTGTTTTTCCCCTAAAAAGTAACTGTCTAGTTTTCATTATGAGTAAAAAATTTCACCTTTTCTAATAAGTTCATAAACTTCCTATAGATGAGCCCAATATGTTACATATAAAAGACTGGGGAATAACCAGCCAAAGTCCAGAGTGACTGCGTCAGTGCTACTGAATGCATGATGGACACAAATTCAGCTGTCCTCACTATTCGCAGTATTTTGTGTAACTGATTTTTCTTCTGTGGTTAATTTGTTTTGATCTCAAGATGTAAACTCAGAGTGGCACTGTAAGATGAAGGAACTCTGTCACTCTTTCTCACATGCGTGTGCGCACACACACACACGACAGGAATTCAAGGCTCAGCTCAAGTCTCATCTCTGTGACATTTCCCCCAACTTCTTCAGCCCAGAGAAACCTCCCCGTTCCCTGTGCCCTCCTCTCCTCTCTAATCTTCCTTCTCCTAAGAAAGGTATGTCAGCTGCCTTTCTACACTGTCAAGAAGAGGAGGGTAGGGTCTCTCTTTGTGTTGCCCACAGCACCCAAGCAATCAATGAATGCCTTCTGAACTGATACCGTTATAAATCAACCCAGTCAAGTTCTACCAACACAGAGCAGAATTTATGCGAAAGGATTATTTTACCAAGAAGGGTTCATTTCCTAAGTAAGCTGTTAGTATTCCTCACATATTAAACTATTATTGGGCTGCAATACAGCCCAGGAATATCTCTTTCAAACTACATAAATGATGGTTCATGGACAGCTCATAAATAACTTGCTAAAATTAGAGTTCCAAAAAGTCACAAAAGATAATTAGTCATTGTTTCCCTACCCATCCCAGTATCTGACATTAAGTAATTTTTTTTAAATAAATGCTGAATTAAAAAGATTACAGTTCCAAAGACAAAACCCACTTGATTTTTTTCATTTGGTCAAAAAAAAAAAAAAAAAAAAAAAGGTGACAGATGCTGCCACTGATTGGCTTTAACGCCTAGGATCAGAGAAGGACAAAGACATTTGCTAGATTGGTGAAGACCAGCACGTTCACTGTAGAACGAAAGTAGAAAGGGATGTGGAGAATATAACTGATAGATATTTCCATCTAATTAAAAGATGGAAGATTTTTAGGTTAATCATTACCACTCTTAGTTTGCATTTATGTAATACAGCAAATAGTCCTTAAACGGTTTTATAGTAGCTTTTTACCTACCAGGCAAGTTGAAGCATGTAAACCTCTAGACAATGAAGACACAGATGAGTCCTGTTTGACTACTGAAAATTCTAACATTTTGTCCTATAAATGTCTTGACATGCATGTGCTTTCTTGCCCCTTCAGACAGTCATGGATACATTGCTCCGTCTCTGAGGCCCATCTGGGACCTAGCTTTTCTGGGCAGCTCCTATGTGATGTGGCAAAAGACAACACCGTTTCTCCACTACTACATGTCCCAGATTAGCGGTGTCAAGCAGTGGGTAAGAAAGACAAAAACTAACTGGCTACCCGAGGGATGCAACCAGTGCAATGTTCTTAGACAGAATTAATATGAGTTTCTAGATTTGTGGCAAGAGTTTTAACTGCATTTCATTCACTCGATAAATATGTCAATGTCAGATACTCTCTTGGGGACTGAGGATAATAGCAGTGAACAAAAGACTCACATGTAGCTGTCTGTATTGGGACTCATTCTAGTGAGAGAGGACGGTGAACCGATAAACAAGAAAATGTGCCTCAGATGGTGATAAGGGCTCTGGAGAAAAATAAAGTAGGGAGAAGGGAATGTGGGGTGTTGGGAGAATTATACTTTAGTCTAAAGTCAGGCCCCTCTAATTTGAGCAGAGGTCCAGGAGAAGTGAGAGCCAGCCATGCCTCCAGAAGAGAAGGGGTTTCAGGCAGAGGGACCCGAGGCCGCAGTGTGGCTGACGGGTTGGATGAGTCCACACGAGGCCTGGAGGCCACCAGAAGGACCTTGTCATTTACTTAGCACAGGATTTTTTTAGCAGAAGAGTGGCAATCTGACTTCCAGATTGGATCGTTTTGGCTGCTATGTTGAGAACAGGCTAAACAGACAAGGGTGGAAGCAGGCAGAACAAGAGAGTATTGCAGTGACCTCGGCAAAGTCTGCTGGTGACTTGGACCAGGGTGTCAGCTGTGGAGGTGGTGAGAAGCATTTGGATTCTGAAGACAGACTAACAGTATTTGTTGATGGGCTGAATGTGGAATGTCCGACAATGAGAAAAGTTGAGGATGAGTCTTAGGATTTGGCATGAATAACCGGAAAGCTACTTTTCATTTACAGAAGAACAGATTTGGGTAGAAATTAGCTTGATTTGGGGCATTCTAAATTCCAAGTAGAGCATTTGGATAGTCCTCTGAATGTAAGAGTCTGAAGTTCAGGGGCGAGGTCCGGGTTGGTGTCAACAATACGTTGCTGCTTAGTCGCTCAGTTGTGTCTGATTCTGCAACCCCACGGACTGCAGCACACCAGGTTTCCCTGTCTTTCATCGTCTCCTGGAGCTTGCTCAAACTCAAGTCCATTGAGTCAGTGATGCCATCAAACTATCTTGTCCTCTGTCGTCCCCTTCTCCTCCTGCCTTCAGTCTTTCACAGCATCAGGGTCTTTTCTACTGAGTCATCTCTTTGCATCAGTCCTTCCAATGAATATTCAGGACTGATCTCCTTTAGACTGACTGGTTTGATCTCCCTGCAGTCCAAAGGATTCTCAAGACTCTTCTCCAACACCACAGTTCAAAAGCATCAATTCTTTGGCGCTCAGCTCTCTTTATAGTCCAACTCTCACATCCATACATGGCTCCTGGAAAAACCATAGCTTTGACTAGATGGAACAATGTTGGCAAAGTAATGTCTCCGCCTTTTAATATGCTGTCTAGGTTGGTCATAGCTTTTCTTCCAAGGAGCCAGTGTCTTTTAGTTTTGTGGCTGCAGTCACCATCTGCAGTGATTTTCGAGCCCTAGAAAATAAAAGTCGGTCACTGGTTCCATTGTTTCTCCGTCTATTTGCAAGAAGTGATGGGACCAAACGCCATGATTTTCGTTTTTTGAATGTTGATCTTTAAGTCAACTTTTTCACTCTCCTCTTTCACCTTCATCAAGAGGCTCTTTAGTTCCTCTTCACTTTCTGCCATAAGGGTGGTGTCATTTGTGTATCTGAGGTTGTTGATATTTCTCCCAGCAGTTTTGATTCCAGTTTGTGCTTCCTCCAGCCCAGCGTTTCTCATGATGTACTCTGCGTATAAGTTACACAAGCAGGGTGACAAGATACAGCCTTGACATACTCCTTTCCCAATTCGGAACCAGTCCATTGTTCCATCTCTGGTTCTAACTGTTGCTTCTTGGCCTGCATACAGATTTCTGAGGAGGCAGGTAAGGTGGCCTGGTATTTCCATCTTGTTAAGAATTTTCCAGTTTGTTGTTGTGATCCACATAAAGGCTTCAGTGTAGTCATTGAAGCAGTAGTAGATGTTTTTTTTGAAATCCTCTTGCTTTTTCTATGATGCAATGAATGTTGGTGATTTGATTTTTTGTTCTTCTGCCTTTTCTAAATCCAGCTTGAACATCTGGAAGTTCTCGGTTCATGTACTATTGAAGCCTGGCTTGGAGAATTTTGAGCATTACTTTGCTAGCCTGTGAAGTGAGTGCAATTGTGTGGTAGTCTGAACATTCTTTTGCATGGTCCTTCTTTGGGATTGGAATGAAAACTGACCTTTTCCAGTCCTGTGGCCACTGCTGAGTTTTCCAAATTTGCTGGCATATTGAGGGCAGCACTTTCACAGCATCATCTTTCAGGATTTGAAATAGCTCAACTGGAATTCCATCACCTCCACTAGCTTTGTTCGTAGTGATACTTCCTAAGGTCCACCTGACTTCACATCCCAGGATGTCTGGCTCTAGGTGAGTGATCACACCATCGTTATTATCTGGGTCATGAAGATCTTTTTTTGGTATACTTCTGTGTATTCTTGCCACCTCTTCTTAATATCTGTTTCTGTTAGGACCATACCATTTCATTCCTTTATTGTGCCCATCTTTGCATGAAATGTTCCCTTGGTATCTCTTGTTTTCTTAAAGAGATCTCTAGTTTCCTATTCTATTGTTTTCCTCTATTTCTTTGCATTGATCACTTAAGAAGCCTTTCTTATCTCTCCTTGCTATTATTTGTAACTCTGCATTCAGATGGATGAATCTTCCCTTTTCTTCTTTGTCTTTTGCTTCTCTTCTTTTCTCAGCTATTTGTAAGGCTTCCTCAGACAACCCTTTTGCCTTTTTGCATTTTTTTGGGGGATGGTTTTGATCACTGCCTCCTGTAGTGTTATGAACCTCTGTCCATAGTTCATCAGGCACTCTGTCTAGCAGATCTAATCCCTTTAATCTGTTTGTCACTTGCACTGTATTATCATAAGGATTTGATGTAGGTCATATCTGAATGGCCTAGTAGTTTTCCCTACTTTCTTCAGTTTAAGTCTGAATTTTGCAATAAGGAGTTCATGATCTGAGCCACAGTCAGCTCCCGGTCTTGTTTCTGCTGACTGTATAGAGCTTCTTCATCTTTGGCTGCAAAGAATATAAGCAGTCTGATTTCGGTGTTGACCATCTGGTGACGTCCATGTGTAGAGTTCTCTCGTGTTGTTGGAAGAGGGTGTTTGCTATGACCGGTGCATTCTCTTGGCAATACTGTTAACTTTTGCCCTGCTTCATTTTATACTCCAAGGCCAAACACAAAATAGATGGCTTTTAAAGCCACAAGAGTGGATGAGATCAGAAAATGAATGTAGACAGAGAAAGGTCATGAAAGGATTGAGTCCTGGAACACTTCTAAGTTTAAAAGTTGGAGATAGTAGAAAAGAAAGCCTTTCAAGGATGAGGGCTGATTGTTTCAAATGTTCCTGGGAAGTCAAGGAAGATGAGGACCAAGAATTGGCCATTTGATATAGTCAGTTGGCAAGCTTATCAAGAGTTGTCTCACTGGCACAGGGTGGGTGAAATGCTGACTGGAGCAGGGTAAGGAAAGAATGGGAATGGAATGGACAGTCCCTGTCTCAAGGGATTTAGCTGTAAAGGGGAATTTTAAAAAAGAGAGTAGCACTGTAGGGTGGGTCACGCGGGTTTTCTGTTGTATTTTCAGGCCGGGAGATTTAGCAACACATCTGTATGTTGATGAGAAAAACCCAGTAGAGAGGGGTGAAGTAGGACTTGTAGGGAAGAGAAGGAAGACTTGATGGAGTTAGTGTCTTTGCAGAGATACAGATCACTGTGGATTGCTGTCAGTGAGTATCTTCTGAGGACAAGGATTTGCCCAGCATCCAGTCAGCATTACTGCCAGTAAGAGCTTGGTGTGCCTATCAAAGGTCACTTGTAAAGCGGACAACTGTTTGAAATGTATTTTACTTATTGAAATGAACACATTTCTTTCCCCTGTAGAGCACTTTTTAATAGAGATGACCGTTTAATTGAGAGTTGTTCCATTAGGGGTCTGGATACAGCACTAAATCTTTTGTCAGGTCAGTTTCTCTCATCTACCAAGTCAGTCATATCCTCAACACAAGACTTTAACTGAGACATCAGGGGAAATTTTTTGTTTAGTGTAGAAAATGGTGTCAAAGTAATAGAAATAATTTTAATGAGTGTCAGAGGAAAACACAACAGGAATAGAATAACAGAGACAAAATAGAAAAAAATAGTATCTTTTAATGGCAGTGTTTTCCATTTTTTGCATTTGTACATCTCACATCACCAAAGTCATCACCAGTTTTTGCTGTGGTTCAAAAACAGCAGCTCCATTTCTGGCTCATTCTAGCCAGTCTTAATGTCTATCATCTGTCCATCAGTATCCCTCAACTAGCCTGCAAAGTGGGAAAGTGGGGACAAATGTAACTGTAGAGTTAGGAAAATCAAATGCAGAGGGAGAATGGTCACTGAGTAGTTTTAGATTTTTACTCTGTGGTATTTGGGTTTTAGATAAATAATAATTGAATGTGCAACTGCTTGCTGGGTCACCTAAGGCAAATCACTTCCCTTAGGAGTATGAAATGAAGATCAGTAATCTTACTGAAGCTGACATAAATCTAAATGCTGAAGCAACTGGGAAATTTGGTTTAAGGTTGATAGCATTTCAGATTGTTGTTGCTTCGCTGAGTTATATCTGACTCTTTTGTGACTCTGGACTGTAGCCTGCCAGGTGCCTCTGTCCATGGAATTCTCCAGGGAAGAATACTGGAGTGGGTTGCCATTAATTTCTCTAGGGGAATCTTCCTGACCCAGGGATCGAACCCTTGTCTCTTGCATTGACAGGTGGATTGTTTACCACTGAGCCCCCTGGGAAGCCCACATTTCAGATCAGAGTTATCTTATTTCTACAGGCATCTCCCATCCAAGTACTAACTGGGCCTGACCCTTGTTAGCTTGGCTTCCAAGATTAGAGTTCTCTTAAAAGAAGTATGCACAAACCCTCATAGATTTTCAAATTCTGCTATTTGGTAGCCAGTAAAGATTTTTTTGATCTTTCAGAAAAAGAAAAAAAAAAAAAACCCAGCAAGAAGCAAAACAAGCAACAATTTTTTTAAAAAGGTCACCAAGATCAGAAAGTCTCGGGACTGTCCCTAGGAGACTAGAGCCAGGAAGGCAGGGCTGACAAAGCCAAGACAGGGAAGCAAGGAGTGACGGAGGGGCCCCGTGGCCCAAGGTAGCTCAGGAAACGATAAGGGTTATAGTTTTTCTGAAAGCTCTCTGGGTGGGAACTACTATCTGTACACGCAGGGATAAGCTCACCTTTTAATCCAGTTGTGTAAGGAAGTGCAGCTTTAGAAACTCACAGCCTCAAACGAACACAGCCTGGGAGAAGAGTGGGCTAAGAAAGCCGAACTACAAATCTAAGACCCATCTTACTGGCAGCTGCTGCCTTACAATTGGAGAATAGACGTCATTCTCAGACCGTGAGGGCTAAACCAAGGGCATGGGAAATACCTGTTGACTAGGGAGAAAAAAAGATACAGACCTTACTGACATCCTTAGCCTTTGATGTGAACTGAGAAAAGTAAAGCTGTTACTTTTCTAGCATTGTTCCAAATGGTATTAATACTAGCTGCCATCAGCACCTCAAACTACCTAACCAGTAGCCGTCAGTCCGTCAGTCCAGGTCTTCACCCTAACCAGAGGCCCCCGTTGGCCAACAACAGTATATTACAGAAACCATCTTACCTGCCTTATTTATTCCGCTAAGAAAACCACCACTGACTTAAAGACACCATAAAACTCCTTGAAAAGAAAGCAGGCAAAACATCCTCTGATAAAAGTTGTAGCAGAAACTTCTTCAGTCAGTCTCCCAAGGCAACAGAAATAAAAGCAAAAGTAAATAATTGGGACCTAATCAACCTGAAAAGCTTTTGCATAGCAAAGGAAACCATAAACAAAATGACAACCTATGGAATGGGAGAAAATATTTGCAAATAATGCAACTGACGAGGGCTTCATTTCTAAAATGTACAAACAGTTCATATTACTCAATATAAAAAAACATCCCAAGCAAAAAATAAGCAAAGGAGCTAAATAGACATTTCTCCAAGGAGGACACACAGATGGCCAACAGGCACCTGAAAAGATGCTCAATACTGCTAACTGATTATAGAAATGCAAATTAAAACTACAGTGAGGTACCACCTCACAACCTGGTCAGAATGGCCATCATATTTTAAATGTCTACAAATAGAAATTCTGGAGACTTGGAGATAAAGGAAACCTCCTAAAACTGCTGGTGGGAAGGTAAGTTGATTCAGCCACCGTGGAAAACAGTATGGAGGTTCCTTAGAAAACTAAGGAATAGAAAACTAAAAATAGAATTACCATATGGTCCAGCAGTTCCACTCCTGGAACTGGACATATATCCTGAGAAAACCATCATCCGAAAAGATACTCATGTTCACAGCAGCATTATTTACAATATAGCCAAGACATGGAAGCAACCTAAAATGTCCATTAACAGATGAATAGATAAGAGGATGTAGTATAGATACACAGTATTACTCAGCCATAAAAAAGAAGTTGTGCCATTGGTAGCTTCATGGATGGACCTAGAGATTATCATACTAAGTGAAGTCACGCAAATACCATGCAATATCACTTATATGCCGAATCTAAAATATACAAATGAACTTATTTATGAAACAGAAACAGACTCACAAACATAGAAAACAAACTTACAGTTAGGGGAAAAGGGGTAGGGGAGGGATAAATTAGCAGATACAAACTGCTATATGTAAAATAACCAAAGACCTACTGTAACCTAGGAAAAAGAATATGTGTGTGTATAACTGAGTCACCACTGTACACAGAAACTAGCAACACTGTAAATCAACTACACTTCAATTAAAAAAAACAACTTATGATAGCATATACTAATAACCTAAGCCTACTTATTCTCAAAACCACACTGGTTCTGCTAGGGATCATTCCTTTTTTAGAGGGGAGTGGAGCAATAGCTGGTAGCGTGGGTCATGAGTAAGGAAACCAAACACTTCAGGTCTGTCTCTAGGAAGATCACAGTGCCGAGTTATCTGAAGAATGTGACAGCAGATCATCAGTTTGGACTAAGGTTTTGACATATGTCATGATTTGAACAAAACTAAGGGATTATTTCTCATTAAGAATAATGGCTTTCTGGCAGGCAGAGCCTTACTTGGTGTGGGCAGTGCACCCTGGATACTTGGCCAGGTTCATGGACGTGCCATGTCTGGGCTGCGGTTCTTTAATGAGCCTAGTTTTCAGTTTGGTCTAAGGTTGCTTCCTCCTGAAGGAGGAAGCATCTATAAAAACATGTGTTTCAATAACTTAATTAAGGAAAGTCTTAATTAAATGTAGAGAGTGTCCAAGCATTACAATAACCCAAATTTTTGTTTGGATTAATTGGAATGCCATCATTTACTTCAGGCCTTTTCCTGTTTTGCCTTAAATCTGGAGAGTGCCACGGTTTCCTTCAGAAATGCTATTTTCAAAAACAAAGAGGCACTGCCCTGAAAACATACATATAAGACCAATTTTTTTCTTTTTTTAATTATTTAAATTGGAGGCTAATTACTTTACAATATTGTAGTGGTTTTTGCCATACACTGACATGAATCAGCCATGGGTGTACATGTGTTCCCCATCCTGAACCCCCAGACCAATTTTTTTAACTGTAGAAATACATGGTAAGAAGATCTTGAGAAATCATGCAGGCAGAACAGAAGTCTGAGACAAGAATTACACAGCAGAGCAGCCGGCTGTGTCAACAGAGCCCAAGGTCAAGATCGCCACCAAACGAGTCAAACAGGCTAAATCCACCCCCAGAGCCAGCAACGCCCAGCTGACAGCTGGAGCCTCCAGAAGCTGTTCTTTATAGAAAAGACACTACATGTTCTCTTAGGGATTCTCTGACTCTGCAGTCTGTCTTTGGATACGTGCGTTCACCATTCATGGGTACGCTGCTCGGCAGAAGGCAAACCTACCCAGTGATGAAAAGCACCACAGAAAAGCAGTCAATTTGTGATCGATCCAGGTCCACTCTTTTCACCTTATCCCTCCCTCCCTTTCTCCACCTGATGGACATTTCATGGCTTGTAAAAAATCTTCATCAGTGTAAGCAAAGGGAAGACAGAATGCAGTATCAAGTCCTTTTTGTTTGTTTTTGCTTTTTCATATTCTTAAATAGTCTCAACGAAAACCTGGTGGATTAAAATCACAATCCAAATTAAATATTTCTTCCATTTTTTTTTTTTTAACTAAAGGGATAAGCTCTTTTGCAGCCCAAGCAGTTACTGTCAAAAAAACAGGAAATTGATTTAGTCACTCATAACATTTATAAAAATCAAATGAATAAAAGAGATGTGGGAGACTGCCTGCTTTACCTGGAAAATGTGCTGGTTTTAGAAGCAGTGTGGTACAACATGAAGAATGTGGGTGGTGGAGTCCATAGATTTATCTGGGTTTGAATCCCCATTTATCACCTACTAGCTGTAACCTCCGGAGAAGGCAATGGCACCCCACTCCAGTACTCTTGCCTGGAAAATCCCATGAGTGGAGGAGGCTGGTAGGCTGTGGTCCATGGGGTGGCAAAGAGTCGGACACGACTGAGCAACTTCTCTCACTTTTCACTTTCACGCATTGGAAAAGGAAATGGCAACCCACTCCAGTGTTTTTGCCTGGAGAATCCCAGGGACGGGGGAGCCTGGTGGGCTGCTGTCTATGGGGTCGCACAGTCGGATACGACTGAAGTAACGCAGCAGCAGCAGCAGCAGCTGTAACCTCAAGTTACCTTCCCTATAAAACAAGGGCTTACCTGGTTGCTCAGGTGGTAAAGAATCTGCCTGCAATGCAGGAGATCCAGGTTTGATCCCTGGGTTGGGAAGATCCTCTGGAGAAAGGAATGGCAACCCACTCCAGCACTCTTACCTGGAAAACCCCATGGACAGAGCAGCCTGGTGGGCTACAGTCCATGGGATTGCAAAGAGTTGGACACAACTGAGTGACTACCATTACCATAATACATATTCTTGCAAGACAGGAGAATTCCATGAGAAAATGTATGAAATGCCTAGCACAGGACTTGGCCACAGTGGCCTTCTAGAAATCCTGGTTGCCCGGCCCTTGTCTTAACTGCCTGGCATAGCAGGTCTACATATCAGCTTGAGGTGCATATATGAGTATCAATAGATTCTCCCTATCTCATAGACCTTAGTCTCCATCAAAACCTGTAAGTATTAAAGAGAAAAAGTGATAGAAAGATCTTACTAGATTTTCCTGACTTGGTGGCAAAACAGTACGAATCCATGACTTATACATCTTGATGTAGGATAGCACCAAAGGGGATGAGGCTAGACTCTAAGAGGCGGCAGGTGATTCAAGGGACCCACTGAAGAAGTTACATAAGATGAGCCTTCCAAATTCTGAGCTAATATAAACCTATCCTATCTATTGCACTAATTCTTTTTTCTTCTTCTAGAAAACAAATGATGATGCAATTGATTTTGATTATACTGTTCTACTCCATGAATTCTCAACACAGGTAAAACATAATGGTACATAGAATTGCTTAAACCAGAAGTTTTGGCAGATCATAATCTTTTAGAACTCTTGTTCCCCAGGAAATTATTCCCTGCCGTATTCACTTGGTCTGGTACCCCAGCAAACCACTGAAAGTGAAGTACCACTGTCAAGAGCGACAGACACCAGAAGAAGCCTCTGGAACTGAAGACGGATCAGCTATGGCACTGACGGAGCTTAGTAATTTCTGAAAAGCAAGAAAAATCTGTCTACACCACATTCTAAACAAAATGACTGTACTCTGCATTAAATAGCCTAAATCATTATTCTAGTAAAACAGCGAAGTATAAGGCAATATAATAATTTAGGAAAGCCTGTGATTACAAATAAATATTCAAACATTAAAAGATATTGGGATTTTCGTTTCTTGATGGGCATGGTTTAGTTTTAGCTCTGGGAACAGGTGCATACTGAACTCTGCCCAGTGACCCCACGGGTTCCTCAGGGTTTCAGCCCCAAAGTATAAAATCTAGTTAATTAGTATATACCACAGTTGGACTGATAAGTATTTATAACAAAACTGATGGTCGCATCTCTAAATCTGCATTTCTCAGTAGTTTTAACATATTGTAGGTAACTAATTTGTATTGTTAAATTGCTTCTATCTAGTATGTGAAAAAGATAATATATTTCAATGGAAGCAAATCATAAGGAAAATATTACCCATTTAAAAAGAATTACTATTTTTTATGATTTCAAGCAAGTATTCTTTTTAAATTTTAAAATAAATGTTTGTTCCTAAATGTGTCTATATAAGCAAACTTTGTGCTAAGCTGGGATTCAGTCAGTTCAGTCACTCAGTCGTGTCCAACTCTCCATGACCCCATTGACTGCAGCACGCCAGGCCTCCCTGTCCATCACCAACTCCCAGAGTTTACTCAAACTCATGTCCATTGAGTCGGTGATGCCATCCATCCATTTCATCCTCTATTGTCCCCTGCTCCTCCTGCCTTCAATCTTTCCCAGCATCAAGCTGGGATTAAAGGGTATTTAAATATTAGTTCAGATTTTACAAATAAAACTACAGAGGCTCAAAGATAAAGCTGTGTCTACAAACATATGGAACAGTGATGTAACTCAAAGTATATAAAAATTAATAATTTTCATTTATGAACAGCTTATAGGCAGCATCACATTCCTTTTTCTAACCTCTTTCCAATTTTCAAAAAATTTTAAGACATACAAGATAACACCAGGATTTTGCCTGCATTCCATTTGATTCTACTCATAGTTTTGTTTTGAGCTATGAATAGTTAGAAGTTCATAAGTTCTTCTGAAAGTCAGTTGGAAGTTTCTATGTTGGCTCTTGAATGAGAGTCCTTCATGACATAATGAGTTTATTACACTAATGTCTCAACTTAGGAAATTCTATGACTTGTTCTGTGACCTTTCCTAACTTTCAAAGTGCTACAACCACATAACATGCTGCCTGGCACTTATGGATAAATGAATGAGTGCTCACAATAAACTGCCTGTGAAAACATTAACTATTTCAACGATGCATTAGTCTTATTTGAAGACATTTTAAGCAGCAATTAAAGCTCAAATTCAAAAATTTATACTTTCTCGGCAATGCATGTAGATGTTTTCTAAAAAGGGATTTATTCCTATATGTCACAATTTACTAAACCTGGTGGCTGCCTTGGTTACCTGGCATCAATTTTAAGATCCGTCCATATTTCAAAAGTATTAAAATATGAAAAACTCTAAAACTTCAGTATTAAATTTTAGTGGGACTTACCTGGTGGTCCAGTGGCTAAGACTCTGTGCTCCCAATGCGAGGGGCTTGGGTTTGATCCCTGGCCAGAGAACAAATCCCATGTGCTGCAACTAAAAGTTTGCAAGCCACAACAAAGGTCAAAGATCCTGAGGGCCATAACTAAGACCCAGCTGTCATGGCCACAATGTAGTGACATCACAACCTAAATCTAAGAGTGAGCAAGGAGGGAAGAAAGAAAATCAACTGTATATGTTTACAGAACATATACTAAGAACTAACAGCCCACAATCTAACATCACACAAAAGAATATTAACATATGACACATGTGAACGTTTCATGTTTGGAGGTACAGGTGACACTGCAGGGGTCTTTAACCGTGCCTGTACGTTAGACTACACTGGAAAACTTTTGATTTTGATCCAAAGAAGCAGTAGTACCTAAGGGTTGGCCTGGATATTTTTTTAAAGCTCCGCAAGTAATTTCTAAATTGGGAATCAGGGTGATACTCCTGTCTAGCGCTGCTACCACTCTCCAACACAAATAACACTGTCTTTCTTTAAATTATCCAACAATTATCCTAAGAGCAGTATAAAAGAAACCCTTATTTATAAATACCATCATTAATTTTTTCCTTCTGCAAACTTTGGCTGGTAACATGGTCTTTACCAACTACAACCAAACTGAGTCAACAAAAGATGTTGGTTCTGGTCTTGGATGGGTTCCTGTGAGATATTCTTGTTTTTTGGATGAGCCAATTCTGAACAATATGGTAGAACTTACTGGCAAAGTCCAATATATACCCTAGAAACAAAAGCTTAGCGTTTGTCTTTCATAATCTCAACACAGTATGTGATACATTCCAACAGACTCAAATTCAACTAGCATTTACTGCGTGGATGAAACAGACTACCCAACAACCCTGTAAGTTGTATTTTATTTCCAAAGTGCAGAAACATTAAAATGAACACAGACAAGCATATGAAAGGGTCTGTTTTTACCTCACAGGTCTGCAAAAAAGTAACATTTATGCCTCTGAAAACAAGCAGTTACAAATGTGTATAAGCCACAAGCTGAAGCCATCAGCTCTATATAAAAGAGCTAGAAATTTAGCTAGCATTTTAATAACCCAATGAAGAATCTGAAAAATGTTCTTCATTAAGATTATAAGGAATCCTTTTTTGTTTAAAAAAAACCATCTACTTTTCTGTTCTCTGTGTCTGTGAGACTTAGTTTTGTCATGTTTGTTCATTTGTTTTGATTTGTAGATCTACATATAAGTAAAATCATATCGTATCTGTCTTTAACTTATTTCACTTAGCATAATAACCTCTAGGGCCATCCAGGTTGTCACAAAGGAATCACACTCTTAAAAAAAAAAAAGTGACACTCCAAGAAGTATTATGATATATCCAATTCACTTCCAAGTATTCAGCAAAACAATATTTTTTAAAAGAATGGAAGTATGTGACACAGATGGACAACAAACAGAAAGCAGATATGACAAATTATCTGATAAACACTCTTAACAAACTTCACTATTCAGTCTAGACGGGTGGTATGTGGCTGTTCTTTCTACTGTTTTCAGCTTTTCTGTATCCTGAAAATTCTCATGCTGAAAAATCTGCACGTTTATACATGTTCTAAGCTTATAAGTAGAACAGAAATAAGTCTCCTCTCTCAAATAAATATTAAATATATTTCAATAATAACCATATTTTATTTGAGGTATAAAACCAATCAACAGAGTTGAGATATACACAGAATCAACCTTTACATAATAGAAACTCCTGAATATATAGGAAGGGCTTCTAAAGTTACTTGTTTTCAGCCTGGATTTATTCCACTGGAATCCATTAAAGTATCCAAAGTTGCAGATACAGTTAAAGTTCGTCAACAAAGTGAGAAAAATTAGTTCTTGGCTTTTCCTTTTTTGACAGGAAGTTGACCTGTAGCTTCCAAATACTTGTTAATGAGTTCTTCTTGTGTAGCTGGTGAACATGGCTGGTATCTGCAATACTCCATTGTATATTCTCCCTTCCCCTGGGGGGTTCAAAACAAAAATCAAAAAGATTTTTAGAAACCAGGCCTCCAAAAACTATCAATTAAAGAAAGTCATGCAAAGCCAAGATTTCACAAAAATGATCATTTTGTAGGATGGTCCCTTGAAGAGCACTGAAGTAAAATTTAAACACCTGCTTACCTCTGTGCATGACCTAAGTTCAGTAGAATAACCAAACATATTATTCAGAGGGACCTGAAAACAAACACAGTAAATACTTCAGCATTGCCTACTGGAAAATGAGAAAAACACAGAAGCCTTAGCCACTTAACTCCTGTAGACTCAGGTTTCTACTAGTAACTCTTGGTTTAAAAGAATTAGAAGCCAAAGAAAAGCTTATTTTTGTTTTATTGAGAGTAGAAACCCCATTTGAAGATAATTTCATTTGACAGTCACAACTAGCAAATCGATCTTTCAGTTTCGCGGAGTGGACCCCACTGACGGCCCTCCCCCTCATCCCCACTCCCACGGCTGCAGCTCAAGTACTCAAGAGTGTTTCTTCTGTGAAAAGGTGACTATTCATACAACCTTCCTCTGGACTCCTCAATGATATGCCCACAGTAATGTCTTCTAGGAGACCTTAGGTAATATGACTAAACCCTTTCTCCCATGAACTTTAAGTAAGGCAAAGGAGATAAATATTATCCTAATAAATGAGAACATAAAAAAAACAGCTATGTAAATAAAGCTATCATGAGAAAGGAAGGTAATTACACATCTAAGAAAATGACATACAAAAGGCCTACATGAAATGAATCTCATTTTTACCTTTTACACTTAAAGAGATGCTCTAACAGCAAATTATAGAAATTGACACACACATATATAAGCACAAATTCAACACTCGAATAGGCAGGGAAATGTGCCAATTTGCTCTACAATTTCCAAACACAAAAGCTAATCCTGATTTTCTCCTGTGGATAATAAAAGCAAGGTTGTCAGTGACTAACAGTACTTACATCTGCATACAGTGTAAAATAGTCCTCAATTCCATCTTGTCCTGTGATTACCCCATGGCGTCGGTTAATTCCTGCAATCACTGGTCCTTGAAATTCATTTGGGGCTATAACTTCCACCGACATAATAGGCTCAAGAATACATAATGCTGTATTTGCCAGGGCTGGGGTTTAAAAAAATAAATAATACGTAAGTTTATTAATCTTTAAACAAACTGGAACTCTTTCTTTATCCAGATGTACAAAAAGGAGATAGAAAGTGCTCTCCCAAAGGTACACACACAAATGGTAAGATTAAAATATTTGATCTGGACTCATTTTTCTAGCAGCAGTAGCAGTCACTCTTTTAAATGGAACTTCCAGAAAGACAACACTTAATTCTAATATTACTATGTCCATTACCATATTTTTATCCTTAAAAATCATGAGGTTGCAGAGAATAATATAAAAGGGGTCTTAGAACAACATTCAATAAAGTCCTTTCCCACTTAAATTATGCAGTTAAGGGTCACTAATTTTTTCTGAGATCCTTCACTAGCTGTTGAGTCTCTGACCTAGGTAAATCAACCCTTTCTTGTTGGTCCCTGGCTCAGACCTACCTCTGACTCATTAGTCCTAATTAGTGAGTTTTGATTTCAAAAGAGGGATATAAGTGAGCTCTGCAGATTCCAGTGTCATTAACGAGGCCCTGCAGAATTCTATGTAGACATCTAAAGCAGGAGACTAAAAATTCTAGACTGTAGAAGCAGCTCTATTTCTTGTAACTTCTTGGGTTACCACAATGGCTGGGCTTCCTTGGCTCTAAATAAATGTAATTAATGCAGAACCCAGGTGGTGCTAATGGTAAAGAAAGTGAAAGTGAAGTCACTCAGTCGTGTCCGACTCTGTGACCCCATGGACTGTAGCCTACCAGGCTCCTCAGTACATGGAATTTTCCAGGCAAGAGTACTGGAGTGGGTTGTCATTTCCTTCTCCAGGGGATCTTCCCGACCCAAGGATCGAACCTGGGTCTCCCGCATTGCAGACAGACGCTTTACCGTCTTTACGAGGGAAGCCCTTCTTTACAGTGCTAAAGAACCCACCGGTCAATGCAGGAGACATAAGAGATGCAGGTTCAACCCCTGGGTTGAGAGATCCCCTGGAGGGCATGGCAAATCACTCCAGTATTCTAGCCTGGAGAATCCTATAGACAGAGGAGCCTGGTGGGCTACAGTCCAAGGGGTTGCAAAGACTCAGACACGACTGAGCACACATGCACAGAGGTACCCAGAGAGACGGATGTTAACAGGCATATTTAGTTACATATTATCTAGTGTTTTCAAAAGGTCAGTAATAATAAAAGAGCTCAAGTGTGAAAGTCATCATATCCTAAAGGGAAAGAAAGGGGCCAAGTATACAGTGTCCATCCCTTAACAGTTGAGGGTAACCTGTCCAATTCTGTTTCATATTCCCCCACTCTCCTTTTAATTCTTTCTTTCTTCCTAAATCCACCTTCTGATTCACTTGCCCTTCTCCATGCTTTTCTCTATCCCATTCTGTAATGACAAGACTCCAGAGCTAATTCATCCTGCCATTTTTCAATAGTCACATGGCAGCCAAGTCCTAAAAGCAATTTTTTCCTGAAGTAGAATAGCAGGAAGTGAAAATATCCACACCATCCATCACAAGACCTTTAAGTCTAAAGTGGTGGGCAGAGGTGGTGATGTTTCTATTTCAGTCCACTAGGGATAAAGCTGAAAACACCATGCTGGGTGCCAAAGAGTTTTGAGAGGAGGCGGTCAAGGGCCAGGACCCTGGCGAGGGTTTGAGTCTCGGTTCCACCACTAGCTAACATGGAGCCTTGGGCCATTTAACTAATTACTCTTGAGTCTCAGTTTTCTGAACCATCAGGTCACTGTGGAAGATAAGATAATTCATGTACTTAGCATAATATTAGTACACAGCACAAAAGTCATCAATAAATGTTACTGTGACTTCTCTGAGACAAAAAGCTGGGGATAGGTGGCATGAACAGGTCAAAGGTAATATGAAGGGAAGAGGGATAAGCTTTCACTATGCCCAAACACATATGTGCAAGTGTGTTGTGTGCTAAGTCACTTCAGTCATGTCTGACTCTTTGTGACCCCATGAACTATAGCCCGACAGGCTCCTCTGTCCATGGAATTCTCCAGGCAAGAACACTGGACTGGGTTGTTGTGCCATCCCCCAGGGGATCTTCCTGATCCAGGGACTGAACCTGTGTCTCTTATGTCTCCTGCACTGACAGTCAGGTTCTTTACCACTAGCACCACCTGGGAAGCCTATGCAATGTTTAAGTACATTCTGATTTAATAGTGTGGAATTACTATCTGCAAGCAGCTGGACATGCCCATTTCCACAGAGTTAAGTATGAAGAAGAGCCAGGATTCAAACTCAGCCCAGGAGATCAAAAAAGGGACAATGATGAATAAAATGAGCTAATGTAATCCTGGGTAGGCCTTTATTTCTCCTATAGAGTAACTACAAATTAAATGTTTGTGGGGAGACCAAGCACAGTGGTCTAAATATTGGCTGAAGAAAATGATGGTGGGACTTCCCTGGTGATCCAGTGGCTAAGACTCTGCGCTCCCAATGCAGGGGGTCTGGCTTCAATCCCTGGTCAGGGAACTAGATCCCACATCCTGCAACTAAGAATTTGAATGCTGCAATTAAGAGTTTGAATGTCACAACTAAAGATCCCACATGCCACAACTAAAAATATCCTGCAGCTACAACGAAGATCAAAGATCCTGCATGCTGCAACTAAGACTAGGGCAGAAAATGAAAAATTAAGAAAATGATGGTAACGGTTAACATCCATGGGGTGAACCAATCCCTGAAAGAACATTTAATTTCATGTTTCCATTTTAGTTACATCACTGATTAATTTCAGGGATAAAGTTTAAATTGTGACTGAATATAGTTCCAGTGTTCACTTTTTAAAATTAAAAACATATGAGAACATGAACTATTTTTCTCCCAATTTTGATAACAGAATAGTTCAAAAGTATAGGTTAATCTGATATTAAGCTCAATTATCAACATCTACCACCTTAAAACTCTCATATGATAATCAGTGGAGGTATGTGTATGAAAAGATGATTTTCTTAAGAGCCCAGCCCAGTAAAATTTTTTTTACTCTTTTACACTTTTATCTTTCAATCATGGAGAAAAAAGAATCGGATGATGAAACAGCAAAGTGACTCTTTTTTCATGCTAGCACCCTGTTTATTTGCACATATTTTTCTGGCAAAAAACCCCCACAATACTCCTCAGTTCTATTATCATCTAGTGCTTTTCCTCTGCATCCCCATCAGGCAATTAATCACACATAAGAATATCTGCACACTTAAGTATTTAAAAACTAAATGGTATATACCTGTTTAATTAATACTCATAGACACACAGATTTTTTTCATGGATATACATATGTGTGTATTATGGACATCTAATCTACATTTACCTATATTTCATATAGGTACAACTGAAAAGCATGACGCTCTTTATTGATTTTACCAATTATCTTGCTTTATGCAACCTCTATCCAGGAAAGCTGCCTATTTCCAGAATAGAATAGTTGGTGATTTCTAATTTGTCTTAACTATATTAAAAAAAGTATCACAATGCATACGTTTATGAAATCATCACTTATTATATCACAGTTTTGTCAACTGCACCTCAATAAAGCTGAGAAAAGTATAAAGTGATTACAACTAAATTGTCAATTTAAGACTTATTAAAGTGGTAAACACCTTTGAAGGCAAAAGGCAGGTGTTATAATCTGCTGCTGCTGCTGCTAAGTCACTTCAGTCGTGTCCGACTCTGTGTGACCCCATAGACGGCAGCCCACCAGGCTCCTCTGTCCACAGGATTCTCTAAGCAAAAATACTGGAGTGGGTTGCCATTTCCTTCTCCGTCATGCCTAATAAAATCTTACTTTGTGACTTTGTTTCCCTTTTCCTATTAACACAATTGTCAGGTTGTGACAAAGTTTCTAGATCATAGATTTCAACTGCATTTTTAATAGACAGCTAGCTGGCATAAAGAAAATGAAGGATTCTTTTACTCTTTTGCAACTAGGAAATGAAATAAATAACTAATGGCTCCCATTAAGTAAAATAAGGAATTAGTGGCCTGGTCAAGAAATAAGCAACCTTCTCCAGCCACTGCCCCACACCTAACCACAGATGCAAACAGACTAAAAATAACCAAGTCCAAAATGCAAACACAATCAGGAAAATCCTGCTTCTCTGAATGCCTGGAAATGAAGTGTTAGAATTTTCTGCTGTCCATTTTGACCTTCTTTGATAAAAATATTTATGAATGTCTTATGAATTATAATGTAATTTCTGTGAAAACACACTTCTGGACATAACTAATGAATTATCATATAATGGATGTGGAAGAGATGACAAACACAATGAATTTCTTGACTTTCAGTTATAACTTAAAATTCTTTTGTTGAATAACCCTGATGTCAAACTGCTGTGTCATTTGCTTTTCTCTCTTACAAGCAATCAATCAAATGCACCTGCAATTGCTTATGGTTCTGGTATCATCAGGGTTTTAATACACATTATTATCCTTGTGAGAAAGGTTGACAGTTTTAGCAGTTTAGTAAGAAATCTGCACTGAGAATAAAGTTTACTGAATTCTTTCAAATGCCTAAAAGCCTACAATGTCATATGTGAAAACACTGTTTACAAATTTATAGATTTTCTGACATCTGAATAAATTACTAAAAATAGCATGACTATAGTTAATGTTTCTTTAAAATATTTCTTAAAATTCTAAGCATTTGTCTTCTTTATTAAAAATACAGCTTACAGATTATCTATGAATTTAAACATATGAAAAATACCAGATAATTGAAGAGAACAAAGTAGGATCTTAGTTTTGTAAAAAAGAAAACACAGTAATCTGTCCTCACACTGATTCTATGAAAACCTGTCCAGAACCTTCGTTGTTCCCCGGTGTGCTGCCTACTGCCCCAGGGGAAGGGGGTAGAAGCAGTGGAGGGTGTCGGGAGGAAGACCTAAGCAGCACAGTGCCGCCTTTTGGGGCTCTGGTGGTCCACTAGGGAAGCAGACTCATCCATGTGGCAGGTGCCAGACGCAGCATACCTTGTTTAAGAGCACCTTCTCCTGCTCGGATGAAAGAGATTTCATTGGAATCCACCATGTGATGTGCTCCATCTTGCAGAACAAACCGGAGCCCAGAGAGCTTGTGACCAGACAAAGGGCCCTTCTCGCAGGCATCCAAAAACCCCTGTTAATGAATAAGCTTCTTGAGTGTCTCTCCACTTGCAGGTGCATTAAGAAAAACCCTCAAACATTTTAGTATTCAGAAGTTTAACATTTTCATGTATATTTCATTTTTTTTTTTAATTTCTTTAAAATTGAACAGCCTATTTAAGCTTTATTATTGTGGAATGTAGATAAGCAATCACTTTCTCATAACCTAATATTCAACAATTACTAAACTCTTGTGATACATTATAGAGTCAGTATGATCTTAATTTTACAAGGCATAAACAGAGGAAAGGCAAATCTAAGAAATTCCCTAAAGTAAAACTTTAATCAAAACTGACATCAACAACTGTGTCTTAAGCTCCTACTCTACACCCATCACTGCTCTGACTCACTGGCAGACCACTACATAATAATTTTTGTGCTACACAATGTAAGAACTAAAATTAAAACATTTTTCCAAAGCAATTCTTTTAAGACA
The DNA here is from genome assembly GCF_019320065.1 of Cervus canadensis. Taxonomy (NCBI): domain Eukaryota; kingdom Metazoa; phylum Chordata; class Mammalia; order Artiodactyla; family Cervidae; genus Cervus; species Cervus canadensis. The sequence goes on from NC_057392.1 coordinate 82,624,610, forward strand.
CAGCTTTATTGAGATATAATTGATAAACAATAAACTACACATATTTAAAGAATGCAATCTGATATGTGTGCAGTTCGTTTTCATTCATTAAATACTTGTAGAGTTGCTACGATTCAAGTTAGTCTACACAGTTGCACGTGTAGTACAATGTATTTCTGACATTTCAAAACTGTTAACTCTGAATGCTGTAAAATATCTAAGCTTTCCTTCACCTATGTTAATCTTGGAGAATAAAAGATAATTTAAATTTGTGTGAATGACACATTCATTTGTGTGAATGACAAAATACTGTTTTGAAATTAAGCATAATGGATGAAATACACTAATCACAAAAAATGCTACCAAAATTAATGCTAAAACCAAAATCATGATCTGTTAATAAAGACTTCTAAGTTAAAAGTTAAAAGATTTTTAAAAATAACCTCAATCTTTATGAATAGACAGTTGCTAAAGGTTTACAACAGTCTTAAAACCAATGACGTAGAAAGCTACCAAAACACAAATAACCCCTTCTATGTGCAAAGCACCTCACAATTCCCAAAGAAATGTCAGAGTCTTACCCAATCTTTGATTTTGTGAGGGGTTCAGGATTAAGTACTGTATGCTCAGTTTACAAAAGAAAGTGGCTCTGAACACTGATTTACCCAAGGACGTATTAATCATTAGCGGAGATGACAACACACGCAGGTGTTGGAAATCTTAATGCATGACCATTCTACTACAAGGGTACTGCATGGAAAACTTTCACAAACTCCTAACGACTACTACAAATTTCAGTTACTAATTATAATCAATCAAGTAGTTTCAATTTATCGAGAAATGTAATAACTATGATTCAGAAACAGAATGATTTCCTCTCATTGTCATAGCTTATATTTATAGCTCTTGAACTTAATGATTCTAAACCAGATGGAGAGCTTAATCAGATAAAGCAGCAGGACTGGAACAAAACCGAACCACAGAAGACATGATAGCAATATGATTTGATATCTACTACACCGTTTTTTATTTTTTTTAATGTAATAAAGGCTTTTTTTGTTTGTTCGTCTTTTACCTTTTCCACAGCAGGCACAAACTGCTTTGGTACATTTGACCCAAATGTTTCATCTGAAAACTCCAACTTCGTGTAGTTCTCTGGGTCCAGAGGCTCCAGTACACCTATCACTTTTCCATACTGGCCCGCCCCACCTGATTGTTTTTTATGTGTAAACTCAAACCTGAAAGTAATATGAGAAAAAAAAATCAACATAGTATAATTACCAAAATGAAATAAACTCCTACTAACTGAAATGAAAAACCACCTCTCATCAATTTTACTTCTTCCTTCAAATGGGATGGCCTTGATATAAAATTTTATTATAGAATTTATTTAAAAAGGAATTCGCTCCTTTCTGTTCTTACTTAGAGGTGGGGTACACCATCAAGTAATCCATGGTTTTAATTCTGCTAATTTATCTGAATTTCACAAGTAGAAAGTAAAAGTGTTAAAACAAAAAGTCAGTGGAAGGTTCTTATTCTAACCTACATTCCAAGAAGCTTACCCATTTTCTTTTGGAAACAGGGTTCTGTTTCCCTGGGACACAGGGTTCTGTCCTGAATCTCTCTGAGGACAGTTATCTGAAAATAGGAGTTATGCAAGTAATTCATTCAGATAGTTATTTGATTTTACAACTTGGACACTATGGACTAAGAAAATACAAAAAGGGGAGCTTCCGGAAGGATAACTAACACCTGAAAATGATCAATGGCAAAATCATCACAATTAACATAAGTCCTCCAAATAGACACATATATAGACACAGATCAGTGTTTACTTCAAATTATTAAAGACAACATTAATAAGATTGCATAAGCATCTTGTATGCATATTAAATATATGTAAATATAGGCTACTATATCACTTAAAAAACATTTCATGAGTTTCTGTTTGCAAGGCATTTTTCCTTTAAACTTCAACCTTCCCCAAGACCATAAGATCGAAGAAGCTGGCTACTTTCAAAGTTATCTGCAGATAACTGCAGGTAAGTGGACATTAATGAACATCTGTTCCTGCACAGAGATCTGTGAATGGTTTGGCAGAAGTAAATAGCAATTTTAGTAGGAGATGTCAGCTTGGAATGAGTTTCCATAGGCAACCTAAGTGTGAATGTGCCTGATGAACTGCCTTTAAATAATGTTGCAGTCGCCAAGTTTCAGGATGGGCTGGCGAAGACAATGCTGAAAGGTAAACAGATATCAGAACTAAAAGGACAGCAGAAGAGAAATAACTGCCAAATCACCACAGAATTACTAAGGGATTCCAAAACGGGCCCACTCACATGTTCTCAGGTATGCTCAAGTTCTCCAAGACAACATAAATTTTGTTTTCAATTTAACAATAATATCCATACAACATACTCTAGATCTGTGCTGTTTATATGGTAATCACTAACCATGGATATTTAATTGAAGTTAATTAAAATTAAATAAAATGTAAAATTCAGTTCCTTAGTTGCACCAGTCACATTGCAAATGATCAACAGGCAATGTGGAGAGTGGCTACTGTCCCGGACAGCACAGCCCTGGAGGACCAGCTTACAAACGAGTTATCCATACAGTTTCAGGGATCCTGGCTGAGTTTATAACCTAGTGGATGCCAAATAAGAGGATGCAAGTGCCAGGTTTGTGCTAAGCACTTTTTATGGACTGTAGTACTTATTCTTCACTACAGACCCATGAAGTAGGCACTATTTTTTTTTATCATTACTTTACAGGTGAGAAACCTGAGGGTCAGAGAAGCTAAGTAACTTGCCAAATGTGATGCAACTCTTAAGTGGCCAGAATTTGCACCAAGACCAACAATCAAACATGTTTTTAGAAAGATAGTAAGAATGTAAATATTTAACCTGCACATGATGCATTCAACTCGAAAGCCTTATAAGGACGCTGCACAAAGAGATTTTCCTGGAGCTTAGAGAAGCGGAAGAACTTAGACACCACTTGGTAAGCAGTGAATAGACATGCTAAAGGTAAAAGAATCCATGCTCTTGTGGTCAGACCACTGGCATTCTGTGAAATAGTTTCATTTTGGCAAAACATCATCTCTCACATAAAAAGTTAATGTTAATTAGAATTGTGTTGGTTTTACTGTATATCTTATTTTGTAGATTTATTTTGACTTTATAGTCTTACCAAAGTTGCAAGCCATAGGTGTTTTTACTTATTTTCAGTTATTTAAAACAATAATTTAATTTGCACAATCCCAGAGACTTTATAATAATTTTGCTACTTTCAAGGTAACTCATACATTATTCAACTTTGAGGATAATGATCTCTTGATTAACCATTAATGAAATTTTATCGAGAAACTAAGATCTATCTCAAGGACTCTACAGGGATAAGATTCTCTTAAAACAGTTTATTTAACATCTACACAGGCAGCTTAAAGTTTTTAATATGTGCTTCCCAGGTGGCTCAGTCTGCAGTGTGGGAGACCTGGGTTTGATCCCTGAGTAGGGAAGATCCCCTGAAGAAAGAAACAGCTACCCACTCCAGTATTCTTGCCTGGAGAATTCCATAGACAGAGAAGCCTGGCAGTTTACAGTCCATGGGGTTGCAAAGAGTCAGACATGACTGAGCAATAATATAATAATTTTATTTTTAAAAGAACCTAAATTGGTATGTGTGTTTTTAGCAAATAAACACCTGATATTGTCTGTCACCCAGCACCTCTATTACTACCCTTGTTCTACAGAGATGGTAATTATTTTTGAAGCTTTAAAGCTTCAAACTGGTGACTTTGGGGGTCTCAAATACTGTACTTCTCACAACTCTAACCGGTAATAACACAGAAGATGTTAACTAGCTGCATGTGAAACTTTAAAATTTCATTTTCAGCAAAAAGATCTATGTAATTAGAATGTATTTGACCACTCGTTCTTGGGTACTACCAAAGGAGCACATAATTCACACAACTATTAAGAACACACACAGACAACAATCTAACAGGTTGACTGTTAGATCAATGATTCACTGGCCCCTCCATCAAAAGAAAAAAAACAGCCTTCAATTTTTTAGAAAAAGCCTTAAGAGGAGAAACGAAACCCTTTCTTTCTCTAGTTATTTGACAGCTGCTGGCTAATATAACTAGAAAGGATGGGAATGCCTATTTACTCCGACTTTATTAATAAACAGATTTTAAAGGATATTTGAAGAAGACAAAACATTACAAATACATTTTTAACTTTTTTTTTTTTTTTTTAAAGCAACACAACCTATATATCTGCCCAAAGAACCTTCAAAATCCACTTTGGGAAAAATACCTAAGAATCTTTATTTCTAAGACAACAAACTACAGTGTCAGTTTGGTTACATATCTGAAGAAAAGGAATCTTAGCTGCCAATTCGACAGCATTTCTTAAGAACAGCCTAGACTAGTGCCTTTAAAGGTGACAGAAAGAGGTAATTAAGAGATCTGGAGAGTAAAAACGCACTGGCTACTCAAAGTTTGTGCTTGCTTAAGGAGCTTTTAAAAACTTTTTGTCAGAAGCTACTTAAATGTAGTGCCTTGTATAAACACAGTTTTAAATTACATTTTAATCCTCTTTCAAAGTGATCCAGAAAGTTGGAAGCATGGTGTCATCAAAATCTTTTCTAAGATTAGCAGAGGAAGAGAGGGGTCCAAGTACGTTGTAAAATTCCCCTGCCCTAAATCCTCCAAATTAATGCTATTGTTTGCAGTCTTTCAAACCCTGATTTGGGCAGAACCGGTCCAACATCACAGAAACCTGGGGATGAAGAAGCTTGCTCCTGGAAAGGAGAGGGAAAAGGAAGAAACGCAGTGACTCCCTACCGGGAGCTCCTCTGGACTTTGCCCCAGCCTGACACCGCAGGTGGTGGATGAGGAAGTTGCTCCGTTCTGCAAGTGAAGCAGCCAGACTTTTCACGGAGGGGGAACTCAAGCCCCAGAGGAGACGCTGCAGTGAGGCAAAAGCCAGGACGCCCGTCCCGCGCCTCGGTTCGGGTTGATACCAGGAAGGCTGTGGTCCCGGGCACCCCCACCCCTCCCCACCCCCACTTAGAGGAGGAGGGGGCGCTCGGCGCAGGAACCGGAGAGGACTTGCAGGCGGCAGCAGGGCGGGGCTCCACAAGGGGCCCCGGCAGGAGCCAGCTCCCAGGCAGCCGCTTTCGGAATCGGAAGGAGGGAAGGAGAGCGAGCGGGAAGGAGCCGCTGACCCCGCCCCAGCCCACGCCCAGCCCCCAGGCGGCGGGAGGACTTTTCCGGCTGGGCTGCCCGGCAGCAGGCAGGACGGGGACGCGGACGCTCGCCAGCCCAGCCAACACTCCGCAAGAATGGAAATCCCTCCGACCCACTACCCGGCCGCCAGGGCGGCCTCGGTGGTCGAGAGCTGCATCAACTACCAGCAGGGGACCCCGCACAAGGTGTTTCTGGTGCAGACGGTCACACAAGCCAGCCTGGAGGTGAGTCGGGCAGGGGGCGGCGGGGCACGGCCAGCGTCCCTCCATCCCCTCCGCTCCCGGCTCCCCCGGGCACCATGCCTGCTTCGGGTCTCACTGCTGCCTCTCTAGAGAAGCTGGTATTTCTGGCTTTTCTCTAGTCTCTGGGGGCAGCCCCGGGGCTGTTGGTTGTTTTCACAGGGACACACACACTGATACAGTTTTTATGGGCACTATTACAAGGAAATGGATAAATGTTCTCAGTTTGGGGCGGCTTCTCCCCCTTCCCCCAAGTGAAACCTAAAGGAACCATTTTCGAAAGTTTCTTAAAACGGGTACCATGTTTCTCATCTGCTGCTCCAATCTGGACCAGCAAAAGCTCTGGTCTTGCGTAACATTCTTCACTGCCTGTATCTTAAGACTAGTCGTTCATTTGACCAAAACGAAGGGTCAACAGACGAACAAACCAAACCAGAAACTGACAAAACTGAAGTCAGAGTGAAGGAATTGTGGGCTGACCCAAACACTGCTGCCGCTGACTGCTGAGTGAGGGGCGCTGTCTGGCTAAAAGGGTAAATTAAGTGCTATGCTTAAGACCTTAGCAATCACTAAGCCTGTTTCCATTTTACTGACATCTAATGGATCTGACAGAAGTTTAACTGCTAACAGTCTGTAAGAGCTGACAGGGAGTACATATTTCAAAACCACACTAGGTAACATAATTAGGTATAAACTTTCAATTGTATCTTGATTCAAAAGTGAAGTACCTAAATGTTTGTCTTACTGTTATAAAATTTATTAAAGTCTCATTCTGCAGGTCCACTAATACACAGGTAAAAGCAGTACTTAACATCTCTAACCACTTTGCAGTAATCTCAAAATGGAATTCTGTTTGGAGGCTTTATGAAAAATCTTTTCAGTGGGTATCCTATTTGTCATCTTTAGAATTAAAAATGTTAAATTTTCTTATGTGGAACTTAGGGTCACAGATCCAGATGTCAAAGTTCTCTGATGATTTAAAGTGAATTATAACCGAATATACATGGTTTTATCCCACTCTTTTGTTCTCATCCAAAATAACCCTGCTTAGAGGACCTACTAAATCAGCCCTCACAGACAGAGTGACATGCTTTGCTCAAGGTCTAAGGCTTTAGACGTTTACCTCCAACAGTCAGCTTCCCCCGGCCCCATCAAAAGAGCATGGATTCCCCTAACCATATAAAGACTTTATTTGTTGTTATAATAACACATTTTCTTAATTTTAGGATATTCCAGGAAGAGGACATAAGTATCGTCTTAAATTTTCTGTGGAAGAAATTATCCAAAAAGTAAGTGAGATATCCTTTATTATGAAATAAAATTTGATTCCTAACATTCCAGGTCACCTCTGCTGATTAAATCATAGGATTGATTTGGTTTTTTGGGTTTTTTTTTTTTTTGAGAAAAAGTTGTTGTGAAATTCCTGCCTCAAAAAAAATGATCATCATACAAGGGTTAGTTTTCACTTTTTGTGTATTCTGAGATACACTTAGTATTTCTATTGTGCTATTTAGAAAAGAGGCTCTAGATACTTCAATACAAATAAATTTCCTTTAAAAATGTTATATATGCATGGGTCAGTGTGAATTTATGCCTAATATGAAGAAGTGAAATAATTAACTCTAATCATCATTAGGTGTTTTTTATTTCTGTCTCATTCTGTTTCTTTTATTTAAAGAAAGCAAGTGCTTTTAGTTATTTACGAGCAACAGAGTGGCCAACTGATACCACTGTGTTCCGATTAGAATCCTTCAGTAATGGGGCAGGGCCAGTTTTAAAAATTATACACCTCTCAAATTATTAACGAGATAAACTTAAAAGGAAGGAACTGCCAGTTGTACTGTAACCATCTTGAAATTTTAAAAAACTTGCCCATTTGTTAAGCATAACTAAGAGATACAGGCTAACAGAGAGAGATTCACTAAAAGGCATCTGAGCTGCTAGACGAATATTCATCTAAAGCAGAACCAATGCTACAATCTTCTCATTTTACATCTGGATACAGATTGAAATGAATCTGAGTTTGAGAAAATTTCTGTTATTTCAGGAGGAGAGAAGAATAGAAAGACAATAAAGTCAGACTAAAATCTGCTTTAGAGATGGACTTCCCATTACTACTGAAATACATTCAAAGTTTTCAACGAATTTACAAGATTATGAGACTTTATATGTTATAAACTAAGTTACTTATTTTTAGCTACCTCTAAGAAAATCAACTTCCCTAGTGGCTCAGACGGTTAAGCATCTGCCTACAATGCGCAAGACCTGGGTTCGATCCCTGGGTCGGGAAGATCCCCTGCAGAAGGAAATGGCAACCCACTCCAATACTCTTGCTTGGAAAATCCCATAGATGGAGGAGCCTGGTAGGCTACAGTCTACAGGGTCGCAAAGAGTCGGACATGACTGAGCAACTTCACTTCAAGAAAATTACTGGGCCACCATGAATTAGATACCTCTGAAATAGGCACATTGAAGTCCAGTCTGAAGTAATACCATAAGGGGGACAATGCCTTAAAGGTTCTATCTCAAAGAATAATAATTAGTAATGGATGTCCATTTACATGTAAAGATCTTTTGCAAAATGTTTCAAACAGGAAGTTACAGTGGACTGCACAGCTGAAGTGCTGTACCCTCCAATGGGACAAGAGACGGCACCAGAAGTCAACTTCACATTTGAAGGAGAAATTGGAAAAAACCCAGATGAAGAAGATAACACATTTTATCAAAGACTCAAGTCCATGAAGGAACCTCTAGAAGCACAAAATATTCCAGGTATATAAATATATAGCAGAGGAAAATATTTTTCAATTTTAAAAACAGTATCAATTTACCTATGCTCAAAAATGTTAAGATGTTTACATTATGCTGGAAATAAACTGAATTTCACAAAATATTCATTACTAATCTAACAACAATAAAGGTCTTAGGACTTGATAGACATAGCTTAATTAAATTACTTTCTGCACACATTTGAAGAAAACTAAGAAATGACTTAGAATTTACATTTAAAAGGTTAATACTCTCTATGTAAAATAATTCCATTTATCATATAAATATTTCCTTCACCAGACAGTTTTGGAAATGTACCTCCAGAAATGAAGCCAGTTCGACATTTAGCCTGGGTTGCCAGTGGTTATATAATATGGCAAAACTCTACTGAAAATACATGGTATAAAATGGCAAAAATTCAAACTGTCAAGCAAGTGGTAAGTAATTTCTATAAAATACACTCTAAATAGGTTCAGTATTTACAAAAGGTGTCATAATTCATGACGGATAAACAGTGCCCCTTCGGTCATTTTGTATTTACAGTAGTGAACTCAGTATTTGAAGGGGAGGTCAGTTATCAAGGCTGGACAAGGTGAAGCTGCAGTTTCAAGAGTGAAGTCTTCAGTTATAATTTGGCAATGGTTTTTGTGTGCAGCGTAATACAGATCATTTCCTTTGGCAACCTAAGTTTTGTGTTCTGATTATTATAATCATATGATAATGAAACTACCTCTGCTTTTTTCCTCTCCTCAAATGTTAGTGCCAGAGCTAGATATAGGGTTGACATTTTCCCCACCTGGATTCGCCAAAATAAAATACTAAGTCTGATAGAACTACTCCAAATTGCCTCTTTCTAGACCTTGAAGAGATTAAAACAAATTCTTTGAGTTTAGCTTTATTAAGAGGTTTAAAAGAAAAATACTAGTCAACTAGTAGTATTTAATGGAATGCAAGAAAAAGATTCTCTAAGAGAAAAGCACTTTCCATTGGCTTTTCTCAGTTTGTTGATAACAAACTGCAAGAAAGCTGGAGCACCTTTACTCCACTAACTTTTGCAACTACTTATTAGATACCTTTGGGCTAGATCACAGATAAGTAACCTTCCTGATCTTTACCTTATCCTTAAAGGAGCTTCTTTGTTGATATAGTCAAAGAAAGGATTGTTTCAAGAGACTATAAAGGGAGAATACTTTTATTCAATCCTGGGGCCACTTTATTACTGTTAACCAAAGGAGCCACAGGATTTTTCAGTGCCTCATTATAAGTGTTTAAGAGCCTTGTTTAAGTACAGCAAATTTCTGATGATCAAGGTTTGAAACTATGTAGATATGGTATTTCTGTGTAGTTGATGGAATACTTTACATGCCCAAAGCAGTAAGCAGCATAGATCAAAGCTTTAGTTACAAAATCAAACATTATATTTTATTATTTTCAGTTTTTTAAAAGAGAATTTCTATTATAAAATTGGTTTTCTTTAGTATAAACACTCATCTCAGCTGTTTATCCCCTAAACAATGCTTTTTTGAGCAATGGAAACATTAAAGAATCTTAAATGACAAATTATAGACTGTAATGTTCTAAATGTTCAAATTATAGACTATAATGTTATAAGTTCCACAACTCTCAATTTGTAAATTTTTTGGCTGTGCTGTGTGCCACGTAGAATCTTAGTTCCCCGACCAGGGATTGAACCCATGCCCCCTGCAGTGTATATGTGGAGTCCTAACTACTGGACTGCCAGGGAATTCCATAACATTCAGTTTTTAATTTTACTTAAGTATTATCATCATCTACTAGTGAAAACTGATTTTTAAAATTAAAATATACTTTTTGCCAATGATACTAAGTTTTAAATGCCAGGTTTTTATTTTTTATTATAGCAAAGAAATGATGACTTCATCGAGTTAGACTACACTATTCTCCTTCATGACATTGCATCTCAGGTATAGTATCATTTATAATGTCACTTTGGAAATTGAGACTCACTTTCTAGCCTCAGTGTATGCCTTGTTAATTTTGACTCTAAATCAGAATTCATGTAAATTCAAATAGGCACCAGGTTGAAGTATATTACCAGTTGTAGCAATTTAACTTGTCTTGTGCTGTCTTTATGAGGACTGTTTTATCTCCAACAGAATATAAATCCAATATAAATCCTAAATGTTTTTATTAATTTTATCACAGCATTAGTTTCTTTTACTTGCAGGAGATTATTCCTTGGCAAATGCAAGTTCTCTGGCATCCACAATATGGTACTAAAGTAAAACATAATAGCCGTCTGCCAAAGGAAGCACAATTGGAATAAACAAGGACCATAACACTGGATAAAGTGTAAACACGCTTGTTAATGATGACCTGTATACTAGTCTTCACTGATATCTAGCTTAAGGGGTTAGACAAATCCCAAAAGTGTCATTATGTATAAATGGCCTGATTACAGTACAGAACTATATAGCTTCCATAATAAAGTGCGTCACAGTGTCAAAGTGTCTTATCAACAGTAACAGTGCCATGTGTACCCCTAATAAAAGCTTTTAATTCCAGCCTCATAGCTTGTTTCATCATGTTGGATACTTACGGAACAGGGGCCGTAATGGTCTCTCTGAAAGCAACTTTTGGCTTTCCTGTGATACAAGGACAGCCATATTCTCTTTCCATTCGCTAAAAAGAACGAGAGAGATCTTTTTTGATATATTTAAATTAAAAAATAATAAACTAAAACAAGAAAAATCCTAAGAGTCTTAATTACCTTAGAAGCATTCATTTAAAAGTGAAAGTGTTAGTCACTCAGTCATGTCCGACTCTTTGTGACCCCACAGACTATAGCCCACCAGGCTTCTCTGTCCATGGGATTCTCCAGGCAAGAAAACTGGAGTGGGTTGCCATTCCCTTCTTCAGGCAATTTTCCCAACCCAAGGATCAAACCCGGGGGTTTCCTGCATTGCAGGCAGATGCTTTACCATCTGAGCCACCAGGGACGGTTATGATGAGCAAATAACCAACCTAAAATCACTGAAGTACCTTATGAGGATAAATACATTACACACTTTTACAGATTTTATATAAACAAATTCTAATTTAGACTGATTAACTTACACTTACCTCCAGTTGATCTACTAAAACTTTTACCTTTGCTCCATTTTATTACATGTTCATTGGAAAGGTATATGGATCTATTGTCATAATTTTCTACTATCTCAACTTCAGAGATACAGTCAGAGCCAGAATTTTTAATCATAGGTCAGATGTATTAAAAAAATAAGTCATATATATTTCGATTTCATTTATATACACATAAGACCTTTCCTAGGAAAGTAGGGTCTCCATCTACCCATTTGTGTAACTACATTATATTGATCGTCAAGTACTGACTTGAGAAGAAAACAGGTAAGAAATGGCTTGGAGAGTGAGTACTGGTGGACTGACTTTCTCAGCAGGTTTCTCCCTGAGGTTGTCCCCCTAAGGCTGAGACCTTAGGGATACACCTGACCCAAAGAACCACGACCTACCTATGGATGGATGGTCTGACTGCAATGTTTTACAAATAAGAAGGTTTAGAGATCAAAAGTAATTAATTAGTAACAGATAGTAGAAGATGCAGTGTACCACATCTGGATAAAAAACCAGAGTGACATGAAGAAAGAACCACTATTAGTTTATGACCATTAGACTGAGAATTCTTGACTTTTACGCTCTTAAAACACAGACATAAAGGAAGTGACTTTAACATCCTTGCTGTTCACTACCTGAGCATAGATCTCCAGGTGTAACTCTCCCATTCCAGACACGATTGTCTCCTTGCTCTCAGGGTCAAAGTGGACTTTAAATGTGGGATCTTCTCTTGTAAACCTGCCAATACCTTTTGAAAATTTTTCCAGATCATTCTTAAAAAGAAAACAAAAAACATTACACATTGTAATAAGCATGATAAGCAATGAAACTGTTAAAACAATTTGATTGGATGAAATCAAATACATGTGCAGTTAAATAAAAATGATCTACCATTTAAGTTCTAAATGCTATTTTAATATATGAGCTTGCATACCACACAAGAGAGCAAGGAACAGCTAACTTACAGAATTTTCTTTTCACACCAAGATTCAAGAGTCTAAGACTTAACTCTTTGCCCTTTCCTACTGACAAAATCTCTCCATTTGTGGAAAACTCCCCACAAAACAGAAAGTAGAATCTGTGTTACAGTTTAGAATTCCTAAACCAAAGGATTGGTTGAGGCTGTAATCAACTGTAACTGTGTTACAGTTTAGAAATCCTAAATCAAAGAAATCAGCATGGTCACCAAGACTCTACTGTAGGTTCGAGAGATCAGTTAAGACCAGCGAATGCACATTGAGATGTCTCCATTTCCAAATAATCTACCTGGATGTAGTTCGATGTACCTCTATCCTCCTTAGATGTTAATTCCTTATGTGGTAAGCAGAATGATGTTCTTCTTTAAGGACATGCCCCATTCCCCCCAAATCTGTGACTGTTACCTTACCTGATAAAAGGGACTCTGTGGATGTGATTAAGGTTACAGACTTCATATGGGGAGATTATCATGAATAATCTGGACAGGTCCAGTGTAATTGCATGAGACTTTAAAAATGGAAAGGAATGAAGAAGGGCAGTTGAGAGATGACAAGCGGGAAATAACAGACAGGAGATATCTGAAGCATGAGAGGGACTCACTTCACTGTTGCTGGCACTGAAGACAGGAGAAAGGGGGCTGTGAGCGCCTCTAGAAGCTAGGAATGGCCCTCAGATAACAGCACGGAAATCTCAAGTCCCACAACAAGGAGCTGAATTCTGCCAACAATCTAAGCAAGCAAGGAACCAAACTGTCCCCCAGAGCCTCCAAGAAAGGAACACAATCTTGCCAATACAATACTTGATTTTATCCCATTAACAACTGTGAATTGTGACCCATATAACTGTAAAATAATACATTTGTACTGTTTTTAAGCCACTAAGTTTTTGCTAATTTCTTATGGCAGCAATAGAAAATTAACATGCCCTGAATCACCAGTGTTAACAGCCAAATACGTGGTTAAAGAGGTGTTAATGTGTTTTGTTTATGTTATCTGAAATTCTAACCACAAGGCTGCAAGGTAGAATTATTCCCATTTTACAAGTGTGGAAGCTAGGTACAGAGAAGTCAAGATTGCTCAAGGCCACACAGCTAACTAGGAATGAATCTTAAATTAGTCTGTCTCCAAAGTCTTTCCCCTTTTCCCCGCATTGGCCAGGGACTCAACTTACAAGCTGCCCCACTACTGAGATTCAGGGTTTTATGCAGGGTTTCATTATTTGATTTGTACTAACTCCAGCAAGCAGACAACCCTGAGACACCAAAAAGCTTTATGAATATTGATCCATTTGATTTCCATCCATTATTGTGAACTATCAACAGTAAAATGTCTACATAAACTCTGAATTTAGGAATAAAGAATAATATTTTTAACTTCTAGTCCTTTGTCTTCCGAAGGGAAAAGCAACCTATTTGGCAAAGAACCTTGAACAAACTGGCGTTATCACTGTGGTAAGATGTAAGGTTCGACTTGCTTCAAATTTCTGAGATGGAGTGACTGAATGTTTCTTGCCACCTCAACATTCTCTTTTCTGTAATTTGAGAAGAAAAATCTCAAGTTCCTCAAAACAGATGAAGCAGTAGCCGTTAATATATCCATAAGACAATAAATCAGAACATGTTCTATAATGATAGTACCTAGATGACAAGAGATCATACAATGTTCACTCAATGCATAAAAGAATTAATTTCAATATAGCGCATTAACGTGACAGTTATGAATATAACTAACTTAAGAACTAAACAATTATGGTTCAAGATCAGGACTAATTTCAGTGACAAGTTATGCAAATACAGAACCTATTCAAGCAATTTTGGCTAAAAAGCTAAATGACATGAAATACAATCATAAAACTGTTATATCTGAAAGTGAGTTGAAACAGTCTTATTTGCAGGCCTTCCATGTTATAATCAGACATTTACTGCATAACTACCACAGATGTGGAGATGTACTATAATCCATGAGGCAATTTAATTGATGCAACATTCTAATGTTCTTTACAGTGAGGTTTTTCTGCAGTTGAGGACAAATGCCCCAGTTTCCTCTTTTCTATCTCTTATGATCTCCATCTAGGAAGTTACTTACACTTACCATTCTGGAGCCAGTGATATACCTTTACTACAGTAAGAGTTATAAAGCACAGTCTGATGAATACGTTAAAACCATCAACCTCTTCAAATATTCTGAGGAGTACTTACTAGTAACAGACTGGTAAATTTTAAACGATGATTTGAATACCAGAAAAGGAAACAGTCCGTAAGAGCGCTTATGGTCATCACAAGATACCATATGCGTTGTGGAGACAGGTGAGAAGGAGCTCAAGATTCTACTGTGATTGACTAAGTGCTAATCAAACTCCTACCTTGTTAGACGGCTTCATTGCTATTGAAATGACAGGATCGGGGACATGAATTGACTCCTAAAATAGTTTTAAAAGAACAGACAAGAATTCAAACACAGTACTGTATATGTCAGAGATGGATTAATTTTAATGTTCTTTACAAGCAGAAGAAAACACTATAGTCAACATCTTTAAGGCAGACAAAATATATCTTGCTCTACTTTTCATTAAATGATGAATATATTAATATATAAATAAAGGTTATACTGCAATCATTGATAAGAGAAGCAGAGAAAGGAACTAGATTCTTCATACATACGATATCTCATTTAACCAGTCAGGTTAAATGAGAGGCATGTGGGTTTTATTATCCCCATTTTACAAATAAAATAATTAAAGGGTTGGCAAGAATAATGAATAACTTGGTCAAGGGCCAGCAGTAGCACAGGGCTCTGACCAAGGTCTATTTGCTTCAACGCTCGAGCACTTCCCACAACCTCCAGTCCCTTCATACTGCTCATGACAAGTTTAGAGACAGTCTCATCAAGAATACTTATTAAAAAGTCCACTTATTGAAACTGATTTTAGTGTCCTAACTCCACATGTAAAACCACAGACATCAGAGAATACTTTAAACAAAAAAGCTAAATGATAAGATTAAGAATTCATCATATGATATAGGAGCTACTACAGAGATCACCTGTTAGGGCTGGACGAGTTCTTATATATAAACAATCTAAGCGCCTATCCCCTCTGTACTCATTATTCCTCCTTTACTGAATTCAGGAGAGGAAGCACCCTCAGGAACACATGGTCATACTGTAGAAGAGCCGCCCTCCTGTGGGGGCAAGAAGGGGGTGGGAGTGAAGGGGACAGAAAGGCAGGAAGTGCCCTGAGCATACTCTGCTAGCTGCATCCTGCCTGCAGAGCACGGTTCTGGTCTGTCGTGCAACTCCCCGGAGTCCAGCCTAAATGTCACAGTCTGCTCTCATGGTTCTCTAGGAGTCTGCTCTCACGGTTCTCTAGGAGTCTGCTCTCACGGTTCTCTAGGAGACTGCTCTTATGGTTCTCTAGGGGACTGCTCTTACGGTTCTCTAGGAGATTGAGGGAGGCATCCTCTCTCCAGCTGCCGAGTTACTAAGGAAGAAGCACTTGGCTGGGACCAGCCTGATGATGGTGACCGCAATCAGGGACGTACCCACAATAGGGAGGCAGGTCTCAGGGTGGAGGAGTCACAGCCATACAGGCCAGGTTACCTAGTGGAGATTTTCCCTCCATGCTAAACCTTGGAGGATGGTGGAATGATTTTACTAAGAAAAACCAGGTAAGTCAGCTAACACAGGACACTTGCTCAGTTGACATTAAAAGAGCCACAACCAATCTACACTTGATGCCTGTGGCACTCAATGAAAACTTCTGTGATTGTTTTTCTGAAGTACTAGAACATACATTTTTGAAATGTAAGTGATAAACAGCTTTGAAGTTAAATGACTTACCATAGAAAGGCCGCTATTATCTTTGTCTGTGAATGTGTCTCCACTGGCACAGTCAACGCCGAACAATGCACAGATGTCTCCAGCAAACACTTCCTCAACATCCTAAAGAAAGAATACAAAATGATACTTGCAAGTAATTCAAATCTGCACATACTCACTAAAAAGTAACTGCACAATAAACACACTGTACACAAACAAACATGCCAGAGTCTCACCATGAATTCCACAAAGAAAGAATTAGATAGAATCAACGCAATACCAACAATCAACCATGGCAAGGTACACCTTCAACAGGCTCTTATTTAAACCACATGTCAACTGGCAAGATTCTACTGTAAATGGAAACTCAGAACATGGCATCTTTACTTGGGGGATCTGCAGTACCAACAGAACACAGAGCCTCATGGTTCTAAAGTAATTCCTATAGAATTAAAAAGTATGTAGTGCTATATGTGCTGCCATTGTCTAACAAGGAAATGTCTATGACCAAGGCATACAAGGAAAGCTTGCAAAGGAAGTTTTGAAAACAAAGGCAGGAGATCTAAGCAGTTAAGAAAACACAGGAAATCTAAGAATAAAGCACTGGGGCCTCTAAACTTCCTACTCTTTGTCCTTTTATATTAACAGTTCATTCATAACAGCTGTGGCTGTGAATGAGCAAGTGTGCGTGTCTTGCTTTAATAGTTATACAGCTATAGGGATCCTTCTGGCCCATGAAACAGCTCTGACAATCACTAATCCCTCTAGCCTGCCCCCTGCTGCCTATTGCAAAAAACAATGATGTCTAATTTTGAAAGACTGTCTATCCATTTTCCAGGAGATACAATAGTTATGGATGCCAAAAATGTCTGCCCTAAGATTTTGCTTAGACTAATAAATTTCTCTAGGAATAACTGAGCTGAACTGGGAAAGGGCGCAAGGAGGGGACAACCTCCTGTACTTGGTCTTCCTGCCAACGCTTCACCCTGCGGACCACAGAAGGCCAGAACAGGTTCAGAGCCAATTCAAGAAGTCAAATCATAAGCCAAAGTTTATCTCCCAGACTAGGCCTTCAGAGGTTTTAAATCTTTAGATGAATTCTAGCACCAATAAAGCCCTTCTAGGGGTTGATTCTATTTCCATATTTCAGGAAGTAAATCCACTGGGCAATATGGGAAGTTATGTGTAAATTTATTATTCTCATTTACTTTTGAGAACCACAGTTCCACTGAACTAAAAACCTATTATACTCTTTCCAAGGCTAGCTCTTGAGGAAAGTGCTGTCCCTTCTTCCTAACCCTGGCCACTGAGGACAGACAGCTAACTCACAAATGGTGGTATAAAACGTGTTCGTAATATGTGCTAATTTAGCCTACACCAAAGTGCTACATGAGAAATGTAGCCCACCTAACTAAAAAGGAAGAAGCTAGGAAAATACATTCAACTAGAAGTGATTTTCTTGTGGTGCTCAGGATAACAAAAAAGTAGACCTGTTTCAACCACATGAGAGAAACTTCTGGTTGTACAACGAAGCCCGGGTACTCACCTCCATCATGTCGGCATGCATGCGAACCAGCCGCTGCACCCGCACTTTCTTTCTCGTCCTTGTATTGTAGATGTTATCACCTTTCTTCAGCTCTCCTTGATAATTGCGGACGTAAGTTAACTGTCCAAATCGACCTGCCTAGAAGTCAAGATGGGGTAAGGACAGAAAGAGTGAAAAAGAAACACAGGAATCAAAAATAAGAGGAAAATTTCATAATCACCTTCAAATACTTGCTCTCAGTTTTAGTAGTACAACTTATATATGTTTCAGCTTATTGTCATAGACTACTTTGATGCTAGTTTTGAATCAGGTTAAATGCTTCTTGTTCTTTCTGATATCAAAACCCAAGATACTACTTCTGTTTCCTCTGAAAAAAGTTACTAGAAAAAGTTTTTAAATTATAAGGCAGTTATTTCATAAGTTCAGTTTAATACAGTAAGATATAAAAATAAGGTAAAATGATATTAGAGAGACAACAAAAATATCATTAGAAATGAAAGACTATACATGTTAGAAAAACTGATAATCACCTGGAAAACTATACAAATATGAATTCTGTAAAGTAACTGAATATAAAATGAATAATCAGTATCATTTCCTCCTGAATATTAACACTAAATGTTAGGTAAATATGTAAAAGTTGCCAGTTCTTCCCATATTAATATTTAGGTTTAACACAATAGTAATAAAATTCCAAAGAGGACTTTTAAAATATATTATTAGTGATTTTTAATATTTAGAAGAAAAGCTAAAAATAGAAAATAACTGATATAAGAACATATTAAATACTTCAAAATACTGAAGTAATAGCCTTTATAAAATAAATATCTAAAATGTTTAATTCATTAGTCAATAGATGAAAAAGGAGACATCACAATCAATGAAAAAATTTAACACTGTTCAAAAACTGGTAACTGTACAATTGGTCTTGCATTTGGAGGCAGAGGAATCCAAACAGCCTTCTGAGATCCTAACAGCATTCAGCAAAACAAAGTCCAACTGGGTTAACAATGAAAAAAACAAAAGAACCCACAAGAAAGCAGAAGAGACAAAAGGAAGTATTTATAGAATATAATCAAAGAGGAAGACTGAGAAAATAACAAAAGACAAAGATTGATGTATTTGACTATGTAAATTTTAAAATAATTGTTTTTCTAAAAATTTTATCAGAGAAAGGTTCATACAAATAAGTAAAACACTTTGATTCTAATTTTAAAAAAGGAAAGACAAAAACATAAAGAGGGAATTACAAAAGAGGACATAGAATTGCATAATGAATATATGGAAAAATGTTTTCTATTATTAAGAATTAAGGCAAGATACGGGGAAAAGGATTGGGGGGAGGGATGGTTAAGGAGTTTGGGATGGACATGTACACACTGCTACATTTAAAATGGATAACCAAGAGGAGCCAAGATGGCGGAGGAGTAGGACGGGGAGACCACTTTCTCTCCTACAAATTCATCAAAAGAATATCTGAACGCAGAGCAAACTTCACAAAACAACTTCTGATCGCTAGCTGAGGTCATCAGGCACCCAGAAAAGCAGCCCATTGTCTTCGAAAGGAGGTAGGACAAAATATAAAAGATAAAAAGTGAGACAAAAGAGCTAAGGACGGAGATCCATCCCGGGAAGGAAGTCTTTAGAGGACGTTTCCAGACACCGGGAAACCCTCGCACTGGCGGGCCTGGGGGAAGTGTTTGAATCTCGGAGGGTAACCTGACTGGGAGGGAAACAATAAATAAAACCCACAGATTACGTGCCTAAAAGCAACTCTCAGCAGAAAAGTACCCCAGATACCCGCATCCGCCACCAGCAAGTGGGGGCGGCACGGAGAGGAGCCGGCGGCATTGCTTGGGGCAGGGTCCGGGCCTGAGTGCCCTGAGGACAATCGGAGGGAGCTTTTGTGAGGTGCCAATTTGAACTGTGGGAGAGCAAAAGAGAGAGAGAAAATTAACCGGCCCGAACACGCTGCCGGCCGTTCGCAGAACAAAGGGACCGAGAAAGTCCAGAGAAGAGCTCGCAGACTGCGGACCGGCCCAGACCCGCCGGAGGCGGAAGCAGGTCGCGGTGAGACACAGGGCGCAGGCACGCGACCGGCGCGGGCGGGGACTGGGGCTGGGGACGCGGAGGGCGGAAGGCGCACGCACCCGACTGGCGCGGGCGGAAACCGAGATTGGGACCGCGGAAGGGAGTCGGCGCGCCGCACCCGGGGAGAGTGCGCCTGTCAAGCTCTTGGCTGCCTGGACCGCTCTGACGGGGAAGGCACAAGAGCGAACGCAGCCTTTTGTTCCGCTCTTTTGTGGAACACCTGAGGGCTGGAGCTGTGCGCAGCGCGGGGCGCGCTCCTTATAGAGCAGCCGGGATCCTGAGCAGCGCAGACGGAGAAAGCAGCGCCAACCCCACACCGCAGCACGACGGAACTAGCTACCTGAATAAGAGTCCACCTCCGCCCGCCTGTGTCAGGGCGGAAATGAGGCTCTGAAGAAACCGGCAAACAGAAGCCAAATAAACAAAGGGAACGCTTCAGAAGGGACTGGTGCAATAGATTAAAATCCCTGTAGAAAACACCGCCTACACCGGGAAGGGGCCTGTAGATATCGAGAAGTGTAAGCTGGAACGAGGAGATATCTGAAACTGAGCCGAACCCACACTGACCGCAACAGCTCCAGAGAAATTCCTAGATATATTTTTACTTTTTTTTTTTTTAAATAAGGAAAAAAAAAATTTTTTTTTAATTTTTTCTCTTTTATTTTCCTTTAAAATTCCCTATTACTCCATTACTCCTTAACTTTCATTTTCATAGATTTTTATGACTTTTTAATTAGGGAAAATTCTTTTTTTTCTCCTTTTTCTCTTCTATTTTTCTTTTAAAGTCCTCTAGTACTCCTCTACTACTCCTTAATTTTCATTTTCAATACACTATAACCTTACCAAAAAAAAAAAAAGAAGAGAAGCCCTATTTTTAAACTGAACTTCATATATATTTTAAAAATTTTTTCTGTGTGTGTTTTGGTTTTTGTTTTTAATATAGTATTTTTAAGAGTCTAATCTCTACTCTAGATTTTTAATTTTTGTTTTTCAGTATATGATATAAATTGTGAACATTTAAGAATCCAATATTCAGTTCCCATTTTTATTCAGGAGTGTGTTGATTTTTCTCTCCCAATCTTGACTCTCTGTTTTCTACCTCAGAACACCTCTATTTCCTCCTTTCCCCTTCTCTTCCCAATCCAATTCTGTGAATCTTGGTGGGTGTCTGGGCTACGGAGAACACTCTGGGAACAGACAACTGCGTAGATCTGTCTCTCTCCTCTTGAGTCCCCCTTTTTCTCCTCCTGCTCATCTCTATCTCCCTCCTCCCTCTCCTCTTCTTCATGTAACTCTGTGAACCTCTCTGGGTGTCCCTAACGGGGGAGAATCTTTTTGCCATTAACCTAGAAGTTTTATTATCAGTGCTGTATAGTTGGAGAAGTCCTGAGTCTACAGGAAGAATAAAACTAAAATCCAGAGGCAGGAGACTTAAGCCCAAAACCGGAGAACACCAGAAAACTCCTAACTACATGGAACTTTAAGTAATAAGTGACCGTCTAAAATGGATAACCAATAAAGACCTACTGCATAACACAGGGAACTCTGCTCTATGTTATGTGGCAGCCTGGATGGGAGGGGAGTTTGGGGGAGAATGGATATCTGACTATGTATAGCTGAGTCTCTTCCCTGTTGACCTGAAACTAAAAATATGAAAGCAATCTGGCAATATATACCGTTAAATATTTAAAATATTTTATGTATTTTACTCAAGAATCACATTCTGGGGATCCTAAGAAAAATATTCCTAGGACTTCCCTGGTGGCACAGCGGATGGGAATCGGCCTGCCAATGCAGGGACATGGGTTTCATCCCTAGTCCAGGAAGATTCCACATGCCGTGGAGCAACTAAGCCCGTGCGCTGCGACTACTGACGGTGTGCCTAGAGCCGATGCTCTCCAACAAGAGAAGCCACTGCAATGAGAAGCCCAGGCCCTGCAACAGAGAGTAGTCCCTGCCCACCATATCTAGAGAAAGCTCGCACCCAGCCAACAGAGACCCAGCACAGCCAAAAATAACTAATAAACGAACACTGTCACTGCAGTGTTATTTCTACTTCTTAACTTACAATTAGTTTTTCTGGATCTAGAATAAAAATCATACTGTAAAAACTTAAAAATAAAAACTAGGAAAAAGCACCACCCCCAATATAATTCCATCCCAGAAATAATCACCCTTGAACACTTCCGACCTATCTACCTTTTTCCTCCTTAAAATATTATACACAGAAGCAACACCACCACAACAAAAAGCACACCCAGTCCCCAAATCTCGGTTCCTAACACCACTCACAATTAAAAGGAACCAGGGCTCTCAGACAGCTGATTCTCAGGCCGGGGCAGGGAATATACAACATAAGCCTGGAAGGTAAGGAAGTGCTCAAAGCAGCAAAATACTGGGGCATGTCTAAGGGACACAAAAGCCACCTGAAAGGGCACCAACAGCAAACACTGGTCAGTCTGGCAATAAAATAAGTAACATACTACTGGGTTTTAGCTCAAAGTATGAAAGAGATATAAGTCCAGATGATAAAAACAAACAACTGAACAAACAAATATGGGGGAGAAAGGACAACTCTCCCTTACAGAAGAATCCCATGTAACTCACAGAGACACTGCCCCCTCATGGAGGAAGATCGTAATTCACCCCTTAAGTGTGGGCTGTGCATAGAAACCTCCTACTAGAGTCAGTATGGAACAGGGTGGGGGACAAAGTAACTTTACAGTGGAGAAATCTGTAACTAAATCTTTCCTAAGAGTCACTTTGTAATAGGAATAAAAGCCTAAAAGAAAAATTCTATATACATCAGTTAAATACATTAGAAAGCAACTTACCTCCAGTTTAAAAGCCAGGCCAACAAACGGATGGGAACTGTCTCTTTGGGGGTTCATTAAGATTTTGGTTTTCTCTTGGGAGTCACTTAAAATAAAAGACATACACATTTGTGAGATGCAATATTTGATATTTCTTTTCTATCAATTTGTTTCATCAGAATATTACCTGAGAAAAAGCATACTTGCACTAAACATTTCTGAGCTTATTATTAAGCGAAATTTCACTGAATGGGATCAACAAGAATAACTTCTGGCCAATACTGCACTATGACAGGACCAGAATAGAATAAAAATCACAAAACGAGTCTCGCAGAAAAAAAATAAAGCTTAAAAAATTGTTTCTCAAAAATTATTAAAAAAAAAATTGGTTCCACATGAGAAAATTTTCTAATGATGTAAATCTTCATAATGAAACAAACCATATTCTAACTTACAAACAGAATGTGATATGCATAATAATTTTCTTTATGCCAAAATTGTTACCCAAACAGAAATAAAGATTGATTTTTATAAATTATTGGAAAAAACCCACAAATGCAACATAACTTCAAAAACCATTCTTAAATTCTTTTCCAGTGCACAGATGTTCAATTCTTGTGCACAGACTAAGAATCAATTTCTGAGACTTACTCCTGATTGAGAATGGCGAAATTCTGGACTTCAGATGGATTCGGGAGGTATTCTAAAACAGCGTCTAAAAGAGGCTGAACTCCTTTGTTTTTCAAGGCGCTTCCCAGAAAGACGGGAGTAAATGACCTGTTTATCGTGGCTCTGCGAATGGCAAGCTACAAAAAAAAAATTAGTTCATCTTAAAGTTACATTTTGTGTTTCAGATCAACTACAAGGCAACAAATGAATGAAATAAATTGATACTCTTTGGAGTACTGGCTTTAGTAGAGACTGGAATGGGGTTCTCTACAACTTAAGGTCAAAATACCACCCCTCCCCAAAAAAAAATTGAAAGAAAAAGGCTATTTAACTTTTCCAACACTGTAACTGCTTTCAACCCTCAGAATGTCACTAACTTTCAATTTGGAGAAAAAACTATAAATAAACATCAGTTCAGTTCAGTTGCTCAGTCGTGTCTGACTCTTTGCAACCCCATGAATCGCAGCATGCCAGGCCTCTCTGTCCATCACCAACTCCCAGAGTTTACTCAAACTCATGTCCACGAAGTCAGTGATGCCATCCAGCCATCTCATCCTCTGCCGTCCCCTTCTCCTCCTGCCCCCAATTCCTCCCAGCATCAGGGTCTTTTCCAATGAGACAACTCTTCGCATCAGGTTGCCAAAGTACTGGAGTTTCAGCTTCAGCATCAGTCCTTCCAATGAACACCCAGGACTGATCTCCTTCAAGATGGACTGGCTGGATCTCCTTGCAGTCCAAGGGACTCTCAAGAGTCTTCTCCAACACCACAGTTCAAAAGCATCAATTCTTCACTGCTCAGCTTTCTTCACAGTCCAATTCTCACATCCATACATGACCACTGGAAAAACCACAGCTTGACTAGCCGGACCTTTGTTGGCAAAGTAATGTCTCTGCTTTTTAATATGCTATCTAGGTTGGTCATAACTTTCCTTCCAAGGAGTAAGCGTCTTTTAATTTTATGGCTGCAATCACCATCTGCAGTGATTTTGGAGCCCAAAAAAATAAAGTCTGACACTGCTTCTACTGTTTCCCTATCTATTTCTCATGAAGTGATGGGACCGGATGCCATGATCTTAGTTTTCTGAATGTTGAGCTTTAAGAAAACTTTTTCACTCTCCTCTTTCACTTTCATCAAAAGGCTCTTTAGTTCCTCTTCACTTGCTGCCATAAGGGTGGTGTCATCTGCATATCTAAGGTTATTGACATTTCTCTCGGCAATCTTGATTCCAGCTTGTGCTTCTTCCAGCCCAGCGTTTACACATAGGACAGTGTAAATGGTATGTTAACAATTGTGCAAACTAGAGGAAAAAGCAATACATATGCAAACAAAACAAAACAAAAATCTATGTAAAGAAACACGAGAAACTATTAACTGGCAGCCTGGTTTAGGAATGGGGCCCAGAGTGACTCAGACAGAAAAGAATCTGCCTGCAATGCGGGAGAACTGGGTAGATTGGGAAGACTCCCTGGAGGAGGGCATGGCAACCCACTCCAGTACTCTTGCCTGGAGAACCCCATGGACAGGGGAGCTTGGTAGGGTCCATGGGGTCACAAAGAGTCAGACACGACTATGCAACTAAGCACAGCGCAGAGCGCCGGGCAGATGAGAGCCGGGTGAGAGACTTCTTACTGTGTGCCTTTACATAGTTTCTGAATGTTTAAACCATATGAAAGTATCATCTATTAAAATAACAATTAACCAGCTTGCTTTCTTTTTTTAAAGGACATATACACGGGAAGCCAAACCAGTGCAAGGTGCTCATAAATTAAGGGTCCTGACAGTAACCGGCTGTAAATAACAACCTCTTGGTCTTGCACCAACCTCTCATGCAAGCACCATCCATGCGTCCCAGCCTTGCTCCTCAGGGGCTACTGGCTACAGGCCTCAGAGGGGGCAGCGGAGCTTTAGCTCTGGCGGCCAGAAGAGGCCAACAGCAGTCTGTGCTGTGGCCACAACCCACCACAGCTGTTGGTGCAGCAGAAATGCGGAGCAGCATAGTTATTTCTCAGTCCTCAGGAAAAACAGAAACCTAGATATTCCACAAACCTTAAAGCAAAACATTTATAACCACAATTTCTAAACATCACAATGAAAACTAGGATAACAACTGAGCACAAAAAAACGAGTATAAAAAGAAGAAAACAAACGTGTGAAGAAAACAATCACTATTTGAAACTCTCTTAAAAACTTGCTTTTTCTAGGAACCAGAAACGGCTTGGTCACTAACCACTGAGCTACCTTAGGCCACAAGGTCATATTTTTGATTTTCCAACCCTTCCTTATATGCAAAAGTAGGAACATATGAATCTTACCACGCTTTCTTTACTTCCATTGAATAGAGAAACACATGAATGTGGTTGATAAATAGAAAAAAGGTGAAATTAAAGCTAAACCTATACCAGCCTAACAAAAGCTATGTTCTTACCCTAAATTTCCCTTACTTTTGTAAGAATCACATTCACATTTGAAAACTGTTGCCTTTCCACTGTCCCTAATACACCCAATGACAACAGAGAAATAAAGCACACTGCATCCTGGAAGAAAACAGCAAACGCAGCAGGACTGAAAGTGCTCTCCCTGAAAGCCCCCTTGCAAGGCTGGCCCCCGGCTGGCTTCTGGGAATCTGGATATCAGGTGATTCCCAGAATTCCAGAACTGGTGAGACTGGTCCACTGTGCCTATACTGCTGCAAAAACAATGGGATGTATGCTAAATACCTGCTTTCCTTCAGGGAGTCTGGAAATCGGTACATGCTAGGCAGGGTGTGCTTATGTGAGTGAGTATGTCGCACGGTCATCCCGACTCTGTGACCCCATGGATCGTGGCTGGCCAGGCTCCTCTGTCCATGGAATTCTCCAGATAAAACTGCTGGAGTGGGTAGCCATTCCCTTCTCCAGGGGGATCTTCCCAACCCAGGGACTGATCCCAGCTCTCCTGCATTGCAGTTTAGTTCTTTACCATCTAACCGACCAGGGGAGCCTTATGTGACCAGCCTCCAGTGAAACCCAGGGCACTGAGTCTCCAATGACCTTCCCCGGTAGACATTTCACAGGTACAGTCACAACTTGCTGCTCAAGGACACGCAGGGCAAGACTCCGTTTGAGAGAGCGCCTGGAAGCTTCCACCTGGTTTCTTCTGGACGTGACCTCACACGCCTTTTCCCTTTGCTGATTCTGCTTTGTACTCTCACTGTAACGCATCATAGCCATGAGTGTGATTACCTGCTGAGTCCTGACTCCCAGTGAATCAGAATCTGGAGTGCTCTCGGGGGCTCCTGACACACTCCTTCTAATAGATCAAGACCTCTCTCTGGTGGTTCTTAGGATACACTGCTTGACTTTATTGAAGGCCCAGACCTATACTTTCCTATACGGAGTTCCTTAGTCATTAGAGAGCTGGGGTGGTAAGGCCTCTGTGAATGGTACAGAACTCAAGCTCAGATACGTTAGTAAGCATCTCAGCTTCAATAGGGTTCTTTCCTTGTGCACCTGATCTATAAACTTGAGTACACTGTATTACACACAGTGTTTATTTATCTGATCTCTGCTAAGTGTACCAAGTGGTTTAGCAAAATAAGTGTCAGTCTTTTTTTATTATGATAACGTAAACATCACAAAATTGACTATTTTAAGCATTGTTAACTGTACAGTTCAGTAGCATTAAGTACATTCATATTGCTGTCACCACTATCTCCAAAACTTTTCATCACCCCAAACTGAAACTCTGGATCCATTAAACTTCCCATTCTTTCCTCCCCCAGCCCCTGGTAACCACTGTCCTACTAGGAACTTGACTCTTCTGGCTATCCCACAAAAGTGTGATCATACAATATTTGTCCTTTTATGTCTGGCTTATTCCACTTAACATATCCTTAAGACTCACCCATATTGTAGCATGTATTAGAATCTGATTCCTTTTTTTTTTTTTAAATATGGAACGCTTCACAAATTTGCGTGTCATCCTTGTGCAGGGGCCATGCTAATCTTCTCTGTATCGTTCCAATTTTAGTATATGTGCTGCCGAAGCGAGCACTGATTCCTTTTTTAAAGTTGAATAATATCCCATTGTATGAACACGCCAATTTTACCTGTCTATTCATCCACTGATAGGCACTGAGTTGTTTCCAACTTTGAGCTACTGTGAATTATGCTGCTGTCAACACTGGTGTGCAAATATCTGATCCCTGCTTTCAATTCTCTTGCATATATAGAAATGGAATTGCTGGACCGTATGTTAGTTCTTGGATGTGAATCTGAGCAAACTCTGGGAGACAGTGGGGGACATAGGAGGCAGGCGTGCTGCCGTCCATTGGGTCGCAAAGAACCAGTCACAACTTAGCAACAGAACAACAACAACGTGGTAGTTCTGGGTTTAGTTTTTTTTTTTTGAGAAATCACTGTACTGTTTTCCACAGAAGAAGCATCATTTTACATTCCCACCAGCAATGCACAAGGATTTCAATTTCTCTACATCCTCACCAACACTTGTTATTTTGCTTTTTAGGTAACAGTCGTCCTGATTAATAAAGTGGTATCTCACTGTGGTTTTGATTTGCTTTCCCTAATGACTAGTGATGTTGAGCATCTTTTCATGTGCTTATTGACCCATTTGTTCTCTTTTATGGAGAATTGTCTATTTAAAAACTGAATACCAGTCTTAGGCAGGTGATTTTCTCTTCATTTTAAAGCTGAACAATCAAGTAAAGAAATCTATATGGCCTTCCAAATAGTCAACAGCGTCCATTTCTAGTTTATCTTTTTTCTTTTTAATAAGGATATGTCCAAGAGGTTGAATGTTTAAGTATCCCCTTCATGGCTCACTACCTTGGTGGCAAAGGGGCTTGTATAACTCAAGGAAGCTATGAGACATGCCGTGTAGGGCCACCCAAGATGAACAGGTCATAGCAGAGAGTTCTGACAAAATGTGATCCCCTGGAGGAGGGAGTGGTGAACCACCCCAGTATACTTGCTGTGAGAACTGCATGAACTGTATAAAAGGCCAAAAAGATATGACACCGAAGATGAGTACCCCAGGTCTGAAGGTGTCCAAGATACTACTGGGGAAGAGTAGAGGAGAATTACCAATAGCCTCAGAATGAGTGCAGCGGCTGGGCCAAAGCAAAGATGACTCTCAGCTGCGGATGTGTCTGGTGATGAAAGTAAAACCCCACGCTGCAAAGGAATGTGGAGTGTCAGGTCCATGAAGCAAGGAAAACTGGACATGGCCAAGCAGAAGATAGTAAGAACAAACACTGACATCTTAGGAATCAGAGAACTAACACGGACGGGAATGGGCAAATTTAATTCAGATGACCATTGTATCTACTGTGGGCAAGAATCCCATAGAAGAAGCGGAGTAGTCTTCATAAGCAACAAAAAAAGAGTAGAAATACAGTACTTGGCTACAGCCCCCAAAAAGACAGAATGATCTCAATTCGTTTCCAAGGCAAGCCATTCAACATCACAGTAATCCAAGTCTATGCCCCTATTACCAACACAGAAGAAGCTAAAGCTGATCAATTCTACAAAGACCTAGAAGACCTTCTAGAACTAAAAGAGATGTTCTATTCACCATCGGAGATTGGAATGCAAAAGCAGGAAGTCAAAATATACCTGGAGTAACAGGCAAGTTTGGCCTTGGAGAACAAAATGAAGCAGGGCAAAGGTTAACTGAATTCTGCCAAGAGAATGCACTAGTCATAGCAAATACCCTTTTTCAACAACACAAGAGATGACTTTACACATGGCCATCACCAATTAGTCAATACCAAAATCAGACTGATTACATTCTTTATAACTGAAGATGGAGAAGCTGTATACAGTCGGCAAAAACAAGACCTGGAGCTAACTGTGGCTCAGATCATCAGTGTCTCATAGCAAAATTCAGGCTTAAACTAAAGAAAACCAGGAAAAACAACAGGCCAGCCAGGTATGACTTAAATCAAATGCTGTACGAATTCGCAATAGAGGTAACAAATAGGTTCACGCGACTAGACCTAATTAACAGCATGCCTAAAGAACTACTGACAGAGGTCCACGATACTGTACAGGAAGTGGCAAGCAGAACAATCCCAAAGAAAAAGAAAAGCAAGAAAGCAAAGTGGTTGTCTGAGGAGGCCTTACAAATAGTGGAAGAACAAAGAAAAGTGAAAAGCAAGGGAATGCGGGACAGGTACATCCAATTAAACGCAGAGTTCCAAAAAATAGCTAGAAGAGGCAAAAAGGCCTTCTTCAGTGAACCATGATTAATAATAGAGGAAACAACAAATGGGGAAAGGCTAGAGATCTCTTCAGAAAAAGTGGAAACATCCAGGGAGCATTCTGCCCAAAGATGGGCACAATAAAGGATAAAAATGGTAGAGACCTAGTAGATGCTGAAGATCAAGAAGAGACGAAAAGAATACACAGAAGAACTATATAAAGATCTTAATGAACCAGATCATTACAATGGTACAGTTAGTCACCCAGAACCAGACATTCTGGAGTGTGAAGTCAAGTGGGCTTTAAGAAGCCCTGCTGTTAATAAAGCTAGTGAATGCGATGAAATTCCAGCAGAACTATTCAAATCCCTAAAGGATGACACCAAGCTGGTTTTAGAAAAGGCAGAGGAACCAGAGATCAAATTGCCAATATCCGCTGGATCACTGAAAAAGCCAGAGAGTTCCAGAAAAACATCTATTTCTGCTTTATTGACTACGCCAAAGCCTTCGACTGTGTGGATCACAATAAACTGTGGAAAATTCTGAAAGAGATGGGAATAACAGACCACCTGACCTGCTTCTTGAGAAACCTGTATGCAGGTCAGGAAGCAACAGTTAGAACTGGACATGGAACAACAGACTGGTTCCAAATAGGAAAAGGAGTGAGTGTATCAGGGCTGCATATTGTCACCCTGCTTATTTAACTTATATGCAGAGTACATCATGAGAAACGCTGGGCTGGAAGAAGCACAAGCTGGAATCAAGATTGCTGGGAGAAATATCAATAACCTCAGATATGCAGATGACACCACCCTTATGGCAGAGAGTGAAGAGGAACTGAAAAGCCTCTTGATGAAAGTGAAAGAGGAGAGTGAATAAGTTGGCTTAAAGCTCAACATTCAGAAAATTAAAATCATGGCATCTGGTCCCATCACCTCATGGGAAATAGATGGGGAGACAGTAGAAACAGTGTCAGACTTTATTTTTTGGGCTCCAAAATCACTGCGGATGGTGACTGCAGCCATGAAATTAAAAGACGCTTACTCCTTGGAAGGAAAGTTATGACCAACCTAGATGGCATATTAAAAAGCAGAGACATTACCTTGCCAACAAAGGTCCGTCTTGATCAAGGCTATGGTTTTTCCAGTGGTCATGTATGGATGTGAGAATTGGACTGTGAAGAAAGCTGAGTGCCGAAAAATTGATGCTTTTGAACTGTGGTGTTGGAGAAGACTCTTGAGAGTCCCTTGGACTGCAAGGAGATCCAACCAGTCCATCCTAAAGGAGATCAGTCTGAGTGTTCATTGGAAGGACTGATGCTGAAGCTGAAACTCCAATACTTTGGCAACCTGATGCGAAGAGCTGACTCATCTGAAAAGACCCTGATGCTGGGAGGGATTGGGCACAGGAGGAGAAGGGGACGGCAGAGGATGAGATGACTGGATGGCATCACTGACTCAATGGGCATGAGTTTGAGTAAACTCCAGGAGTTGGTGATGGGCAGGGAGGCCTGGCGTGCTGCGATTCATGGGGTTGCAAACAGTCAGACATGACTGAGCGACTGAACTGAACTGAAAGGATGACACCATCAAGGTTTTTATGGCAGCAAATCCAGAAGACCCTGTAGTAGCCACAGAACTGGAAAAGGTCAACCCTCATCCCAATTCCCAAGAAGGGTAGTACCAAAGAATGTGCTGACCATTGGACAATTGCACTCATCTCCCATGCTAGTAAGGTCATGCTTAAAATCTTGCATGCTAGGCTTCAGCATTATGCGAACGAAGAAGTTCCAGATGTCCAAGCTGGGTTCAGAAAAGGAAGAGGAACTAGAGATCAAATTGCCAAGATTCACTAGATTACAGAGAAAGCAAGGAAATTTCAGAAAAACATCTATCTCTGTTTCATCGACTATGTTAAAACCTTTGACTGTGTGATCACGACAAACTGTGGAAAGCTCTTAAAGAGATGGGAATACCAGACCATCTTATCTGTCTCCCAAGAAACCTGTATGTGGGTCAAGAAGTAACAGTTAGAACCCTGTATGGAGCAACTGATGGGTTCAAGATGGAGAAAGGAGTATGACAGGGCCGTCAGCATTTGTTTAACCAACACACTGGGCATATCATGAGAAATGCTGGGCTGGATGACTTACAAGCCGGAATCAAGATAGGTGGGAGAAACATCAGCAACCTCAAATATGGGGATGATACCATTCCAATCGCAGAAAGTGAAGAGGAAATAAAGAACCTCTTGATGAGGGTGAAGGAGGAGAGTGAAAGAGCTGGCCTAAGACTAAATTAAAAAAAAAAAAACTAAGATAATAGCATCTGGCCCCATACGCAGGGCAAACAGAGGGGGAAAAGGTAGAAGTAGTTTTCTCTTCTTGGGCTCCAAAATCACCACACACAGTGATTGCAGCCATGAAATCATAAGACAATCGCTTCTTGGCAGGAAAGCGATGACAAACCTAGACCGCGTGTTGAAAGCAGAGACATTACTCTGCCGACAAAGGTCTGTATAGTTAAGTCTATGGTCTTCCCAGTGGTCACACATGGTTCTGAGAGCTGGATGGTAAAGAACACAGAATGCCAAAAAATTGATGCCTTCAAACTGTGGGGCTAGAGAAGACTTATGAAAGTCCCCTGGACAGCAAGGAGATCACATCAGTCAACGTGAAGGGAGATCGACCCTGAAAATTCACTGGAATGACTGATGCTGAAGCTGAAGCTCCAGTATTTTGGTCACCTGATGCAAACAGACAACCCATTGGAAAAGTCCCTGATACTGGGAAAGATTGAGGGCAGGAGAAGAGGGCGTCAGAGGATGAGAGGGCTGGATGCATCACAGATGCACTGAATATGAACTTGGGCAAACTCTGGGAGATGGTGAGGGACAGGGAGGCCTGGTGTGCTGCAGTCCACGGGGTTGCAAAGAGTCGGACCTGACTGGGTGACTGAGCAACACCACTGGAGAACTGCCTGTTTAAAAACTGAATACCAGTCCTAGGCAGGTGATCACTTCATTTTAGAGAGGTGGACAATTAAGCAAAGGAATCTATGGCCTTCCAAATAGTCAACAGCATACATTTAGAGTTTATCTTTTTTCTTTTTAATAAAGACAGGTCCAAGAGGCTGGCTGTTTAAACATCTTTTTTCCTAGAACAAACTGATTCGTTTCCCATTTTATATAACTCACTACCTTAAAAAAAGAGTAATATGCCATATCACACTTTTTTTTGAAGGAATCAATTAAGTTAAACAACTTGCTTGGATTTCATTAATAAAGCCCCTACATAAAAGCATCATGTCCCTTCCCTACAAAAAACAAAACTAAACAAAAAAACCTTCTTTTTCTTGTTAATATAAGACATATTTTGAGAGCACCTGCCTTTAAATCTGAGATTGAGGGAGTTTTTTCTTCCAGAAACATCTCTCCAAGTTGCTCATCTGAATTAGCAACACATTCAATCAGCTCCTGCCGGTGGTCTGCTGCTGCCGCCCTGAATTCTGCTGGAATTTCCCCGTATCGAACAATCTGACTAAGAGAAGAAATGTTTTACTTTGGTACTTTAAGAATATTCAATTAAATTGTAATTAACTTTACTTCAATAAAAATTAATTTGAAAAAAGAATATTCAATTAAACATATAAGTTATCAATGAAGAAGATAAACTAATGGTCAAAACGTTTTTTGAGATAAGAGCTCTGATATTTTTGCATTAAAATCACAGATAAGAAAAATATGTATCTATAAAATTCAGACAGAATAGTGGACAAAATACTTTCAAACAGGCAAAGCAAATCGCTCAAGGCTATACTACCAGTAAATGTACAAGCCACACACAATTCAAAGCCAAACTGACCCCAAAGCCCGTGAGTACAGCTGATCCATGAACAATTCAAGTTTGAACTGTGCACGTCCACTTATACAAAGATGTTTTTCAATAAACATGCAAAAATACATGTATTACATTGTGTGCACTTGTATTGAAGTGGACAGCCTATCATTATGTAGGAATAAGTAAGTGGTATTTAATATGAAATTTAAAATGTGTTAGTTTTATTACTGTTTTATAACTTTGCTTTCAAAGAATTACATCCATACAGTATGCCTCTCTCACAAAATTACAGAAACCGCATACCATCACACATAATTTTTTTAAGTCACAACATTTCCAGTACTGTATTAGGAAATGATTATAATGTCATATGCCATAAACAATTTCATAATGACTAGGCTAGGCTACTGCTTTCCACCAATTACCCTAGGCTACCATAAAGCAATACATTGCTGCTTCTTTCTTATCAATGCATGAACTGTTGTACCTGTAAATAAATATGAATGTCTTTTCATGTTATCTTTTTATTTTTGATAGCGTCCAGTCAACAGTAGGTTATTAGTAGGTAAGTTTTGGGGGGAGTCAACAGTTATACTTGAACTTTTGACTGGATGAGGAATCAACACCTCTAATCTCCACACTGTTCAAGGGTCAACTGTACTGGAAAATTCTATTAACCAAATTAATCAGAATATCACAGTCTTTGACAAGCAAGATTAGACTTGACTATTCTGGGTCATGAATAACAAATCCAATTACACATTTTTTTTTAATACAGAATACTCCATTTTGTAGTTAAAAAAAAAAGTTTACTAATTATGACAGACTGTTCAAACTTGACCTCCATTCTCCATTCCTTTAGGGGCCAGATAGCTAAAAGTCACAAATAAATACACACAAGAGAGAAATGGACACACTTGATATTTACAAACATCAGTCTGAACACTTTAAAAGTATTTCTTTAAAATGCAATCTAATGTCAAACACTAACAAGCTTTTCAGAAAAAAATTCCTGAAAAAAAAGGGGGTAGGGGAGGGAGAAGCAAATCACAAATAGTCAGAAAATAATTCTGATTATCCTAAAGAATGCCTCTTCACAGCCTTCAGAATCTAATTTCTTCCTTCCTGGCAAGGTCCCTGCTTAAGTCTTTCATTTTGGAAACTTCCTTTGAAAATATACATACCCAGTGGTCTAGGGCTGGGAAAAGGCACAGGTCTATTAAGAAGTTCCACCTGTGGTTCTGATGCACAACAAAGTTTAAAAACCTCTACTTTAGAAGACAGAAATGTGTGCACTGGTAATTCTGGGCAAGTGATATAATCATTTACTTAAAAATATTTTTTGAGTCCCTATTTTGTACCAGACAGTTCTAAGGCTGGGGACATAGTAGCGGATAAACCTGATAAAAATTCTTGTCCCTTACATTCTAAGGAGAGGTAAACTTGGTTGTCATTACTTAGTTGTGGAACAAAAAGTGAGAGAAGCGCCTTGTCCACTGAATAGGCTTGATCTTCTCCTTATGTAAAAGATGGTCAATAAAGATAAACTCTATAGTTATCTGATCACAAAGGCCTTCATCCACCTGATATACTAGTAATCTCAGTTCCAAAACAGAGGAAGGGACCCCGTTAAAAACGACCTTTGGAGAAACTGCCAGGCTTCAGAGTGACTCTTCAGAACAAAGGATCACTTACAATTCCGGCACTGTCTAGATTAGTGCCACTCAAACTGTGGCATTCAGACCTGAAACATCAGCGCCACTTGGGAGCATTCCAGAAATGCAACCAGGCCCCACTCTGTAGCGACTGCATTAGAATCCCTGCAAGTGGATCCAGATATGTGCATTTTTCCAGGTGATTTTTCTGAATGCCACAGTTTGATAACCACTGGGCTCTGTATGCAAAGGTCTCTCAAAAGTTGGTTGATGGACCAAATAGCATGTCAAAAGTTACCAATTTGCTTTTTGTATTGCCCAAACTACATTCTTTTATTTACATAAAAGAATATGT
The DNA here is from genome assembly GCF_019320065.1 of Cervus canadensis. Taxonomy (NCBI): domain Eukaryota; kingdom Metazoa; phylum Chordata; class Mammalia; order Artiodactyla; family Cervidae; genus Cervus; species Cervus canadensis. The sequence goes on from NC_057392.1 coordinate 82,659,925, forward strand.
AACTTCTTTTACACATTAATCTGTTTATCTCTGTAATCCTATGAAGTAAGTAGAGGAAGTATTTATAATCCCCTCTTTCTTCCCAGCTTTTATAACAATACTCATGACACAGTAGTTGTTCCAACAAAATCTACAGAACAAATGAACAGATCAATGAATAAAAGCAGAAAAAGAGATATTACATCATTAGTTTAAGCTGAAGGCCTCCCTTCACCATACCACATATATCATAATGTAATATACGTATATCATCCAAATGTATATATGTATATATCATCCATATGTATATATGATATACATATATCATAACTAGAATTAAATGCATTAAAAGAAAATCATCTTAGATGACATTTTTTCAGTCTCATTTCAAAAAAGTTTATTTTAAAGCACTCATCCATTTCCTTCTCTTTGATACTTTTTTAAAATGTAAGATTTGAATAGTATATTTTTAACACTTACCCAAAGTCTCCATCAAAATAGATGGCTCGTTCCTCAATAAGGTCTATAATACCTTTAAAATCACTCTCTAAACCAATGGGCAATTGCACAAACGCTGCATTATGACTTAGTTTAGACCTGAAAAATAAAAACACATGTTTACCCCTTTTTCTCTTCACCAAATTTCTTTGAACTGACAAAGTAAATAAAAAAAGAAATCAATGGCAGATCTTTGGAACTGATTAGCAGGTCAGAGCCAAAGGTACAAAGCAGCTGGGAACAGATGGACAAATTCATTGTGCTCAGGAAGCACAACCCCATTTAGGCAACAAAAATAACTGTAAGATAAGTGCTTTTTCCATTAGATCCCCAGAATACCCTGAATCAGACACAGAAGGGAGAAGACAGGTCACTGGGTGGTTGGCCAGGAAATTAAAGGATGGTGGGATAATTGTGCCCACGTCTCCTTGGATCAGCTAATACAAGTGAAGCCAAGTACAGCTATCTGAAAAGGAAGTTCCTTACAGGGAAAATCCATACGGTGGTTATTAGACACTCATCGTCAGCCTGTACACCCAATCAGGCACAACCACAGAACGGAAATTGTACTCATTGGCAGGAATTCACATTCAAGTAGAAATATGCTCTAGCCACCACTGTTTAGTCTGTAACTTTGACCAGATAACTAAGAACTACCAAATATTTCACAAGGAAACGAACAGCTTGAAAGAGATGGGAGTTCAAGAAACAGTACCAACTTCCAAGGAAAGAGTTACCAGAGAAAACAAAATGTAAAGATCTAAGAAGTAATTACCTCTATTAATATGAAACTGAACTACGTAATTGCTGGGATTAAAAAGAACAAAAACCAGGCTAAATAATAGAAGGGAAGCAGATGAATACCAAAGAAGTGAGTTGGAAGACTAACCTCAAAAATTTTCTCATAACCCAGTGAAAAATCAGAAGGAAACAGAAAATATGAGAAAGTATGGTAGAAAAAGTAAGACAGAGAGGTCAGATTGAGAAGTTTCAAAATCTATTTAGTGGGAATTATAGGATGAGGTAACAGATAAAGGGGAGTGGAGCAAAGTAGTATCTGACTACCAAAATAGTCAAATAAATGCTGAAAGAGAATCTGCCTGGAATTCAGAAAAAGACTTGGTGGAAAGAGCCCATCTATTGCCAACCACAAGTAAAATATAATTAAAACAAAAAGTGAAAACATTTCATTTTACCAAGAAAGTGTTACAAACACCCAATAGAGAAAGGTTTCACGCGCATATTCTCACACACGTCACCTCCATCAGAGCACACAGCAATGCCTTCACTTAAAGTTCCCTGACGCTGCGTCTCTTGTCAGGAGACACATTAGTCTCTCCGCTGCCAGACTTTACTGCCTACATCCAAGAGCTCTGTCACAGGAGGCTTGAGTAGGAACTCTGGCTCTGTCTACAGATCTACAAAAGGTAAAGAGTGCCATCGACTCTTCTCAAAGGCTGTGTGAAATACATCATACTGTGAAAAATGTAAAATCATGTGAAGACCACTGGGTTATGTCTAGAAAGGAAGGACTGCTGCTTTCCCAACAAATACATTAACTGATGAAAACAAGAATATAGCATACTATTGACAATTTTAGGCATTACATTGAAATTCCTCAAATAAAGGTTAAAACGGAAGACAATCCTTTACACTTGTCTAAATAAACATGAAGTACTTTTAGAATCTATCCTAGATTATAACTTCTCTAATTATAACACTACAAATTACCAGATGAGTTCTGAATTCACCTTCAACTTATCTAAAAATTTAAGTCATATTTCTCTGATTATACAGAGAAAGTACTTGATAAAATCATATCACAAACTGAACTATGGACATCAGGGTTCCATTTACTAAAATAAGTAATTCACATGTGAATTTTAAAAAGGAAAAAAAATTAAGGATAAAGCTTAACGACACTGAATTAACTGTGTTTCTAGATGTAAGGTGGAGAAGGCAATGGCACCCCACTCAGTACTCTTGCCTGGAAAATCCCATGGACAGAGGAGCCTGATAGGCTATAGTCCATGGGGTCCCGAAGAGTCGGACAGGACTGAGCGACTTCCCTTTCACTTTTCACTTTCATCCAACGGAGAAGGAAATGGCAACCCACTCCAGTGTTCTTGCCTGGAGAATCCCAGGGACGGGGGAGCCTGGTGGGCTGCCGTCTACGGGGTCGCACAGAGTCGGACACGACTGAAGCGACTTAGCAGCAGCAGCAGCTAGATGTAAGGTCTGTTAGCTCGATCGTAACTGTTCTAAGGCGCAGTACCTCATTTGCTGCAGGGCCCTGGCTGGGTTGGAGCCCACCCGGTCGAGCTTGTTAATGAAAGTTAGGAAGGGGACACTGTAGCGCTTCATCTGCCGGTTAACGGTCATGGTCTGGCACTGCACCCCTCCGACCGCACAGAGAACCAGGACCGCGCCGTCCAGCACTCTCAGGGCTCTCTCAACTTCTATTGTGAAGTCCACGTGCCCTGCACGAGACAGAGAAGCGTGTGAGCGTCTTAAAAAGCAGTCTGAATCTTTACAACACGCACAAGTAAAAGGCTTTCTCTCTCTGGTCATCATGGCAGTCTTCCAGGTAGAATGTGGATTTTTTAAACCACCAATACCATTCACCAACCATAAGGTCCAGGGGCCCAGCAAAACCAAACTTCAAAAAGATACTAGGACATGGGCACCTCTGGAATTAGCAGCAACATGTAAAAGGCAAGAATCTTCCTAGTCACTATGTATTTGCACTCTTTTTCAAAGAAACCACTTAAGGATGAAGTATTCTAGGTCCCATTCAGATTTCTCTAATAGGGAATTCACAGTCACACTTTTGGAGTTTTACTTGATACTCAAAAATGAACTAGGTCACAGGGGAGGAAAGAAGTAAGTGTGCTGCTGCCCAAAAGGCTGCAATAAAACCAAGAACTCAACTCACCAGGAGTATCTATGATGTTGATATTGACATCTTTCCACATGGTGTAGGTGGCCGCTGACTGAATAGTGATTCCTCTTTGTCTCTCTAGTTCCATGGAATCCATGACAGCACCAACTCCATCTTTACCTTTCACCTAAACACAAGCACAGCAATTCAGATTTCTCTGTCCCTGCATTCCAAGAAGGACGACACCTTTACAGAAGGAACCAGAACACAGAGAAACCTAATTTTAGAGAAACCTAATTCTCAAGCCACATCTCAGGGAATATCAATTGAAAACTGATTACAGTATTTGGCCTCTATGAACAGCAACCCTTTTTTCACTGCTGTTGTCAGCAGCTGCTGCCACTGAGCGCTACCTGGTCTTAAAAGCCATCCTTGCTCCCTCTGCCGTGATTCTTCCTACCCGCCCTGGGTCGGGCTGGGAGCAGGCGTGCAGGGAGCAGGTATTTCCCTTCCCTGCTACTCGTGGACCTTGAGGGCTGGGTGGGAAGGATTCGGCTTCTAAAGTCTGTGATTTAACAAGATCGCCTTCATCCAAAGTAACACTTTTAAGTGGAAAGTTGAGTTAGTGGATATGTAATGCCTTCAGGAGAGTTCCAAGATTTTCCAAAATAATTTTTTCCTGATAACTGTAATTTTTAACTAGTAGGCTGATACTACACATCATCATTTTAAACCCTTTCCCCACTTAACATTATAAACATCTCTCCAAAACATTTCAAAGTATGCAAACAGTATTTTAATGGCTGCTTAGGGGTGTATCATATTGACCTAACATTCTTGTTTTTTTAATTGGAGGAAAACTGCTCTACAATGTTGCATTGGTTTGTCACAGATCAACATCACTCAGTCATAACTGTACATATACCCACTCCCTCTTAAGCCTCCCTCCACTTTCTCATCACACCCCTTTAGGTCACAGATCACGAGGCTGGGATCCGTGTGTGACACAGCTACTTCTCACCAGTTGTGTATTTTGCACACGGCAGAGCATATACGTCTGTGCTACTTTCTCCATTCACCCCATTCTCTTCTCCCCGACTGTGTCCACAAATCCTTTCTCTACGTCTGCGTTTCCACTCCTTCCCTGCAAATAGGTTCACCAAAACCATTTTTCTAGATTCCACATATATATGTTAATATACAATATTTGCTTTTCTCTTTCTGACTTACTTCACTGTATATAACAGACTCCATCTCACTAAAACATCCTTTTTTACGCCTGAGTAATATTCATGTATGTGTGTCTCTCTCTCTACTCACCTGTTGATGGACATCAAGGCTGCTTCCAAGTCCTAGCTGTTGTAAATAGCGCTGTGATGAACTCTAGGGTACATGTGTCTTTTTCAATTATGGTTTTCTCGGACTGACTTAACATTCTTAAAAAAACAGTCTGCCCAGGATACCCACAGTGATGATTTCTAGAGAAACTCCTCAGAGCAACATTTCAAGCCAACCTGGGCTACCCACTTTGTGACTCTGATTAAATTTCCAGGGTTACCATCCTTCTAATCTTTCAGGATTGTGAAGTTTATTAAATCCTTACCAAACAACCAAAACCAAGGTCAAACTAATCTGAAGTCAACCATGAACCCCATACCTCATGCATTTTTGCGATTCTGCCAGTGTAGTAAAGCACTCGTTCTGTTAATGTAGTTTTCCCAGAATCAATGTGAGCTGAGATCCCGATATTTCGTATCTTTTCATTAGGAATTATCCCTGAGGAACACCATCGGCAGATCTTCCAACTAGCCTGAAAAAATAAAGAGAGCTCAATTCAGGGCACTTTTTATGAAATAACAGTGGACAATTAGAAAGGGCTGAGTGGACATCTCTCCTCTAAGAAATCTCAATGAACACAAAACGGAGTAGGAGATAGGTTAAAAATGCAAAACAGTGAATGTCTCAACCATCAACTCCTGTAACCAAAGAAAAGACTGCAAGGGAGAACAAGACAGGCATACTCTTAAAAAAAAAACAGAAAAAATACATTCAAATTAATTAAATAAATATAAATGGACAGATATTTTTACTAAATGGTACAGGTTTGAAAACATACACTCGGGCTGATAAAATCAGAAAGGTAAGTTCCCAACAGCTGCTTTAATAGGAAATAGTTTTCACTCTAAATTTTACTTTGATTTTCCCCCGTTCCTTCTTACAGCTTCACAGCTAGCAAGGATTTTTGAGGATTTTTAAGCTGTATGCAGAGGTGCCAATATGTTCAAGGTAGTGTACAAAAGGTTGCCAATTCCTTCTACCCCAAAACAATAACTTTTAAACAACAACAACAACTTTATTTTACTCTAACTTTATTTTACTCCAGTGGTGACAGGGAATTCTGCATTTTATTCAATCAAGACACAATATAAATCTCTCCCTATAGGACTGCACATCCAAAATGCACTGCAGCCACTTTTAGACAAGGGGAAGTAGAAAATGTAAAACGGAGTCTGGGTGATCAGCACTTAGTTGATTAAAATCCAGGGATATCAGCGAGCAGAGCAAAGGTCTGCATGACAGGAAAGGATCAACTCCTACCTATCATGGGTGAGGAAGCAACAGTTAGAACTGGACATGGAACAACAGACTGGTTCCAAATAGGAAAAGGGGTACATCAAGGCTGTATATTGTCACCCTGCTTATTTAACTTATATGCAGAGTACATCATGAGAAACGCTGGGCTGGAGGAAGCACAAGCTGGAATCAAGATTGCTGGGAGAAATATCAATAACCTCAGATATGCAGATGACACCACCCTTATGCAGAAGAACTAAAGAGCCTCTTGATGAAAGTGAAAGAATAAAGTGGAAAAGTTGGCTTAAAGCTCAACATTCAGAAAACTAAGATCATGGCATCCAGTCCCATTACTTCATGGCAAATAGATGGGGAAACAGTTGAAACAGTGGCTGACTTTATTTTTGGGGGCTCCAAAATCACTGCAGATGGTGACTGCAGCCATGAAATTAAAAGACGCTTACTCCTTGGAACTAAAGTTATGACCAACCTAGACAGCATATTAAAAAGCAGAGACATTACTTTGCCAACAAAGGCCCGTCTAGTCAAGGCTATGGTTTTTCCAGTAATGTATGGATGTGAGAGTTGGACTACAAAGAAAGCTGAGCAGTGAAAAACTGATGCTTTTGAACTGTGGTGTTGGAGAAAGACCCTTGAGAGTCCCTTGGACTCCAAGGAGATCCAACCAGCCCATCCTAAAGGAGATCAGTCCTGGGTGTTCATTGGAAGGACTGATGTTGAAGCTGAAACTCCAATACTTAAGCCACCTCATGCGAAGAGCTGACTCATTTGAAAAGACCCTGATGATGGGAAAGATTGAGGGCAGAAGAAGGGGACGACAGAGAATGAGATGGTTGGATGGCATCACCGACTCAATGGACATGAGTTTGAGTAGGCTCCGGGAGTTGGTGATGGACAGGAAAGCCTGGCGTGCTGCAGTCCACGGAGTCGCAAAGAGTCGGACACGACTGAGCGACTGAACTGAACTGAATGCTCTGCGACCTCTCCCCGCGTCCCGCAAAAGGCAGACAGAACCAAAGAAAGGTACTGGGAAGGTCAGGCTACAAATCAAATAACACGGGTCAGTTAAAAGAGATAGCACTCGGCCCAACGACACTCTGTACTGAAAAGAGCACTGGATAATGTGCCAGAAGCCCTGGGTTCGAGCCCTGAACACACTAATTTTTCAGTTGTCTTGATCTTCACTCCAGTTACCTCTTTTTAAGGTATACTAAAAATACGAGGCTTAACCGGAGGCCGCCCAACCTCCCAGGGCACCGAGACGCTGCTCATGAATAACCAGCAGCTGTGCAGACACCCAGGGGGCTTTTCACACTGAGGTCCATTTGGAGTTGTCAGTTAAGGAGATGCCAGGGAGGGAGAGGTGTCGCTTCCCCCCTGGCTCCGGACGCACCCCAAGGTCCCGGGGACAGACCGTGGTGCGGTCTCGCCCCGCCGGACTCCACTACCTGCTTCCCCTGCCAGCCCAAGGCTGCGGGGACCCGCGGGAGCGGCCCGCGGCCCACAGCCGCGGCGGCGGCAGCTCCTAGCAACCTCATGGCGAACGTAGCACAGGCGAGAAGGTCCGGCGACTCCGGCTCTGTCCAGCAACCAGCACTGCTATTGGAAACGGTCAAAGTCACGCCGGCAATCAGCGCCGAAGAGCACTTCCGGGGCGAAGGGTACGAGAGAGGAGAGAAAAAAAGAGAGAGGGAGAAGCTTCCGGATCTCAGGGCAGAGCGGCATCCTCCGCTGCCCGGCTGCCCTCTACCGACTGGGAAGAGAAAGTGCAGCCGCTTTGCGTAGCTAATCAGGCTTTTAATGCACGCTGCCAGAAAGATACAGCCTTTATTTGCTTTGCCTGTAACAGCAAAGTGGAGAAATGTTTATATTTAACTTAAAAATGCAAAATCGTTATTAATGCGACTACAAAAATATGAAAAAATAGTCTACAGGATATGATCTGTAAAAAACTTGGGAAAATAAAAAAAAAATCTACAAGTGGTTTTTCTCGTTTCAAGACGTTCTATCGTTGTTCGATGTTAAACATGATATGTCTAGTCTATATAGAAGATAGCATCTTTGAGATTCCACTTCGATTTCTTGGAGACATTGGAGCTAATGATCTTCCCCTCAAAACCTTCTTCTGCAGTCTTCGTCTCAACGGAAACTCCTTTCCTCGAGTTGCCGGGACCAAAAATGTGACTTTGAACCCCTCTTTGACTTTCCTGCTCTAGTCAGTCGGCATGTGCTATGGGCCCTGCGTTAAAAAATGGATCCCGAATCTGCACCTTCTCCCCACCTCTCAAAGCACCGCTGTCTGGACGGAATTGCTGTCAGCCCATCTGACCTTAGAGCTTCTGCCCCGCAGCTGCTCGGCCTTAGCCCCTTCAGAGCCACTAAAAGGGATCCTTAAAACCCGAGGGTCTCCTTTTCTGCTGAAAACACCCAGCCAGTGAGCACTGTTACTGTCGTCTCTACTTTAGCGTCGGCTTGAAATTTTTTATAACTAAAATTTTAATCTGAAAGCTTTTCATTACCTTAAAAATTTAAATAACTAAAATTTTTTTTTAAATTAACCTTCAGAATAAGCACCTCCAAAGCCTTGCTTGAGCAGCCAGGCCAGCGTAGCCCTGCTTCACTTGCTCTTTCTCCTCCCCGCCTCCTGGCTGACCCTCACATAACCAGAGCCGGTGCTCTGCTCCTGATACAGGCAAAGCTCTTTCCCTTTCTCCTCTGTTCACATATCCTCTCTCAATCAGGTGTTCCCTGACCAGCTCTTCTAAAACAGCAAGCTCTTCCCTACGTTTGTGCACTGCTTCATTTTCCTTCAGAGCTCTTCTTAGATACATCCAGACACACCTTACACAGTCTATTGTCTGACTCTCCCAATGAGAACTGCTCCAAAAGGACAGTGATTTGGTTTTGTTAATTGCTGTACTCCTTGCTGTGCTCAATAAATACTTGTTAAATGAGTAAGAGCAAATATATAGAAATCAGAGTAAATTACAAGAGGCAAGAAAAACCATAGATTCGATGATGAATTTTGGACTTATTTTTTTATATCAACCATGTGTTAATTTGTAGTAAAGGACTGACTTTGATGAATAAATCCATTAATGTTGAATATACTTTTAAGCAAACTTTATTTGTGGGCTTTCAAAAATTGAGTCTTCATAAACCTTTGTATTTGTTTAAAATATACAAATTAAATAATAGTTATGTAAATGGCAATAAAATTAAGGTTTTAATTTTAAGATATAATTTAAGTAAAAAAGTGTGTTACTTTTGAAATTGCTTTTTGAAATTACCATTTTAACAAACTAAATTTCCTAGAGTAAAAATTCATACTCTTCCTGTGTGTATATTTATATTCATATTTTTCTGTAATTATTACACCAAGTATGTTCTTAATTTTTTTTGTTAATCACCACTTTTAACCAAAGTAATAAACTTTTGTTTGCTCCACAGAAAGAACTGGAAGACAAAAAACCAAAAACCGTCCAACTAGGTTTCTGAGTACACTTTATAAATTATTTCTGTTAAGTTTTAAAATGGCAAAACATACATTATATTAAAGTAGATGCACATTCTGCTAATTCATACTCATTTTATAATAAATAAGAATAAAGATCAATGAAGGTCCTGATTCACTGCAGTGAAGGGAAGGTCTAGTCAAACCTCAGTAGAATCTCTAAAATATCCTAGCCTGACTGGCCGAATACCACAGTCTTAGTCCATTTAGTCTGCTATAGCAAAAGCACTAGACTGGGTGACTTGTAAACAACTGAAATTTATTTCACACAGTTCTGCAGGGTGGGCAGCCTGAGATTGAGGCTCCGGGAGATTCAGTGGCAGTGTCTGGGATGTCCTGGTTCATAGGCAGCCAACTCCTCACTGTGTGCACACGAGGTATGAAGATCAGGCGAGCCGTCTAGGGTCTCTTTTGTTGTTTAGTTGCTCAGTCGTGTCTGACCCTTCGCAAGCCCATGGACTGTAGCCCACCAGTCTCCTCTGTCCACTGGATTTTCCCAAGTAAAAATACAGGAGTGGGAAATACTCCAGGAAAATACATTTCCTCCTCCAGGGGATCTTCTCAACCCAAGGATCAAACCCGTATCTCATGCGTTGGTAGGCAGATTCTTCACCGCCAAACCACCAGGGAGACCCAGGGTCTCTTTTTTGTTGTTGTTCAGTTGCTAAGTTGTGTCCCACTCTTTGCGATCCCATGGACTGCAGCATGCCAGTCGGTCCTCCACTATCTCCCAGAGTTTGATCAAATTCAAGCCCACTGAGTCGGTCTCTTTTACAAAGGCTTTAATTATGTTCTTGAGGGCTCCACCCTCATAACCTTACAAAGGGCCCACATCCAAATACCATCACGTGGCCATGAGCAAGTCATCATTTGACACCAATGTGCTTCTGCCTCTGCCCTGTGATAGTAATAGATAATGAAATCATAAAAGTAAGTAATGGAAACGTATCCCTGGGACTGAGTTACCAGGAAAATCGCTAAAGTAGCAAGGAACCTAACTACTCAACTTGGCCTTACTGTCAAGGCCACATTCACCAAATAGTTAATATCCTTATATTCCCCAAAGACACAGACTTCCAGGAAGATCAGTGGTTGTCCATAAAAAAAAATAATATGTGAACTACAATTTATGGCGAGCCTTCTTTTTTATACTAGTTGACTTCAGAATGGGCTTACCTTACGGTTCAACTGGTAAAGAATCCGCCTGCAATGCGGGAGACCTGGGCTCAGTCCCTGGGTTGGGAAGATCCCCTGGAGAAGGGAAAGGCTACCCACTGGCCTGGAGAATTCCATGGACTGTATAGTCCATGATGTTGCAAAGAGTTGGACACGACTGAGTGATTTTCACTGACTTCAGAATTAGGATAAAAATAAATTCCAGAAAAAGTCAATTTCAGTAGTGTGTGAATGTAAAGAATTGACATTTAATCTCTGGATGTCACATATTTTATAAATAGCCCCCTAGGAAGCACTGTAGCAGAAGAGGAAATACATATTTAATTCAATTTTAACATGATTGTCACAGTGAACAAATTGGGGTGAAAAAAGCATTTATGAATTCTGTTATATGATGCATGGAAGTTATACTCTTGTAAGTACAATATTTATTCAAGTGTGTTTCATATTTGAATACAATGATTTGAGTTAGCAATCAGTGTAATAATTTAGAAGAATAACTACAGTGTCTACTGGACTTTGGTTTATCCAGTGAATTTACACAAACATATTATTTAAAACCTATGCTTTATGATAAGTTCCCAATGTGTAATAGTATGTTATTAGTATACTCATTATTCATAAGAGGAAAATTTTAACATCTTTAACTGATACATGCTCAATTACTTTCCATTCTAAAAATGAGATGACACATATGCATTTTATTTTAGTGACTAAAGGCATGAAACACAACTAGTAATATTAACAGGATATGATATAGAAAATTAGGAGTATAAGCCCAATTACACAATTCTAATTCCAAAGTTTAAAAAGGAAGATATTAGGATTATAGAGTTAGTTGACTTTGTTCTTTTTTCTCCCTTTGAAACAACAAAAACTTAAAAAGTTAAGATTTTATATTCTCATAAGCTTTATGCTTAAATTTATATAAACAGATCAATGCTCTAATTCTAGAACAAAAAATTAAAGAGCTGAATTTTTAAATAGTATAATTAAAAAGGGAACAGTTGAATTATTAAGTACCTTGCTCAAACACACACATCACCTGTCTAAGAAATTTTGAGACAATCAATCATTAAGGTTTGCAGAATACCAAATGCATTTTTCTAAATGTCACAAAGAGACTGAGCAGAGTTTCTCCAAGGACAATCCAACTTTAGAATCTTAACTATGGAGATAAATTAAGCTGTCTGTGAGAAAGGAGAACAGAAATATGCTACCTTAAGATGTAAAGAGAAAGGTCAATGGAAAGTCTGATGAGTGTTAAAAATGTAATACAGAACAAAAAATAATACACTGTATAAAGAAATGATAAGCATGAGACAAGTGCTCAGGGCTGGTGCACTGGGAAGCCCCAGAGGGATGGGATGGGGAGGGAGGCGGGAGGGGGGATCGGGTTGGGGAACACATGTAAATCCATGGCTGATTCATGTCAAAGTATGGCAAAAACCACTACAATATTGTAAAGTAATTAGTCTCCAACTAATAAAAATAAATGGAAAAAAAAGAAAAATAAAGAAATGATAAGGAGAAAATTCAGGTATATTAGCAATTTAAAATCTCTTCAAAAATGAACTATTTGCTTATTCTTTATGTCCTTTATCAAAATAATAACTAATTTTCTATAAAGGAGTACTAGTATAGTTTTTGCTTTATTTTAAAAAATTCTTTAAGCTGGCTGGCTACATAAACACATTATAAAATTTGACCTAAATAATTTTAGCCTTTATTAACATCACTCTATTATAGTGTTGCTAAAAAAACTTGGACTATTTTTGAGCAGTTTACTAATTTTATATGCTAGAACAGTTGTACGTTCAATCTTGAGTATACAGGGGAAAACATAACCAATATAAAAATAATTATGAAAGCAAAATCAATACGTGTTATGTTTTAAAGAGTGTTATAGAATGTTTAACAGCTTGCACTGTTGAAGATTCAAGTTTTATTCCTAAAGTAGGGACAATATAAAGCGAGCACTTTCAAGAACATTCAGAAGAAAGTTGCTAAGAACAGTACTGATTTAATAACAAAAGATTGGTCTTACATATATCACCCAGCACCATTACTTTCTCTGTCAAAACAACCAAAACTAAAGAAATCAAATGCAATGCTATTTATTTTTTGTTGATTTTCACAGGTGATCCTTTGATGTTGAGTTTGTCCACAAAAACATTTGATCTTCTTCCATGTTCAATGGCTGGACTTTGATGATGTTTCTCCCTAGGAAATATACATATGAACATTAATATCATTTTTAAGTGGTCATTAAAACATCAACACAAACTTGATAAAGGCCACTGTAATTTAAGGTGAGTTTTATCTCAAGAGTTCCATAATAGCTTTGAAAAACATAATGGCAGACAATTTCACTCAACATTTAAGAGAGCAACAGCTGCTTCTCTGAGACAGATTTAACTGTTTACCTTTGAACCATGCTATCCAACATTGTAGCCACTAGCCACATCATTTACATTTAAATCAATTAAAATAACCTGGAATTTCAAAATTCAGTTCCTTGGCAGTATCAGTGACATTTCAAGTGTGATTCAACAGCCACATGCAGATAGTGGCTACCATACAGATGTATAACACTTTCATCACTGCAAAAACTCATTTCAGAAAGTTCAGCTGGACACTGCTGGTTTACAGAAAATGCCACTGACAGAGTTATAGATTTCTAAACCATCTCTAAGGAGCATGCTTTTCTCTAGCTGGGAGCTGAATCTCACAGTCAAACTTAGGTTTGATTATAGCACTGTTAGGTTTTTATCAATGAACTTTTCAAAGTGAGACAATTATGGTTTACAATTAATAGGGGAGCAAGTTTTCTATGGAGAACATTAGGGCTCAAAATTCCTAGACAAGTATTTTAAAATAAAAGATGCTAGCACACAACGTTCTGCACAAGGCTTCCGTTTCCTCGGTACCCACTTGTTGCTCGCTGGTTCTGGGCAGCCTTCCACCTTCTGCAGCGATCCTCCACTCTTATAGCCTAGAACAGATTTCTGTTTTGAGGCCTGGGGAGGCCTCTCTCTCTCTCTCTCTCTCAAGTCTAATGTCAACAGGAATTAGGTAGTGTTTTCAATTTTCCCCCAGAGAACCAAATTAAATTGTAACTCTAGAATACACACTAAATGTGTCCAAGTCTCATCTTTAAAGTTGGTTTTAGCAATTTGTACTTCACATCTATTCCAAAAGGTAATTCCAAATGAGGCTAAAGTTTTTGCAAAATATCTTCCAAAATATCTAATACAGATATTGTAACATACTATTTAATACATAAGTATCTAAAAACATGTTTGCCATTAAATGCTCAATTTTGACTTGTTAGGGAAGTTTTGTTCAGCCTTTTAGCTCTCCCCTTACCATATCCCTAAATGCCAGTATCTTTACCTAGTACAAAATGTACAGCTTCTACTCTCTCCAGATGAGACTCTGTTGCATAAGAATAACTGCATTATAGTATATCACTTTTCCTCAGGAGGATTTTAGTCCCACTGTCTAAAGCATAATTTGCTAGTGAGTTACTAGTCATACAATCCTAAAATATTATTGGGTTTCAGGTACAAATTTTAATTTGTGTTGGAATACTCAGATGTAATTTAAAGTTATTACATCTTTCACAAAACATTGATACAAACCACCTGGACATCAATCAAAACTTCCTGATAACAGAGGTAAAATTACATAACTTTCCTTCTAATTTGTCTTTAAAAAACGCAATTTAATTAGAAATAACTTTTACCTTCTTTCAAGTTCTCGGGATCCTGAATTCTCATGACCAACACTTCGCATCCTAGAGTTATCTAGATTGCGCCATTGTCCCCTTGGCTGGTACTTCAGAATCTCATTTTGCCACTCATCATCAAAAGCATGAGCATCACCTACGTTAAATATCAAAATAAAAGGGTAAGTACTAAGGTATCAACTGTCAGTAACTGCTTTGCTCCTCACACGTTCCCTGGTGTTTCCAATGGCCTAACCTTAGAGATAGGAAACTGCTTCAAATATAAAGGTCTTTGACTCAAGAGAGATATTTCCTTTTGTATTTGTTCCTCTCCTATTTCTGCTGGTAATTTGGTTACTGATGAGCTGTTTTTTCACACAGCTGCCTGGATATCACGTTATTCTATCCCTGGACCCCATGACCCAGAGACACGGACTTACAGTCTTTCTTTCTTCCTGGGTCATCTCACAGAGGTCCCATTTTCCGCTGTACTTGGAGGACACTCCGCCTGGGGCTAGCACTTTCTATTACTCTCACAATTTCACTAGGTAATCTGGCCTCACAAGTTTCTGTTTCAGTTTCCCAAGATAGGTTAGTCATCTGCCAATTTATGTTGCTATGAAGTAGGTAATCTAAATTCTATAATAACGATAAGTAAATGACAATACTTGTTCTTTCAGACTGCCTGTACCACAATGTTACTTTGCCAAAATTTTCTTCAATATGTTAATTATTGTGAAGTATTCTGTATATATTTAAATATGACCAAATTGCAAAGGTTAAAATTAAAGAAAGGTGAAGACGTTGTGGCTTTCATCTCATTGCATAAGAATAATTTTTTCCAATTCCAACCTTAAGAGAATTTCTTTTTCTAAAATGAAACAATAATTAAAACTCTTTACTATGATAAAACATTTTTATTCAAAATATTTTCTAAAAACAGGAAATGAATATAACTTAAAAACTATAATGAGAAGAGTCAGGACACTAGAAAGAATTGAATGCATTAAAGAATGAGTAGAAAAGATAGGAAATAGAAAAGATGAGCTTGATCCATATATATTATCTAACAATATCAGATATCTAAATCTTAGCTATACAAAGGCCTGAGTGCCCAACAATACAGAATAGTTTAAGTAAATTATGGCCAATTTATGGTAAAAGTCTTAGGTAACCATTTAGAATGTTTTTGAAAAAGTAACATCATAGGTGGCTGTTCAAAATTATAGTTGGGAATTAAAATAAGCACAATATAAACTATATAGATGGTAAACTACTAATTTTTAAAAAGAAAAGTATGTGTTTATATGTTTATATATACATTAAACTATTAGGAATATATATACTAAAACATTAATACTAGTGTTTTGGGTTGGAATTATGGGTGATTTTATTTTCTTTCTTTGTACTTTTTCATGCTTTTCAAATATACTTCTTTGATAACCACAAGTATATAAAAACTAATTTTTACTAATGACAGCTTTACTAAAAAACAAAAGATTCCATTTTCCAAGTATAAAACAAAAAATAAATGGTACTCAACATTAAAAAATCACTATGAAAAAACAGATCTACAATGAAACTACAATTTTATTACTATGTTGATAACGTATTGCCTACATATACAATTCATAAACTGCCTTAAAGAACATCATATAAAATGTTTCTATTAAAAAAATTCTCACCAAGTCCTACTGGCACAGCTGCTATTTTAACTTTGAGAGGAAGAATGCCACTTTTTCTGATAACTTACATTCATTCATATTGATGAACTCTTGATTGACCTCTTCATCTCCAGTCTTGTTGTTCTTTGACTTTTTAATGACATGAGCTCGGTCATGGAGGTGATGACCAACAGCCATTTTTTCTAGTCCACTCTCAGAGTCTCTTAATGCTTTCCTGGTTTCCTTTACCTGTAAAAATGAAGAAAATAAAAATTAGTTTTTATTTATATAAACATAGAATATAAACTCCTCAGAACCTACTTACCTATGCAGGTAAGAACATAAATCTACTTCTCTAAAAATAACGGATACTTAGTTCCACTACCAACTGGTAGTAAAATTATGGTAATAATTCTCTGATGTTTCCTGACCTGCTTAAAATTAAAATGTCTAGGACACACAGAACCAGTATAATTATTTAAAAAAAAAAGAATACATGTAAGGGCAATTAATTATTCAGCAGTCATGAAATGACTTAAATATTGTTTTCATTTAAGTCATCCATTAGACAGGCAACCCCTAATTTTCTTTACTATAAGTACTAACGAATAAATGGAGAAGTGGCAACTCTCAAACCAAAATCTGTAGGAGTCAACTATTTCAATCCCTACATGATAGTAAGTTGGTAATTTCTAGGTAAGGATGAAGACACACACCTCCTCCAATCCAATAATAGTATTCCTAGCCCTTTTTGCACAAGGAGACAGCTATGAAGATCAATAAGTGAAAAATTATAAACACCTACGTTTTATTAAAACGTTTCTGGAAAAAAAAAACACCTACCTATCTATCATTAGAAAAGGAGATTTTAAAACTGTGGTATATTCATATTTTGGACATTATATAGAAGATAAAATCAAGAAACCAGAGCTACACATATTAACTTGAACAAATCTCAGAAGCAATTACTGAGCAAAGTCTAGTTGCAGAGCAAAGTCACATATGCTAGGAAACCATTTATACAAAGTTTAGAAACCTGTAAAATGATTCACTATATTGTATATGGAGCATACATAAGTAATGAAATCATAAAAGCATGCATAAAAATGGTAAGTTCCAGGCACAGGCATACCTCAGAGATAGTGCAGGATCCATTCTGGACCTCTGCAATGATGGAAATAGTGCAATAAAACATGTCACACGAATTTCTGGTTTTCCAGGGCATATAAAAGTAATGTTTATCCTATTCTGTTGTTACTAAGTTTGCAGTGGCATTATGTCTAAGAAGGCAATGTACACACCATAATATAAAAACACTTTATTGCTAAAAATCGCTAATTATCACCTGACAGCACAGGATTACCACAAACCTTCAGTTTGCAAAAAATGCAACTTATCTGTGAAGTGCAGTAAAGTGAAGACCAGTAAAATGAGGTATGCCTGTATAAGAAAACGGTTCTCTTTGGGGAGGGAGAAAGGGAAAAAGGACCAAAGAGGGAGGAGCATATTGGAAATTTTAACTGCATTTTTGCTTAAAAAGAAAACAGAAGACAACTTAAATAGAGAAAAGCATTATGAGTTCACTAAACTGGATTAAAGAAATATGGGGTATTTATATTATTCTCTATGTCCTGTCTGTACACTTGAAATATTTTATGAGTTAAAAAATTCATTTACTTTGAATATAAACTAACTGTAGACATTTATTTCATGAAATAAAGACTTTAGTGTCTACTTCCCTTGTCAACATGTAAAGGTAATAAACATCAATAGACACTGAAGATAAGAAAGGCACCTGGGGGCACATATGGAGGTAGGTGGGGGAGCAAGTGAGGGAAAGTGAAAGTGAAAGTCGCTCAGTCGTGTCCGACTCTTTGCGACCCCCTGGACTATATAGTCCATAGAATTCTCCAGGCCAGAATACTGGAGCGGGTAGCCTTTATATTACGGTGAGTACACTGCTTTTTCAGACATAATGCTATTGCAAACTTAACAACAGAACAGAATAAATGTTACTTTTATATGCACTGGAAAACCAGAAATTCATGTGACCCATTTTATTGCACTGTTCCTTCACTGCAGAGGTCCAGAATGGATCCCACTACCAGTGGAGGAGACAAAGAGTGCCTTAAAATAAACTACTACAAACAAAATAAATAATAAACAACTACAGTCAACTTTATTGCTTTTTCACACTTTGCGTTTTCTTCCTCCTCTCTTTTCTGCACCAGCACCAAGTCAAATTCTAATAGTTAAAGTTTGATACAGGTGATCTATCGTCCGTAACTTTATAAAGTTCCAAGAAAGTACTTACTCCCCCTGGAGCCCGACGGGTTTGTGTTGAGGCCTGGAAAACCTTTGGCGGTTCATCTCCTACTTTGGAATAAGTCATCACGGAGGAAGAACTAAATGAATGTCCATTTGGATCCATTGAAAGGTGACCCTGGAGATAAATATAGATTGTATATCCAGTGAGTTCAGTCAAATATGAAGAACTAATGTCAGAAGATTCAAATAAGCAACAACACTAGCTGTAAGTTCTAGTAAAGATAGTGTATATGATCAGTATGATGTATCCAAATGGTACCCTCACGAAGGCCCTAACCTCCTTCCATTTTAGGTACCAATTCACACTCCTCTCGTAAGGAATAATGAATAACAAGTGATTCACTTAGAATTCCTCAAATCTTTGAGGTCAAAGACTTCAAGGCTTACGTTTATAGACGTTATGTCCTCAAGCATGTGATACTTTTATAGTCAGTGGTTAACTTTTGTGAGCAATTTTGCCAATGTTGAGCCATTTAACCATATGCCAAGAAGTTTTATACCTTCTGTGGGTACCAATGCTACACTTCTAATGTCCAAGATTTGGACATTATGAGATGATCCATAGATTTCAAACTGGATGACCAAATTAATACGGTTGGTCTTCATATTGAATCAAGTTATTATTTTGATTATGATTAATGTCATGAGTGGAAAAGTAAGATTAGTACTAGTTTATAAGTATTCAGACTATATGACTCTAATCCAGTTTCTAAATATCATTCTTAAAATTTCTATTTTGAATTATTTTTAAACACTAAAACTTAATAACTTAGATGCTATAATTTTTTAAGTAGACAAGTTATACATAATTAAAAAAATCTAAATTCATATAAAATGTTCATTTACAATAGTGACCTTCACCAGAATAAATATTTTTGAGGTTGAATTTTTTATTTTGGAAATTTAAGTAATGCTATTTATCAAACTTGTAGATTATGAGATCATTTTGATAAGTTGTGATCAGGATTTTTAAAATATGAAATAAAATAGAAAATATCAATAGACTCTGTAAACAGCATGATCCTTTTCTCATGAAACTTTCATTTCAGGTGTACAGTATAATACAGTACACAAGTAGGGTCATGATGTAAGATATATTTTTTAGTTTCTGGGGACCATGGTTAGAAAATGGTTGAAAGCCACTATAACACAGGGTGCCAATAATGGAAAACAACATTCTCATCCATCTTTTAGTACTTACAAAGTTTCTTTGTAATTCCTGCATACTGTTTCGCATATTTAACATCATTCGGTCCATTGCCTGAAAAGGGTTGACATCTGTATGCTACAGGACATTAGGAAGTATGTTATTAACTATAAATACAACATGAAAGAAGCAAATCCACCTTCCCAAAACAGCTGAATTTCTTTTTTTCCTTGACTTTTGCTGTGGGATCTCATGCAGTGATCAACCAAGCAAAGATAACGTAAGGACTACACAATGGAAGTGATTTGTTAAAGAAATATTAGAAGCATACACACAATCCTAGGCAGCCAGCATATGAACGGTTAGGAAGCTGTAACACTATAAACACATGCAGACATACATGTGTATATACCCACATGAATATCCATGCAAGAACAGATAAATATACACATACACATCATTCAACTTGCTCAAAACATAATTTGGTTGTTATTTAAATACTGAGTGGTATATTCTGGGCTGGCACAGCTTTAGCAAAGACTACTCTTCAAATTTTTCCTTCTTACCTCTGTATATCCCACCAGGCAAATAAATAAAACCTGAGTGTAAGATAACAGTGTCATCTCCAGCAGGACCACGTGGCTGACAGAAGCTGACTCTGGAGAAGCCAGCCCTCCTTTCCATCAGCGTTAGCGTCAGTTGCTCAGTCGTGTCCAACTCTGCAACCCCATGGACTGTAACCCACCAGGCTCCTCCATCCATGGGATTTCCCAGGCAAAAGTACTGGAGTGGGTTGCCCTTTCCTTTTCCAGGGGATCCTCCCATCCCGGGGATCACACCCGGGTCTTCCGCATTGCAGGCAGACTCTTTATAGTCTGAGCCACCAGGGAAGCCTTTCCGTCAGAGTTGGCGCCAAGTGATGGAGGTTGATTTCATTCCACTAGCAGATCTCGGAATTGCTGCCTATCACTGATTGCTCGATAGGGCATACCCTTGAAGCGTGAGGTGTGCTCCTCTCCAAGAACAGTTAAAATTCCTCTGGAACAGTGGTTTCTTAGCCAAGAGTGGTTTGTACCCCAGGGGGACATTTTTCAATAATTACACTCATTTTTGTTTCTCACAGCTGAGGAGGGTGTATGCCTGGCATCCAGTGACAGGGGCAGGGATTCTGTTAGACATCCTACAAAGCACAAGAATGTAGGACAGCTCCCCACAACAAGTTATCCGGCCCATCATGAAAGTAGCACCATCGAGGCAGAGAAACACTGCTCTAGAAAAATCTCCTATTGGTTTTAGGTTTTATCACTGGAACGATCACCAGGAATCAAAAAGTTAAGCACACATTCTCGTGTGTGAGCCAAAGCATCGTCTGCTGTTAGAAGGAGCTTCTGGTTCCAGGACTCCCCGCTCAAGCAGGAAGAGTCTTTGACTCCTACATGTAAGGCGTTGTTAAGCAGTGCGGGTATTTCTGCCCTTCTGGAGGCTCTTTTGCCTTGTACCCTTCCGGGACTCAGTAAAGAACTATCAAAGGTCCATTTACGTCTCTGCCTTCTATTGGGTTTTTAATGCTAATGGCAACCCACTCTAGTAGTCTTGCCTGGAGAATTCCATGGACTGAGGCTACAGTCCATGGGGGTGCAAAGAGCTGGACACAACTGAGTGACTAACACACTCACACACAACAGGAAATAGAAAAACCAAGTTCCTCTCCAGAGTCCGCACTGACCATTGTGGGCCTCCCCCATGGTTCAGGGACAAAGACTCCGTCTGCAATGCCGGAGACCCAGGTTCAACCCCTGGCTCAGGAAGACCCCCTGGAGAAGGGAATGCAACCCACTCCAGGGCTCTCCTGGAGGGTCCCGTGGACAGAGGAGCCTGGTGGGCTACAGTCCGCGGTACTGCAAAGAGCTGGACGCACCCGAGGGACTGTCACATCACTTCACGTCTAACCACAGTACAGAACAACAAAGACACATTTAGGAAACATGATACATCTTTCCCTGATAACTCAGCTGACAAAGAATCCGCCTGCAATGCAGGAGACCCCGGTCCCATCCTGGGTTGGGAAGACCCGCTGGAGAAGAGATAGGCTACCCACTCCCATATTCTTGGGCTTCCCTGGTGGCTCAGTTTGCAAAGAATCCACCTGCAATGCAGGAGACCCTGGTTTGATCCCTGGGTTGGGAAGATCCCCTGGAGAAGGGAAAGGCTACCCACTCCACTGTCCTGGCCTGGAGAATTCCATGAGCTGTATAGTCCATGGGGTCACAAGGAGTCGGACACGACTGAGCAACTTTCACACTCAGGATGCAAAGGACAGCAACAGAATTAATCTGCATTTCAGAGATTCAACACAATTCCGGAAATATTGTGAACTGTTTGTTTCAGCGTTACATTGAGAATCAACGCTGTTTAAGAGATAATTCAAGAGAGACTAAAAAGCTAGCCTAAGAAAAGTGAGGGGAAAAAAATCACTTGTTTTGGGTATATTTTGTCTCTTCTCAATTCACTGTCAGCCATTAAAAGATGTGTCTGTACTTGCTATGGGGGTGGCCCAACACCTTGACAAAAGGGGGTTACAAATTAGAGCTGAGATTCCAGTGGGCTTCGGAAGCCTTCAGGAACTGTGTACAGCGGCTCTTCTCTCTGCCTGGAATGTTCTCTCCTGACTCAGTATAGTTAGTTTCTTCTCATCATTCAAGCATCACGTCCTTAGAAGGGTTCCTGTCTAATCTCTGCTCCACCTGAACCTGTCCCTGGATCATTTGCCCATTTCGTCTCCTTCAAAGCACTTAGACTATCCGAATTATTTTGTTCTTTATGGTCTGTCCTTCTAATCTGTGCAGATAACCTCTGTGAAGGCAGGGCTATCGTCTCTGTCTTACTCATCACCACATTCCCAGTACTTTAGAAACAACTCCTGGTGCATATGAATAGTAAAGTCGCTCAGTCGTGTCCGACTCTTTGCGACCCCATGGACTGTAGCCTACCACGCTCCTCTGTCCATGGGATTTTCCAGGCAAGAGTACTGGAGGGGGCTGCCATTTCCTTCTCCAGAGGATCTTCCCGACCCAGGGATTGAATCTGGGTCTCCCGCATTGTAGGCAGACGCCTTACTGTCTGAGCCACCAGGGAAGCCCCCTGGTGCATAGGAGGGCTCAATAAATATTTGCTGAATGAATGAACTAACTATCTGTAGCTCAGTTCAAGCTCATATATCCAACTGCTTACTAGATAAATCAACCTGAATAGCCCACAGATGCCTCAACTGCAAAACACCCAGAACTGAAATGATCGTCTGAACACGCCTGCCCTCGTCCTGGCACTGCCTCAATGCTCTGTTCCTAAGCTCAGTGGCATTTTCATCTACCTAATTCCTCAGGCCAGAAAAATAAGCATAAAACTTTTCTTCCCCTTCTCTACTGATCCAACAACCCAATGAATCGCCAAGTGCTATCCACTTGGTTATTTAACTCTCTCAAAAGAGGTTATTTCTCTTTATCACCATAGCTATTACTTGAGTAGAAGCTATCTATCACTCATACTTCTCAGAACACTTTGTCAGCCTCCTAGCCTCTCTGCCTCCACTCTGGCCCCTTCTAATATCTCTCTTCCCTGCAGAGACAATGCTTTTTCAAAAATAAGAATCTGATTCTCCTACTATTTTGACAAAAATTCATCAGTTGCTTCTCCTGCTCTTTTGTTAAAGTCCACAGTCCTTATCAGGGCCAAAAGAAGTCCCCCCTGGTACCCTCATCATCCTTCTCTATACCTGTTCTCCAACTCACACCCTAGGGCCAAATACCCAAATATCTTTGGGCTCCCTAGCCTCCTTTACACATGCTGTTTCCTCTGTGTTGCTCTCTCTTCTCCCTTGCCAGCTTTTCCTGGCTAATTCCTATTAATCCTTCAGGCTCAAGAAGTCTCTAACTGATCTCCACTCCACCAACCCAAAGGTCTGGGCTACAGGCTTTTTTCTTTTCTTTAATAAAGAATAGAGTTATTCAGTTTACAGTTAGGAGATACACAGTTTGTGTGTTCATGAGTAAAAATAAAGTTGTTGTTTTTTTTTTAATACTGATTCTTTGGGATTGGCAATGGCACCCCACTCCAGCACTCCTGCCTGGAGAATCCCATGGACGGAGGAGCCCGGTAGGCCGCAGTCCACGGGGTCGTGAAGAGTCAGACATGACTGAACGACTTCACTTTCACTTTTCACTTCTATGCATTGGAGAAGGAAATGGCAACCCACTCCAGCGCTCCTGCCTGGAGAATCCCAGGGATGGGGTCGCACAGAGTCGGACACGACTGAAGTGACTTAGCAGCAGCAGCAGTATAAGATCATATTATCAGCAAGCAAAGACAATTTTGTTTCTTCCTTTCTGTTTTAGATGTACAGGCTTTTTTCTATCTGTGTGCCCAAAGCACACTGAACTTCCTGGATTACTCGACTGGTAACTCTGTGCTACAGCTGTTTTTTTCCCTTCATCGCTTGCCCCACTAAAAACACTGATCAGGAAGAACAAATGTTATAATGCAAATTTTAAGGTAAGAAACGGCTAAAGTCTAGCACAAGAGAATTCAAAAAACTTTTTCATAAAAAAAAAAAAAAACTTTTTCATGAGCGTATAGATACATGCATAGAAAGTGCTCCAAGATGATGATGCTATTCTCTGCTACTCCCCAGACTGCATTTAAGTCTATTAGAAATTAGCAGCAGAGAACCAGAGGACCAAAGACTCAGACAAAAACAGGGGTGGGAGAAAAAAGCCGGCTGCAGAGTACTTGGCCATGGGAAAAGAAAGCATGGCTGAACTGACAACAGAGCCCTAGAGAAAGCCGTCAGTCTGAGCTGTTCCGGATGTGCTTGTCTATCCTCAGTTTGGTGTTTTTTCACTTTTTGAAAAGTCAGTATAAGCACGTGGAAGTCTCCAACTTTTAAACACAACTACGGGGATCCCTTTTGTAAATAAAGTGAATCGTCATCAACCAAAATGTACTTTTTCTTTTGGAAAACTGATTTTTTTATGTTGACGTGATGTACGCCACAAAACACAGGCCTAAACATTCTAAGACAAATTTAACACACGAAACAAGTTTTCAGTAACAAATGCTAAAAGCTGTTATGAAAGTGAGATGGCATGCTGATTCAATATGCTTAAGTTAATGAAAAATAAAATATTGTCAGAAAATATTGCTAAAATGGCTTTTGTCTTATGATACGAACCATACCACCAAAACTGCCAAAAGGCACGAGAGAACTCATTGCCTAGAAAAAAAATCCGGTTAATTTTGGTATGATATTTATTATACAACAATCTCTGAAAAAGAAAGTAATGCACTACATAATTACATAGTTCAGAGCTAACCAAATTACAAAACCGTTTAATCAAAAAGAGCTCAATATATATATTTAAAGTTATCTGCTTATTATTCATTGTAGAGCCTGACATGAGCCTGGAAGACAAATAAGGAGACCACATATCTCTTTTAAATAAGACTACTCTAGTATTTATTAAAGAGAAAGTAATTGCTATGGACTAAGACAAACATTTTTCAAAGAAAATGCAAATTCACACCAAAATTAACACACAAGGTATAATGATTAAGATTATATCATCTTTCTTTTGTTCAACGATTCCATATTTTTAAAAAATCATTTAATCTTGCCTGAAACCAATTAAAAATCAAAAGTATCTATATTTATAACACTTCAAAAGCTTCAAAGAGATATTGGTCAAAAAATTTAATGGATACTTCCTAAGAACTAATATAGAATAAGAAATACAGACTTCAGAAAGGATCATGCATATAGGTTTAAAAATATTTAGTCTTTGATAGGAAAAAGAATGTTAAGCATAATAGATGGAATAATAAAAATAAATTTTTAAATACATGTATAAATTAAAACCTTTCATTACTTGGAAATTTCAAATGCTGAAAATAAATTTTGAGTTTCTTGGTAAAAGGTATATACAAAATTATACCATCATTCAGTGATAATTTTCTCCCTGTGTAAGTAATGTCAAAAAACTAGAGAAAACTGTGTTTAAATTTTATAATAAATTAAAACAGTAATCTCCAAAGTGTATTTGTACATCAAGAAAATTCCTCATTCTGTTTCTTTTAACTGAAAGGAAAAACAGATTTTACATTGACTCTGGCACCATCTCTCAATCTGTCAGATGGTCATATGTTATATCTTGAATTGTAAACTGCCTAATGAAATAAATTTACAGATTAAATGATCTAGTTTTAAACAAAACTGACCCCAAATGGACAACTGGCTTGAAAACATCCCAATAAAGAAATCATGAACTGAAGAAAAAGCTAATAGTACAAAGAAATGGCATAGCTGATGCTTTTCCTACTCTTGTAGGAATCTCTATTTTCCTTCATAATAGGGCTGATAACAATGACAAATGCCAAGAAATGGGTGAAAAATAAAGAAAAAGGTTACCAAGTGTATATTTGAAATATAAATTTTCATCCACTATGCTTAAAAGCGTTAGCATATGGCTCACTACTTCATCAAAATACTCATTTTAAAATTTATAACTTCACAAAGAGAAAAAAAAGCTTTGTGTAAACTAGTATTAAAAAGTTCAAACAACAACAACAAAAAAAAAAAAAAGTTCAAACAGAACAGCTAGCATGCTCAAAAAGCCTGCTCTTTACTTAGCTGTGCTGTTTTCAAACTAGGCAGCTGATTTGTCCATCTGCTATAGTCAACTTCTAATTTTTATTCCTACTTTTATATGACTTAGAAATGTCAAGTTGGGATAGAGGTCTTTTGTTGTTACTGTTGTTTGTCTGTTTTTGTTTTCTTTTAATTAATGTGTTTAGTTTTGCTTTGACATAAGTCTTTCATACTGAGACATAAACATGTCAAATGTATCACACCCTAGGGGAAAAAAGGAGAGTCATATCTCAGCAGTATAACTCATTCAGAGGAAAAGAAGAGTTTGGGTTAAAAAGAAGCTGAATGTTCCTTGGAAAACCTACTGTAACCAGATGAAATTCCTATATTTAAAAATTACTTCTGCCCTTCAACTGCCCTAGGGCAGTGCTCGGGACTCTTGGTTAGCAAAGAGTTTTCATATCTTGAACAAGAAAAAAAAAAAACTCACTGGTGTTAGCTTTCTAAGATAGGTGATACAATATAATGCAATTGGATATATTATATATACCACTTGATTTTAGATGGGAGAGGCAAGTAAATACTACCTAGCAGTATTTACTATATAAAATACCATGAAACTCATTTTATGAAATGGTTTGGTCTAAATCTGATATAATAAAATCACCATTTACTTTCTATTTAATAGGTAGGTGAGGACCGCCATTTCTCTTGGGAAAATGCTGAAAGAGATTACTATTAAATTAAAAAAAAATAAGATGATAGGTTCACCTGTAAGTGATTAGTGACCATTACTCAGTGTTGATTTTTTTAAAAAAGCTAAAAGCTTTACACTCTCTTTGAATATTATCATACCCTTCACTAAGGTAGCCAAAAGCTACATGTGGCTATTTAAAATTAATTTTAAATAATTAGAATTAAAAATTCAGTTCCTCAGTGGCACTAGGCACATTTCAAAGTCTTGATAGTCATATGTAGCTAACCATACTGGACAGGGTGGATTCAGAACATTTAAATCGTCCAGAGCATTCTATTGGATAATGCTACACACAGATTTTAGCCTACACCTATGGTTCATCATCTTCAGTTCATTCCCTCAGTCATGTTCAACTCTGGAATCCCATGGACTGCAGCATGCCAGGCTTCCCTGTCCATCACCAACTCCTGGAGCTTGCTCAAACTCATGTCCATCGAGTCGATGAAGCCATCCAACCATCTCATCCTTTGTCGTCCTCTTCTCCTCCCGCCTTCAGTCTTTACCAGGATCAGGGTCTTTTCCAATGAAGTCAGTCCTTCACATCAAGTGGCCAAAGTATTGGAGTTTCAGTTTCAGCATCAGTCCTTCCAATGAATATTCAGGGTTGATTTCCTTTAGGATTGACTGGTTTGATCTCCTTGCAGTCCAAGGGACCTCAAAAGTCTTCACCAACGCCACAGTTCAAAAGCATCAATTCTTTGATGCTCAGCTTTCTTTATAGTCCAATTCTCACATCCATACATGACTACTGGAAAAACCACAGCTTTGACTAAACAGACTTTTGCTGGCAAAGTAATGTCTCCGCTTTTTAATATGCTGTCTGGGTTGGTCACAGCTTTTCTTCCAAGGAGCAAGCGTCTTTTAATTTCATGACTTCAGTGATTTTGGAGCCCCAAAAAACAAAGCCTCTCACTGTTTCCATTGTTTACCCATCTATTTGCCATGAAGTGATGGGACCAGATGCCATGATCTTAGTTTTCTAAATGTTGAGTTTTAAGCCAACTTTTTCACTCTTCTCTTCCACTTTCATCAAGATGCTCTTTAGTTCTTCTTCACTTTCTGCCATAAGGGTGGTGACATCTGAGTATTGGAGGTTATTGATATTTCTTGATTCCAGCTTATGCTTCATCCAGCTTGGCATTTGCTTGCTATACTCTGCATTTAAGTTAAATAAGCAGGGTGACAATATACAACCTTGACTTACTCCTTTTCCTATATGGAACCAGTCTGTTGTTCCATGTCCAGTTCTAACTGTTGCTTCCTGACTTGCATACAGGTTTCGCAGGAGGCAGGTAAGGTGATCTGGTATTCCCATCTCTTTAAGAATTTTCCACAGTTTGTTGTGATCCACACAAAGGTTTTGGTGTAGTCCATAAAGCAGAAATAGATGTTTTTCTGGAACTCTCTTGCTTTTTCAATGATCCAAGGGATGTTGGCAATTTGATCTCTGGTTCCTCTGCCTTTTCTAAATCCAGCTTGAACATCTGGAAGTTCTCAGTTCACATACTGTTGAAGCCTGGCTTGGAGAATTTTGAGCATTACTTGCTAGCGGGTGAGATGAGTGCAACTGTGCGGTATTTTGAACATTCTTTGGCATTGCCTTTCTTTGGGACTGGAGTGAAAACTGATTTTTTCCAGTCCTGTGGCCACTGCTGAGTTTTCCAAATTTGCTGGACTATTAAGTGCAGCACTTTCACAGCATCATCTGTTAGGATTTGAAATAGCTCAACTGGAATTCCATCACCTCCACTAGCTTTGTTCGTAGTGATGCTTCCTAAGGCCCACTTGACTTCACACTCCAGGATGTTTGGCTCTGGGTGAGTGCTCACACCATCGGGATTATCTGGGTCATGAAGATCTTTTTTGTATAGTTCTTCTGTGTATTCTTGCCACCTCTTCTTAATATCTTCAGCTTGTTAGGTACATACCATTTCTGTCCTTTATTGTGCCCATCTTTGCATGAAATGTTCCCTTGGTATCTCCGATTTTCTTGAAGAGATCTCTAGTCTCTCATTCTATTGTTTTCCTCTATTTCTTTGCACTGATCATTGAGGAAGGCTTTCTTATCTCTCCGTGTTCTTCTTTGGAACTCTGCATTCCAATGGGTATATCATTTTTTTTTCCATTTATTTTTACTAGTTGGAGGCTAATTACAATATTGTAGTGGTTTTTGTCATACATTGACATGAATCAGCCACGGATTTACATGTATTCCCCATCCCGATCCCCCCTCCCACCTCCCTCTCCACCCGATCCCTCTGGGTCTTCCCAGTGCACCAGGCCCGAGCACTTGTCTCATGCATCCAGCCTGGGCTGGTGATCTGTTTCACCCTAGATAACATACATGTTTCGATGCTGTTCTCTCAAAACATCCCACCCTCACCTTCTCCCACAGAGTCCAAAAGTCTGTTCTGTACATCTGTGTCTCTTTTTCTGTTTTGCCTATAGGGTTATCATTACCATCTTTCTAAATTCCATATATATGCGTTAGTATACTGTATTGGTCTTTATCTTTCTGGCTTACTTCACTCTGTATAAGGGGCTCCAGTTTCATCCATCTCATTAGAACTGATTCAAATGAATTCTTTTTAATGGTTGAGTAATATTCCATGGTGTATATGTACCACAGCTTCCTTATCCATTCGTCTGCTGATGGGCATCTAGGTTGCTTCCATGTCCTGGCTATTATAAACAGTGCTGCGATGAACATTGGGGTGCACGTGTCTCTTTCAGATCTGGTTTCCTCAGTGTGTATGCCCAGAAGTGGGATTGCTGGGTCATATGGCAGTTCTATTTCCAGTTTTTTAAGAAATCTCCACACTGCTCTCCATAGTGGCTGTACTAGTTTGCATTCCCACCAACAGTGTAAGAGGGTTCCCTTTTCTCCACACCCTCTCCAGCATTTATTGCTTGTAGACTTTTGGATAGCAGCCATCCTGACTGGCATGTAATGGTACCTCATTGTGGTTTTGATTTGCATTTCTCTGATGATGACTGATGTTGAGCATCTTTTCATGTCTTTGTTGGCCATCTGTATGTCTTCTTTGGAGAAATGTCTGCTTAGTTCTTTGGTCCATTTTTTGATTGGGTCATTTATTTTTCTAGAATTGAGCTGCAGGAGTTGCTTGTATATTTTTGAGATGAATCCTTTGTCTGTTGCTTCGTTTGCTATTATTTTCTCCCAATCTGAGGGCTGCCTTTTCACCTTGCTTATAGTTTCCTCCATTGTGCAAAAGCTTTTAAGTTTAATTAGGTCCCATTTGTTTATTTTTGCTTTTATTTCCAATATTCTGGGAGGTGGGTCATAGAGGATCCTGCTGTGACTTATGTCGGAGAGTGTTTTGCCTATGTTCTCCTCTAGGAGTTTTATAGTTTCTGGTCTTACATTTAGATCTTTAATCCATTTTGAGTTTATTTTTGTGTATGGTGTTAGAAAGCATTCTACTTTCATTCTCTTACAAGTGGTTGACCAGTTTTCCCAGCACCACTTGTTAAAAGGTTGTCTTTTTTCCATTGTATATTCTTGCCTCCTTTGTCGAAGATAAGGTATCCATAGGTTTGTCGATTTATCTCTGGGCTTTCTATTCTGTTCCATTGATCTATATTTCTGTCTTTGTGCCAGTACCATACTGTCTTGATGACTGTGGCTTAAAAATATGGAACGCTTCACGAATTTGCGTGTCATCCTTGCGCAGGGGCCATGCTAATCTCTGTATCGTTTCAATTTTAGTATATGTGCTGCCGAAGCGAGCACTCCAATGGGTATATCTTTTCTTTTCTCCTTTGCTTTTCGCTTCTTTTCTTTTCTCGGCTATTTGTAAGGCCTCCTCAGACAGCCATTTTGCCTTTCTTTTTCTTGGGGATGGTCTTGATCACTGCCTCCTGTACAATGTCACGAATCTCTGTCCATAGTTCTTTAGGCACGCTATTAGATCTAATCCTTTGAATCTATTTGTCACTTGCACTGTATAATTGTAAGAGATTTGATTAATAATAAGGGAGATGATTTCATCATCTTAGACAAAAGTTAATTTATGCCACTAGAAACTGGACTCAGTAGCAACTATTTTAGTTTTTCATTCAAATATTGGTCTTGGCCTTCTTTGTATTCAGAATTGTCTTCTTACTTAACTTTCCTTATTTAATCATCACATTTATGCAACCATATTAATTCAGCTATGTGGGCTTTTTGGTTTCTCAAAACTTGATTTCAAGCCGCACTGGCAATACAAATATGAGGCAAGCTAAAATACCAATTGTTCTAAATTATGAATCAGATAAACTACAGTTTCAAATAAATTTATCTTTCTGTTGGTTATATATTTCTTGTTCCAGCTCATTAAACATTCAGATTTTTTAAGCACAGATACTCAGGGAAAAAACATTTCTTCTTCTAATGGATAACCAGCAGAGTTACAGCTTAGGCCTCCTCACTAAGAACTTTACAGCTGAATTATAAACAGATGTCCTTTCTGTGCCAACAAGGGAATAAAATCGTCACCTCCCACTTTTTGCACAAAGGCTACAAGCAGCTCATTTATGCATGCAAATATTAACACAAAGCACTATATACAGCCCTACTCCTTCTTTGCTATGGTTATAACAGATATATAAAATACTTCAGTGCTCATGTGAAAGATAAAATTTCAGAATGTCATATTTGATTTTTCTGCTCTGACAGTTCTTTCCTTTGGGCTTAATTTTAGACTTTTATGGAAATTTATAGCCCTAAAACTAAAAAATAAACATAATGACCACATTAACAAATTTAAAAATAATTGGAATGAAACTAATATATATATTGGAATAATGTGTATGTGAAAAAGAATATGAAGATTACTTTCATTTAAATGGCAAATGTAATTTTATCCATCAAACTTCTTAGGAGTATTTGAAACATTTTGCTCTATTTAACAACAAGATTATTGCAAATAGAAAATATAGAAGTCCTGGAAGTTTCCCAATTGACCACTTCAAAATGTTTATTGAGAGTAGCATGCGAACATATCCATTACCATATGTGAAACAGCCAGCCAGTGGGGATTTGCTTATGACTCAGGGAACTCAGTCTGGGGCTCTGACAACCTAGCGGGGTGGGATGGGGTGGGATGGGGTGGGATGGGGTGGGATGGGGTGGGATGGGGTGGGATGGGGTGGGATGGGGTGGGGAGAGGGAGACAGCGCCACGAGGGAGGGGATGACATAGGTATACCTATGGCTGATTCATGTTGATGTATGGCAGAAACCAACACAATATTATAAAGCAATTATCCTCCAATTAAAAAGAAATACGTTAAAAAATGTTTACTGAGGTCCAAAGCTCTACATTTGAACTGCAGAGATTTATTTTTTAGAAACTCCTGTGGATTTGTTGTTCTAGAACTGCCATTTTTGAGGCTGAAAAAGTAACACAAATAAGCAGAAAAGAAAACAGCTAAGGTATATAAATATCCTGAGTTTTTTGTTGTTTGTTTGTAACCTTTTAATTTTGCTCTCAGACAAGACTTCTGAATATTTACTGTAGTTCTACAAGTCTTTTGAATAACTTTTAAATTAACTTTTAAAAGTTAATCTAAGTTTTGAAGGTCCAAGGTAGCCAAGGAGTAGATTGGGTTTTCCTGGTCCAGTAGATAAAAAGCATTATACTACAGTTTTGGATGCTATTTTAAAGCAAGAAGAAAAAGTGTTGCATGCAAGGATATTTCCATGCCTGTCCTAATTTAAGACATGGGTGTAAATGATAAGGTGAGAAAAACCTTATCATGGTTTTTCTTCCTTCCATGGTTCACATGGAAAACAATGTCTTCAGTTTGGCTTATAACATATAACCCTATGGTGCTAAAAGTTTTGGTATCACAGTGCAATTCTATACAGTTAACACTTCATTGTCAAAGAATTCTGCTTTTCAACAGGTCCTTCCCTGTGTATAACGGTTATTTCTATAACATTAATCCTATCCTATTATCAGAGATAAACTCTTCTGTAGTACTTTTCTTCACTATCTTTAAAATAAAGAACTTACAGTCAAGGAATTTTCTTCATCCTCACGTCCCATACGGTTACGAGCTCTTCCTCTCCTATCAGAGATGCTGAGCATGTCTCTTCCAAAAGGTTCAGAAAAACTTCTCATCATCTGTCGCATACTTTCTCGGTGTGCGATGAAAGAATCACTATTGAAAATACATGCAATCATGTAAGTGTAAATGTTGGAATTTAATAGGTAGGCAGCTTAACACTGCAAAGAATGATCTGGGGCTAATATGCTTGTTAAAGAGACAAAAGGAGTTAAAAAAGCATTTTTGAAAATGCAAAGCACTTTGATACTTTATAAAGTAAGGTCATAATTGCTGGATATTGGATGTTATTACATCTTAAAATGAGAGTTTTCTCACTTTTCAAAGTCTTATAGTGCATGTGTAAATATGGAAAATTGAAATGGGGGAAAACTTCTACAATTAAATCCAATGTAAATGTTCAGTTCAGACTGTATAAATGTGTTTTTTCTCCATAATAGTAATAAAGCTTATTTTTTGGCAACTCTCACTCAAATGTAAAATAAAGTACACCAATATATTTCTGTGTGGAGAAGGAAATGGCAATGCACTCCAGTATTCTTGCTGGAAAATCCCATGGACAGAGGAGCCTGGTAGGCTCCAGTCCATGGTGTTGCAAAGAGTCGGACACGACTGAGTACTAATTTATCTTTGTGAAAACCCTAAAGCTTGTCAGATTTTGGTATTCATGGTAAGATGTTACTAAGTTTTGTTTCAATAAATACATTTCCTAACTGTTTTCAGTAAAGTATCAGTTTTAATTATATGCTAAGACAGAACTTTGCTCCAAAAATATGTAGTTCTGAAGTCTTACTGCCTTAATTCAACTTGAACATAATTTCTGAAAATTGAATGTAGAAATCTGTTATGTAGAATGTTTCAAATGATTATATCGATTTTACTATAAATGGTGTAAAGGTGAGTGTTTTTAACTCGTCTAAAGGATTTCCAGCAATTATAATCTATTCTCAACAAATAAATCTAATAGGAGGGCTGTTTATGAGAGTATTTCCTGACCATTTTGTTTCTTCAAATCTGTTTATTCCTGTGCAGTATCAATTGTTCTAAAGGAAGCTGGTTAAGTAGAAAAAGAAATATATTTACAAATGATAAACAGCAGCTTCTCTGCATACCCGACCAACACAATAACTTTTAACCACCTCTGCAGTAGGACCAGTGCTAGTCTGGATGATAGAACCATGTACTAAAAATCTGTAACAAGTCAGTAATCTTATTTCTTCATTTGCTCTCTTGCTGTCCTTCTCTTGTCCTTTATATACTCATCCACTTGGGGACATTCCCCTACTTTTCAGCCTCCCTCCTGCTGACAAATTTTACACAAAGTCATCAAAGGAAAGGGCTCCCCAGTGTGTGCAGGCTGAGCATGCTCTTAGTGCAGCAGAAGACACAAATTTCAGCAGGAGTCCAAAAATTAAGCTGCTCTCAACCAAATTAGTAACGTTCGGTATTTAACTACAGAAATACGCTTGCCCTAAATTCACTTAGGAAAACTAATAAAATGAAGACACTAGAGCATTTAGGTTTATTTAGAGATTACTCATATTTCATTCTTTCTAGCTAAAAGCAGACTCTAATATATTTAGGAATGATCAAGGAAAAATATTACACATACAATGCAGAAAAATGCCATAAGATTATCCTCCCATGAATTCTTATAGGATAAAGTTTTGGATCTGTTTTACTGATAGGAGTGATGGGCATGGGAAATGTAACAGATTACTGTTCTTAGATTTGCCACCTGTTAAAAAGTTTGATAATCACTATTTCAGCAGAATTATAGACAACTAGCATTATGAGGAAGTTGTGACAATTTAAAAATTTAATAGATTAATGGCACCCAGTGAGACTAGTGGGCAGAAAGAGAATTGCTTTATGCTTTCCCAAATAAAGACCTGAAGTCCAAAAGTTAGTTTACAATTAAGGAATCAGAAATTGGTGTATGTTACCTTCCCAGTTTTTACTTAAAGGTACAGAGCTTCAAGTAGTTCTGAGACCAATAAGTGAGTTGTCTAAGAAATAATTCCTAGTTTTTAATCTCAAAACCAGATTATTTCGAAGTGTTTCATATCCAGATGATACTCAATGCCAAGTGATAGCAAGAAACTGGAATTATTGTTAATCTTGTTAGATGTAAATATGGCATTGTGGTGATGAAAGTATTTTTCAGAGACGTATTTGGAAAAACATATGAGTGAAATACAAGAACTTTGTATTTGTTTTAAAACACTTTAAAGACAGCAGCAGCAATAGAGATGGGTAAAGCAGGTGTATATTTTGAAATTCTGATTAAGGGGTACACCCAGTACTATACCCTTACACTTTTGTAATATACATTCAAAGTGTGTCATGATAAAAATCTTTGAAGAATAAGAAAGAAATAGAACTATGTGGAATTAAACAATTTTATACTACTTGATGTTTCAAAATGGATGATTCAAAAGAGTCTCCTTTTGCTGAGATCTCTATACTCTGGACATTCAGAGTTTAGGTTATGGGTACAAGGTATTAAACTATTCATTCTTATTAAAATGCAGATACTTAAAAAAACACTCAGCGCTCCCTTTAGATACGTGGATGAGATTCAAGTTCAACAAGGAAAGATATTTCAGGGAATACCTGGTCAGTAAATAGATGAGAATTAAACAACTATTACTTTTCTATAGAAACATAACATTTAATAAGATTTATTTTTCTAATTGGGCTAAAAATTCAGCACTAAATATACTCATTAAAAATGGTGTTCAAACAAACAAACAAACAAAAATGGTGTCCAGGTTTCTCTTTATTTGAGTAGGAGTAGGTATATTTGTACATAGAACAAATGTCAAAAAACATCTTTTTCTTTTTGTTGACACACAAAAAAAGGCTGCTTAAGAAAATGGGTTCACAGTCTGGTTTTTGCACCTGTCTGGACCATTTGGGAAGAAATCTAGCTGGATCCTGAAGTGAGTTCAACTTATGTTCACCCAAAACAGCAGGTGCTTAAAAATAAGACTTTCAAGATTTCTCCTGCTCAAGCTTGAATTTTTTTAACAAAGGGTAAATCTCTAATGGAAGCAAGGAGTTGTTTTAAAAGTTTAAAAATTAACTTTGTATAGTTTTCTTTCTCAGGTAAGAAGAGTTTTTACTTCTTTCTACTTATTCATATTGTTCTCTTGAAAATTAGTTTCATTCTTCTAGGAAAATATACTGGAAATATGATGACACTTTGCAAAGCTATTAATAGGAACAGGTCATATCATGTATATAAACTAAATTAATAATTTGAAATATGATTAAATATTTATATGAAAAATATTCTTTGCATACCTGTTAAGTTAGTGAAGTGTGAAAGTTGCTCAGTTGTGTCTGATTCTTTGCAACCCCATGGACTGTACAGTCCATGGAATTCTCCAGACCAGAATACTGGAGTGGGTAGCCATTCCCTTCTCTCGGGGATCTTCCCAACCCAGGAATCAAACCTAGGTCTCCCGCATTGCAGGCAGATTCTTTATAAGCTGAGCCACCAGGGAAGCCCTTGCATATTTACAGGATGCAATATTTTGCAGACACTAAATTCAAGCTTGAAAGAATATCTAAAGACTAGGAAAATGCTTATGGTATATATTAAGGAAAATAATTTATTTATAACCATAAAATTTGGTTCTAATTTTGAAGAAAAAAAATCCATATATGGGAAATAGAAACAAAATAATGATAGTAACCAAAATCTAAAAGACACTTAAACAACGCTTGCTCCTTGGAAGAAAAGTTATGACCAACCTAGACAGCATATTAAAAAGCAGAGACATTACTTTGCCAACAAAGGTCTGTTTAGTCAAGGGTATGGTTTTTCCAGTAGTCATGTATGGAGGTGAGAGCTGGACTATAAAGAAAGCTGAGCGCTAAAGAATTGATGCTTTTGAACTGTGGTGTTGGAGAAGACATTTGAGGTCCCTTGGACTGCAAGGAGATCAAACTAGTCCATCCTAAAGGAAATCAGTCCTGAATATTCATTGGAAGGACTGATGCTGAAGCTGAAACTCCAATACTTTGGCCACCTGATGCGAAGAACTGACTCATTTGAAAAGACCCTGATGCTGGGAAAGATTGAAGGTGGGAGGAGAAGGGGACGACAGAGGATAAGATGGTTGGATGGCATCACCAACTCAATGGAGATGAGTTTGAGTAAACTCCGGGAGTTGGTGATGGACAGGAAAGCCTGGTGTGCTGCAGTCCACGGGGTCACAAACAGTCGGACATGACTGAGCGACTGAACTGACTGACTGAACCAAAATCTTGGGTTGCGTAAGTCCCTTAATGAAATTTTCAGTATTCAGATTTTCCATGAGAATGAATTTTCATTTAAGTAAGGAAAAATTTACTTATACTACTATGATGACTATCTGGCCTCTTTCAGGATTGCTGACACAAACCACAATCAAACAGAATGAAATTTGGCACCAAACATGTCCACAAAGAAAACCACAGTAGAGAGCTAGAAAATAAATTGTGCTCCATGTTCCCTTGTAAAATCCATAAATAAATATGTGTGTCTACATTTAAAAAAAGGTAAAGATAAGATGATTAAAAACAAACAAATAAACCCAACTCTGCATGCCAGGAAGTGCTAGCTTTTAACCTTTGTGTTTTTAACCAAATTACAAGTATTATTTATTTGGAAAGGTGTATGTGAATATATACTGTGAGGCAATTTTCACTGAAACAACTTCAGCTCTGAAACATATAAGGAAACCCCCCAAAGTCCCAAGCATACAATAAAACACTAAACTTTATCACTTTTAAAATTTCTCTTTAATTTTCTCATGAATTTAACATGCTGTTATAGAAAGGTAAACATTAAAAACGAATATACTTGGATTCAAAACTAGATTTTGTTTTTTACTCAAAGCTCTAAAGTGTTTGACAATTTGATACCATATTTTACTAGCCTCAATTTACTTAATAATTCTAATTTTATATTCAAGAAGTATATACTTTTTGTCTGCCCACTTTTGATTAATTAAGTAAATTTGCAGAGTGTGCTTATGATTGATAGCCTTGATTCTGAATTAGTGAATTATTTAGAAAATGGTAGTGTTTAAACTGGGTTTCCCAGTGGCTCAGTGGTAAAAGAATCTGCCACAATGCAGGAAATGTGGGTTGGATTCCTGGGTCAGGAAGGTCCTCTGGAGAAGAAAATGGCAACCCACTCCAGGATTCTTGCCTGAATATCCCGTGGACAGTGTTTAAATTAGAAAGTGCCAACATCAACAATGGCACCTACTGAATGCAAATACAGATCATCCTCCACTTATGATGGGCTTGTGTGTGTAGGAAGTCGCATCAGTCGTGTCAGACTGTTTGTAACCCCGTGGACTGTAGCCTGCCAGGCTCCTCTGTCCATGGGATTCTCCAGGCAAGAATACTGGAGTGGGTTGCCATTTCCTTCTCCAGGGCATATTTCCAACCCAGGGATCCAACCCTCCTCTCTGATGTCTCCTGTGTTGGTAGGTAGTTTCTCACCACTAGCGCCACCTGGGAAGCTGTAATGGGGTTAGTTAGTTAGTTAGTTAGTTAAGTCGCTCAGTCGTGTCCGACTCTTTGTGTCCCCGTCCACGAGGCCACCCCACCAGGCTCCTCCGTCCATGGGATTCTCCAGGCAAGAATACTGGAGTGGGTTGCCATTTCCTTCTCCAGGGGATCTTCCCAACCCAGGGATCGAACCCAGGTCTCCCACATTGCAGGTAGATGCTTTAACCTCTGAGCCACCTGGGAAGCCTACATCCTCATAAATCCATCAGAAGTTGAAAACAACCCTATCGAAATGCATTTAATACACCTGAGCTATGAAACATCATAGCTTAGTCTAGTGTACCTTAAACCTTAAATGTGCTCAGAACACTTATATTCGCCTGCAGTTGGGCAAAACTATCCAACACAAAGCCTATTTTGTAATAAAGTATTGAATTCCTCATGTAATTTATTGAATACTGTACTAAAAGTGAAAAACCAAATGCCTGTAAGTGTATGGGTTGTCCACTGTCATGATCTTGTGGCTGACGAACCTGAGGCTTGCTACCCCTGCTCCTGCGTACCTTTTGAAAGTATTGTATCACATGTCGCGAGCCAGGGAAAAGATTAACACTCAAAATTGAAAGTATGGTTTGTATTTAATGTGTATTGTTTTCACACCGTCGTCAAGTTGAAAAATGTTAAGTGGAACTACTGTAAACTGTGGACCAGACGTAATCACTTTCAGCGATCCAACAATCAACTATACCATATTAACTATAAGACAGAGAGTAAAAGACACTAGATTGTCATTAAATAATATCTCTTGAACATTTTCTACCTGTCAGACATTAAAATAGCCACCGGGCAACCCAATGACCAGACGCATAATGTGAGCAATAGGGATAATAATTATATAAAAGATACAGGGCATGGAACCCCCTCTGTGTTCCTTAAGGTCAGTGGATGATTTAATAATGACTCTGTCACCTTTATCAATTCCTTATGCTTGACATATTAAGTAATGGATACTCATTTTGTTTGGGGTTCGGGTAAAAGGGGTGAGTCAAATGAAATAAATATTTGAAATTTACTTGAAAATTTACTTGAAAATAAATAAAATTTACTTTTTTATTTGAAATAAATATAAACTTACATTCTCTTTCTTATCTCCCCTAATTATTTTTACTCTCTATATTCCCAGTTGTGGAGCAAAGAAATAAGTCAGTTTTATAAAGTTAATTTTATCCCAAATCTCTATGATATGGCTGCCTGGATTTGAAGACGGCTACAGAGAATGACGACTGAAAAACCTGCAGCCATGTAACTGATGGTCCTGTCCATCCTAAGTGCAGGGGAAGAGTGTTCTTTGCTGTATGCCTACTATTTGTGTTCTGTTACTATTTCTGACCCTGCCTCTTGGGTTCACTGCCTTTGCTCAGAAAGAGGCATCCAAGAGTTTAAATTACACTTTTGCTAGATGTTTTAAAGAAAGTACTAATCATACATTAGTTTAGTTAGGGCCATTGCTCTTTTGATATCATCAAGACAATACAACTCAAAAGTTGTCATAATCTTCTTAACTGCTGCCCATTGTACTGAGGTCACAATTACATAAGAACCACTTCAACAGCTCAACTAAACTATGGATATATTTAGTCCCTACTCTCACAGGCTTTTAAAAGAGCAAATTATAATACAAACTTTGAAATTTGTTAAAATGACATTGTTCATAAATGTCACAACTGCTCCTAAACACATTAACTAAAACAACGTGATAAATTTACCTGAGCCCACACACTCCTTGGCTTCCCTGGTGGCTTAGATGGTAAAGAACATGCCTGCAATGCAGGAGACCTGGGTTTGATCCCTGGGTGGGGAAGATCCCCTAGAGAAGGGAATGGCAACCCACTCCAGTATTCTTGCCTGGAGAATTCCATGGACAGAGGAGCTTGGTGGACTATAGTCTGTGAGGTCACAAAGAGTTGGACATGACTGAGTGACTAACATTATACACCCCTTAATTATAATGAATAACCTTTAGAATAAAATATAAATAATTCTGTTTTTAAAATATTAATAATTTCATCTTTTCTACTGTTAATTTTCTCTCAGTTGTTACCTTTATGTTATTTGGTTTTAATATAGTACTATTACATTTTTTTTTTTTAAATATGGAACGCTTCACGAATTTGCGTGTCATCCTTGCGCAGGGGCCATGCTAATCTTCTCTGTATCGCTCCAATTTTAGTATATGTGCTGCCGAAGCGAGCACTACATTTAAGCCAAAATAATATTTTCTTTTAAAGACAAATCGATGTAGCAAACTGGTAATATTTCAACCTTTTAAACAGATGGTGTCCAGGTTGCACAGAGAATTTAAGTCATCAAAACAAATTAGGACAGCAAGTCAAAATTCAAACTGGCAAAACACTTGGGTAAAAAAATAACACAAACCTTCCTGTTTTACGGAGACAACTAGATTGTGTTACACGTTTATATAATCACCTAAGGAAGAACTATAGAAAATACAAACCCCAGGACACCCTAGAAAGCTAGGTCATAATTAAATAACTGTTTTCTGGATGGCTTCCTCTTTAGACATCACAGGATCTCACTTGAAACCGTTCACGGGGCTTGGCACCTGTTTACCTGAGGTGTTAAATGCACCCTCTGTTTTTCTGTCCTACTTGCACTTTTAATAGGAAGAGGAGTCCCTTTCCAAACACGGCTACCTTTGTAACAAAGCAAGAAAGGAAACAAACTGCACCTGGCAACTTCCAACCGCTTTCAGGGAGAGACAGCAAAACTCTGCAATGCTCTTAGAAACACATATTATGGAAAATACTCTTTTAGAAAACGTTTCCCTTGTCGAAGACTTCCCATCTTATTAAATATTCCCTGCCTCTCTTTTGGAGTAGAAGCAGGTGTCGAAAGGGCCCTGTGAGTACAATTCTCTCCAGAAGTTCCACCGAGAGGCAGTTACCGTCCCCTGCAAAGCCTCTGCAGCGGCGAAGGCGGGACTCCGAGCGCCAGCGGCAGAGGTTAGGGGGCGCCAGGTACCCGAAATCGGGCCGAGTTGAGAGCAGCTCGCACGGGGGTCGGTTGGGCGGGGAAGCCTGCCTAGACCTCTCCTCACCTCAGCCCCCAAATTTCTCTTCCTTTCCAAATCCTCCTCTCCTTTCCCTCACACGCCCCTATATCCTCTTCTCCCTTCCCTTTCACGCCCCCCGACTCTTCCTCAAACTGTCTCCTGGAGTCACCCGAATTCTCTCTCTCCTTCTTTGGCGTTTTAACTGACTTTCCCCTTAAAATAGCTCCTCTCAAGACCTCCGAGTTCCTGCGCGACCGCGGCCTCCCGCCCCCGACACTCACGAGAAGAAGGGATCGTCCTCAAAGCTGCTGCTCAGCATCCCGAACATCCCGGCTCTGTCTCGGGCAGCGGCGTTCGCGGACAGATTGGCAAACGATGTAACTCGCCGCGGCCGCGACCCGAGCCAGCCTGCCCAGCACTGTCAACGCTTGTCTCCGTGCCGCAAAGGCCTTGGCCGTCGCGAAAGGCGGTGCTTGACGCGGAGCTGCTTTCCTATTGGGCGCAGATCCCATAACGTCACCAAGACGAGGCGGGGCAACAGCGTGCCGCTGCCATGGCAACCACGAGCAACACGGTGCAGGCTAGAGGCTTGTCCAAGAGCCAGCCGGGCAACCCAACATGAAGCCTCCCGTGGGACAAGATAGCTCGTTCTCTGGGCTGCAGGAACACAGAAATTAGTCTACCCTCTGTGTGACCTTGGGTAAATCGCCCTCGGCCTCGAAAATGCTCTTTTCGGGAAAATGGAGATGGGTCAAGATTTGGGCTACACTGCATCCAAAGACCCCTTTACCGGCCTCATTTTGTGATCCACAGCAGAGTCCTGTCCGAAACACACTGTGGAGGTTGACCTAACGCTGTGAACAATAAGGAAAGATGTGCAAAAAGGTTTTGAGTACATTTAGTAAATAGTGTGACTCAGTACTTTAGGGAAATGGGATGAGGCCTGTTAGATTTCAACAAATTTGTCTTTTGTGAGCCTAACCTGAAAGCAGTGTTTCCCAAGTGGGAAGTGCTTAAGCTTTACGTATACATGGTATTTAAAAATGAGAATGTTGCTCTCTTCCATCCTCTTTCCAGTCTGTTTCAAGGAGCAAGTCTCACTTTGGTGCTGGTGTGTCTTCAACACTTCTCCAGCATTCCTTAACCTAAGAGTAGGACTGCAGCAAGCAGCCATAGCCAACTAAAATTCCATTAGTGTA
The DNA here is from genome assembly GCF_019320065.1 of Cervus canadensis. NCBI lineage: Eukaryota > Metazoa > Chordata > Mammalia > Artiodactyla > Cervidae > Cervus > Cervus canadensis. The sequence continues at coordinate 82,702,694 of NC_057392.1, forward strand.
TATTTTTGTTTTAATTATATTTATATATGAGCCTTCTGTTTATGGAAAGGAAAGTGGTCTTAAATTTAAAGCAGTAACTTTAAGTGAAAGTTTAAAAGTTTCAACAGGTAAGTGAAACCATATGCTAATTTAAGTAAATAGCGCAGGTGAGATGTGGATATGTTGGGGGGTGGTGGGAGGGGGGTGGTATCGTGACAGTGGTTCTCACATTGTTGAGCCTGGAAAACACGGTCCTGAGGCGTTGCAGGAGCCTATAAAAATGTGGAGGAGAAGAAAGAATATTAGAGAAAGAGAAGAATGATTAGGGGTCTAAGAAGAGAGGAAATGCATGTTGCATGTCCATCCTTAACTAAGGATCCTTAACTAAGTGGGCTACCCAGCCTCTGCAGAGGGCTGTCACATGGAGATAGAGTGTTATCCATAGCCGCACAGGGCCTCCTGGGACTGGGCCAGCAGAGTGGCACTCGGCCAGCATGAAGAAGTGTGCAGGGCCTGATTTGGAGGTGGCAGGAATACTCAGGGTTATTTTGGGAGCAGGAAATTTAATCCTTTGGACCTTTTACCTCCCCACCTTTAGCCAAGTTCTTTGATTCCCACCCCCTATCCCCATCCTGAGACTGATGACGTGAGGTTGGGCAACCTTTACAGCCCAGGTTAAGACCTCATAGCCCTTCCGAGGAAGAGGATATTTTTTTTCTCCAGCCTCAGAATAAAGTTCAGAGAGCATATACGTATTAGGGATATTCTTAATTAGTTTCAAGGCAAAACAATTGTTTTAGAAGAACTGAAATTATTTTCTGTTTAAAATAATACAACCCAGGATGTTAATGAGGCTAAAAAAAAAAACTTAAATGAAAGGGGGTAAGTTATTGGTGATAAATGATAGTATTAAAATAGTTTTGAATTAAGGTCAAATAAAGCAGTTTGTGGGACGTTTTCCCCTTTTGTACCCATGGGGAAATTTTTCTTAGCATTGCACGGTTGAAACATTTAAGGTTTATTTCAAGCATCAGTTAGTTTAGGGTGTTACCTGGAGCTTCTAAAAGCAGTTTGGGCCTCATGCAAACACTTAAAAAAATGTTAGTAGAGGAAAGGGGAGAGCGGATGCTAAAGTGACCTCACAGTTTCAGATCAGGTGGGTAACAGGCAGGAGCCGGAGCAGGGGAAAATAGAATTGCAAAGCAGGACTGTGGGGAGAGGGCCCTGGACTATCTTGTAAATAGAATCACAATAGATCATATGTACTGAACGTGTGCCAGGTACTATGGTAGGCACTTCATGTACATTAACTCATTAAATCCTCTTGATTTTTACGGAGTAGTGATTGTTTTTATCTACATTTATAGGTAATGCAACCAAGATACAGAGAAGCTAAGAAAGTTGCCAAAATTCACACAGCCAGAAATTGAACTGGGCAGAGTGCCTGGAGTTTTTTGCTAGTAGGAGCTATTTGCATGGAATGTGGGTGATGGGCCACACAGAGATGCAGATGAAAGCAAGTTATTATAGCTCAAAATCATGTGAACAAACTAAATAATGCACTCATACTAAAAATTGTAAAATTCAGTGGAGATACATTAAAAATCGATATAACTTTACAAATATCTATTGAGTGCCTACCCTAGTCAGACACTTATCTAGACACTGAGGTGTTGGTGAACAAAACAGACAATTGTTGTCTTGGAGTTTATATCTTGTGAATGGGCAGAATGACAAACACCACCACAGAAGGTCGTATGTACATTGAAAGGTGACAGGTGTTAGGAGCAAAGCCTGAGCAGGGTAAGGGGAATGGAGGAATGCAGTTTTAAACAAGGAGATCTGTGTGGATCTCACTGAGATGGTGAGTTTGAGCAGACCCACTGGAAGGAAGTGGACATCTATGAGAAGAGCATTACAGGCCGATGCAAAGGCCCCGAGGTAGCATGTGTCTGGTGTATATAATGCTCAATCCATTCATAGGTCAGAGGAATAAGATGGGCCAAGTAAAGTGAAAATAACCTATTAGGATAATAGCTCCTGTCTGTACTTATGTTCCAGGCATTGCCTTCAGTGCTTCACATACATTTTCTTACTTAATCCTTATAACAACTCCGTATACTGAGATGTTTATCTCCATATTACATATGGAAAACCCAGAGAGATTTGGTGATTGCCTAGTCAACTCAAATCCAAATTAGTCCTACTCCAAAGTGTATATTCTTGCCATCACCCTAATATATCTACCTATAAAAATTAATTATTTATTGAGCCCCTCTATGTAGTAGGCATGGCACTAGTGGTAAAGAACCGCATGCCAATGCAGGAAACAGAGGAGACATGGGTTTGATCCCCGGGTTGGTGAGATCCCCTGGAAGAAGACATGGGAACCCGCTCCAGTATTCATGCCTGGAGAATCCCATGGACAGAGGAGCCTGGCAGGCAAGACTCCACAGGGTAGCAAAAAGGTAAGACTGAAGAGATTTGGCATGCATGCATGTACTAGGCATTTTTACGTATATAACCTCTAACCTCACTACAACTTAACATTTGGAAGGTCACTGACCAAGTTCAAAGAACACAGTGAAGGACATGAGACCCAAGCCAACCCTATAACTCTCAAGAACACTGAGAGTTTAGAATGAGTGCAATTGTATGGAAGTTTGAACATTCTTTGGCATTGCACTTCTTTGGGATTGGAATGAAAACTGACCTTTTCCAGTCCTGTGGCCACAGCTGAGTTTTCCAAATTTGCTGACATATGGAGTGTACAGCACTATAATAGCATCATCTTTTAGGATTTGAAATAGCTAAGCCAGGATTCCATTACCTTCACTAACTTTGTTCGTAGTGATGCTTCCTAAGGCCCACTTGACTTCACACTCCAGGATGTCTGGCTTTAAGTGAGTGGCCACACCATCTGGTTATGAGGGTCATTAAGACCTATTTTGTATAGTTCTTTTGTGTATTCTTGCCACCTCTTCTTAATGTCTTCTGCTTCTGTTAGGTCGTTACTATTTCCTTTTTCATGCCCATTCTTGCATGAAATGTTCCCTTTATATCTCCAGTTTTCTTCAAGAGATCTCTAGCCTTTGCATTCTATTGTTTTCCTCTATTTCTTTGCATTGTTCACTTAAGAAGGCTTTCTTATCTCTCCCTTCTGTTCTCCGGAACCCTATATTCAGTTGGATAAATTTTCCCTTTCTCCTTTGCCATTCATTTCTCTTCTTTTCTCAGCTATTTTTAGTCTCCTCAAACAACCACTTTGCTTTCTTTCATTTCTTTTTCTTGAGGATGGTTTTGATCACTGCCTCCTGTACAACACTAAAGTATCTGTGTGGATCACAACAAACTGTGGCAAATTCTTAAAGATATCAGAATACCAGACCAACTTATCTGCCTCCCGAGAAACCTGTACGCAGGTCAAGAAGCAACAGTGAGAACCAGAAATTAAACACATAACTGGTTCAAAATTGGGAGAGGAATACAACAAGCTGTATATTGTCACTATGCAGAGTAAATCATGACAAATGATGAGCTGGATGAAACACAAGCTGGAATCAAGATTGCTGGGAGAAATATCAACAACCTTGGATATGGAGATGATACCACTCTAAGGGCAGAAAGTGAAGAGGAACTAAGTAGCCTCTTGATGAGGGTGAAAGAGTAGAGTGAAAAGTTGGCTTGAAACTCAACATTAAAAAATCTAAGATCATGGCATCTGGTCCCATCACTTTATGGCAAATGGAAGGAGAAAAAATGGAAGCAGTGACAGATTTTATTTTCTTGGGCTCTAAAATCACTGGAGACAGTGACTACAGCCATGAAATTAAAAGACACATGCTCCTTGGAAGAAAAGCTATGACCAACCTAGACAACATATTAAAAAGCAGAGACATTAATTTGCCAACAAAGGTCCATCTAGTCAAAGCTATGGTTTTTCCAGTAGTCATGTTGGATGTGAGAGTTGCACTGTAAAGAAAGCTGAGTGCCGAAGAATTGATGCTTTTGAACTGTGGTGTTGGAGAAGACTCTTGAGAGTCCCTTGAACTGCAAGGAGATCCAACCAGTCCATCTGAAAGGAAATCAGTCCTGAATATTCATTGGAAGGACTCATGCTGAAGCTGAAATTCCAATACTTTGGCCACCTGATGTGAAGAGCTGACTCATTTGAAAAGACCCTGATGCTGGGAAAGATTGAAGGTGGGAGGAGAAGGGGACGACAGAGGATGAGATGGTTGGATGGCATCACTGACTCAATGGATATGAGTTTGAGTAAACTCCGGGAATTGGTGATGGACAGGGAGGACTTGCGTGCTTGCAGTCCGTGGGGTCTCAAAGAGTTGGACATGACTGAGCAACTGCACTGAACTGATGAATTAAGGGATAAAAAGAAAAAAGGACACAGTGAATTTAAAACTCTTTGTTATTGTTGTTTTTCAGTCAGTAAGTCATGTCTAACTCTTTGCGACCCCATGGACTGCAGCACGCCAGACCTCCCTGTCCATCACCAATTCCCGGAGTTTACTCAAACTCATATCCATTGAGTCAGTGATGCCATCCAACCATCTCATCCTCTGTCGTCCCCTTCTCCTCCCACCTTCAATCTTTCCCAGCATCAGGGTCTTTTCAAATGAGTCAGCTCTTCACATCAAGTGGCCAAAGTATTGGAGTTTCAGCTTTAGCATGAGTCCTTCTAATGAATATTCAGGACTGATTTCCTTTAGGATGGACTGGTTGGATCTCCTTGCAGTTCAAGGGACTCTCAAGAGTCTTCTCCAACACCACAGTTCAGAAGCATCAATTCTTTGGTGCTCAGCTTTCTTTATAGTACAACTCTCACATCCATACATGACCACTGGAAAAACCATTAGACCAGACGGACTTTTGTTGGCAAATTAATGTCTGTGCTTTTTAATATGCTGTCTAGGTTGGCCATAACTTTCCTTCCAAGAAGTAAGTGTCTTTTAATTTCATGGCTGCAGTCACCATCTGCAGTGATTTTGGAGCCCAGAAAAATAGAGTCTGTCACTGTTTTCACTGTTTCCCCATCTATTTGCCATAAAGTGATGGGACTGGATGCCATGATCTTAGTTTTCTGAATGTTGAGCTTTAAGCCAACTTTTTCACTCTCCTCTTTTACTTTCATCAAGAGGTTCTTTAGTTCTTCTTCACTTTCTGCCATAAAGATGGTGTCATCTGCATATCTGAGGTTATTGATATTTCTCCTGGCAATCTTGATTCCAGTTTGTGCTTAATCCAGCCCAGTGTTTCTCATGATGTACTCTGCATAGAAGTTAAATAAGCAGGGTGACAATATACAGCCTTGACGTACTCCTTTTCCTATTTGGAACCAGTCTGTTGTTCCATGTCCAGTTCTAACTGTTGCTTCCTGACCTGCATACAGGTTTCTCAAGAGGCAGGTCAGGTGGTCTGTTATTCCCATCTCTTTCAGAATTTTCCACAGTTTATTGTGATCCACACAGTCAAAGGCTTTGGCATAGTCAATAAAGCAGAAATAGATGTTTTTCTGGAACTCTCTTGCTTTTTTGATGATCCATTGGATGTTGGCAATTTGATCTTTGGTTCCTCTGCCCTTTCTAAAACTAGCTTGAACATCTGGTAGTTCACGGTTCATGTTGAAGCCTGGCTTGGAGAATTTTGAGCATTACTTTACTAGCATGTGAGATGAGTGCAATTGTGTGGTAGTTTGAGCATTCTTTGGCATTGCCTTTCTTTGGGATTGGAGTGAAAACTGACCTTTTCCAGTCCTGTGGCCACTGCTGAGTTTTCCAAATTTGCTGGAATATTGAGTGCAGCACTTTCACAGCATCATCTTTCAGGATTTGAAATAGCTCAACTGGAATTCCATCACCTCCACTAGCTTTGTTCGTAGTGATGCTTTCTAAGGCCCACTTGACTTCACATTCCAGGATATCTGGCTCTAGGTGAGTGATCACATCATCATGATTATCTGGGTTGTGAAGATTTTTTTTGCAGTTCCTCTGTGTATTCTTGCCACCTCTTTTAATATCTTCTGCTTCTGTTAGGTCCGTACCATTTCTGTCCTTTATTGAGCCCATTTTTGCATGAAATGTTCCCTTGGTATCTCTAATTTTCTTGAAGAGATCTCTAGTCTTTCCCATTCTATTGTTTTCCTCTGTTTCTTTGCACTGATCATTGAGGAAGGCTTTCTTATCTCTCCTTGCTATTCTTTGGAACTCTGCATTCAAATGGGTATATCTTTCCTTTTCTCCTTTGCTTTTTGCTTTTCTTCTTTTCAGAGCTATTTGTAAGGCCTCCTCAGACAGCCATTTTGCTTTTTTGCATTTCTTTTTCTTGGCGATGGTCTTGATCCCTGTCTCCTGTACAATATCACAAACCTCCGTCCATAGTTCATCAGGCACTGTGTCTATCAGATCTAGTCCCTTAAATCTATTTCTCATTTCTGCTGTATAATCGTAAGGGATTTGATTTAGGTCATACCGGAATGGTCCAGTGGTTTTCCCTACTTTCTTCAGGTTAAGTCTGAATTTGGCAATAAAGAGTTCATGCATCAACTACCTATAAAAAACCAACTATATTCTTGGCACTATTCTAGGCAATGAGTATCAAAACTCCTGGCCTTCTTAAAGCTTACTCTCCAGCAGATGTTTCTTTCACCAGCTAATTCTGCAGTTACTATTGTTACAGCACTTCAGAATTTTCAAGATGTTTTTGAAGACTTTATCTCAAGTGCCCAAGAAGTGAACAGGCTCTTGACTGCTGTAATTTCAGACTTAATTCTAGTTCTCCAGAACCATGGCTGTTAGGCCATAATAAACATCTGTACTATAGCTAATTTCAACGTGTCTAGGGTTTCATTTGCTTTAAATTGTGCACAGAGATTCTGGGACTTTATAATGTTGACAGAAATTGAAATGATGTCTGTGGACACTGTGAAACTACTATTTTGAGATATTTCACATACTTTTTTCAATATTGTGCTACATTCCTTTAGGGGATGTCATAGCATTGGAAAGCTAGGTTTTTAGATGTTTCCATGATGATAAGGAAATACCTTCTGAAAAATGAAACAAGCGATGTTGGCAAATCTCAGTCTGTTCCCAATGTTTGAAATGTTTAGCTTGCTAAACAGGTACACATCTGCCAGTATGATTATTTAAGAATGACACAAAAATAATTTTTTTTTCAGTTTATTTTTTAAAAGGCTACTGAGTTTTCAGGACATACATACTTAAATTGTTGGTAATAAACAGAACCAACTACTCAGTATTTTTTCAGATCTAGGGGAAAGTGTAAATATTATTGAGGCAGGAAGGGATCATGAACTGAGATCATTTGGGGTAAGATGGACATGAGTTTGAGCAAGCTCTGGAGTTGGTGATGGACAGGGAAGCCTGGTGTGCTGCAGCTCATGGTATCGCAAAGAGTCAGACACAACTGAGTGACTGAAGTGAACTGGGGACATCTGTCTTAACCCCATGATCTTTGTTGTTGTTTTTTTTTTTCTTTCAAATTTTGTATCACAAATCCAATTTTACTAAAAGGTGTGATTCATTTTCCTTTTAGTGTACATCCTCTTTTCAACCAGCTGTCTTACCAGCCCTCATACAGGTTTGCATTATGCCTTTATGAGAAATGGGGAAATCATACATAGTGCTACATGACCTATAAAATAAAAGCATAGGTCCAAGGTCTTCAAAATCCCTGGCGGGGCCACCTCTGGTCCACATGGCATCATTGTTCAAATTACGAAGAGGCATCGCTCTCTCTCAAGATACTTCCATTAAGGAGACAATCACTTAGTAAATTTACAAGTCTACAATGTGTACAATATGACTAGTCCCATCCTGAGGAGTCACACACTTAGTAATGGAAGCCCCTGTCCCAAGCCCGATTTCTACTCATAGGAAGTCAATGTACCCGGCTCATTCACAAACTCATGAGTAAGAAATGTAGTTTTATTTTTCTGTAGCTGACCTTAATCTATGTTCTGTGCTCCCATCTACCAGGGGTGACCCTTCCCTCTCCCAGGAAGGCAGTGCCAAGGTGGAGTTGGTTGCCAGCCATGCTGCATCCCTGAAGGCATCTTTATACCCTCGCTGGATGGAGCCAGGACACTAAGCCTCTCAGTCTGCACAGTGAAGAACTGTCTTGTCCTCAATGCCAACAGGACTCTTCTCCCTTTGAGAAACATGCTCTTCTTCCAGTGAAGTAACAGAGCAAATGTGACTTCACGGAGAAAACCTTTCCAGGTCAAATCCTCCTTTCCCATGCTTGCTACTGAGGTGACAGCCAGGAGTTTTGTTCACACCAAACCATGAACAAGCAGCACACTTTCCGAGTTGTGTTTACCTTTGTATCTCACTTTCTCTGTGGAGACGTACATTCAGGGCTGGCTATTTATTGTGCACAGATTGTAACTGAGTCGTATTTTATTTGGAAAAATATTGAGAAAATATCACCTTCGGGGTACTGGTTACAAGAGATACGCCTTTGCCAAGGTTGTCTTAGTTGGCTCTTGAGAGCAGAAACAGAGGCTTTAGTCCCTGCTGTGCCATCCTAAGTCCCTTCAGCCGTGTCCGACTCTTTGCGACCCCGTGGACTGTAGCCCGCCAGGCTCTTCTGTCCATAGGATTCCCCAGGCAAGAACACTGGAGTGGGTTGCCATTTCCTTCTCCAGGGGGTCTTCCTGACCCAGGGATCGAACCCAGGTCTTTTACTTCTGTATTGGCAAGCAGGTTCTTTACCAATAGCATCACCGGGGAAGCCCATTAGTCCCTGGGTGGGGTCCTAACATTCAGGTGGCAGGAAGGAAGTCTGTAGGAGAGGAGTGGGGGAATGTTCTGCTCTAGAAGGACAGAGAGGATGGAGGTGCTAGAAAACACTGGGGAGGTATGAGGGCTCCCTGTAGGGTCAGGGCGGAACCAAAGGTTATACTATTGCTAAATACAGGCAAGTTGTGGCCTTTCCCACATTTCTTAGATGTAAATGTTTGAGGCTTGGATATTTTGAAGCATGTGCCATTTTTAAAATATAGCATGTCTACATTTTTAAGCACATCTATATTTTTAAAATATAAACTTAGATAAGGGCTCACTTCCATTTAGTGACAGTTTCCATCTAAAAATTGTCTACCAGAAGTTTCACAAAATTTATCCCAACCAATACTCTCACTAATGGTGCAAGGGAGGCACCACCTCCATTTTGTAGAAGAGATGGATTCAGGGAGATGGAGTGATTTGCCAGGTCCTCTTGCTGGTGACTGGTAGAATAGGGATTTTGATCCAGATCAGACCACTTCAAGGTCATTTTCTACTCACTACACCCCTAGGCAGTTCACATAATGAAAAAAGAACTTGGTGTTGTGAAATGGCATACATGTGAAGCTCCTAGGGCTGTCTGAACACTGATATAGGTTGTTTGGTTTAAGTATATCAAAAGATTTTTGAATTTTCCTGAAAAACAAACAATAACAAAAGTGCTATTTAATGAATAAAACAAAGGTTATTACTCCAAAGAATCTGAGTGACAATGTAAAATATAAATATGTTACAATAACTTTTTTTTCTGTGACAAACTTTCACAGAGTCTATAATGGAGCCTCATGTAGTTTCAAAAATCCACAACCAAAGACTAACAGTTTCTTTTAATTTACTTTTTAATTGAGGTATAAATATGGTAAAGTCCAATAAGCTTAAATGTACAGTTCAATAAGATTTTACATATGAATAACTCTTATGTAAACACCACCCAGCTGAAGATACAAAGCGTTTTAAAAATATCATGTTCCCTACCAGATCATCTCTCTCAAACGTAACTAGCATTCTGAGATTTGCTTCTTTTGCTTAACATGTTTGAAAAATTCACTTGTATTGTTGCATATAACAGTGGTTTATTCTTTTTCATTGCTGTGTAGTATTTTATTGTAGGAATTTACCATAAGTAATTTACCCATTTACTGCTGAAAAAGTTTTTTTTTTTTTTTTATGTTTAAGACTAACGCTGCCATTACCTTCTTATACATGACTTGATTAATTTTTTAAATTTTCTGGTTTCTGAACAGCTAATGGGATCTTAGTTCCTCAACCAGGGATTGAACCTTGGGCCCTAGCAGTGAAAGTGCCAAGTCCTAACTGTTGGACTTACAGGGAATTCCCAGAACTTGATTAATTTTTAAAATCAATTTAACAGTCAGTTCTTTTTAAATCTTTATTTTCATTAAAATTTGGAAAACTTTCTACAGATGATAATTTCATAAGGAGGGCTTTTCTATTGAGTCAACTCTTTGATGTTTGCAACTGTCTATTTCTTTTGTGTCTAGAATAGAAGAAACACTTTGCTGCTTTTTTTAAAAAAAGAAAAATTTTAGAATCATGAAGCCTAAAACAAGTTGAATAGTAGGTAGCATTCTTTAAGAAATACTGTTGAGGTCATCTGTTCTCAGGAACTTTTTAATGTGACTGTCTAAAGCATTATTTCAAAAGTTATTTTTAAACTTCTGATAAGATTTGGAGAGAATTCAAGCTGTGGGTGGATGTCCCACTGTGAAGGCAATCATATGAGAAGACTGTCAGGGCTTGAGGGAATTATTTTGGAAAACTTTAAAAACTTGAATGCCTTCATCTTTGTCATATGCTTAGATGCTTTTACTATTTGAAATGGTAGGAAAAAATTTGCTTCCATCTTAGAGGAAGTGTTTTTAATCTCAAAGCCATGCAAGTTTTAATGTTACCTGGGATAAATATTTGGGGATAACATGATAAAAGGGTGACAAGGAGTTAATAATAAGTAGCTCCAAGCTATACCTGGTTTCTTCCTAATTCATGTCTCCCTCAGACCTGGAAGCCCCTGGACCCTGATGAGAGAAACTGAGGTGGGCCAGGCCTGGGTTTGCTGGTGGGCAGAATGCTGTGATCTGCTGAATGTTCTTAATAATAAAAGCTAAAACCTACTATGTGCTAGGCACATTAATTCGCAGCAGTTCTTTTACTGTTTTATAGAATTAAGTAGACACAGGCTTTAGAAAATTAAATATTATAATTTGTGCAAGAGCATATTGCTAAGAAGCAGTAGAGATGGGACTGGACATCAGGCTGTCTGGCTTTAGAACCTGGGCTATTATTCCATGCACTGGCTGTAACTCCCACTGTCTAGCACACAAGAGACTAGCTGTCTCTACATCCAACTGAGGATGGGGCTTTACCTAGAGCCCACGTCGGAAACACAAGACCAATAGGGCCAGGTGAGTAATCAAAGTGGGAAAAGTGAAATAGGTAAGACAGTGAAAAGAATAACAACATGTATGGAGCTTCCACTGTGTACCAGGCACTTTAAGTGCTTTACAGGTTTTACCTCTCTTAATTTTTCAAACAGTCTAATGAGATAGGTGCTATTATTACACCCATTTTACATAAGAGGAAGCAAAGGGTCAGTGAAGAGAAATCACGTACTCAAGGTCACATAGTGCAAAGTGGGACCCGGCAAGTCTTGCTGGGCATCTGTGCTGAATGGCCATGGGCTCCTCGAGGGGCCTGCATGAGGGGCACTGAATGGATTTGTCCCTAGCAGACCGGATTGCCCTGCAGAAATTCACGTCCACTGGCAGTATGGGATTTCATATGAAATCTTCCAATTTTTTTAAAGTGAGCAACTCATTAAAAACAAGATACCTTAGAAGGCAAACAAAACAAGCCTGTGGGCTGAATCTGGCCCAAGCCTGTGATCTAGTTACTGTGAAAGTGAGCTGTCATGGCAGGAAAGGGTACTTGAGCCTGGCAGCATCTGCGTACACTGGCCTCTGAATGTAGCTCAAGACCACACTGAGAGCGAGGCCCGTCCTGTGAGAACTGAGAAGCGCCCCGACTCCCAGACAAAGGCCTTTGTGAGTGGACGCCAGTCACCACATTACTGGCTGTCCAAATCTTAAAATATTGATACCATGAAGCAGTAGTTTCATTTCTGCAAGGTATTTAGATTATAAACTAATGTTTTCATCTGGTTTGCAAAAGCTTAGCACAAGTTGATTATCAGTTTGGGGTATTACATTACCTTTCTAGTTCTGTGTCTTAAAGTAGATCTGAAATCATCTTGCCTGTTCTCTAAAAAGTTCACATTCCAGTTTTTCAAACTGAAGAACTTGTGGGTTTTGACTCCAGCTCTCGGCAAGCCCCTCGCTCAATGGGAGGTAAGGAAAGAGCCAGTCTCCTCTGTGCAGAGTGGGACAGCAGTCTTGCTCAAGACTGTGGAAAAATCAGACTCTCATAATGTATGCAATAAAATATCAAAAGCCTATTTACCCATAGGAAAACAATCTGTTAAGCTAAATGCGACTGGATGCCTCCATGAGTTTTTTCCCTCTTGACATTGTTCACATATTTGTTACTTGTCACTGCCCAGCATGTATAGGAGAGCCATAGGTTTTAAACAAAAAAGCTTAACAGACAACATATTTGGAATTTAATTTGTTTTCTTCATTTTCTCCCCTTCAAATCCTTATATTCCTACTGGGCATGTACTCTAGGTTCTTAGGAAAAAAAGCGTTTAAGGGTTGTATTAGTTTCTTAGAGCTTATGCTGCAAACTAGGTGCTGAAACAACAGGCGTTTAGTTCTCGCAGTTCTGGAGGATGGCAGGCAAGCTGTCGGTAGGGCCATGCTGGCTTGGAAGGCTCTGGGGAAGAATTCTTGCCACTCCTTGGCTTGTCCCCATCTCTCTCGTCTCTGCCTCAGTCATCACATCGCCTGCTCTCCGTGTGTTTCTGAATCCAAATTCCCCTTTTCTTATAAGGATGCCAGGCACTGGATTTGGGGCCCATCCTGATCCGGTGTGACTTGATTACAACTGCAAGGACCCTAATTCCAAATTAGGTCATGCTCACAGGTTCCAGGCGGACATGAATTTTGGGGGGATGCTCTTCAACCCAGTGCATGCATTATTAGTAACTTGTACAAAAATAATCAGAATAGATAGAAAAATTCTCAGGATTAATCACGACATAAGACTGGAAATGCCAAGTTGCTTTAGTCGTGTCCGATGGTTTGTGACCCCATGGACTATAGCCCACCAGGCTCTTTTGTCTATGGGATTCTCTAGACAAGAATTCTGGAGTGGGTTGCCATTTCCTCCTCCAGGGGATCTTCCCAACCCAGGGGTTAAACCTGTCTTCTGCGGCTCTTGCATTGCAGGTAGATTCTTTACCGCTGAGCCACAGGAGGAGCCCAAGATTGGGAATATATGCCAACAATCAGCTGACAAGTTTGCAGGTGTGTAATTCTGCAGAACTTTACAGCATGCATTTACGATATTAACCTCATTCCTTCGAACTTCCTGCTGTCTCTACTTTCATTCTCTCCTTGGCCCTAGTTTCTTCACTGACTTGTTATAATTTCTCTTTTATCTGGTCATATCCTTTGAATTATAAAATACTTGATGCTTCTCTGGAACAAAGAATGATAGGGATAAATAAAATAATAACATAACCACCATTAATTTGATGGTAGTGTTGAGATATTGGCCTCCATTTAAGAACAAACTCATTATGAGAAGCCTTCTGACATGATAAAATGCCAGTGTAGATCTCAGAGTGATGTCTCTAATTGCCTAGACCTTTTTACACTTGGTATCTGCATGAGTTATAACTCTTTTGTGAAGATAAAAAGGCTGCTGTAAGAAATAGCCCCAGTGCTATAAGAGCTGTCAGACTGGAGGGCATCGCAAATGAGATTAATGATGTCTGCCTTAATATAAGAAGATTCAGCATAACCAAGATTATGGATCCTGCAGAAACCTGCCAGCACTCATTTATCTGGGATAAATATTACTTTTAATTAAAGTCCTAAGGTAGGTTATTCTTGAACTAATGAGATCTATAGTGATTACCTTTGGGAATTAATTTTCTTTCTTAATTCTCAGTCATTTTGATGATTATCGCTTATTCAGTCTTATGGCAGTCAGCTTGTAGGACATGCTATTTCTAGCTAAAGGTGCTAGTATTTAGCTAGAACAAATAACCCAGTATTTGTTTTTATGTGGCACTCTCATTTTCTAACTATATTTACCATTTAACCGAAATATTCTTACAGATTTGTCTGTCCAACTGAGCTGTATATGATGAGTCAACTTTATAAAATCAGATCACTCACAAGAGCATAAAGATTCAATCTAAGTGAAATGATAAGGAATATAAAATCAGAAAATAGGGCATTGCTATTTTTTAACTATTTAATTGATTCTAGTTCTTTGCTAGGCACTGTGCCGCGTGTTGTAGACACATCAACTCTAAACCACATATAGACTCTGCAAAATAGGAATTATTATTTGTTTATTAGATGTGGAATAAATGCTTAGGAGACAAGAGGTTTAACTCTATAGCTCATGTTCATACACCACACAGCTTCTCTGCTAACAGAGGCAATCACCCAGCTTTCAGCAGACCTCCACATAAACATTAGTGTTTGTCCAGTGTATGGTTTAACCAAGTTTTCAGTGACTCTATAGGGTTGGTGTTCTGATTACTCTAGGTGTGTAACAAACCACCCCCAAACCTTGTGGTATGGGGTGACATTTTATTATGCTCACAGATGCCATGGGTAAGGAGTATAGACTGGGAAATGAAGATGGCTTGTCTGTAGAGCCTGAGCTAGGGGGGCCTGTGGCTGGAGGAGTCTACACTCACATGCTGGTTGTTGGCTGGAACTTCAGCTGGAACTGAACACCAGAACACCAACAATGTAGACCCTCCCTATGGCCTGGGTTTTCTTGGGACATGGCCACCCCTGAGTCATTGGTCATCTTGTATGGCATCTCAGGGCTCTGGGGTGAGTACCCCAAGTGAATTAGGCATAAGCCTTTCATGAATTAGTCTTGCAAGTTATGCCGTGTCACTTCTGATACATTCTGTTGGTTAAAAGCAAGTCACTAAGATTGACCCAGATTCAAGAAAGGGGATATAGACCCCCACCCCTCAATGAGAAGTGTCAAAGAATTTGAAGACATGCTTTAAAGCCATCACAGTAGGTAACAAATATTCTATTACATATTGTTACCTGTTGCTGATGTGTTGGAGTTAAGATTCTTATCTATCTCTCTGCCCCTTCCTGTTGGCTAACTCGGCTCCCAGACATATAAGCAAGGGCATGCTCCAGGTAAATGTACCTCTATTCCTAGTTGGGATTTCTGATCCTAATTTCTAGCTGATCTACAGCCTTAATACATTGACCTATTAAGAGCTGAAGCACTGGAAGTCCCCTTCTCCACCTTTTCTTCTAAGACTGAGTGAGCCAGACTATGCCTCCAGTTTATCTTAGATGGTTTTGCTTGGCTTTTCAGGAGCTAGAGCTGAAAAAAATCCAAATTTATTGTTTCACTCACCTGAGATCATGTACCTTGTTAATTCAATTTTTAGTAAATTAAATTATCTGTTGACAGGAAGACCCTGCTGGGGTAGACAGAAATCATTAACAAAACGTTGGCTGATAACTGCAGAACTGAAATTGAATTGAGCATTTTCCATGTGCTTTACAACCAAAGATGAACTAAAGGTTCTTTTTTTTTCGTTTAAAGGAGAAAAAGTTGAATAGACATGGAAACTACCTAAGTGGGAAAGGAGGTGATTATGACCATGGGTTAAATTGATAATTTGGTGCCTCTTTTTCCCTGAGGCCTCACCTCAAGATAATCATACCATTTTGACATGGTCAAGCTGAAACGTTCATGCCAGACCTCTCTAAATCAGATACATTTGGGCTCAGAGAACCACTCTTCACTGACTAGTGTTGGTCTGGCATAGAGAGCTGAGGAGCAATGGTGATTAGGAATCTCAGAGTTGAGATGCCACTCACTTCGTGTTTGAAGTGTTTGCACATAAAGCTACCACTGTCACAGCTTAATGTATCTTCATGAAAAGATTGCTTGTTGAGTAGCGTTTGGAGAGCTGGACAAAGGAGTATGCCCTAGGTTCATCCACCTAGAGCATGTTATACAGAGTGAAGTTAAGTCAGAAAGAGAAAAACAAATATCACATATTAGCACATATAGATGGAACCTAGAAAAATGGTACTGATGAATCTTTTGCAGGACAGCAGTAGAGACGCAGACATAGAGAACAGACTCGTGGACACGGTAGGGGGAAGGGAGGGTGGGATGAAGTGAGAAAGAAGCATTGAAATATATATTCAGTTCAGTTCAGTCGCTCAGTCGTGTCCTACTCTTTGCAACCCCATGAATCGCAGCACGCCAGGCCTCCCTGTCCATCACCAACTCCCAGAGATTACTCAAACTCATGCCCATCGAGTCGGTGATGCCATCCAGCCATCTCATCCTCTGTCGTCCCCTTCTCCTCCTGCCCCCAATCCCTCCCAGCTTCAGGGTCTTTTCCAATGAGTCAACTCTTCGCATGAGGTGGCCAAAATATTGGAGTCTCAGCTTCAGCATCAGTCCTTCCAATGAACACCCAGGACTTATCTCCTTCAGGATGGACTGGTTGGATCTCATTGCAGTCCAAGGGACTCTCAAGAGTCTTCTCCAACACCACAGTTCAAAAGCATCAATTTTTCGGCGCTCAGCTTTCTTCACAGTCCAACTCTCACCTCCATACATGACCACTGGAAAAGCCATAGCCTTGACCGGGTGGACCTTTGTTGGTAAAGTAATGTCTCTGCTTTTTAATATGCTATCTAGGTTGGTCATAACGTTTCTTCCGAGGAGTAAGCGTCTTTTAATTTCATGGCTGCAATCACCATCTGCAGTGATTTTGGAGCCCCCCAAAATAAAGTCTGACACTGCTTCCACTGGCTCCCCATCTATTTCCCATGAGCTGATGGGACCAGATGCCATGATCTTAGTTTTCTGAATATTGAGCTTTAAGCCAACTTTTTCACTCTCCTCTTTCACTTTCATCAAGAGGCTTTTTAGTTCCTCTTCACTTTCTGCCATAACGGTGGTGTCATCTGAGGTTACTGAGGTTACTGATATTTTTCCCAGCAATCTTGATTTCAGCTTGTGCTTCTTCCAGCCCAGCGTTTCTCATGATGTACTCTGCATATAAGTTAAATAAGCAGGGTGACAATATACAGCCTTGACGTACTCCTGTAATATATACATTACCCTATATAAAACAGATAACCAGTGGGAATTTGCTGCCTGATGCAGGGAGCTCAATCCTGTGCTCTGTGACAACCCAGAGGGGTGGGGTAGGATGGAAGCGGGGAGGAAGGTTCAAGAGGGAGGGGACATATGTGTACTTCTGGTGGATTCATGTTCTTGTATGGCAGATATCAGCACAGTATTATAAAGCAATTATCCTTCAATTAAAAGAGTATATGCCAGTCAGCAGCATCTGATGGAACTATTTTCTGAATAAGCAGAAATTTGAGTGTGTAGATGTGCTGTGTAGCTGGATTTCTCTAGGATTTTCTATATTGTTAAAGGAAATTTCTTAATCTCTCTTGTGACAGGGGAGTTGTCGGCTGATTAAGTTCTAGTGGATGAGGTATAGGCTTCCAAGTTTCCTTTATTTTCAACTTCTGAGTCTTCTTAAAAGAAAGGGAGTAAGTATATCCTTCACACTGCCTGGAATGTGGGCCGTGGGATGTGAATATGATGGCTAGAGCTGTCCTGAACCACACTGTGGAAGCCACCGACAGAGAGGAGGATGTTAGAACAAGAGCCAGGGTTCTTCCCATTTGAAGCCACCATACCTGCCTTTCAATGTCTCTCCCTTGAGAGGGAAATAAATGTTTTTTTTTTTTTTTTATTTAAGCCACTGTTTGTTGTTAACTGTTGTCATTGTGTATGAAGGCAAAACTAATTGGTGTACTTAATTAATCCTAATTGATGCACTGCCTTTTCAAATAATTTTATCAGCTTTGGTCCCAGCAGCAAACAAAGGACATACTGAAAAGAGTTTAATGAAGGCATGATATACAGAGATGTGAATAGGGTTAAAGGGGTCATTCAGGGACTGACAGCAGTCTCCAGGTCACAGGGGGCAGGGAGGAAGCTGAGCTTGTAACAAGGTGACAGCTGGACCCTTGAGAGAGGGGCGAGCCTGCAGGAGTTGTGGCCTTAGGAAAGCAGCCACGGCAGAAACAGCAGGGCATGGAGACCCAATTCTCTCCCCCTTCCTGTGACTTCCTGTTAGAGCCTGCTATTGCCTGAACCTGATCGGAAGCCAGAGGGCAAGGAAAACCGGGTGATTCAGTCTGCTGGGACACTGCAGAGAAAAAAAAAAAAAGTGAAGAATGAATCGGAATGAGCGATGGAGAGAACGAGCTATATACAATGTCTCCTCATTATAAACTGACTTGTTAATTCTTAAGTGATTCGAAGAACAGATTGAGATAATGATTTGCATAAAGTTGTCCACTTTGAAAGTTTACTTACTGTTGTTGTTATTTACTGGTTTATGGCTCAGCAATTCCACTTTTAGGAATCTACACAACTGTTAAAAGGAATGAGGTGTAGGTGGACTGCTCTGGAAAGTTATCTAGGGCATATGATCATGGAAAAAAAATTACAGACAAATCCATTTTCCTGGTCCAAAAAGAGAGCCCATTTGTCAATATCTCAATAGAAATGCATTTGTTCAAGCACAGGGCTAGGCTGGGAGGACTTTTTCTCCCGCTGTAATGGTCATCAGGTGGTCAGTGACAGCCTAGAGCGGAGGGACTGCGTGGGAGGTGGGAGCGACATTCAAGAGGGTGGGGACATACGTATACCTATGGCTGATTCATGTTGATACATGGCAGAAACCAGCACAATATTGTAAAGAAATTATCCTCTAATTAAAAATAAATTTAAAAATTAAAAAAAAAAGAAAAAAAATAATGGTCACTAAGTAGGGAGAGACAATGTAGCTGACCAAGAGGGACAGATATGTTTACATTCAAAAACTGGTTCTATATGGATGACTTTCCTTTTGTGTTTTGTTGGTATTTTTCAATGAAAAAAAAAAATCCAAATCACAAAAGTGTGGAAGATATCACTTAACAAAAAGCTTAATTCTTGATATAAATCTCCATTTTATGTATTCTTTTTCTAGTAAATGATCAAATTTAATAAATTATATGTGATCATTTGCTAGCTGGCATAAATTATATAATTTGTAGAAAAAGATACAAATGATATTGAGAAAATTTTGAAGTACTTAGCAGAAAGAGAATTAGTTTAGTAAAATGGTGGCCGTTTATATTTAATTTACAAATTCCACATCTGAACTAGAATCCAGCATTCAGGAACTTCCCTGATAGTCAAGTGGTTAAGACTTTGACTTCCAATGCAGGAGGTGTGGGTTTGATCCCTGGCCAGGGAGAGGTTGGGGAGATGAGATCCCACATGCTCCTGGTCAAAATGAAAACAAAAACAAAAAACACCACCCAAAACTTAAAAGTAACATTGTATCAAATTCAATAGACTTTGAAAATGATCCACATCTAAAAAATCTTAAAAAAAAAGAATCCAATATTCAAATCTCCCATTGACATTTAAACAGTATATTTTAAATTCCCAAAGTAAAAATACATTTCAAATCTATGCTGTGTTTGTCAGTAAAAGAACAGAGATCTTTATCATGGATTGTGATAAATTCTAAAATAGGTTTCTCAAAAAATAAGATAATTCTTTGAAAGAGTTTTGTAACCCTTTCAAAGTTCTCTGAAAGTCTGTGTAAATGCCTTTCAAAGGGATTTAGAAATTAACTGAACATTGTCTTTTGGGAATTATATCGCACTATTATGGCAAGATAAACATGCTTAGAAAGTGGAACTTCAAGAACCCCAAACACAAACTGAGTCTCTGGGACTTTCTAGACTGTGTCAAATACTAACCTATTTACCAATCGTTTGTCACCTTCTCTTATTAAGTTAACCGTAAAGAAGGTGAGTTAAAAGTCTCTGAGCACCTTTGCTGAAAATGGCCCACATGACCTTGGAAACACAAGAGTGCTTGTTGGAGAACAAATGTTAATGTGAAAACGGTTTACTTCCTGAAGGTTCAAGTGTTTTAGATGGAACAGCTATTATATAACACAGGGACTGGGCTGCTAATTATGTTTTATGGTACTTAAAAAATTTCTTTTTAATGATCTACTTTGAACATGGAGAAAGTATATTTATTGAAGATTATAACTTTGGATGACTTCTTGTTTCCACTGCATGTGGTAACTGCAGCCGATTCAAATATACAACATTATCAAAAAAGTATTTTTTCAAACTATTAATAAGTGGGTTATCTAGATTTACTGCAGCAGAAAGAGGAAAGAAAAAAGCGACAATGGGGCTAAATAAATAATCCAGTTAAAAAATCTACCTGTTCTTTAATATAGTCATTCAATCCATTGTACTGGTATGTGGAAAATATTTATTTACTTCTCAATTATTTGTTTTCAGTTCCATTTTAAGCTTATGATATTTTCATAGAACAGGCATAGGTAGATAATCTATAGCTATGGATTTTATCCAAGACGTGGGATTTTGGCAGTTAATTATTTAAAAGATCATGAAGGGAGCATATACTATACTAGGTTTTTTATACTGGGATTTAAGCCTGAGTACCATGTTACAAGATGTGAAGAAGAAAGGGTCAACTCAGTTCATCATTCTCTCTCAGCACTGCTGCAGGATCATTTTGCTGTTCAAGACCTAAAAATAAAATGGTACATTGTTGAGTTTAAAGTGTTGTCTTACTATGCTGGTAGAGTCTACTTCTTGAAACGGACCTATCGTTTGCGAGGAGAGCACTCACAGCATCCATGTGTGGACCCTGAATGACCACATGTGTATCACTTAAAATATTATTTCTATAAATTTAAAAATTGGGCCAGAGAGAAAGTCTGGGCAAGTGAAGACTAGTGAGACCTTGGCTTAAACTCTGGCCCCACTGCTGCTCATCTCTAATGCAACGGAGAAGGGCCTGTGTACTCTGTATTTTCTCATGATATCCAAAGGCCTGGGTCAGTTCAGAGACATGCGGAGATACAAATCACAGAAACCCAGACTCATTTGGCAACAAAATTTGTGTCTTTTTAAATTTAATTTTTTAAATAGTTTTGGTGTTGTAAAAGTACACACAATTACTCTCTTACCCATTTTTAAGTGTACAGTTCAATGTTATTAAACATATTCACATTGCTCTGCATCCATCTATGCCTGTAACTCTTCTCATGGTATAAACCTGAAACTATTCCCATTAAAGAACAGCCCCATCTCCCCTCCCCGCTAGGCCCTGGTAACCACCATTATGCTTTCTGCTCTTATGACTTTAATTACTCATATAAATAGAATCATATAGTATTTGTCTTTTTGTGACTGGATTATTTCTCTTAGCATAATGTGTTCAAGGTTCATCAATGTTGTAGCAGATTGCACAATTTTCTTCCTCTTATGCTAAGTGCTAAGTCATTTCAGTCATATCTGACTCTGCGACCCTATGTACTGCAGTCTGCCAGGCTCCTCTGTCCATGGGATTCTCCAGGCAAGAATACTGGAGTGGGTTGCCGTGTCCTCCTCCAGGGGATCTTCCCGAACCAGGGATTGAACCTGCATCTCTTATGTCTCCTGCATTGGCAGGCGGGTTCTTTACCACTAGTGCCACTTGGGAAGCCCAAGGTACAGAGATATCTTTTTGTTTTTGGAGTGCCCAGGCCTAATATAGTTCATTTTTTATCTGGACATAGTTGTCTATTTCCAGGATTTGTAATGTGTCCCATGTATTTAACTTGTTGCTTTGAGATTTTGTGTCTTTTTCTGGGAGACCCAATAATCCTGTGTCCCAAGGAAATTAAGATCTGAGACCTCCATGGAGGGACTACACATTCACATGTCTAAATACTGTAGAGTAGCCCTTTCTTTTAGGCATATTTCCCTTAGTTCCTTTCCCAGGGCCTGGGCAAACAAGTGTGGGCTGTCCCCAAACCCTTAGGGTAACACTGTCCAGGTGTACTGTTCCATCTGGCCCAAGCGGGAGTTAGTCCATTCAAAGGCCAACAGATATTATTCTTCCCCTTTAAGGTTGAGGAATATTCCACTGTATATATACACATCCATATATACTACTAATATATATATCCATGTATACATATATACATATATATATATATATCCATGTATACATATATACGTTTTACTTCATCCATCCCTGGATACTTGGGTTGCTTCCATATTTTGGCTATTATGAATAATGCTGCTATGACCATGGGTATAACAAAAACCTCTTCAAGACTCTGCTTTCAATTCTTTTGGGTATATACCTGGACACCGATTTATTTTCAGCTCCAAATAGGCTGAGTAACATAAATAGCCATACTGTTAAACAGACTGCTCATTTCAGATGGGCAAATTCATTTTTCCTTCATTGAAAAAATATTTATTGAGAGCTTTCTTTGTGTCAGGGAAGGGCTAGATTCTTGATCATAGGATCAATGATAGCAAAAATAACTTGGAAATACATGATGACAGAGCATTTTCTTTGATTTGGAAAAAAAACTCCACCAAATAGAATACTGATCATCCATGTGTGATGATCATTCATCTCTATGATAAAAGTGAAGATTTTTATTTCTGTTCTTCTGTAAAGATTCAGATGTCTTCTTATTAAGATGACTTGCTTTTCCATTATTCCATAAGGAAGTTCCAAAGAGTAATAAGTAGGGTTACATTTAAAGAATGGCATTTAAAAGTTTTCTAAATAATACAAGTGCCGAATCTATTGAGTAATGGCCAAGAGATGGTTCAAAACCTCTTTTGTCACACTCCCAAAGAATTTTGGGGTGGTGGGGTGGGGTGGGGGGAAGGAAGGAGTAACATGGGTATAAGAATTCCAGATCAATTCATCCATAGTTTAGTGACCAAAAATGTCCAGTGTCTCACTTCATTTCTAGCTTTTGTTACTATCTTAGCTGCTCACTTAAAGACTTTCACTTGATATCTAAACCAAAGGGAAGTTTGGCAAGGGGTTTAACCATATGCAAATGAATTGTATCATTTCATTCCAAAACAGTGTCCTCTATAACAATACACGCTGGAAAACCAAACAGGATTAGGGAACGCACAGCGGTCCCCATGGCTGTGCAAGCCTTATTGGCAGATGTAATTCATTCTCAGAAGTATCGAAAGTCTCTGTCAGCTACCATTGCACGTTTCATTCAAGCATGGTGGTGATATAAGACAGTGGCCAAATTGGTTTACTCCTCTGATTCTCCACCAAAAGGAAGCAACGATCAGAGAAAGCCAGAGGGTAACCAGGAACCTAAGATTTTGCCTCCATTTTTAATAAGATGGAGAGGGAAAGGCCATTTGGGTCTTTTACATGAGGGACTCTTCCCAGGGTTGGAAGTGCAACAGTTTCCAGCCTCCTTGAGTAGCTATCAGGAAGATGGAAGTGGATGGCTGAGAGATCCTGTGGCTCCAGGGGCTTTTCACACTTCACGTCTCCATTTAGCTGTGATCTCACCCATGAAGTCTTCCTTAATTTACTAACTTACATTAATTTCCTTCATTTTCTAACTTTCTTCTTTGCAACTATGTCCTCACCCTGTCACTAAATACTGTATCTTTTATGTCATACATATGTCTAGGCTTCATAACTAAACCTCCTGAAGGCGGGATCCCCATTGGAGTCGCCATGTATACCCAATCACCCTTACTCTGTCCAGCAAAAACTAGGTAGTTGTTAGAAAAATGTTAATGAGTAAGTGGGTAAATCTGACTGAAGAAGACCTGAGATTCCTCGAGTAAGCAGATAGTAGGTTACTAACTGCAGAGCATTTGGTGCTTATTGTGGTCTTGGCAGAGAGGGAGGTCAGGGAAATCCAGGGATAAAGTTGGGGTCTACTGGCCAAGGCAGTTCAAGCACAGACACAAGGAGTACACTGAAGCTGGGGTGTAGCTTCTCAAATAATTACACATGCAACCATTTGTTCCATATTTCATTAAGATGGGCCACCATGCCAAAACACTCCCTTGGCATAAATAGTACACTTTTTCTATCAAGAGCTTTCTTTTGTGTTACTTTACTGAAAAATCAAAGTAGGCAGGCCTGCTATTAGTATCCTCATTTCACCCGCTGGGATGCTGAAGAGAAGTAGGTGTTCTCTTCTCATATCCTTGGATATTTGCTTCCTCCTAACTAGGGAGGCATATTAAAAAGCAGAGACATTACTTTGCCAACAAAGGCCTGTCTGGTCAAGGCTATGGTTTTTCCAGTGGTCATGTATGGATATGAGAGATGGACTGTGAAGAAAGCTGAGTGCCGAAAAATTGATGCTTTTGAACTGTGGTGTTGAAGACTCTTGAGAGTCCCTTGGACTGCAAGGAGATCCAACCAGTCCATCCTGAAGGAGACAAGTCCTGGGTGTTCATTGGAAGGACTGATGCTGAAGCTGAAACTCCAATACTTTGGCCACCTCATGTGAAGAGTTGACTCGTTGGAAAAGACCCTGATGCTGGGAGGGATTGGGGGCAGGAGGAGAAGGGGACGACAGAGGATGAGATGGCTGGATGGCATCACAGACTCGATGGGCATGAGTTTGAGTAATCTCTGGGAGTTTGTGATGGACAGGGAGGCCTGGCGTGCTGCGATTCATGGGGTCGCAAAGAGTTGGACACGACTGAGCGACTGAACTGAACTGAACTGAATAATGAAATATAAAATTATTCAGTAACTGTGGTCCCTTTTTAAAGTCACTAAACATTTGTGTATGTTAAAAAATCACACAAACCTGAGTTCATACTGGGCACTTTACTTATAACTAAGGAAAAATATCCACTAGTATATATTGAGAATATGGAAACATGTTTGTATGGAAAGCAGTCTGTTTCCAACCCTTTTGCAATTGATTTTAAGTTATTTAGAGTTTCATTTTTAACAGGGATTACAATTTTAGCAGTTTCAGAAATACAAAAAGATGGCATCAAAATGTCCTATATATTGGTAATCTGAGCCCAAGAACTTTTCATGCTTAGAGTTTGTGTTCTGAGCTACAGTCTTCACAGATATAAAATTGAGCAGAATAGAAAAGGGAAATATTCATGTTAGCTGTTGAAAGCTAGTTTGCAAGACAGGCCTAAAAGCCTTTATCTCTGGCATGTTCAGTATGGAATGCATAGCTGATTTTCATTCAGCCACCAGAGAAAGGCATTCTACAATCACAGATAGCCTTATCAAAATTACAATTAGCTGGCTTCTTCTGAAGTATACAGCAGTTGGTTAAGTAAGGCTGAGTGAGAGCTCTTACCAGTTTTGTCAGAAATGATTCTCCATGATGAATATTTGGCCAACTGGTTAGGTCTAGCGTGAATGGGTAATTTTCAAAAGAAGGAGCTGAGAACTGCTAACATGTTCCAAAAAAGCACCTATTAAAAACTGATCTCAAAGCAAATAAACCATCAATTTATTTAATTTTCAAGTAGATTTTTCACCAAACGTATTATTCCTCTAAGATTAGCATGGCTCATTCTGCTTAGATTGTTTTACAGTGCTTGTTATTGTGCTTAAAATTTTGCAGTAAGGTGAAATAAAACATTCCAAATGGTTTTTAAATACATGGAAGATGAAATCTCATACTTACAGCATATAGTTTGATTCTTTTTATTCATGACTAATCAAAATTGTGTCTTTAAACAGCAACCTGATATTTTTCAAATTGTACTCAGAAACACAATTGTGTACCATTTATTTTAATACTAATACTTCTAGGATTAGCTTTATTAACAGTATGACATTTTCATGCATTCTTAAACTTCATACTAGTTTCAATATTCACAATGTTTGATTAAGTTCAAATCAACAACTAGTAGAGCCTACATGAGAAAAGAATGAAATGAGATTACCCTTTTTATATAATCAGCTAAATTATTTTTAAGAGTAAAAAGTTAATACTAGGACTTAAAAACCTAAATTTCCAATGTTACTGTTAATTCAACCACATGAATATTACTTTAGGCCACAGGACTGCCCATTAGCCTTTCTTGTCGGAGAGCGATTAATCTCTTGAACCATTTTTCCTCAGCATCAGCTTTCTCAATAAATAACTGAAATGAAAAAAAAAAAGACAGAAGAAAAATATCATTGTTTGCCAAATAACTTGGATTTGATCTTACAAATCATCTTTATACAATACATCCTTCAACACAAGATTTAGATACTACTTAACTCTTGATGACTTCTTAACTGAAGATCATCTATTTGGAATAACCCTTGGAAAGTGAGTAAAAGGACCAATATAAAAATCATTAGCAATTTTACATTTCTTTTTGTAAAGTTTATTTCCTACAAACTTTCTGAGAGACAGACTGGTGTGACCCTAATTCACAGAAGACAGCACAATATGACATTAATGACATGCCCACAGTCAATACCAGCTGGAGCAGAGCCAGAATTAGATCTTTCAGTGCCAGATGAAAAAACGAAACAAAACTCTTCTTTTTTGTCAATTTTTCTTAACCACATAAAGAATCTTCGAAATCAAGTAACATAGGGTGGCCCAAACCAGATTCAAATACTGGTAACAGCTCTAAGGGCTCGGGGTGAGCTGTCTTATTTTTGGCAAATATGAACACGTGAATCCATTTCCTCCAATGGTCTTCTTGTCACCAGCCCAAAAGAACAGCAGTCTGAATTAACTTCAGTGAACTAGACTTAAGCTGACGTTCTTAAGGCTTAAGGGTCTTACATTTGGATGAGCCAGAGAATTGTCATCTTGGTACTTGATGGCAGTAGGGATGCTGCTTGGGTCTATTTCCTTCTCATTACTCGGCGGATCAGCCACCACTGATGCTGGCCCTGACGTGGCTGCTGCATGCTTCACTTCACTAGCTTCCACTGACTGAAACATAAAACACTTGAGATTTTGAGTAATAATTGCTCAACTGGCGTCCTTTGAGATGATACTAACTGCAACATGGCCCTAGGATACTGAATAACAGACTATTCCTCAAACAAGCAAACAAATACAAAAAAATTGTGAAAATGTTATTCTTACAATCAATATCTTTTCTTAAGAAATTTGTACTTATGAGTCTATACTATTGAAAAAATATATACATTACACATACGTAAATTCTATTAATTGAAACAAGTGGGCAACAAATCTCCATTGAGCTGGTCTCTTTAGGTACAAAAAGCAATTCTAAAGATTTTTATTACTATTCCTTAAATAACTGCCTTACTGAAATACAATTCCATATCACAATTCATGTTGCTTTTATTACAACAGCAGAATTCTGAAACTATCACTCCGAACAACTTAAGAACATTTGTATAATCCTCCTAAAAAAACACATACCCATTAGCAGTCACTGCTCCCCATTTCTCCCCAACTCTGACATCCCTAGGCAACCACTCATTTACTTTCTGTCATTATGGATTTGTCTATTCTGCACATTTTATATAAAAAGAATCATACAATATGTGTTTTTTTTTGTGTGTGTGTGACTGGCTTCTTTCATTCAACATGAATATCAGTATTTCATTCCTGTTTGTGGTTGAATCCTATTCCACTGTATAAAATATTATAGGCCAGGTATACTGTGCTCAGTACCAGGGACAAAAGACTAATAAATCATTGTGCCTGCTTGGAAAGAACCAAGAGTGTAGTGCTACTCAGGTTAATTTCAACATCTCCTTCCCTGAGGGAAGAGAAGGTCAGGGAAGTGCCTAATTAACAGCAAGGCTGCAGGGATAATATGAAACGAATGATGAGATAAACTAGATAAGAAGTTGGAATTAAAAGTTAAAATTAAAAAACTCTAGATGATTGACTAGCCTTTTTTTTCTACACCCATCATTCTAAATCTATAGCTTTTCAATTTCCATGTTTTGTTGACTTTCCTACTTCTGAACATCTACTTTTCTGAATGAAGTGTAAAACAGATGTCACTGGGGAAAACATCTAGAAAATGAAATATGCATGAATTAGTTAATCCTTTATTAGAATGATTTATCTCAGAGTTGGAGATTCGTCTATTTAACTAGTACTTACTAAGCACAACTAATTGCTTAGCACTGGGCACACCAGTGCTAGGGTGTACCCAGCACTAGGATGATAGGGGAGTGCTAGAAGAATAGGAAGACATGTTCCCTGTCCAAACTGAAGATGACATTTTGCTGATGGGGTGACAGATCTCTAACAAAAAAATACCAAAATATATATATATAAACACAAATTGTAACAAGTTACAATAGAGATGTTTAAAGAAATATTTGGTAAATTTGATTTGGAAGTTTTTTTCTGTTATTTTGCAGCCAATATATTTTTCCCCTGACCTCAAACTTTACTACATCTCCAAAATACTGGTCATAGAAGACTCATAGCCCTAAGTGACATTACACTGACTTTTTATAAAACCGAAGACATGTAACAGGAAAACCCCATATTCTGCACAGAGGGAAGTGGGGAAGTATACTAGCCCAGTGAGGTCCAAGACACAATTTTTTTAAATTATGTGTTGCCATACAGGGAATAAAAGAGTATGTGTACGTGCATGCCAAATCACTTCAGTCATGTCTGACTCTGCGATTCCACGGGCTATAGCCCGCCAGGCTCCTCCGTCCATGGAATTCTCCAGGCAAAAATACTGAAGTGGGCATACTGTTCTGCATAACTAGGCCAGGCTATGACAGGGTTCAGCTAGGAGACTGGCTGTCCATATTGAACAACCTTGAAAAATTGTGAAGTGTTGTTATTCTAGTTGCCAAAGATGCGGACTGCACATATTCAGGTGGCAGAGATAACATTCTACTATAAAAATCAAGTAATCTGATTTTGTTTTTACCTACACAGTACATCAGTTTTCTTAGAAAAGTGCTTAAATACACATAAGGTATATAAAGAAAACATAAAGTTCTCAATGGTTAGAATCAGAACATAGAAGTTATTATTTAATAATGATTAATTTAAAAATGCCTGAGGAAAATGATTCATTGCTTCTTTAAGTGAGGAAAGCTGTTTTGGAGAAAATTTGACTTTTAAAAAACCCTCAATGCGGCCACGATCAAACATCTGGCTCTAAGTAGCACTGCCACCTGGTGGTTCAGTATGGAACAATTTGTTTTAATATGCACTTTACAAGTAAAAGAACAAATGCCCACGCTGCTTACTTAGGTACCCTTTTTGAACACTGGTGGATATTGGCCTAATACAACAATGTTAGGACTGAATAACTGATGATAAGCTTATCTGTGAGAGCAGTCTGAAAACAAGTTGCATCTTGGTTCCTCAAGTTGATGATATATCAGGAACTATCAGATTATCTATCTACTCACATTAGAGAAATAGGATGGTAGAGAGTTAAAACTAGTTAAATCAATGTGTTGCAGGAGACACATCATCTAGCATGTCACTGGTGATAGCCACTTTTCTGGTAACATCTCCCTAGCTAAATTAGTGGAATTTATACAGCTGAAGACTCCACCAATGGAAGGGGTCATCAGGTTATACAAAAGCCTTCTTTAGAGATACAAATTTTATACCAATGTGTGTAGAATTGTCCAGGATATTGAAACTTCAGTCATAATTTAATTTTCAAGAAAAGGATAGCCCATAAGATCTCCCCATGACCTGGGTAAAATGGTCCTCTAGATAATTTACCTCCCTTTGCTAAGTCATCTCCTGATAAATAATTCATCTTCTTGGACATCCTGAATCTTTACCTCATATTGCAGACACAGACATTTTAGAAAATGGAAGGGATATCACTTTCTAAACTAATAAATTGGCCCACTGTTTTATATTACAGTCCAGTGCGAATTTATGCTTTGCTGGCCCATCACTGCTCTTCTGATGATTTTGATATGCGATGACTAATACAAGTCCAGGGTTGGATAGCTAATATTTTATTAGCTTACTGTACATTTACCAAGGTAACTGCCATCTTCTGAGGCTTTTTAGCATATTCCCCTGTTAGGGTCACTTCAAGGCATGCTTTCTCTATACCTTAACAGGGAAGATGCATTGAGTTACAATTATGAGAGACATTTAATCTGTAGGAAAAAATGGGTTGTGGTGTTGGACAAATTTGGTTTGGATGCTGCTTTCAATCATTTGTTAGATTTAACCATGCATTATAAAATTTGCTGAACCTCAGTTATAAATGTTACTAGGATACTAGTTAAATTACAAAAGTTAAATGTCTAGTATAATGGTAGCCATTATAATGGCAATCATTATTTTAGTTAAGTTATTTAAATATATATTAAAAAGTGGGGCTAGGATACAACATTTGTTTTATACCACTTGCTTAGTGCTTTAACATTTCCAAATGGCTGTGTTGAAACAAACTGGTTCAAAGTTGATGTCTATACATGAAACCAGTAAATTACTATGTAAAGTAATTTTAAAACTCTTTGCTTGGTAATGCAGTAGATCACCAAGCCTCAAGTAAGGAGAATTTTAGGTCTAGAGAACATAAAAAATTACATAAAACAATCTCTGGCAGAACTAAAACGGAAATTTTTGTGTCTAAAATCACTCTGAAGGAAGTCGCACACACATCCAACGCTTGTTCTTCAGTGAGAGGAGAAGGTGGATTAGCAGAAGGAAGATGAGGCGTGGCAATAGCTTTCATTTCTTGAATACTTATTTATGCCAGGCATGTGGCTAACTGTTTTATGTAAATATCTTGTTCATTCTCACAAAAACCTCTGCCACAGGTATTATCCCATTTTAAGAGAAGAGAGTCAAGGTGTAATGAAACTATTACATAGCTGAAGGATACAGTCAGCAAATGGCAGAATCAGAATGTGGTTCCAGGTCTGACTCTCCATCTCATGCTTTTGACCACTGCTTCCTAATTGCTAAATGCAAGATTTATTGTAATCTGGTTTTAATTTTAGAGGAAATAAATAAAATTAGTGGTAAAATATTTAAACTAAACATATTTCTAAGTGGCTCAACTCACAGTGCTGGATTAATATTTTGAGGCTGCTTCTGCTTCTCTGTCATTCTTATCCAACCAAAAGCTAGCCTGTTCTAATTTTATATCTTTCTATGAATTTTTGTTAAGGGGAACTTCTTTTTAAAAGATAGTTGAGACAGAAGGTGGGTTTCCCTCATACAGATTTATTAAGGTTGCTTACAAAATGAAGAGACCCCCTAGTGGTTCCACCCTTGTCCTCTTGATCTTTACCTGTGGCATCTGAATTGGAAGTATAAGAAAAGCCATATTGAAACTGAGTAAATTCCAACTCAGCACTAAAAACTAAAGCAAACAAAAGCTAATTATTAAAATAATTAATAACAGTGGTCCCTTTGATGGGAGATGTGGGTGACATTCCTTTATATTTGCTTTCATAGGAAGCCCATTTAACTACACAAAGAGTTTGTTACAATTTGGGAAGAACAGTTTTTCTTTTGGATTTAATCAGTTATCTTGAGATTAATAACCATAGGAAATAATATTTTAAAACTTTTCTCAGGAATATAACAAGGTAGAAAAATTACTAATCCTGAAATTAAAATATATAGATATTATTACATTTATACATTTCAGAAGTCTTTTAAGAAATTCTAAAGAATTTTTGTGTTTATCAGCAAGGACTCTCATTTTTGAGCAAGTAGACTCAGGGAAAGTAAGAGGCATATCAGAGAATCATAAATGAAGTAAGGTTTATACTTCAGACAGATTGAATACCTACAGTAGAAGTTTTCAAGTTTTGTATACACTATACATACTTAGTGTATAAAATGTACTTAGATATCAAATAATTTAGATGCTAGTCTGTATTTAAAAAATAAACATTTAATGGATTAAGAAACATGTTAGATATTTGATAATCATTATATTTAATCCTCAATTACTCTAGAAAGTAGATATTATTAGTTTAATGTTATGAATTTGGAAACAGAGGCTTAGAAAGAGGTTGAGGTTTGCTCTAGATCATAAATCATGGTAGGAAGTGTAAAAGTTAAGTTCCAAGTCAGATCTTGAGTCCAAAGTTCATGCTCTTTCCACTGTATTAAACAGGATTTGGATCAATTTCCTCAATCACTGTCAATTTTACTAGTTACTGGAAGAACTGCTGTTATCTTGGAAGAGAGGAACAGAACTGCAAATAAATTTATTATATTAATAATTAATACCAAATGGGAAAAAGCTATTTAGAAGAAAACTCAGTGTATTAACCATAGAGGAGTAAGTATTTCCACAGAAAGAAAATACTAGTTTATCTTAAGTATGTCCAGTGAGAACTGGGAAGTCAAGGTGAACTCTAGAAAACAAATACTACTGAAGTCAACTTCAAAATAAATTATAATTCTACTAGGACAAGTGAATGACCTCACAACATGTATAAGTAAGATATTAAATAAAATGGGCAATTATATTTATGAATGTGTATTTCACAGCTCCTTTTTCTTCAGAGATTGTGGTGGCAACTAAAAATATTCAAACGAAATCAGCAAAATAACAGGGCAGGGGCATGGACTAACCAAGGTTGTCTAGTGCATCCTGGCATCTTGCACATGCTCAGTTCATGTCTCCAGAATGAATCATTTAAAAATATATATGGTAACTGAAAAGCCATCCATCTCACTAACAACAAAAGAAATGCTAACAGAACAACAAAAGGTCAATTTTTACCTTTTAGGTCAGTAAACATGAAAAAGTCTGACAAGGTCTTAAAAAGTTAGGTGTTAACCAGGGTGTGAGAGGCACACTTCTCCCTGTACTTTGGGGTGGAATTTGAACTGATACAGTATTTTGGGAGAATGACTTTGGGAACAGGTATGAAAATAAACAGTATTAACCTTTAACAGATAACTCCATCTTGAAAAATTTATCCTCAGGTGATAATAATGGATATTCACAAACATATATATAATACCTTCAAACTTACAACTATTTAAATATCTACTTATCAGAGGAAACAAAATGAATGAATTATGATATTGGGTTGGCCATAAAGTTAATTCGGGCTTTCCTGTACCATCTTACAGAAGAATCTGAATGAACTTTTTGGCCAATCCAATACATTCATTAGTAGAATGCCATACACACAGTCATTAATATATCTACAGATACAGAACATTTTTGAATAAATAGTAACTATACCACATCTTCATTATACGTGTGATATTAAAGAATACATGTATTTCACAGCCTTTTCTTCCTAAAGAAACACAAATTCCAAAAAATAATCCTGATAATGATTGAAAGAATATATCAAATACTCAACAGAAATACAATATCAACGAAAGCTCCTTTTATTAGAGTTGAGTAAGTGATATATATATATATATATATATATATATATATACATACACACATATATATATATATAGACAAACAGTGTAGATAGATATATGTTACTATTTGGGCAATAATTTTATTGTTAAAGTTCTTTTCTAACTTTTCTCTAGCAATGTCAATTCAAAAAGCAGATGTACCCATTTGAAAAGAAAATGGTGTATGTTCACAAAATGCACATTTCTGCTATAGAACTGTCATGTTAACATTTTACTTTGTCTTCTTGGTGAATTAAAAAAAAAATACCATCAGAAACATTTTTACAGGTTTTTTTTTTTAACAATTTCAACAAACTGATTCTCACTGATTCATTTTTCCTCTCAATAACACACTGACACTCTCTTGCCCTACTTCATCTACTAGAAGAACTTATATTTAAGTAAAATCCATTAATAAAGCATCTCTTTAGTTGGAATGTAAAGGCTTATTCATAACGCCTGGATGAAAACTTACCTTTTTGATTTCTTTACTTGATCTGAATGTTTGCTGAACAAAAGAATCACTTTCAATGGCTTCAATTTCTTTGACTCTTTTTACTTGTTCTACCAGGGTGGTTTGGTCTAAAAGAGAGCATATAATGTCAATGTATTTTGATGTGTAAGCTTGTTAGCAGCACTATACCTAAACAATGTTCCTTCTATGAAGTAATATTATGACTTACGAAATTTAACTGGATTAAAAAAAAGAACATTATGGTTAAGTTATAATAGAAACATTTTACCCCTACAGATCCACAAATAGAACATTCCTTCTCCAACGGATCTTCCTGACACAGGGATCGAACCCGGGTCTCATGCACTGCAGGCAGATTCTTTACTGACTGAACTACCAGGGAAGCCTCTGGTATAATGATCTATAATTATATTTACATTAATTATATGTCGATTTTAATTAATTATATATTAATTTTCTTATTCTTATTTAATCTATCAATGGGTTTCCCTTCCATGGGGCTGTAAAGCCAGACACGACTGAGTGGCTGAACGACAACACGGCATCATGCTGCTGCTGCTGCTGAGTCGCTTCAGTCCTGTCCGACTCTGTGCGACCCCATAGACGGCAGCCCACCAGGCTCCTCCGTCCCTGGGGTTCTCCAGGCAAGAACACTGGAGCGGGCTGCCATTTCCTTCTCCAACGCATGCATGCGTGCTAAGTCGCTTCAGTTGTGTCCGACTCTATGCGACGCTATGGACAGCAGCCCACCAGGCTCCTCTGCCCACAGGATTCTCTAGGCAAGAATGCTGGAGTGGGTTGCCATTTCCTTCTCCAGTGGCATTATGTGTAGGATATAATTTTAAATACTTCAGGTCAACCCCCACCAAAAATTGAATCAGGCTTGATATTGGTGGTTTAGTTGCTACGTCATGTCCAATCTTGCGCCCCCGTCGACTGTAGCATGCCGGGCTCCTCCAGCATGCCAGGGTTTCCTGTCTTTCACTGTCTCCCGGCGTTTGCTGAAACTCATGTTCATTGAGTTGGTGATGCCATCCAACCATCTCATCCTCTGAACCCCACTTCTCCTCTTACCCTCAATCTTTCCCAACATCAGGGTCTTTTCCAATGAGTTAGTTCTTGCCATGTTACCCCTAAATATTTTAGTTGGTATCTCAGATAAGGGCTTAAGGAAAAAAACTAGCAACATAACTACAATACTATCTTTAAATCCAACATTATTAGGAACAATTCCTTAATATCATCTTGTATAGTCCATGTTTAATTTTCTTGATTGCCCAAGAAAAGTGTTTTTTTTTTTTAAACAGTTGGTTTGTCTGAAACAGGATCTAAACAAAGTCCACATATTACACTTAGTCAACAAGTATCTTAAATTCCTTTTAATCACTTACAGTCCACCAGCCCTTCCTTTCATTGTTATTTATTTATTGGAGAAAATGGATCATTTAGCCTCTAAAATTTTCTATATTCTGGATTTTCCTGATTTTATTATCATGGTGTCATTTAACATGTTCTTCTATCCTTCATATTTTCTGTAAACCAGCAGTTAGATCTAGGCAGGCTTAAGTATTAGGTTCAATTTCTGGTCAAGCATACGTCACAGATAGTGCTGTGTAATTCCAAGTTCTTCAGCTTAGGATGTGCTTCTTCCACTTTTAACAATATTAAGGTTGATCAGTGTGTTCAAGATGATGTCAGTCCTATCCTATTATTAAGTTCTCCACTGAACTTTCACTTAATGGTTTTAGCAGACATTAATGATTGTTGCTTAAATCCATTATTTTATTAGGCACTGCAAAATGGTGACTTTTCTTCTAATTCTATTATTTGTACCATATTTATTAACTCCGATCTAAAGAACTTCCCTCATTGACTATTTTATGACTGAAATATAGTCTGTACAGGAAAAAGCAGAGTGTTTACTTCTTTTCCTTTACTGATCAATTCTGGTCCAAAGGTGACCATTATGAGCTCATGAATAATTATGTATTTAATGCATTTCAGTCTGTGGGCGTTGTCTTCACATTTTGATTCTACCTTTGCCAAGTGGGAGCCTCTTGGATATGAAGAGTGGAAGAGTGGGAACACTCTTCTGATATGTCCTCTTTTGTTAAGACTGGTAAGAGGTCCCATATAATCACGATGGTATGATCACTCAACTAGAGCCAGAAATCCTGGAGTGTGAAGTCAAGTGGACCTTGGGAAGCATCACTACCAATAAAGCTACTGGAGGTGATGGAATTCCAGTTGAGCTATTTCAAATCCTAAAAGATGATGCTGTGAAAGTGTTGCACTCAACATGCCAGCAAATTTGGAAAACTAAGCAGTGGCCACAGGAATGAAAAGGTCAGTTTTCATTCCAATTCCAAAGAAAGGCAATCCCAAAGAATGCTCAAACTACTGCACAGTGTCACTCATCTCACACGCTAGTAAAGTAATGCTCAAAATTCTCCAAGCCAGGCTTCAACAGTATATGAACCGTGAACTTCCAGATGTTCAAGCTGGTTTTAGAAAAGGCAGAGGAACCAGAGATCAAATTGCCAACAACTGCTGGATCATTGAAAAAGCAAGAGAGTTCCAGAAAAACATCTATTTCTGCTTTATTTCTGTTCTATTTGTACTTTCTATGTCAAAGCCATTGACTGTGTGGATCACAACAAACTGTGGAAAATTCTTAAAGGGATGGGAATACCAGACCATCTCACCTGCCTCTTGAGAAACCTGTATGCAGGTCAGGAAGCAAGAGTTAGAACCAGACATGGAACAACAGACTGGCTCCAAACAGGGAAAGGAGTACATCAAGGCTGTATATTGTCACCCTGCTTATTTAACTTCTATGCAGAGTACATCCTGAGAAATGCTGGGCTGGAAGAAGCACAAGCTGGAATCAAGATAGCCAGGAGAAATATCAATAACCTCAGATATGCAAATGACACCACCCTTATGGCAGAAAACAAAGAAGAACTAAAGTCTCTTGACGAAAGTCAAAGAGGAGAGCGAAAACGTTGGCTTAAAGTTCAACATTCAGAAAACTAAGATCATGGCATCTAGTCCCATCACTTCATGGCAAATAGATGGGGAAACAGTGAAAACAGTGACAGACTTTATTTTTTTGGGCTCCAAAGTCATTGCAGATGGTGACTGCAGCCATGAATTTAAAAGATGCTTATTCCTTGGAAGAAAAGTTATGACCAACCTAGACAGCATATTAAAAAGCATATTACTTTGCCAACAAAGGTCTGTCTAGTCAAGGCTATGGTTTTTCCAGTAGTCATGTATGGATGTGAGAGTTGGACTGTAAAGAAAGCTGAGCGCTGAAGAATTGATGCTTTTGAACTGTGGTGTTGGAGGAGACTCCTGAGAGTCCCTCAGACTGCAAGATCGAACCAGTCCATCCTAAAGGGTCAGTCCTGAATATTCACTGGAGGGACTGATGCTGAAGCTGAAATTCCAATACCTTGGCCACCTGATGCGAAGAACTGACTCATTTGTAAAGACCCTGATGCTGGAAAAGATTGAAGGCGGAAGGAGAAGGGCATGACAGAGAATGAGACGGTTGGATGGCATCACTGATTCAATGGACATGAGTTTGAGTAAGCTCTGAGAGTTGGTGATGGACAGGGAGGCCCGGCGTGCTGCAGTCCATGGGGTCATAAAGAGTCAGACATGACTGAGCGACTGAACTGAAGAGGTCCCAGGTTCATCCTGTACAGTTCCTGTCTTAGACTTGCAATCAGCCATTTCCCCAAAAGGCTTGGACTCCTTTTAGTGAGAAATGATATTTATTTAAAGACAATAACCTGAGCAGTAGGGGTGTCCATTTTTTTTGGATTGACATTGCTTCTCATATTTTTCAGTGGGTGCGATAGGTAATACTTATTTTTAGAAGAGAAAAACAAATATAAGTTCATTCTGATATTACCAACCGAATTCAAGATTATAATAATTTTGTTGAGTCTTTTATATTTGTATATCATTCCTCCTATTCTAAGAATACTACTTAGGTTTTAAAGATATGATCAAGAGCACTTACTTGTTCTTTCTGAGTTGCATTTGTATTAGTTTCAAAATAATAAGATAAACACTACTATTAAGATGAATTATGCAGTTTAAAATTCATGGTTCTTTTTGACTTCAGGATTTGTTCCACTGATGAACTGCCAAAACACTATAAAGTCACTTGGAGAAAAAATTCCCCATGTGGTTATGCTACCAACTTGATATATAATAGGTTCATTTATTTCAGCTTTTTAAAAAGTTTTAAAATCTTTTGGTCTGTTATTTTCATAATTAATATTTGTTTTTTGAGTGCATAAAATATTCTTCTAAAGTCAAAATTAAAACATCATTCAGAAAAGTCTAGGTTTCCTTTCTCACCCCATTCCCCTAGTTCTTCCCCTAATCCACAGGCAACCATTTTTTATTAGGTTTTGATTTTTATCCTTCCATTGCTTATTTTTGAAAATATGAGCATACATATTCTCTTTTTTCTTACACAAAATTAGCATGCTATACATTTCTACGTCACTTAGCACTATGTCTTTTAGTATAGAGAAGTGCTCATTCTATGTTACAGATATACAGTAACCTGCATGATAGTTTTTTTCCTACCAATACCTATTGATGGTCATTTGAGTTGTTCCAGTTCTCTGCCTTTATAATTAGTGCTTTAATAAATAGCCACAGGCATGTGTCATTTCATATTTTTGTATTTTTTTCACATGCCAGATGGGCAGGAAAAAATGCAACTTTATGGATCACACTCTCATGGTTAGTCTAAGCTGAAATGAATACATAGCTGAATTAGGAGCTACTGAACAGTCAGTCAAGGTATCTAAAAATGCTGGGATTTTAGCCTTTATGAGTAACTGAATTTACTTAAAAAACAATTGTAATAACTGGTTTAACAAGGTAGAGCTATTTGCATCAAAGCAATTTCTACATACTAAGCTGCAAAGGTTAAATGATACGTGAGAGTATAAAAGTAAATCTGGTTTAATACACTAAAAAAATAAAAATTAACATTTTATGAAAAATCTTTGGTTCAATTTTTGGCCAATCACAAATTATATGTAGTCTTATGTAAGTTCCAGTTTATTTAAGAGAAAGACAGTGCTTCTGAGGATGTGTCCCTGACAGCTCTAACCAGTCTTTTCTCATACGAGAAATCCTGCATGGGATGTGTGGAAATAACAGCCATCAGAGACAACACTTCCATCTTTGGAAGAATATATTTTCCCACATAAAAGCGAACACTGTCAGAGTGTCATGGAAGAGCAAATAGTTCCACATGCTTTAGAATAAAAGCTCCTGTGGACTTTAATTATGCAATGTACCAACTGAGCATATGAAACAAGAGAAGATTCTTTGCCCAGCTAACTTATTAATATTAACACATCCTGTACCAGAGAATAATATTTTACTATTCAAGTGTATAACAGCATTAATATAGCACAGAAATATCATAAAAGACACCATTCCAGGTGATTCAACTTTAATTTTTCAACATGAAAACACATTTGTTTGCGTAGGTCTGAATTACTCTCACAATTATTTCATAATCATTAGTTACCAACCAAAAACACTATCTCTGACTTCAGGATGATGTCTCATAAGTAGCAACTGTTTGACCCTTCGGATTTTTTTCTCTAACATATTCTCTCATTTGGATTTACAAAGCACATCATTAGTATTAGATGTCAGAGGTGAGCTCACAAACAGTACTTGATGTCTAAAGCTTCCAGTGTTTGTAGCTTTAAATATGGGCATACAACCAGCTCCTAACACAAATAAAAGTGTTATCATAGAAGCTAGCCAAAGAGCCAGTATGTTTAACAAAATAGCACTGGAGAAATTATAAACGATGGAAAGAAGATTAGAGGAAAAACAGAACATTATCTTTGTGTTTCTTTAAAGATGAGGACTAACAAAGTGACAGGACAGATATGGGAAAGCCTGTCTGCCAGACTTACAATATGAAAATAAACCAACATAGCTTTTACCTTTCAATGCGGGGAACCATTTTACTGGCGATATTTAAAGAGTGTGATATTTAAATTAAAGAGTAAGAGAGTGACATATAAATTAAAATTTGAAAGATTGATAGGATATTTACATTTCCAGCCTTATAAATAGCTCAGCTCCATGCTGTCTGAAAACAGGCATAAGACATGTTTTAAATTGCTTCATACTCAAAATTCTAAGATCAATGCCCACAAATGTATGTCTTAAGTATAACCCTGTCATTTTGGGAAGCCGAATAAAACACATCAATAATATATAGTAAATTGTTTTAAATTCAGGCTCTTAAATTTTACATGCCAATTTGTCATTTAAAATTTCTATACCAATTTTAAGACTGGGAAAAATGTGGACTAAAACTGACTATTGTTTATATGCTTGGCATGAGTGCCTAGCATACAAAGTATCCTGTATTTACCAGCCATGAGGTAAAAATGAAGACAAGTGACAAAGTTACTGGGAGAATAAAAATTATAGGATGTTTTAAAATATTAACATGATAAACATGAAGTAAACATTTATATTTGCACTTGATGCTTTTTGATAAATACATTATTGGTAAACAAAATGACTTGCATAGGTTGCCTGCAAGAAGTCTGTAGAATATTTCATATTTCATAGTAAAAGTAAAAATAACGGAGTCAGAAAGTTAAGTCAATAGAGACTAAAAAAGTCAGGTATTAACTTACTTGCTGAATGGAATATTATTTTGTTCCTCTTATGATGAAAATTAAAATCAAATATTTTGTTACCATTGATCTTAAAAAAATTAGGCTCACCTACTACTTAAAGTTGTATTTAACAATTTCACAAGACACACAGAATTTTCCTTGAAAATGTTACCAAATGGTACAGAAACTTAAGATTGGTAAATAATGATGACAAGCTCCAATATAAATTTTTTACTTGAAAAGACAAAATGTAAATCCGTAAACTATTTGCAGATTACAAACAAGCCCATCTCGAAACTGGCAGCAATGCCAGGCTGAAAACAGCAGATGGCACTATTTCCCAAGATGAAATCATGAGCTAAGGGCCAGCATGAGTTTCATGAAAGGTATCTTACACATGAAAATCTCATCTCTAAATGACTCCTTCTGAATATTAATAATTTATGAATTTCCCCAAAGTTAAAATGCATTTTATTTTACAAAGAGTTTGGGTGGGTTGGCTTCATAGTTGCCGAGTTAGCTGCTGCTTTTCTCTCCCAGGAGGGAAAAAATTATATACTAATATACTGCTACAAATATATAAATAACACAAGAGAATATCTTATTTTCAGTTTAAATGGACTAAAATTTTAGTCAAGAAGGGAAATATCTGAAAAATCCCCTTTTATGGTATAATACAGACACTGAAAATAAAGTCCTTGAAATATAAAGCATCTTCAAGTGTTTTAAAATAAGGGAAAAAAGCAAACAATAACAAGTTGGTTACTCAATAAATAAGCAAATAAAGATGGCTCGTCAATAAAATTCGCAAACAAATAAAACATCCTATAAAGCTTACTTGGAATTCTAAAGTTAAAGCAACTTCTCATGAACAAACATTTTAATTAAACCACCACTGGTTTCCCTCCAAAACAGTGTATTTTAAATAAGTTTCCTTCACAAAGCATACAAAATATGTATTAGAAATCCATCCAACACTAACATTTTAAGGTTGTTCATAAATCTCATTTCCTGGGGCATTAATTTCCAGAACTGATATCCATAAATAATGTGAAAGACGAGAAAACTTCTTAAGTAGAATGTGTCTTGCCTACCAGTCTTCTGGAAGCTTACGGTACAGTACCAAGTTATATCTGCCAATGAGGCTCCTGGAGTGTCTCTAGTAACAAACCCCCTTGGATGGGGTCCAAGACAGACTTACAACAAACTGCTATCCATATCAAATTAAGTAACAGGAATATTTCTAATGTGACTGAACCAGTGAAGAATTTCTGATAAACATTTTAATAAGTGCACGTGAACTGAGAATCAGACTAGGTTTTATGAAAAACAAAATGCTTACTGAAAATCTACACAAATTCCACCTCATTTAAGTTCTTCTCACCTAGAATGCTCTTACTTTTTCTGAATCCTCCCTATCACTTTCCCTTGGCATCTGTGAGAGGACCTCTTCCATAATTCATTTGGCTCTCGGCATATGTTACCTTGCACTGATGTTAATCTCTTCATAAGCAAAAGTTTCATTTCCCCCAGCTATAGGGACATACCTTTTTGTGTCAACTTCAGCAGTTAGTGTGGTGTGCTCTATTATTTAGTAAGCAGTCAATAAATACTTGCTGAAACTTAAAAATTAAAAGGCATGCTTCCCAGGTGGTGCTAGTGGTTAAGAACCCACCCGCCAACGCAGGAGATGTAAGAGACATGGGTTCGACCCCTGGGTCAGGAAGATCCCCTGGAGGAGGAAATGGCAACCCACTCTAATAGTCTTCCCTGGAGAATCCCACGGACAGAGGAGACTGGCGGGCTACAGTCCACAGGGTCGCAAGAGTCGGACATGACTGAAGCGACTTAGCATGCACACAAAGTAACTATTAAAAAAAAAATCAGCAATCCCACTTCTGGGCATACACACTGAGGAAACCAGATCTGAAAGAGACACGTGCACCCCAATGTTCATCGCAGCACTGTTTATAATAGCCAGGACATGGAAGCAACCTAGATGCCCATCAGCAGACGAATGGATAAGGAAGCTGTGGTGCATATACACCATGGAATATTACTCAGCCATTAAAAAGAATTCATTTGAATCAGTTCTAATGAGATGGATGAAACTGGAGCCCCTTATACAGAGTGAAGTAAGCCAGAAAGATAAAGAACATTACAGCATACTAACACATATATATGGAATTTAGAAAGATGGTAACGATAACCCTATATGCAAAACAGAAAAAGAGACACAGAAACACAGAACAGACTTTTGAACTCTGTGGGAGAAGGTGAGGGTGGGATATTTCAAAAGAACAGCATGTATACTATCTATGGTGAAACAGATCACCAGCCCAGGTGGGATGCATGAGACAAGTGCTCAGGCCTGGTGCACTGGGAAGACCCAGAGGAATCGGGTGGAGAGGGAGGTGGGAGGGGGGATCGGGATGGGGAATACGTGTAAATCTATGGCTGATTCATATCAATGTATGACAAAACCCACTGAAATGTTGTGAAGTAATTAGCCTCCAACTAATAAAAAAAAAAAAAAAAGAAAGAAAGAAAAATAACAGAAAAAAAAAATCATGGGGGAGCAATGTCAAATTATAAGAAATGTGTAACTTAAGAAATTAAATGTCTCTAAGTGGTTAGTTATAGCACTGATTTAGCTAGCAATCGTACTAAAGACATGGAAATTAGCTAAAAAGTGAGTGTATAAACCTCTCAGTTTCCGGCCATATGGAATCCTAATGGATGTCTAGTAACACACACTCCCTATAAGAGTAGTCCTCTGGTAGAAATCATGTTTTAAAACAGATGTATATTATTAGTGTAGTGATCATCAATATCTGGAATGCCTTTCTAGTGAGGAAGGTCACAGAGGCTAATTTTTCATTAAAATGTTTGTTAAAAAGGTCAGATGAGCTGCTATGGTAGCGGGAGCAGTCCTCACTGCAGTAACAGGCTTACATTTACGGGACCGAGTGCTAAGCAGATTCACACGGATCACCTCATTTAATGCCCATGACCATCAAAGACAGTAGTGCTAATATTTCCATTGTACAGGTGAGAACCTGAGGCTGAGTAACTTGGCCAAGGTCACATGGCTGGTTGGTGGTAGAAGTGGGATCCAATCTCTGAACTGTGATCCAGTCATTATTTACTAGTCAAATAATGTCTTTATCCACTCCTGCCAGGCAACATACTCTTTTTTCCACCTTCTTAACCATTTACTAGTATAATAAATGTCCTTGGTATTGTTCTTATTCTGCATTTTAATGCTTATTCATTCAGTAAAATACAACAGAGCTTTGTTAGTAGAAGAGATGCCATAAATATTATCTTGGTCTTCTGGCATTATCTGGAGCTAGATTACAGATGTCTATTTTTGGAATCTTTCTTACTCAAATAAATTTTTAAAGAATTATATATGTCACATTCTAAAAATCTTTGTTAATGAATAAAAGAAACAAAACTTTTAGAAAACCTATCATTCTTTCATTTAAGCCTGAAGATAATCTAAGTAGTAAATTACTACTTGAGAGTCATTATTTATTTATTGTGCAGTAACTGTTGCTACAAAAAACTAGAATGGTTTCTGAGAATTTGACTAAACAAAATATTAGTAGACTACTGCCTTATGTTTGTCTCAAATGTAATAAACATGGGTGGTCAAATTCACTTTAATAAAAGTAATAATTCCAACAAAGCTAAAGCTACTGGATAGAAGAAAAGAATATAATTTGAAGTATACTGGATAAACAGGGCAGTATACAGACTCTGAAGTTGTTATTTGTTGTCCATTTTAATTTCAGAATTCTTACTGACTCTAATTAAAATTCTGCAGATGGAAGAGTTGTGTTTCTGAGGCACTTGCAGTGAATGCTGTCCGCCAGCCATCTCCAAACACCCCATAACCACACACAGCTCGCCTGTCAGGAGAGCTAATGCAGACATCGCAGGGCACGCCACATTTGTCACTGTGGCTAATATCAGAGATACGCAGCTCTTTTTTCTTAGCACACAAAAGCAAGATATGTAATTCAATGCTCAATTTACCCTTGTCTCGCAGGAGATTTTTCCCCGCTAATTGATAGAAATTAAGCCATTAATCAAGCCACTAGCCATCATTCAAACCAGAGAAGATGAATACAAACTTTCATCATAACCACCTTCCCCATTTTAGTGTTCATTAGCATTAATTTTTAATGCAATTATGCTATTCTTTTACGCTGAGCTCATAAATTACTGCTCTTTTGTTGCTGGCTGGCCTTGTAAAATCCAAACTAATGCTTTGTGCTCTGATCTTAAAGGCAATTACTAGATTCTTCTATCTTTTATATCTTTGCAACTCCAATAAGCTATATATTGGCAAAGATATACACACACACATATAAAATGAACACCCATGATTGACTATACCTGTTTGCTTTTTTAATGCCTCTATATAAAGTCTCTGTGAACACATAAATGTAGTAAAATGCACCTAAAGTAAATAAACACATATTCCCCCATACATAAAAAATAGATGTTAATATAAAGTAAGATCACATATATTCATATTATATTTTGGGTTCAATATAGAT
Organism: Cervus canadensis; assembly: GCF_019320065.1. Lineage (NCBI taxonomy): Eukaryota > Metazoa > Chordata > Mammalia > Artiodactyla > Cervidae > Cervus > Cervus canadensis. The sequence continues at coordinate 82,747,630 of NC_057392.1, forward strand.
ATTGCTACAGTTTCCCATGATTAAAAATATATCATTTGCAGTAAAGGTATAATTTTTATAACAAATTTGAGAAAATAAGAACATTAATAGTGATTATACACACTTATAAGGGTCAAAAACTACTAAAAACAGAAAGGATAACTATAAAATACTAAAATCCCTTAGTTCTTTACCTAAGGTTACCATTTTATGTTTAAATTCTTATTTTAAAAAAAAACTTATGTTAAAACTGGAAAGTTAATAAGGTGAAGAGTAATAGAAGGTCAAAAGAACCATTTATCCAAAAGTGTTTGTAAGTGCATATAATAACTCCATAGTCTTAAATTTTGCAAAGTTAATGCATCAGTTTATTACAGGATGACAGTAAAAGGAGAAGACAAATTTTCAATAAATAAATATTAAATCCAGACACAGAGTATCCACTCAGTCCTCCAACCCAGAGAAAATGAAAAGATGTACCCACCCCCTCCAAAGCACCTCTCCAAGGTGCAGAGGAGATAAAAAAAAATTTGCAACTCTCTTCTTCATATCACCCCAGTAATGGTTTTTGTCTTTGTTTGCAAGTTCTAACATTCTGGCCTCCCACTAGCTGGAGAAGGGTGCATACGTAGCATTCCGATTAAAAATAAAACTTAATGGGAAAATGTCAGCTATACTGGTACTGGTGTCAGAACCCTTTGGAGTTGCACAGCTGCTGCCTACCCCTAACACCAAAGGATTGTGGTAGAGAGTACATTCAGGAGTCCTCTACCGGAAAAAAAAAAAAAAAGCATTTGAACTATTAACTTCTTAAGAATAAAGAAGGTGATGATCAGTTTGACTTCATCTTATGTTTCCCCTCATAGCTAGTTCTTTTTTAGGTTTCATCTTTAACAGAAAGTTATACATGGTTTTGAACTGTGGTGTTGGAGAAGACTCTTGAGAGTCCCTTGGACTGCAAGGAGATCCAACCAGTCCATCCTAAAGGAGATCAGTCCTGGGTGTTCATTGGAAGGACTGATGCTGAAGCTGAAACTCCAGTACTTTGGCCACCTCATGCGAAGAGCTGACTCATTGGAAAAGACCCTGATGCTGGGAGAGATTGGGGGCAGGAGGAGAAGGGGACGACAGAGGATGAGATGGCTGGATGGCATCACCGACTCGAGGGACATGAGTTTGAGTGAACTCCGGGAGTTGGTGATGGACAGGGAGGCCTGGTGTGCTGCAATTCACGGGGTCGCAAAGAGTTGGACATGACTGAGCGACTGAACGGAACTGAACTGAACTGATACATGGTTTAGAAGCAATGAAGTTTATTCTTCAAGGACTTAATGCTGTGAACCAGGGGACTTGCTATGCCAGGATAAGTGGACAGCCTAAATTCAAGCCTTCTCTGAGCCATTCCTTTATGATGTCAGAAGCAAATAGGTACCGAACATATTTGAATATTACAGTGGTCAAGATAAAATCTGTGAGCTCTAATACGTTGTCTTAAAAGCACTTTCTGTTTGGACTCATGAGCCACGGCTCTACCTACTCTAATTTCCCTAAACATGTTGATAAAAACGCTGGGTTCAGACACAGGAACTGAAATTAATTCAGCCAACATCTATTTAATGCCTCTATCTGCCAGGTGCTAGCCTGGTGCCAGAGATTTCTGGTTGAAATGACATTTGATTTTGCTCTCTCAGAGCTCATGGGAAAAACAGAATTTTTATTTATAATTTTTATTTGCAAGTAATTATGAGCTGAAGGTACAGTGGATAGGTACAAGGATTTGTGCTATTTACAAAGTAGCATTGCATCTGTTATTTCATTTGACACTGAAACAGACATAATTTTTGGTAATATATAATATCCCTGTTATTCAAATCAGGTTATGTGACACTTGAAGCTTAAGAGATACTGCAAGAAGCAGAGTGTGGATATGAAACCAAGTCTTTGAACTTCACATTTTGTATGTTTCCCATTGCACCAAGTGTCTCTTTAGCCTTTGAATCTCTGATAACCTTACAAGCCTTAAATGATGAATAGCTATGATTGCTTATGCTTATTTCATATTCTTATCAAATATATATACAATTTGATCTTTTAAACAGAGATGGGGTAGGAAGAATAGTAGTGAACAGTAGAAGACATTAATTTCTCTTTCTTAAAAGCAGAGTATTTTGCTATAATATTAAGGAAGTACAGCATACAAAATCAATAGGTTTAAAGAAACTACTAAATACTTCAAATTGAGCTTTACTGAAATATAATTTGCATATTATGTATAATAATTATACTCACTTTAAGTATACAATTCAATGAGTTTTGATAAATGTAAACCACCTGTGTAAACAACACCCAAATAAAAACATAGAATACTTTGATCACCACCACCATTTCCTTGTGCCTCTCTGTGGTCAATTTCTATCTTTACCCTGACCCCAGACAATCACAGATCTGCTTTCTGCCAACAAGGATTAGTCTCCATTTTCTAGAATTTCATATAAACTGTCACACTTTGTCATGTCTGATGTCTTTCACTCTCCATATTTTTGTGATAGCTCCAGGTTGCTGGGTACCTCTGTTTTTTTTAATTACTGATAGAATTTTATTACATGAATATGTAACTCATATAAAACAATATATATATATAATATATATATATAGAATTCTATTATATGAATATACCCACAATTTGTTTATCCATTCATCTGTTGATAGAATTTGGGTTGTTTCCAGTTTCTGGCTTTTGAGAATAAAACTGCTATAACAATTATGCACAAGGTTTTGTGTGGACATGTTTTTGCTTTTCTTGGGTAATTATATAATATTGGAAAGCCTAGATTATATAATGGGCGTGGACTTCTCTGATGGCTAATAATATTGAGTATTTTTAGCACTTATTGACCATTCACTTCTTTTTTAAAGTTAGTGTTTAAACTTTTTTGCTCATTATTTAATTAAGTTGTCTTATTATTTGAGTTTTAAAAGTTCTGTGTACATCTTTTGTCAACATGCCAGTATTTTTCTATCATTCTATGACTGGCTTTTTTGTTCTTAATGGAATCTTTCAAAGAGTTTTAATAAAAAAATTCAATTTATCATTAAAAAATAGTTTGTGCTATTTGTGTCTATCAAAGAAATATGTGCCTACTTCAAGACTGCAAGATTTGAAAAAGATCCTATATTTTCTTCTAGAAATTTTATAGTTTTAGTTTTTATATTTAAGTATATAATATATTTCAAGCTACTTCTTATGTATAGTGTGAGATAAGGGCCAACGTTCATTTCTCCCCACAAAGATAACCAGTATTTTTCAGCAACATTTACTGAAAAGATTTCCCTTTCTCCATTGAATTGCGTTGGTAATTTTATTGAGAATAAATTTCATACATTTGATGGCTAATTTCTGGCCTTTCTAGTCTGTTCCATTTACCTATAAGTCTATCCTTAGTAATCCACAATCTTGATTACCATAGTTTTATAGTAAGTCTTGAAATCAGGGAGTGTAAATCATTTGACTTTAGTTCTTTTTAAAAAACTGCTTTAATTATTTGAATTTTATATAAAATTGATTCTTAGTAGAAACTTTGCTCCTAACACTTTACACTGAATTTTAGCATGAGGATGCAAAATATAATTTATAATGAAATTCCATTTCAGGAATAAGTTGAAATATACATGATTAATCAAATTAGACAGGCTCTCAATATTCATTAGGTACAATACTTAAAACAAGAAAAGAGATTATTGTCAAATATTTAAGCCAATTTTAAAAAGAGTTTTTATGAAATGATCAAGTTGTAAAATTGTTACTTATCATGAATAGTTACTGCCATTGTAAATTTTTATTTTTGGTGATGCTTTACAGCCTGAGGGATCCTAGTTCCCTGGCCAGGGACTGAACCCAGACCCCAGCAGTAAGAGCACCAAGTCCCAACCACTGGACTGCCAGGGAATTCCCTTTTGTAAATTTTTACTTATTCTGATTTTGAAGTCAATAATTGAGCCATATTCATATTATTTTACTCAGGAAATTGCCACATAAGAAGATAATGGTGGCCTGAATGACTAAAATGTATAGATGGCAAGATTTTTTTTGGAGGGGGATTGTCAATGAATGTAGTCTGGAAAATGCATTTATTGGTGTAACCAATAAAAGAAAAACCAGAAGGGAGAAAAAAGAATGACAGATGAATAGAAAAGGCAATTTTTTAGTAAGTGTAAAGAACCAAGGGTGAGTGTATATGTTTAAGAGTTTGAAAGACTAACACTTGGAGAAACTCTAACTGTTCACGGAACAGAAGAAGGGCACAGAGATCCCAAACCACATATATAAATAATCTCTACTTTTCAAACTATCACCTAAGAAGCAACATGTATACACATTCTAAACTGAACTCTGAAGTTTGCAATTATAATATCCTCTCTGTTTGGCCCACCACCCTGCCAGTATTTTGTTCTCATTATAGTTTTTCCTTTCAAAAAAATGCAAGTAAGATTCTTGGCTTCTAATCAAGAAAAGCCTTAAGTGCCATGTCATCTATATTATTAAATTAGGGTGCATTGAAATTAGGGTATGTTGAAATACAGTTGGTTGAGCTGTTATCAAGAAATGCACATGATTCTTATTTGGTTTGCTTTACTGCTGCTAACTTGGGGTAGGACTAAGACCTCCTAAACAATGTTATGAAAATTATATGATAGTAAGTAGGAGCTATGAATCATATGCATAGCTGTATAATATTTTCAATTAAAGTATCCTGGTGAGATAACCTAATGATTTGATTTTGAAAATTCTACTTTAAGAAAAAGAGTGTAGAAAGCATTTAAAGTGGAAATCTTACATCAGTAATGACCACACTTTTATAAAAATGGAGATAAGTTTCCGTAATTATAACCTGTTTTCAATGTAATATCAATGAAGCAAATCATACTTAATTCCCACATTTTCACAGTAAACTGAGACACAGAGTCATTCAAATACGATGAGAAGCAAAGTATAAACAAAGAAATAAAGGAATTAACAAATGGGGAAATGAGATACATACTAGCCTATGCCTCCATGACTTTGAGGGAAATCAGCTATAGGAAAAAAGTAATATTAATACTAACCATTAATTTGCTTCTAAGAGTGCTTTTCTCTAACAAACATAATGCCGTAAGTCATAAAGATGCAAAATATGAGGCAAGTCCAGCTCCATTTACAGGTGAAGTGACGGAAAGTAAGTGCTCTGAGTTCTAGCTTCATGACTAACTTTATTATCTTGGGCAAGTATTCCCACTAAATATCCATATTCTCTTCTGAGTTAAGATAGTGAAAGTAAAAGTTGCTCAGCTGTGTCAAAAAAGTTGCTCAGCTGTGTCAAACTGCCATGCAATTAAGCAGGCCAGAATACTGGAGTGGGTAGCCTTTCCCTTCTGTAGGGGATCTTCCCAACCCAGGAATCGAACCCAGGTCTCCCACACTGCAGGCAGATTCTTTACCAGCTGAGCCATAGGGAAGCCCAAGAATGCTGGAGTGGGTAGCCTATCCCTTCTTCAGTGAATCTTCCTGACCCAGGAATCGAACCAGGGTCTCCAGCATTGCAGGCAGATTCTTTACTACTGAGCTATCAGGGAAGCCCTGAGTCAAGATAGGATGTCTACTAAAGTGCACATATGATCTCTGGTTGAAAGAAGCACTTCAGCAGAGATGAGTTTATTGTTCCATAGAAGAGAAGAGGGTCCTACAGCACTCATAAATTTGGAGGAAGGAGAAATCCAAGAGATGAGGAACTGAGGAAAGGATCAGGATTGTGCAGAGGCTTTTGTTGCTGTTCAGTCGCTCAGTCATGTCTGACTCTGCAACTCCACAGACTGCAGCACTCCAGGCTCTTCACCGTCTCCCAGGGTTTTCTAAAACTCATGTTCATTGAGTCGGTGATGCCATCCAACCATCTCATCCTGTCACCTCCTTCTCCTCATGCCCTCAATCTTTCCCAGCATCAGGGTCTTTTCCAATGAGTCAGCTCTTCACATCAGGTGACCAAAGTATTGGAGCTTCAGTTCAGCATCAGTCCTTCCAAATGAACGTTAAGGGTTGATTTCCTTTAGAATTGACTGGTTTGGTATCCTTGCTGTTCAAGTCTTCGCCAGTACCACACTTTGAAAGAATCAATTCTTTGACGCCCAGCCTTCTTTATGGTCCAACTCCCACATCCATACATGACCACTGGAAAAATCATAGCTTTGACTATATGGACCTATGTCGGCAAAGTGATGTCTCTGTTTTTTAATATGCTGTCTAGGTTTGTCATAACTTTTTCCCAAGGAGCAAGCGTCTTTTAGTTTCATGGCTGCAGTCACTGTCCGCAATGATTTTGGACCCCCCAAAATAGCCTGTCAATGTTTCCACTTTCTCCCCATCTATTTGCCATGAAGTGATGGGACTAGATGCCATGATCTTAGTTTTTTGAGTGTTCTGTTTTAAGCCAGCTTTTTTACTCTCCTCTTCCACCTTCATCAAGAGGTTCTTTAGTTACTCTTCATTTTCTGCAGTTAGGGTGGTATCATCTGCATATCTGAGGTTATTGATACGTCTCCTGGCAATTTAGACTCCAGCTTGTGATTCATCCAGCCTGGCATTTTGCATGACGTTCTCTGCATGTAAGTTAAATAAGCAGGGTGACAATATACAGCCTTGACATACTCCTTTCCAAATGTTGAACCAGTTCATTGTTCCATGTCCAATTCTGTTTCTTCTTGACCTGCACACAGGTTTCTCAGGAGGCAGGTAAGGTGGTCTGGTATTCCCATCACTTTAAGAATTTTCCACAGTTTGTTGTGATCCACACAGTCAAAGGCTTTAGCACAGTCAATGAAGCAGAAGTAGATGTTTTTCTGGAATTCTCTTGCTTTTTCTATGATCCAATGGATGAAGCTAAACCCTGGGAATATGGTAAGACAAGCAGTTCTGAAGATGTGAGCAAGGGACAAGACAAGATAGGAAAGTGAGATGGTGACAGAACACTTACAATAGTTCTGGGCTTCACATGGAGATCTGCCCATGACAGCCCAGTGTGGGAGGATAGAAGCTCTAGAGCATAATCTTTAACCATCGGAACATCATTTCTGAGCCATCTATGTTTCACACATTTTAATTCTTATGGATCCATGTCAGCTAACAATATGTGATTGGTGCTCTAAAGATTGATCTGTGATCGTCAGGAAGAGGGAAACGGCAGTGCTAGTAGCAATCATTCTGTAGTATCTCAAAATTTAACCAGAAAAATCAATACTGGATCCATACAAGTGGAGAAATTTATAACCTCTTAAGGTACATTTCCCAGTTTGCAATTGAAACCACCAGGGAATATTAGTGATGTTGGGTGTAAGTAAACTTTAAATTAAAAAAAAAAAAGTACGAATAAAATTCTAACCCATGAAGACCACAACTGACTTAAAATATAATTTTATATATACACACAAATAGCATCCCTTGTGGGTCAGTGGTAAAGAATCCACCTGCAAAGCAGGAGACACAGGAGACGCAGATTCAGTCCCTGGGTCAGGAAGATGTCCTGGAGGAGGGCATGGCAACCCATTCCAGTATTCTTGCCTGGAGAATCGCATGGACAGAGGAGCCTGGTGGGCTACAGTCCATACGGTTGCAAAGAGTCGGACGTGACTGAAGCAACTTAGCATGCGGCACACACATGCACCAACACTTCCAGGCCTACTTGAACTCATTTAATAATCACAAAGCTGATATCATATAATAATATTAGCACTAAAAACAAACCCTTGAAAATGAAAGCACTGCAAATCCACAATTAATTTAAAACATTTCAAGAAGAGTTTTTACAGGCTGACTCAGGGTTTGATCCTGACAGCCAGATGGATATAGGAGGTCAATAATCCAGAAGCAATGAGACAGTGAAACAAGTCAAACAAATGAAACAAGCCAGACAGTGAAACAAATCCCCAGAAGCAATTACTGTCCAACATGTCAGAAAGCCAAAATAGTCCAAAAATGGATTTAAAAGATAAATTTCAATGTCTCCCTGCTGTCTTTCTAAAAATCTTGTTTAGTAAATAAACCCAGTTACTACCTCAAACAACAATTACTCACTGCAAAATGTTTTTGTTCAAAACTGATGACAGAAGGAAGGTTCCTTCTTAATAAAACAAGTTTATTTATTCCTCCATGTGCTGATTGCGAGGGAGAACATATTTATTTCTCTGTGTCTGTCCAGTCAGAGGTACTGTAAAGCTGTAAGTTCTTGGAGAATCAGATCTGGCCCAAGTTTATCAAACATGCTGAAATTTTGCTATAAAGTAGCAATGGGCCAAACAGCGCGAAGCAGAGAACCAAACATTATGTTTGAAAGTCTAACAAGAACAGTGTTTGGGTCTTGCTAATATTTGCAAAAACTCTAGTAGTTATCTGTTGAACGATGAGCTAAATAAAGTCAGGCTACTGTTGCTAAAAATGTGGCATTCCTTTATTGAGGAGGGAGGTGCCTTGAAGACTCAGTTTTTTGGAAAGTGACAGATACTTGTTTACTGCCTTTAAAAATTTCTAGAGAGTACATAAAATTTACCTTTTCATTGTCCTTGAAATCACTAAGTGGTGAGCTTTATAGTAGCAGGATTCTATTTGTATTCTGACCCATTATTCAACAGAGGCGACAAGTTCCTCATTCTTGAAACTTTAAAAATTTCGCTTCTATGACACCTTTCACTTCTGGCTTTCTCCTCAGTGGTCACAATTCTTCATTTTCCTATAAGGCCCCCTCTAAACGTTAGAGGGTTCCAGTGCTCAGACTGGACCCCTTCCTCTTCCCTTTGTGTTCTATCTCTAGGTGATCCATAGTTATGCTGCTGCTGAGTTGCTTCAGTTGTGTCTGAAGGTCTATGCAGACCTATGGACTGTAGCCCACCAGGCTCCTCTGTCCATGGGAGTCTCCAGGCAAGAATACTGGAGTGGGCTGCCATGCCCTCCTTCAGGGAGTCTTCCCGACCCAGGGATGGAACCTGCCCCATGTCTCTTATGTCTACCTGCACTGGCAAGCAGATTCTTTACCACCACTGCCATGTGGGAAGCCCGACCCATAGCCACAAATACAATCTACAGGCTGATGACCCTCAAATCTTTAGGTCTTGACATCTTTGCCAAACTTCAGATCTTGATTTTTCTCTCTTACTTCCTAAATTTAAATTATCGCTTTCCATTAGCTTCCTATCTCATCTAGAATAACATTCAAACTCCCTGGTGGCTCAGATGGGAAAGAATCTGCCTGCAATGTAGGAGACCTGGGTTCAGTCCCTGAGTTGGGAAAATCCCCTGGAGAAGGGCATGGCTACCCACTCCAGTATTCTTGCCTGGAGAATTCCATGGGGAGAGGAGTCTGACGGGCTACAGTCCATGGGGCCACAGAGAGTCAGACACAACGTTCATGCTGTTATATTAACAAAACTCTACATAACCTGAATCCTGCTAAACGCTTCAACTAAATCTCTAACCCCTGCCCTAGCCATGCTGGCCTTCTTTGTGCTTCTTAAGAATTCTAAACTTGGTTCCCTGTTACGATCTTTTTCTACATATATAATTTTATTTTTTTATTTATTTTGGGCTGTGTTAGGTCTTCATTGCTGCATGGGCATTTCTCTAGTTGCAGCAAGCAGGGGCTACCTTCTCATTGCAGGGTGAGGGGTTCTTATTGCAGTGGCTTCTCTTGTTGCAGAGCACGGCCTCCAGGGCTTCAGCAGTTGTGGCTCCTGGGCTCTAGAGCACAGGCTCAGTAGTTGTGGTGCAAGGACTTAGTTTCTCTGCGCCATGTGGGATCTTCCCAGATCAGGGCTCGAACCTGTGTCCCCTGCAGTTGGCAGGCAGATTCTTTACCACTGAGCCACCAGGAAAGCACCCCCTACCCCCACCCTTACAGTCTTTATAGAAGCTGTTCTCTTCACCTAGAATGGTCATTGCAATACAAGTCGCTTTTTGCTCAGATTTAGTTTAAATGCCAGCTCCTTAAGGAGGCCCTCCCAGAGTAATCAGTCTCAAGTAGCCAATGGTCATTCTCTAGCACATCAAGAGACAGTAAAGAAACTAGTTAATTGTGAGGCTATTATAGGAGTCTAGGCCAGAGATGATGACTGCCCAGAACAGGGGTGGCAGGGAAGATGGGGACATATTTTAGGTAAAGAATAGATATGAATTTTGTGCAGAGTGATGCAAAGAGAAGATGATTTTCAATTTTCTGGATCAAGTAACTAATACACAGTAGTGATATTAATAAAGACAAAGATGACTTAGAGGTGGAATTAAGAGTTCAGCTTTAAAGATTATGGCTTTGAGATGCCTTTATGTTTTAAAAAGAATGTCTCTAATTCTGGAGTTCAAAGAGAAAGTCTGGGTTGAAGATGTATATCTGGAAGTAATAAGCATACTATACTTAATAAGCATAATATATTTATAACATATTTATATTTTATATAAATGTTATCAGCTTATATTCACTTGAGGAGAAAAATATAGAGATAGAAAAGAACTAAGTTCCAACGAATACCAATGCTTGCAGATTGGGTAGAAGGAAGACAGAAGGCTTCCTAGGGCTGGCAGGAAAATCAGATAAGTATTATGCCATATTTAAGTGACAAAAAGGGATGTTTCCAGAAGTGTGGTGAGCTGCATTAAAAGCTGCTACAGGGTCTAGTGGAGAAAAATTCCCCTAGATTTGGCAAATTAGATAGCGTTGATTTTAAAAACAGGAGTTTTAGTTGAGTGACGTGGTAAGTCACAGTGGAGAGAGAAGACATTTAAATGAAGATTTCTGTTTCTTAGATAATGGAGGACAGTTTAGTTCAGTTCAGTTCAATTACTCAGTTGTGTCCAACTCTTTGCGACCCCATGGACTGCAGCAGGCCAGGCTTCCTTGTCCATCACCAACTGCCAGAGCTTGCTCAGACTCATGTTCATTGAGTTAGTGATGCCATCTAACCATCTCATCCTCTGTCGTCCCCTTCCTCTCCCGCCTTCAGTCTTTCCCAGCATCAGGGTCTTTTCCAATGACTCAGTTCTTCGCATCAGGTGGCCAAAGTATTGGAGTTCCAGTTTCAGCGTCAGTCCTTCCAATGAATATTCAGGACTGATCTCCTTTAGGATGGACTGGTTGGATCTCCTTGCAGTCCAAGGGACTCTCAAGAGTCTTCTCCAACACCACAGTTCAAAAACATCAATTCTTCGGTGCTCAGCTTTCTTTATAGTACAACTCTCACATCCATACATGACTACTGGAAAAACCATAGCTTTGACTAGAGAGACCTTTGTTGGCAAACTAATGTCTCTGCTTTTTAATATGCTGCCTAGGTTGGTCATACCTTTTCTTCCAAGGAGAAACAGTCTTTTATTTCATGGCTGCAGGCACCATCTGCAGTGATTTTGGAGCCCCAAGAAATAAAGTCTGTCACTGTTTCCACTGTTTCCCCATCTATTTGCCATGAAGTGATGGGACCGGATGCCATAATCTTAGTTTTCTGAATGTTGAGTTTTAAGCCAACTTTTTCACTCTCCTCTTTCACTTTCATCAAGAGGCTCTTTAATTCTTTGCTTTCCGCTATAACAAGATTCTCTAAATGATACCTCTGCTAAACACAGGAACAAATAATAATGGATAAAATATTTTAAAAAAATTGAATTAAATGAATTGCTGAGATCACGTGAAGTAAGAAACCCACAAAGATCTAAGAGAAAGTTTACAGTCTTAGTAGTCCCCCCAGGGATGGGGTCGCACAGAGTCAGACATGACTGAAGTGACTTAGCAGCAGCAGTTCATAGAGAAGCTGAATCATTAGTGAAAAAAATTTTATAAACACTAGGCTAAGAAGGTTTTACAGAAAAATTCTACCAAACTTTCAAGGAAAAGATAATTTTGATGTTATACCAACCGACTTACTAACTCATTTTATTAGGCTAGCACAAACATGTTTTCAAGAACAATTAAGAACAGTACAAAAAACACATAGTAGAAGCAAGTCATGAATGCAGACACAAAAAGGGTAAGAGAGGAAACAATACATACATGTGTTTATACAGAAATACATATATACATGTGAATGTTTATATATAAACAGATTTAATTAAGGAATGTAAAAAAAGATAATATATCAAAATCTTGTAGGATTAGAAATTTGGTTCAACTTTACAATATGACCCCAAAAACTTTCTCCTGGCTTGCTGTATATAATCAATGAGGAGAGATTAATATTTTTCAGTTAAATATCATTGATCCATAGTGGTGAGAAATATAATATATAAGTAGGCAAATCATATATATTTACATATATGAATAGAGAACATATCTGGAGAGAAATGTAAAATATCTTACATATACATATTTTTAAAAGCAGAGGGAAACAAAATGACATTTATTAAGTATAATAAATATAACACAGATTTTAGTTATATACCGTGGAGAGATGAGGAAGAAAAATGAGGAACGAGGAGAAACAGATACAGAAAGAGGGTGAGGAAGCAAATGTGACACAGACCCACCCCCCCCAAAAAAAAAGGCAAGAAAAAAACAGGAAAGAGAAATAAAAAGATGAGAAAGAGAGAAGAAAGAAAGTAAACAGGATGGGGAGAGAGGAAAGATTTTTGACCTTATGACAGGGTATCAAATGGATAGGTCAAGTATAGCTTGACCAATATGTAAAGTATAGCTTGATCAGCGTGTAAAGCTGGGCAAACATCTAAGACACAAAGTCCTCACAGAAAGACCAGTATTAAAAAACAAGCAAAGCACCAATACAAATATCCTTAATGTACTGGATTAAAAACAGATATTATAAGAATTCTTATAGTTTTTTTTTTTTTTTTTAATATCACTGCCTGGTGGCTCAGTGGTAAAGAATCTGCCCGACAATGTAGAAGACACGAGTTCGATCCCTGATGCAGGAGGATCCCACGTGCTGTGTGGCAGCTAAGCCAGTGAGCCGCGACTACTGAGCCTGTGCTCTGGAGCCCAGGAGCCACAGCTACGGACGCCCGTGTGGCCTGGAGCCTGTGACCACGGCAAGTGAGGCCGCCGCCACGAGGAGCCTGTGCTCAGCAGCTGGAGAGCAGCCCCCGCTGCGTGCAACAGAGAAAAGTCTGTGCAGCAGGGAAGACCCAGCACAGCCCAAAATAAAAATAAACGTACACACAGTAAAAAAGCTTTTGAATAAGATGTGGAAATTCTAGCATTCTTGAAATACTTCCATTCTTTTTTTTTTTTTTCTTGAATAGAGAACAATCTTAGTCCTGCTACAAAGCAAGAACTATCACATTTTACTTTATACACAAAAAAGGACACCTACTTTCACCAAGTACCATTATTCTTTTACAGACTTTCAAGACCATAAAAGGTTTACTTTAGAACAGACATTCATAGTATCACCTAAAAAAAAAAAAAAAAAATCTGCTGTGGGTAAACCTCTAGCCCTAACAAATTTCTAGAGGGTTTTTCTTTGTTGAGAAAGGGTTTCTAAATCTCTGCACGATAAGGTCCTCATTCCTCAAGTGCACCATTTCCCTACATGAATCATTTGGTTTCAGCCATACTAAGCTTTATTCAGTTCTCAATCATGTTCTCTTGTTTCTAGGTTTCACAAATGCTGTCCTCTATCTGGAACACTCCTAATGTTTCCCCATTTCATCTTCCTTTTTCTTTAATTCTCAGCTCAGAATTTACCTTATCCAAAACCCCTCCCTTTGCCTGTAAGTCTGATTCCTACAAGCTTCTACATCTTCTAGTCTTCACAAAGTAAATTTTACTTTTGCAAAATTTAGCTCAAATGCCACTCCCTATGAAGCCTTCCCCAGTCCCTACTGATTAAAGTTAATTGTTTCTTTGAACCCCCAACACAGCACTTATTTTATTCTCCTTATATTACTGTTTTATACATCCCCCCCCCCCCCACTAGCTGATATACTACAGTGGAGCCCAGATATATGTCCCTATATGGTATTTAGCACACAGGGCAGATTCAGACAATGTAAGCTGTCTAAAGGAATGGATAAGATGAAATTAATCCTAGGGCAGAAGCTGACTAGAGAGCTGGAGTCCTGAATAGCTTTGGGTAATGAGGCGGCTAATCTAGGAACAATGCTTCCTAGGTGGTAGATGCTTCCAACTGGATGGAAAATACCACAAATTATAAGCAATATGAATCCCACAAGACAAAAACTGCATCATAAAAATGTGCTGTGGTAGCTATACAATCATGAAATAATATAAGAAATTTCTGGCAGTAATCTGGTAATAGATTTTGACTGAATTGATTACTCACTGACAGTATTCAACATAGTCCTGCAAATGCATCAACTATGTAATGAACAGCTATTAAGTTTATTGATTTTCTGATTTCCATTGATAGCTAACAGGCCAAAGCTACACATCGATATTTGTGTTAGTAATACCCAAGAGCTAACAATTTTGACAAATGAAAACATCAAAAGTCTGAACAGTCCAAATTAATGGAAATTTGAAGACCAAACCTCAGAATTTAAATGAAATACCTAATAAATGAATCTAATACACTTAATAACAGTGAAGTCAGTGCTGATAACTTTTTCCTCTAATTAATTTTAAAGCTTTCTTTTATCCTAATGATGGGATAATTTCCTAATAAATATAATCTCTATTTCATTCCACAATCAAGATTTGAAGTTCCATAGCCTCCAGCTAACACCTAAATAGACTTTACTAAGTGCTTTCATATAGTTAATCCTTACAAAATTCTTGTGAGACAGGAATTGTTTTGTTTTTATTTTTACTTAAGAGAACTGAAGTTCAGTGTGATTAAATAACATTGCCAAAGTCATTAAATTATTAAGTAGAAAGGCCAGTAACCAAATGTAGCAAAATAAAATAGCAAAGAACCTTTTGTTGTTTAATGCCACTTTTTTCACTGCATATTACCTTATATTTGTTGACTATACAATTACTAATTTTAAGTATGTATTCTATTTTGTATTCTGCTTTTTCATTCTTACTTAACAAATCCTCCTCTCTGGCAAAGTGTGATAAATTTCCCTAAGACTCAGGCTATCTCACTGAATGCTTTCATGGGTTCTTATTGCCCTCATACTATCTTCCAAAGCTTATTCCAGTGGTTTTTTCAAAGTGTAGTCTTAAGGCCAAAGCATCAGCAACACCTGGAAATTTTTTAGAAATGCAATAATCAGTGCCCATCCCAGACCTATTGAATCAGAAGCTCTGGGGGTGGTGCTATAAATTTCCAGCTGATTTCGAGGCACATGAAAATTTGAGGACAACTGATCTATTCAAATAGGAACCTGATCTCTCAAGTACACAAAAATGTGACAGATACCTAAAAATCAAAGCTAAGTTCTTATTCAAAGGAAGAATAGCATTCATGAAACAAAGCTTAAGCCCCAAGTGTACCTCGAGATATATATACTGTAAGGATTATGACACTAATATTTAATAACCAGGACAAAGAAGCTAGGTGAGAGAAGCATTAGGGGCACAGATACCACACATACACAAAGAAACTAATCCCAGATAATTTTTCTTTCATGTATACTTTGTCTTTATAACATATATATGTATATATATATATATACATGTGTTTGTGTGCAGATATAGATAGTATATATATGTGTGTGAATTATATTTGTAACTATATTTTGCTATTAGAATTACTTTCTTGTGCTGGTTTATGATTTAAGCCAGTGGTCAGCACCCATTTTCTATAAAGAGCCAGACAGTAAATAGAGTATGCTTTGCAGGCCATATGGCCCTGTCATAACTACTAGATTCTGGTGTTGTAGGACAAAAGGAAGACTATAAAGAAAGTTGAGCGCAGAAGAATTGATGCTTTTGAACTGTGGTGTTGGGGAAGACTCTTGAGAGTCCCTTGCAAGGAGATCCAACCAGTCCATCCTAAAGGAAATCAGTCCTGAATGTTCACTGGAAGGACTGATGTTGAAGCTGAAACTCCAGTGCTTTGGCCACCTGATGCGAAGAGGTGACTCATTTGAAAAGACCCTGATGATGGGAAAGATTGAAGGCAGGAGAAGGGGATGACAGAGGATGAGATGGTTGGATGGCATCACCGACTCGATGGACATGGGTTTGAGTAAACTCCGGGAGTTGGTGATGGACAGGGAGGCCTGGCGTGCTGCAGCCCATGGGGTCACAAAGAGTCAGACACGACTGAGAGACTGAACTGAGGACAAAAGCAGTCACAGATAATATGTAAACTGTGTTTACATAAGAAAACTTTTGTTTTCTTACTGTACTTTATTTACAAAACCAGGTGGTGGGCTGGATTTGGCAGGTCGGCTGTAATGTGCTCACCTCTGATTTAAACTGTCATTAAAACACATTTCAATTACCTGAGCTTCCTGAGTGACTGAGGGCAGTGTGTGCATAATCAGGAACCAAACACTGCATGAATAATTCACACTGGAGATATGACTTTATATGAAGAAAATACATATAATGTGAGAGAAATTAAGATTATGCATATATGTTTAAAGGTACCCACAAAATTCAATTTCAAAGATGGACACTCTTTGAGGGGAAAGAGCTTAGAAATGTCTGTTTGTACCTAACAAGGTGTTACATACTTAATAAGTATTCATTAATATCTGCTGATTTAATGACTAGTGGGCTTTGTGATGATAAATATTCTACTTTTATAAACTACTGCTATCTAGAGCTAAGTTTATTCTTTTATAATGGTTACTTAGACAACATGCTGGCTTCCCTGGTGGCTCAGATGGTAAAGCGTCTGCCTAAAATGCGGGAGACCCGGGTTCAATCCCTGGGTCGGGAAGATCTCCTGGAGAAGGAAACGGCAACCCACTCCAGTATTCTTGCCTGGAAAATCCCATGGACGGTGGAACCTGGTAGGCTACAGTCCATGGGGTCACAAAGAGTCGGACATGACTGAGCTACTTCACTTTCACTTTTCACTTTCAGACAACATATAAAAAATCATGGGGTTGGGATATATAAACTGAGTATTAATCCTGGTTCTTGTCCTATTAGTATACACTACAGAAAAATTATTCAACCTTTCCAAGATTCAGTTTCCTTACCTATAATCTGTTACCTCCTTGAGCAGATTCTTGTGAACATAAAACTAAACGAGAGAATGTAGGTAAGGCACAGAGCTTGGCACATTATAGGTTTCTTTGCCTTGACTGGGTCATCTTGCTTCCCTGTTAGCTGAGTAGGCTTTGAGAATACAAAAATTTTAATTGTTCCCTAACTGCATTCAAGACAAAGGAGACTATCATAATACTGAAGTCATAAAATAATTTCAAGAATTTCACTGCTAAAACTTTTAAATAAGCCCTCTTCACCCTTTATTTTTACCATCTCAGGTATGATTTTCATTCCAGTATTAAATCTTTCTTAATGACTTGTCTAGATAGATCAAAAGGTCTATTTTCTCTAACCTGACCCATGTATGGAGCATCTCTTTAAAAAAGAAAGTTGTTTGTGTAGGAACTTCAAAAGGGGGGTATGGGACAAAACTATCTCCTATATTCTCTGCTTGGACATCTCTTTCCATTTTTACCAGCACCCCCTCACCCCTAACAGAAAACAAATTAAAAGTCCAAACTTCAAAATACGAATACAGGACTTGACTAAAACTGCTTCAAAGGCTTCTACTCCTGGGCTAAGAGAACAAAAGTTTACTGGCTCTTCCAATGCAAGGTACTCACTCAGCAATTGCTTAGCTCTGAACAGCGACCTACTGCTTCAGCACAGTAGGTGATGATCAGGGCTTCTTGTGGCATTTGTTGAAAGGGATTTAACAAGTCTTCTGTTACTTCAATCTGCTTCCCAGAATTCCCTGAGTCGAAGATAACTGAAGGTGTGACTGTTGTAAGACCCCGGGAGGCAGGTCAGGATCCACAGAGTACAGTGAATTAACATACAATACAGGCCTTTTCTGCCTATTGCTGTAGTAAGGGTTGTTTCTCCAGAAGTTTTTCTGTTAGAAATGGCCACTCTTTCAAGCAAGGTGATATTTAGAACTTCCTTCTCTGGACCATACTCTTTGAAACATCTTCCACCCCTTGACCTAGTTTTACTTCTTCCCCTTCACCACAGTACATTTCTCTTGAGTTGAGATGGGGGTTTGAGGAGATGGGGCAAAATGAATTCTTAGTTGTAAAGTAAGACAGCAGTGAGATAGCTGAACTAGATATTTTTAAGATTTCTCCTAGATCTATCATTTTGTGACTTATTTCTAAAGGTAAAGAGATGAATCAAAATGGCACTTGGAAGAAAAAGGTAACTTGAAAAGTATCTAAGAACAGAAGTCATTTAACCAGAATTTACTGGCAATTTACTTACAGGAAAAAAAAAGGAAGGGAAAATAACAAGCAAACACCCCTCAGCCCTGTCTCCCCCATAGCCTGTTTCTGGCGTATGTCCTAGAGCAGAACGCATTTAGATCAATTTCCTACATCATCTGCAGCTATCTAGAGAGCATCCTGTAATGAAAACTACCCAAGAGCACCTTTGGCTAAGTTTGTTCAGAATTGTCCAGTTTCAGAATGAGAGTACTATTTGACTGAAAACACATTATAACTGTAAAAACTGTCATTATTTATTTAACACTATTTAACACTACATTATTTAACACTACTAGGAAAGACTTGTATTAAATAAATACAACTTAAAAGCTTTTTTTAAAAAAAAAACTTCATGAAGAAATACTACCGAGATATGAAAAATTATCTTCACTATATCAAAATAGCACCCTTATTTTTTGTGTTATACAAAGAAGGCAAAACTCCTGCATAAAGAACATAAGAACGTTTTATTCAGAGTGTTCCAACTCATACCACCAGGTGTCAAAGTACTAAAGGTTTCCACTGTTGGCATGGTCTGTGATCTCGGGGGTGTGTGTGTGTGTGTGTGTATGTGTGTGTGTGTCTGTGATCTCAGGGGAGTGTGTGTGTCTGTGTGTGTGTGTCAGTCACTCAGTTGTGTCCGACTCTTTGTGACCCCCATGGACTACAACCCACCAGGCTCCTCTGTCCACGGAATTCTCCAGGCAATAATACTGGAGTGGGTTGTCGTTTCCTTCTCCAGGGGATTGAACCTGGGTCTCCCGTATTACAGGCAGATCTTTACCATCTGAGCCACAGGGGAAGTCCCTCTTTGATCATACGTGAAAATTACAAACTTACCTTCACTTTCATTATTTTGGCATGTAATTTGACAATTAAAGATGACAGTATTTGTCTAATAATATTAAAATTGTTATACACTCAAAGTGGTTAACTAAATCAATCTAAACTTTTAAGCTATAAAGTCCCATTTCAGTTGCTAATCAGTTAAAAATATACAATTTTAACATGGTCACATATTGAAATCCTTAACATTCTTCACTGGGATCTAAAGACCAAAGAAAATCAAAACAAAACCCAAAACAAAAAACCTGGCATTCTCATAATCCTGGATAATTCTGAAATTAACTGAACTACGTGGCTGTGAAAAAGCCAGTTTAAGTTATCCCACAAATATGGTATTCTATACCTACTTAATTAGGAACCTACATCAAGAACACTTCTCAATTTTGAATTTACCATTAAAAAAAAAGTCTAATAGGTAAAGAAGTTTGCAGTAAAAGTGCTGCTATAGCTATTATTTATTTCTTTTAGAGTTCTTTCTTCTGGCCCATCTCCTAGTAGACAACAGGAAATGAGATATCTATTATATAAATCACATTACTGAGAAAACCATGATAAAATTACCAGTTTCAGCTGACCTCAAAATAGGGCAGCAAAAGATAATAATTGAAAAACAAAAGTTTTATATAATTTAATGTGCTGACCTCACTTAAGTATCAGAATAATAAATGATGTCTCCACTCCCCCCAACCCTCCAATTATTAGAGAGGTTTGTCTTCAACTGCTAAAATTACGCTTAGTGAATCTGTTATATTAAATTAGCGCTCAATGCCGCTGTTAATCTTTGTCCCATTAAGTTAAAAATGCAATGCGTTTAATAGCTGCACAATCTTCACAATCTTAGCTGTACATGTATAATATGAACACTAATCAAGATCACTCAGCAGGTCAGCAGATTGAGATCAGAGTCAGTCTCCATCTCCTGGGCTCCAGGCAGAAATTTCTCTCTATTCACCTACAGGTCTATTACATGTGATCTCAACATTGTCCCATACCGTAAGTATATACATTATGGACTCTAATGTTTACTTTATCTAAATTAAATAGTTACAGATGACAACCATAACTTGTTTGATAATTCACTCTTCATTTGCTTCTAATAAAAATATTAAATACTACTACCAAGAAGGACTGTATAAACATACAAACAAAAGAACAACACTTCACATCCCTACAAGCTGCTTTTATTGTGTGCACAAGGTGCCCATTTTGTCTCATTTCAAATACAAAGGATAATTTTAAAAATTATACTAAAAATAATTTCAGTTTTTATTTAAAATGTGTTTGTTGTACAGTTGATTCACAATATTGCATTAGCTTCAAGTGTACAACAGTCATTCAATATTTTTACAGATTATACTCCATTTCAAGTTATAAAACAAAAGCTATGTTTTCCTGCACTGTACACTATATCCTTGCTATTTATTTATTTTATACATAGCACTTTGTGTCTCTTATTCCATAGCCCTATCTCATCCCTTTGACCTTCCCTCTCCCAACTGGTAATCACTAGCTTTGTCTTTATATATGTGAGTCTGTTTGTGTTTTGCTATATACATTTGTTTATTTTTTAGATTCTACCTATGTGATAGAGAATTTGTTGTTCTTTGTTCTATTTATTAACAATTCTGAAAATAATAAATAGATTTTCAATGAAAAACAAGCCACAGCACTTTCATTTTCATTGTAACTAGTTCAGTTATATTAATAGTTACCCACTAACTCCTTTTACTTTTTTTCAGGACATAATAGACACTGTTCTTTGGCTTTTTTGTGATAAGAAAACACTTTTAAATGTTATCTCCATATTCCCTAGTTCAGAAACTCAACTACATTATCTTTCAGAAAGTTAATAAGATGCCAAACCCTTTTCCTATTTTACCATGAAATCATCTTAATTGTTTTAACTTATTATAAATGGTACTAAAAAGCTTTAACAGTTTAATGCCAATTGAAATATGAATATATAATTTCTTTTTAAGGATGAATGGAGTTTGACCCGAGATTAATAACTCAACCAACAATATCTTGCATACAATAAATATATATTTTATATCATATATATCATGCTAAGTTCTAAATTAACTTTACATACTTACTGATCTTCTATTGCTTTGTTTCTTCTATATACTATAAAATATTATGGCATCATAGATACACAACAGCTTTATTTTATATTGCTCTATACATCTTCCTAATTTGTCCCACATTCTTTTTTCTTATAAAATGTCAATAAAAAGATTAAGCATACATATACAAAGATCATAGCTGATGCCAGATGTTGAGAGTGTCTCCTGAGACCAAAGATTCCACGCCAGGTGGTTGAGCCGGCCTAATGAAGCAGCACGTGGTCATGAGGGACACAACGGGTGGACTTGGAGGGACCTGCTCTCGTTTGGTTATTTATGAAAGTATAGAGAAGGATTTCAAATCATAGTAAAAATGAAATTAAATCAGAGCCACTTATTTATACAGCAGTTTTTGTTGCTGTTGTTGTTAAAGGTTTTAAGTATATTCTAGTGACAAGATATCATTAAATCTATTTCCAACTCCTCTACAAGTGGTAAAAATGAAAATAAATAACTTCTTTAAGTGGATTAAAATGCAAGCACCATTTCTTAAGATTTAATGTTTCTTATATCGAAAGACTTAAAAATGTGAGTTCAGGTCAGTGCTATTTCAACTAACTTTAGTAAATGGACAGACCATAAAGCATGACCTTAGGCAATAACTAATGAACCTGAGAGCATTTTAATATATTTTCTTATCACCAAGTGAAGCACTTTAAGTTATTACAGCTAGGCTGCATGACCTCATGCAATCGAATCATGCTAGAGCCAAATAGGCTAATGTCTTTGATAGCAATTAGATAAAGGTAGGATGTTAACTTTTACCTTAAGAAGTGTTAAACAAAGAGACTCATCTCCAGACTTAACTCAGTTAGAAATAAACTACTCATTTAGCAGTAGAGGTTAATGTGGGAATGGACTCTTTCACCTGTCAAAAACAAAATTAATTTTAGTTTCAAAATTATCAGGGAATTTTATTTCTATCACAGAGTTTGCTAGAGGTACTAAAGTTTCAAATAACATCTTAATATACTCTAATATCTCATACTTAAGCAACTCCTCTTTAATGTCTACAATTTCCAACATGCTCAGCATGGGCTGAGAAACAGGCTCCTGTTAGTCATCATCACAAAGTACTGCTGAGCTGACCATGGCAGGTCACAACAGAGAAATTAAATGATAAAACTGTACAATACAATAATGTGATACAGGTACTAATATATTTCATCAAATCTAAGATATCATTGACTATAGTACACAACTCTTTTATACCTCAATAAGAAAGAAAAAGCTATGGCACTAAGCTTTCTTAATACTTAAAATTCTTTATCTCTATTTATTAAAAGAGCTCTTTTAGATTGAAAATAGCACTGAAACATGTATATTACCATATGTGACATAGATCGCCAGTCCAAGTTCGATGCATCAGACAGGGCGCTCAGGGCCGGTGCACTGGGATGACCCTGAGGGATGGGATGGGGAGGGAGGTGGGAGTGGGGCTCAGGATGGGGGACACATGTACACCCATGGCGGATTCATGTCAATGTAGGGCAAAAACCACTACAATATTATAAAGTAATTAGCCTCCAATTAAAATAAATAAATTTATTAAAAAAATTATCTATGACTCTTGCACATACACAAAAAGACAAAGAGAGAAAAACTGACTAGGGTATTCTCAAAACTCTTCCATATTCAAAATACAACTTTTCTGAATCTTTCCACTTAAGAATTGTAGATGCCTGTATGTTTGCTTAAAACAATGTCCTCTCTGCCACCAGCAGTATTTGTGAGGCAGTCTTTCTTAAGAGGGTGCTCCAGTATTGTCTCTGCGTTTTCCTCCAAATTACTGACATTCATTCTGTAAGTTTTGTTGGAAAATTCTTTTAACAAATTGGAAATTTTGGCACTTTCAAACTTGTGCCATTGAATATTTAAATAATCAGTGACTAGTTAAAAAGAAATATGAATAAATATGAACACATGACTATCTATTCATTCTTGTATGTGGTAAATCATGACTGTGACTAGTTAGTTCAACTGCATAGAGCGGTTGTGTCCAAATGCTTGTTTGTGCAGCAGTGCTGGTTAAAAATCAGAAGCACTCGGGAAACTTTAAGAAAATATACAGGCTCTCGGTTTGACTTCCTCAAAATTCAGACAAAATATAAAGTGCTTGGAGTTGAAATGTTTAAAAAATTACTCTCAGGTGATTCTGATGTATGCCAGGCTTGGGAAGCACGGTACAGTTTAGAGCATGTTGCTGTGGAAGTCAAGATCAAGGCCCAATTGCCAGGTGGGCTAGTTGACTATAACAGTAAAAAGAGCTCTGGAATATAAAGTTAGGATATGAATTTTCAAATTCCAGCTAGTTACTACTTACTAGTTGTAGGACCTTGAGTAAGTCACTAAATTGTCATGTTTTCTTATTTATAAAATGAAAATACATATAATTCATAGGGTTGGTGTGGGGCTGAAATTAGATAAGCTATGTTTAGGTACTAGCACTGGTAACAGCACTGGGTATAAACTCAAAAACTGTTCTCTCACCTCCCCCACCACCTACATGTTTACTCCAGGCTTGTTCATATTGACAGATTTGAAAAATGTAAGCAATTTCCTCAAGGCATTCCCCAATTCTCTCAGCTGCAAGTAATCTCCCCCCTTCTCACAGGCAGTCTACCTATATTCCTTTACCGAAGCTTATTTCTACTTTGCTTTATACTTATTTATGCACATGACATATCATCCCTAATAGGCTGCAAACTTTATTAGAGCAAGAACCATGTCTTATTTATCTTTAGAGCCCTAGCATTTAGCCTGGTGCTTGAAACAGATTTGGGGTTTTGCTAATGGAAGGATATGAATGAAATAGGAAGGCGGTGATCCAGTTTCCATACTGACCTCTCCCTTTAAACAGCCATTAAGTGTAAGTGGTCACTGCTGCTAAGTCAACACTAGAAGTCAGGTGAAGGAGCATCAGAATGTGATTTATCAATTAGTCATTAGAAAATCAACTAACATTTACTTGAAGGTTAGCAGGCAGAAAGACATTTAAAGAAAGGGTAATGTATTACCATTTTCTTAGTCCAAAAATACCTGCAATGGTTCTGGGGAAGGGATGAGGATGTAGTACAGGACTCCTTAACACCTGAAGAAATAATAATCTGTATGGTTGACAAATGGTCCATTTTTCATTGGATGAAAGAAAAATTAATTTTTTCTTTTATGCTTAAAAATAAGTTTTTTAAGATCATGTCCTAAGTTTCTTTAAGTCCATGGAATTCTCCAGGCCAGAATACTGGAGTGGGTAGCTATTCCCTCCTCCAGGGGATCTTCCCAACCCAGGATCGAACCCAGGTCTCCCACATTGCAGGCAGATTCTCTACCAGCTGAGCTACCAGAGAAGCCTTTGTTTAAGTACTGTATGGATATTTTACACACATGTAGACGTCACATCAACCCAGGTAGAAAACTTTTTTATTGAAGCTAGAATTTTGTATTGTAAATTTTATTGTTTTATAGGAAAATATCTTTAAATAAAAACTTCAGAATAGTGAAACTCATGCTCATCTAACTTAAAAGAGTCAACCTGTACTGGAAAATGATAAGCTCATGTAAATCTACTACATGACTAGAAATAATTCACAAATCTTTCTAATGTAACTTTAAGGTGGAAGATTCACCAGTTTCAAAAAGTAGCTAGACAGTTACTGTCAGATGTGAGGGGGGGAAAAAAAAATCCACAAAACTTCAGAGCTCGTACACTGAGGAAGTAAGTGGAAAGGGGGTTCCTGATTAGAAAGTGCAATCTCTTCCCAGCCACATGAGTTTTACTCCATAGGAAAGGACACAATCAGAAGCAGAGCTCTGGTCGCCTGTGTAGCTTTAGTGGGAGAACAGATGGTATTCATGATCTTAATATATTTATATTATATCCTTTGTGGAAGATTGTAAAAGATATATTAGAGTCAGAAGTAAGCTTTGCTTAACATGTAATAAAATATTTGCCTTTAGCACCATTGTTTCAAAGGGATTTCAATGTTCATTAGTTTTTAGAAATAAAAGCATCTGAATATTAAAAATGAGGAATTATTTCAGTTATTCACCAAAAGTACAATCTACAATTAACTTCAGGTAATGATTGATGACACAAACAAGTGGACTTTTTAGTAAACAAGATCACAAAGCAGCTGACAATAGTCATTCTTAGGTTATCAGGGGAACACAATTAAAATCTTTCTGAATCACACTGATAATATATACATATAATAACATGGATTGGTAATGAGTAAATATTGAGGAATTAAACTGTAAAATAATAAAACCAGTTGAAAAATGGGCTCTGTAGATTTAGGACCGGGTTAAATTTGTTCAACATTTTTGTAAAGTATTTAGCTTTCAATACTAAATTAAGAAAAACTACCGCATAGAAAACTGCATCTTCTATTTTATATTCTAGTGAATGTATTTGCTTGCTGTAACTGGAAAAGCTCAAACTAGAACACTTCCATTTCTCATAAGAATTATAGTAAATATTCAATCCAGTTATGGATGAGTTTTCTTGCCATTCTCATACTTAAGGTTTCCCACAATAATGTCTACCTATTTATTTATCTATACCCCTATTTATAACTAGTAATTAATAACTTCTATGAACTAGTATTTTTCCAGATGTTGCTAAATAATTCTGTAGATTATTTTGGAATCAAGCATTGAGTATTTGATTAAAAAATTGCTACCTTTGAAAAACAAAAATATACTGCTGCTAGAGAACTGCCTGAAGAGATCAGAATGTACTATATATTTTTTAAACTAGTATGCAGAACTTAATCATGATTCTCTTACATGACAGCCTATTTATTTTTACATTTTACAGATAGCAAATCTTCATAATGGTATATGTGGATTTCACTCTACATTTTGAACATCTTATACACCAATGGTTTACTTATTTTCATTTAAAAATGACAGTGAAATTCCCCTACTAGCCAGTAACATCATTTTTGTTTGTACTCACTCATTCTTTCTGCCCACGTGGCCCTCACTTCTAAGCCCATTCAAAATGATGTTTTCCAAGCATGTGCCACATGACTTGTTCATATAAATGGAGCAAATTAAACTGTCTCCACATATATCCTATCACATTTGTAGCCCTGATTTCTCTCTTTAACACGTGGCCAAGACACCGTATTATCTGCCTGCAGAGGTTGACCTCAGGATATTAGATTCTGCCACATAGCTCTCTTGTACTAAACCGAGGGGAAACACTTAATCACCCCTGCCTTTTCAGGAAAAAATCAACTTTAAATTTACCATGATGAAAAATCAATAAACCAGTAATTGCTTGGCTTATCATTGCGTGGAGGAACAAATTGGGAAGCGAAGCTTAGCGTCCACACAGATTTCTGTGAGACACATGGAGTTTCAGGATCACTAAGCTAGAAAAGGAAAAGGTCTCAGAGTGATAATTAAATCTACTCATGCTGATTTTCTGCCAAATTTATTTCCCAAGAGTATATAAAAATGTTCACTGCTTACTAGTCAGCCATAACTAATCAAATCAACATTACACAAACATATACAAGAAACAAAAATTGCAAATTCAAGACTGTAGACATCAGAATAATGTAATCTTGAGAATGAATATTAATATAAAGTTACTTTTAAGATAAAATATTTACTTGTATTTCTTTTTAAAGATTCAAAGTGTTATTTCTTTGCTATATAAGTGGCCATAAAAGTTTTATTTCATCATCCAATACCACAGTCTACTTACTTCATACCTTTTCAACTCTAAATTGGCAATGTTTTTAATTAAGCCGTAATACTTAAAAATAAATCTCAAAAATATTTAATGAAACATTAAATACTTTAAATTCTAAGAACAATCTTTCGAGCTCATTTTACTTGAGTGCTCTGTGCTTTACTGTACAAATACATGTTATCACATCTAAACTGGTCCATTATTCTTACACATTTTCACCATATTAATTGTGAACTGCCAGGCCTGTTGTCTAAATTAGACTTTCCAAGTAAACACAGATCTACTGTTTGAAATAAACTGAGCAATATATATCATCTTCCCTATATGGAAGACATATGCCAACTGAAAATAAAACTGTAAATGTTTAAAGGTTTAAAAAAATTCTTACTACTAATAGACCTAATTTAATGCAGCAAATTAGCATAGTTCCAATGGAAGTGCAAATGTAATCATACTCAAACATTCATATTAAGAAGAAGGAAGATGAAGCATTTCTTTCTCTTTTTCTTTTGTTAAAAAATGATTTTATGTGTGTCCTTCAACTGGCTACTGGGACTATGATAATTAAAACATTTAAAACAGCACAAGCCCCCCAGTCTCTAATCTGAAGCTCAGGTCAGCTGTCTGTAGATTCTAATTTGTCCTCCATTTGTATTCATGACAAGAACATACTGAATATTTAACAGCAAACCAGCAGGAGGGGGTATTGTGGGCTTAGAGGTTAAATAATTTGATTTCTGTGCAGATTACATGTAACATCCAACATCTAATCTCACACCTGATTTGGCAATACAATTACAATAAAAATAACATAGGAACAATATAACTATAAAGTAGAGAAATAAGAACTTTTTTCTAAAGGGTTGAGAAACAGTAAGTTTACTTAAGTATTAACATTTGTTTATTATATTCCTAAGGCCCATGTTTTCAAAAACAAAGGCGAAAATGACTTAAAGTGCGATAGCTGAGAAAAATATATTTTATCTTATTTTATATGGGCACTGTAGACTCCATCTATTTTAACTCACTAAAAACCAGTGACATTTGCAAATAAAATATAGAGATATGGAGGGGACTTTAAGAAGTCTTGTAGGCAGGACTATACTGAAACAGAAGCTTTGTTTTGATCCAAGATAAACTTCCATCTGTTGAAAAAATCCAAGAACTGTTTTAGGAGAACTGCTGCTTCTCAATACTGGATAAGAGAAAAAAAATTATGTGGGAAACTAGAAGTTGAAAACTCAATGTCTTTATAACATCATGGATTTGATTATAAAGTAACATATAAAATTGAATTAAAGAGTAATATTTGCTGGATTAAGATTTATGTCACATAGGCAAAACAAAGATTATTAGACTCACTAATCATATGAAAATATACAGAAATGCAAATACATTTTGATTTTATAGTTTTCAACCTTTTGGTTGGAAGGTTTACTCTGGATACAATCCTCTGCAACAATATCGATCTATTTGGTTTTTCTTCTACTGAGTGGCAGCTTTCTCTTCATCAGTGTGAATTTTATCATACTAATTTGTTAATTCACTATGGAAAAAGAATATTAATTTCAATGAAGCTGAGCAGAAAAACAAACATAAGCTTACTCAGACAACAAGCAGGAAATAAAAACACTAAAGGTTTTATTAAGTTTATCTCCTAGATTGATAAGATTCAGTGTTATTTTTTTAAAATGAACTCTTTACTCTTTTGAGTTTTTGGAATTCCTTGAGGAGTCATCATTTTAAATTATTACACTAATTGCCCTGTGCTGGGTGCTGGGCATACCGAGGCCAACAAACAAGCATGGTCTCTGCTCTCTTGCAGCTCACATTCTAGTGGAACAAGCATCATCATTATCCTCATTACTACTATTAAAATGATAAAAGTCAGGGAGCGGATCCAATTATAAAATGGAAAGAGTATAGAAAGAAAAATAGGACATGCTTATACTTTCATGAAACTTCTATACTTCCATGAAACTTTTAACATTTGTATACAGATTCACATTTAAAATACTATCAATCTTTTTTTTTTAGTTATTTTGGCTTGATTCTTCTCTTTCTTTAGGACTTCCCTGGTGGCTCAGACGGCAAGGCGTCTGCCTACAATGCGGGAGACCCAGATCCTTGTCTTTCTTTAGTTCATGACCTAGAAGTTCTGTGGGCAGCTTTGCCTCACTTCTTTTAGGGACTGGAAACCTTAATGCAGCTGATATGGATAAGGACAAAACAAAAACAAAAACCCTTCAATGCTGTCAACCAACCTGAGTTCCAAACTCACAGACTTATCCGAACCATGTGATTTAGTTTCTGTTCTGTTAAGCGATTTGTGCAAATAACAACCATTTGGGACTCAATTTCCCAATGTGTGAGATGAGAGGACTGGACTAGAAAATCATTAACGTTTATTAAGCTTTGAATAAGCAACTGTGATTTGTCTTAGTGTCCTGCTATGTGAATGGACAGTATAGGTACCAGGGCTGCATACAGCAGGATCACCTCCTGTAGTTTGATGAGGGCTAGGCAGTGGTGGTAACCAATAGGACAGCTTTACCCGACACCTAACATGATTTAGATGGATGATCAGAAAGAGCAATCTATGATGATGAAGGGTATTGTGAAAACTTTTTCTGGGGCTGAGTCAAGAGGACAATATGACACTGCTTTCTAGAAGTTCACAAACCAGCCTATGAGATAAAAGCTCAAACACCTCCTTCCTCAAATAGCAAGGAGGTTTTCTATTTCTAAAGGCTATTTCTAAGAGTTAGAACTGTCTTTCCCTCTAAATTTTTGTTTGAAAATCTTGACTTGTTGAATTAGATTCAAATTAGCAGTTTTAAGGGTCTGTAGTACATTTCCCCTGGCAACCCACTCCAGTACTCTTGCCTGGAGAATCCCAGGGACGGGAGCCTGGTGTGCTGCCATCTATGGGGTTGCACAGAGTCGGACACGACTGAAGTGACTTAGCAGCAGCAGCAGTACATTTCCCCAGAGATTCATGGAGTTCCTACTTAAACATACCTGTGATGATATGCTCTGGATTATGCAGATTACATCATCCCTGGAGTCATTTCATAATAATGAATTAAACCATGTTTAAAGGCAAAATGCTGCTGCTGCTAAGTCGCCTCAGTCATGTCTGACTCTGTGCGACCCCATAGACGGCAGCCAACCAGGCTCCTCCGTCCCTAGGATTCTCCAGGCAAGAATACTGGAGTGTGTTGCCATTTCCTTCTTCAAAAGGCAAAATAAGGCTCTGTAATTAGTCACAGATTTTAAAGAGAGTTTCTATTATAAAAGTGCCTAAAAATTTTATTCTGAAGAAGTAAAATTAAGGTAGTATTTGTCAGGAAACAAAAATGAAACCAAAACAAAACAATACATATGCATTTTTTGTTTTTGTGATTGATACCTTCCTGGGTAAAACAGTTCATGGACAAATTCATGTTAAATGGACAAATTGAATATGGGTTTCAGCATACTGCAGTTATGCCCAAATGTCAGCTAGTGATAAACAGGCTATGAAAGTGAAAGTTGCTCAGTAGTGTCTGACTCTTTGCGACTCCATGGACTATACAGTTCATGGAATTCTCCAGGCCAGAATACTGAAGTGGGTAGCCTTTCCCTTCTCCAGGGGATCTTCCTAACCCAGGGATCAAACCCAGGTCTCCCACACTGCAGGGGGATTCTTTACCAGCTAAGCCACAAGGGAAGCCCAAGAATACTAAAGTGGGTAGCCAATCCCTTTTCCAGCACATCCTCCCGACCCAGGAATTGAACTGGAGTCTCCTGCATTGTAGATGGATTCTTTGCCAACTGAGCTATCAGTGTGTTTATAATTTGCCTAATTATAAGTCTATAATGTAAAAATGACAAAAAATGAACATTTACTAATTCAGTGAATTTTCAAATCCAATACCTAATTTTCCCCCAAATATCTCAGTAAGCATTTCAATATGTAAAAGGAAGTTCTATAAAATATTTTTCTTTCTTACTTTAAATATATCATGTGTAAAGTGTGCATGCTGAGTTGTGTCTGACTCTTTGCGACCCCACGGACTGTAGTCTGCCAAGCTCCTCTGCCCCTAAAATCTTCCAGGCAAGAACACTGGAGTGGGTTGCCATCTCCTCCTCCAGGGGATCCTCCCAACCCAGGGACTGAACCTGCGTCTCTTGCTTCTCCTGTACTGGCAGGTGGATTCTCCACCACTGCACCACACCTTTAAATTCTAGATTAAGTGACTGGTCTAATTAAAGGCTAAATCAGTTAAGTCTAGAGAAAGAATAAAACATTTTGAAATGTATAGTTGGTTGATATTCTCAGCTTTAGGGCTATTTTATTTTTATTCTTTTGAAGTAAATCCAAAAGAATTTGGCATATTAATTTATGACATAACTGTATTCATCAAAATTTACTGATTTTAAAAATTCTAAATTAACACAGATTTCTTTAAATTACAGCGAGAGTTTTACTATATCCAGATATACTAACAGATGGACGACTTTTTAATTTTTAGGGAAAGAAAAAAATCTCATTTCCTATTTGTATGATTCCTATTCCTTTCTTATCCTTGTAGTTTCTCATGCTGTGTGAATTCTACCTAGTTCCAAACGTGAACACTGAATACATGTGAAAGATGAACTTGAAGCTGTTAAACAGTTACCCTTGACTTTTGCTAGGGAAAACATTCTGCATAAAAACACTGAAAGCTTGGAAGCAAGATCTATCTGTAAGTTTAAAAACGAAGAGAAAATGAGAGGTAATCAAGATTTCTAGAATAGTATCTGATACTTACCTATTGGCTCACAATCTGTTCGTAATGAGACCAATGTTAAGTGTTGGATTATTTTAGAACTACTGGCAGCAACACAAACAAGACTGCCCTAAAAGGTCTCTGTTGTTCACCACAAAATGTAGCAGGAAAAGGCTCATTAGTTTAGTGCGGAGACATCGCTAGTGGGAAAATATTATCATCCAGTGTTAGGAGTGACTATTCTGAGTCAGGCAATGTGCAAGCACTGAGATTATGAAGAAATGCGAAACACATGGTTTCCGCATTCAAGGTACTATAATTCAGTTGAGGAGATGAGACTTAAAATAATGTGACTGATTTTTAAAAAACAAACCAGAACATACAAATGTTTTCCATCAATGATGCAGACACTGCTTTAACATTTGGATTTTCATAGCTTACACTTCCCCATATGACTTTCATAGCCTATCACTCAATCTTTTGAACAATCCAAATGTTGTCACACAAACCTTGGAGGCTGGGTTATACTTTTGTCAGTACGGAAGTTATATCTGGTGAACTAGGGCGGGTATCAAGCTTGATTAAACTTCAGTAAGGCAAAAACAAAGACAAAATTGGACAATGTTATAAGGTCCCAAGACCTAGTCCATTGTATGTCTTGAAAAGTGACTCCACTGAGGAGACATAGTAACTTAGATGCATTAAAACCAATCTCATTTGCAAAAAATATAATGCACCATATTCTATTATTAGCTACAAAATGTATGGTTTAGAGTAGTGGTCCAAGAGAGGCAGTCTACGGCTTGGTGTTGGTTGACTGAACAATTAACCACTGGGCTTGCCCTGATTCTTTTGATCTGGGGTAAGGCCTGGGAATCCATACACTGTACTTAAAAACCTCTCAAGGATATTCTTATGACTGTGCTCAGAAGACAACTGCTTGTATCACTTGTTTTTTACAATTGCATTAATCCAATGGATTTACAAAATCTATTAGAATTAATAAATTCCAAATATGAGCATGCATACAAAAATTAGTCCCATGAAATAAAATACCAATTTACCAACAAATAAAATAAAATGACTGCTAATATCTTCCATAAGTTTGTTTTCTTTTTGTTAATAAGTTTCTTCTGTGTAATTCCCACTCCCTTTATCTTTATTCTCAAACTTCTATGTATTAAATAATTAAAAGAATAGCATTTTCTTAATAAATGACCCAATCAAAAAATGGGCCAAAGAACTACACAGACATTTCTCCAAAGAAGACATACAGATGGCTAACAAACACATGAAAAGATGCTCAACATCACTCATTATTAGAGAAATGCAAATCAAAACCACAATGAGGTACCATTACATGCCAGTCAGGATGGCTGTTATCCAAAAAAGTCTACAAGCAATAAATGCTGGAGAGGATGTGGAGAAAAGGGAACCCTCTTACACTGTTGGTGGGAATGCAAACTAGTACAGCCGCTATGGAAAACAGTGTGGAGATTCCTTAAAAAACTGGAAATAGAACTGCCATATGACCCAGCAATCCCACTTCTGGGCATACACACTGAGGAAACCAGATCTGAAAGAGACACGTGCACCCCAATGTTCATCGCAGCACTGTTTATAATAGTCAGGACATGGAAGCAACCTAGATGCCCATCAGCAGACGAATGGATAAGGAAGCTGTGGTACATATACACCATGGAATATTACTCAGCCGTTAAAAAGAATTCATTTGAATCAGTCCTAATGAGATGGATGAAACTGGAGCCCATTATACAGAGTGAAGTGAGCCAGAAAGATAAAGAACATTACAGCATACTAACACATATATATAGAATTTAGAAAGATGGTAACGATAACCCTATATGCAAAACAGAAAAAGAGACACAGAAACACAGAACAGACTTTTGAACTCTGTGGGAGAATGTGAGGGTGGGATATTTCAAAAGAACAGCATGTATACTATCTATGGTGGGGCAGATCGCCAGCCCAGGTGGGATGCGTGGGACGGGTGCTCGGGCCTGGTGCACTGGGAGGACCCGGGGGAGTCGGGTGGAGGGGGGTGGGTGGGAGGGGGGATCGGGGTGGGGAATGCGTGTGGATCTATGGCTGATTCATATCAATGTATGACAAAACCCACTGAAATGTTGTGAAGTAATTAGCCTCCAACTAATTAAAAAAAAAAAAAACCATAAAAAAAAAAAGAATAGCATTTTCTTGCAGATTAAAACTACAATGATGTACCACCTCACACCAGTCAGAATGGCCATTATCAAAAAATCTACGAATAAATGCTGGAGAGGATATGGTCAAGGGTGGGATTGTAAACTGATACAGCCAGTATAGAGAACAGTATGGCGATTCTTTAAAAAACTAGGAGTAAAACCACCACATGACCCAACAATCTCACTACTGGGCATATGCCCTGAGAAAACGACAGGTGAAAAAGGAACATATACCCAGTGGTCACTGCAGCACTACTTACAATGGCTAGGACTGGAAGGAAGCTGATGTCCACCGACAGGAACGGATCAAGAAGCCGTGCTACATGTATACAATAGAGCATTCAGTTCAGTCGCTCAGTCATGTCTGACTTTGCAACCCCACGGACTGCAGCACGCCAGGCTTCCCTGTCCATCACCAACTTCCAGAGCTTGTTCAAACTCATGCCCATCAAGTTGGTGATGCCATCCAACCATCTCATCCTCTGTTGTCCCCTTCTCCTCCTGCCTTCAA
The DNA here is from genome assembly GCF_019320065.1 of Cervus canadensis. Taxonomy (NCBI): domain Eukaryota; kingdom Metazoa; phylum Chordata; class Mammalia; order Artiodactyla; family Cervidae; genus Cervus; species Cervus canadensis. Next base: position 82,782,133 of record NC_057392.1, read on the forward strand.
TCTTTCCCAGCATCAAGGTCTTTTCTAGTGAGTCAGTTCGTCACATTAGGTGGCCAAAGTTCCAGTTTCAGCATCAGTCCTTTCAATGAATATTCAGGACTGATCTCCTTTAGGATGGACTGGTTGGATCTCCTTGCAGTTTAAGAGACTCTCAAGAGTCTTCTCCAACACCACAGTTCAAAAGCATCAATTCTCCAGCACTCAGTTTTCTTTACAGTCCAACTCTCACATCTGTACATGACCACTGGAAAAACCATGGCTTTGACTAGATGGATCTTAGTTGGCAAAGTAATGTCTCTGCTTTTTAGTAAGCTGTTTAGGTTGGTCATAGTTTTTCTTCCAAGGAGTAAGCGTCTTTTAATTTCCAGGCTGCAGTCACCATCTGCAGCAATTTTGCAGCGCGAGAAAAAAAGTCTCTCCTGTTTCTATTGTTTCCCTATCTATTTGCCATGAAGTGATGGGACCAGATGCCATGATTACTAGTCATAAAAGGAATGCACTTGAGTCAGTTCTAATGAGGTGGATGAACCTAGAGCCTATTATACAGAGTGAAGTAAATCAGAAAGAGAAAAACAAATAATATATTTTAACGCATATATATGGAATCTAGAAAGATGGTACTGATGAACCTATTTGCACGGCAGCAATGGAGACACAGGCTTGTGGACACAGTGGGAGAAGGGGGCGGTGATGAATGGAGAGAGCAAATGGAAACATATACATTACTGTGTGTAAAGTGGATAGCCAGTGGGGATTTGCTATATGAGGCAGGGAGCTCAAGCTGGTGCTCTGTGACAACCTAGAGGAGTGGGATGGCAAGGGAGGTGAGAGACAGCTTCAAGAGGGAGGGGACATATGTATACCTATGGCAGAAACCAACACAATATTGTAAAGCAATTATCCTTCAACTAAAAATAAATAAATTTAAACAAATAAAAAATAAATTAAAAAAGGAAATAAATGAGGGCAAGGGAGAGAGAGGTCATAAAAGTGATCTCCTATCTCTGAAGATATACAAGAATGTCCTCACCAATTAAAAAATAACTCTAGACAGGTAATATATGGCTCTCTACAGATATAAAAACTAAACATCAAAACAAATAGACTGGAAACTTAAGTATCTGGGAGGAAGGGAAGGGGAGCAGTGACAACTGTGTTTGTATGATGCTTAAGAAAGTCTCAATTTCATTATGGCTAAAAATCAACTTTTCCTGTTTTAATAAATTAGGCTTTTTTCTTATCCCTTGCCATTTCTGCCAAAGAAATTACCATTGTTTTGGTTTTTTGTAAGTTTGTAGTCATTGGATGGAATCTGGTAACAGTGTAAAATGATTCTGACACTTTGGAGAAAATGCTAATGTTTTCTAACTTGCCAATGTGATTGTAATAAGATGCTACATTAAACAAATTCACAAATGTTAGCTGGCAAGAGATTAAATTGTCTGCATTTTCTGTATCTCTTACTTTGAAGAATTATCAGATACAACGCAAACCATTCAAAATATAAGAATACTGATTTATAGGACTGGGATGTATCAAGAAAAAGAAGCAGCCAAGAAAGTATTAACTTTGAAAGGTATACTCTTTGAAATGTGTATTCTTCATTCAAACTCTGCTCAAATGTCACCGTATTATAGTTTTCCTGAAGATACTATATAAATAAAGACATCCCTCCCCAAACTTTTCTCTCACCATGTTCTACTATACTCCCTACCACTTATCATATCATCACGTATTTCATATTTGCTTAATTGTTCATTATCTGTCTCTCCCTACTAGGATGTGCTCCATGCTTTGCTTTCTTTTATAGTCCAAGACAAGACTAGTGCCTGGCGTGTAGAGGCAGCTCAATAGCATATGCTTGTTGAATAAATGAATGATTTACAGTTGTGATAAATGCTACTAAAGGACAGCAAGGGGTGGTAGAAGATAATATCACAATGAGACTTGATTAAATTGTGAGGTAAGGATACAGTTCCTCTGAAGATACACTATTTAAGTTAATACCTGAAGTACTGGCATGTATTAGCCAGGTAAAGAAGAGGTGGAACTTTTCAGCTTTTCTAGTCCAGGGAAGAGCATCGGTGCAGGTCCTAAAGAAGGAAAGAGTTTCTTTTCCTTTTTTTTTTTTTTGAACACCAGATGTCCAACTGAAACTTAGCAAACATTTCCTGTCTATCTCCCAGCCTAATGTCTGGACATTTACATTTTCAAAGGTAAATTCTATTTCACAGAAATGGAGTCATACAATATGTAGTCTCTTGGGTTCATGTTGTAACATGTATCAGTAGCTTATTCCCTTTTTTATTACTAAACAGCATCCCATTAGATGGATGTTTCACATCTTATTTATCCACTTAATAGTTGATGGATATTTGAATTGTTTCCACTTTTGGGCTATTGTGAATAATACTGCTACAAATCTTTACTTTCTATTTTTTTTGTATAGACATGTTTCGTTTCTCTTGGATTAAATAGCTACATGAGTGAAAGTGCTGAGTCATATAGTAAATGTGTGTTTAATTTTTTAAACAACCACCACAAACTGTTTTCCAAAGGGCACCATTTTATATTCTCATAAGCAATGTTTTACATTCTCTCCAGTTTCTCCATATCACCAATAGTACTTGTTTTTGTCTTATTGATTATAGCCATATAGTGCATGTGAAGTGGTATCTCACTGTAGTATAGATTTGCACTGAGGCTACAAAATAAAGCACTAATTTATCTTTTATGAAAAAATGAAAATGAGTATAACCACTCAGATAAACTTTCTTTTGTTAAGGATTAACTAGCTGACTCCCACAAACGCAATTTGTGGGTTTATAAATGAACTCTTTTCTTTTATTCCTGGTCCATTTTTTTTCAGTAGAACTTGGTTTTCAGACAGTTCTATTTTCAGATGAACAACATCAATTCTAATGCTTTATGATTATACATGAGCCATTCTTCGAGTGTTTTTACCATTCCTGAAGTATATAAATTGACTAGGAAGTTCAGTTCAGTTCAGTTGCTCAGTCGTGTCCGACTCTTTGCGACCCCATGAACGGCAGCACGCCAGGCCTCCCTGTCCATCACCAATTCCGGGAGTCCACCCAAACCCACGTCCATTGAGTCAGTGATGCCATCCAATCATCTCATCCTCTGTCGTCCCTTTCTCCTCCTGCCCTCAATCTTTCCCAGCATCAGGGTCTTTTCAAATGAGTCAGCTCTTTGCATCCAGTGGCCAAAGTATTGGAGTTTCAGCTTCAACATCAGTCCTTCCAAGGAACACCCAGGACTGATCTCCTTTAGGATGGACTGGTTGGATCTCTTTGAGAGTTTGAAAACTCTCAAGAGTTTTCTCCAATACCACAGTTCAAAAGCATCAATTCTTTGGTGCTCAGCTTTCTTTATAGTACAACTCTCACATCCATACATGACCACTGGAAAAACCATAGCCGTGACTAGACGGACCTTTGTTGACAAAGTAATGTCTCTGCTTTTCAATATGCTGCCTAGGTTGGTCATAACTTTCCTTCCAAGGAGTGTCCTTTAATTTCATGGCTGCAGGCACCATCTGCAGTGATTTGGGAGCCCCCCAAAATAAAGTCAGCCACTGTTTCCACTGTTTCCCCATCTATTTGCCATGAAGTGATGGGACCGGATGCCATGATCTTAGTTTTCTGAATGTTGAGCTTTAAGCCAACTTTTTCACTCTCCTCTTTCACTTTCATCAAGAGGCTCTTTAGTTCTTCTTCACTTTCTGCCATAAGGGTGGTGTCATCTGCATATCTGAGGTTATTCATATTTCTCCCGGCAATCTTGGTTCCCGTTTGTGCTTCCTCCAGCCCAGCGTTTCTCATGATGTACTCTGCATAGAAGTTAAATAAGCAGGGTGACAATATACAGCCTTGATGTACTCCTTTTCCTATTTGGAACCAGTCTGTTATTCCATGTCCAGTTGCTTCCTGACCTGCATACAGGTTTCTCAAGAGGCAGGTCAGGTGGTCTGGTATTCCCATCTCTTTCAGAATTTTCCACAATTTATTGTGATTCACACAGTCAAAGGCTTTGGCATAGTCAATAAAGCAGAAATAGATGTTTTTCTGGAACTCTGTTGCTTTTTCGATGATCCAGCGGATGTTGGCAATTTGATCTCTGGTTCCTCTGCCTTTTCTAAAATCATATAAAATCATTATAGGTGACTGGAATGCAAAAGTAGGAAGTCAAGAAACAGCTGGAATAACAGACTAGGAAGAACTAAGAGCAAATCAAAAAGTTTCTCCAAACTTCAGTTCATATCATAGGCTAAAGGAAGCCAAGAAACATTATATATGTTCTGGTGAAGGATTCCTAAAGAAAATCTAATTTTGGAATAGATTGCCATTTAAAACACAGACCTAATGTTTTGACAAAAATATGAACCAGTTAAAAAATTGTGACTGTTCTGAAGTTGTGTTCAGATTAATGAATTAATACTACTTCGGGAAAACAGTCTGTTTTCTCTGTAACATATCTAAAGGAAAGTTCTAAACATTTCCAGAAGTTACAAAAAAGTTAGACGGGGCAATTTCTTGGTTGTTAAAATACTAAAAAGTGTTACATTTCAACCCTGAGTAGATTCAACTTCAGGGTAGTATTTTCACTCTGTTCCATTAGCTGAACAAACAAGCAAAGAATCGTCTACTACAGCAGAGTCAGTCATTGAAACTTGTACAGAAGCAACTACTGTCCACCTGGAAAATTTCTTTTTTGGAGTTCATATTAAACATTAATTTCTCAGTTATAAAATGGGATTAATACTTTCTATCTTGTGGAATTGAGTAGAGTAAGTGAAATAACATATACTTGTAAAAGTTCACTGATTCCTTCTCTGGCCTAAACTGTCCCTTTTTCATCACGGTTTATAGCTCTGGAAATACTAATTCTTTAAAGACTGCACAGGGAAGCTCTTTATAATCAAAAGGAATGACTTTCTTTGTATGTAGTAGTGGTAGCAAGTACCTGTATGGGTCTAGCACTAAGCTCCCACACCTGGATTGCTTCCTATTGCTGAGTATATATCTCAGACAAAATATTCTAACAATCTAAATATCCCCAGACAGAGAAATTCTTAAGTCATAGCACATCTGTAAATCTGGAATACTATACAACTATTAAAATGTTTTCAAAGAGCTATTAATAGCATGAGAAAATAACCATATAGATTAGTGAATTATGTAGAATACAAAATTTATATATCTGGGTCTGGAGACTGAAAAGAGAGATGGATTTGTGGAGTGAGAGGCAGGGTAAGGTATGCTTGTTACTTCACTGGCAACTTTTTACTATGTAAAAATTTGGAGGTCTACAGAATGTGGCCTCCTCTGCACAGTGAGATCTCTCTCCTCTTATTTCTTACAATACATAGTTGATACACTAAACTAACATTGTACATGCTGCATGATCTCAATATTATAAACAAACAAACAGTAGGAGGGTATAAAAAATATTAGCCTAAATTCTCTCTGGGTGATGGGATTATGTATATTTATTTCCTCCTTTATATTTTATATACTGTTCACATTTTCTACAAAATAAGTTCATATTATTATTATAAAAATGTAATTGTATTTAAAAGGATGTCTCTAGGTAAAACAGAATGCAATATACAAAGTTTTAAGAAACAGATTTACAAAATATATTCCAAATAGTAAAATCAATCTAATTTAAAAAATTAACATTTAAAATTTGGCAATTTAAATCTCTTTAGCTTGATGTTTCACATCCCCAAAAGATATACGAATGCAAACTAGTTTTGTGGGGAGGGAGGTAATACAGTAAAATCCTTTTCAAAAAAGGTACCACCATAGGATAGAACAGTGGAAGATTATATTAAGTTCCTGGGCTTTAGTATTAGATTTGTACTTAAATACTGGCTTCACCAATTTAATGACTGTGTGACTTACTATCATCACTTAATCCCCTGGAATTAAAATGTCATTTTTATTTCAGAGGACATATACTTTAAATAATATGGCTAGAAGGAAAACCACATCTTTTCTATTTTCTTTCTTTTCAAAAGTTTAGTTGTTCCAGATATGGATTTTCATTTGAGATAATTTTATTTTAAAATTTTATTCATAAATTGAAAGAGTTGCATGCAAAGAAATAATTGAATATACAAAGGCTAAGGACACATAACTAGATGAATTCAGGCCATTTCCATAAATTGGATTCAAGTTTATAATCTAAATCATCATGAAGTCAGATTTGGCTCAGTTATCAAATTCACATTAACATGAATTCCATTAGCAGTTAGTAATCTGTGCTGGACTGGTTCAAAATTGGGAAAGGAGAGAGTCAAGGCTGTCATTGTCACTTTGCTTATTTAATTTTTATGCAGAGTACATCATGCAAAATGATGGGCTGGATGACTCACAAGCTGGAATCAAGATTGCCAGGAGAAATATCAACAACCTCAGATATGCAGATGATACCATTTTGATAGCAGACAGCAAAGAGCCTCTTGATGAAGGTGAAAGAGGAGACTGGAAAAGCTGGCTTAAAACTCAACATTCACAAAACAAAGATCATGGCTTCCAGTCCCATCACTTCATGGCAAACAGATGGGGAAAAAGTGGAAAGAGTGACAGATTTCTTTTTCTTGGGCTCCAAAATCACTGTGGATGGTGACTGCAGCCATGAAATTAAAAGATGCTTGATTCTTGGAAGAAAAGTTATGACAAACCTAGACAGTGTATTAAAAAGCAGAGACATCCCTTTACCAACAAAGTTTTGTATAGTCAGAGCTATGGTTTTTTCAGTAGTCATGTATGGATGTGAGAGCTGGACAATAAAAAAGACTGAGTGCAAAGAATTGATGCTTTTAAACTGTGATGCTGGAGAAGACTCTTGAGAGTCCCCTGGACAAGCAAAGGGTCAAATCAGCCAATCTAAAAGGAAATCAACCCTGAGTATTCATTGGAAGGACTGATGCTGAAGCTGAAGCTCCAATAGTTTGGCTAACGATGTGAAGAGCTGACTCATTGGAAAAGACCCTGATGCTGGGAAAGATTGAAGGCAGGAGGAGAGGGGAACAACAGAGGATGAGATGGTTGGATACTGACTCAACAGACTTAAGTTTGAGCAAACCCGGGGAGATAGTGAAGGACAAGGTAGCCTGGCGTGCTGTAGTTCATGGGGTTACAAAGAGTCGGATGTGACTGAGCGACTGAACAACTGCTTGGTTTTCCAGTTTAGGATTCTGATTCTTATTACATGACCTTCTTGAACCTCAACTCTCCTCTAAAGTTTGGTTCTACTTCAACCCTACTTGCTTTATGTAATGCCTAATATCCAGTTTGACAATGATTCTTTTTTTCTTGACATCAGAGATGATTTCCATTGGGTCTTGCTGATCATCCTGGATTAATAATAGTGCATAGTAGGGTACAAATGTCCAGAATTGGCCAGATCACGATTTGGTGTAAACAAACTTAGCTTTTTCTATTCAAAAACAGTGGCTAGTTATCTAATCATACTAACCTTGCAGAAGTTTAATCAGGGTTTACATAAACTATTTGCTTTGAAAACTATTTTCTATTTCATTTCTTCTTCTTACATCAAGTAATAGCTGTAATTTAGAAAACATTTTCATCATATGTTATATTAATCCTCTAATTTTCCTGCTAGTAACATGATTTAGAAAATGAAGGACATAGCCCTATTAATCCCAGAAAAGTAAAATAAGTTTATATATACTTTCAGAAAAGGTCAAGTACAGTAAAAATATCACATAAATATATTTCTAGTAGTAGAGAAAAAGGAGGTTGATTTTCTGTAAAGCTTTTTGGTAACAGAATTATTCTTGGATGTCCATTCCGAACTTCTAAGAGCAGGATTACAGCTTGTTAGTCTGCCAGTAAGCCTAAAAGTATGTTTTGAGAAATAAAATATATGGAGGATAAAATATTCTATTTAGAAACTAGGTCCAACTTCATTATTTATTATACATATTGATTAACGTGTAATCAATAATTTAATGCCCTTAAAATATTTATCTCTGAATATGTTATAGCCATACATCTTATGGTCGAAGGCAGATTATAAGGTATGCTGTCGGAGATAAACATTTATACACTCTAATTGGATTTTGGCCATATTTCTTTTATTAGAGCAAATAATTTGCTATAGTAAACATATACTGACATCATTAAAGGTATTAGTAAGACTTGAGGGAATTCCCTGGTGGTCCAGCGGTAGGACTCCGAGCTTTCACTGCAAGGGGACATGGGTTTGATCTCTGATCAGGGAACCAAGATCCCACATGCTGCTGAGTGTGGTATCCTCCTCCCCAAGAAAAAAACTTGAGCCTTACTAACATGCACAATTGTAAGTTGCAAAAATTATTTGCATTTCATCTGTTTTCTATTAACAGGTAACTACTGTTTCCAAATACTAATACTATAATCAAGGCAGAGTTCTTACTTAGGCTAAGCCATCATCATTCTTATATTAAATACAACCTGATTCCTGCTAATCTGCTAACTTGCTAATTTCTCTTCCTGTGTGAATACTGGCTTATGTTTGACCTTCAGCAAATAGATATGTCTCATTATTACTGCTAAAAATTAAATGTAAGGTAACTTGAAATGTAGATAGTATTGCCAGCTTATTCAAGTAAACATCAGTTTTCCCCTCAATAAAGTGAAGATCTTTCAAACCTAGTGTAAAAGCAGGTTTATAATTATTTATAGATTGTTTCCATACTGTTTCATTTCCCTGAGAAGATCTTGTAGTATAAGTCTCAACACAGCACAGTATTAATTGACCCATCTTCAGCTGGACAAACATCTTTTGTGTAGATAACATACTACTATCATGGCCAAGAACTGTCCATAAAAAGAAGCTAATTTGTTGGGTAATAACTATAAGAAGGAACAGGTGGATAAAATCACTTATTTCTGTGGTATCACTACCCTTCATACAATGAAACTGATACACAAAAGGTGATTTGCTGAAAATTTTAAAATAAAAAGGAAGTTGTAATTTATCAAGTAATAATTGTGACCTACATATTTTTGGGTATTTTTCTCATTATTTCGAGAAAAACTCATCAAAATAACTCACTGAAAATGTTATCCACTATCTCACTATTTAGCCTTGGGATGACATTTACTGTTGGGCTGAGGAATGATATCAGCAGCATAAGATGTCCTTCCATTTTGTGTAACAACTAATCAGGCATCTATCCATGAATGAAAGCACCTTAATGGGAGGTGTAGAATCCAGCACCATAAGCCAAAGGGCCTGGGAAGACTCTTACCCACTTGTGTATCTGGTAACAGACAGACCTCATTATGGATGTGAAACCAGCAGGAGCTGGAGAATCTACCACAACTCCTCCAGGCCACAGCCTGGGAAAACCTGGAGACTTGAACAGAAGCCCCCGGAGAGAGATTCTGTAGAAGTCCAGCTTTCCCAAGGGGAGATTTCAGCATGTTGCTGGAGAAACAAAAGAGCTTGGATGCACTGGAGACAGAAGGAGGAGCTTGCCAGGGCTGTCCCTCACTCACGGCAACACTGCACCCCTGAACTGGCAACGACTTCTCTTGTGACGGAGAGGAAGAGCAGTGAGTGAATGTTCGGCCTCCAGAGCCGTGCGGATTGCTGTTGGAGAAACCTGTATCTCATCAGCAGCACCCAGAGGACTGAGGTAGGAACTCCATGACTCACTGGAGGAAGGAAATCAGGAAAGAGGCAGATAAGAATGTCAGAGAGCATGAGAGGGGTGCAGTTATGGGCGACTGCATTCAGGACTTCAGGGGGAAGTTCCTTGTGTGCACTCCCAAGCATGCTCATTCATTGGTAAACAATGAGAGCTCATTCACTGGTAAATGAAGTGCTCTCAGAAAAACAGACCAGGTCTGTGGACAAGGGAGAAATCACAAACGAGCTACAGCACCATCTTCGAAAAGCAAAAGAGAAGTTTCCAGCAACCAGCCTGGTGAATAGTAAGAATGAGAGAAAACATAAAAGCTTAAGGATTCTACAACAAGAGAGAGTAAGGAGCAGGTGTATCCATACAAGATCAGAGAAAATTCCAGATATAATAGGACCAAAACCCAGTATATTCCATCTGAAGGCAACTAGTGAAGATTTTGGAAGGTGTCTGCTACTTTAAATGCAAGAGCAGTAATACAAAACTACAATAAAAATGAAAAATCAATGAAACATACCACCAAAAGGTAAAAAGAATCCTCCAATAACTGAGCACACTGGAATTTTGTGATCTGATATAGAATTCAAAACAGTTGTTTTGAAAAAATTCAAAGAGCTACATGAAAACAAAGAAACAAAATTCAACAAAATCAGAAAACAATACTTGAACAAACGTGAAATTTAAAAGACAGAAATCATTAAAAAAAGAACCAACAAAAAAATTCTGGAGCTGAAGAATTAAATGGATGAAATGAAAAACTACTACAGAAAGCGTCCATATTATAGTAGACCAAGCAGAAGAGAGAATAAGTGAGTTAGAGGTTAGGAACTTTGAAACAACAGTTATTAGAGAACAAAGAAAATACAATGAAAAAGAGCAAAGAAAGCCTACATGATATGGAACTCCATCAAATGTACAAATATTAGAGTAATTAGGGTTCCAGAGGAAAAAGGGGGTAGAAAGTTTAGTTAACGTAATAATAGCTGAGAACTCCCCAAACTTGGGGAGAGACTTAAGTATTCATGTTTATGAAGTGAACAGATTACCCCATCCTCCATATAAAAAGACTTTATCCAAGACATAGTACAATGAAATTGTCAAAATCAAAGATTAAGAGAATTCTGAAGGCAGCCAGAGAGGAGAGGAAAAAAAACGAAAAAAAATACCAAACATTATAACCTACAAAGGAATGTCCCATCAGGCTATCAGCAGAGTTCTCAGCAGAAACTCTATAGGCCATGAAAGAGTAGAATGGCATATTCAAGGTATTGAAGGGAACAAAACAAAACAAAACAAAACAAAAACCTGCCAGCCAAGAATACTCTACACAGCAAAGTTATCCTCCAGATGTGAAGAAGAAATAGACTTGCCTAGACAAATGAAAGCTAAGGAAAAAAAAAAAGGAAAGCTAAGGAAGTATATCACCACTAGATCTGCCTTGCAAAAAGTGCTGAAAGGAGCTTTTCAAGATGAAAAAAAAGGATGCTAATTAGTGACATGAAGACACACGAATGTACTCAACATATTGGTAAAGGTAAATAGTGAGATTTCAGAAACCTGCAGTTTTCTAGTAGGGTGGTATATTAAACATTTAACTATATTAAATATAAAGGTCAAAGGAAATGAGTACTAAAAATAACTACAGTATAACTCCTTAAAATACATAATATAAACAGAGGTAAACTGTAACATCAAATTTATAAAGCAGGAGACTAAAAAGGTGAAGTTTTCGTATGTGATCAGGGTTAAGTCGTTGCTCAGCTGCTAAGTCCTGTCCCGATCTGTGCAGCCTCATGACCTACAGCACACCAGGCTTCCTTCTTCTTCACTGTCTCCCTGAGTCTGGTTAAACTCATGTCCATTGAGTCGGTGATGCCATCCAACCATCTCATCCTCTGTCATCCCCTTCTCCTCCTGCCTTCAGTCTTTCCCAGCACCAGGGTCTTTTCCAACGAGGGTTAAGTTGCTATCACCTTAAAGTGGATTGTTTTGCCTATAAGATGTTTTACATAAGCCTCGTGGTGACTATAAAGGAAAAAACTAGAGTAGATTCATAAAAGGTAAAGGAAGGGGATGTTTGGCTCTAGGTGAGTGATCACACCACCTTGATTATCTGGGTTGTGAAGATCTTTTTTGTACAGTTCTTCTGTGTATTCTTGCCACCTCTTCTTAATATCTTCTGCTTCTGTTAGGTCTGTACCATTTCTCTCCTTTAGTGAGCCCATCTTTGCATGAAATGTTCCCTTGGTATCTCTAATTTTCTTGAAGAGATCTCTAGTCTTTCCCATTCTATTGTTTTCCTCTATTTCTCTGCATTGATTGCTGAGGAAGGCTTTCTTATCTCTCCTTGCTATTCTTTGGAACTCTGCATTCAAATGGGTATACCTTTCCTTTTTTCCGTTGCTTTTCACTTCCCTTCTTTTCAGAGCTATTTGTAAGGCCTCCTCAGACCGCCATTTTGCTTTTTTGCCTTTCTTTTTCTTGGGGATGGTCTTAATCCCTGTCTCCTGTACAATGTCATGAACCTTTGTCCATAGTTCATCAGGCACTCTGTTTATCAGATCTAGTCCCTTAAATCTATTTCTCACTTCCACTGTATAGTCATAAGGGATTTGATTTAGGTCATACCTGAATGGTCTAGTGGTTTTCCCCACTTTCTTTGATTTAAGTCTGAATTTGGCAACAAGGAGTTCATGATCTGAGCAATAGTCAGCTCCCGGTCTTGTTTTTCTGACTGTATAGAGCTTCTCCATCTTTGGCTGCAAAGAATATAATCAGTCTGATTTTGGTGTTGACCATCTGGTGATGTCCATGTGTAGAGTCTTCCTGTGTTTTTGGAAGAGGGTGATTGCTATGACCAGTGCGTTCTCCTGGCAAAACTCTATTAGCCTTTGCCCTGCTTCATTCTGTACTCCAAGGCCAAATTGGCCTGTTATTCCAGGTGTTTCTTGGCTTCCTACTTTTGCATTCCAGTCCCCTATAACAAAAAGGACATCTTTTTGGGGTGTTAGTTCTAGAAGGTTTTGTAGGTACTTCATAGAACCGTTCAACTTCAGCTTCTTCAGTGTTACTGGTCAGGGCATAGACTTGGATTACCGTAATATTGAATGGTTTGCCTTGGAAACGAACAGTGACCATTCTGTCATTTTTGAGATTGCATCCAAGTACTGCATTTCGGACTCTTTTGTTGACTATGGTGGCCACTCCATTTCTTCTAAGGGATTCCTGCCCACAGTAGGAGACATACTGGTCATCTGAGTTAAATTCACCCATTCCAGTCCATCTTAGTTCACTGATTCCTAGAATGTCGATGTTCACTCTTGCCATCTCCTATTTGACCACTTCCAATTGCCTTGGACCTAACATTCCAGGTTCGTATGCAATATTGCTCTTTACAGCATCGAATCTTGCTTCTATCACCAGTCCCATCCACAACTGGGTGTTGTTTTTTCTTTGGCTCCATCCCTTCTTTCTTTCTGGAGTTATTTCTCCACTGATCTCCAGTAGCATATTGGGCACCTACTGGCCAGGGGAATTCATCTTTCAGTGTCTTATCTTTTTGCCTTTTCATACTGTTCATGGGGTTCAGATGATCATGATGGTGTGATCACTCACAATTACCTAGAGCCAGATATCCTGGAATGTGAAGTCAAGTGGGCCTTAGGAAGCATCACTACAAACAAAGCTAGTGGCGGTGATGGAATTTGAGCTATTTCAAATCCTGAAAGATGATGTTGTGAAGTCCACTCAATATTACAGCAAATTTGGAAAACTCAGCAGTGGCCACAGGACTGGAAAAAGTCTGTTTTCATTCCAGTCCCAAAGAAAGGCAATGCCAAAGAATGCTAAAATACCACACAATTGCACTCATCTCACATGCTAGTAAAGTAATGCTCAAAATTCTCCAAGCCAGGCTTTAGCAATATATGAAACATGAACTTCCAGATGTTCAAGCTGGATTTAGAAAAGGCAGAGGAACCAGAGATCAAATTGCCAACATCCACTGGATCATCAAAAAAGCAACAGAGTTCCAGAAAAACATCTATCTCTGCTTTATTGACTATGCCAACGCCTTTGACTGTGTGGATCACAATAAACTGTGGAAAATTCTGAAAGAGATGGGAATACCAGACCACCTGACCTGCCTCTTGAGAAACCTGTATGCAGGTCAGGAAGCAACAGTCATAACTGGACACGGAACTACAGACTGGTGCCAAATAGGAAAAGGAGTACATCAAGGCTGTATATTGTCACCCTGCTTATTTAACTTCTATGCAGAGTACATCATGAGAAACGCTGGGCTGGAGGAAGCACAAACTGGAATCAAGATTGCCGGGAGAAATATGAATAACCTCAGATATGCAGATGACAGCACCCTTATGGCAGAAAGTGAAGAAGAACTAAAGAGCCTCTTGATGAAAGTGAAAGAGGAGAGTGAAAAAGTTGGCTTAAAGCTCAACATTCAGAAAACTAAGATCATGGCATCCAGTCCCATCACCTCATGGCAAATAGATGGGGAAACAGTGGAAACAGTGGTTGACATTATTTGTTTGGGCCCTCAAATCACTGCAGATGGTGATTGCAGCCATGAAATCAAAAGACACTTACTCCTTGGAAGGAAAGTTATGACCAACCTAGACAGCATATTGAAAAGCAGAGACATTACTTTGTCAACAAAGGTCTGTCTAGTTAAGGCTATAGTTTTTCCAGTGGTCACGTATGGATGTGAGAGTTGGACTAAAAGGAAAGCAGAGCGCAGAAGAATTGATGCTTTAAACTGTGGTGTTGGAGAAAACTCTTGAGAGTCCCTTAGACTCAAGTAGATCCAATCAGTCCATCCTAAAGGAGATCAGTCCTGGGTGTTCATTGGAAGGACTGATGTTGAAGCTGAAACTCCACTACTTTGGCCACCTGATGTGAAGAACTGACTCATTGGAAAAGACCCTGATGCTGGGAAAGATTGAAGGTGGGAGGAGAAGGGGACAACAGAGGATGAGATGATTGGATGGCATCACTGACTCAATGGACATGGGTTTGGGTGGACTCCTGGAATTGGTGATGGACAGGGAGGCCTGGGGTGCTGTGGTTCAAGGGGTCGCAGAGAGTTGGACACGACTGAGCGGCTGAACTGAACTGAAAGGAAGGGGAAATAGAGCAAACCATCATGGAAAATTGCAAACAGAGGGTAAAAGAAACAATGCAACTACAAAACAGCCAGAGAACAACTAATAAGATGGCATTAGTAAGTCCCTGTGTGCATACCTGCTCAGTCCTGTCCAACTCTTTGCAACCACATGGACATTAGCTCACCAGGCTCCTCTGTCCATGGGATTCTTCAGGCAAGAATACTGGAGTAGGTTGCTCTGCCCTCCTCTAGGAGATCTTCCCAACCCAGGGATTGAACCTGCATCTCCTGCATTGCAGGTGGATTCTTTACCACTGAGCCACCGCGAAAGTCTGTAGAAAGTCTGTACCTATCAATAATTACTCTAAATGTAAATGGATTGAATTCACCAATCAAAAAGCATGGAGTGGATGGATAGATTAAAAAAAAAAAAAAAAAAGACCCAATTATACACTACAAGTCTACAGGAGACTCACTTCTGATCTAAGGACACACACAGGCTCAAAGTGAAGGGATGGATAAGATATTCCATGCAAATAAAAACCAAAAGAAAATAGGAGTGGCTGTACTTATATCAAATAAAATACCTTAAGCAAAAAAACAATAACAAGAAACAAAGAAAGAATATAATGTCAACTAAAGTCTCAATTGGTCAAGAAGATACAACAATCATAAATATATATGACAAATATATACAGTCATGACAATAATTTTTTTGGATATGATACCAAAAGCACAAGTAATAAAAGCAAAAATCAAGTGGGAATGTAACAAACTAAAAAGTTTCTATACAACAAAAGAAATAATCAACAAAATGAAAAGGCAACCTACAAAATGGGAGAAAATATCTGCAAGCCATATATTGGCTAAGGGATTAATATCCAATATATATGTATATATAAAATAAGGAAATCATATAACTTAGTAAGAGAAAAACAATCTGATTTAAAAAGGAGTCAATGAGTTCCTCAGTGAGTCTGTTGAGGAACTCAGTAGACATTTCTCCAAAGAAGACACCCAAATAGTCAGTATGTACATGAAAAGATGCTTAACATCACTAATCATTAGGGAAATGAAAACCAAAACCACACTGAAGTAGCACCTCACACCTGTCAGAATGGTGACAATAAAGAACACAAGAGACAACAAGTGTTGACAAGAACGGGGAGAAAAAAGAACTTTTTTGTGCAATGGTGGTGAGAATGTAAACTGGTTCAGCCACTATGGAGAATAGTAAGGAGGTTCCTCAAAAAATTAAAAATAGTATATATAATCCAGAAATTCCACTTCTGAGCACATATCCAAAATAAATGAAAACAGAATATTGAAATGGTATCTTCATTTCCATTTTTATTGCAGCATTATTCCTGATAGCCAAAATACACGAACACCCTATGTGCCTGTTAATGAATGAATAGATAAAAAAGATGTGATTTATATACATGCAACGAAATATTATTCAGCCACAAGAAAGAGAGAAGTCCTGCCATTTGTGACAACATGGAAGGA
The DNA here is from genome assembly GCF_019320065.1 of Cervus canadensis. NCBI lineage: Eukaryota > Metazoa > Chordata > Mammalia > Artiodactyla > Cervidae > Cervus > Cervus canadensis. The sequence goes on from NC_057392.1 coordinate 82,798,452, forward strand.
CCTTGAGTTCATTACACTATTTGACTGAGATAAGTCAAATAGAGAAAGACAAAAACTATATGATATCATTTATATGTGAAATACAAAACTCATTTATTTATTTATTCATTTTGGGGTCTTTGTTGCTTTGCATGGGCCTTCTCTAGCTGCAGCAAGCAGCAGTTACTCTCTAGCTGCAGCGTCTGAGCTCCTCATTGTGGCGGCTTCTCTTGTGGAGCGCAGGTGGTAGGTGCACGGGCTTCAGTAGTTGCAGCTTTTAGGGTCTCGAGCTCAGGCTCAGTAATTGTGGTGCACGGGCTTAGTTGCTCTGCAGCATGTGGAATCTTCCCAAATCAGGGATCAAACCCACATCCCCTGCACTGGCAGGTGAATTCTTATCCACTGAGCCACCAGGGAAGACCCCAAAGAGCCAAACTCATAAAAATAGTGGTTACAAGGGGCTTGGTTTGGGAGATGTTATAAGGGTACAATCTTGCAACTAGTAGACAAATAAGTTCTAGAGACATAATAAACAGTGTTCATTTGAGATGTTTTTCTTCTAATCTATCTTCCAGTTCTTTAATTCCTTTTTTCTTAAGTCTTAAGATTAAGTCTTCACTAAGTTCTTGATTTCAATTAATGTATTTTTCAGTTTATACTTTCTCTTTACTTTTTTAGTTTCCATTTCTCACCTAAAATTCTCAGTATCATCTTTTATTTCCATGAATATTAAGCAGAGTCATGTTAAAATCTGCATCAACAACTCAATTATCTTGATCCTCCATAAATCTGTCCCTACTGACTGCTGTTTCTCTGATCTCTTGCTTCTCACTGTTCTTCACCTTGTCTTGTTTTCTCATATGCCTGGTGATTCTTAACGGATGTCATACAGAAACAACTGTAAAGATAATTTGAGGATTAGGATAATGTTACCTTCTTCCAGAAAAGGTTTATATATGGTTTGGTAATTAGCTAGGGGCACTGGCAACCTTGACTCATCTTAATTCAATCAGGAATTGAGATGATTCAAAACTGGGCTTCAGCCCCCATGGGTGCCTGACTATTTCTGGTTCCTACTTACTTTTAGGGAATAATCTATTAAGATCCAAACCAAAAGCCTGATGGTTTTATCAGAGTTTTCCCTTCCCTGACGAGCCCTCAACTCTAGATTTTGTCTCTATACCTTCATGAAGCTCTCAAAAGCTCTGCTCAGATTCTTAGCTTTTCAGTGACCTTTATAAGAATTGACATCACCTTTTTAAGAATGCTACTACTGGAATAATTTCTAGAGGAAACCTAGCTCCAGCTGCTGTGCTAACATTATTTTCTTTAAAGAGGGACCTACAGTTCTCTAGCCTCTCTCTCATGCCTTCAAACATATCTTTTAATATATTGACCAGATTTCCTGTGTTCTCAGAGGAAGGTGAGTTCAAATAAGCTCATCCTACCACATCATCTTTGTCCCATAAATCTCGATATGTGGTCTTATATTTTCCACTGTGATTTCCGTTTTTCACTTATGGATCACTGAAGAGAGCTAGTTAAAGTATTTTAAAAATTAATACTAAAAGAGCAATTACTATGATTTTATAATGTCTATAAAATGGTTTCATATCTACTGTATCACAACCACATCCTTAGATGGTAGAGAGATTATCGTTCTTATTTTTTCATCCTTATTTATTAACAGACAGGGAAAGTGGGCTTAAAGGGACCACTTAAGACCATACAGAGGATAAGAAAACATTACTATCCTTATTTGAATTTACTGTATTTCATCGCTGTCATGTTTGTGTCTTCCTCCTCTAACAGCTCTTCCAATGTAGGGGACTCAATTTCTTTTTTCATTGCTCTCTTCATATGGTTTAAACAGTACCCAGTATGTACCAGACAGTCAGCATATTTTTTAAATTGATAAAAGGTATAAAAGAAATGAATAATAAAAGAATGATACTCTTTGTACTGCAGTTCTGAGTAATGAAAATTTATATTTATACAGTCCTATGGAGTTATGAAATGATTTTTAAACACTTAATGCATTTCTAACAATTCTAGATAGATTTTTATTACCTTTACTACTTTAGAGTCACAGTGAAGTTAAGAGACTCAGTCACAGAACCAGTAAATGGCAGGGCTAGGACTCTGAACCTCATTCTCTTACTTCAGCTACAAAAAGATGGGGCTCTTTCCACTACAGTATAATTGACTCTTTATATTGCAATATATAAAAGCCTCTTGATGAAAGTGAAAGAGGAGAGTGAAAAAGTTGGCTTAAAGCTCAACATTCAGAAAACTAAGATCATGGCATCCGGTCCCATCACTTCATGGGAAATGGATGGGAAACAGTGGAAACAGTGGCTGACTTAATTTTTTGGTGCTCCAAAATCACTGCAGATGGTGATTGCAGTCATGAAATTAAAAGACGCTTACTCCTTGGAAGGAAAGTTATGACCAACTTAGACAGCATATTAAAAAGCAGAGACATTACATTGCCAACAAAGGTCCATCTAGTCAAGGCCATGGTTTTTCCATTGGTCATGTATGGATGTGAGAGTTGGACTGTGAAGAAAGCTGAGCGCCAAAAAAATTGATGCTTTTGAACTGTGGTGTTGGATAAGACTCTTGAGAGTCCCTTGGACTGCAAGGAGATCCACCCAGTCCATCCTAAAGGAGATCAGTCCTGGGTGTTCATTGGAAGGACTGATGCTGAAGCTGAAACTCCAATACTTTGGCCACCTCATGCGAAGAGTTGACTCATTGGAAAAGACCCTGATGCTGGGAGGGATTGGGGGCAGGAGGAGAAGGGGATGACAGAGGATGAGATGGCTGGATGGCATCACTGACTCGATGGACATGAGTTTGAGTAAACTCTAGGAGTTGGTGATGGACAGGGAGGCCTGGCGTGCTGAGATTCATGGGGTCGCAAAGAGTCAGACACGACTGAGCGGCTGAACTGAACTGAACTGAACTATATTGCAATGGCTTCCACAGGTTTCCTCCAGACTACACACCTGTGGACATTCAATATGTATGTCAGCTTTCTAACGTTTAATTTATAGTGAAAATAGCTGGTTGAAAAGAAAGCTGTAGCTTTCATTTGGTCTTGAAATTTGTGTTTGCAGAGCAGAGAAATATTTAAATTGGTAAGCAAAAACATGATGGTCATTCACTGGAAGTCTAAAAATGGTTAAATAGGTATCAGTGCATCTGCATTCATATACATGAACACCTTACTGAAAATAAGTAAAATGTTATCCAGATTGGCTTCCAAGCCCGTACAGAGTACAGTTGTGCATATGAAGCACAAACATTATTAGTGAGCTATAAGGAAGAACCCTTTGCACTGTTAAAAAGTTAGTTAAAAATGAACTAGCACACATCACACATTTATTGGACGTGTCAAAACTGAGGAATAAATAGCTGATGTCATGTAAACATGACAGATAAAACTATATGCAAAAGAAACGTTTAAAATATTTAACAATCCAGTTCTTGCAGACAAGGAATCAAGTGGACAATAAAGGACAAATCACTGCTGAGGGAAATAAGACAGATGGCTAGGCTAAGTAACAGTCTGTTCTTGAGTGATTTTTAGACTAAATAAGAAGTTGAGGGATAAAAATATGAAGTAAAGCAATGGATCCTAGCTAAGCAGATAAATTTTCCTCTTAAAGCAGTTCTCTAACATTAGAGCTAGTGTGTTAAAAGGCTATACAGATATATAAAAAATACATTATGAAATATGTAGAATTATTAAATCTGATACATGGGAATACAAATTTCCTATGGATGTGAGAGCTGGATCATAAAGAAAGCTGAGCTCCAAAGAACTGATGCTCTCAAACTTTTGAACTGTGGTGTTGGAGAAGACTCTTCAGAGTTCCTTGGACTGCAAGGAGATCAAACCAGTCCATCCTAAATGAAATAAGTCCTGAATATTCATTGGAAGGACTGATGCTGAAGCTGAAAATCCTGTAATTTGGCCACCTGATGTGAAGAACTGACTCATTAGTAAAAACCTTGATGCTGGAAAAGATTAAAGGCAGGAGGAGAAAGGGACGACAGAGGGTGAGATGATTGAATGGCATCACCAACGCTATGGACATGAGTTTGAGTAGGCTCTGGAAGTTGATGATGGACAGGGAAGCCTGGTGTGCTTCAGTCCATGGGATTGCAAGGAGTCAGACACGACTGAGCGACTGAACCGAATTGATTGATTTATGTAACTGAAATAATAATCGAGATCTGCTTTAGATTGAAAAAAAAGTTTAATATGAGATTTCTTATGAAAATTTTCACCAAAACCAAACAGCCTATAGAATCAATTATACTTATATCAACAATCAGGCCAAGCTTATTTAAAACAATATTAATTTCATTATATTTGGTCTATATTTGGTCAAAATGAGGGCAATTTTAGAGCGAAAATTTTCTATTTCAACAGTATATCTTTCTGAATATTATATTCTAGTGTTGTTTAATTGTCTTTGAGATTTTATATTTACTGCCTAATCTCTCCTGATATCTCAGCCAGTAAAGTCTGCAGTGCAGGAGACCCCAGTTCGATTCATAAGTTGGGAAAATCTCCTGGAAATGTAACAGGCTACCCACTCCGGTGTTCTTGGTCTTCCCTTGTGGCTCAGCTGGTAAAGAATCCACCTGCAATGCAGGAGACCTGGGTTCACCTTGGGTTGGGAAGATCCCCTGGAGAAGGAAAAGGCTACCTACTCCAGTATTCTGGCCTGGAGAATTCCATGGACTGTACAGAGTTGAACATAACAGAGCTTCTTTCTCATAGTACACATCACATAAGATTCACTTTTTGAATGACTCCTTGTTACTATGTTACATTATTGCAAAGTTTAATTGAATTAATAAAGAAAAAAAAGGGATATTTAAAATCTTGGAATGGAACTATCTAATAAAGTAAGATGGGTGTGGGGGTGGTAAACTTTCAAATTCTTCTTTGCACCTAAGAAGAGAATCATACTATGTATTATTACAATGTGCAGCCAATTCAGGAGAGAGCTAGAAGGACAATCCTTATTTCTACTTAACTTACTTATGTCAGCATGCCAACTGTATAAAAACTGACTGCTAAATGATATATCCTTGTGCCTGTTCACCCTTCTAACTTCACTCCAACCTTCTTATAATGGGTGTCCAGAAGGAATAAAGGGTGCCTCAGAGCCCCAAACATTCATCTTTCTGGTCTTCGGCAAGGAGCCACCGTGGAGGGAAAGAGGGATTGTAACAGTTCTCTCGGGATGTGGCGCGATATGGTATCAAGTGCGCTTCGTGCCAGGGACCTCAGAGCAGGGGGGAGCCAGGACCTCTGAGAGAAAGGAGGCTTGGCTCTGGGTCCAGGCTCTCAAGGATGCTGTGGACTTGACAAACAAGTGTTTCCCACTGACCAGCCAGTCACTGGGGAGAAAAGCAAGTAGAGACTGTGGGAAGAGTACATAGATGCCTTGACAAATCCTGCCTCTAACTGGAGAACTGCACCTTCTGGGGTCCCAGAAACCCAAATGAGGAACATAAAATGGGTACAGATCTATTTGAGGACATACAAAAAACAGTAAACAAGCACTTAAGAGTTAGAGGGTGAGATAGAGAGAAGAAGGCAAAGGTAGAGGGCAAGCAATTTAAATCAGACTATATTTGAACACTGCTTGTAAGGATGCAGGATGTTTAAAGAGGGGGAATGGGTTTGTGCACTGTTTTCACTACTTACTAGCCATAGAGCAAGTTATTAAGCCTTAGTTTCCTATCCTCCCTACAATATGGGGATGATAGCACAAACCACACAGAGTTCATAAGGATTAAGAGAGTGAAAATATGTAAAGTATATGAACATTGCCCAGCACCCCCTTTTTTCTTTTGCATTACTAGTACTTTCTACCCCCAGCTTTGCTAAAGGATTAACAACAACAGAAAAGAAGAAATTAAGGCTAATCTATTTTACTTTTTGTCAAGTACACATGGAAAAGGTTTGATGGATTTCAACTTACACAAATGAGAATTGAGGATTCTTCTAAGTCTTCACTTGAATTACTTAATATTATGCTTGTATTATCACTATCTACCATTTCCACAAATAATTTAGAATGGGTTGCCTAACAACACAAATATTTTAAGTAGAAAACTAACAAATGGATAGAGGTATTTTGAATAAACACATGGAAGGGGGGCAGGAGGTGCAATTTAAAAATCAGTATACTTATGCCAGGCCTCCCAGTTGGCTCAGTGGGTAAAGAACCCGCCTGCAATGCAGAAGACATAATAGACACGGGTTCAGTCTCTGGACTGGGAAGATCCCCTGGAGAAGGGCAGGGCAAACCACTCTAGAATTCTTGTCTGGAGAATCCCATGGACAGAGGAACCTGGTGGGCTACAGTCCATGGGGTCGCAAGGAGTCGGACATGACTGAAGGGACTGAGTGTGCATGCACTCATACTTATGCCATAAATGAGAAATTCATGTTAGAAATCAAAATGCACAGAAAAACAATAATGCTTATAAATGGATTTAAAACATAATTAGAACCCTTAAGTGCGTACTAAAGGTAAAATACAGAAAACCTGAGCAGTTATACTCAAGCATTCAATAATACAGAAAGAAATCAAAAGGAGAAAAGTTGAAATGATTTTTAAGTATATATTAGTCAAAACATTTTCAAATACAGAGAGAGAAAAAGAAAGTCAAACATTTATTAGGTCAAAGAATAAGAAGGAAAACTGAACTGAAAGATTTCATTTTTCCTAAAATATAATACAGAATTAGAAAAAAAGTGCTTATTTTTAAAGAAGGAAACTATAAAGCCAAATTTATTGCTGAATGAAGTAATGTAACCATTATATAATTTAACAAAAATGGAAAGAGTTGGAGAGTAAATAGTTAAAAAAAAAGGAGAGTTTATGTAAATATACAGTGATATTTAACACATAGAAAATCAACTGGGCTGTGTAAGGACCACAAAGGGCAGTTTAAATGGGGTCTCACTGTTTAAAGAGTGGAAGACAAAGTAGTTACCCTGGACAAGTTTCGGTGAGTAGCCTGACTTTCATCTTGGATACAGTACTTGCAAACATAATTATGATATTGATTTAAGAACACTCAAAGAAAAGGACTGCACAATAGTCAGAATGTATTTGCAAGGCACAGATCTTGCTATGCTAATACAATCATTTTTTGAGATGACAGAGAATGGATAAAGGGAGCTGGGCGGATCACATTTATCTACATTTTAAGAATGCTTTCAACCATGTGCTGCATATCAGCATGCTGAGAAATTAAGGGATGAACTGTGTAAGTGATGTGATAGACTGAATTATTAGCGGCTTATGGGTTAGAAATAAAAGATTATTATTCTTTCAGATGCAGAAATATACACACATACATATACAGATGCATCTCAGGTTTCAATTTGCAGCTGGACTAATTATATGAAATAAAATAAACGTAGCTTATGCATTAATCATTTTCAGGGAAGTTTAACTTGATAGCATTCAAGTATCTAGACAATCCGGAAGAAAAAAATTCTGGAAACTAACAACAGCAAAAATCTGGCTAATAATTTACTTCCATTCACAAAATACAGGCAAAGGAAACATACTGAATGAAACACACCTTTAATCTTTTAACATTAGCGTCATATAGGTTGCCTTACCAGTAGAATTTTTCTTCAACATCTGTGGTAATAATTTCCCCACATTTTGTTTGGATACACAGAGAATTCAGTTAGCTCAGGTAAAAACTTGGCAAGTCCATACTAGCAAATATTGATAGTATTTTGAAATTCATTGATTTTTTTTTGATTAGTTGTAACTCTTTAGAGAAATTGTCTGAGTGAAGGCCTGTCTTAGCGTAAAGACCTAACGGTTAGATTACACTTTCCATGATGTTATTTGGAATCAACTTCAAGCTCAGGATAAGTTACTTAAGCATGGATTTAAAAGAAGGAAAGGTAAACTGGTCATTCATTCATTTATGCAGTAATTAAGAAACTGTGTCTACTACATGTTAAGCACTGTGGATACTAAATCCTCTACAATCCTAGAATTTATACTCTGGTTAGAATGACAGGCCTATAAAGATGCTAATTAAAACAGCTATAAATGGAGAGAGGTGCTTTTCTAACAATTCGCCGGTATTGAAATGGGAAAGGCTAAGTGCAAGGTCAGCTGCTGCTGCTGCTGCTGCTAAGTCGCCTCAGTCGTGTCTGACTCTGTGCGACCCCAGAGACGGCAGCCCACCACAGTCCCCCGTCCGTGGGATACTCCAGGCAAGAACACTGGAGAGGGTTGCCATTGCCTTCTCCGCAAGGTCAACTGACTTAGTGAAAATCAAAGTGAAAACATATCTTCAAAAGAATTACAATATTACCTTCAAGTATCTATAGTTACTTAAATTCTTCTAACTAAATTTATTTATTTTTAATTGAAGGATAATTGCTTCATAGTATTGTGTTGGTCTCTGCCATACATCAACATGAATCAGCCACAGGTACACCTCTGTTCCCTCCCTCTTAAACCTCTCTCCCACCTCCCTCCTCATCCCATCCCTCTAGGTTGTTATCCAGCCCTGGTTTGAATTCCCTGAGTCAGACAGCAAATTTCCATCAGCATATTCTTAAAAAAATCTTTTAAAAGATGTTTAGAGCTAATTTAATGAAAAAAAAAAAAAAAGAGGACAGACTATTAGAAATATCAATCGTCATCGTGTACACAAGGGGCTCTGAAATTTTAAAAAGTTTCTTTCAGCATTTAAAGGCAGTATTTTGGAACACATTATCAGGCTTCAATTCCTTGAAAGCTTCCAGAAGAAGCAGTTACTAGAGGAAGCATTCATATTATGTATTTTTTCATAACAATAAATCACCCAACAATTTCAATATCCGTGGTTACCATATCAATGTCATCTGCTTTCAACTGGTTATGACTCCAATTAAGATTTGAATTAATGGAATTAGACTAATAACTATTGCAATATATATTTACTGTGTTGGTTGATAATAAGTGCCACACTTGTAAATTATAGCACCACAATGTTTTATAAGGGCTATTATGTCATTAATTAGTTACATTGATCAGAATACCACATAACACAGCAGTACTGAAATATTACAGTTTGCTTAGACTATTTGACATTTAGTATTATATCTATTTGTACTACATATGACCATAAGCATAACTGAAATCAGACTGTTTCCATGAACAAAACCAAAATGTGCATTTAAGAAAGCCAAAAGAAGAGAATTCTAATGAGGATTTTTACCAGCAGAATTCATTCATTTTTTTCAATACACCCATAAAATTAGTTGATCTAGGACAAGAGCATAAAGTCAGGACCTACAGGAGTCAAGGTAGGAACTCTGGATACACATTTAGTTTGAATCTACTTATTTGTAGGGTTCTGCCACTTGAATCTACAGGTTTTTTTTTTTTCCCCCTGTTTTGAGGGCTTGGTTCTGATGGAATGGTGCTTTTAAGAATTCTACATCATCATACTAAAACATTTTAGGTTCTATAAGGTCTCAGCTTCTAATTTTAAGTTCGAGGTGTAAATTTTTTGTGGTTGTCATAGTAAAAGGAAGGCATTGTGAAAAATTCTCAAATTTCAGATTTAGACAGTAGCACTCAAAAACAATAGCTGGGAAAGATTGAGGGCACGAGAAAGGGACGACAAAGGATGAGATGGTTAGATGGCATCACCGACTCAATGGACATGGGTTTGGGTGGACTCTGGGAGTCGGTGATGGACAGGGAGGCCTGGCGTGCTGCCGTTCATGGGGTCACAAAGAGTCGGACATGACTGAGCAACTGAACTGAACTGACTCAAAGACAATACTTTGGAACACATTATCAGGCTTCAACTCCTTGAAAGCTCACAGAAGAATTAGTTACTCTGCTAATTAGCCAACAGAGTGATATGATTACCAGTCCAAGTGGATCATCAACTTAACTGACTGAGAAAGAGTTGCCTGGATCTTGCTTTAAGCACTGTGATTTACGACAGTATATATAAAGCCTCTGAGAATGAAAAATGTACAATTTTCACTCACATGCATCACAGCAAACTGAAGGATAAACACAGTTTGTTAGGGGAGATAAAAATGTGTTAGATTTCTGTGTGTAGTATTTTTAGGGGGTGGCTTCAATGCTATTCAAGGAAATAATCTACAAAAATTATGATGAATTTCTTAATCTGAATTATAACTGACATTTCTGACATTTCCTAATTTATTGTTCCATCTTAAGAGCATTTTTATTTAAAATCTTATTGGCAAGGAGACTTTTCTTCATCACTGGTAAAATATTTCAAAATGTACCCATAAGATCAATCCGTTTTTATGACTGATTTTGATGACTTAAGATAAAAGTTGGAAGAAACTCACACCAGTTCCGCTGTATGACTTTGTATCTTCCCTCTTTCCCCAGATGCTTATCACTAGGATGCTTCTAAACTAACCTTACACTAGCAAACATCAGTGTCCAAGACACTGAATATTGTGTAATATTGTGTCATAGTTTAGGTTTGTAAAGTAGCAGGAGGTACCCCTTAAAGCACTTAATGATGTTTTATGCTTTATTCAGAGAATCACGCCAAATAGTGACTCTTCACTGTGACTGCTTTGAAACAAAATGAATACATGTCTTTACCTTCTTCCTTTCTTCTCTTTGCTTCTTCTTCATTTCTTTCTTTGGCTTTCAATGCTTCATCAGCTTTCGCTGAAACAAAAACAGTAAAATTTCTGTGTTTATTTTATGCCTACATTGTGAAAGAAAATACTGGGAGAAGGAGAAATAAATTCATTACATATTTTTTGTGCAGTAGCCAGAAGGAAAAAAATGGCTGAAAATCTGAAATATACCTTTTACAATCTTTATTCAGATTATTTACAATATTTATTTAGAATCTTAGAGGCTTAGTTCAACATAATCTCTGCATCAGAAAGAAAATGAATTTAAACAACATACGTCTAATGATGGCATAAAAACTGGGAAAAACTGTTGGTCATTAAAAGTCATCTGACTTGTCAGTGAAATGTTATCTGTTTTAAACTTTGGAGAAGAGTTAAGCTACAATCCACATTTTAAATATAAGAAGCTTGCCATATCTTTGGAACAGTATCAAATTAGGTAGCGTATTACTTTTTTCACTGCATATCATAGTAGCAGTTCTTTATTCATGTTATGACAGCATTTGGTAAAAAGAATCTTTTTCCCTCTAGAAACCTCTTCCCTTATTACTTAATTATCTACTAGTTGCTCAACTGCAGGGGTTTTCAAACACTTTACTACAGATGTTAGAGAAGATTAAAAATATACAGCACAGTAACAAGGGACTATCAATATACTCTGTAAATTAATTAAATTTCTGTTCCAGCACATCATTTATTCCAAAGCATTAACGTCTCAAAGGAGCGATTCTCCTTTATTGCCAGCTTACTGCCTGATGAGTGAACTAAGTGAAAATAAGTCTCTAATAGCATTATAGTTGATGAAATATTAAGTTAAAAAAAGTATTGCCTCGTCAAAAGAAAAAGAAATCAAACTGTGCCAGCATTAAACTTTGGATGAGTCTTTATTATAATGATAACAGCAATGTAAACAGTGATTTAAAAATTAAACACACTTACTTTTCAATTTTTTGCTGCATATATTTTTCCTATGCAAAATCAACATATCCTTTTGAAGTATAAAACCTGGCTTAAAGAGTAATTTAAAGAAAATACACAGCACATACTTAACTATTTTTCTTCAAAAGTTTGATTTTTCTCACTGTCAACACTGACACTTTCTTAAAATATAAAACTTATATAGTGGTGTTGTGGAGTGCTATATCCAATTACACAGACATCTGTTTCCATTTACAAGCTTTAATACATACTTAGACATACATACATACTTGCATTTAAAGTCATGAAATATTAAAACTTTTATGCCACTCTGTATCATTGCAAGAATCTATTAAATTAGATAATAAAAACAAACCACCAGTAACTCTAAAGACTTTTACTTCATTTACACTTTATTCTCCCTGGTAGAAGGACAAGGATAATAGAAATTCCATTTAAATTCAATTTTGGTTATATGTGTAATTGTAGATATACCCCTTGAGTCATGTAAAATGCTCAGCTTATGTTTCTTTCAAATTATCCCGCTCAGATTCACATTCTACTCCTTACAACCATCTTCAATATGTATTAGCAGAGCTCATTAGACTGAAATTTAATAATGCAAACATCAGGTGGATTTCAAGAACCTCCATTAACAACGTAAGATGGATTGCTTATATATAGCTCTTGGGCCAACTGGGCACAATTTAAATTCAATAAACCACCCTGCCTAAATCTGATTTATCTATTTCACTAGGCTGGTTTGTCCTTTCTTACTGATTTGTTGGGCAATTCATTGGAATATTGTTTTATATGGTTTTCTTTAAACTGCAAATGGCTGCTGTGCTGTGGTTAAATATTTTATGTAATTGAGCTTCACGATGTCAATCAAGATTCCAAAGCAAGTGTTTGTGTGTATAAATTTAAAAAAAAAACTTTGAATTATGGAAAAATATTAAAAGCACATTTGAAAATTTTTATCAACAATCAATACAGATATGTTCTCTACAAAGGATATCAATGAACTCGAATAAAATTTATTTATTCAAACTGAGTCATTAAGATCAAACTCCTCCTCGATTACTAAGGGAATTTGGAAGTAATTCCAAATTATTTTTTTCCTTTCTCACTGCTTTATGGTATTATTGTTTATATGTGAAGAGGGAAGAATATATAGTCATTCAAGACATGACTTAGTTTATCCTGAGATTTCTAATATTCTGTAAAGGTGGCACATTTTGTGGTGGCTAAACCACAAAATTTGATACCAAAGAACAACTGGTAAGTGGTATGATCTATTCTTATAACTAATGATCAGTCCTTTTGGATTTTACAGCAGAGCATTTACCAAAAGTACTTATATCTTTCACTAGCCTTGCACATAACTTCCAATGTCTTGGCTCTTCCAAACTCCTCAGGCTATGGGTGCCCTCCTTTTTTTGCTTCCTTCCCTACCCAGCCTGAACTCCAAGATTATCATTTCAATTCCACATTTATAAACACCCTCATTTCCCTGATTCCTTTGTTGCTGTGCTAAGCTGCTACCAACACATCTGACCATTTTTACTTTTGCCATATAAGCTCACTACAAAATGGTATATAAATGTTATTGACTATAACGATTTAGAAATTATCTGGATCCTTCCACGTTGCTCATTCTTATCAGTATCTACAGCTGATTTCTGTTCTTGTTTCCTACAGTTTACTAAGCTTTCTCCACCGGAAGTGCCAACAATCTCACACCAGCTCCCCTGACTCCCTTATATTGTCTCAGCTTCACTCCCATTCACCTCTAAATTTTTATGTGCATCATTCCTTATCTCTTCTTTTTGCCTTGTTTCAAAAAGTAAATCCATCCACATATGCTTTAGAAACTATTCCTTTCTGTATCCTTTAGGGTTCTTTCTGCTTCTCAAGGTTCAAACTCACTCTTCTGTATCCTCAGACTATAAATACATTCAAGTCTCACAAATCCTATACAATATTTGCTCTTCTGTCAACCAAGTTACTGCCTTTTCTTGTTCCTGTTAGATTTTTGCCCCAAAGCTTTTGTGATGGTCCCTCCAAACTCTATCATAGCCAAATCTAATGGTTATTTCAGCTTTATCCTGTCATCATCTCTACATCTTTTTTTAAACAGCTAACCAACCACATATTTATTAAAATGCTTTCCTAATTCTAACAATTCTTTGTCAGCCTTTTCTGGATGCTGTCTCTTTTACCCACCTTTCATTTCTTGGAGTTCTGTTGTTAAGCCGCCTTGTGGGTCGTCTAACATGTAATCTATGTGTTTGTCATAATTCCAGTTCTGGCCTCTTTTCAGACAATCAGAACATTTTCCCCAACTATTTCCTGAATACTTCCACATAGATATTTCAAAACTGTGTCCACAACTGAACTCATAATCTTTCCCTCAAACTTGATCCTCTTTCCTTGGTATCTGCTGTTTTCTCTCTCAGATTAGAAACCTTTGTGCCACTATCCTCCAAATCATATCCTCATGCAGTACAGACTGACCAGGAGTTCCATCAGATTCCACTCCACGGATTAACTCCAGAATTCATCCAGTCCTTTGCATTTCATTACCAATATTCACAGTTAGGCCTCATCTCTTGTTACACCGAATAAAAAAGGAGCTCCTATTTCATCTATGTACTTTTAATAGTGTCCGTCTAATGAACTCTTTATATTATCACCAGAGCAAGGAATGTGTTCCTTTTATGCATCTCCAGCAGCAAGCACAGTGATATCTAGAACATAAAATGCTCAATAATTACAAAATAAATAAATCTAGCATTCTAAATACAATCATATCACACTACCTCTGAAGGTACCCTGTTGTGCATATGAATGTAAATCCAATCTCCTTAGCATGCCATCTAAGGACTTTCACAGTTTGATCTCAATGAACTTTCTAGCCTTATCATTCACCATTTTTTTTTTCCCTTCTCTTCGCCACACTGAATTAGTTCCCTAAGGATTGAACCTATGTTCCCTGCAGTGGAAGTGCAGTCTTAACCACTGGACCCAGGGAGTTCATCATTCACCAGTTCTCTTTCACCACTTCAAGGATGCATGGCCTTGTGGGACCACGCTGTGTTCTGTTTGTATTACCATGCCTTGTTCTTGCTGGGGTGCTCACCTCATTTTCTCGTTGAGAAAATCTTGCCAGTTTTAGTTCAAATGTCACCCTCTTCTGTGAATCCTTCCCTGATTAATACTCCTTGTCTTCAAATGGATCTGACTGCTCTCTACTTTCTTCTCAGGCACTTCACTACCTTCCTTAATGGAATGAACAACACTTTATTCCTACAGGAAAGAAAATATTCTTCTCTTTGAGTGCAGCACACAAAGTGTGACAGAAATCCTTCTTCATGAGACTTTATGCAGACTACATTTTTCTAGTCTTTCTTGTAGAATTTACTTTCATTCAAGCCAATGAAATGTGACTATAAGTGGAAGTGTATCATGTTTCCATACATGGCCCATAAAAAACTCTCACACAATCCTCAATCTCTTGCCCTATCCATTGGCTGAACAGAGGACCAGTGGAAGGACAACCACAAGATAAAAGAGATTTCGTCACCAAATTTCTGCAAGGAGCAGTGCTTTCCTAATCTCTTTCTCCTTTGAAGACATGATCCCATTTACTGAACAAAACAAAGAACATGAATATACTTGCAAATGAATAAAAAGAGGACAGAAGTATGCATGGAAAACATTTAATTTACTAGCCTAAGCTTCTGTGGCAGAGCAGGGTTTCTACCCAAACCCAACAGGTGTGCCCTATATTATATTTGCTGTTGTTTAGTCAGTAAGTCACGTCCAACTCTTTGTGATCCCCATAACTGCAGCATGACAGGCTTCCCTGTCCTCCACCATCCTCCCAAGTTTGCTAAAGCTTGTGTCCATTGTGTCAATGATGCCATCCAACCATCTCATCCTCTGTCATCCCATTCTCCTCCCACCTTCAATCTTTCCCAATATCAGGGTCTTTTCCAATGAGTCGGTGCTTTGCATCAGGTGGCCGAAGTACTGGAGCTTCAGTTTCAGCATCAGTACTTCCAATGAATATTGAGGATTTATTTTCTTTAGGATTGACTGGTTTGATCTCCTTGCTGTCCCAGGGATTCTCAAGAGTCTTCTCTAGCACCACAGTTCGGAAGAGTCAATTCTTTGGTGTTTAGCCTCCTTTATGGTCCAACCCTCACATCTGCTTACAAATAACTGTGAAAAGATGAGAAGCGAAAGGCAAAGGAGAAAAGGAAAGATACACCTATTTAAATGCAGAGTTCCAAAGAATAGCAAGGAGAGATAAGAAAGTCTTCCTTAGCGATCAATGCAAAGAAGTAGAGGAAAACAATAGAATGGGAAAGACCAGAGATCTCTTCAAGAAAATTACAGATACCAAGGGAACATTTCATGCAAAGATGGGCTTGATAAAGGACAGAAATGGTACAGACCTAACAGAAGCAGAAGATATTAAGAAGAGGTGGCAAGAATACACAGAAGAACTGTACAAAAAAGATCTTTACAACCCAGATAATCAAGATAGTATGATCACTCACTTAGAGCCAGAAATCCTGGAATGCGAAGTCAAGTGGGCCTTAGGAATCATCACTATGAACAAAGCTAGTGGAGGTGATGGAATTCCTGTTGAGCTATTTCAAATCCTGAAAGATGATGCTGTGAAAGTGCTGCCCTCAATATTCCAGCAAATTTGGAAAATTCAGCAGTGGCCACAGGACTGCAAAAGGTCCGTTTTCATTCCAATCCCAAAGAAAGGCAATGCCAAAGAATGCTCAAACTACCACAGAATTGCACTCATCTCACATGCTAGTAAAATAATGCTCAAAATTCTCTAAGCCAGGCTTCAACAGTACATGAACCATGAACTTCCAGATGTTGAAGCTGGATTTAGAAAAGGCAGAGGAACCAGAGATCAAATTGCCAACATCCGCTGGATCATCGAAAAAGCAAGAGAGTTCCAGAAAAACATCTACTTCTCCTTTATTGACTATGCCAAAGCCTTTGACTGTGTGGATCACAATAAACTATGGAAAATTCTGAAAGAGATGAGAGTACCAGACCACTTGACCTGCCTCTTGAGAAATCTGTGTGTAGGTCAGGAAGCAACAGTTAGAACTGGACATGCAACAAGATTGGTTCCAAATAGGAAAAGGAGTACGTCAACGCTGTATATTGCCACCCTGCTTATTTAATTTATATGCAGAGTACATCATGAGAAACACTGGGCTGGATGAGGCACAAGCTAAAATCAAGATAGCCAGGAGAAATATGAATAACCTCAGATATGCAGATGATACAACCCTTATGGCAGAAAGTGAAGAAGAACTAAAGAGCCTCTTGATGAAAGTGAAAGAGGAAAGTGGAAAAGTTGAAACACAACATTCAGAAAACTAAGATCATGGCATCTGGTCTCATCACTTCATGGCAATTAGATGGGGAACAGTGGAAACAGTGACAGACTTTATTTTTTTTGGGTCCAAAATCACTGCAGATGGTGACTGCAGCCATGAAATTAAAAGATGCTTACTCCTTGGAAGAAAAGTTATGAGCAATGTAGAAAGCATATTGAAAACCAGAGACATTACTTTACCAAAAAAGGTCCATCTAGTCAAAGCTATGGTTTTTCCAGTAGTCATGTATGGATGTGAGAGTTGGACTACAAAGAAAGCTGAGCACCAAAGAATTGATGCTTTTGAACTGTGGTGTTGGAGAAGACTCTTGAGAATCCCTTGGACTCAAGGAGATCCAACCAGTCCATCCTAAAGGAAATCAGTCCTGAATATTCACTGGGAAGACTGATGCTGAAGCTGAAACTCTAGTACTTGGCCATCTGATGTGAAGAACTGAGTCATTTGAAAAGACCCTGATTCTGGGAAAGATTGAAGGCGGGAGGAGAAGAGGATGAGATGGTTGGATGGCATCACCAGTTCAATGGACATGAGTTTGAGTAGGCTCCCGGAGTTGGTGATGGACAGGGAGGCCTGGCGTGCTGCAGTCCATGGGGTCGCAAACAGTCAGACATGACTGAGTGACTGAACTGAACTGAACTCACATCTATATATGACTACTGGAAAAACCATAATTCTGACACTATGGACTTTGTCAGCAAAGTGATGTCTCTGCTTCTTAAACACTGTCTAAGTTTGTTATCGCTTTTCTTCTAAGGAGCAAGCATCTTTTAATTTCATGGCTGCAGTCACAGACAGCAGTGATTTTGAAGCCCAAGAAAATAAAGTCTGTCACTCCACTTCTCCCATCTATTTGTCATGAAGTGATAGGACCGGATGCCATGATCTTCATTTTTTGAA
Organism: Cervus canadensis; assembly: GCF_019320065.1. NCBI lineage: Eukaryota > Metazoa > Chordata > Mammalia > Artiodactyla > Cervidae > Cervus > Cervus canadensis. Next base: position 82,816,389 of record NC_057392.1, read on the forward strand.
TGTTGACTTTAAGCCAGCCTTTCCACTCTCATCTTTTACCTTCTTATAGAGGTTCCTTAGTTCCTCTTCACTTTCTGCCATAAGGGTGGTGGTATTTGCATACCTGCAGTTGTTGATCTTTCTTCCTGCAATCTTGATTCCAGCTTGTGCTTCATCCAGCCTGGCATTTTGCATTATACACTCTACATGTAAGTTAAATAAGCAGGGTGACAACATACAGCCTTGATGTTCTCCTTTTCCAGTTCTGAACCAGTCCATAGTTCCATGTCCGCTTCTAACTGTTGCTTCTTGACTCGCATTCAGGTTTCTCAGGAGGCAGGTAAGGTGGTCTGGTGTTCCTATCTCTTTAAGAACTTTCCACAGTTTGTTGTGATCCACACAGTCAAAGGCTTTAGCATCGTCAATTAAGTAGAAGTAGGTGTTTTTCTGGAATTCTCTTTCTTTTTCTAGGATCCAATGGATGTGGCAATTTGATCTCTGTATGCTTATAGTCCATCTACAAAGTGAAAAAAATTATTTTCTCAAGATAGTGAAATTTTGTGATGTTCTACTGTCAGTTTTGGAAGCCAGAGAGAAATGTTCTAATGAACTGCAAATAAAAGCATCTAGCAAAATGTATTTTCCTGCTTATTTCAGTTTAAAGTAATTTCTGGTGCTTCTTAACACTAACGGTAAGAAAATGACCAAGACACTAGGGTATTTCAGAGGCACGGCCATGTCAAAATATTTTAAGTACCTAATGTAAAACACGGTGGTTTATAATCAGGATACTAGTATTCTATCTGGCATTGTCCATCCCATCCTTCACATGTATATAGACTTTTCTGAATTAGCTATCAACACACATTAGAGAAAGTTTTCAAATATTTTTTTATTTCCACTACATTTACCGTGGCACATATTTACTCAGTTCAAACATTTTCATATGCTTACCAAAAAAGTGTGAGTAAAAGAGACACGATGTAAGCAAACAATTAAGTGTCATTTCTCCCCAAATTCTAAGTACAGTAAGGTATTTTATCTAGGTAAGTTATTATTATACATATTTTATTAATGAAGAAATAAAAGGTCCAAGAATGTTAAATAACTAGCCAAAGGTCAGAATGACTAAGATTCAGAGCTTGTAAATGCTAGTTAAATGCTTTTTAAAAGTCTATTTCTTACTTCTTCACTTGCCTTGAAGCAAAGTAACCAAAATTAGAGAATAATGAACTGCTTCCATGCTGTTTACTGTTTATGGAGAAATTGTCTATGGAGAAACGTTTATCTGAATATACTTTATTCAAAATCACATGCAAAATTTGAAGAGGCCTCTTGCTTCGTAATAACCATTAGTATTTGTTTGCCTTATTTGTTTCATATATTTAAGGTGGTTAAAAAAATATATCTAGAGAGTTTCTCCTCATAGTACTATGTTAAATCTCACAAGCATTTGAGGCTGGAGCAAATTTCAATAATTCTGAGATTTCATCCACATGACCTTCTACCAAAATACAGTAGATCTTCTAAAGTGATACAGTGATTAGTTCTAGCTATTAAGTATGATTCGGATCCCAAAGTGTTACATAGTACCATTTTTCAATAATTCTTGTGTCTCTTGTGTTTCACAAATTTTTGTGTCACTGCAGAAAATGATGGCTCTAAGTAAGAAACAGCTGAGTAAACGCATTACTAATTTTCATGCTATGTGTCTGTGAGAGAGACAATTAGCAAAGAGTGAAAAGTGACATTTACATTTAGAATTTAATTTCCCCTGTTGATGGTTAAGGCAGTTTTCATTTTAACCTAGAGAAGAAAAACCAGGTGATGGTAAAGTTTAGTTCGGCTGTCCCAGGGTCTCTTTCTAGGTCTAACAGAAAGGGGAGAGTGATAATAAGTGTCTGTTGGAAGAGGTACAAAGGTGTAAATGCTGATATAGATTTTCAAATATATCAGCTCATCTGTTAGCAAGAACTACTATTTTTTATATTTTTAATGCCTTGGTAGGAAAAAAGTATCATTGTTAGTAGAAAGAAAACAACATTTAATCATTAGCTTTTAAAAATGGTGGTGGTTGGTGCTTCATGAGAAGAAGTTTATAAGTTTATGTGAGAAATTATATTAGTTTTGTATCAAGGGTGGCATATATACCTCAAAATAAATAATTATAAATCTAACAACTTGGTTGAAGAGGACGAAAGTTTTGAATTCAAGGAAATGATCTTACTACTAATACCACACTTGCAAAAACCTTATTCTTCTTCACATATTTGTAAACAGCAACCCCCAGAGGTTTCTAAAAGTCTAGAAATAGGAACTTAAACATGACAAAAGAAAAAGATACTTAGACCATAGTGTATTTGTATTAGATAAGAAATGGTTAAGAATGACTTTCAGAGAGAAAAATTATGATAAAAAATGTAATGTTAAAAGAATCCTAATAGGCTGTTATCTTCAAGGTTTCCTCAGATGTTATTGCTAGGTTTTACCTCTAGTTTTTGTACTTATCTAGACCATAGCACAGCAGAATAATCTAAAAACTCACTACTTAATACTATCAAAATCATTTATAGATTTACAAATGAAAACAGCTGCTGCTTCCGCATATTTAAAAGGCTTATATAATTATGGTTATAATACTAGCTTTTGCAGTGCCTCTGCCTCCTTTGCATAGAAAAGAGATTCATTAATTGTAAGTTCTTATTCCTTACCAAGTTGTACCATTAGTAAATACTGCCAGGGACTTTTTTGGTGGCCCAGTGGTTAAGAACCCACGTGCCATGCAGGGAACACAGGCTCAGTCTCTGGCCCGGGAGGAGCCCACAAGCAGGGGGACAGCCGAGCCCGTGCTCCACCACGAGGAGCCACCGCACTGCAACTGGAGCAGCCCCCATGTGCCACAACCAGGGAAAGCCCACACATAGAAATGAAGACCCAGTGCAGCCAAAAGTAAATAAACAGACTCAAGATAAACATTTCCAATACAAATGGTGACAGAGACAGACATACTGTCTTGCATGGCTTAGAACAACAAAAAAAGTGTCCATGTAAAAACGTTGAGTCATTTCCCATATTTGAAATGATTATTCTGAATCTGCCTCAAATAGCATCAGGGTCAATAGTGACTACAACTGAAAAACTATTTTACAAACATGAAATTGTAATTATTGCATAGCTATTGCAAAAAAAGCCATCTTTCAACATTAGTAAATGCTCTAAAAATATTAATTTTTGCTAGATCACCTTACAAGCAGGTTTTTTTATTAGCTCCTTCAAGTGTCCAGATTTACAAAAAAGATAAAATAGATGACAGAGAAAATTCTCCAGCAGAATACTGTACCCTAGTCATTGAGCTAAGTGCTGAAGACTGAGAAATAAAGAAGTTTAAATTAAGACAGGGAAAAATAAAACCAAACACACACACCTGTGTACAGGTACTCTGGAAGTAACAAAGAAAGAGGATATGATCGAGGAAGACTTCCAGGGAGAGGTGATACTTGGGCTGCCTATTGTAGGATAACTTAGTTAGGAGGACAGGACAATCATTTGGTTCATGAAATCTAAATGAACCAGCTCAATTATATTTTATGTTTCATTTTATGGTTACAATCCAGTTCAGATGGGCCTTGGACTAAACAGTAGTAGAAAGCCAGGAGGTATGCTGTCAAAGGATCCAAGGAGGGACATCTGACCAGAAATTAGTTACCTAAAACAAATCTAATCCTACCAGTACTGCTTAATAAAGGATAGCTTGTTCTTTTTAAGTTAAATTATTAAGTCGGAAAGTCATGAATAGACATATGACTATGTCCATAAAGGGTGCTGTCTACTGCCAGGAAGACTCTATCAATTTAAAATAATCACAAGTCAAGAACGAAGTAACAGTACAAATCACATGTGATCCATATTCTCAGAAAATCATCAATGTCTGAAGCTAGACAGAATCTTCAAGATGACACATGGTATGTTCCATGGCATACTAACTTCTCACAATTCCTCATTTAAATAAGGTTTCACAACATTGGACCTTAGACTAGACACAGTACTGAACCTCTCCTCCTGGAAAGCTACAGTGCTCATCAACAAATTAAAAGCTCTGAGATATTTTGCAGGTTGAAACATCTGTTTAACATAGTTTAGCCTGTGTTTCCCCAACTTTATTTTACTAAAGAATGATTCTTTTCTTGTAATATAAATAAACAAAGAACATATTTCAGGAAATGCTAATCTAGTCTAATGCTTTCATCAACTTATTTTAAATTTTCCCTAACTCCAGTTTTTAGGCATAGGAGTGCTTTATCATTTAATATTTTTTCTTTTTCAAAAAAACCTCCCATTTGAATATCTGGAGACAGAACTATGACTTCCAGAGCATAATTATCCTGAAGTCTAGAGATGATTCTTTAACACCTCATACTTTAAGTTATATAATAACTCAAAAGATCATTTATATTTACTTCTACAAGTTGTGAAAACAGTAATAGTAATACATGGTGGTGATGGTGAAAAATTATGGATATTAAGATGTACAAGGAGAGTTTTATTTTAAACAGCTTGTGTTGTAATGTGTGAAGTCCTACAGCCTTCTGCTGGGCTTATACATCTCTTCTCCAGTTGCGTTGATGTCTGATATTCACACAACTTCCCATTCTGCAACCTGAATAAACTGCCTAGCCAGGGTAGTTCGAATGTCATTTACTAAAATCTTAAGGACAAGTTTTTAAAAATTGAAAACAGTCCAATAACAAAATGGGGATACAGAACTGCTGTGATGTCCAGTCTCTCAAAGAAAAGCAGCACTAGATTTTTTTTTTCTTTTTTACAGAATGCTGATAGGGAAAAAAAAAAAATAACTTATCATTCTGGTTTCTTTGACTTATCACACATCCATCAACTGGATGTCAGTTTGAAGTCAGCGGGCCACCATTATAGCTCCCATTCCAAGAAAGATGTTTCAGCATTTCAGAAAAACTCTGGGGTTGGGAGCAATCGAATTATTCCATTTGAGACAAATTATATCCAAGACTTGCTAATTGATTTGTAATGCCTATTCTTTTGAGTAACTTCAGATATCCTACCAGTATATATTTTTAAAGAGTACCTAAGAGAAGTGATCCTTTTAAAAATAAAGATCAAAGTCCAGAAATGGCAATGCTCAACTGTACATGTCAGAAATCAATGATGAGATGCAATAGTTTTCATATCAAAAAAATAATGCCATTATTTCTTTTCCTAATTTTTACTTTACTCTTACATTACAAAGGGTGTTTTTTAAAATATAATTATATATATTTTCATTTATATCACTTGTTTTCATGGCTTCAATTCTTAAGGGAAACAAAAACTTAGGCAAGCCTACCCTATGTCAGACACTATGCTAAGTATTTTCAGATATAGCTATTTCACAGAATTTTCAAAAAGTTTCAAAGAGGCTGAATAAGTTGCTAAAGGTTACAATCCTGATAAATAGGTGAGTCAAGAATTAAAACAGGTCTGTATGTTCTTCTTTTCATTACTCTATAATGACTTTGTAAAAATAGTATGGAAATAACTTATCTAAAACAAATCTAATCCTACTAGTGCTGCTTAATAAAGGATAGTCTTGTTCTTTTTTAGTTAAATTATTAAGTCAGCAGGGTCATGAATGCAATGAAATTGTACAAAAGTATGAAAGCAAATAATTTAGGGTGAAATTGCTGTACTATTAATAAATATTTTGAAGTTGACTGTTTTCTTTCAGGAATACGAAATGCTCAATATTTAAGTGCATGCCATGATTTTGGTTGCCTCAACTTGAGAGACTCATCATTTAAGTGTGAGGGCAAAAGCTGGATTTCAGTGCTGTAATACATACATCTCTATACTAAAAATGCTAACATCTCTGATAAAATGCACACTATCATTGCTGAGTCCACAAATTTTCCCCAAAGGAGTTTTATGCCATGTCCTGATTTATCCTGTTAAAAGCATGTTTTAAACGCACTTTTATAAACCATATTCTGATAGAGGGGTTGTATGGCTGCCCTACTAATTGAGGAGCCCCTATAATGTAAAGAATACCACAAGTTCAATTCAGAATTAATACAACAGATTTTGTTGGATGACAAACTTTGTTGGAAGCACCCTGGAGGTGTGACCTGGTTTTGGAACAGCCTCTGAGATTTCTACTCCCCAGATCTATGAAAATTAGGCACATAATGAAACTCTTGCATTTACTCTCCAGGGTGAAATGTAAACTGGACCAATGCATAATCTTTATCAGCCTATTAATGAAGAGGCATATTCTTTTCTCTCACATGATAGGTGAATTAAACAACAGCAGCACAGTTTAAGATAGAAGAAACAAGGAAAGAAAACCGTATCCCTTAAAAATTACAGTCATGATCTATACCAATATTCAGTCAACTAAATTCAGTACCAAACAGAAACAAGGGACTATAAACGAATTGAAGATCACAGAAGTAATAGGTCAGAAATTTCCTGGATTAGGAGTGAATGAGAAATGTAAAAATCATGTAAGAAATTTAAAATGTATATAAGAAACTTCAGAAGCATTTCTTTCTATTATAGGCAAATTTCTACTAGCAAGTTGATGTACTTCATTAATAAAGCAAACTATACATAAAAACATAAAGGTCTTCAGCATTCTTTATATTTTTTTTGATAAAACACATTATATCTACATATTTTATAGGTGATAAAATACATACATCAAATGGAAGAAATTCATATATTCAAGAAAATGGAAATATAGTACCTCTTTTGAAAATCTTCTCTTATTTCAACTCTACATGGCAGTATTGAAACAAGAGAAATATTTTCAACAATATTACAATATAAAAGCAGAATTAAAAAAATTTTATAATGAAGATCTTAGTTAGAGCCATTTTATCAGTCTATGATGGTGAGAATTTGTCCTCCAAAACTGGAATGCTGCATTTGAAAACAGACACTAATAGTGACTTTCTAGTCTCAGTATTGGTCATTATCAGTATTTAACAACCTCTATTTTGTTGCTAGTGAAAAAAAGTGCAGTCGCTCAGTCGTGTCCGACTCTTCGCAACCCCATGGACCACAGCCCACCAGGCTCCTCCATCCATGGGATTCTCCAGGCAAGAGTACTGGAGTGGGGTGCTATTGCCTTCTCCGATTTTTTTGTTGCTAGATACTTTTGCTGTTGTTGCTAGATATTTTCAATTAGGCAGCTTCCCAGGTGGCGCTAGTGGTAAAGAATCCCTCTGCCAAGGCAGGAGATATGAGAGATGTGGGTTCGATCCCTGGGGTCAGGAAGATCCCTTGGAGGAGGGCATGGAAACCCACCCCAGCATTCTTGCCTGGAGAATCCCATGGACAGAGGAGCCCGGTGGGCTGTAGTCTATAGGGTTGCAAAGAGTTGGACATGACTGAGGCAACAGAGCATGCATGCATGCATTTTCAAGTAGGCATTTAGTTCAGTGGCTCAGTCGTGTCCAACTCTTTGCGACCCCATGGACTGTAGCACGCCAGGCTTCCCTGTCCATCATCAACTCCTGCAGCCTACTTAAACTCATGTCCATTGCATCAGTAATGACATCCAACCATCTCATCTTCGGTTGTCCCCTTTTCCTCCTGTCTTCAATCTTTGCCAGCATCAGAGTCTTTTCCAATGAATCGGTTCTTCACATCAGGTGACCAAAGTACTGGAGTTTCACCTTCAGCATCAGTCCTTCCAATGAATATTTAGGACTGATTTCCTTTAGGATGGACTGGTTGGATCTCCCTGCAGTCTGAGGGACTCTCAAGAATCTTCTCCAACACCACAGTTCAAAAGCATCAATTCTTTGGCACTCAGCTTTTTTTTTATAGTCCAACTCTCACATCCATACATGACTACTGGAAAAACCATAGCTTTGACTAGACGGACGTTTGTTGGTAAAGTAATGTCTATACTTTTAATATGCTGTCTAGGTTGGTCATAGCTTTTCTTCCAAGGAGTAAGCGTTTTTTAATTTCATGGCTGCAGTCACCATCTGCAGTGATTTTGGAGCCCCCCAAAATAAAGTTTGTCACTGCTTCCCCATCTATTTGCCATGAAGTGGTGGGACCAGATACCATGATCTTATTTTTCTGAATGTTGAGCTTTAAGCCAACTTTTTCACTCTCCTCTTCCACTTTATTCAAGAGGCTCTTCAGTTCTTCTTCGCTTTCTGCCGTAAGGGTGTTGTTAAGTTACTTCAATTTTATTTAACGTAGTGAGAAACTTTAGCATGTATAAGCATCACTTGAAAAGTTGTTAAAACAGATTCCTAGCCTGAGATTTTTTGCATTTAAACAAGTCTCAATATATTATTAACTTTTATTTAGAAAACTTTAAATTCATTTTATCCCAAATGTAATTTATTTTTTGGTGGACCTAAGAATTACTTAAAATAATGCTTTTAAAATTGCATGCTATTTGGTGTTATTTATACTCAGGTCTAATTTAATTTCTTTCTCATCAAAGAATGTAACATATATGAAAATTTTTGATACATGTTTAGGTTTACTTTCCTAACTCACATATGGTCAATTTAAAAAATGTTTAATCAGCACTTGAAAAAAAAATATTTCCTAACTCTTGAAGTCTCATATGGGTTTATTAGAGCAAGCAAATCTATTAGTTTGTTGTTGTTTCGTTAAGTTTATCTCCTATCAATGATGGCAAGGTTCAAAGTTTATCTTTGTAATTGTGCCAATATTTGCTTTATATATTTTGAGACTATGTTATCAGATGCACACAAACCAGACATACTAACTTGATGCAAATCACTATCAACACAGTGTATTCTGAGGAAGGGACTTAACAACTTAATGAAGTAAACATAGGAATCAAACAAAGCAAAATGATCTATAAATGGAAAGCTTATCTTTACTGAAAGATCGAAGCATCCCAGTGAAGGGTATGCTGAATCAGAATTCAAGAAGCCACATTCTTATGTCAATGAAACCACTGTCCTATTAAGTAAATTTGAAGAAGTGCTTGAGAATTCCCATCAGCAAGATATAGATAATATTACCAATCCTTCTCTTCTGTTTAGAGCAAGACATGAAAGAACTGCCATGTGGACAACCTATGGGGAAATTTTCTTCTTTTTATTCTGTTATTTCTAAGATTGTAGATCTTCAAAAATATTTTGAATGGACTTTCCTTCTCTAGTTCATTACTTGACCCACAGTACTCAATATACTGCTATACAGTAGATGCTCAATAAATATATGACTTAATGAAGACTGCCAAGAAACTAAGAGATGAAAATATACCTCATACCCAATTTAGAGAACCACAGAAATTGAGAGAGTTACAGAGAGTGGCTGAATGATGAAAACTTAAGTCTTGAATAATTTTGGTTTGTTCACCAGTTGCTTTTCCTTGTCTCAGATGCCCCGAGGACTGGAAGCCAAGCAAGGACATTCAGACCACTTTTCTGAGGGCACCTGATGTGGAAAAGCCTGCAACGTAGGCTCAGTGGAAGCTATCATCTTCCCTAGAATGTGCTCTCAAAAACTGGTCAGAAAATCTCATTTTCCTTAGTATGACCTACAGCACCCTTCACTAAGTGGTCCCAGTCTTTATTTCCCAGTCTGCCACCACTTCATCCCATATGCTTTTTCTCCAAACAATAAGAACTTATTCAATTCATTAAATATATCACACTCTTACAATTCTGTGGGTTGTTGCTGTTGCATTTTTTTTTTTTTTTTGGTACCCTAGGCTTGGAGAGTTGTTTTACTCACTTTTTAAATGCTACATTTTACAAGAATCCCTTCCTAACAATAGACTGAGTTAGTTGCTCTGTGTAGTACCTCTATTTTGGCATTAATCACATTATACTGTAATCATGTGTTTAATGAATTTGTTTCTTATTCACCTTAGCATCCTCAAAATTCAGTTCAGTGCCAATGAATGTTTACTAAATTAAACTTTTGTCAGACTATTTTCAATTTTTCAAAAAAGTAAACAGTGGTAAGACAATTAGCTACAATAACTAAAGTCATTTATAGCTTCAAAATAGCAAGTATTTATACTGATGTCTGGTTACATATAACAACACACTACTCTAAGAATCTGGTATAATAATATATTGCATCAGATTCCCAACCAAAAGCTTTTTAGATATGTTAAAAGGCTGAAAGACATTTGTTAGAATATGATACCTTCAACACCATTATCTGTTAGTGAAATGGCTGAAACCAGGACATAGTGAGTAGCTGGGAGGTGTCCAGCAGAGGGGCACAGGGATGGATTCTGAAGCTAGACCGCGTCTACATTCTGCCTCTACTCAATTACTAGCTATGAGACCAAGACACGCATCTTAGCTTCTGCGTGCCTCAGTTAGTTCACCTGAAAATTAAGGTTCATGATGTATATTCATGATGTAATTTATACATTTTTAACCACTTTACAAGTTTTCAGAAAGTAAATCCTTTCTTCGTCACAAAATCTCATTTAAAGAAATATGAATTAAGTACATGTAATGTGGTTTCTTTGATATTTCTGAGAAATCGTATAGGATATAAAATGGGTCTATTAAAACTGAAAAAGAGAATATGTACATATATGTGTGTATATTTAATGTTCTTAGATACATTCCTCTAAGAACAAATTTAGCTGTATTTGTCCTCTCCTACAAATTTAGCTGTATATTTGCTTTACATTCACAGTATTCTAAAATACAAATTGTTCAACTGTCTTGTGACTTCCTCCATTCCCCTTTAGCCTCTTAACCTAGCTAATACTAATTTCTCCTCTTAGGTCTGAAAGGACTGCATTCATTTCTGCAAGTACAGCCAGTTGGACATGTGTCTTTCTTCTAAGTTAGACAGCCAACTCCCTGAAGTCAGATATCTTACTGATTTTAGTATAGTGTAGTCTAAGGCATAGATTGTTAGTACCTAAATTACTGTTTATTAAACTAAACTGAAAATTAATGTGTAAAATAATGACTCTGAGGAATAGCAATGTATTAAAATTTTAATTCTGTTCATGTCACTTAAATATTTTATGAACATCCATGACAAAAATGGATATTTAAGAGTTTTAACAGTGTCTCAGAAAACCACATTAATTAGCATATTTCATTCTAGTAATATGAATATTATCTCAAGTATAAAATGTGGCACAACCTCAAAAATTCTAATTTCAAGAGTATTTGAATTTGATATATGCTTACTTATGTCTACACACATATACATAAACAAGCTACAAATTAAGAGTGAATCCTTCTCTTACCAAAAAATTCATTTAGGATATGATTCAATATCTAGGCTTATATGCTTTAGAAGTTTCCCTGTATAACACATACTGAAGAGCAATCATTATGAATCTTGAATGTTCACAGTAATCAAATATCAAATCAAATAAAACATCTTTGCAATCACAGTAAACAGCCATTAAAATCCTATACTACTTCAAATACAACAAATTTAGATATTTAGGGAAATTTTTTCCCATTAATTATTTCCTTTGATTTCTACTATTAGGTACTTCTTATTATATCATCAACATAAAACAATGACATTGGCAACAGGATTCTTATTTTATGTTGTACCAACGTGGCCTTAGAATTAAATAATATTATTAATTTAGTAACACTATTAAAAATTAACACATACAAGTGAAGCACCTGAGTGCATTTGTATTGTTAGAAAACAAACAAACATAAAACCAAGAGTTTTTACTTCATATCCTTGAAACACAACTTTAAAAAACAGATATTTTAACAAGGCATTATTTTACACCACACATCAGTAGGCCTAGCATTTTTATAGATAACAATATAATTTTGCTGCAAGCATATAAATTTTCCAAATATTTTTGATTTATGATAAAGTATAATTTCATTACAGAAAAACATCAATATATTTTATCATAAATGGTTAAGTAAGCCTGAGACATTTAAAAGTCTTATACAAAATAGTCATTCTGATTTCATACTATTTTCAATACTTTGAACTTTTCTGTAGAACATACTGTCATCTTGTAATATCTTAAGTTTACAAGTAGAAGAGCATAGTTTTAAAAACTTTGCCCATTTATTGTATGTTGTTCAAGGTAACAGTTTCAGAGATGAAGTGAACAGAAATACTTGTTTCTACTAATACTATTTGTCTAGAAAACTTTGTAAAACAAAATATGATGAATAAACCAACCTTTGTGGACTTATATTTGTGGACTCTTATTCTCTGTGAATTTCTTATGAGCAAATTACAGGAATAAAAAACCAGAACTGAGTGTAGAAGCCTACCGCAAATTAAATATACTATAGTTCATACTGGAGTGCCTTGCCCTTTCCTTCCCCACCCCCCCCCCAAAAAAAATCAAACATAAACAGCACTTGAATGTCGCTAGGTGGCGCAACAAGAATAATTTTTCTTTCTGCTTCTTCTACAGTCTGTTGGAATGTTAACAAACTGAATGACAGGACAAAGTACTCAACATCAGTGTTTGCAGAATTCTTATCTAAACTACATTTTTTATCTTTACTAGAGTTGTATTAGTTTATAATAATAAAATAATTTTTAGCATAAGGAAACTTCAGTACATATTTGTTTTATTTTTAATTTTTATAATATTGCTTTATTTTTCTATTGGCTATTTTGAACACTTGAAATAGTGTCAGGCTTTTAGGGAAATAAAATGGTACTGCTTTTATTAAAACCCTGGCCAAAAGTATTATGTAGCTTAAAAGTGAAAACTGCTAACAAATTACATCTTACAGCTGTGAAAGCAAAATATATAATTTTATAATATACAACATGTTAGAGGTTTTCACATTGAGATTTTTAAGCATTCTACAGCAGAGTCAAAAAGGAACAATCCAGGAATCAGAAGAATTAGACTCTAATTCTAGCTGAGCAATGATCAAGTTTGTGACCTGGGCTGAATTTTCCCAGTCAGCTGACAGAGTTCGATTTGCCTAGTTTTAAGGTCTTTTCAGTTTTCAAAAAGATCATTCTAGACACTCTAAAAATGAGTGACAATATATTTTGCAAAGAGATAACTAACATTTTCCTAAGAATAAAGTTTAAATGTATATTTTGCTATAATAGCATCAAACCAAAAATCAAATTCTGAATAATTTTAACAGATATCAGAGCCAACAGTTAAGCATTTTAAGATCATTAATTCATCTAGCAAAAACTATATCTAGAGATATATTTGTTCTTCTCTTTTAGGAGAGGGTAATTTTTAGAATGTTGCTGTTTAGCTGCTAAGTCTTTTGCGACCCCACAGACTGTAGTCTGCCAGGTTCCTCTATCCAAAGGATTTCCCAGGCAAGAATACTGGAGTGGGTTGCCATTTCCTTTTCCAGGAGATCTTCCTGAAACAAGGATCAAAACAGTGTCTACTGCTTGGCAGGAGGATTCTTTACCAATGAGCCACCTGGGAAGCCCAATTTTTAGAATATTTTTAAAATATTTTGATAGATTTTAGACATTTAATTTTCAAACTGTGGCTATTAAACCTAGATTTTATAATGGTAGTGCTACAACTGTGATACATTCAGAGTTTCTCAATCACTGAGCCACAAATAGGTTACAGGTGTGCTAAAATACCGATCCTCTTAGCTCTCAAGGCAGGGTCTGAGGTGGCTGGAGTTTCACAGCCAGTAGCCTCTGGATAAAAGTGTTCAACCTCTTGTGTCAACCAACTATTATCCTTTTGCATGTCATGGCATGAGAAAGACTGAGAAGCCCTGCACAGTAGCATCGTTGTTTTATCTTCATCTTATCTACAGTAAGTTACTTAAGAGACCTTTGGAAAACATTACATGTCTCCTTTAAACTTTCCCAGAGTTAACTTGGAGGCTCCTATATAAAGTTCTCAATAATTACACAATTTCCAGCTGAAATTAATTTCACAAAACAATATGAATACTGATGACTAATAATAAGAGGGTATTTTAACATGGAAAAATATGTACAGCTTCTGTGCTAAATAAGCTAATTTATCTACAACCTATTTAATTGTAAACAAACATATCATTATGTATGTCATACACTATTTCTTGGCTCATCAATTTTAATACTGAATTAAACTAGCACGGATTTTAATGTGTGGTTTTTCTTCTTTGCTTCTAATATAGGGGACTAAATATAACCTATAAGAATAAGGGTATATAATTTCAAGTTATTAAATTAATTTGTGAAGAACCATTTGGACATAGCTTCTTTGGTGGCTCAGCAGTAAAGAATCTGCAGGAGCTGTGTGTTCCATACCTGGATGGGGAAGAGTCCCTGAAGGAGGGCATGGCAACCAACTCTAGTATTCCTGCTTGAAGAATTCCATGGACAGAGAAGCCTGTCCTACATGTTACGGCCATAGGATCGCAGAGTTGGACACAACTGAAGTGATTTAGCATGCATGCATTTGGACGTATTAATTTATCCAGGTTGGATCTTTTTGCTGTTAGTTGAAAGTACACTTTGTAAGTAACCATAACGTACATGAGCTTCCCTAGTGGCTCAACGGTATAGAATCCACCTGCAATGCAGGAGACCTGGGTTCAGTCCCTGGGTCAGGAAGATCATCTGGAGGAGGAAATGGCAACCCACTCTAGCATACTTGCCTAGAGAATCACATGGACAGAGGAGCCTGGAGGGCTACAGTCCATGGGATCACAAAGCGTCGGATGGGACAGAGCACGCACTACACTATATAGTGTATATAATACAGAGTCTCTAATTTTGTGTGTGGGTTTGTGTATTATTTCTAGGAAAATGTTTTTATCTTATTCCCAAGATTAAGGCTAAAGTCACTGTTCAGTCACTGATGTGAAAAGTATATAATGTTTGGTATGAAATATGTGATATGTATTATTTTAGGCTAGTATATATTTTATGGATAATAACAACAAATCTAGAAACAGTATGTGAAAAAAAATTGTGTCAATCTAAAACCATCATGAAAAGCCTCAGTTCTGCAAAACTATGAAAGCTAATCTCAATTCAAAATGAGTTAAATATTAAACAAACTTCTCTAGAGGAAGGGACTGCAGATAGCTTTGTCCGTGTTTTTAGAAAGATTAACATTCTAGTCATAGATCTTTAAGGGGGAAAAAAAAGTACACCAAGGAGGGACAATGGCTGCTGGGAAGCAAAGGTAAAAATTGACAGACAAAATTCAGTAATAGCAATCAGAGCAAACCTCCCCAAAGACTCTCTTATGTCCTGGTTACTGCCTACTGTATTAAGACTGCCTTTCTCATCACTTAATGCTTATTTTCATCACTTTGCTTAAAATATTGATAATCAATTAGGGCTACGTCTGTTTTGCCACAGAATCTGTGTCACAGTCTATCAGACTGTCAGGGCCAATTCAATCCTCATTCAAAGTTAATTTTTTCTTCATAAATCTGCCTTTGGAGGAGTCATTAGGCGCAGAACATAGCCAGAGGTGCAATCACCTATTCTCTTTCATTAGTGGCAGGCAGAGAAGGTGAGGGAGATTATTAGAACTTTGGAATGATCACAAAGCAGCGTGCTGCCTGTCAGATCCCCCCAACATTTAATTCATCTAGCCAACTCACCAGCACTCTTTGCCAACAGTTTTAAATGGACATTATTCATGAACATCTGTGACATGCTGAATATTCTGAACTGGAAATGATGAAAAAGCAATGCCCCCTTTGACTTTAAAATTAATTCTATGGTCAAAACAATTAAGAATATAACAAACATGTTTTGTGATGTTATTTTTAGTCATCTAATATATGTTTCAGAAGCAAAACAATTTACTAAGGCTAATAACACATGAATATATAAGGGAAAATTAATACATAACATAAAAATTCTCAGCATTAAGCAGTATTTTTAAAGCCGATTTTACCTACATTAGAATTGAGCAGATTTTTTTCCTCCTAAGTGGACTTATATAGAACCAATTTAGATAAAAAATATTTCATTTGAAATTTTAAAAGCTGACATTTAAAAAAATACTACAAATGTCTTAGTTAAGAGGTGTATTAGACCTTTGAGTTATATGAGGAAGAAAGTTGATAGAGAAATTTACTGAAATAAAAGAAACAAGCAAAAAAACTAAGTAAGGAAAACTTAAAACAATTCATTTCCATTTTAAAAGCTACAAATAGTTGTATTTTTTAATAAAAAGAAAAACTGGACTGTTTAAAATGCTTTGTTCTTTGGAGTGTCCTGCCCTTTATAACCTAGAAAAATCCTATTAGTTGCCAACCTAGAGCCTAAAGAAATGCTCTGCTAGCAACAGTTTTTGTGCAGATTTATCTGCAGTTTGTTTAAACATTTACTCATAATACCAATCTCATGACATGAAGATTTTAATTACTATTATCAAAGTCAAAATGTTCTAGCATAAAATGATTTTTATTAAACATCAGCCTTAAGAAGTAACTGCTACAGCAGTTCCCAAACTCTGATCCAGACGAGATACTAAAAGGGTTCTATAGTTAAATATATCTGGAAAACATTCGGTTGGGCAAAATTAAACTATTTCTTTACTTCAGAACTCATCAAAATCTATAATATGATAACGTGTATTATGTCTATGAGGGAGATACAGAATGATGAGTCTCAAACTATTTCATTATGGAGCCATTTTAATATTACTATCAACAAAAGGTCTTCCTAACTTTCTCAGGTGAACTATGACTGCTCTGTCCACACTGGATCTAAAATTATTATTTAAATGTCTTACTTATTTAAAATATGTCTATTGAGTGCACTAGAGAAGACACTGGCAAACTGCTTCCGTATTCTTGCCTTGAGAACTCCATGAACAGTATGAGAAGACAAAAAGATAGGACACTGAAAGATGAACTCCCCAGGTTGGTAGGTGCCCAATATACTACAGGAGATCAGTGGAGAAATAACTCCAGAAAGATGAAGGGATGGAGCCAAAGCAAAAACAACACCCAGTTGTGAATGGGACTGGTGATAGAAGCAAAGACCGACACTGCAAAGAGCAACACTGCATAGGAAACTGGAATGTTAGGTCTATGAATCAAGGCAAATTGGAAGTGGTCAAACAGGAGATGGCAAGAGTGAATGTCAACATTTTAGGAATTAGAGACTAAAATGGACTTGAATGGGTGAATTGAACTCAGATGACCATTATATCTACTACTGTGAGCAAGAATCCCTTAGAAGAAATGGAGTAGCCCTAGTAGTCAATAAAAGAGTCCAAAATGTAGTACTTGGATGCAATCTCAAAAACAACCGAATGATCTCTGTTTATCTCTAAGGCAAGCCATTGAATACCACAGTAATCCAAGCCTATGCCCCAACCAGAATTGCTGAAGAAGCTGAAGTTGAATGGTTCTATCAAGACCTACAAGACCTTCTAGAACTAACACCCCAAAAAGATGTCCTTTTCATTATAGGGGACTGGAATGCAAAAGTAGGAAGTCGGGAAACACCTGGAGTAACAGGCAAATTTGGCCTTGGAGTACAGAACAAAGAAAGGCAAAGGCTCATAGCGTTCTGCCAAGAGAATGAACTGGTCATAGCAAACACCCTCTTCCAACAAGAAAAGACTCTACACATGGACATCACCAGATGGTCAATACCAATATCAGATTGATTATATTCTTTGCAGCCAAAGATGGAAAAGCTCTGTACGGTAAGCAAAAACAAGACTGGGAGCTGACTGTGGCTCAGATCGTGAACTCCTAACTGCCAAATTCAGACGGAAATTGAAGAAAGTAAGAAAAACCACTAGACCATTCAGATATGACCTAAATAAAATCCCTTACAATTATACAGTGGAAGTCAAAATATAGATTCAAGAGATTAGATTTGATAGGCAGAGTCCCTGAAGAATTATGGATGGAGGTTCGTGACATTGTACAGGAGGCAGGGATCAAGACCATCCCCAAGAAAAAGAAATGCAAAAGAGCAAAATGGCTGTCTTGAGGAGGCCTTACATAGCTGTGAAAAGAAGAGAAGCCAAAAGCAAAGGAGAAAAGGAAAGATATACCCATTTGAACACAGAGTTCCAAAGAACAGCAAGGAGAGATGAGAAAGCCTTCCTCAGTGATCAGCGCAAAGAAATAGAGGAAAACAACAGAATGGGAAAGACCAGAGATCTCTTCAAGAAAATTACAGATAACAAGGGAACATTTCATGCAAAGATGGGCTCAATAAAAGGATAGAAGTGGTTTGAAGGATAGAAGCAGAATATATTAAGAAGAGGTGGCAAGAATACACAGAAGAACTGTACAAAAAAGATCTTCACTACCCAGATAATCACGATGGTATGGTCACTCATCTAGAGTCAGACATCCTGGAATGCGAAGTCAAGTGGGCCTTAGGAAGCATCACTACGAACAAAGCTAGTGGAGGTGATGGAATTCCTGTTGAACTATTTCAAAGCCTAAAAGATGATGCTGTGAAAGCGTTGACCTCAATATTCCAGCAAATTTGGAAAATTCAGCAGTGGCCACAGGATGGGAAAAGCTCAGTTTTC
Organism: Cervus canadensis; assembly: GCF_019320065.1. Lineage (NCBI taxonomy): Eukaryota > Metazoa > Chordata > Mammalia > Artiodactyla > Cervidae > Cervus > Cervus canadensis. The sequence goes on from NC_057392.1 coordinate 82,834,828, forward strand.
ATTCCAATCCCAAAGAAAGGCAATACCAAAGAATGCTAAAATGCCACACAATTGCACTCATCTTACATGCTAGTAAAGTAATGCTCAAAATTCGCCAAGCCAGGCTTCAACAGTACATGAACCATGAACTTCCAGATGCTGAAGCTGGATTTAGAAAAGGCAGAGGAACCAGAGATCAAATTGCCAACATCCACTGGATCATCGAAAAAGCAAGAGAGTTCCAGAAAAACATCTACTTCTCCTTTATTGACTATGCCAAAGCCTTTGACTGTGTGGATCACAACAAACTGTGGAAAATTCTGAAAGAGGTGGGAGTACCAGACCACCTGACCTGCCTCTTGAGAAATCTGTGTGTAGGTCAGGAAGCAACAGTTAGAACTGGACATGGAACAAGATTGGTTCCAAATAGGGAAAGGAGTACATAAATGCTGTATATTGTCACCTTGCTTATTTAATTTATATGCAGAGAACATCATGAGAAACACTGGGCTGGATGAAGCACAAGCTGGAATCAAGATAGCCAGGAGAAATATCAATAACCTCAGATGCAGATGATACAACCCTTATGGCAGAAAGTGAAGAGGAACTAAAGAGACTCTTGATGAAAGTAAAAGAAGAGAGTAAAAAAGTTGGCTTGAAACTCAACATTCAGAAAACTAAGATCATGGCATCTGGTCCCATCACTTCATGGGAAATAGATGGGGAAACAATGGAAACTGAGAAACTCTATTTTTTTGGGTTCCAAAATCACTGCAGATGGTGACTGCAGCCATGAAATTAAAAGACGCTTACTCCTTGGAAGAAAAGTTATGAGCAATGTAGAAAGCATATTGAAAACCAGAGACATTACTTTACCAAAAAAGGTCCATCTAGTCTAAGCTATGGTTTTTCCAGTGGTCATGTATGGATGTGAGAGCTGGAGTATAAAGAACGCTGAGCGCTGAATAATTGATGCTTTTGAACTGTGGTGTTGGAGAAGACTCTTGAGAATCCCTTGGACTGCAAGGAGATCCAACCAGTCCATCCTAAAGGTAATAAGTCCTGAATATTCATTGGAAGGACTGACGCTGAAGCTGAAACTCCAATACTTTGGTCACCTGATGTGAAGAACTGAGTCATTTGAAAAGACCCTGATGCTGGGAAAGACTGAATGTGAAAGGAGAAGGGGACGACAGAGGATGAGATGGTTGGATGGCATCAGTGACTCAATGAACATGAGTTTGAGTACACTCTGGGAGTTGGTGATGGACAGGGAGGCCTGGCGTGCTGCAGTCCATGGGGTCTCAAAGAGTTGGACACGACTGAGTGACTTAATTGAACCGACTGAGTGCAGCTATATACCATATACTGTGGTAGGTAGTAAAGTTACAACAGTGAACAAGATACTGGTCAAGTTGCTCATGCTCTAGTACAGAATACAATTTACTTATGTGCAGGTCTGTCTTCCCTCTGTAATGTGAATCTGAAGTGTATCTTATTCATATCTATATCTCACCAGTGCCGACCAACTGCTGAACGATAGATGTCAAAGAAATACTGGTTAAACCAAAGCAGAGTTTAATTTTTCCTGAATGGTTCCAATGACTTCACACTGGTCTGAACACCAGTCCCCTTGCCATCCTGTGCCTTTGCCTTCTCTAATGTTAGTATACACCCTAACCAATAATATACATTAGGAAAGTATGTCCCAAAAGGACACACGCATCCCAGTGTTCACTGCGGCACTCTTCACAACAGCCAAGACACGGAAGCATCTAAATATCCATGGACAGAGGAATGGATAAAGAAGATGTGGCACATATAATATTACTCAACCATTAGAAAGAATGAAATAAGGCCAATACAGCAACACGGATGGACCTAGAGAGTGTCATACTGAGTGAAGCAAGTCAGACAGACAAGGGGAAATATTGTATGACATCCCTTATGTACAGAATCTAAAAAGAAATGATACAAATGAATGCACTTACAAAACAGAAACAGACTCTCAGACTTTCAGAACGAGCCTAAGGTTGCTGGGGGTGGACAGGAGGCCGGTAGGAAGGGACTGCATAGGGATTTGGGGATGGACGTGCACACACTACTGTACTTAAAATGGACAACCAACAAGGACCTGCTGTACGGCACATGGAACTCTGCTCTGCGTTAGGTGGCAGCCTGGATGGGAGGGGAGTTTGGAGGAGAATGGAGACATGTATATATATGGCTGAGTCACTCCACTGTTCATCTGAAACGATCACAACATTGTTTGCTAATCAGCTACACCCCAATACAAAATAAAAAGGTTTTTTTTTAAAAAAGAAAAAACATATATATTAGGTGTAATACATAATATGAAGCTGGAGAGAAGCTAAGTTCCACGGGAAAACACAGACAGAAACCAAAACTGGCCAACCAGATCCAGTTTAATGGTAGTGGCTGACTTGGGTTCTGAGTTTAACACTTTTGTTGCTTCTCGAGGTTCAGAGTGGAAAGGTGCCATGATCAATTACAAATGACTGGCATCTCAGGTTTTAAACTTTTTCCATTTTGGAAAGATGTATAATGCAAAAGTTTCAGTAACAATTATTTCTACTACTACATTACTACTGCTAGCACCACTGCGGCTGTTACCACCATTATCATCACAGTTGCATGAAATAGATTGTTCTAGACTTGAAGCAAATGAATTTTATATGGGAAACTTATACAACTGCTGGAATGGCTGAAAGCACAGACTCTGGGTTAGGCTTCCAAGGATGATGCTGAAAGGATGGTGAGAAATTAGGAGGTTTGCACTTCAACTGTGAAGTTCAAGAAAACCTTAGTAGAGCTGCCATTCAGGAAGCTACCACCACACCCGCCTCTCAATTTGCACAAAGGTACTGACTTGACACACGGGAACACTGGAATAATGAAGAAGTACCCCAGGTCTCCACAACTGTAGCTGCAGAAAGACTGCCTCCATACCACTTTCACTTTGAAAATCCTACATGAATAGATTTAACTGGTGGAACCTAACCCATATCTGGAGTCTTAGACACAAAGAATTCTAGAACACGTAAGTTTCTGCTATCCAGTCTTTTGCTGTATAGAAAAGGAGGCTACAAAAATATTAGAATAAATGCTAGGTGCCAATTCAACATTTTATTGATCCCTTAATATGTCAGGTATCTTTCTAAATGTTTAATATGTAATACTAATTCATTCAGTGCTCACAAGATTCCTACATGGTTTTTATACTCATATAAAAATGCTATACAGTTTTTATTTCTTAACTTACCAGTTAAGAAAACTGAAGTGCACAATAAGGTATAATACAGCACCTGGGTTTACACAGTTTCTAAGCAATAAAGCCAGGATTCATGGCCAGATTATCTGACTCCAGAAAAGTCTCTGCTTTTCTCTAGTACTGTTTCCCAGAAATGGTAGTTCTGTCTCTTTAATGATGAAGATGAAGTTATTTTCTACTCAGTTTTTTGTTGCTGTTGTTTATTGTATTGATCAAACAGGTATGCATTATCACTTAATGTGTATATAATAGGTGGCATTTCAAAGGCATCAGTAGGCTAAAGATAGCTGAAACAATCTGGCTGAAGGTTTATCAGACATAAACGTGTAAAACTGAGAATGGAAGCTGGACTCCTTTCCAAGAGCAAAGCAAAATAAATAATACAATCATTCTGGTTAGGGGAAAAAAAAAGACTTGAAATAAAATGTTTGAAATGGGAGATGATGTTCACTGCTTCCCCAGCTATGGTTTCACAGAGGGAAACACAGCAGTATATTTTAAGAACCAAAAATAATTTATACTCTTTGATATAATAATTCTACTTCTCACAATGTAAGTCAAAGAAGCTGAAAATTAAAAAAATCCATGAAGATGTTCATTAAGCATTATTTTAACAAAAGCAATAATATGCATATATATTCATCTAGGTAAGTGGCTAATGTTGTGTTTCTAAACAAAAATACAGCCAATAAAATTAAGCTAAATAAAATTATCTTGGGAAAGTCACTCTGATAGGAAAGTAGACACAAAAAGCAGAATAAAAATGCATTTATGTGATATAAACATATGAATAAGGAAAAAATTTAAAAATTGATTTATTAGATATTATAAATATTCACATGTAATTTGATCTCTTTCTGAACTCTCTACCATGTTTCAATGATTTGACTGGTGATTCCTAAACTAGTAACACATATATTTTACTGTTTGTCAAGCCATATCAACCTCACCATTACGACTTTAAATTTTTTGGCTATATCCATGAAACTCTGCTTCTAAATAAACTTTAGTATCATTTTTGTTAAATCACCCCAAACTCCTCCAAACCGAAACTATAAATGAACAACACAATCCTGTTAGGATTAGCATACCTGCTAAAGCAATGCATGCATTACTTTGAAGAAAATGGAAATCTTCACAATATTGAATCTCCTGTCTGACAGCACAGTATGTGTTTTCATTTGTTTAAATCATTTGTCTTTTAGCAAAGTTTAATAGTTATTAGTCTAGGTTGTGACCTTTCATTCCCGACCCCTGTCCTTTCAACTCCCCTCTTTAAACACAAACTTTCTGAAGAAGTTATCTAAACTCCGTCTCACTTCTCCAGCACCCATTCATTTTCTTGTTGTTCAGTTGTGTCCCGCTCTTTGCGATCCCATGGACTGCAGCATGCCACGCTTCCCTGTCCTTCATATCTCCCAGTGCGTGCGTGCTAAGTCGCTTCAGTCATGTCTGACTTTTTGCAACCCCTAAGGACTGTAGTCCGCCAGGCTCCTCTGCCCATGAGACTCTCCAACCAAGAATACTGGAGTGGGCTGCCATTTCCTCTTCCAGGGAATCTTTCCAACCCAGGGAACTAACCCACATCTCTTCCATCTCCTGCATTGGCAGGCATGTTCTTTACCACTAGTGCTACATGGGAAACCCACTATTTCCTGGAGTTGGCTCAAACTCATGTCCATTGAGTCGGTGGGTGATGCCATCCAACCATCTCATCCTCTATCATGCCCTTCTCCTCCTGCCCTCAATCTTTACAAGCATCAAGGTCCTTTCCAATGAGTCAGCTCTTCGCATCACGTGGCCAAAGCACTGGAACTTTAGCTTCTGCATCAGTCCTTCCAAAGAATATTCAGGGGTGATTTCCTTTAGGATGGACTGGTCCTCTCTAGTATACTCCAATCTGGCTTCTGACTTTATCACTCAACCAAACTGCTCTTCATTGACCTCTATGTAACTGAATTCACTTGATATTTTAATTTAAAATAAAAGTAATAAGTAATATAATATTTCAAATCTATTAAAAACAAAGATTGTAATATGATGTAGATATAGTATTATAGGATTCAAAGTAATAGATATTAATATTTCATCATGCCTATTTCCCTATTTTCTTGTTATCATCTCTAGTGTTGTTGGATTTCTTAATTTCTGACAACCAACTGGTCTGAAATGACATTTTCTTTTTTTATATATACGCAGTTTTCTGATTCCTAGAGAGATTTTTCTCTTCAAAAACTGGCCACTAGGGTTTACTCTCTTCAGAACTGCTTCTATCCTTGGTCAATTTTACTTTAAGATTATTTATCTTTTTCTTATTGATTTATAGGATTTGAAAGGTTATCTTACATATTCTATATGTTAACAATTTGTCAATTACATACATTGCGTTTGTTCTCCCAGTATGTGGCACATCTTTTGACTTCATTGCACCTTTTATCAGAGGTATCCAATTTTACTGTATTTTAAATATTAAATATTTAAATACTTTGTTTAAGAAATCCTTTCCTATACCTAGACTGCAAACCTGACCTTCATTTTCCTCTAAAAGTATTAAAATTTCACTTTTTACATTTAAGCTTTCTGAGATTTCTATATGAATAATCAATTCTTTCAGTACTGTTACATATCATATATTTTTTAAAATATCCCCTCATTTATATGCAATAGCAAGCTCTCATGGAGAAGGAAACAGTGGCCCACTCCAGTATTCTGACCTGGAAAATCACATGGACAGAGGAGCCAGGCAGGCTACAATACATATGGTCACAGAGAACTGGACACGACTAAGCACACACATGAATGCATGCACACACACATGCAGCTCTCATGTGTTTGTGGGGATGTTTCTGGGCTCTCTATTCCTTTCCACTGATGACACCACTTTAGCTTTATACAGAATCTTATTGTCTGTAGCATAAATCCTCATCCTTCCTTTTTTTCCTTCAAAGTCAAAGTTGTCTAGGCTACTTCTGGCAATCTGCTCTTCAATATGACTTTGTTTTTTGAATGGAGCTTTTAAATTCTATATTAAAAAACAGAAACATTTCCAGATTTAGGTTGCATACATTAAATGAAAACTTAATACACACATCCCATCAGAAGCACTGCTATTCTGGGACTGGGGATGGACAGGTGGTAAAAAATGTTTAACAATGTTTGAACCACACAGTGAAAACCCAATTGGTTCTTGTTTGCTTGTTTTTTAGTAATTTACCTTTTAAATTTTTCTGTTTAAGAAAATTCTGTGAAATGACCTACTGACTCTGCTATCTGTGGTTCCTGATGCTAAGGTCTGCTGGGCAGGTAAACTTTTCAAGTCTGGAACCAATGATCTGCCTGTAATTTTTCACCCTATTACGTTCTTCTATTGTGGTTTCTATATTTTCGTTTTTGAATCATTTTAACATATTTATTTTATAGTTTCTTTTTCTTTGGGAGGGGAGGTACATGTGCTTAACAACAGGCATTTATTTTCTCAACAGTTCTGGAGAGTGGAAGTTCAAGGTGCCAGCAGGATTAGCTTCTCCTGAGGCCTTTCCCCTGGGCTTGCAGAGGGCCACCTTCTCGCTAAGTCCTTGCATGGCCTTTCCTCTGTGCACATACAACCCTGGTGTCTCACTCTCTTGTAAGAACATCAAGTCCTATTTGATTCAGCACCCCCCCTTATTTATTTATTTACATTTTATGGTGTGGTATTAGGATATAACTTCATTTCAAACTGCTAAACATTTGTAGCTGTGTCATGCATTGATTTATTCTTGTAGTTTTTATTAGGGCTTTTAAATCTGTATAATAAACATTAACCTGTACTTCTGTATTTTTTTACCATCTTTGTAAAATTTTAGTATCATTTTAGTTTTTACTTATTATCTATGAGGAACGTTGCAATACAGTAAAACTAAATAACAAACCAAAATCCTAGATCTAATAAGTAATGGGGCAGAACCTGGGTTTGAAGGCAAGGTTTCAGGCTCTAAATGACATAATAGTTCTTATCATGTTGGGCTGTCTCCATTTTATTTCTTCTTTTTTTCTTTCTCTATTATTTCAGTTAGCATATGTTTTTCATTTATTTTAGTGACAGCATATGCTAAATCCAATTTAGTATTTTCTTACTCTTTTGTGGTACTATATTTCAAGGGTCAACTTTCTGTTGTGTTTTTAAGGCAATGCTCCCATTGTAGGCTCTGAGTTTTTTCCATTAGCCTGAGGTCACTTTTACCCTCGACACTTCTCTACGAATATTCCATTATCTCAGATTCTCTAGATGCCAATTACTCTATCATAACTTGACCTTCCCACAATCATAATTCTAGATTTCATTAATTTTACTTTCAATATATCATGTATTTTAATATGCCTACTTCTTCTCATCATTACTGTCATTACCCTATGCCCTTCACCATCTTTTACTTTAATTACTGCGATAATCTCACTAATCTTTCTAAAATTAGCTTTGTGATAACCTTATCATCACTATCACCACAACCTTCACATAACCACCAAATCCACTATTCTTACTACTGGCAGATGGATTTTCTAAGAATGAATTCTAATCATGCCAAGCCCTATGTTGGTTTTCTACTTGGGAGAAACAAGCAAAGCTCTAAAATTAACATGGTTTATAAAGATGTAAGTCATCTATCCTTTGCCTACCTTACCAGCTTCATTCAAGTTATCCTCAATCATCTTACTTCTTATGTGTTCATTCACATTGGTCTTTGCTTTCAAAATGTACCATGGTGCTACTGTAATCAATGTCCTGGTTTGTCTGGGACTTCCCCAGTTTTACCATTGAAAATATCACATCTTGGGAAAACTCTCCTCAGTCCCAGGCAAATAACAGTTAAATTATTGTTGAGTGGAATGGAACCAAAAAAGTGAATACTTTAGCATTGGCTATATATGCTATATCTATATCTAGATATATAATTTATGTATATATATATATGCTATATATATATGTGCTATATATATATATGTGCACACACACACACACACACACACACACACATATATGCTCTCTTATTAGTCCATTCTTTTCCTTCATTGCATTTATAAAAATTATTTTTGGCTTATTAATTGTACAAATAACTCTCTATTTGCTTTCCCTACCAGAACATAAATTCCATGGAGGTAGGCTCCTTGACTTTTACCTAGCATTAGTCTTTACCTAGCAATAGTCTTATTTGCACACAGTAAGTGCTCAGTAAAATATTTTTAATTATCAGTCAAGTTTCTTTTTAGCAATTTTATACCTTTGTTGCTAGGGGAAATATATTTTTTATTTATACTGTATAGATAACTTCAAGTATATAGAAAAACTGTTACTTTATATATGTTACTTTGTATCTTAAAGAAAACTAGGGATTTCATTTATGTTGAATTTGTACATTTGGATAATCAGAAGCTCTTAAGATTTAAAAAGGATCTTAGAGACCCCCAAGTTCACTTCTCTCATTTTTATATGTGAGAAAAATTGAGGCCCAGATGTCAAGTGACTTGTTCAAAGTGATACAGCTAATTAGTGGCAGAGCTATTCCAAGAACCAAGACCTTACTACTTTCAGAACAGTAATCTTTCCACACTGCTAATTAGAGATGATCATAGTTCCTTAGGCTACCATAAAGTTGTAAAACTGACTTAGATTCTTGTCTGTTTGGTTAATTTACTGAGTGTCAAGCAAATCATTTTAAACCTCTTCATGAGATTTAGTACTTTCAGCCAAATTTGTTTCCTTATTCACAAGAGTGAATCACTTAACCCTCTAAACACAGGGTGAGTTCAGGTTGTTTTGCTTGCTTTATTCCCTGCGCCTAGCACAATGCCTGGCATACATGAGATAATGACATAGTTGATGTAACAAATGACTGAATGTGTTGCATGTGTGAGAGCACATGTCAAAACAATTTATGACACGTGATAATGGTAAACAGGTAAATTCTTCAAATCTTTTTAAATTGAAGCTTTTTGGGTCTTATGAGAAGGAAAAGAGGGAGGGAGAGAGGGAGAGGCAGATGAACGTAGAGGAGAGAATGAGAAATAGGTAAAGAAAGAATGAGAAAGAATGAATGTGTGTGTGTGGGGGGGAGGGTATGTGTTCACATTAGAGAACCACCTCTACCTATTTCAAAGGTTTGTTAATGTAAAAAAAGTTACACTAAAAACTGGTTGCTCATATAAAGGGCTAAACTTTGAATGTGATGCATTAGTCCCCTCTGTGCTAGATTTCAACTGTGTTTTATATGATTCCATTCTATCTTCAGGCTTTTAGAAGACATAAGTCTGTTTCATGAGGCTCTATCTATGTACCATAACAAAGTACCTAATATCTTCAAATCTAAAAAGGCAGCACAAAGGGAGGATGCATCGTTACCTGCTCAGCCTAAATATGAAGTAGGCACCAATTCAAAATGCAACTGTCAGTAATTCAGATCTTTTATGAAATAAAAGCACAAATCATTTGATTTTAGAATGGGAAAACAGCGTCTGTAGACCTTTCAGTCATTGGCTTAAGTGACCTTCTTAGATCACTCAAAGTGGATCGGTACTGTAACTCAGGGCACTCTCCATTTTTTTCAGAAGAATAAAAATCAGGCACAAAACAGAACTCAATTTTAGTTAGTTACAAATGAACTGTCACCTAGGACAGTAAAAAGTATTTGCTTGAACTATCTCCACAACTGGCCACTGTCCATTTGTGTACTGTGTTGTGATCCTAGGACCATACCAAAGCCAGAACATTAGTTTTTTCCCATCTGATAGAGAAAAAAATAATAGTAAGATGAACAGGTCATAGCAGTAAGTACTATTCAGTGGGGTTCCTGCATCTCATAATAACTTAATGAGAAATCTTTGTAAAAGTAAACAATTAAATATTTCACTTACTCCTACATTTGCATTGAATATAATTATATTTTAACACTTGCTAAAATTTGATAGAAGTGTATTGACATGATTCATATATATTTGTAATGACATTCATTAAAATGTGACCAAAGCAAATTTACTAGGTAGTTAATTGGGCTTTCACCAATTAATTAGCAAAATCTAAAAATTTCATGTTGAATAGTTGCAAGGTAAACCTTACTTATATTTGCCATCTTAAAAAAATCATGGCATAGACTCTAGCTGATACCCACAATGCTTGCTTTACTTTCAGCTCTTCAGTGCTAGAAAAACAGTCTTGAATGAAAAAAAATCTTAAATCCCTTTCTCATTGGGACATAGTAATGTTTCCTTATAAAATTCATTTGATTAAAAACTTGGATCGTGTATTTTAAATGTAGAGGAAACCTAATTCTGAATCCCTCTAGGTGAGGTCCCTTGCTTGAAAGTAATTCCAATAAACTGGTTGATGAAAACCGACTTACAAGAAAAAGGAGGCTTTAAACAGTTTCAATGGCAGAAAAGTTATCACTTGGTGATTTATTTCACCTGAAAATTTTAATCAAAATGAACAAATTAATCTTAATTTTCTGGGAAGCTTTTCTCAAATCTGACATTTAATGGCAATACTTCTGAAAATTTTCTAGGACCACAATGAGAAATTAAGTAAGATGAAGTACGAAATGACTTGACAATTTCTGCTCTGCTGAAGGTTGTAAAAATTTGGGAATTGTTTTGTTTATACATTCTTCTCCTGAGATGGATGTAGCATTGATACCTGAAAAATGCTGGACTTTCCTGGAAGCATCCCCTTCTCAGCCCACCTTCCTGCAGAGGTAACAGGCTAGCTATCTACGAGGGTGTTCTCTTCAGGCTCTGCATTCTCATAAAAGAATGTCACCCCATCACCTGTTCATTTGATCTCTAAAGTTTAAGATTCCACCCCTAAATCAACCACATAGAGTATTAACACTTCAGACCCTTTAAGAGCAGAGAGGACTAAAACAATTCCTATTACTTCTAGTATAAAGCCTGGCTGGATGAAAGTTCACATAGGAAGAATTATTACAGGAACAGGCATTCTGCTTCTCCATATATACTGGATTTTAACTAGATTCAAGCAGATCCATCAGAATACTATATTCTTGGTTCATATTTTCCTAACACACTAAATTTCACTAGGATGCTTTTTTATGGCTTTTATTGATAGATATTAAAAGCAAGTGGTACGTGAAATCTATTATTTCATTTCTTGCAATTATATTGAGGATATTATATTTTATATCACATGATGATGATGATGATGATGATGCTAGGACAGTAAGAGCCACATAAAATAGCACTCAGATATTACAATATTTCATTTAATAAAAAGTGCTCTACATGAAGCCCCATGTAAGAATTCCCTTTTAGGGAAAGATTTGTGGTGAAACTTTTAGTTCTCTGTGATAATCTGCTTTTGTCAGGAAACCTAGAACAAGTGACAGCAATTCTATAGGCTCTTTTGATGTGTGAAATTTGTTCTATTTTTTTCTCCTGCTCTTGACTGATTAATGAACATTTTTCCTTTTACTGATATTTAAAAACTCACACATCACTGTTTTATTACAGTGCTATAAAATCCTTCAAATAATTTATAGAAGAAAAAGAATAAATTAACAGATGAATAAGAACAAATGATTAATAAATCTGTATGAATGGAAAAATTTGGGTAATGATATTCTCCCGGTAGGTGTATTCTGACAATCAAATAAGTTAAAGTGTATAAGCAGTCCAGCACCTGGGACATGGCAAGGCCTCAGTTTCCTTACATAATCATTCTCTTCAAATGTACTATAAAATTTTGCAAATAACCTCATCACTCATATACTTACTTCTCATCTTTTTTCCCATAGTGAAAATGTTTTATAGGAAATTGTAATAGTTTTTCCTACTCACCATATTTTCCCCTTAGGGAAATCTCAGAGTGATTTTTTTCCACAAACTTAGGTAACTTTTGACTTAACAAAGAAAAAAGCTACAGGAGAGGTTAAAAAAAGAGAAAAGGAAAAAAAGTGTATGTGAAGTAGAGACCTCTCAAAAATAAAAGAAATTTCTTCAAATAAGCAGAGCGATGGTGGTATCAAGGTAGCTTTGAGAGTCTGGGGGCCAAATTGGGAAGGGAAGAAAATTATATATGAAGATGATGTCATATGTTAAATTTTAAAATATTTATAAGATATTTTATAAACATAGGTCTAATCTCAGGTGTTCATTCCACTGGCATGAACATCTGTAACGACATGAAGTGCTGTGCTGAGAATTTGGAAGTTATACCTGGACTCAGCATAAGAAAGATCAACTACCACTGCATTATACGTGTAGCCTAATGAGTGGTGACTGATTTTCTGTATTTCTCATCTCTGTTCTATACAAATTAAGACAATAATAATGATGATGATGTTAAGAAAACTGGCAGTTATTATAGTCAGTCAAAGTACAAGAAATATACATAGTCAGAGATGAAGAAATGTTGGAGTTATTTTTGTGCTTTACTTATATATATTATTACAGAGCTTAAAATTTTTTTCAACAAACATTCTAAAGAGTTTATTCCTATGCCAAAAATACCAAGTGACTTCTGTGGTCAAATTTCCTGGGAAATAATTCCAATAATATTTATTTCCTTAAAAATGTTACTTTGAAGAAAGGAAAAGAGTTTACCTTTTTAGGTCAGTTATCTTTGCTATATATCAGCCCAAATTCATGCTTGAAACATCCACAATCATTAACTGTGAACATTACACATTTGAAAATCATTACAAATTTGAACTTGAGCATGATTCAGGCAGAGTAGCTCCATGCAGCATCAAATGGGGCAACACAAAGACTGGGACTGACTTAACGGCTGGTGGGCTGAAGGCTTGCTCACTCATGTGCCTGATGGTTGCTGGCTATCAGCTAGAAATTCAGCTGGATTTGTCAATCAGAATACTTATAAAAATAAACAAATGGGACTTAATTTAACTTAAAGCTTTTGCCCAGCAAAGGAAACAAACAAAAAAAAGACAATCTACAGAATGGGAAAAAAAATATTTACAAACAATGTGATCAACAAGAGGTTAACATTCAAAATAGACAAACAGGTCAAAAACTCAACATTAAAAAACAAACATGAAACATGTACATTATCATATGTAAAATAGATGGCCTGCAGGAATTTGCTGTATGATGCAGGGTGCTCAAACCTGAGGTTCTGTGACAACCTAGAGGGGTGCAATGGGTGAGAGGTGGGAGGGACATATGTATACCTATGGCTGATTCATGTTGCTATATGGCAGAAACTAACACAATATTGTAAAGTAATTATCCTCCAATTAAAAATAAATTTAAAAATTAAAAGACACAAACAATTCACAAGACCTAAACAGACAACTCTCCAAAGACATACAGATGGCCAACAGGCACATGAAAAAATATTCAACATTACTAACTAGGAAAACGCAGATCAAAACTACAATGAGGTCTCACCTCACATTGGTCAGAATGGCTATCATCAAAAAGTCTACAAATAATAAATGCTGAAAAGGGTACGGAGAGAAGGGAACCTTCTTAGTTTACCTTCTTACACACACACACACACACACACACACATACACACACACACAGAGGAATATTACTCAGTCATAAAGAAGGCAATATTGCCATCTGCACCATGGATGAACCTAGAGATTATCATACTGCGTGAAGTAAGTCAGACAGAGAAAGACAAATATTATATGATATCACTTCCATGTGGAATCTTAAAAATAATACAAATGAATCCATATACATAGACTCACAGACACAAAAAACAAACAAGTTACCAAAGGGGAAAGGGACTGGGGAGGGGAATAAATTAGGATTATGGGATTAACAGATACAAACTACTACACATAAAACAGATAAGCAACAAGGATTTACTGTTTAGCACAGGGAATTATATTCAACATCATAATAACCTATTGTGGAAAAATAATCTGAAAAGACATTATATATGTGTGCTTGCATGTATATCTGAATCAATTTTCAGTACACCTAAAACTAACACAATATTGTGAATCAACTTTACTTCAATAAAATAAAGTGAAACAAATTGAAATAAATTGAACCTATCAGAATAGTTGAGAGAAGAAAAAAAAGTTAACAGAAGGAAAAGAATAAAAGAAAACTAGAAATTAGATAAAGGAAATTATTCTATATAAATTACCAATAGAATGTTAATTCAAAGTATGAAATTACTAATTAAAGAATGCATTAAATTTGAAAGCACAAAAATAGATATTGAGCATGTGTGATACATACCTAGTGATCTTCAAGATAAAAGATATGGCTATATGTTCTGATACTTAGAATTCTTTGTGACATAATAAAGGAAAAGTCTTGATATATCATATCTGAAATTCCATGAAACTTTAAAATCAAGGAAAAATAAAAACAATCTAATAAAGCAAATTAGAGTATCATTAAAAATAAGAATAATTTGTACAAGTCTATGCAAATTATGTATTTTGAAGTCAAATACTATATTAATGAAGGCTTCCATGGACTAATCATAATTTGTTTTAATATAATTCAGAATATTAGTCTTGTTAAGATGAACAGCTCTTCATCTTGTTGAAGGAGCAAAGATATAAAATTGTTCTAACTGTATGAGATAACAAATAACCAATTGTTTTTGCTGAAAAAAACTTTCACTTTTTATAGTGAGTTCTGGTTCAATCAACTCACATAACACTGATAACAACAATAACAATAATAAACAAAAGTCAGTATTTACTGAGTTACCATGTACTAGCAATCATTCTAAGCTTTACATATGTAAAGTTATTTAATGCTCAACATTAATATCCCATTTTTTACCAGTTAGGAATCTGGGGCATAAAAACTTCAGTAATCACCCAAAGTCACTCAGTTAGCTAGTAAATAACAGAGCCAAAACCAACAGAGGAAGTCTGATTCCAGAGCCCCACATCAAACCCAGCACATTCTGTAAAAGGCAAAAAGGAGCAGTGTACATGACTGAAAAAGCATTCTTCATACTCTATGAAAACAATTTTAAAATATACAGAAGATTCTTCCAAGCTGGACCATTTCAACAACAACAACAATAAAATAAAACTTGACTATTTCTCAAACCATACCTCTTTGGAAACAGGAAGTAGGTCACAGAGGTAAAAATCAAAAGAGATAATAATAAGGGAAACAGTCATAATATCATCCCTGCTTCCCAGCCTCACACTGTCTTCAAGAAAACACAATGAAAAAGACTGATTATTTGTCTAGAAGCAAATACAGGGGTTACGTAGAGGATACTTTCAACTAACAATGAAATCATGAATGACACCTAACAAAACTGCCATTGAATGTAATTACAGATGATTCATTTGTATTTAGCAAGGGTTGCTGAAGGGTTAGACTTGGAAAAAATTTCACTTTATTCCATCTAAGTCAATACCTCCCGGAGAAAGGATGTGCTTGCAAGAAACTGATAACACTCAAATGATCTGCTGTTTCTTTTGTATGATCAAATAAAATTTCTAAGGATACCTTAAAAGGAAAATTAGAGAGAAATTAACTGTAAAAGCTGCAAGTTAACTGTAAAAGTGAACTGTTAAGATGTTTCTATAAGTAATCTTCCAGTTCAGTAATGGAGAGTACTAAAATTTTAACTTAACCCTTTAAGAGGATGATTTATTGGACTGCCAAGGGGGATAAGGCCTCCCTATCCCATTAGATTTTCTTTTTAAAGAACACGTATTTTATGACTTCCTGGGTGGTTACGACTGACAGAAGACCTATGAAAGCTCTAAAGAAACAAGAACAGGATGTAGACAAGAAATCCATCTTCATAGCAGTGTAGTAGTTAAGTTCTACGATATAGATCTGCAAAGGAAATACAGAATTTGCTCACTCTGGTGGAGGATAACTAAGACTTCCAACAAAAGGTGACATTTGAAGTGATTCTTAAAAAATCAGTAAAAGTTAGGCAAGACAGGTGTTAGACACTCAGTCATATCTGATGCTTTTTGACCCCAAGGACTATAGCTTGCCAGTCCCTCTGTCCATAGAATTCCCCAGGCAAGAATACTAGAATGGCAATGGTGAAAAGGGAAAGCATTTCCCCTAAAGTCAGGAACAAGACAAGGGTGCCCACTCTCACCACTACTATTCAGCATAGTTTTGCAAGTTTTAGCCACAGCAATCAAAGAAGAAGAAGAAATAAAAGGAATCCAGATTGGAAAAGAAGAAGTAAAACTCTGTTTGCAGATGATAGGATCCTCTACATAGAAAAAGACACCACCAGAAAATTACTAGAGCTAATCAATAAATATAGTAAAGTTGCAGGATATAAAATTAATACACAGAAATCCCTTGCATTCCTATACACTAGCAATGAGAAAACAGAAAGAGAAATTAAGGAAACAATTCCATTCACCATTGCAATGAAAAGAATAAAATACGTAGGAATAAACCTACCTATAGAAACAAAAGACCTATATATGGAAAACTATAAAACACTGATGAAAGAAATCAAAGATGACACAAATAGATGGAGAAATATACCATGTTCATGGACTGGAAGAATCAATATAGTGAAAATACTACTTAAAGCAATCTACAGATTCAATGTGATTCCTATCAAGCTACCAACGGTATTTTTCAGAGAACGAGAACAAATAATTTCATAATTTGTATGGAAACACAAAAAACCTCGAATAGCCAAAGCAATCTTAAGAAAGAAGAATGGAATTGGAGGAATCAAACTGCCTGACTTAAAACTATACAACAAAGCTACAGTCATCAAGACAGTATGGTTCTGGCACAAAGACAGAAATATAGATCAACAGAACAAAATAGAAAGCCCAGAGATAAATCCACGCACCTATGGACACCTTATCTTTGACAAAGGAGGCAAAGACATACAATAGAGATAAGAATCTCTTTAACAAGTGGTGCTGGGAAAACTGGTCAACCACCTATAAAAGAATGAAGCTAGAACACTTTCTAACACCATACACAAAAATAAACTTAAAATGGATTAATGATCTAAATGTAAGACCAGAAACCATAAAACTCCTAGAGGAAAACAGAGACAAAATACTCTCTGACATAAATCACAGCAAGATCCTCTATGACCCACCTCCCAGGGTAATGGAAATAAAAGCAAAAATAAACAAATAGGACCTAATTAAATTTAAAAGCTTTTGCACAATGGAGGAAACTATAAGCAAGGTGAAAAGCCAACCTTCAGAATGGGAGAAAATAATAGCAAATGAAGCAACTGACAAAGAATTAATCTCGAAGATATACAAGCAGCTCATACAGCTCAATACCAGAAAAACAAACGACCCAAACAAAAAGTGGACCAAAGAACTAAACAGACATTTCTCCAAAGAAGACATACAGATGGCTAATAAACACATGAAAAGATGCTCAACATCACTCATTATCAGAGAAATGCAAATCAAAACCACAGTGAGGTATCTCACGCTGGTCAGAATGGCTGCTATCAAAATGGCTACAAACAATAAATGCTGGAGAGGGTGCGGAGAAAACGGAACACTCTTACACTGTTGGTGGGAATGCAAACTAGTACAGCCACTGTGGAGACAGTGTGGAAATTCCTTAAAAAACTGAAAATAGAACTGCCATATGACTCAGCAATTCCACTGCTGGGCATACACACCGAGGAAACCAGAATTGAGAGAGCCACATGTACCCCAATGTTCACTGCAGCACTGTTTACAACAGCTAGGACATGGAAGCAACCTACATGTCCATCGGCAGACCAACGGATAAGAAAGTTGTGGTACATATACACAATGGAATGTTACTCAGCTATTAAAAAGAATGCATTTGAATCAGTTCTAATGAGGTGGATGAAACTGGAGCCTATTATACAGAGTGAAGTAAATCAGATAGAAAAACACCAATACAGTATATTTGTATATTAATGCATATATATGGAATTTAGAAAGATGGTAATCACGACCCTATACACGAGACAGCAAAAGAGACACAGATGTACAGAACAGACTTTTGGACTCTGCGGGAGAAGGCAAGGGTGGGATGATTTGAGAGAACAGCATCAGAACATGTATATTACCATATGTGAAACAGATTACCAGTCCAAGTTCAATGCATGAAACAGCACACTCAAAGCTGGTGCACTGGGACAACCCTGAGGTCGGAATGGGGAGGAAGAGGGGAGGGGGATTCGGGGTGGGGGACACATGTACACCTGTGGCTGATTCATGTCAATGTTTGGCAAAAACCACCACAATACTGTAAAGTAATTAGCCTCCAATTTAAAAACACACACACACACACAAGAATATTAGAGTGGGTAGCTATTCCCTTCTCCAGGGGATTTTCCCAATCCAGAGACTGAACGTGGGTCTCCTGCATTGCAGGCAGATTCTTTACCATCAGAGTCACCAGGGAAGTCACCAAAATCAGTGGCTCTGAAACAATAATTTGAATCACTTACATTTTATGGTTCCAGTAAAGCTCATCACAGTTACATGAATAGGATCAAGATTCTTCAGATAAATTCAAAATATTTTGAATTATGTATATTATGATTCTCATCCTGTGAGGTAAGCAGAAGTAACGCCATGGCAGGCAGCTTAGATTAGGAGCAGGCCTTCCTACTTCTGGGTGGTAAGATTATCAGGCCACCTGGATACAACCAATCAGCTTTTGCTTAAACATTGACCACTGTTTGCCAATTAGGAAATTAGGAATGGGGCGGAAACCCCTGGGAAAGTCCTGAGCGCGAAAGTTTTGACCAATGAAATTGCTTTGCAAACTTGTAACCAATCCGCTTAAACCAACTACCAACGGAGTGTGCTATAAATTTGTGTAACAGCTTGGGCTCGGGGCTCTCTGACCTGCACCACTGCGTTGTTTGCGGCAGGAGCCCTGACTCAAGTCAGCAATAAACTTCCCTTTTTGCGAGTTGCATTGTCTTGGAAGCCTTCTCTCTTCCCGCTCGGGGATTCGGACATCGGGCATAACAATCCCTTCCTCCTTCCCCATTTTACACATTTCAGAAAGAAAACCTCTACTTAACTCTTTAGGGAAGTTGGAAATCAAGTTTTGTATTTTCCTATTAATATAAACCATAAAGAGATCTTTTAAAATTTAACTATCATCTTGAATTATCTTTAGAACAAAAATGGCAGATCATAAAGATACCAAACAATGCTTCACAACTGAAAGTAGAATGAACATGGATATCGCTCTGTATCTTCAATATATACCCTATAACTCCAGAGAATGAGGAAGAAGTAGTAGATGGGCTGGAAAGAGTCACATTCAGTCATTCATAATTATTTATAAACAACTCATATCCAGACTCTATCAAGAATTCCTTCAAGTCAATAGAAAAAAAAAAAATAAGGGAAAACATAACAGTTGGAAAATGGGCTAAACACTCAAGAAGGCACTTCATGAATTAAGAAATTTATGTGCCTAATAAACCAGTGAAAAACTACTAAAGCTTTCTGGTAACAGGAGAAATGGAAATTAAAAATAAAATGATTTAAGTCTGGCTAAAATAAAAAACAGACTATTTTTTTGGGGCTCCAAAATCACTGCAGATGGTGATTGCAGCCATGAAATTAAAAGACGCTTACTCCTTGGAAGGAAAGTTATAACCAACCTAGACAGCATATTAAAAAGCAGAGACATTACTTTGTCAACAAAGGTCCGTATAGTCAAGGCTATGGTTTTTCCAATGGTTTTCCAATCTCCAATGGATGTGAGAGTTGGACTGTGAAGAAAGCTGAGCACCAAAGAATTGATGATTTTGAACTGTGGTGTTGGAGAAGACTCTTGATGTCCCTTGGACTGCAAGGAGACCCAACCAGTCCATCCTAAAGATCAGTCCTGGGTGTTCACTGGAAGGACTGATGCTGAAGCTGAAACTCCAATACTTTGGCCACCTCATGCGAAGAGTTGACTCACTGGAAAAGACCCTGATGCTGGGAGGGGTTGGGGGCAGGAGGAGAAGGGGACGACAGAGGATGAGATGGCTGGATGTCATCACCAACTCGATGGATGTGAGTTTGAGTAAACTCCAGGAGTTGGTGATAGGCAGGGAGGCCTGGCGTGCTGCGATTCATGGGGTCACAAAGAGTCGGACACGACTGAGCGATTGAACTGAACTGAAAATAAAAAAGTCTGACAATATTAAGTAACAGTGAGAAGTTAGAGCAATAGGAACTCTTATATGCTATTCTTGAGAAAAGAAACTGATATAACCACTTTGGAAAAGCTTTACATTGCCTCACAAATTTGAAATCACACATACCCTATGAGACAGCAATTCTACTCTTAGTTATGGAGTTTAGAGAACTTCATGTATACGCGAGAGAGAATATAAACTTTTACCAGAATGTTCAGAGCAGCCTTGTTTGTATTAGTGCAATAAAAGTCCATCAATAGCAAAAAGGGTAAAGAAAACACCAAAAACTGTAGTATGTTCATACAATGAAATACGATACAGCACAGAATCAACATAGTACTGCTACAAGCAAAGAGATGAATCTTAAGAACAATGTTGAGAAAACAAAAAACCCAAGAGAATATATAGTATATGATTCCAGTTCGAAACTGGGAAAATTTAACCATAGTGCTTAGTATTATATACTTAAGTGGGAAAATTATTAATAAAAGCAGGAGAGTGATTAATATAATAGAGGGTAATGATAGGTAAAAGGAAATTGAGGTTTCCAAAGTACTAGTGAAGCACTGTTTCTTGTTTTGGGTAGTATAACACAGGTGGTACTGTGTTTCATAATCCAGTGATATGCACATGGTTATACTTTTCTCTGTATTTCACACCACAAAAGGTCAAAGAGAATTATGAAATGCTGAAAAGCTAAAAATCCAAAAGAGATCAATTATCTAGAACACAACAACAACAACGGAGACTCTTACTGAGTACCTTCTACATGACAGGCACTATGCTAAGTGTTGAGGACACAGTATTCAAGAGTCACACAGTCTGACTCTCTAAAGGTCTGAGAAAGGTCAAACAAATAATTGTGAACACCATATTTAATTAAAAACTGACTGATTGCTATGAAGGAAAAGTTCACAAAATTTCAAAGAGACACTGATGTTATCGAGTGAACAGTTGTCAGGGCTTCACTGAGATATAAAATTTAAACTGAAACTTTAATAACAAGCCTAAATTAATTTGGGTGAGAGGATGGAGGTATCTATTTCAGGCAGGTGGAATAACATGCAAACCAAGGAAAAAAAGCAGGCCAGTACAGAGTTTAGTAAAGTACAGTCTAAGATGAGGCTGGAGAAGTAGACATGGGCAAACATGGAAGCACCTGGCGCCATACTAAGAATACTGAAATTTCATCCCAGCAGCAAATGGCAGCCACCAAGCGTTTTTGTGTTTTCTCCTGCAGGGGAATGGCAGGTTCCGATTCACAGTTTAAGCTCATTCTGCAAACTATGGGATGAGTTATAGGGGGCAAGACTGTGGAAACATAAGATAGAAGGCTATTGCAGTGGTCAAGGCAAGAAATTTTGATGACTTGCCCAGAGTAAAGACAGTAAAAATGGCATCAGTAGAAAGATTTAAATGTATCTTAGGTGGCTACAGACCATGCTAATAGAATGGAAGTGCCAAATTAGTGTTTTGAGCAACTGGAAAGATGTAATGAAGGGACAATGAGAGAGGAGCAGGGATAAGGGTGTGAGCAGGAAGAATCCAGGACTTTCCTGTTTGACAGGTAAGTGGAGAGGACAGGCAATTAGCTATGTAAGTCTGCAGTTCTTCTCAGAGAGTACTGGAATTTAGAAATTGTTACAGATGGATGCTATCTGAAGTCCTGAAAATGGATTAGATCACTTAGTATGAAAATATAGATGGAAAACAAGTAAGCACATTCCATGATGAACACTTAGGATTTAGATTTAGGAGTTTACTCAACAATAGGAATGAGTGGCGTAAAGGACAATTAAAGTGTTAGTCACTCAGTCATGTCCGACTCTTTGTGACCCTGTTAATTGTAGCCCTCCAGACTCCTCTGTCCATGGGATTTTCCAGGCAGGAACACTGGAGTGGGTAGCCATTTGCTTCTCCAGGGGATCTTCCCCACCCAGGGATGGAACCTGGGTCTCCTGCACTGCAGGCGGTTTCTTTATCATCTGAACCACCAGGGAAGTTAAAGGACAATCATGTGGTTAACAACCCTGGCTTCTTGATAAACTGCAAGTGTAAAAGACAGTGAAACTGAAGTATAATGATCATATATAGAAAATACTGATAACCTATTTTCTAAATACTAAATAAGTAAAATTCTTACTTTTACATCATAGTCAAACAGTATCGAAAATTATTCTTTCTCAGCTCTGTGCCTTATCCTATGCTTCCTTTACCTTGTATAATGGTATTATTTAAATGGTTTTACCTTTCCCAAACTTGGTTATTTTCATAACCTGTATATCAGTAAATTTAAAAAAAGATATTTTTCATTTACCCTCTTTTAATTTTTATTACTCCTGTGGTTCTAATGTTTGTTACCTAAAGCACTGTTCAGATCACAGTACTCTGTGCATAAAGTCAACAGTTCTGAAAAGTCTACCAACTTTAATGAGCACCTGTGGCAGACTATAGTCCACAGAGTCTCAAAGAGTCAGACACAACAGAAGTGACTTAGCGTGCATGCACCATGTGCTAGTTACCTTTACAGGGTGGGGGATATGTTCTTGAAACAAATAGGCAAGATTCCTGCCCTTACAAAGCTTACTTTCTAGTTGGGAAGCTTGATGCTAAGCCACTAATCAAGCATAAAATATGCTAGAGAGCAATGAGTGCTATAAAGAAAAATAAAACAAATAAATTATGAAAGAAAAGAAATGAAACATTATGTCCCTCCATCTTCAACTGTGGATCTAGAAGTTTAATGGATATCTGTATCTGCCACTTCATTTCTCCTGCATTGTATGACAGTACTTTCTCCTGGCCTCTAAGCTCCAGGAGGCAGGGATTACAATTCTCCATATCCCTCTACTCCTTTTACTTTGCAGATACTGAATTCAACGGCACCATTGTTTACTAAGTCACTGGTGCTCCTAAAAGATGCCAAGAAATCTTAATTCTTGTAAGACTTACAAGAATTCACTGTAAATGACCAACAGCGATTAAAATGTACATAAAATCTCTAATTTACTTATTTTTTTTTCTGCTATGGTTATTTGCTTCTGCTTATTCCTTAACTGCAGCCATGAAATTAAAAGACACTTGTTCCTTGGAAGAAAAGCTATGACCAACCTAGACAGCATATTAAAAAGCAGAGACATTACTTTGCTAACAAAGGTTCATCTAGTTAAAGCTATAGTTCTTCCAGTAGTCATACATGGATGTGAGAGTTGGACTATAAAGATAGCTGAGTGCTGAAGAATTGATGCTTTTGAACTGTAGTGTTGGAGAATCCCTTGGACTGAGAGTCCCTTGGACTGCAAGGAGATCCAACCAGTCAATCCTAAAGGAAATCAGTTCTAGGTGTTCATTGGAAGGACTGATGCTGAAGCTGAAACTCCAATACTTTGGCCACCTGATGCAAAGAGCTGACTCATTTGAAAAGACCCTAATGCTAGGAAAGATTGAAGGTGGGAGGAGAAGGGGATGACAGAGGATGAGATGGTTGGATGGCATCACTGACTCAATGGACATGAATTCGAGTAAGCTCCGGGAGTTGGTGATAGACAGGGAAGCCTGGCATGCTGCAGTCCATGGGGTCACCAAGAGTCAGACACAATTGAGCGACTGAACTGAACTGATTACTTAACTATGCTACATGGTTTTAATAATGTTTATAAATTAGTTAATGTTTATCAAGATAGCAAATAACACTGTATCTGCAATACCAATACTGCTTTCTGGCTAGATGGCTTGTTACTTTTATCAAGAGGTTCAGTCTGCCACCATTTGCTAAATTTAGCAAAGCAGTAAATTGTGCTTATGTTTACTCTTTGATTTCTAAGTATAACTGCGATATTTTCAACATGTCTTTGAAGACTGAAAGTCCCTAAAAGCAACAGTTCAATAAATAAATTGCAAGGTTGAGAAAGTAAGTTTTAATACTGGCATAAATTAACCAGTAGACCAAAGCATCTACAGGTAAACTCAGCACAAGGAGATAGCGTCTGGTGGAATGTCCATTTTGAAAATGCTCCTCAGGATGTTGGGTATCCTCTCCTGACAACCCTAACCTCTAGACACAATCTCATTTCACAGATAAGAAAGCTGAGACACAGAGTGCTTATTAACTGATGAAAGTCATATGGACAATGAAAGGCAAAGCCACGATTAGAATTCAGGACATCTGTCTCTTGTCCTGTCAGGATTGTTTTCACTGGTTCTCGAATTTTTCAAACTGGGGCTCTATGAAACCTATGACATAGGGCAAGTAAAACTGAAAGCTGTCATGTTAAGCAAAGTTAAAGAGGACTACTTTGGGATTTCTTAAAATCTAAAATATGCTAATGTACACTGAGATTTTCCAAGAGAAGTGTGTATAATTTTCAAATGTATTCGGTGAAAAAAAATTTTAACAGCAATCTTATTAACAAAGTAATACAGAAAATCATTTGGGGAACTTAAACCTGATTCCTTAATTTTTAACTTATTCTGATTTCATTAAAACACAATTTTAAGAGGCCCAGGAAGTAAGGTTTACATATTATAAGGACTCTCTGAACTGATTTTACTGAAGTACCAAATAATGTAAGCTGTAAGGCAATTATTAATTTCTACTTAGTGCTAGGTCATGTCCCATGAGTTCATTACCCAAATGTGATATTTTGATCACTTAACGAACACTTCATTATATGTAAATTTCAACACATACAAAAATAAACTATTTGTGTTTGGTTATAAAATAAAGGAAATTAATGGCATTCTATTTAAATCAATCTTAGTGAGTGTTTGAAGACATCCATTAATTCCTGTAAATCATGCTTTATTTCCCTTTCATGACGAAGGCATTTGAATCCTGCATTTCTGGCAAATATGTTTAAATTTTAATTTTTCCTTTGACAACAGGAATATTTGATTTCAATTGCTTTAAAATAAACTCTAAAAATCAATAACAAAGAGGACAAAGGAGTTTTGAGGCTGTGATAAAAATAGGTACTAAAATGCTACTGGTTATACAGGATCTGTTGTGAATAGGTCAGCTCAGGGTCCCAGGTAAACATCTTGTTTGTGTCCGGAAGCCTTGTTTCCTGCATGCCTTATACTCTCAGTAGGGTCCTCCTACTCGGGTCTAAACATCGGGCCACTGCACCCTATCGATCTTCTTTAAATCTCCAGAATAATAAATTTCAAGGCAACACAGCAGAAGCCGACTAAAGCCCTTTAATTACATCACTGCTGAAAGGAAATCATTGATCAACGGCATTATGGGAAAATAAACTGCCCCCCAAACCAGATCAAAGTCAATAAAATAGCTGACTAGCTGCCCCATTTGGGACTTCTGCTAGATTAGTGCTCATGGACAAGCAAAAGAGACGACTCTAACGCATGCTGCTTACTGTCTTTTTGAAGTTCTCCCTGGCAGGTGTCATGCTCTGAGCATGGTTTTTGATTACTCTAATTAAATATAATATTATCAACAGATCTTCATATTGATCCTTAAAATCCCCCCTTCTAAATGAAAAATTAAAAGCCTAGAGAAAGGGCCTCATAGGGTACCAAGTTATTTTAATGATTTTACTCCTTCATCAATTTTCTTCATGGTATATTATTCTAATATTTATCAATACCAAGGTACCAATTAGCTTAAGAATTTTAAATAATATGTAAAATAAATAATTTATAAATTGCTCTTCCTGAGATTAGGTAAATTCTTTTCCATTTATATGAAGTTACATTCCTTGGTTAAAGTTTAAATAATTTTTCCTAATAAATGTTGCTAACTGTGCTGGTCACTATTCTTTATTTATGGTATTATTTAAATACATTGTCTAACAGATAATGCAATATGACAAATAGTTCATTTCTCTCAGTTTAGTTTGGAAAACTGTGAAAACATTTTAAGAAAATATCTCTATAATAGCTTATAAACATTTGTTTATAGTTTCCAAATAGGCAAGCTTATTGAAATATTTAAAATCCTTTTAATTCTACACATTCACATTTCAAAATGTTGTCTTCTACTTGATTAAAAAAAACAATCTACGAACAAATCTGAAAGCCTCATCCCTTTTCAAAAAAGAGAAAGTATAAATGTATAACATGTAAGAATAAATTTATTGGCATTTAAGTTTTCATGTACAACTTCAGCATTATACAATAATAAAACATAATGTCATCTTTAAAGTACATTTGAGAATTTTGAGAATAATGTAAATTTAAGAACATAGAAAGAGAAGCTGAAAATATCAGCTACAATGACTCATTTATGGGTATTACTTTAGCCACTGGACCCAGGAAAAGCTAACAGCCATGCCTTCTTCCCCGTCTACATTTCTTCTTATTCACTCACTATTCCCTCAGGTGGTTCTCTTTGCTAATGCCCAAATGGCATCAACCTGTTGTTTAGCATGTCTATGAAAAGGCTAGCCTGCTGGCTAATTTACCAAGGGATTAAAGCCCTGAAACCACTTCAATCTGCTACTTTGTTTCCATGTAAAAGCCTTACCCATGACACCAGTTCCTTCATGTTAAAATTGAAAATCTCTTCAAAAGAAAGAAAAATTCAATGTAAGAACTGTTTAAGAGAGAAATTGCCAAAAATAATATTCTACACCGGTAAGCAGTTCTATGAAATCGTATTCTGTTGTCAAGTCCTGCATTATATATTAAAAGAATTTTAGGTGTTAAATGTTTACCATTTCATAAAATTAAGAAAATTAACACAGGTACCAACAGTGGTAGGGGGTGGAGGGTTTGGGAGACCATAAAGATTAACGTAAAACTATATGTAGATATGGTTCATCAACACAGCATAACATTGAATTAAAATTCATATTTGTGTGCATTTTGTTGAAAGACAAAACATTATGGTAACTGCACTGATTCACACTAGAAGATGGAAGTTCCCCCACACAAGGAACCCTCTGAGTTCCTAGTTTTAATAATAATAATAAAGACCTAAAGGTTCACTATTCTCATAAAAATTGATAGGTACATATAGCAATTTATCTCTACAAAAAATCTGCTAGCTCTATTTTTTTAAATAGAATAAACTTTAAGTTGATAGCATTTATGCAGAAAACATTCATTTATATTTTTTCATACTCTAATCATTTATAAAATAGTAATAATCACAGTGATAGCTTTCTTTAACGACTTCTTTACTCCACAAGAACTATTACAACAGCACAAAATCTGTGCTATATGTTACCATTAAAATATTGAAAAAAACTTTATATTTTTAAGGTATATTCATTACCCAACTTGAGTGACAGTAAGTTGAACAAAGTGTAAAATTGTAGTGAACCTATATTTATTTCTTATTAAAAATAAATGACTAAAACACAAACACATATTCATTACATCCTTACTACACTTTAGTTAATCACATTTACCAATAACTTCAGGATTATCAGAATTAAAGTAAAACTGTGTATTAAAGAGGATAAGATTCCATTTTAAGGTAATGTCAATTTTCTCTAAAAACTTCTGCCCAGGTCAGCTGAAAACAAAATTTAATAAATTTACTAGATGAACCATTATTTCACAATATTTCACTAATGCTTATTTATTATAATACTGAGAAGTGAGGGAAGAAAAAAGCACAATGACAAAACAGTTAACCAGGTAAAAGCTAAAGTATGAAGTAGTTTAGAGCATGTAGTAGTGACCTTGATTAGATCATTCAAGGAGGAAGACAAATGTCATTGTTTCTCTCTTCACTTCTTTACTATCATGACTAGTGTTCCTTGTACCTATTGGTGCCAACAGCACAGATTTGCTGGAATGAAAAACAATGCCAGGGATGGATGTGTCAGTGCCAAAGGCTTAAGAGAAAATGAATGTGCTCTAAGTTAGGATCTGTGCGATATTCAAATTCAAAGTACTTCACATAAGGATAGGACATTCAAGGTCCCATTTAAATCACAATTTTATTATAGTGACAAATATGAAATTCTGACTGCCAATAAAAATACTGAATTTGATGCACTTCTGTGCAAAATTCATGGCCTTGAAAGATATTCTGCAAGCTGTCACCCCCAAGGACCATAACGGATTTGTCTTTAAAGAGAAATGTTTATAGAGTACAAGTTACCAAATATATTTTATGTAAGATTTCACATTTTAAATCAAGAAATGTAAATTTTTCTTAGTTGACATTTATTGACAAAATTCACATTAAGTAGAGTTTTGAGACACTCCTTAATCAAGTTCTATAATAATGAAATATATTTTAGTATTCCTTTTCTATCAAAACTAATGTAAATTTCTTTCTTATAATTTATACCATGGATTGGTACATTAGATTTTATAAGGTTCATATTAAAAATCATTAAAAAAATCTCTTACTAAATTTCTCATAAAAATATAAACACATGTATGAAATAAGCAATACTAGTAAAACTTTCAACTTAGCCTTTAAGCAATAGATAAAATAATTTACTGATTTTAAATTATTTTAAATAGTCAAGCAAAAATATCAACCAGAAAAACAAGGTGGTTTTCTAAACTTACATCCTTGTTGGGGTATATTTCCTAAAAACAGAATTTTTAAGGCATAAAACAACTGCTAAATTTTACTTCTGACTAAAATAAAGTTTGAAGTAAACTGATATATTATTGGGCACATCTTTCTTCACAAAAGTACCCACATTTTTCCTTTACTTACAGAAAAAAAATTGAGAATAAACTGTATCATCAAGAATAATTTCTACCCACCCCTATAATTCACCTAAACCAGACTTGCTTCTATGTCTCTAAAAAAGGAAGCAAGACACTGGATGCAAAGCTTCAACAAACTATTATTACACACTTTTCTAGTCCATTAAAAGAAAGTAATTTAATCAGTTTATAGTTTCTCAGGAAAATCTCATTCAGAGAAATTTTATTGCCAGCTATCTAAATAGTAAATACCTATTATCCTCTCAAAATGAGTTTTTGCTTGCCAAGGGCAAACCCATTGCTGTTATTGTAGAGCTCTGTCAGAGAAACAAGAAGTTAAAAAGGTTATAAAGATACCATTAATGACATGGGACTGTCTTGTCAGGACTCAAAAATGCTTAGTAATTGAGGGTTTTATTCAAAGTGTATTAGCACCCATACAAACAGCACAGTTAATATGATGCTTTAGGCTTTATTTTGTTATAGCCCAGCAAAATCACCTACAAACAGCTCAATACTGTAAATGTATCTGCAAGAAGGCACAACGCATTTTATCATTTAGTTCTAGTTTGCGTCTTTGAAGAAAATGTCAAAAACATACACATAGCTTAAAGGCAAGTCTAGATCCAGCCAATGAGAATAATCAAAAAAAGTATAAATGATAACTAATTGGTCCTGACAGCATGTGCCTTTGATAGAAGTATGAGGATAATAAGCGAAGAGCAAGTGTTCTTTAACTTATATTATTTTAATTTAAAAAGAACTGCTATTACAACATAGCTTATATTAGTGGTTCATTAATATACAAAATTAACAAATTTGTATACTGAAACAACAGCCAATAAGAAGCATAAGTATTTCTACTTCTATCATTTAACTTGTTAATCCACTGATGATTTACAGAAATAAGATGGTAATCGTTGCTAATTTTCTGATTTTGGGAGCCTTGGGTTAATTACATAGAAAAGAAATGAAAGTGTTAGTTGCTCAGCTGTGTCAGCTCTTTGTGATCCCATGGACTGTAGTCTGTCAGGCTCCTCCATCCATGGAATTCTCCAGGCAAGAACACTGGAGTGGACTGTCATGTCCTTTTCCAGGGATTGAACCTGGGACTCCCACAAGGCAGCCAAATTCTTTCCGTCTGAGCCACCAGGGAAGCTCCAATTACATAGAAAATATTTTACTAAAACATTTTAAATTTAGGAAGTATACAATATAACCTCTAAAGTTATTCACCTGTCAGTTTTAACAATTATGTACACAATGAACAGTAAAGAAATGTTCATTAAACAATGAACATAAAAGAAAACCATTAAAGATTTACTTCCTTTAAATTTTTGAGTATCACTTGTACTGTACTTAGACTTCCTTTTCAAATCACTGTCAGTTATAAATACGGATACACAAAGGTTTACAAAAAAGTAGCTTAATGAAGGATTAGTGTTTTAATAGCCATTGATATTTGCTTTCAATAAATCAAATGTCAGCAGAGTAGCAGAGAGAAAAAAAGCTCTTCAGTACGATGTTTTCTGACTGGGGAGAAAATTGGGTGGTCAAACTTTAAGGACAGCATATATCAAGTGATTGAAGGAGGCTTAGAAACAATTAAGGTCTACCCAGAGTTATTAATACTCAAGGTAGGTTCCACTAACCCAAATATGGCTGCTGGGGAATTCCTTTCAGCTCTCAAAGGCCAGCTCTTGCGTCGACTCCTCCATTTTCCCAAGATTATTCTTACTATTCCTTTGCCTCTGCATTTTGCATAAAATTCCACTGTTACACTTAGGACAGACAGGGAATGTGAACTGTTCATTTACATATACTAAGCACCTGTCATATTATCTACACATTTAGTAAGAGTTCAAAAATGCTCATTAAATTGTCAATTAAGTCATGATCCTACCTGAACTGAAATTCAAGATGATTTGTTTCTGTCGACTGGACCTTGTCAAATAGTTTTCAGTGGATCTCCATACATCTTTTTTTTCTTTAATTGAAGGATAATTGCTTTACAGAATTTTGTTGTTTTCTGTCAAACTTCAACGTGAGTCAGCCACAGGTATACATATATTCCCTCCCTTTTGAATCTCCCTTCCATCTCCCGCCCCATCCCACCCCTCCGGGCTGATGCAGAGCCCCTGTTTGAGTTTCCTGAGACATACAGCAAATTCCCACTGGCTCTCTATTTTACACATGGTATCATAAGTTTCCATGTTACTCTTTCCATACATCTCACTCTCTCCTCCCCTCTCCCCATGTCCATAAGTCTATTTTCTATGTCTGTTTCCCCACTGCTACCCTGTAAATAATTTATTCAGTACCATTCTTCTAGATTCTGTATATATGTGTTAGTATACAACATTTATCTTTCTATTTCTGACTACTTCACTCTGTATAATAGGTTCTAGGTTCATCCACCTCATTAGAACTGACTCAAATGCGTTCCTTTTTATGGCTGAGTAATATTCCATTGTGTATATGTACCTCAACTTTATCCATTCATCTGTCGATGGGCATCTAGGTTGCTTCCATGTTCTAGCTATTGTAAATAGTGCTGCAATGAACAATGGGATACATGTGTCTTTTTCAACCCTCGTTTCCTCAGGGTATATGCCCAGAAGTGGGATTGCTGGGTCATATATTGGTTTTATTTCTAGTTTTCTAAAGACTCTCCATACCCTCTTCCATAGTAGCTGTATCAATTTACAGTCCCACCAACAGAGCAAGAGTATTCCCTTTTCTCCACACCCTTTCCAGTATTTATTGTTTGTAGACTTTTTGATGATGGCCATTCTGACTGGTTTGAGGTGGTATCTCATTGTGGTTTTGATTTGCATTTCTCTAATAATGACTGATGTTGAGCATCTTTTCACATGTTTGTTAGCCATCTGTATGTCTTTGTAGAAATGTCTGTTTAGGTCTTTTTTCCACTTTTTGATTGGGTTGTTTGTTTTCCTGGTATTGAGTTGTATGAGTTGCTTGTATATTTTGGAAATTAATCCTTTGTCAGTTGTTTCATTTGATATTATTTTCTCCGATTCTGAGGTTGTCTTTTCACCTTGCTTATAGTTTCCTTTGCTGTGCAAAAGCTTTTAACTTTAATCAGGTCCCTCTTGTTTACTTTGATTTTTATTTCCATTACTCTAGGAGGTGGGTCATAGAGAATCTTCTTTTGATTTATGTCACTGAGTGTTCTGCCTATGTTTTCCTCTAAGAGTTCCATACATCTTTTTATTATATATAATCATTAAACATCTTCTATGTCACATAAAGCATATTACTTGATGGAAAATATAAAGTGATTCAGAAACGCTTCTGGAATCTATATACTTAGATAAGTTTATAAAATGACTTAGTTGCTAACAGGAAAAGCAGTTACTGATACTGATCTTAAAGTAGCACAAATTATCAATCCTTAAGTTTAAGAAGTAAAAGAGAATACTCAGAAATGCAAATACTTAGCTACTTTCTCTTAGTTCTCATGCAATATAATTTTCACCCTTTCTTTTTTTTTCCATAGTAAGTCATAAGTAAATAAATGAAGGAAGGAAGAAGCAAAGGCAGACAGAAATGGTGAGTGAAGCTGATTTATGGTACCAGCCTGGAAAAACAGATTTCACTACCAGTGGGACGGGTACCAGAATGCTGGCAGAAACAAGCAAAAGATTCTTTATCTAACGATATTGCCTTCCTCTGGAACTATAATGAGAGAAATCATGAGATATCTTTGCTAATTATATGATTCTATGGTATACTTTTATGAAGGTAAATTCTACTATTTGCTGGCAAGTCTGATAAGACTATGTCTTTGGAGTTCCATCATTTAGATGAAGACATGCTTTATCAATGTTTTCTCTGTACCTTATTATTCCATTTCTGAAGGAAGACTATTTGACTAATTTTTTTAAATTCCAAAAACAGTACTTGTCTAATGGAGAAAAATAAACAATACAGAAATCTACAAAGTAAAATCTGAAAGTTTCTACCCTTCTTACTCCCATTTCACAGTACAGTAACTGGTCCATAGCTTGACTTGAGAGGAGGCAATGTTACCCAGCAGGTAAGAACAGAGTCTAGAGTCAGATGTTTACCACAATTTTCTATACTGATGAAAATGTATACATATCTGTGATGCCCAGATAAGACAGCTTCTAGCCACATGTGTTTATCATGCACTTGAAATCTGGCTAGTGTGAATGAGAAACTGAATTTTTAATTTCATACTCTTCTAATTAATTTAAGTGTAAATGTAAATAGCTACACATTGTCTTCCCAGCTCTAGGTCCCTTACCAGCTCTGGGACCTCAGGCAACTAACCCAGCACCTCTATGCCTCAGTTCTCCCTTCTTTGAAATGGGAATATACTAATTTTACCATGGACTGTAGCCCACCAGGCTCCTCTGTCCATGAGATTCTCCAGGCAAGATACTGGAGTTGCTGCTGTGCCCTCCTCCAGGGGATCTTCGCAACCCAGGGATTGAACCTAAGTCTCTTGTCTACCTGCACTGGCAGCCGGGTACTGGGAAGCCCCATAAAATGGTAGTAAGGGTTAAATTACACAATACAGGAAAAGATTCCAGAAGTGCCTGAGACATGGTAAACACTTTGACCCTTTTCTAAGTTCATTAAGATATATGTAATTCAAAAATATTTAATACGTACACCATAGGTTAATATATGTAATATTTTACTTTTAAATAGAATCATACTACTGACTCATTCTGAAAATTAGTATTTTCAATGAAGAATTGTACCACAGACTCCTCCCAATGACAAATCAGGGTCCCAACCTTTACAATAATAAAATGATTAGGTTGTATGAGCAATAGTGGGAGAGCTACTATAGACTATAGCAGAGGGAAGGCTTCTCTGAGGAAACGAGAACTTTCTTTCACCATCATATCATCTATGGCTCACTACCCACAGAAGAGTCTCACACTCTCCTTAAGTTTTAATGCATCCTGTGGACATACATTGCCCTGCGAGCTGAATACTCCCTCATACTGCCTGCCCATCGCTTATCAACTCCACCTCTGTTTCTCTCATTTCCACTAGACAGCCTCATGAATGCCTAATATTCCCTGCCCCTCCACCCCATCTCCAGTTCACAACTACCAAACCTTATTATAAACAAACCACATTCATGGGCTTCATGTACTCTCAGTATCCATCCCACCCCAACTGTACTGTATCATGAGCCTCATCCCATCGCTGAACCTCTGATCATTCTTAAGCTTCCCACTTTCTCTAAAATTCTTCACCAGTTTCTAAATATCAACTTAAACTAATTTTTCTATCCCCTTCTGACCAACTCCACATCACAGGTAGTGACATTTAAGATGAGGTCCTTTATATAAGTCAGACATGGAAAGACCAGAGAGAGAGAGAAGTAAGATAGGAAGAGGGAAGAGATATGAGCCAAGTTCAAAGGTTTTGAAAAAGTACTGCATTTGAAGGACTGGAAGAAAGACTATGTGACTAGATCACACTAATAAATTACTAGTGAAGAAACTACTCTTTCCATTATTATTGGACTTTAAAGTTGTCTCCAATTTTCCCTTATAACATATTGATACAGTGCTGTGACCAACATCCTTCTATACACATCTGTGAGACATGTTAGTATTTCTATAAAATATTTTCTAGAAATAGAATGCTAGGTCATTTAAATTGTAATAGGCAGTGCTAACGCACTGGTAAAATTACTCACTGAATCTAGATAAAATAATTTTTCCATCTCTGTATATATGTATGTACAAACACACACATACGATCTATATACAAAACAGTATAATTTGAAGATGAAATTGAGATTCAAGCTAATAATGTCACTATTTCACATAGTATATATTCTATGTTATAGCTAGGATAATTCCATTATTTTTCTCTTTCCAAATTCTACTATTTTCTAGATTGGGTTACTTATATTGACTAGTCTAAACATTATAAAATAAGGTATAATCAAGTTCTAGTGTGATTTTTAACACATGAAAAGAATTGATTGAGTTGTGGATATTTCTCACTGTTTTATGTAAACTAGCAAATAAATTCTGAGCTAGGCATATTAGAACTATAAAGATTAGAATTTGGGAATAGACAAAATAATATAATGAGTACAGAGCTGGTACATTGTTGTGGGTAAATGCATGAGTATCACTGATCTACCACTACTACTTGCTAAAGGTTTGACCTTTATGAGCCACAATAAGATAGGGTTAATAACAGTACCTCTTCTATGAGGTGAGTGTGCAAATCACAGGCATGAATCCAAGTGAAGTGCTCAGTGTGATGCCTAGTGTATAGAAAGCACACACTAAGTCTTGGCTATTGCCGCTGTTATCCTCTCTGAGCTGTGAAGTAAGCTTGCCGCAATAACGTACATGTGAACTACAGGACAAAGTGCAGGTTTCTGCCATGTCCTCGTGTCCGTCTCACATCCTAAACCCAGTTTCCCGTCCTAGTCACACCTTGCACTGCGGGCTTGCCAGAAGGAGTTTCTGGCTCACGTTTGTTACTATTGCATGTGTGCAGCTAAGACAATTGTCAGTTCCTTACTGGAGATACATTCTATGAACCTGTCCTATAATACCATAATATTTAGTTAGGGTTGATGTCAGAGCAAAGCAGTGCTTACTGCTTAAGACACAGACCTGAAAGTATTATAATGTGAACATGTCTCAGACATCTGGCAATTTCAATAGCTCAATGGAGTCCACTCACTGAAAGGAATGTTCTTTCCCTTAGCATGAACAAGTGTCAGATGCTTATTTCCCTGACTCACAGAAATAAAAAAATCTGAACTTGAAAACAAAAACAAGAAAAAAATCACCCTCTCCCCCAAGATGCAGTTTTACAATTAGCATTTCTATTAATTGTTTATAATGCAGAATTGGCATTTCCATGTCAGACTTGGGTAAAATATTAAATATTTTAAACTATTACCATAGCATAAAATTAAGTATTTTATATGGACATGGATGGTAGCTCAGACGGTAAAAAATCTGCCAGCGATGCAGGAGACTCGGGCTCGATCCCTGGGCTGCTCCCAGGGACTGAGGTCATTGTGTGAGGCAGGCTTGGGTCTCCTTTAGCAAACATTCTCTTTAGGACAAAACTGCTTAGTCTTGCTCCCCTTTCTTGAGATATGGACTGTCTCCTGACCTTGTGACTAACATTACCCCTTGTTCCCTTGGTAACGGTTGCTGTACGTTTGGTTTTCTGATCTCTATCATTTCCGAAAGAAGTTTCTTGTACCACAGCCTATATATACTCATAGAAAAATCATTAAAGCACCTTTGCTCCATCACAGCTTAGGTCCCCGGGTCTTTTTTGTTTCTCTATCTCTCTCTTTTTCTGGGTGATTCTCTGGAGCATGGAGACCTGTTGTGCTCACTTTCCTGCCTGGGCTTCTAAGACCCCCTCGAGAGGGTGCCTGGTGCCTTCATGAGTGATGCAAGTCCTGTGTCAAGGGCTTTGTTGGTCCTCTGTGTAAACAAGGGAATATCAGCCTCTGTCTCTCTTTTACTTTCTTATCATCGACTCCATACCACCAGGTTCCGGTCCATTAAAGGACCCCAGCAGAAATCTCTCTGCTTCTGCATGGGCCCTGAAATTATTACCCAATAGCCACTTCTCTGAGTTAAGACATAGCAAGACTACTATTCAAATTTGTTACCTGAAGAAATTTTGCCTAAGTGTATTTAGTCAGATCGGATCAAGGTTTTTCCCATAAGCAAACAAACGAAGGTCTAGAACTGTGTGGTTCACAGTGGGTGCGGTTACTGCGCCTATACAGCACTTTGGAAATTTGTGATGATGTTTTTAATTACTTTCTTTTTCAGCACTGAACGAGCACCAAGTTTCATTTAAATATCACCATTATTTTCTTTTGAGGTGTGGGGTCAACTCCAGCTATCAGTAAACTAGAATCAGTGCCTGATTCAGTATCTAGTTATTTGAAATGAAGATTGCTGAAACTTCCTGTTACAGCCACTGCAAGCAAACCCCAAACAGACGGGGGTGACAGTCAGATGGTGGGATGAAGGAAATGACCCCTTAGTCCTTCTGGGCTTTGCAAAGGAGGATCAAGTCAGCAATTTCCAAATGACCCTGGGGATACAGAATGTATGGCTCAGCACAACTCTTCCTCCTTCAACGGCCACTTCCTTAAGTGCCTTAATCTACACTGCAGGGATATGCTGCAGATTTTCAATTTCTTCTTTGTACTCTCCCTTCAAGTGTAAAATAGCAGCCTGGTATTCTGCTTAAAGTACTTCAATCCCAGTTTTTCTTCTGTGTCTTGTTTTTGAGAGTGGCCAGACTGCTTGGAGTCGGCCAAGAGTTTTATCATCCTGCTCAGTGAGGTTGTGGTCAGGCTTCTTCCTGAACAGCATCTCCCATATGCACGTTTTCCACGTCTTCAAGACGGAGTTACGAGGTCGAATCAAAGACAGAGCCAAAGACTTCCTTAGGCATCTCCTTTGATTTCAGTTTTGTGGCATTTTCTTTGCCTTCTTCTTCTTGGTGTGGCCTCTGATGATGTTCAAATGGCGTTAAGTAGGCACAGGTTAAGGATTCTAGAGTTCCTACACTTCTCTAGAAGGAATTATCCCACGTCCCACAAGACTTTTGAATGCCCTATCAGACATACATGTAGGTGAAATTGTTTTTTTAATAAAATTATTTGAACTTGGATCTAATCATATATAAACAAAAAGTTGGTTTTTTTTAATATGGTTTAACTCATGCTGAATCTTCCATGAAGCAACTATTGAGATCAAACGAATATTATGCTTTTCTTTGTTCAAAACTTCACTGAATACCATTGTACACCATTTCAGATTACTTGCCAAGGGCAGTGTCACATATGGGAGGAGATGCCATGATATATTATGTATATTAAACTGCATTTATAGCTATGCCATTCCTTTATGTGTGAGTGTGTGCATACATATATGTGTGTACATATAATGTACATCTATATGCATGAACATGTGCAACCTATTTTAAAATATCAAATACAAAGAAAAAGCTTTCAATATTTAGTTGAATATTTGAAATTGGGTTTTATAGTTTTGTCCACAATCAAAGAGCTATCAGTGTACTTTCATGCTCCAAACATTTTTTTCTAGTGGAACAATCAGACTGTTAAATTAAAAGATGGTAACAACAACGCTATATGCAAGACAGAAAAAGAGACACAGATGTATAGAACAGACTCTTGGACTCTATGGGAGAAGGCGAGGGTGGGATGATCTGAGAGAACAGCATCGAAATATGTATATTATCAAGTGTGAAACAGATCGCCAGTCCAGGTTGGATGCATGAGACAAGTGCTCGGGGCTGGTGCACTGGGAAGACCCAGAGGGATGGGATGGGGAGGGAGGTGGGAGGGGGGTTCAGGATGGGGAACACATGTAAATCCATGGCTGATTCATGTCAATGTATGGCAAAAACCACTATAATATTGTAAAGTAATTAGCCTCCAACTAATAAAAATAAATGAAAAAATAATAAAAGGGAAAAAAAAAACCATTACAAAGACATACTAATATTTCACACTAATGTTCACCTGAACACTCTGCTCTTTTATTTCCCCATGTTTTTAATTTCTAATCTCATTAAAATTATTAAATACAAACTTACCTACTATACGCACTTGCTATAAATAAGTTCTTTATGTGTTCTATCATAGTTGTACCCAAGTTGAAATACTTTATTATAAATTAGTTTCCTTTTATGTCTCCCTTCTATTAGTGAGGAAACTATATTGATTTTTAAGAATTGTGTGTGAAGGTAAGTTATATTCTCTATAAACTTTATTTTAGGGAAGAAATGCGGGTACTACCGAATATTTGTCATAGAAGAGACTAGAACATCTCACAAACTTGAGAACCACAGCATCAAAAGGAGTTATACTAACCTCCTTTCCCATTCTTAAGTTAATAATCACTCAGCACAGTAAGTCTTTGTTCATTGTAGGAAATAAATAAAAGCCTTTGTTTCTAACTGTGTAACACTAGCAAAGTTACTTTATTTCTCCAGGCCACTGTTTGCTCATCTGTAAAATGGGAATAATAATATCCATTCATAGGGTTGATGTCAAGGTTAAATGAATATATATATATATATATATATATATATATATATATATATATATATAATATCTACAAGAGTGCTTGGCACATAATAACTGTTCAACAAAGATTACATATTATTTTTGTTGTTATATTCTAGACCTAGAATGTTCCTTTTTTGCTTTCTTAATAAAAAAAAAACACTCATATAAATGAAGACACTGACAGTGGGAAAAGATGTAGGAAATGCAGACATGGCTTCTTTTCCTAAAGAAGTGAGAACTTTAGAAAAACATACAATTGGTGGTAGAGTGATACACATTTCTGATCAATACGGAAATCTGTACTGGATGAAATGTTGAGGAAATTATGGGGGGGGTGACATTATCCTTTAATACCAATATGTCAGTACTTGGATTTATTCTTCTCTGAGTTTCCCTGGTTACAGCTTATCATTCTTAAGAAAACACTTTGTCCTTACCCATAATTTGTACTATAACTCTGGCTTGTAAAATAGTTTCATCTATATATGTTCCTTCAATGTGGCTATAAACTTCAAGGGTAAGAATCATACTGAAGACAAATTTTGTTTCCCATAATGCCTGGCAAATTGTCAAAATATATCTACATGTATTACTGGGTCTTATGTTGCTGCTTTTAATCAATGAGACTTTGACAAGTCAGCCAACTTCTCTAAGTTTCATTTCCTCATGTTTAAAAATGGGAATATTAACATTTCAACTCCTATTTCCTTCCTTCTGCTTTTTTTTTTGGCAGTATGGTGTGGCTTGCAGGATCTCAGTTTCCTGACCAGGGATGGAACCCAGGTCCTGGCACTGAATGCCGTAATCCTAGCCCATTAGGCCACCACGGAACTTCCTGCTCACTCCTTACTTCTTAATAGTACAGGAGAAACATGAAACAATATAAGGGATGATGTTTTGCAAACTTAACAGAATTCATAAATGTAGAGTGGCAGTACAGCTAATATACTGATGATCACTTTTCCACAAATATGTTACACTTATTACATTGTTTAAACTGATTTCATCTTGTCCAGAAATAATTTTTTAAAATAAAACAATTTATTTCCAATTTTAATGAAAACCAAAGAGAAAGTGAATATATGCAAAAATACTGTTTTATATTAATGTTTAATAAAATATATATCTATTTGAATAAGTAAAGGAACCCCCTTAGAAGTCAGCTAATGTCTGACAAAGTTTAACAAACTGGAATACTGTGCTAGTTATTTTTTCACTAATGACTTCATACTTATTTGGTACTTCAAGCACATTAAACAAAGTTTCTTAGCCTGCCAAAATGATAGATTATACTGCTGCGCATCCTTTTTTTTTATCATCATGGCTGTTTTCAATGTGTGAGTGTGT
Organism: Cervus canadensis; assembly: GCF_019320065.1. Classification (NCBI taxonomy): domain Eukaryota; kingdom Metazoa; phylum Chordata; class Mammalia; order Artiodactyla; family Cervidae; genus Cervus; species Cervus canadensis. The sequence continues at coordinate 82,875,307 of NC_057392.1, forward strand.
GTGTGCGTACTTGTGTGTATTAGTACCTTTCAGACGTCTTAAGAACCTTTAGTGATGGCATATAGTCATCTGATTTTGAGAAAGCTCACTTCACAAATTAGCCAATGTATCAAAAACAAGATTTTTTTTAAAATATACATTTTTAAGATGCAAAAGGCAACAATGCTCCTTGGCCCTCCAATTAAATCCTTATCTGTACCTTGGTCATATGCTAAAAGGCTTTCTTGACATTTCAAATGGAATTAGAATATATGCAATACATATATTTATAAATTTGTTTTATAATTGAAAACAGTTTTCCCCCTCATTTCATAATAGCTTAAATGATTAACAAAGATATTAAGGTACCCTATCCAGTGACAAACTATGGAATTTTAAATGCAAACACTATAGATGAATGTGGTATAGATGATTCATCTTTATAAGTTGTAGTTGGCTTAAAATACATGTGTATTTTTGATAAGCCAAAGGAGCTAGCTACCTTAAGACTGTTATCACTATTGTTTGATCCGTGGGCTGTTTTCTATTTCTTACCAAGCAAACAGTATTAACTTGATCATGAAAATGGAAAGTGTCCGTTGCTCAGTTGTGTCTGACTCTTTGCAACCCGATGGGCTATAGCCCACAAGGGTCCTCTGTACATGGGATTCTGCAGGCTAGAATACTGGAGTGAGTTGCCATTCTCTTCTTCAGGGGATCTTCCTCACCCAGGGATCAAACCCGGGTCACCTGAATTGTAGGCATATACTTTACCATCTGAGCCACCAGGGAAGCCCAACTTGATTATACAGGTCCTTTTCAAGTTTCCAAATCGCTTGATCTTAATACCAGGTCAAAAGTTGGAATGGTCCAGAACCCAATGTCATAGAGAAGACCCAAATGGAGGTGGGAATCTTCTCTAACTAGACAGTTTAAAACTGAATGTGATTAAATAGTGCTAACTATCTATAGTACTCAGATAATGAGACAGGTATATCAGAAATAATCCTGATACTTTTAATGAGACATATAAAGAAGTAGATATTTTCCTAATTGGATTTGGATTATAATTCAGTTGATATATTATAGGCTATCTTTAACAGTTAATCTTAGAAATTATAGAAATAATAAACAAGAAAATTTTGGCTACTTCTAAAAATCTTTTATAAATATATATAATAGTATATATATAATGTATAACAATCACAGTTCACTTTATGTGCTCCAAAAGAAATACTGAACTGGGGTGAAACACAGAAAGTTAAAAGAAAAGTGAGCCCAAATTTTCTTTTTCAAAGACTTCTGTTATTCAACCAATTTAATCTCAGTATAATCTTAGATATGAAATCCCCACATTATTTCTTTTTCTGACACCATTTTTAGAGAGAGCACTGTAATTTATGATTTTATCTTTATCCAATGCTATAAATATGACAATAGATTCTTTCAGTTTACCTTGCAGCTACGACTTATTGCTTCTGCATACTTTCTCAATGTTGGTGTGAAACTAAACCAAACACTACTTTTTTAATGGAAAAGTCACTGACAAATGTAATTTCATATGTGAGTTTGAGTTAATAGTATATTCATATAAACCAAGAAATAACATGTACATCACATTTTTTTTCATCAAATGAAATACTTCTTAGCTCACTACTATCTGTTCAAAACATTCATTTTATTTTCATGTATTACTATGGGCAATAAATTCTTTCCTTTTTGTGACCTCCTTATGATGGGTAAATGAAAACTATCTTTTTGTGTGTGTTTGGGTGTGTATGGTCTTTGGATAGCTACATGAAAATGATCAAACAGGAAACTTAAGAAAAGGTAATTTCCAAATAAGTGACTATCTCAGATTTTTTATATCATAAATATACACATGTTGCAAAAAATTGGGGGTGCCCAACCAGTGGGAAGAGAAAGTATCTCTTTGTTTCTACTTTTTAATCCTACATTATACAGATAAAGAAAGAAAGGTCTGGGTTAATTAAATGACTAGGCTATATCAACAATGAATATTAAGAAAAACTGGGTTATTTCCATTCAGGAAAAAGTGCAGAAGATTTGTAATCCAAATCCCAATTTCTATAGTATTTCTATAGTTAAGGAAAGAAAAAGTTTGTGATGGATAACTCCCCAGTTATAAAATGTTGTGATGATATTCCATCCACTAAAAAATTAAATTACTTAGTTACTTCTTTTAAGACTAGAACACTGAGAAATTAATGAGAGCAGAACAAGGAAGTCACTAAAATAACCACAGTATTTTTCTAATCTGTAAATGGACTTAAAATGTCTTTATGTTCTGTTTTCAGACAAGAAGTCTCAAGACCATTTTAATAGGTAGATATTTATAACAATGCAAAATTGATGTCCTGTGAATTAAGTGCACAATTCCTACTTCTGTCCCATAAAACAAATGGAAAGGACATACAAGGGATTCACCCTGCCACTACTATCAATAAGACTCAATAACATACTCAACATAAACCCATCTCTTCTGTCTTATTGATTTTTAAAATCACACTCAGCCTACATATTCACTTTTTTCTTTAGAAGATGATGTCAACATACACACCTGATAAAATGTACTAACAAGCACTTTGTAGTCTATAAACATGACCTATGTATAAATATTTGTATGGTAACTACAATCCCAGTTTTCAATAATTTAATTTTTCTGTAATATTTCTAAGTATTAAAGCATTTCTACTTTTCTTGGTATTATTGTTTTCCCACTATTTTTAAAAATCTGAAATGTGATTCAAATTTTGAGATATTTCCAGAAAGTCATGTTTTCCACTGAAATCCAACAACAAAGTAATTTGGCCACAACCAAAACTCCTTCTCCCATCTTAAAATCCTTTTAAGGTATTATTAAGTTTCATTTCCCAGTTTTTAGGTTATTGTGTTACTAGTGAGGTAGAGTAGTATGAATTTCCTCCAGAGCCAGTGGGCTCCCCTATATTTCCAGAGGCTTCTGAAAATGTCATCTTGGAATTGAAGGGGAGACTTGGGCTTCTTAGGAAAAATGGTAATAAGAGATGTGTTGGGGGTGTCTCAGGAAGCTTGAGCTACCATAACAACACACCACAGACTGGGTGGCTTAAATAAGAAGTTATCTTCTCAGAGTTATGGAGACCAGAAGTCTAAGATCAAGGTGCCAGCATGTTTCGGTTTCTGATGTGAGCTCTCTTCCTGCTTTGCAGATAGTCACCTTCTCACTGTGTCCTCACATGGGGGGTTGGGGTTGCGGGGGGGGGGGGGTCACAGAAGAGCAAGTTCTCTGATATCTCTTCTTGTAAGGGCACTAATCCCATCATGAGGGTCCCAACCTTATTATGGCATCTAAACCTAATTATCTCCCAAAGATCCCACTTACAAGTACCACTGCTTTGGGGGTTAGGAGTTCACTGTATGAATTGAGGGAGACAAATTCAGTTCACAGCAAAGGGCTGAAGAAAGCCAAGCACAGGCTGCAGGCCTAATTTGAGCCCTTCCCCGGATCCTGTCCATTTTTCTTCCTCCAGAGATAGATTTCCACAGCATTCCTCCCTCTCGGGGTCAAATCCACTTTCTTAGGGTTTGGGTCAAATCCACTTTCTTAGGGTTGACCCCTCCTTCCAGATATTTTATTTTAACCATGACATCCTCCCTCAATTATTCCACAGGGAAGAGACAAACTAGAAAAACCAAGAAATGTCATTCAACCAGCCCCGGTCTTTCCTCAGGTGAAATGCATCTGAAGACAAATTAGAAATGACAATATTTCACTTGAAGAAGAAATATCACTATTAAAACTGGTATTCCAGAACTATACAGAATAGCAATGCACATACTGTTAATGTCATCTTGCTCTACTACTCAGCTGCCAGCTTTGTGCTACATTATTAACTATAGACACGAAGTAGGCATTAAACAAGTGTTAGCTCATGCTCCTCTCTCTTCCCCTCCATTATATCCTGCTTCATTCCTTCATCCTACTTGTCAAAGAGGCTCCTTGGAAATGCTCTCTGTGAAGCCAAAATCTTGGTAGTATTAAGTACTTATCTATTGTTATTAATTCCTCTATACTTAGAAAACTGTATTAGCTCTCCAATGCATTCCAAACTAAACAGAAGTCAATTTTCATGCATGTACTTAAAAAATATATATCTAGACCTCCTAAGAGGTGAGTGTAAAAACTTGATAAGAATAAATAGGCTTTGAACAGAATATGGCAAAGGTGATGGGATGTCAGTGCCATGATTATACTGTATTATATAAGATTCCATCTTAGTAAGCTTGCATGAAAAAAAATTTTATTCAAGCAACAAAGGTTTACTGTATAGCACAGGGAAATACAGTTGATATCTTGTAATAACGTATAATGGAAAATAATTTCAAAAATAATATACGTGTATATGTATACTGAGTCACCTTGTTATGCACCTAAATAAAACACTGTAAGTCAACTATACATCAATAAAATATATATATATTAAGAAAAAACTTTCTGTTACTTGTTAAAGAAATAAGCTGCCGTGATGCAAGGATCATGTGGCAAAGAACTGTGGGTTATACCCACTTGCTGAGGGCAGCCCCCAGCTGAGATTCAGCAAGAAAATGGGGACCTTAGTTATGCAGCTGCAAGGAAATAATTCTGCCAACAATTTGAATGAGCATGGAAGCAAATTCTTTTTTACTCCAGCCTCCAGATGGGGATGCAACCTGGTCAACACTCTGATTTGCAGCTTTGTGAGATGAAACAGAAGATCTAGCTAAACCCTGCACAGACTTCTGACCTGTGGGAAATGTGAGATATAAAATGTGTGCTGATTAAAGCTACAGAATTTAATACACTACTATCTCTCTAGATATGATAATTTATAAGTATGGGCTTATATGAGCTTCAGTGGGCTCACAGATGTTTACCTGGTCCACCTTCACAAGAATGGTGCCTCTTTGCAACTACAAACCAGGAAAGAAAGATAGTGCTAAGTCGTGCCCAGCTCTTACAATCCCATGAACTGTAGCCTGCTAGGCTCCTTTGTCCATGGGATTCTCCAGGCAAGAATACTGGAGTGGGTTGCCATTTCCTTCTTCAGGGAAACTTCCGACCCAGGAACTGAACCCATAACCTATGCCTAATACTCACCCAACTAAGAATCTAACCCTAAGAAAATAAGGCTGAGAAAAACCAAGAGTTCCCTGTTTTATATGCCAAAACTCACATGCTAGTTCCTGCAAGCAGCAGAGAACTTTGGTATGGATAACTAACACCAGAGCTACCTACATTCTTCAGAGGATACCCTAATCTCCATCTGTTTTAGGCACCATTGTGAGAATACAGCCAGAGAAAACCAAAATCCTTCTATGGGATCCCATGGAGCAGGGGTCCCCATCCTGTGGGATCTGATCTAATACCTGCTGATCCAAAGTGGAGCTGATGTGACAGCAACAGAAATGAAATGCACAATAAATGTAATGTACTTGAATCATCCTGAAACCATCCCCGCTCCCCTCCCACCCCCATTCATGGGAAACTCTTCTAGGAAACTGGTCCCTGGTGCCAAAAGGTTGGGGACCCCAGCACAGAGCGTGAAGAGAAGAGAAGCGATGGTGCTACCTCCAGAGAGCATTTGCAGTCCTGTCAAGTCAGGTATAGGAGTCAGGTGAGGAGTCAGCTACCCAAGCAACAGGTCTAGGGTGGAGGGGGATTTGGATTTGGAAGTAAATACCAAACTAACGGACCAGTGTGTAGAAGAAATTAGCTGTCAAACACACATTTTAAAAATAAAAATCAAGTCTAAAAAAAAAGGAATATAGGCTTTGGAATCAGACTGCCTCTGACTTAAAGAAGTCTGTGTGACTTTGGGGAAGTTACAGCATTTCTCTAAGCATCAGATTGTTTTACCTGTAAAATCAGGATATAATAGTGCCTTTCTTACAGAGTTATCATTATGATTAAGTGCTATTATACCTGAAAAGCACTTAATATAATGCTTTTCACAGTGTGAACACTCAATACCTGCTAGTCTTATGAAAGTCCCTTAAGGTAATTCAAAGTAATGATTTTTGTTTGTACTGATGCAAATAAATGGGATTAATAAAGTGTATATTCCTCTGCCACCCAAAAATATCCTAAGAAGGGGGAAAAGGTAACTGTCAGAATTTCTTGCTTAGTTTCCTTGCTTGGAAATTATAATAATTTATATACTTCTATTAGAGAATAGAATCTAGCACCTTAACTTCCAAAATGAGGTAAGAAGGTTGTGTTTTACTTCACCACAGAACCTCTAACAAATGAAGAAAATTTTAACTTAGTGTAACCCAGGTGCACCCTCACATCTTGGCGATGGGTTGCAAACAAATCTTTCTGTGTCTTCTCTTTTCTTCAAATGAAACATCAACTTAGAGGTCCCTAACTGTATGGTCAGCAAACATTCCCATTTCTGGCAGAAGGCTGGAAGCAGTATCTTAGCACTGTTTTATACAGGGAGTGTGTGCTCAGTTATGTCCAACTCTTTGCAGTCCCATAGACTATAGCCCGCCAGGCTCTTCAGTCCATGGGATTTCCCAGGCAAGAATACTGGAGTGGGTTGCCATTTCCTTCTTTAGGGGATCTTCCCAACTCAGGATCGAACCCGTGTCACCAGCACTGGCAGACGGGTTCTTTACCACTGAACCACCAGGGAAAGTCCTTATACATGGGTAAGGAGCAGTAAAAATCTGACCGTTTTCTCTGATGCCCTAAAACTTTAGTCTCAAGTGTAATAAAGCAATCACAGCAAGGCCTGGTTCTGGAGGAATTCCTAATTTTGACGGATCTTTAGACCTTTAGGAAAATGGAAATAAAAAACAAAAACAAAACTGCTCTCTCCTTGCCTTATTCTAGTCTTCATGATTATATTCTTTTCCAAGTTAAATCAAACAATGTGATGATGTGGGTAACATTATAAGAGGGCTAATTTCCTTCACTTTGAGGAAAAAACCATGGAGCACCACAGTTTGCACGGTAAAAAGAAAATCAGGGAGCATTTCTCAGAATCCTTTTTTTCTCCACTGCTGTGGTCAACTCCCTACTTTAAGAGGAATGTAAGTCAATGTACTCTAAGACAAAGACTATAAACCCAAAGGCTATTTACCCTACCTGGCTTATAAATTTGGCTAATCAGATGGATGCTAATAAAGCCAATGGTTTAAACTTTTAAAATCTATTCCTTACTCCACCCGCAATTAAACAACAAAAACTTGGCCATATTTGAGATTCTTGCATGTGTGTGCGCCCCAAGGATTGTAACCCACCAGGCTACTCTGTCCATGGGAAGCCTCCAGGCAAGAATACTGGAGTGGACTGCCATTTCCTTCTCCAGGGGATCTTCCTGATGCAGGGATTGAACCCATGTCTCTTGAATTGCCTGCATTGGTAGGTGGGTTACCAGTTGAGCCACCAGGGAAGCCATTTGAAGTCCTCAGTTCCTTTGTAACAGTGTATTGGTCATACAGTATAGTCTCTATAGTCTCAAGCAGGTATCCCACCATAAGGCCCACATTAACAGTGGTTCAGTTGTCCTGGTCTTTCTTGTTTTAACTTTATAAGATGTTGGTTAAACAGGGATTTGCTTTACTGAAAAAACTAAAATGTATAATTAAATAAGTAAGGATTATATAAATTTTAAAATAAATATGTAAAATCATTAAAACTTACTTTAAGTAAAATGTCAAAAATTCATATGTTATACTTTTCCTATTTTAATTTCTTTCTTAAGAAGTAAACTCTACTTTAAAAAAATCTGAATAACAGCTTAATACCTTGAAAGAGAAGGATGAGGTCCACAAAGTTAGAAGATAATGAGTTGTTTCAGAGAAATATTTTTTTGAAAGCCTTCTGAGGCAAAAATATATAATTCCTTAAAATATTATCCACTCAATACCTTGTAATCACCTCTAAATCTAATGGGACATAAGCGCATTTCATCAGAGATGAAATTCTTCAATGACTGCTAAAATGAGAATCAAAAAATTATTATAATCTAGTAGTTTGGCTTGCAGCAAGCATTAATCAGAAGTCATAATAAATCCACATGCTTCTTTAGACAGCACATTAGTCAAACAGTTTTCTATGATAACGACATTGACTAATGGGCTCTGAGTTAGAAGGGTCAATCATAAACTCATCAAATGCTTCATTTAATTTCTTAATTTGGACAAACACAATTTGTTTATGGGAAAGATATCAGGTGTTCGTGAATGAATAATGGCTATGAAACCAAACTCCATTAATCAGCTCATGATTACAAATGACTTAGAGATTGTTTATTCTAATTTCATTCATTTGGGTCAACAAAGAAAACATGAGCAAATGAAACCATTTGGAAAAAAATGGCACACTTATTTCTCCATATTTAATAAGGCAATGATAAATATTCTTTCAATAACTATATCAAAAGGACTTTATTACTCAGGTTGATACCGTTTCTTTTTCAACTGAGTTGTTAATGCCTATGATTTATAAGGGTAGGTAAGAAAAAACAAAACACAAAAAAACAAAGTAACACACTCTTCAACGCTACTAAAGTTCCACTCATTTTATAAGACCTCTACCTGATTCCCTAGGTAGGTAGTTACTCCCATGTTTCCACTGCACTTTGTAACATTGCCTGATAACACTGTAGGGTCTTAATATTTTAAAACAGATGAATGGTTTTGTAGTACCAGGAATGGCAACCTACTCCAGTATTCTTGCCTGGGAAATTGCATGGACCAAGGAGCCTGGCGGGCTATAGTCGATGGGGTCGCAAAGAGTCAGATACAACTGAGCAACATACACTCACTCATGTGCTGTTACAAGTATTGTATCTGTTTCAAAAAATTTTTTTTAAATTAAAGAATAGTTGATTTACAATGTTGTCCCAATCTCTACTGTACGGCAAAGTGATTCAGTTATACACATACACACTTTTTAATGCTCTTTTCCATTATGATTTATCACAGGATATTCAATATGGTTTCTTCTACTATACATGGAACTATGCAGTTCCTGTATAGTTCCCTGTATAGCAGGACCTTTTTGTTTATCCATTCTAAATGTAATAGTTTGCATCTACTAGTTTGCCAAACTCCCAGTCCATTCCCTTCCCTCTTCCACTCCCCTTGGCAATCACAAGTCTGTTCTCTTATGTCTCATAGATAGATTGATTTGTGCTGTATTCTAGATTCCATATATAAGTGATATCATAAGATACTTGACTTTCTCTTTCTGACTTACTTCACCTGGTATGATAATCTCTAGCAGCAGTAAGTATTTGTTTACATGGTTCGGTCTGACACTAAACTCTGAGCTCCAAAGGGGCAGAAACAGCGTCTTAGGAATCTTTGCATTTCCATTGCCTAGTATAAGCCTTGGCACAATTGTTTTTTTATTCAACAAATTCTAAAGAAAAGCACTATATCATATAAAATTCTGATTAAATAAATTTAGTGACAACAAAATTTGGAGGTTCTTTGTTTTGAAAGTATCCAAAAACAGTCAGTTCAGAAAGAAGCAACTGTTGTTTTTTAATTACTAAAAGACAGCTCTACCCACTTTGCGTTCTCCTTTCTTTTTCTGTTGTCATGGCCCTGAGGGTGACGAGGCTTACGTTGGGCTCTCTGGGGCTGCTGACTGTTTCAGCAGCTACCAGGCACTTGCTGAATAAACTTGATTTGCCCATTCTGATCTGCTCTGTGACCACCTCCACCCTGATCTAGCTACAAACTGCATGGGCTACACCAAATAGATTGTCTTGCCTTTCAGCTACTGTTTGGGTTTCGCTAACAGAAGACACTGGCAGTAGGCCAATTAGAGGCAAGAGGAAAGAGGTGAGGTTTATTTCTTGCTGACCTAGGGGATTGGACAGTGGCTGCCTTTCTCGTCTGAAGGTACAACTTCTGTTGAGATGGCTCACTCTTATAATAAGCTGCCAAATGTTCTATGGCTGCTTTCTTCCCTTTCCCTTCTTAGGGCTAAGGCCTACAGATGGGAAAGACTCACAGCTCTTGCCAGGCCAGGAATCTTGATGATTCTTCTTAAACCCACCCAACCCATTAAGAGTCCCTGCATTAAACTATCTGCTTATGCCTTTGAGTGTGGCATTTATTTCCTGCTGCCACCCTAAACAGAAGGCTTGCTCATCGTTGGCTCCCACACTCCCTCCAAGAGTTCTGAGGTGCAATCTATATACTATTACAATCAGCATTACAGTATCAAGTTAGCTTAATATTGGCCCATCTTTATTTTGTCCAGGACAAAATATCTCAGGTAACCCCATGGTAATGGTTTATATTCCATGACTCGGACTTTTAATCATGTCATACTGATGGGCTAATGAAGAAAGTTTCTGAATGTCTTATCTACTTCTGATTCTATCATTTCAGCTCTCAGGCCTGACCTGTTGAGTCCCAAGTTTCCAGATTTGGAAAAATAAAACATTTTTATTCATATAAAATAAAAATTTCTAACAAGTAAAAGCCTATAATGAGTAGGCTACTTCATAAAGAAACTAACACGTAAATAAACTAAAACTATCAGCTTATTTTATAAATAAAATATATAGGACATAATTTATAAGCTCTTTTATTTAAATACTTATCAGTTATAAATATCTTTTTGCCTTTTCATACTGTTCATGGGGTTCTCAAGGCAAGAATGCTGGAAGTGGTTGGCCATACCCTTCTCCAGTGGACCAAGCTTCGTCAGAAGTCTCCACCATGACCCGTCCGTCTTGGGTGGCCCCACATGGTATGGCTCACAGTTTCACTGAGTTAGACAAGGCTGTGATCCATGTCATCAGTTTCCTTAGTTTCCTATGATTCTGATTTTCATTCTGTGTGCCCTCTGATGGATAGGATAAGAGCCTTGTGGAAGCTTCCTGATGGAGGGACTGGCTGGAGGAAAACTGAGTCTTGCTCTGGTGGGCAAGGCCAGGCTCAGTAAATCTTTAACCCAATTTTCTGCTGATGGGTAGGGCTGTGTTCCCTCCCTGTAGTTTGGCCTGAGGCCAAAGTATGGTAGGGGGAATGACCTCCTTCAAAAGGACTTATGCCAGCATACCAGGCTCCCAGGTCTGTGTGGTCAGTGCCCCGGACCGCAAGGCAGACCACTGTCAACCCACAACTCTGCCAGGGACTCCCAGACACCCACAGTCAAGTCTGGCTCAGTCTCTTGAGGGGTCACTGTTCCTGTCTCCCGGGTCCTGCTGCACACAGGTTTTGTTGTGCCCTCCAAGACTGTTTCCCCAGTCCTGTGGAAGTTCTGAAATCAAATCCCACTGGCCTTCAAAGGCAAACTCCCTGAGCTGAACAAAGCAGCACAAAGCAGACTGGAAAGTTCTGGAAGAGATGGGAAACCAGGCCGCCTTCCCCGCCTCTGAGAAACCCGCGTGCAGGTCAGGAAGCAACAGGGAGAGCTGGGCATGGAACGATGGGCTGGTTGCAGACTGGGAAAGGGGTATGGCAAGGCTGTGTACTGTCACCCTGCTTGTTTAATGTCTCTGCAGAGCACATCATGCAAGATGCTGGGCTGGATGAAGCACAAGCTGGAGTCAAGATTGCCAAAAGAAATATCGATAACCTCAGATATGCAGATGACACCATCCTAATGGCAGAAAGTGAAGAAGAACTAAAGAGCCTCTTGATGAAGGTGAAAGAAGAGAGTGAAAGATTGGCTTTAAACACAACATTAAAAAAACTAAGATTATGGCATTCAGTCCCATCACTTCATGACAAATAGAAAGGGAAACAATGGAAACAGTGACAGACTTTATTTTGGGGGGCTCCAAAATCACTGCAGATGGTGACTGCAGCCATGAAATTAAAAGACACTTGCTCCTTGGGAGAAAAGCTGTGACACATCTAGACAGCATATTAAAAAGCACAGACATTATTTTGCCTAAAAAGGTCTGTATAGTCAAAGCTCTGGTTTTTTCTAGTAGTCATGTATGGATGAGTTGGACCATAAAGAAGGCCGAGTGAGGAAAAACTAATGCTTTTGAACTGTGGTGTTGGAGAAGATTTGAGAGTCTCTTGGACTGCAAGGAGATCAAACCAGTCAACCCTAAAGGAACTGAATATTCATAGGAAGGACTGATGTTGAAGCTGAAGCTCCAGTACGTTGGTCATCTGATGCGAAGAACTGACTCATTTGAAAAGATCCTGACGCTGGGAAAGATTGAACGCAGGAGGAGAAGGGGATGACAGAGGACGAGATGGATGGATGGCATCACCAACTCCATGGACATGAGTTTGAGCAAGGTCCAGGAGTTGGTGATGGACAGGGAAGCCGGGCGAGCTGCAGTCCATGGGGTCGCAAAGAGTCGGACATGATTGAACGACTGAACAACAGCATTTATAAATGCTTCTGACTTATAGAATACTCTCCATCAAGTTTTTTTTTTATATTAAATATATTATAAAAAGGCATTCCCAAGTACCTGCACCTCTGGGGAATGCAGTTTCATGATGCAAATCTCTAGAGCTAACCTGCTAAACTTCCATTTTGTAAATTACTTGTTTCTGATTAACGTTTCTACAATGCATTATAAATTCATATACTGTCTTCAAAGCTTTCAACTGGAAAAGAAAAAACTTTAAAAAAAATCAGATGAACACAGAGAAGTAGAAACTAAAGGCACACAGCCACTACCATTGCTCTCTTCCTCACCACAGTGTGCTGGGTATTTTTCCAGGGCGTTGGCTTTTTCCATTCCCATTCATTTTAAACACATCAAAGTATATGCATGCATGTGAATTACAAAAAATACATACTTGTCATCATCTTTTACTTTTGCTTCTGCATGGTACTTCCCCCCCCTTAATAATTTCATAGACATCCTTCTTTATCAATCAACATATACAGCCTTTTGCTTGATTTCCACTTCTTAAACAGACTATTGCTGAAATCCCTTCATCCTTTCCTTGATGACTTAGAGCATCATTATGAACACTGAAACATTAAGTAAAATATGAGATGTAAAACAACAATGGCTTCACAGGGGGCCTATCAGACCAATTCTGATATTTGTAAGGTAAATATCATATGGTAACTAAGGGTGGAGCCAGCTGTAGCCAACAGTCCTACTAAGGGGGCTGGCTATGCCAAAAAGACCAGTTATTCAGTTAGAGAGTTTGGGCTCTGGGCCATGTCAGCCTAACCTTTGTAAGAGGGTAAGGCTGGAGACTGAATTCAACCAAATAAGTAATGAATCAATCAACTATGTATATGTAATAATGACTGGATAAAATCTCTAGACACTGAAACAGGTGAGTTTCCTGGCTGTTAATACACCAAGATTATGTCACACACTGATGCCAGATGGCTACATATCCTGAGGAACATAGGAACTTCCTTTAGAACCCTCTTAGACTTAGACCTGTGTGTCTCTTCCATTAGCTGGTTCTAATTTGCATCATTTCCCTGTTAATAAATGTGACCATGAGAATAATAGCTTTCAATGACTTCTTTGAGTCTTTCTTTCTGGTGAAATATCATCAAATCAGAGAAAAAACTTTGGACCTCCAACTGGGATCAGAAGTCTTGAATAGATTGGGCAGTCTGGAGGACTGTGTCCATAACCTCAGTTTGCCTAACTGCAGGAATTTCTTTAAGCTTAAACACAATTAAAGATGAGTAAAAAGAATATAGTTAAGTAAAAGATTAATAAAATTAACTATAGCCACTATGAAGACAGTATGGAGGTTCCTTAAAGACTAAAAAAAGAACTGCCATCAGTTCAGTCGCTCAGTCATGTCCGACTCTTTGCGACCCCATGAATCGCAGCACACCAGGCCTCCCTGTCCATCACTAACTCCCAGAGTTTACTCAAACTCATGTTCATTGAGTTGGTGATGCCATCAAACCATCTCATCCTCTGTCGTCCCCTTCTCCTCTCGCCTTCAATCTTTCCCAGCATCAGGGTCTTTCCAAATGAGTTAGTTCATCGCATCATGTGGCCAAAGTATTGGAGTTTCAGCTTCAACATCAGTCCTTCCAAGGAACACCCAGGACTGGTCTCCTTTAGGATGGACTGGTTGGAACTCCTTGCAGTCCAAGGGACTATCAAGAGTCTTCTCCAAAAAAAAAAAGAAAAAATAAGTCTTCTCCAACACCACAGTTCAAAAGCATCCATTCTTCAGCGCTCAGCTTTCTTTAGAGTCCAACTCACATCCATACATGACCACTGGAAACACCATAGCCTTGACTAGATGGACCTTTATTGGCAAAGTAATGTCTCTTCTTTCTAACATGTTGTCTATGTTGGTCATAACTTTCCTTCCAAGGAGTAAGTGTCTTTTAATTTCATGGCTGCAGTTACCATCTGCAGTAATTTTGGAGCCCAGAAAAATAAAGTCAGCCACTGTTTCCACTATTTCTTCATCTATTTGCCATGAGTGATGGGACCAGATGCCATGATCTTAGTTTTCTGAATGTTGAGCTTTAAGCCAACTTTTTCCCTCTCCTCTTTCACTTTCATTAAGAGGCTCTTTAGTTCTTCTTCACTTTCTGCCATAAGGGTGCTGTCATCTGCATATCTGAGGTTATTGATATTTCTCCCGGCAATCTTGATTCCAGCGTGTGCTTCATCCAGCCCAGCGTTTCTCATGATGTACTCTGCATGTAAGTTAAATAAGCAGGGTGACAATATACAGCCTTGACGTACTCCTTTTCCTATTTGGAACCAGTCTGTTGTTCCCTGTTCAGTTCTAACTGTTGCTTCCTGACCTGCATACAGGTTAGGAAGAGGCAGGTGAGGTGGTCTGGTATTCCCATCTCTTGAAGAATTTTCCATAGTTTATTGTGATCCACACAGTCAAACAACCCACTCCAGTACTCTTGCCTGGAGAATCCCATGGACGGAGGAGCCTGGTAGGCTGCAGTCCATGGGGTCTCTAGGAGTCGGACATGACTGAGCAACTTCACTTTCACTTTTCACTTTCATGCACTGGAGTAGGAACTGGCAACCCACTCCAGTGTTCTTGCCTGGAGAATCCCAGGGACAAGGTAGCCTGGTGGGCAGTCGTCTATGGGGTGGCACAGAGTCGGACACGACTAAAGCGACTTAGCAGCAGCAGCAGCACACAGTCAAAGGTTTTGGCATAGTCAATAAAGCAGAAATAGATGTTTTTCTGCAATTCTCTTGCTTTTTCAATGGTCCAACGGATGTTGGCAATTTAATCTTTGGTTCCTCTGCCTTTTCTAAATCCAGATTGAACAACTGGAAGTTCACAGTTCATGTATTGTTGAAGCCTGGCTTGGAGACTTTTGAGCATTACTTTGCTAGCATGTGAGATGAGTGCAATTGTGTGGTAGTTTGAACATTCTTTGGCATTGCCTTTCTTTGGGATTGGAATGAAAACTGATCTTTCCCATCCTGTGGCCACTGCTGAGTTTTCCAAATTTGCTGGCATACTGAGGGCAGCACTTTCACAGCATCATCTTTTAGGATTTGAAATAGCTCAGCTGGAATTCCATCACCTCCACTGGCTTTGTTCGTAGTGATGCTTCCTAAGGCCCACCTGACTTCACATTCCAGGATATCTGGCTCTAGGTGAGTGATCACACCATCGTGATTATCTGGGTCATGAAGATCTTTTTCGTATAGTTCCTCTGCGTGTTCTTGCCACCTCTTCTTAATATCTTCTGTTTCTGTTAAGTCCATACCATTTCTGTCCTTTACTGAGCCCTTCTTTTCATGAAATGTTCCCTTGGTATCTCTAATTTTCTTGAAGAGATCTCTAGTCTTTCCCATTCTATTGTTTTCCTCTATTTCTTTGCACTGATCACTGAGGAAGGCTTTCTTATCTCTCCTTGTTATTCTTTGGAACTCTGCATTCAATTGGGTATATCTTTCCTTTTCTCCTTTGCCTTTTGCTTCTCTTCTTTTCACAGCTATTTGTAAGCCCTCCTCAGACAACCATTTTGCTTTTTTGCATTTCTTTTTCTTGGGGATGGTCTTGAACCTGTCTCCTGTACAATGTCACGAACCTCCGTCCATAGTTCACCAGGCACTCTGTCTATCAGATCTAGTCGTTAAATCTATTTCTCACTTCCATTGTATAATCGTTAGGGATTTGATTTAGGTCATACCTGAATGGCCTAGCGGTTTTCCCTTCTTTACTCAATTTAAGTCTGAATTTGGCAACAAGGAGTTCATGATCTGATCTACAGTCAGCTCCTGGTCTTGTTTTTGCTGACTGTATAGAGTTTCTCCATCTTTGGCTGCAAAGAATATAATCAGTCTGATTTCATTGTTGACCATTCGGCGATGTCCATGTGTAGAGTCTTCTCTTGTATTGTTGGAAGAGGGTGTTTGCTATGACCAGTGCGTTCTCTTGGCAGAACTCTATTAGCCTTTGCTCTGCTTCGTTTTGTACTCCAAGGCCAAATTTGCCTGTTACTCCAGGTGTTTCTTGACTTCCTACTTTTGCATTCCAGTCCCCTATAGTGAAAAGAACATCTTTTTTGGGTGTTAATTCTAGAACGTCTTGTCTTCATAGAACCATTCAACTTCAGCTTCTTCAGAGTTACTGGTCGGGGCACAGAGTTCGATTACTGTGATACTGGATGGTTTGCCTTGGAAACGAACAGAGATATTCTGTCTTTTTTGAGATTGTCTCCAAGTACTGTGTTTTGGACTGTTTTGTTGACTATGATGGCTACTCCATTTCTTCTAAGGGATTCTTGCTCACAGTAGCAGGTATAACGATCATCTGAGTTAAATTCACCCATTCCAGTCCATTTTGGTTTGCTGATTCTTAAAATGTCAACATTCACTCTTGCCATCTCCTGTTTGACCACTTCCAATTTGCCTTGATTCATGAACTTAACATTCCAGGTTCCTGTGCAATACTGCTCTTTACAGCATCAGACCTTGCTTCTATCACCAGTCACATGCACAACTGGGTGTTGTTTTTGCTTTGGCTCTGTCTCTTCATTCTTTCTGGAGTTATTTCTCCACTGATCTCCAGTAGCATATTGGACACCTACCGACCTGTGGAGTTCATCTTTCAGTGTTCTATCTTTTTGCCTTTTCATACTGTTCATGGGGTTCTCAAGGCAAGAATACAGAAGTGGTTTGCCATTCCCTTCTCCAGTGGACCTCATTTTGTCAGAACTCTCCACCATGACCTGTCCGTCTTGGGTGGCCCTACATGGCATGGCTCATAGTTTCATTGAGTTAGACCAGGTTGTGGGCCATGTGAACTACCATATGATCCAACAATCTCATTTCTGGACATATACTTGAAAAAAACCATAATTCAAAAAAATATGTGTACCCTAATGTTTATTTTAACACTACTTATAATAGTGATGACACAGAAGCAACCTAACTGTCTGTCAACTAAGGAATGGATAAATAAGATGTGGTACATATATATAATGGAATATTACTCAGCAATAAAGACGAACAGGATCATGCCACTTGTGGCAACATGGATGGACCTAGATATTGTCATACTGAGTGAAATAAGTTAGACACAGAAAAACAAACACCATATGATATCCCTTACATGTGGGGTCTAAAAACAAGGGGTACAAATGGACTTAAACAAAACAGAAGTAGAGTCACAGATATAGGAAACAAATTTATGGCTACCAGGGAATGGGGAGGAGGAATGAATTGGGAGATTGGGATTGACATATATACATTACTGGTTTCCCTGATGGCTTAGCAGTAAAGAATCTGCCTGCAATGCAGGAGCCACAGGAGATGTGAGTTTAATCCCTGGGTCAGGAAGATTCCCTGGAGGAGGGCATGACAACCCACTTCAGTATTCTTGCCTGGAGAATACCATGGACAGAGGAGCCTGGAAGGTTACACTCCATGGGGTTGCAAAGAGTTAGACATGACTGAGCAACTAAGAGTGTGTGTGTGTGTGTGTGTGTGTGTGTGTGTGTGTGACATGACTGAGCAACTAAGTGTGTGTGTGTGTGTGTGTGTGTGTGTGGTTTGAGCTAAAGGCAATGAAGACCCTGCAGGTTGTGTGTGTGTGTGTGTGTGTGTGTGTGTGGTTTGAGCTAAAGGCAGTGAAGACCCTGCAGGTTCAAGGGAAACTATTGCCTCTCTCTTAAATACCTAGAAGATATTAAAAGAGGATTTTACCCAGAAGAGAGTTGCTATGGGAGATAATTCTATCTAAAAGTGAAGCCATCTATATGGCAGGGCAAACATTTCAAAACATTTGAATTATTTCCTTCTCATACTGTCTTGTGAATGACCCTATTGTCCTTGGAAACCTCAAGTCCCTCGCCTGCTCCTTAGCTCAGGATGGCACACATGTCTTTTACCTTTCTGCTTATGAACTTTTTGTATACGTGGGGGTTTATGACCTTCTTGTGTGTTCTCATTTCTGTTTGTTTGTTTGTTAATTTATTTATTTTAATTGGAGGCTAATTACTTTACAATGTTGTCATGGTTTTTGCCAAACACTGACATGAATCAGCCATGGGTGTACACGTGTTCCCCATCTTGAACACCCCTCCCACCTCCCTCCCCATCCCATCCCTCAGGGTCATCCCAGTGCACCAGCCATGTGTTCTCGTATGTACATGAGAGAACATGTGTATCAATAATAAATCTGTCTCATACCAATTTAAGCAGACAGGAGAACCTAGAAGGGGAGAGGAAAGCTTTCTTCCCCCCCAACACTAGCCTGGAGATTCTGCATGGTATAAATTTCCCCCGAAAGTCTGATTATATATCTGATTTCTATATCAGGATTTGCTATAGGGGAAAATTTGGTATACTTGGTTAAAAACTATAGGTCCAGATATCTGGAGATGAGCTTTCCTTTCTGACTGAGGGATGGGGAGTGGGGGAGCAAACACAGAGGGACATCCTAGATTTTCTCTCCTCTCCTTTCATTTATCTTTTTGTCACACTCTACCTCTCTACGTGTATAAGTCTACCCATCTACAAATTCTAAGTTAAATGATAGCTCCATATGAAAAGTCAACTTCCCTGGTTTAGGATATTTTGTAAATTACATCACATATAAACAGGAGCAATTGAAATGAGGTGTACAGATAATATGTATCTCCATTCATTCACAACCAAAGAGTAAAACACCCAATCCACTTGAGTGCTGGGATAACTAACCTATTCCCCCTATATTCACAAGGAATAAAACAGTATTATCAATGTGCATATAATTATGCTGCTTCAGTGTTTTCTTATAGGAACATGGTAGTCATAAAGTGTTAGTAATATCTTCCATTATTATTCTCAGAATAATGGTGAACAATGAGCAAAGTACTATTGAAAAATGTTGGAGAAATTACTATTTAACCACATATTCACCATTCTCAGGAAGAAAAAGAATCTAAACTTATTTTTAACTCCCAGCTTAAGATTTAACTTCAATGGTATATAAATGCACATTTACAAATGCTACCAGTGACATCATTCATTTATCCAACCACCTATTAATAAACAAAGGCTTCTAATAGCAGGGTATTTTGCTAACTACTGGGAAATACAAAGTTGTTAGCCCTTACCTAGAGGGGCTTATCACTTAATAGATGGAATCATGTGTGTAAATAATTCTAATAAAGTATTTATAATTGCTGTTAATATATATAAAACAAAATTTCCAAAAAATCTAGTAACAACAGTATATAAACAGAATCACTTTGCTGACAAGGGTCCATATAGTCAAAGCCATGGTTTTTCCAGTAGTCACACACGGATGTGAGAGTTGAACCATAAAGAAGGCTGAGCACCCAAGAACTGATGCTTTCAAACTGTGGTGCTGGAGAAGACTCTTGAGAGGCCCTTGGATAGCAAGGAGAGCAAACTAGTCAATCCTAAAGGAAATCAACCCTGAATATTCATTGGAAGGACTGATGCTGAAGCTGAAGCTCCAATACTTTGGCCACCTGATGCAAAGAGCCAACTCACTGGAAAAGACCCTGATGTTGGGAAAGACTGAAGCAAAAAGGAGAAGAGGGAGACAAAGGATGAGATGGTTGGATGGCACCACCGACTCAATGGATATGACTTTGAGCAGACTCTGGGAGATATGAAGGACAGGGAACCTGGCGTGCTACAGTCAGTTCACAGGGTCGCAAAGAGTCAGACACAACCCTGTGACTGAACAACAACAGCAACACCACCACCATGTCCAAGTGGTATTTATCCCAGGAAACTAACTAAGATTGGTTTAAGATCTGAAATCAACCAATGGAATTCAAATTATCACTACTAAGAAAGAAAATACATTTGATCATCTCAATAAATGCCAAAAAGGTATTTGACAAAATTAAACATTCATTCCTGATAAAAACTCAAAGCAAACGAGGAATAGAAGAATAATCCTTCAATCCGAAAAGGGCATCTACTCTAGAGTTTACATCCTGCTTAGTGGTAAAAGACTAAATACCCTCTACCTAAGATCAGGAACAAGTGAAGGATAGCCAGTCTCACCACTTCTATTCAAAATTGTGGCTGGAGGTCCCAGCTAAAGTAATAAAGTAATAAAGAATAAGAAAGTAAAAAAAAAAAAAAATAAGAAAGTAATAAAGTAATAAAGAATAAGAAAGAAAGGCACTCAGATTTGAAAGAAAAATAAAAAGCTTGCCTTCGTCATAGATGATATGATTAACTATGTAGAAAATTTCAAAGAATCATATATAAGAAAATCCACTGAGTTTAACAAAACTATAGGACATATATTTATTATTCAAAATGGAATTGTATTTTATATACTATCAATGAACAACTGGAAATTGAAACTGAAACAAAAAATCTAACGTTCACAACGGCACCCCAAAACATAAAACACTTAGGAATAAGTCTAACAAAATACATGCAAGATCTATATGCCAAAAACTACAAAACTAGTGAAAGAAATCAAAGAAGAACTGGAGGCAGAGAGCTGTAAAATGTTCATGGGTGGAAGATTCAATACTGTTAATATGTCCATTCTCTCCAAACTGATTTGTAAAGTCCACATTTCAAGAGTTAACAAAGAGTTACAGTAATCATGGAAATGCAGTATTGTCAAAAAATGGATGGACATACAGATCAATGGAATAGAATAAAACCTAACCCTAGCCCAAACCCAAAACAGACCTAGTTATATGTGGTCAAGTCATATTTTACAAAGGTATGAAGATAATTCAGCTGAGGGAAACTATCTTAATAGTAAATGATACCGAGACCATTAGATATCCATATGCAAAGAAAAGAAACTCAACCCACACTTTATACAAAAATTAATTTAAAATGGATTATAGATGTAAATGTAAAATCTGAACTATGAAAATTCTAGAACAAAGCATATTAATAAAAGCAAATAAATCTTTGTGTTCTTTGGTAGGCAAAATTTCTTAGATATGACATTAAAAACACACTACATAAAAGAACAAAACAGATAAACTGAACTTCAACACATTAGTGGTAAGGAAGAGTTCATAACAAAGGGAAGTGGGGATATTATAAGAGATGATAGAATTGTTTTACATCTTGATTCTAGGTGTTGTTACACAGTTGTTTCCGTTTGTCAAAAATCAAAGAACTGTCCCTTAACAGGGTGTATTACACTGTATGTAAATAATTAATTAAAAAACAACAACAACACATTTTTAGAAAACAGCCAAAGGAATTCCCTGGCAGTCCAGTTGTTAGGACTCCATGCTCTCACTGCCAAGGGACTGGGTTCAGTCCTTGGCTGGGGAACTAAGATCCCACATGACATGCAGGATTTAATTAAATTAACTAATTAATTAATTTAAAAAAGAAAACAGCCAAGATATAGACAATGAGAAAATACTGACAAACTCCATATCTGATTTGTATTCAGAACATACAAATAACTCTACAAGCCAATAATACAAGCAATTCCTTTTAAAAATGGGCAAGAGATAAAAGCAGATACTTTACAAAAGTACACAAATGACAAATGATTTCACAAAAGATGCCCAATCTCATTATTCACCATAGGAAAGCACACTAAAGTCAAGGAAACACAACAAATTTAATTAAATAGCTGAAATTAAACAGAAAAAACAAAAAACACCACCATCAAGTGATGTTAAGGATGGGGAACAAATGGGACTTTCACACTGCTGTGGAATCAAAGAATTGTACACTCACTTTGGAAAACAGTTTGGGATTAAAGTTAGACCTATATTTATTATCAATCAAGGAATTCCACTCTAATTATTTACTCAAGAGAAATGAAACTATGTGTTCACACAGACTTATATTCTTATTTTGTGAGTTTTACTCACAAAAACTGCAAACAAGCTCCCTGTCCACCAAGTACTAAATGAAAAAGCAAACTGATACAGACATACAATGGAATACTACTCAGCAATAAAAAGAACTGAAGCTTACAAAAATATGTACAAATCTAAAAAGCATCATGCCAAGTGAAAGACTAGTGACACAAAAGTCTACATACTGTATGATTCCATTTATATGGCATTTTGAAAATAACAAAACCATAGTGACATAAAGAAGATTAGTGGTTGCTAAAGTCCGAGAAGAGGAGAGAGAATTGACTATAAGGGCGAAAAGGAATTTTTTGGAGTAATATGAATGTCCTTTATTAAAAACTTTGATGGTAGTCACACAACGCTACACATTTGGTACAAGTTATCAAATTTCATACTAAACGGTGGGGGGAATTTTATGGTGTTTAAATTAAACCTTTCCTACATCGCTTTAGGTTTTCTTCACAGCTACAATTATAAAATAAAGACAAGCCAATTAAAAAAAAACACCTTAATCTCACCACTAGAAACAATAATCACTATAAGCATTTTGATGTAAATCAACAAAGTGTTTTTTGATATAATCATGAACTTTTGGTCAAAATTAAAACAAGATCAGAGCCTTCATACTGTTCAGGAATCTCCATTTTTTGAATTCCAAAATAGATCACAAATACATTTCTACTTCAATAAATATATTTTGTGCTATGATTCTCCTAGTTGTAAGTGAACACCAAGAATTTCTACCTTGTAATGCCTTTTCATTGTCATTATTTCCATAGTTTTAAAATTTATTTATAATATTTGCAAAATGTATTTCTAATATATGACTATTTAATTCACAGATCTTAGATTCTCTAAGGAATGTAATTTTTAGTTTTGCTATATAAAATTAAAAGAAATTCTTTATAAAAATTGAACAAAATCTTAATTTTTATGGGATGATAGAACAACTAAAAATAAGTTAACATTAAATAAATATTAAAAGCTTTTTTGGAAGAGGGTTTGTTATCATCAACTCTTCATAAATTTAGGGGAAGATGCTGTACTCACACACAAAAGGGACCACTCTTTTATTTAAACAGGTTTTGTTTTTTTTTTTTAATGAGAGAAAAAAGAAACCCCAGGGTCTAAAATGTAATGAGTGATCCTATTAGTTCCACCAGACTAAAATCATACAGTCTACGTATGTGGTCTTTTCAGCCACATCTGTCATGAACCATTTTTACATCACAAAATGCAAAATACTGAGCACTGATTTACTAGTTGAGACCTGGGAAAGTATCCATCATTTGATTTCCCTGAAAAGAAAATTTGCTTACAGGAAGACAGGCAAAAGTTCTTTGCAAATCACACTCAGAAATTTCGTATTTTAGAACCAAATCTTAATTCAAGAAAAAGAAAAAAACAAACAATGAAGTAAAAGATTAAATAAAATGGAAAACGAAAGAAATCTCAATCATGACTTTCTTAAAATCCAAATATTTTCCTAGGCTAGGAAACATGGATCAATTATTAAAAATATTTATAATACATGAAAATGAATAAACATGCTTTCCACATAGTAGATGCTCAATAAATGGCATTCTTCTTTAAATACTTCATGAAATACATATTTATTGAGCATTTTATATACTGATCTGATATTCCTCTTTTCAAAGCTCTCAGATACAAATAGAATTTAAGTGGAACTAAAATGGAATTTTTACTTAACCTAAAATGTATAGTATAGAAGTTTTAAATTAATTATTTCTTTGACTTATCTGAAATCTATTAATGACTTTTTGGGATTTTTTTTTATATAATGTTATTTACTCTTATAAAAACAGACCTATAATTTCCCTTATAGGAAAAGGTTGGTTAACATTTCAAATTTTTAATGACTTAAATTAAATATTAAAGGGTGCTTAATTAAAAAAAAAAAACTCACAGATAATTCTGTGTTAGGTAGATTATTTACCAGGATTCTAAAACCATTGAAAAAGAAACTGCATACTTGATATACAAGCAAACATCCAAATGTTACACATTTGTCAGTCTTTCAATAATGAAGTCTGGGGAAAAATAAATTCACAGACACCCAAGTGAATTGGCAACTGTAAGTGACAGAAGCCCTTCTAAATCCTCTGTTTACACTGGGGATTAGTGGAGTAGATTTTGAGTTGCAAACTGAACAGTCCATGGTCAAGGGAATCTGCTCCCTGTCAGCCCGCAGGGCATAAGGACAAAGCACGGTCCTGGTAGGAAGTGACCCATAAACATATTCCTACCCAGGATTTATACAAAGCCAGCCTGCCTCACAGAAACTCCATATGACCATTAACTGGCCTGCAAGGCCTGCCAGGAGGCCTAATTACAGGTCTACAGAG
Source organism: Cervus canadensis (assembly GCF_019320065.1). NCBI lineage: Eukaryota > Metazoa > Chordata > Mammalia > Artiodactyla > Cervidae > Cervus > Cervus canadensis. The sequence goes on from NC_057392.1 coordinate 82,899,895, forward strand.
CCCAATAACAAAAGCTGAAGGGCTTTAGCCTAGGGATGATCTGCTTTATACTGACTTGAGAGAGTCCATATAGAGAACCCAAAAGAAAGAGTTTTAGCTTTAAAATTCTCCTCAGAGACCCAGCATTGTACTCGAGTCTAGAAAGCCCACATGCAACATACTTCAGCTCGGCTTAAACATACCACTCACTCAAAATTAACATTCAACTACTGTCTGCTTAACATCTGCTCAAACATGGCAAGTTGCTGTGATATTGTTAGACTCTAACTGATAGCTTTCTTCTTATTAAATATTATTAGGGATAAATACACAAATATAAATGTGTAATTGATGCTAAAACAAATAATATATTTTTTAAAAGCAATTTACTTAATAATTCTTTTAGGAAGCACTAGTATCATTTTGTTTTTTTTTTTAGATATTTTATTGATAGTTATGCTTTAAATTTCCATTATTTCTTCCCTTTAATATTTCTTATTGATATCACTCATTATTACTACCTACTTAAAGTGATATTAACTCTCTAAAGCAAATATAAAAATTCAAAAAGAGTACAAAGGGCAAAATAAAAATAAACCATCAAAACAACAGAAAACAGAAAGCAATGTTACTTCTTACTACACAAGTGAGTTGAGTGATGTTGATCAGCCGTGTCTGACTCTCTGCGACCCCATGGACTGTAGGAGCCTACCATGCTCCTCTGTCCATGGGATTTTCCAGGCAAGAGTACTGGAGTGGGTTGCCATTTCCTTCTCCAACTAGTATCATTTTGAATTAACACAAAATTCAAAATCATGCTCATTATTGGAAACTGGAAGTTAACATTATCAACTTGATTTGGCATTAAAGCTATTAAATTTTATGTAGAATTTCTCAAGAAATGTGATTTTGCAGAAACTAATTTGATGAAAAAAAGATTTTAATCAATGCCCAGCCAATAAAACTATTTAAGGTTTTATACATTTGTTTCTTTTAAAATGCACATGAATTCTTGATAACTTCTTCTAACTGTATATGTATGCTGGTACAAGGAGAATGCTTGGCTCAATGTCTCTTCTTTAATTATCTCATAATGCCATTCTGGTGGTGCCATAAAAAAACTACTCCCACTCCTTCTGGCTAATGTTTATAGAATGTTCAGTGATATGTTAACTGTTCTAAACACTTTATTATATTAATTTCTTTAGTTTTCATAAAACTCTAAAGGTACATATTCTTATTCCCATTTCTTAAATGAAAAAACTGAGGTTCAGCAAGCTTTAACAATTTTCCCATGGCTTTATCAGTAAATAATGGATCTGGGAATAGGACACAGGCCATTTGACTTGAGAACGTGACCATCATTCTATACTGCCTTTCATGTAATTGCTAACATTTACTGAATGATTACTATATACAGGCACTGTCCTAAGTGTTTTACAAATGTTAACATACTCAAAGTCCATAAGAACCCCATTAGTTATGTATCATTAATATCTCCATTTCATAGATGAGAAAACTAAAGAAGAGCAAAGGGGAAGTGATTTGGTCAAGCTCACAAAGTAAGCTGGTGAATGAAGCTGGATATGAATCTAGACTACCAAGCAGAAGCCTACAAGGGGAGAAGAGTATGAAAACTATTTACACAACATAGCAGTTAACTTTTAAATCACTTGCTCTGATTTTTAGGTTTGCTATACGTGAAAGCCTTTCTCACTATAAATCCATCTATTTCTTGGAGCCAGAGATCAGTGGTCAGAATCCTACGGAGCAAAACCTCTGTTAACTTTAAATCAGGGTGGCAGAATGACTTTTTATGCTTGGCAGAAACAGTACAACATTATCATGGCAATCTTGTTTGTAATCCTCAAAACTACAAATATTTAAATCTAGACTGGACTTCAGAAAAGTATTGGGACTTCCGAGATTACATGGTTATGAAGAGAAAGGGTTAGGACTTGGCTTCCAGGTATGTAATGGATAACCAAGAGAAGAAAATTCAAGGTTAACACACAGAAGAACTGGGATGAAGTGAGGCGCTTACGGCTTATTCCCAAAAACAACTTTCCTCAATACAGTGTTCGTATGTGTGTAACTCTTCCGTGTTTTATAATACCTAATTAGCTTCTATCATAAAGGTCACTGAAAAGCATGTCCATAGTTAGGGTGAAGACTAACACATTGGTAACATTGAACACTAACACATAGAACATTGCCCTCAGTTTTTCAAAGGTATCAGAAATATAGCTACTATGCATGCATGCATGCTACGTTGCTTCAGTCACGTCTAACTTTTTGCAATCCTAGGGAGTGCAGTCTGCCAGGCTCCTCTGTCCACGAGGTTCTCCAGGTAAGAATACTGGAGAGGGTTGCCGTGCCCTCCTCCAGGGGATGTTCCTGACCCAGGGGTCGAATCCATGTCTATTACGTCTCCTGCATTGGCAGGTGGGTCTTTACTACTAGGACCACGTGGGAAGCCCTATAGTTACTATAAGCACCCTATTAAGGAGAAGAACTTTTATTGTGACTAAAACTTCAATTTTTTTGCATTATCAATTAAAAAACAACTCATTTCAGAATCAAAGGCTTGCTTGAGGACTGAAAATATTTTATTGTGAGGTAATTATAGCATTGTGTCTAACAAAATAAGATAATGTATTTGGTAATTTTTCTAATACCCTTCTTTCTGCTCAACATAACGCAGGGATTTAATCTATGGACAAAAATAGCTAAGGAGTTTCAGCCCTGGTTTCAAGGGATTTCAGTCCTGGTTTACTCACCTATTAGCTATGTGATCTTCTACAAGTCATTTAAGCTTTCAGGATATTTGCAAAATGGAGTTAATTAGCTCTCCACGCAGTGATGTGAGTCAAATGATGAAACACTTACAAAAGTGCTTTGAAAACTATAAAGCACAATAAAAGGGTTGAAGATATTATTCAGAAAATAAAATATTACACAGAAATTTTATGATAAAGGCAATTTACCATACATGTGTTAATTTCCATTCTCTTATAAAATTATAGATATAATTTTAAAGGTTGCAATGTCAATAATTCTGTTAAAAGTAAAATATTAAGGAGATTTTTAGAGAAATTTATATCTTAAAACTAATGTTGTGAAAGGTGTCATTTTTTTCAGTGATGAAAATATTTCTGTTTTGGAAAAGTCTCTCCTCTAAATTCTCCTTCAGACCTATGAGCATACCTGGCATTAGATGATGTTATGTTTTTGTGAAAAATGAAATAATGTTTGGAATGGTGCTAACAATGCAAACAACAGTGACAGTGAAAGAGACTGAGACAAATCTTTAGGTAAAAACTCATTATCTTCCTTCTTCCTCCACATGATTATGTGGGATAATCATGTTTCATTATCTCTTCTGTCATGTACTACCTTAGAGTTTAAAAAGTTAGATTATTGCCATATATCTTCTACTTTTGAAGCCAGGGAACTTCTTAATATATTTATTTAAAATTCACCAAACAATGGTTTAAATGAGCACACAAGCATCCAAAGGCTTAATTTGCAGTTATTCAGAACGTTATTTCACAATGACTAATACATCAAAGATTAATAGCTGGAATTCTATTTGGTATAGTACCACTCACTATAAGCATTTTTAGAACTCCTGGGAAAGATTCAGAAGTTTTAGATGTAGTTTCTGACCTTCAAATGTTTTATTTCATTGGGAAAATAAGTCCAATACTCATGAAACAAATATTAGTATCAGCAGTATGTGAGTAAATATCAATATGAATGGTGTGCACAGATAAAGAGAAAAAGAATTCAAAGGAGAACAGAAAGATTAAGTGCTGAAATGGTCTGGGAAGTCATGTGGAAATGTTATTTGAGATGAATACTGAAGTGCTTAGAAACGGAAAGAGGAAGAAGAAAGATATTTCTAGAGGAGGTAAAGTCACAAGCAAAAATTTCCAGGTAGAAAAGAACATGAGTAACTTGAAGAATAATGAGAAGAAGTATAAAAATGAATTCTAATAAAAAAGGTTTGAAAAGTCTGTGAATCCACCATACAGAACCTTGGGACCTTAAACAGGAAGTGTAAAATTGATCTTATAAGCAACTAGAGCCAATGAATAATTCTGAGCAAAGGAGCAGCATGACCAAGCGGTAGATGAAGAAGGATCACCTAGCAATGGCACTCACAAAAGTGATAAAGAAGTAAAAATTTTCTGCTGGTAACCATTTACCAGACTCTGGGCTAGGTACTTCACTTATAATAGTTATCTTTACAACAACTATATGGTATTTATCATCTCCCCCCTTTACAGACTAGGAAATAACGGTGTAGAGAAATTTTCAAACCTAAAACATTTTCAAACACGTAACTTAAATATGCTACACGGTCTAGTTGAGACAATGCGGGGCTTTTATACTACTGGTGAGGATATAACTTTTCAGTGGCCATGGAAAAGTTTGGTGGATTTACAAACATTAGACAAAGAATTACCAAATGATCTCACATAATCACTCTCCTAGGTGTATACCACTCAAAATTCCAAACGGGTACTTGGACAAGTACATGCATATGCTTTACTGTTCACAATAGCCAAAAGGTAAAATAAAACCCCAACGTCCATAGATATATGAATGGATGAACAAATGGGATACCATTTGTTTATCATTCAGCCATGGAAAGGAATAAAATACTGACACATGCTACAACATGGCTATACCTCCAGAGTGAAAGTGAAGTTGCTCAGTCGTGTCTGACTCTTTGTGACCCCATGGATTGTAGCCTACCAGGCTCCTTTGTCCATGGGATTTTCCAGGCAAGAATACTGGAGTGGGTTGCTATTCCTTCTCCAGGCGATCTTCCCGACCTAGGGATCGAACCGGGGCCTCCCATATTGCAGGCAGACGCTTTACCCTCTGAGCCACCAGGGAAGTCCAGAACATTATGCTAAATAAAAGAGGCTACACATACAAGGTCATACACTGTATGATTCCATTTATATGAAATATTCAGAATAGATAAATCCACAGAGATAGAGGGTAGATTGGCAATTGCCAGGAGCTGGGGGTAATAAGAGTGGAGAAAAACTGTCTATTAAGTGAGATGTTTTACCTAGGAAATGTTTTTAAACTAGGAGGTTATATAGCTTTATGAATGTATTTAATGCCATTGAATTGGCAAATTTAAACAAATTATGTTTAATTTTATATGATGTGAAATTCTTTTCAATAAATTATTTTTAAAAAGTAAGAACTACAGTGAACTAGAAAATATGCACAACTGCCATACTGCATTAAATAAAAACCCTGTTTTGGCTAAATAAACATTAAACTACTGAAGGTCACAGAATGCGTGAGTAGTAGAAACAGGCCTGGAACCCTTCCATTATTCACCTCTCCCTAAAGAGCAACAGAATTGAAGCAAGAGACTAGTTAGGAGGTAATGATTAACCTTTGGGTAGATTGGTGTCTAGACCAAGGAGTTGGCAGTGGGAAAGATATCTTAATGAATCAATCTTAATGAACAAGAGAATGTAAAACAATTTTTAAAATGAAAGAAATCATGGCCAAGAGGATCTTTAATTGGATTTACTCAGTATCACAGAATAAATCATTAGCTGAAGTTATAATTTAAAGATTCAATCTTACCGATTTATATAGCTTTACAAGCTTTTGAGAGCTACTGCATTTGAAAAAACAAAACAAAAAGAAAACTCCTGAGATATACCTTTAATTTCACATCACCTTCAAATTAAAAGTTAAACAAGAGACATGAAACTTAATTTCAATTGCATTTTAGCTATGAATATGAGAAAAGAGTCTATCTAAATCTGAAGATTCAGCATTGCAAAGAATAAAAATGTTAACAGCTTAGTACATACAAAATATGATCATAACAACTACAATAAACTCTCTGACTTCAAATTTATGTTTGGTACAACACACACGACACCCCTGTGATCACTGTGGTTATATTTTAATCACGTTCTTTTCAAGCGTCTCGTGCCCAGTTGCTCAGTGTCCACACTCTGTGATCCCACAGACTGTAGCCCACCAGGCTCCTCTGTTCACGGGACTTCCCAGGCAAGAATACTGGAGAGGGTTGTCATTTTCTCCTCCAGGGGCTCTTCCTGACCCAGGAACTAAATCCATGTCTCCTCTATTTCCTGCATTGGCAGGTGGATTCTTTACAACTGAACCACCTGGGAAGTCTGAATGCTATCTACTCATACACGTCTTTCAAAATCAGACCATTAATAATTATTGCCAAATGGTCTAAATATACTTCAACTCCAAGCCAAGATTATTATTACAGTTCATTAATAAATCAATAACAATGCAATGGTTACACATTAAACTTTCTTCTGAGACCCACAATTAGAGTAAAAGACTTAGCAAGATTTCTACATATGAACCCTATCTATCAGATTACGTTAACTATAAGGCTGAAATAAATCCTGGCTCAAGAATCTAGCATATGGCCTCAAGTTCTTCCTGACATCCAATTTTAAGGCCCCAAAGTTGAGGGTGTTTTCCATGGGAATTCAAGTAAACTCCAATGAGAGAGAATGGGAGCTATCAGGCTTTGCTATCCAGCTATCTCAGTCTTAGGACTAGGCTAGTCTTTTCCACAAGTCTTACTAGACTGAGCTCAATTTCTTCTTATTCCCCCCTACATTATTAATATATTGATTTTTAATAATTCAATGAACATCTTATTCATCACTGAAACAGTTATCTAGAACTTTGATGTTAAGTTCTATATTAACTTAGTGCTCTCCCATCCATCCATCTGCTTCCCCTCTCCAAGGTCACAAGTTATCATTAATAACAGTAATGGATGTTTTTCAAAGAAGTATATTAATATGTTCCCTCATGTTTAAAGCAACACAGTCATGGACCTGGCATTAAATACCAAAATCTGGTAAAATGGTTTCTTAAGCAGTATGAAAAGTAGAATAATCCTTTTGTAAAACAATTTAGCAAAAATGTATAAAAAGCCATTCTAAATATTATTAATAACAGCCTCTAACCTCATACTCATTTCTATAGCAATCAGTTCCAAGAAAATAATCTAAAATATGATAAACAAAATTTGTAATAGGATATACATCACAGTGTTATGGATAAGAGGCAAAGCAGAGACAACATAAATGTTCAATAAGAAGAAAATGATTAATAATGGTACATCTAGCTAAGGTCTGTCCTTTGCCTATAGGAGCCAATGTAAGTTTTTTAATTTGAAAACTGTCATAATATTTTGAATGCTTGTCAAATTATAGAACCTCGCTTTTTATCCTTAATAGAATTTAGAATGTTAAATTAAAAAATGAGAGATGAAAGTAGGGACCGATATAAGCAAGTTATATACTGAGGTTTGTATTGTCAGATGTTTTATAATATGCTTCAAAGTCATATTAAAAGATAAATAAAATGTGTAAAACTATCAAATAAAATTCTATACACTTGTGTTAATAGAAACAAGTATTTTCTGGACCAAACAACATAAATATTTTCCTTTAAAATGAGAGTTTCTTCATATCCAAATTAAGAACTGGAAATATTTCTTCAAAGCAAAATGCCAATAAAGAATAAACATATAGTATATAAGTAATAGAGAATCATATTAACTAGCTCTATCCTATAGTATATATATTAGAGAGTCAACATTTAAAAAACTTTGTATTTAAAAAAATAGTAAGCAAAATTGTAATATATCATGTTTTCTATATAGTGAAAGATAAAATGAGTAAGATCAATACATAAAAATAAGTGATTTTGCAAGTAATATGAAGTGGTATAGAAACTCATAGTCAAAATATTCATTTTCATATGGTAAATTACTTCAATTAGTGATTTATGAAGTTAGTACATCATTTATACTGGTGTTTCGAAATTTTACTTAGACTGTGGACACTTTGGCTGAGAATACAAGGAGCTAATGAAAGAAATCTTTGAATTAATATGCACATATGTATTTTCTCAATGAATGCTAAAAATATAACTACTATCATCTGGTATTCTGAAATTACTTTTGATGTTAAAACAGAATTCTCATTTCCATTTGGAGACTATGAACTCTATATAGATCTATAAAAAGTAAAAAATTTTAAGAAATATGAAAAAAAGAAATATATACTACTTTAGTTATATTATTCTAACTTAACCTCATTCTTGATCTTAGCAACTTATTATTTAAATGTAACTTTTTTTAAAGAGCACATTAAGACTAAAAATTAATCTATCAGTACTTGGAAAAGGTAACATGAATCTTTTTATCTTTAAAAAGGTAAAGTATTTAGTTTCTACACGAATCTGTGAATTGTAAAATCAAAGTAATCTAAAATCAAATTATTGTGCAACTGAGATACTAAAACACACGAGATTTTAAGATTAGATGGTATCCAGACTAGTCCAATAAGCTAGTCCAATGTAACTGGAGGATTTCAGAACCCAAGAAAATAAAGTCTGTCACTGTTTCCATCATTTCCCCATCATTTGTCATGAAGTGATAGGATCAGATACCATGATATTAGTTTTTTGAATGTTGAGTTTTAAGTCAGCTTTTTCACGCTCCCCTTTCACTTTCATCAAGAGGCTCTTTAGTTCCTCTTTGCCTTCTGTCATAAGAGGGGTGTCGTCTGCATATCTGAGGTTATTGATACTTCTCCTGGCTTGTGCTTCATCCAGCCCGGCATTTTGTACAATGTACTCTGCATATAAGTTAAATAAGCAGGGTGACATTATACAGCCTTGACGTACTCCTTTCCCAGTTTGGAACCAGTCTGCTGTTCCATGTCCGGTCTTACTGTTGCTTCTTGATGTGCACACAGATTTCTCAGGAGGCAGGTAAAGTGGTCTGGTATGCCCATCTCTTTAAGAATTTTCCACAGTTTATTGTGACCTGCACAGTCAAAGGCTTTGGTGTAGTCAATAAAGCAGAAGTAGATGTTTTTCTGGAACTCTCTTGCTTTTCTGATGATCCAATGGATGTTGGCAATTTGATCTCTGGTTCCTCTGCCTTTTCTAAATCTAGCTTGAACATCTGGAAGTACTCGGTTCATATATTGTTGAAGCCTCGCCTGGAGAATTTTGAGCATTACTTGGCTTGCATGTGAGATGAGTGCAATTGTGTGGTAGTTTGAACATTCTTTGGCATTGCCTTTCTTTGGGATTGGAATGAAAACTGACCTCTTCCAGTCCTGTGGCCACTGCTGAGTTTACCAAATTTGCTGGCATATTGAGTGCAGCACTTTTCACAGCATCATCTTTTAGGATTTGAAGTAGCTCAACTGGAATTCCATCACCTCCACTGGCTTTGTTCGTAGTGATGCTTCCTAAGGCCCACTTGACTTGGCATTCCAGGATGTCTGGCTCTAGGTGAGTGATTACACCACTGTAGTTATCTGGGTCATGAAGATCTTTTTTGTATAGTTTTTCGGTGTATTCTTGCCACCTCTTCTTCATATTTTCTGCTTTTGTTAGGTTCATACCGTTTCTATCCTTTATTGTACCCATCTTCGCATGAAATGTTCCCTTGGTATCTCTAATTTTCTTGAAGAAATCTCTAGTCTTTCCTATTCTATCCTTTCCCTCTATTTCTTTGCACTGGTCACTAAGGAAGGCTTTCTTATCTCTCCTTGTTATTCTTTGGAACTCTACATTCAGATGGGTATATCCTTCCTTTTCTCCTTCGCCTTTTGCTTCCCTTCTCTAAGCTATTTGTAAGGCCTCCTCATACAAACATTTTGCTTTTTTTGCATTTCTTTTTCTTGGGGATGGCCTTGATCACTGCCTCCTGTACAATGTCACAAACCTCTGTCCATAGTTCTTCAGGGACTCTATCAGATTTAATCCCTTGAATCTGTTAGTCACTTCCACTGTATAATCAAAAGGGATTTGATTTAAATCATACCTGAATGGTCTAGTGGTTTTCCCTACTTTCTTCAATTTAAGTCTGAGTTTTGCAATAAGGAATTCATGATCTGAGCCACAGTCAGCTCCTGGTCTTGTTTTTGCTAACTGTATAGAGTTTCTCCATCTTTGGCTGCAAAGAATATAATCAATCTGATTTCGGTATTGACCATCTGTTCTCCAAAATCACTGCAGATGGTGACTGCAGCCATGAAATTAAAAGAGGCTTCCTCCTTGAAAGAAAAGCTATGACCAACCTAGACAGCATATTAAAAAGAAGAGACATTACTTTGCCAACAAAGGTCTGTCTAGTCAAAGCTATGGTTTTTCCAGTAGTCATGTATGGATGTGAGAGTAGGATGATAAAGAAAGCTGAGCGCCAAAGAATTGATGCTTTTGAACTGTGGTGCTGGAGAAGACTCTTGAGAGTCCCTTGGACTGCAAGCAGATCAAACCAATCAATCCTAAAGGAAATCAGTCCTGAATATTCACTGGAAGGACTCATGCTGAAGCTAAAATTCCAATACTTTAGCCACTTGATGCGAAGAACTGACTCATTGGAAAAGATCCTGATGCTAGGAAAGATCGAAGGCAAGAGGAGAAGGGGACGACAGAGGATGAGAGGATTGGATGGCATCACCGACTCGATGGACTGAGTTTGAGCACTCCCCGGGAGCTGGTGATGGACAGGGAAACCTGATGTGCTGCAGTACATGGGGTTGCAAAGAGTCAGACACATCTGAGCGACTGACTGAACTGAACTGAACTGGAGGATTATTAAATGGTGTTTATCTCACTTCCTTTAGAATTAAACCTAAATCTCACATTTTATACAACAATTAAATCAAAATAGATCACATTCTCAAATCTAAAATGTAAAAGTATAAAGTTTTTCTTAAACATGCCACTAAAAGAATAGTCCATAAAAGACAAAAATCAATAAACTAGATTTCATCAAAATTAAAACTAAAATTGTAGCCCATAATATAAATAAGAATGTAAAGAATGAGCTTTTAACATTGCCAAATTTTAACACTGTATAGCAACATATATTTGAGGTAAGATATGACCACACATGGGACTTCCCTGGTGGCACTGCGGTAAAAGAATCTGCTTGCAATTGAGAAGACACAGGAGACACAGGTTTGATCTCTGGGTCGGGAAGATCCCCTCAAGAGGACATGGCAACTCACTCCAGTATTCATGCCTGGAAAATCCCAAGGACAGAGAAGCCTGGCGGACTACAGTCCTCAGGGCTGCAGAGTCAGACACGACTGAAGCGACTAAGTATGCACGCACACATGGCCATACACAGATGTCATAAATTTGTAAGGCTACATGAAAATGGGTAGTTTGCTCTTTGATCCAACTGTAAGGATGCTAGGATTTATTTCACATTTTTCATTTAAATAAAATTAATTATTTACACTTACCAGCAGCTTCTAGAACCAATTGCAGTCTTGCTTTGGCCTGTTCAGCTGGTGGCTAAAAATCAAGCATAAAAAACATATACAAGTCAGTTTTAACAGAGCTTTAAATTAATGCATTATTATGTGAGTATCAGAAAATTTAGCAAACTTTACCGTAATCAGTATTAATATCAACCCACATCTTAACAAAATTCCATCACAGCAGCTCTACCAATCTACTTTCTCACTCTAGTAATTGGATCACACTTTTAATTATGAAAAGTGTGAAGAATGAAGTTCTTTCTTTTTTTTTTTAAATGGAATAGGTTTTATCTACTACCCAACTTGTACCAGTCAGCAACAGGCAAAAGAAAGGCAATTTAATAATGAGGGAAAATCAACACATTTAACAACATACTGTCAGGCTGTGTTATTTCTTTACATATGGAAACATGCAAAATGACCTATTTAAATAGCAACTTAAAGTCCAATACTTTAGGCAAATATCATAGTCTAAAACCAATTATTTCCTGCTTTCTTTACAGTATTTGAAAGGAGTAATTGTGATAAAGTGAATTACTGCTATCAGTTCCCATTAATGTTCTTAAAATTATTCTCTCAATGAATTTTGATTCAATACAGATGATAATGTGGAAAATACTTTCCTACTAGTGACCTTATTCTGAGATTTTCGGATAATATATATTGATGGTATGCAAACTATAACATGGATTGTATCACGTTTATGATTTTTATGAAAGATCTGTTAAAAACTGAAAAAAGACTTTATATTAAGTTTCTGAACATGTCAGTACTGACTAAATAATTTCATGGTTATATACGATACCATCATTTGAGAATTAATATTTTACAAGATATATTTGAATGTTTTGCAATTTGTGGAAAAACAGCCTGAAAAGAATTACATAATTGGATATAGAAAGGAGATGTTATGCTCAGAAAGGTGTAAGAATTTGAATGGTGCTTTTGAATAACCTATAAGACAAATGATGGGAAAGTGGTAGGTGTGTCAGGAAAGACAGGGATAGCCTTTTATATCATGGAAGAGGGAGTAAACTATGGTCTAAACCTGATTTTGTAAACAAGTTTTACTGAAACACAGACACACTCATTTGTTTATGTGTTGTCTGTAGTTGCTTTGGTGCTCAACTCAACGGCAGCAGAGTCAATTGTTTGTTGTAGGAAACTTCTGGCCAGCAAAGTCTAAAATATTTACTACTTAGATCTTTAACGAAAAATCTGTTGACTTCTGCATATAAGGTGGAGACACTTTGGAGAACTTGAAACAGTGGGGTGATAAGATGAGATCTGCATTCTGATACATCATTCTAGCGATATGTTTGAGGATGAACTGAAAAGAACAAAACAGAAGTCAAGGAGTTCAGTTAGGGAGCAACTAAAGAAATTCAGGTGAGAGATGATGAGGGCTGGGCTAGTGCAGGGGTAGTAAGGTTGGACAGGGAAAACTAGATTTGAGAAAATTTAATCGATAACATGAAAGGACTGATTGAGAGAAGAAAGAGCTGACAAACAAAAAGGATATTTTATATCATATGTCTATAAAAAGATATGTAAGTGTGTTTCATGAAGTTATAAAACTGATATCTACTGAATATGATCTCTTTAACAGTTATAAAGGAAACTGCGTATATAAGTCAAGCAATTAACACAAACATTTATAATGATGACAACAATTTCACAACATCTCCCATCACTTTGAGGGAACAGAGTGAGTGTGCAGAACTGTGGAGCCTATGGCCCAGCTAAACAAAGCCGCTGGAACTCAGCAACAACTCGCCATTATGCAGAAATGCAAGCCTAGGGTCATAAAATTTCTTGATTTTTCCTGAGACTTTAAGTCACCTAAAAAACAAATAGTGTGTGGAACAAACAGTACTTCTCAGAACCAGATTCAATCCCCAAACAGTCTGTGACCTCTGCCATCTACTTAACAGACACAGTAGAAACATGATACTTTGTGCATCATGAAATAACTAGAATGGCAAGAACCTGCTAGTTCTGACTAGCAGGTCTCAGAATTATGAAGTATACATTTCAGAGTATTCTGGTAACCAGTGACCTTTGATAGAAAAAGGTGAGACACTGTACTGGTTAAGATATTTCATGGAAAAAGAATAGGTTTTTCATAAGGAGAGAGTAACAAATAAGAAATACTTAAGACAAATATACAAAGTGATGAGAACCAACATCCAATAACATATTAACAATATTGTTAAAGTCTCTTAACCCACAAAATCCCACTCCATAGCAGCTCTCCCTCTCCCCTACTTAAGACCACTCTCTTAAAAACATGGTGATTATCATCCCTAAAGAGTCTTGATGGTTGATGTTCAAGATAAAGCACTTGTTAAAATATATTTATATTTATTAATTTAACAATTTATAATACAGGATTAATATTTCAAAGATAAAGAAAACCAGGGAATAAGAGGAGTTTACTAACTTGCCTTTACTAGTAAATGACAGATTGAAATTTAGACCTACTGACCCCAGATCTCAGGATTCTTCTAATTACTAGGATATTCATAAAGTCAAAGCAATTAATTTCATATATAAAAGAATAAGGATCAACTTTTTATTTTCAATCTTTATAATTTACTTTTGGTACTATTTTGTTTATCTAAAATTGGTAAATGGTACTAATGTTATTCAGAGCCAGAGAAGAAACTTTCCTGCCAGACTACTCTGTCCATGGGATTCTCCAGGCAATAATACTGGAGTGGGTTGCCATGCCCTCCTCCAGTGGATCTTCCCAACCCAGGGATCAACCCTGCATCTCTTATGTCTCCTGCATTGGCAGTCAGGTTGTTTACTAGAGCCACCAGAAAGTGAAAGTGAAACTGAAAGTCGCCCAGTGAAAGTGAAAGTCGCTCAGTGAAAGTGAAAGTCGCTCAGTCGTGTCTGACTCTCTGCGACCCCAGGGACTATACAGTCCATGGAATTCTCCTGGCCAGAATCCTGGACTGGGTAGCCTTTCCCTTCTCCAGGGGATCTTCCCAACTCAGTGATCGAACCAGAGTCTCCTGCATTGCAGGTGGGTCCTTTACCAACTGAGCTATCTGGGAAACCACCTGGGAAGCCCCAAATAGCTAAGAAACTAGTATCAAATACAAATGTTTGGAATACAGCAATTTCTCATTATAAGAACTATAAAATGAAGAGATATTTAAGAACACAATGTCAAAATTATATTGCATGAAGCAAACTTACAGAGAAAAAATTGTATCCTGTTGAAAAATAATATTCCTTAAATCAAAATGAATAATACACAGTTTGATAAATAAATATTACCAAAATTGAAATATAGAGAATATAAATGTGTTCCCTTAAAAAATAAATATTAGCATTGACATTTACAGAATAGCAAGAATAGTATAAATTTTTACTGTAAGTTTTCATATCATACATATCATATAGGGCTTACATTTTCTAAGTTAATAGAGGTCCTTTTTCGTGGAGAAAGGGGTTAAAAGTCTTTTATTGCTATGGATTATATAGAACTACCCTGCTCTCCAGGGAAGGCAATGGCACCCCACTCCGGTACTCTTGCCTGGAAAATCCCATGGATGGAGGAGCCTGGTGGGCTGCAGTCCATGGGGTCGCTAAGAGTCAGACACAACTGAGCGACTTCACTTTCACTTTTCACTTTCATGCATTGCAGAAGGAAACGGCAACCCACTCCAGTGTTCTTGCCTGGAGAATCCCAGGGACGGGGGAGCCTGGTGGGCTGCCGTCTATGGGGTCGCACAGAGTCGGACACGGCTGAAGCGACTCAGCAGCAGCAGCAGCAGGCTCTCTCTCTTTCCCTTAGTAGCCAAGTATACCCACATAACTCCATCTGTAAACTCAAGTTTTAGACAAGAGCACTCGCTTTCTTAGGAAGAAACAAAAGCTCCTAAGATGAAACCAAAAGATAGGTCAGTCTCTTGATGATTATGGACCTCAAGGTCTAGACTGTTTCCTTCAACTTTGGGTTTATTCTTATTTAGTCCAATCCCCTGAGTTCCTTACAAATTGACTGCATGTCTAGATTCTCAAAATACTGCCAGAGCTAACATTCCAAACCAGCACAATTCTTTGAGCCATGACCATTAAAAAAAAAAAAAAAGAGAGAGAGAGAAACAAAAAGAAGCCTAACCTTAACAAAAGCCATTTAAACTATTTGCTCACTCTTCCCACTTCTATTCATTTTTAGATTCCTAACCACTGGCCACCACTATGGGAATTCTGCAAGTTGATGAAACTATAGCCATTCCAGCTGCCAACCACAGTCTTGGGGTTGTTAATAACAGGGATGTATAAAGTCTGAAAAACTTGCCGAGCAAAGAGAGAACTCAAGGTTAGAAAGAAACACTTCACAGAATCAAAATTAGGACTGCATTATATGGTTTTCAGCTATTACTCTCAATTTTATCTTATCATGGGCTCATTTTGTACAAAAAATATATACAGTGAGGATACTGGAAGATGGCAGAGTAGGAAGCACCAGGAATCTGTCTCCCCAATAACTGTACTGGCAGAATCGGTCAGACATAACTCTTTTAGAACTCTGGAATCTGTTCAAAGCTGGAAAATACCAGGGGAAAACTTAGTATATTGCAGTTAATTTCTGTCAATTTCAGCTATTAGGGACTTCCCTGGTGGTTCAGTGGTTAAAACTTCCCCCTCTCAGTGCAGGGGGCATGGGTTTGATCCCTGGTCAAGGAACTAAGACACTGCATGCCACATGGTGTGGCCTAAAAAAAAAAAAATTAATAAACTTTCAAATTCTGTTTTAAAAAAATTCAGCTATTAGCACAGTAGCAACTATCCATCCCCCAATGCCAGCCACGTAGCTAACAGCAGCGCACTTGTTCCTGAAGCTGCTTGCCCACAGCAGAAGTGTTGGTACGAAGGTGGAGAAATTGGAGCCCTTGTGTACTGCTGACAGCAATTAAAACAGTATAGTGTTGTGGGAAACAATAATGCAATACCTCAAAAACCTAAGACACAAAATTACCATATGATCCAGAAATTCCACATCTGGGTACATATCCCCCAAAATTAGAAGCAGGGTCTTGAAGAGACATTTGTACACTCATGTTCACAGAAGCATAATTCATAATGATAAAATGGAAACACACAAGTGTCCACTGAATGAGTGGAGAAGCCAAATGTGGTATAAAGATACAGTGAAATATTATTCAGTTTTTAAAAAGATGGAAATTCTATAATATGTTACGACATGGATATAATCAGAAAAGATGTTTGATATGATTTCAATCTTCTTAAATTTATTGTGACTTGTTTTGTGTCCCAACATATGGTAAATCCTTGAGAAAGTTCCATGACTACCTAAGAAGAACCTGTTTTCTGCTGCGTTTAAATGGAAAGTTCTGCATAAATCTATCAGATCCATCAGGTCTAATGTTTCATTTAAGGCTGTTGTTTCCTTTTTGACTTTCTGTCTAGATGATCTATTCATTGATGTCAGTAGGTTGTCGAAGTCTCCTATGAATAACACATTATTGTCAATTCCTCCCTTTAGTAATTGTTTTGTATATTCTGATGGACCTATGTTGCGCTGTGCTGCGCTTAGTCACTCAGTCGTGTTCAACTCTTTGTGACCCCATGGACTGCAGCCCGCCAGGCTCCTCTGTCCATGGGGATCCTCCAGGCAAGAATACTGGAGTGGGAATCTTCCCCACCCAGGGATCGAACCCAGGTCTCCCGAATTGCAGATGGACTCTTTACCACCAGAGCCCTCAGGAGTGCACAAGAATGCTGGAGTGGGTAGCCTATTCCTTCTCCAGGAATCAAAAACCAGGGTCTCCTGCATTCCAGGTGGATTCTTTACCAGCTGAGCTACCAGGGAAGCCTGGACCTATGCTAGGTGCATATATTTTAATAACTGATGTTGTCTCAGTGAATTGTCCTCTTTATCAATATATAATGCCCATCTCTGTCTCTTGTTACATTTTTTGGCTTGATGCTTATTTTGTCTGATATGTGTATGGCTATACTTACTTATTTTTGGCTGTCATTTGTTTGGAGTATTAACTCTCAGTTTTTCACTTTTAGCTTATTTTTGCCTTGAGAGCTGAGGTGAGTCTCCTAAAGGAAGCATATAGTTGAGTTTTGCTTTTTAATCTGTCCAGCCACTGTATTTTTTGATGGGCAAGTTAGATCCATTTCCATTTATGGATCGTTGAATGATGAGGACTTAGTATTGTCATTGTATCTTTTATTTTCCTGTTCTGTATTTACATTGTTTCTTTTCCCCTTTTCTGCCTACCATTTTAGTTTCGTGGTTTTCTATGATATTTTTTAGAAACATCATAGAAAACATTGGTTTTCTCTGTTTTTATGTTTTGTGTCTCTACACTAGATTTATGTTTTGTGGTTATCATGCAGTTTATATAAAATGTCTTGGCAAAATAGTCCTTTTTCTGCTGATGGCATCTTATGTTCATTTATCTATATGAGTTCTATCCTTTTCCTCCTTCCCTTTTGTGTCTTGTTGTCTCAAATTATTTCTTTTCATGTTGTGAGTTTATTAACAAAGTAGTTACAGTTATCTTTATGCTTTTTTCCCCCTTTTAACCTTCATAATAAAGTACTTAAATAATAAAGTGTTTAAAATACTTTTTAAAGTATTTAAATATCTATTTAAATATTTATAATATTTATAATAAAGTATTTAAAAATCTATTCTGATAGAAAGTTATAATTTTCTGACTCTAAGTATCACCGTACTCAAAGTTTTTGCATTTTTGCTTTCTTGTTTCTGGTATAAGAGCTACTTTAGACATTTATTGTAAGGTCTAGAGCTGATGAAGACCCCAAGCTTTTTTTGTCTCAGAAAATCTATTTCTCCTTCATATCTGAATGATAATTTTGCTAGATAGACTATGCTTGGCTGATAGAATTTTTTCAATTTTTTTTGCATCTTATTTCTCTTTCCTCTTCTACTTGTACTGTTTCTCTACTTCTACCTATAGAATTCTCTATATTCTCTCTTCCAAATGGTTTGGTTTACTTCTGGTTTACTTCTAATGTTTTCTAATGCATTCTTCAACTCGTTGATTAGAGATTTTCAGCTCCAGATTTTCTGTTTGGTTCTTTTTTTTAGATTCAAGCTTTATCCTTGAGCTCATTAACCTGCCTTCTAACTTTTCTTGTAGTTCATTGAGTTTCTTCATAACAGGTATTTTGAATACTCTATCAGTTAGATAGCAATATTCCATGCCTTTATGTTTGGTTTCTAGAGAACTGTCATTCTTTTTGTGGTATACATAGTGTTCTTGCTTGATAGGTTGTTCTTCATGGTGCCTGATGAGTTGTTCTTCTGGTGCATTTAAAGAAGCAAACACCTTTCTACTTCATTCTAACCATTCAACAGGTTAGAAATTAGAGGGCTTTATTTGTTTTCCAATAAATGATGCTATATTACACAAATCTCACATAAGCTGCCTCTGATTATATTTGAGAGCCAGCACTTTCCACCTCTGCCACCTCTGTTAGAGGCATCACTTTGTGCCTCGAAGGTCACTGGTGCCCTGACGCTGCTAGGTCACGCCTGGGAGCACCGGGATGGTGGGCCCTTCCGTCATGTCCATGATGTATCCTGAGTCCCAGGCCCTGCCACCATGGAGGGTGAGGGCGGGAGAGGGGTCGGGGCCAGACACCCTGCCGTGCCTGCTGCTGTCAGGAATGCAGTTCCGCTGCCTCGGGCGGGGAGGGAAGTGGTGGCTCTGGCCCCACTGTCCCTGCAGCCCAGTCACCTGTGGCCACAGCCGCCCTGGGTGCCCTGTCTCCTGCTGCGGCCAGGACGTCCAAGTCACGGTGCCACCTCCTCAGCTGCTGCTGAGTCCCATGGACCTCTGGGCACAGCTGCTGAGAATGGAGGCCATAGTCACAAGCAGCCCCTTCTGCTGTTTCCTATGTGTTCCAGACCATCCACTCATATTTAGATGCACAGATATATGTAGAATTCTCTGGCGTTCTGGTGTGCTGGGCAGAGTCAACTTTACTGAGTAGTATATGTTTTACTAGCTGAATACTGAAGGGCAAAGACAAAGGTAATGTCTCATTCTAATCCATGAAGCTGACATTACTCCAATATCATTTCAAATTTCAAAGATCTTACAGCATAATGAGGAAAATAATAAAAATAATAATAAAGAAACTACAAATTTACTAAATGTCTACACTCTGCCAAGACTGTGTGTTATTTCTATATTTTCTTAAAGATTTCAGACAGCGGCTTCCCTAATGACTCAGACAGTAAAGAATCTGCCTGCAATACAGGAGACCTGGATTGGATCCTTGGGTTGGGAAGATCCCCTGGAGAAGGAAATGGCAACCCACTCCAATATTCTTGCCTGGAGAATTTCATGGACAGAGGAGCCTGATGGACTACTGTCCATGGGATTGCAAAGAGTTGGACACAATTGGGTTACTAATACTCTATCAAGGTATAATAAAACTATAACATATTACACCATCTAAAGCACATAGTTTTATAGGTTTTGACATATATATACAGCCATGCAGGCATCATTACAGTTAAGATAATCAGCATGTCCATTACTCAAAAATCTTCCACATCCTCCTCTAATTCTTCCATGCCCCTCTGTGCCTCTATTCCACCTCTCAGTTTCCAGGCAACCACTGATCTACTTTCTATCATTATACATTACTTTGCATTTTCTACCATGCTATACAGATGGAATCATATGATATATACTGTTTTATGTCTAGGTTTTAAATTCAGCATAATTATTTTGAACTTCATCCACGCCATTGTGTATAATGACATGTATTCCTTTTTCCTGCTGGATAGTATTCCATTATAAATAAACACTACAACTTCTTTATGCATTCACCTGTGGACAAATATATAATTTTTGACTATTACAAAACACAGTATAAACATTCAAGTAAATGTCTCTGTATAAATACATACTTTCATACCTCTTGGGTAAATATCTAGGATTGGAATGTTTGGGTTATATGGCAACATATGTTTAACATTTTAAGAAAATAGTTTCCAAAGTAGTTAGTTTCACATTCCTGTTAGCATTATAAGAGTCTCTTGCTCCACACCCTAGTCATGACTTAGTATAAGTTATACTAAGTTTTAATCTATATTTTCCCAATGATTATTGGTGCTGAGCATCTTTCCATGTGTGTGTTTATTACCTATACACATATATTAGATGGTAAAATAGATGGTCAAATCTTTTGTCAATTTATTAAACTGGTTTCTTACTATTGAGTTTTCAGAGTTCTTAATTATAATTTTTCATATACAAGCTTTGCAAATTGCATACACTTACAGGGAATTATATATTTACACTTATAAAGCCCCTCCCCTATTGAGGGACTTGTTTTTCATTATCGTAAGAGATTCTTTTGAAGAGCAGAATTCCCTAAAATGGATAAAGTCCGTTTCATCAATTCTTTCTTTTATAAACGATGTTTCTGTGGTATTATATCTAAGAACTCTTTATGTTACCCCAATTCACAAAGATTTGCCCTATGTATATACTTAGAAGTTTTATAGTTTCTGATTACATTTAGCTCTATGAAATACATTTTGCTAAATTTGTATATGGTACAACATATACACTGAGAACCCTTTCATTTTTCTGTAGCTTTCTTGCCTTTGAATATTTGTCAAAAATCAATTGGATATATTTGTCCACAGAAATGAGTCTATTTCTAGACTGTCTATGCTGTTCCATTGATCTATTTGTCAATATCGGTACTAATACCACATTGTCTTTATTTCTTTATTACTACAGTTTTATATTAACTCTTGAAATCAGGAAGAATAACTCCTCCAACTTCTTCTTTTTCAAGTAGTTTTGGCTCTTCTAGCTCTTTTGCATCCCCAGTTTCAAAAAAAAAAAAAAGAAAAACGTTTATTAGTTTCTACAAAAAAAAAGTCCCTGCTAAGATTTTACCATGGAATTGCATTGAATCTACATAACCATTTGAGGAGAGGGAATATCTTAACAATATCTTACCAGAACTTGAATTTTAACCCAGATCACAAAATCCATGTTCTTAGCAACACTATACTTCTACATAACTAGAGATTCATTTGTTTATTAACTTTCATGGGGAGGGGGATAAATCAAATAAATTTTAGTTGCCAGAAAAGACCATATAAAGTTAAAACTAAATTTTCTTTAGTCTTTTGAATGCTGCCATTAACCATCTTAAAGATTGTGAGTGTCATCTAAAAACCTTATTTTAATCAAGTTTTTTCAAATGAGTAACTTTAAAAATATTAAACATATTCACAGTATAGGTACTGTGCTCTTTCCTTTAAAGTAAATGCAATCTCACTATGACAGAGACACATATCAACAGCTTATCATATTTCTGGCTACATTTCATTTTAACAGTTACTATAATTCTATCTCTTAGGATCAAGGTCTAAGCTAGAAATATTACACATAGCTCAAAAGTAGATTTATCTTGCCTCTAGAATTTAGCACCAAGTTAGTTTAAATAAAGACCATAAAAGAACAGAATTAAACCAATAGCACATATTCTGTTTCCAACAGCAAATTCCTCGTAAGAATTTTAATCAAATATTTTTCCTAAACAGCTTAAGCAGTTTGTAAAAAAGTTATTTATAGCTATTTTCTTTCAAAAACTGAGACAGATGTCATTTTATAAACGAATAAGTTAAAGAGGTGACTCTGATCCTAAGGCTACAATATTCCTCTTAAGGTGTGTTTAAGAAACTCATATTCACTACCCAATAACAATACATGTGAAATTATCCTGCATATATACTGTGTAAATATACAGCCATGCTTATTTGTTCATAGATTGTTTATGGCTGCAAGCAGCAGGGTTGTATAGTTGTGGTAGAGATCTTATGACCCACAAACCATAAATATTTGTTTGTCTTTTATTTAGACTTTCCAACCCAGGGATCTTCCCAACCCAGGGATCGAACATAGGTCTCCCGCACTGCAGGTGGATTCTTTACCAGCTGAGTCACATGGGAAGCTCTTATTTAGACTACTATACCTGTATTCTTTCCACTTAACCTTTCCACCCTATATATAGCTATTAATGTTACCTTCACAAAGCAATCTTCTAATTAAGTTATTGCTTAAAAAACTCATCAGTGACAGTCCATTGCTTCCAGATTTAAGCATAAATTAATCACCTTAATTTTCAATCCTATCAGCACATTTCAACCTTATTCTTCCACCCTTACCTTTCAACCGTTTCTGTATTCACATCCCGCATTTCAGCAGTACATGGCTTCTCACTATTTCTCAACCACGTCCTGCATATCTCTCCCACTGCTTTCCTCATGGAGAAGCCTCTATTTGGAATTTCCTTTTCCTCAGTCATCCTCTTTGTTGAGTCCTACCTAGTTGGCTGGATACAGTGTGGACTATCAAACGACTCATAGAGTACTCAAAATCCTTGCGAAAATGCTACAGACTACCCCTCTGTTCTTTCAAAATGAGTGCCTCTCCCCTTCTTTTCCCCAATGGCTCTGCGGGAAAGAATCCACCTGTAATGTAGGAGACGTGGGTTCAATCCCTGGGTTGGGAAGATCCCTCGGAAAAGGAAATGGCAATCCATTCCAGTATTCTTGCCTGGGAAATCCCATAAACAGAGGAGCCTAGCATGCTATATAGTCCACGGGGTTACAAAAGAGCCAGGCACAACTTAGTGATTAAACAACAACAACAATAACTCCAGCACTTAACTTCCTTCATTCCTAGCCCCAGATGTCGAACCTCACTGCTTAAATCAACTTTTAACAGAACTTAGGAAGAAGGTTTAGATTTGGCAAGAAAGTAGCTGTATATGGAAGCTAGGCAGATGAACTAGAAATTCTCCCTGCTCTGTGGAACCAAGACAGGCAAGAAGAAAGGGAAAGAAGCTTGGCTAACTCAATGAAAGTTTAGAAGCTTAAAACAAACAGAAAATGGAAGAAACAACAAATCCAAACCATCGTTTATTTGTAATTGCTACATAACTGTGCCACAGAAATGTCTACTTAACATGTCCCGTCAGAAATTGTGCCTTTCTTTTTCTTTGACAGCTGAACCACGATATTCTCCCACAAAAGGAAGAAATTAGGGGTTTTATATGCATGAGTTCTTGGTACATTAGGCCTCTCAGAAATTCTAAAATAATTCTATGCAAAACAAATTATTTTACTAAAACTTCTAGACATGACATTGAGGTTAAAATAAAATTATACTTAATGATACAATTTTTTATATATTAAATGGTAAGGCACAAATAATTTCAGGTTCCTAAATTTTTTCTGAAGTGAAAAGGTGTACAGTCACACAAGGAAAAACATTCCTATTGTTCTAAACACTGTTTTAGTGTCTTGGTGTTTTTTTTTAAACACTGTTATAACCACCTACTTTTGCTATCACAATTTTAAGTATCAGCACACCATAAATATTAATATTTTGGGATAATCTATTAGAAATTATTTTTAAAGAGTTACATAAATGTCTTTCCTGATCCTTTTAGAATTCAGCTTAAAATAATACTTCTTATTTTTAAAAGCCTTTGTAGCCTGGCAACAGCTATTTCTAAGAAACTTATTCCCTGTGACTACTTTTCTCTCAGTTATTTGACTTTGTCTTTCTCTCTCTCTCTGTATCATCTTGTGGCTGCTGGGAAGGGAATGGTGTTCTCTGCGGTACCAATCACCTGGACCAGTCTACTTATTATTTCTCTTTGCTGTACTGACTTCACAAAAGTTTTTAACTCTCTTGACAAAACCTTTTCTGTTTTATTCCAAGTTATAATTTCTATCTTTAAATGCAGTTATTTAGTCTCTAAAAGATCTTTCAAAATCACCTTTTAAAAGTGTTTTTGTTAACGAAGGCCAAGAGGTAAAAGTACTAGAAAGTTTTTTTACGTTATGTTTTTTCCTCAAAGACATTAAATTTGAACCACTGGGTTCAAAATGGACAATGAAGCAGATAAACTATTTGACTTTCTGTAGGTTTATTTTATATCTCCATAAACATGCTATAGAAAATAACTGATTGGAATGATTTACTAAGAGATTTTCTAGATGGATTATTTGCATACAGGATGTTTGCAATATTTCATATGTCCCCAAAAGTTTTATATGTATGGGGGAAAAAAAAGTAAATGGCAAAGAAAGACTGATTATGCATCAGAACCGTATTCTAATCTTAACTATGTAAACTTTAAGGGTTTGTTTTCTCATCCATGCAAGCATGTTCATCACAATGCTTTTCAAAAACAGAAAACTGTCCCCCAAAAGTAAATGACTAAATAAATTGTGGTTTAATCCCTTAATGGAAGCAGCACAGTAGTCAATTTTACAAATATTTTAAAAGATATTAAAAAACATGGGGAAATGCTAGAATTACATTTTTATACTGTAAAACTAAACATGTAAAATGACCCAGATTTGTTAAAAAAAGAAAAAGAAAAGAAATTAAATTTTAAAATTTTACATAAAATGCATATCCTAGGAAAAAACTAGAAAACATGTGATAAAATAACAATTTTTATTATCTACTCTATCCTTAAGTCTTTCTATATTTTTCAAGTAGGATTTCATCAGCTGGACAGGAAAAATAGGTTTCACAACAAATAAAAATGTCTTTATAGATAAATAAAAAAATTAGATGACTATTAAATTTTTTTACAGTTCAATATAAAGTACATTAATGTCACATTTCAGTGTATTAAAATATGCTCTAGAAATTGTAAGAACTATTTAAGTTTTGCCTATAATCTGACATTTGACACCCATTCTTCCTACTACCATGAGGTTATAGATATATTTTGCTTAGAGGTGAATTTTATAATGGGTAAATGTACCAGCCTTTTGCCTCAGGAGACTTGTGATCAATAAATGGCTTAACTAATAAGTGAAAATTATGTAGATGATCAAATACTGGTTTTTTCTTAGTTGACATTAGTCTAATCACAAAACCACTTCCCTATTCATCATAATTAATGATCTCCACTCAAGGAAAGCCCAAAACCATGGTGTTGTTACTCATGATTAAAATATACTAGCAGAGGCTTGATTTCTAACTTATGTTGCTATTTTCCTTTTAGAATTCTAGTGTATAGCCCAAGAAATATACAAATATATAATCAATATATTATTTCTTGAACTCCCATTCTAAAATAATCATATTCCTCTCTCTTTCTCGCTAGTTTCCTCCTCACCCATCCTTGCTTATCTAAGACAATGAGGTAACAAGTCCTATTTTACTCATGAAAATGATCACACTAATAAAATCCTATAATCAAGAGCAGTACTTTATGTATTTAAAGAATACCTATTATAAAAGAGCAACTAAATATATTTTCACAGTAACTTCAGTATGATAACCAACTCTGTACCATTTGACTAACCCTCCCTTTTCTTTTCAATTGACCACTCTACCAAAATGGCAGCTGATTTTTCACATTCTTGAAAAATACAATTTCTTTCAAAATTGGTTCTACATATTTTTATTTTTTCACAAGGCCATGAAGGAGAAAACACTGAAAAAAAAACCCTTCAGGTAAAATTATATGAAATGCTAATATATTGTCATTTTTAAAATACAAAAGTGAAAAAAAAAAAAATACAAAAGTGGTAATTTCATTTTGTTCAACTTAGAAAAACAAAGTTGACAAGGGAATAGGCTGTCTTTTTGACTTAGAAGCAACAGAAGAGATCATGAAGGAAAATGACTGACAGATTCAACTGCATAAAAATACTCTAAATAAAAAGTATCCAGCGACACAGAACTAAAATAGATGGCAACACAGTGACAGTAATATTATTAGCAGCAAATCTAACCAAGAGTTTAGAGCTTCATTTCAAAACAAGTCCTAAAAGTTGTTAACAAAATCACTAATTTCTAAAAGATTAGAGAAAGGAAGTGTATAAGACAACTCACACAGTAAAACGACAGCCAGTCAAGTTCTCTACTTAGATTTCTCTGGGAGAAGTCTCAGTTATTATTATTAAAATGTGCAAATTAGATAACTTTGATACTTAGTGCTAGCCAATGATGCAACACTTTCATGTGTGAGTGCTAAGTCGCTTCAGTCGTGTCTGACCTTTAGTGACTCGCCAGGCTCCGCTGTCCATGGCATTATGCAGGCAAGAACACTGGAGTGTGTTCCCGTGCCCTCCTCCAGGGGATCTTCCCAATCCAGGGGCTGAACCTGCGTCTCTTATGTCTCCTGCGCTGGCAGGCGGATTCTTTACCACTAGTGCTACCTGGGAAGCACCCATCATGCTTCACTTATAAACTGCATCTTCTAGACTGATAAAACAGCTACAGAAAGCAATTTGAAAAATGTGAAAGAAGTCTTAGAAGTACTCATACTCTCTGAGAAACTATTTCTAATTTCGGGACCTAGAAAAAAATATTTAAAATAATTGAGAGCTATGATCATTCAGATACTTGCTTTAAAAAAGTGAAGGCCAGGAAGTCATTTAAACCTCCAACAATGAAGAACTTGTTAGATAAATCTATTTCATAAGATAAAATATTTCTATTAAAAACAATGACAGTGCTAAACTTTTAAAGTATGTAAAACTGTCTACCAACAAGAAAATGCCAGTGTACTATATATATTAAGAAAATTTAAAGTGTTTATTCTTTGACACATAATTAAAAAAAAAGAAAACTAACCTAAAATAAACATTTAAGATTCAAAGATCTATGTACAAAGATGTTTGTCTCAGTGCTACCTATAAGAGCAAATTATTGAAAAATGATTGAAAACAATATAACAATAAATTTCTAACAGAATAATTAAATTGATTTCAATACACTGATACAGTAAAGTACAATAGAGATATTGAAAAAAATTAATGCCACTGAAAATTATTCCAACTATACTCCTAAGTGAAAATGCGAGATACAAATATAGGTCATACTTCAGTTTAATGTGAAATACATATTAGAATATGGATGCACAGAACAGACATGAAGGAATCATCCCAAAACGTTACAATGGCATATTCCTTCAGCAATGGTGGCAAGAGGAGGTTGGTGTAAATTTAGATAAAATGACTGAAAAGCACTGGGAAAGTGGAGGCACATGAGAGCCCGGGAAGTATTTGCTGAAGTAAAACAGCGTGTTTTGTTTTTCTTGCTTGGGAACATTACATCCCCATGGCTTAAATGGCAAACATCCACAGCTTTAGCACCAGAAGTAATAGATTCAAGTTCAGGGCAATAGCAGAACAACTAGACCTTTAATGGGGAAATCTTGGAAGTGAGAGAGTCATAGTAGGTTGAGATTATAAACTGTCCATATGCTCCCAGCTATCTACTAAATTATGCATGTGGGCAGAAAATCCCAGAGAATCCAGTGAAGATTGAAAGCCTGTGATACTTATAAATTTGCTCCACCTTGCAATGTATTCCTCATCTACATACATCACAGTCATAGTGTGGAAACCTTACTGCCCTGAGGCATCATTCACTGACCAACCACTAAACTATACCAGGCACAGGAGCCATGCTAAGCAGACAACACTAACACACACACAACAGCTGAGCTAAGATACCAGCAACCAAACACTGCAGAGGCAATAAATTTCACAGATCGAGTCAAGGAAAGACAACTGCCTCCTTTAAAAAAAAAAAAAAGGGAAAAAAAAACGCTCGAAAGGAAAACAAAACAAACAGAATCCAGAGTTAGAACATATCACCCACTAGTCCAGTTTTCAAGCAAAATTTTGCTGCTGCTGCTGCTGCCCAGTTGTTTCTGACCCTGTGACCCTCTGGACTGCAGCCCACCAGGCTCCGAGGTCCATGGAATTTTTCAGGCAAGAATACTGGAGCAGGTTATGATTTAACACCAAGCTATTAAAAAGTATGAACGTATGAACCCATATTCAAGAAAAAAGAGTGGTTAATAGGAAGTAGCTCCAAATTGGACCAGATGTTTGATTTAACGAACAATGAATTAAAGGAAAATATGCTAAGAAAGATTAAAAAATTGGGAATCTCAATGGAGAACTTTGAAACTACAAAGAAAGAACCAAATGGAAATCTACATTTGACAAGTACAATAACTAAAACAGAACCCTCCCCCGACCCCCAAAAACACTTCGCATCACTAGATGGACTCATTAACAGACTGAGATGGCAGAAGAAAGAATCAGTGAATATAAAGGCATATCAATAAAAATTATCCAAAGCAAAAATCAAAGAGAAAAAATACTGAAGGAAAATGAACAAAGCCTTAGTGAGCTGGATGTAACTTAAGTCCTAGAAGGAGAAAAGAAAGAGAAAGAAAAGGACAAAAAATACATATATATATGAAAAAATGACAAAAAAGTACCTAGTTTGTTGGAAAACTTTAATACTTTAACAGAATTCAATGAATTCCAAGTGAACAAATACAAAAAGAACCAAACTTATATGCATCATGGTCAAACTTCTGAAAGCTAAAGGAAAAGAGAAAATTTTGAAAGAATCAAGAAAAAAATAGCACAACATACACACAGAAAAAATACAATTAATGTTTGACTTTTCATCAGAAATAATGCAAACCAGAAGACAATGGTGATGGCACATTTAAAGGCCTGGTGGAAAAATATCAATATTCGCCAATCAAAAATTCAATATAAAAAAAAAAGGCAAACTAAAAACATTCACAGGTAAGTAAAAACTGAGATAGTTCATTGTTAGCAGACCTGCCCTAAAAAGAAATACTGGAGGAATTCCTTCTGGCTAAACAGAAATGAATGATAACTCAGAATTCAGAATAGGAAGGAATTAAGAGGAATGGGAAGAATAAATATGTGAGTAAATATAAGAGATATTTTTAATTTTCCATAAACTTTTTAAAAAGACATATGCTTGCCGAAAGCAAAGATCCTAACACTCTATTGTTGAGTTCATAAAGTTTATAGATATAATATGTATAATATTACAAAGGAGAGGAAAACGGAGGTAAAATGGAAAATGAAGATAAACTGGTAGCTCAGACGGTAAAAGCGTCTGCCTGAAATGTGGGAGATCCGGGTTCAATCCTTGGGTTGGGAAGATCCCCTGGAGAAGGAAATGGCAACCCACTCCAGTATTCTTGCCTGGGGAATCCCATGGATGGAGGAGCCTGATAGGCTGCAGTCCATGGGGTTGCAAAGAATTGGACACGACTGAGCGACTTCATTTCACTATCAATTTGAAGTAGACTGCAGTAAGTTAAAGATGCATATTGTAATACCTAGAGGAACTCCTTAAATATTTTTCCTACAGTGTCCTTGAAAACTTATATAGTCAGAATATCACCTAAATACAACAGGATAAATACACACTGTTCAAAAAAAAACAGAAGGGCACCAAAATGGCAACAGCCCTGAATCAAAATGGAAGCATTATAAAGTGATTTCTTTTTTCTTTTCTTTGTTGTTTCTGCATTACATATGAAGTGATTATAATATTCTTAAATGGAATACCCCAATAAAATTTAAACTATGTAAAAAATACCATAATAAATATACCAAAAAACTCATGAGATAATAAAGACATTTTAAATATGGGTATCTTACATGAGCATCAGAGAGCTTATAAACCTCTTGAAATAATACAGATATATATTTTCCTGGACAGATAGATAATCTGTAGCTTTTATCAGACTCCAAAAGGGATTTATATGTCCAAAAAAAGTTAAGAACCAGTGTTCTAAAGTATTAATGAATGGCTTGTCAAATTCCATTCATTTGGACTGTGGACTCTGAAGCATCCTTATGTAATTACTGCTCTTTAAAATTCACTAATTTAAGTTAGTTCATATCTCTTTTAATTTCCCTTTATTCTTATTTCAGAGGCTCAGATCCGGGTGACAGGAAGAAATAGGTTAAGGAGAATATTCCATGGTCCACAAAATCAGAAAATAGCAACACGACTGTATAAACTGGAAGTCCCTTAATCCTGAAACAAGTTATTCAGCTAGACAGTTTTTGCTTTTATTTTTCCACATAAGTCTTCATGAAAGTGCCTGTGAGTTCATGATATTTTAAAGATTTCTTAGGTAATTTGCTGTTCAGGCAGGTTAGGAATTACTGCTCTGAATTAACAGTAAAGTCCTGAGGCTAAGTTGGTTTGTGTTCCTTTCCATATCCCTATCACCCAAAGAAGAACCTGGAACAGAGAAGACTTAATAAACAATCTGTTGAAATGAATAAGTAAGTCTTCTTTTTCATAGTGTGTGGATAAAGAATAAAATCAAGAAGTATCAAATTAACATCTACATTATATATAACAAATACTGAAATAAGAAAATGCCTACATTCCTTAGATAGTAAGTTACTGAGTATATTGGAAGATTTGTGTTTGGATTATGAGTGCTGAAGTAATCCAGATCTCTGTACCTGAGATCCTTTCTGTCCTTACTGGTCCAGTAAAAATAACTTCTCATTCACATTATTTCCTAAGGAAAACAAATCTCAGTCCTAGAGTCAGCAATATCTCTTGGGCTCTTGAGTGACTACATCAAGAGACACTTATTTAAAACCTAGACAAATTTATTGTTTCTTTTTCTAAACAACAGGAAAGAAACCATTATCTATGAAAATAATAAGAACAACGCCATTTTAGGTTACTTCCAAATTCAAAGCAAAGCTTCCAACAGAGTTGCTTAACAAGTATTAAAATTTTTGCCTTTTAAAACCATAGACTTAAACAAATGAAGATGATAGATTAAACCATAAAAGGTACCTTTAACATGATATTCAGACTAGGCTATCTGATCAGACAATTCACAGAATAGAGAAACCATTCCTTGAAAACACAGCAACCCATTTACTTTGTTCCATCTTGAACATCAGAGTCCCAATCCTATGGGAAGAGACATTTCAAGCACTATACATATGCATGCTAGTCGTGGATCTTATTAGTAAATCCATTTCATTATAAAAATTCAATTCAAAATTTGCAATTATTAATGATAATTATACAACAACAAAAAACTGCATGGAGAAAAACATCTTGAGATGGAGTATATTTTTAATGATTAAGAACAGTAGAAAACTATCCTGATTAGAAATGTAACAATGAAATGTGGTGTTTTGGTCCACACAATAGTCTACTCACCCATTACAAATGTAGCTGATAGACTAAAACTGAGTCAGACTCATACTTATCAGGCTTGCCAGGGCAACCTTGAAGTCAGTCTATCAGAAATCTAGTGTTGAACCAACAAGTGTCTTGTAAAAGAGCTAATGTAAATAAGCTGAACGTCATAATAACGTTTTAGCTATTAGATATATGATTTCCAAGTTCAGAATATGTATTCAACACCCTTATTTCTCTTTGATCCAGGCTTCTTCCCTAGCCCCTCCTCTACCTTGGGTTTTATTTATGAGTTGTAGGAAAAGAGGGGTGAGGGGACTTCCCTGGTGGTATAGTGGATAAAAACCCACCTGCCAATGCAGGGGACATGGGTTTGATCCCCAGTTGGAGAAGATTCCACAAGCCATGGAGCAAATAAAGCCCATGTGCCATAACTACTGAGTCCACGTGCCCCAAATACTGAAGACCCGGTGGCCCAGAGTCAATGCTCTGCAACAAGAGAAGCCACCACAGTAAGAAGCCCTGTGCATCAGACCTAGAGAAAGCCCGCATGCAGCAACGAAGCCCCAGTGCAACCCAAATGAATAAATTTTCAAAAAAGAGGGAATAAAAACTCAAAGTTACTTTCACTACAATTTTTTTTTAAATGCTCAGGAGCAAAGAGGCATTCATCCTAAGGTACTCTCTGCCCTTAACAAAATATGACATAAAAAGGGAGACAGGCAGCTTTCCTAAGCTGTCACAGAAGTTCATGAGGGAAGCTCAGTCACATGGCCTTGCACAGAGGGAAATACCTTGCTCACATGGTGAGACCTAGCGGGAGCAGCAATAGCACAGGGCAGAGGAGGGTCAAAGCAGAGGCGGATTTAAAAAGGAGAGGTGAAGGTCATGGTCTTCTTCTTTTTAAATTTTCAAACCACCTATGTTGTTTTTGAGCACATGCAATTCTCCTCAAAACTGCCACAGACTCTTGGGGGACACTGATAACCACCTCAACTACAAGGGTAAAAGTCAGTAAAGTACCTTTTGCGAAAAGAAGTTTGGTTTTACTTGAATACTGCCTTTTAGAAAGGTTCAGATTAAGAAGTAGGAAAACATCAGGAATACAGAGATACTTTGGTATACCCATATGCTCAAATATCACCCAAGTCTCTTGTGTGTTGCTTGGAGACCATCAAATGGTAACATCTCAGTGGATTAATGACTCTATAATAATCACTAAAGCAGAGTTCCATAAGAAGCCTGAGTCCTTGATATGTTCTAGGAGGATCCCTGTAAGAATGTTTGTTTTTTCTATTTGGAGAATTTTAAACTGTGGCTTTGGTGTTACACTAGAAACTACTAATATAAGCATATGAGTGCCCCACTTATCAAGCAATTGAATGCAATTTCAATGGCAGGTTTTGTGTTTATGTTCATTATCAAGTTTGGTGCCACGTGATCTCCTGAAGTGCTGGTGTTTGCTTTTAATGTGTCTGTAAGCATGTCTACAAAGGTCCATCTAGTCAAGGCTATGGTTTTTCCAGTGGTCATGTATGCATGTGAGAGTTGGACTGTGAAGCAAGCTGAGAGCCGAAAAACTGATGCTTTTGAACTGTGGTGTTGGAGAAGACTCTTGAGAGTCCCTTGGACTGCAAGGAGATCCAACCAGTCCATCCTAAAGGAGATCAGTCCTGGGTGTTCATTGGAAGGACTGATGCTGAAGCTGAAACTTCAATATTTTGGCCACCTCATGTGAAGAGTTGACTCATTGGAAAAGACCCTGATGCTGGGAAGGATTAGGGGCAGGAGGAGAAGGGGACGACAGAGGATGAGAAAGCTGGATGGCATCACCGACTTGATGGACATGAGTTTGAGTAAACTCTGGGAGTTGGTGATGGACAGGGAGGCCTGGCGTGCTGCGATTCATGGGGCCGCAAAGAGTTGGACACGACTGAGCGACTGAACTGAACTGAACTGAAGCATGTCTAACTGCTGCGAAGGAGGCCTGTCCAAATGTCAAATGACAACAATGGCCTCCCATCCACTGCTGTACTCATGTTAAATTTTCTGGCAGTTATAAAGACAAAATGATTCTTATTGCAGTTATAATTTGCAACTAAGACACTTTCACAAAATAATAAGTCTTTAATTTCTCCAGTTAAATAGTAAATTGAGACTGTGTCATTTTTACGAAAGTAAATCAAAGTGCTGCTTGATTTAGTACCAGAAGTAGTATTCTGAACTAATAAGAAAAAAATTGAACTTATGTCAAAACTTTTTTTGCATCAAGAGCAGGACAAACAATGTCACTCTGGTACAAAAGTAAGGGATTCCACAGCAAACTGAACAGAGAGAAGTGGATGGAGAGTGAGGGGTATCACATCAAACAGAATGGGGTAGTACAGGCAGGGCAAAGTCAAAAACCTGAGCTACATCCCTTTCTTTATTCATCATTTGAGCTGAGGCACTGCTAGTCTTTGCACATACTACTTGCAGTGACTGTAACTGCAGTGAATTGGAGGTAAACTATTTTTGTTACATAGATCTTTTAAACTTCTTGCCAGAATTTTATTACTTTTGATTGTATTATTATAATATTATGACTAGGTTGCCAAAAAAATGGCTCAGTGATTAAAATAGCTTACTTATCAAAACAGAAAAATTAAAATAATAAAAATCTCAAAATCATTTAGGAAATACAGGAAACACAAAACATGCAAGTAAATCTGACTATTGATAAACCAAACATTAGAAAGTCAATGTAAGTAAACTAGCATCATCTATGTCAAGATTATTACTTTACATTATACTGGTTAAATCCTACTTTCATTGATTTTGAAATTTTATATTTTATTTGTAAACATAGATAGTGAATTTGTACTAATATGCAAATTTGAGAGGTAACTAAGTATACTAACAGCATGAGTTCTGGAAACTGCCTGGGTTTAAATCTAGCGGACATTTATTATCTGTGGGATCTCGAACAAGTCATTTAGTTTATCTGTGCCTCAGTTTCCTTATCTATAAAATGGAGATAATAATATTACCCCCAAAATCCCACCTTAATGTCATAAGTAGGATTTAAAAAAAAAAGTATGAGCTCTGGAGACAGACTGCCTGGATTTTATAACTCAATTTTTCTTCTCCCAGAGTGTATTACTGCGGGATTTTATTGTGCCTATCTCGTTGGGTTATTGTAAAGATGAGATGAGTGTGTGTGTGTGTATCTATTTACCTACCCGATCAATACAAAATGCCCAGCATCTAGTACAGGTTATATATGTTACCTAAAGTTATTGTTACTGCAATTTCATTTTTAATATTAGTATTATGGTTTTACATTTATATAAACACTCCACCTGTAAGGAGTTTAAATATGGTTATAGATATGCACTAAGCAATATTATGATATAAATCAAAGGAATCAAAATGTATTAAGTGGATGGGGGAGGAATTTTTTTCTGTTTAGAGAGTGTGCATATGACTAAAATTCAGGAAACTATTTTTTAATTATATCACCACCATGCTGTTTATCTTAAAGCTACATTTATTTTGACCACATTGAAAAGTGTTACTTCTGAAACTTTTAAGGAACAGTGATAGGCAACACAACAAGGCTCACTAACGTTTTGGTGGCCTACCCACACCTCACATCACCTTTGTCTGATCACAAAACACTGCAGCAGCCATGCAAGCCCGCAGCGTGGCAGCTCTGAGTCAGGCAACGGCTCGACACCAGCCACATCAAGCGCGGTTTTATTTCTGCTGGTTAAATTTAAATGTTAGATCAGTGAATAAAGTAAAAACACCAACACAAACTTTTTCAGATTTCGATAATATACTGTAAGTTACTCAGAACAAATAGAACCACCACCTTTCATACAAAGTCTGTGGCACCTTTTCATACCATTAAAAGACAATTATCCATGGTTTAGAGGCTTTTTGCTTAGAGACTTTTTTTTTCTTATACTTTGCAGTATTTGGAAATAGAATATTAGATAAATCACAAAGTATTAGTCTGATTTTAAAGAAGGATGAGAGTGAATGTTCATTTGTATTTTGGCTTAAATGGTCTTTTATATCAAACCCTGATAGTCAACTTAGTTTCTTTAGGAATGAGTTCTCATATCAATAAATAAAATATGAACTGATGGTAAATATTCAGTTACTATGTCAGAACACAATATTCTCTTTTGCTGGGATACATAACTAAAACACTTCACTTGTCTTTGCCATACATGTGGTGGTTAGTTTATTTTTTCATATCAGTTCATGAGAAACTTCTTCATAGATCTGGTTTCCTTAAAAACGTGCAATTAGTGCTTTATGCTCCAACCTGGATAGTGGATACAACTTGGATAATCGCCAATAGATGGCACTGTTCGCACTAGGTAGCCAAAACCTCATAAATGTCTCATTACAGGCACAAATTATTAAGACCAAAATCAGTGAATCTGAATTTTTCAAGATGGAGGGCATATATAAAAATAAATTAAATATTTAAAAATGTATACTTAATAGTTTCAGAATATGGAGGCCAATTTAAGGCAAACCATTTACTCACCTAAAAATATTTATTGAGTACCTACTATCACTAGGCTGCTGCTGCTGCTAAGTCGCTTCAGTCGTGTCCGACTCTGTGCGACCCCATAGGCGGCAGCCCACCAGGCTCCCCCGTCCCTGGGATTCTCCAGGCAAGAACACTGGAGTGGGTTGCCCTTTCCTTCTCCAGTGCATGAAAGTGAAAAGTGAAAATGAAATCACTCAGTCATGGCCGACTCAGCGATCCCGTGGACTGCAGCCTACCAGGCTCCTCTGTCCATGGGATTTACCGGGCAAGAGTACTGGAGTGGGTTGCCATTGCCTTCTTCGACTATCACTAGGCACTAGAGATATAAACGTGATTAAGGTATTTCCTGGTCTCAGATAATTATACAATAATGTAACTAATAATGGAGATATTCACTGAGAAGCACAGAGGTGCATTCTGGGGATGGAATGGGTAAGTAAAAGATTTTTGCAAAAATGGTCCCTGAGCTGGTTCCAAAGGATGGGAGTCTGGGGGTAGTATTCGTCAATACATTCTTTAAATTCTCATAATTTAAAAAAATGGAAAAGCAACAGCAAGAACAGGAAGGAAAGAAATGGTACACTAGTACAATGTGAAAAGTGTAAATCAGAATATGGTAAGATATAAACCTGGAAGAAGAGGTCTGCAGCATTCAAACAGTCTTGTTATTGTAATGAAATCTGGACTTAATCTTCATGGGATGGGGGTCCATTAAGGAGGAATATGGATTGGCATAGTCAGATTGATATTTTGGAGAGATCACTGTAGGAACTATGTGAATATGAACTTGAATGGAGTGAGATTGGAGGTGGGAATCCAGCTACAACTGTGGCAGTCCAGATAGCGAGCATGATGCCTGAACCAGAGCAGAGGCAATATGAAACTGGACCCTATTATACAGAGTGAAGTAAGTCAGAAAGAAAAACACCAATACAGGATATTAACGCATGTATATATGGAATTTAGAAAGATGGTAACAGTGACCCCATATGTGAAACAACAAAGGAGACACAGATGTAAAGAACAGACTTTTGGACTCTGTGGGAGAAGGAGAGGGTGGGATGATTTGAGAGAATAGCATTGAAATATGTATATTATCATATGTGAAATAGATCACCAGTCCAGGTTTGATGCAGGAGACAGGGTACTCAGGACCGGTGCTCTGGGATGACCCTGAGGGATGGGATGGGGAGGGAGGTCGGAGGGGGGATTCAGGGTGGTGAACACATGAACACCCATGGCTGATTCATGTCAGTGTATGGCAAAAACCACCACAATATTGTAAAGTAATTAGCCTCCAATTAAAATAAATAAATAAATTTTAAAAAAGAAAGCAAAAACAAAAAAAGAGTAGAAGGGAAGATACAGTTCTAAGAAATGTTTAAAGGCTGTGTTTTAGCAGGATATGACATTTAAACAGATGTGGGATGTGAGGGAGAAAAAACCAAGGATGATTATCAAGACAATGCATTTCACAGGTACTTTAGAAATGCCGCAGATAACTTTTTACTGATCCACCATTTTTAACTGTTTTTAATAAGTGCTGACCTGCTCTTATTCATCTCCAATCTTTGTGTAGCATCTTGTATTTTATCTTCAAAACACATCACAAGTTTTAAGAACTTCCCTGGTGGTCCAGTGGTTAAGAAGCGCCCTGCTAATGCAGGGGACACATATTTGATCCCTGGTCTGGGAAGATCCCACATACTGCAGGGCAGCTAAGCCCATGTGCTACAACTACTGATCCCACGCTCTACAGCCCACACACCACAACTACTGAAGCCCACGCGCCCTAGAGCCTATGCTCCACAACAAGAAAAGCCACTGCAGAGAGAAGATCGTGCACTGCATCTAGAGAGTAGCCCCCCACTCGCCACGACTAGAAAAAGTTTGTGCACAGCAACAAAGACACAGCATAGTCATAAATAAATAAATAAATTTTTAAAACAATGGTTAGAAAATATAATTTTTAAAAATAGTTATCATAAAATATGGTCATTATATATTTGTTTGTCATCTCTTCTGTTTATTAGATTACATCACATGAACACAAGGTCATCTCTCCTGATCTGGATCACTATTCCATACCTAGCACCTAGTCTGGTATATAGCTGATGTTCAACAAATAACTTGAAACGTGAAAGTGAAAGTTGCTCAGTGGCGTCTGACTCCTTGAGACCCCTTGGACTGTAGCCTGCCAGGCTCCTCTGTCCATGGGATTTCTCCAGGCCACAATACTGCAGTGGGTACTGGAGCTGAGCCACCTGGTGAAGAATCTGCCTATGATGCAGGAGACCCCAGGAAGATCCACTGCAGAAGGGATAGGCTACCCACTCCAGTATTCTTTGGATTAATCACCTGATGGTTCAGCTGGTAAAGAATCCACATGCAATGTGGGAGACCTGGGTTCAATCCCTGGGTTGGGAAGATCCCCTGGAGAAGGGAACAGCTACCCACTCCAGTATTCTGGCCTGGAGACTTCCATGGACTGTATAGTCCATGGGGTTGCAAAGAGTCTGACACGACTGAGCAGCTTTTGCTTTCAACTGTTGAGGAAACACGTATTTCTGAAGATTCAAGCTCTACTCATATTCTGCTTTCCTGATTACTTTCCATCAGGATCATACACTACTTTAGTCCCCATTTAGTAAAGCATATCCACAAGAGATGGAGCCTATTCATTAAGTACTTTAGGTTGTTTCAGTGACAGCTTTTCTCACCAGGGCAGGAATGAGCCTTTCAACATGTCAAGTTAGCAGCTATTTTCCAGCATAATAGACGCTCTCTAGTCAGGTCAGTTTTCTTCAGCATGGACAACTAAAACACCATACTATAGAAACAAGAAGTTTCTTCCCTCATTTTATGAGTCTTCTCAGAGTTTCTGCCATGTCTCCTTGTGTTTTTTTTCCCATGGATATTAATTTATTCAAAATCATTAACCTTCTTAAAGCTGTCTTAAGACTTTATGGTGTTTGGTCAATCCTCTACAGTTTAACTATCCCTTAAAAATTTTTTCCCCTACTTTCACAATGCAAAGTATTATTTATAGCATGTGTGTGGAGGGAAAGGGGTGGACAGGGTGCTCCATTTTTAAAAACATACCCAGGTTTTCCAATGACGTTCTCTATCGGTTTCCTTGGGATTTCAAGGAAATACACAGATATATTTTAATAAGCTTAAACATAAAAATCTGAATTTAAAAATTAGATAGGCCTTCTATTCATACTAAATATTTACTTAAGCAATAAAGCTGCTCCAGTGCATCTAAAATATTCATCCAGTACATTTTAAAAAATATTTAGCACATGTTTTGTACTAATATGGTAGGTAAGATATGCATATAATAACAATTATAATGTAGTCATTGTATTAATAATATTAGATAAGTTTTATAAATTGGTACAGTTGTTCAGTGCCATAGAAGATTAATTTTTACTGAATATATATGGAATATTTTATAAAGGAAACAATTTAAGCTGGTCTTTGAAGAGAAAGTGGTAGTATGTAGTCCTGTCAAAATGTAATTTGTAAGTATATTTTTCAAGGACAAAAATACTGCAAAACATGAAGTCCCCAATAACAAACTCCCAAATTTATATCAGAAAACATGTAAAATTACAATAACGTTGTTTAATACAAAACACCAAGTTAAAAAAAAAAAAAAACAGAAAGCCAGCAAATAGACGAAACCTACCAACGCAACCTGGAAAATTCCATGGACAGAGAAGCCTGGCAGGCTACAGCCCAGGGTTCACAAAGAGTCGGGCGCGACTGAGCAAGTGAGCACACACACCAAGCCAGAATGGTCACAGTGCCATGAGTGGCTACATACAACGTTACAAGGTTACCTGCTTAGTAAGGTGTGTGTTCGGAATTGGATTGAATGATTCCAAAGCATCATTGCTTCTAAATAATAAACTATCAGTGGCTGATAAAGCAAGAACTTTTATCTTAATAAATATAACTCATTTTAGAATTTCTTCTAGGAACACATAGTTACATAGAAGTTTGACAAATCAAGGAGGTAGATTAAGGTAATCCTTTTATAAATTGCAATAAAGATAGAAAAAGGAATAAATTACATTGAAGCAGCAGCATCCAAAGCAGAGGTTAAAAGAAACATCAGTGTAAACTTTGCCATATATGAGCATTATGTACCTGTGAATAATAATTTATAACAATTAATTAGACAACATTTTAGCAATTATATTTTAAGACACATTATAATTTTTTTATTACATCCCTTTATACACATTCCTTAATTGAAAACCAGGTGTTCATCAAACAATGAATACTCACTTGTGTTACTGTAACATATTTTTAAAAGTTGATTCTCAAAATTAATCAACTCTCA